>NC_140952.1:88408411-89895911 GCF_014529385.1 Adiantum capillus-veneris | reverse complement strand
GTTTTAAAAGAAGATGCCAACAACTTGGCAAGTACATAAGCTAAAACTTCTCAGCAGCTAGAGCTTGACATGATAGAACCAAATGAAATACCACCAATCATGGCATATTGCTCAGATTATTGAAGAAAAAGTGGATATGTTCAGGAAGATTTTCCAAGAAATTCAGACAACAAGGACACATCAACTGCCGAGCAAAGCATGGAGCAAATTGGAAATGCAAATCTTGATGTAAGTGCATCTAACTCATCCCTTTTGGTGCAATCAAATATTTGTGCATTACCATTAGAAGCACCAGTAAAAGAACGACAAAGTCAAAATTTGCATAAAGATGCACAAGCACCTCAAAACAAAAAAGTTGATTCTCTGAACAACAAATTCCTGTGTGAATTTGGCAATGTATCCAAATAGATCACCGAATGTTGAAAAGATGTTTAGGTTTGCAAATGATTTTGCATCCACTTCCACAAGTGTGCAATCATTCACAAATCTAAGGGCCACATCAAACAGAATGATATTAGCATTGTATGGTACACATAATTCATATGCACACTATGTAGACCAAAAAGGACAACTGTACAAAAAGGATCAACCAGTGTTTGAATGGCCCACATCCCAAATCATAGAAGTGCGTCCGATGATAGATAAAAAAGGATGTTTCATTTTAGAGGATAGAATCTATTATAGAGCATCCTCTCTAGAGTCGAAGGATATTACTGAAGTGAACCTAGAAATTTGTTCAGAGCCAAACTCTCCTCCTTCAACGTTGTGACCAAACGAGCATATACTTTGACCAAAGCAAATGTAGATATAGACAAGAGTCTAAAATCTATGATTCCTTGGGACTTGAAACCACAGAATCTCATGTCATAGGAGACCCATGGGATAGAAAATATCAGGGCAAAGATAATGCTATCTACAGCTTGAGTTGGGGAATAATTTGTCATGTTTCATGGAGATACATAGGAAACTATGCAAAAGGTTTAGCGATGCCAAACATCAACAATGCTACCCAAAGTGTACCTTCACAATCCCAAAAGGTGAGACTAAACCAGAGCCAAACATTTTTAAACTCTCATAATGGAGCAGACTATAGTGTTCACCCTAGGAAGGGGGGTGTTGCAAATCCATCAAGCTCAACGCTAGTACCAGGAAATGCTACACGAGCTAGAAGCCCAAGAACTTCTAGGAAACAGACCCTTTCAAAGAAAAAACCATTGGAAGATCATATGATTGTTGGAACTCTCTAGTTAACCCAAATCCCATCAGAATCTGTAGACTAATGATTCTATGAAGATCATCAGGGAAAAAAATTTCAGCTAACCTCCACAAGTCAAAGCCAAAAGCCAACAAAGCTAATAGTGTTCAAACAATTGCATGTGACCAAGCTCACCCATGTATATCGAGATGCAAATGGCAATGATTATAGTAGGTTCATGACCTTGTACAAGCCGTTATAGACGCTAGACCTGAAGTCAAGGACTATCTAAAGATGATGCAAAGACTCAAGCTGCCAGAACAGGTGATCGATAGGTCAAATCAACTATTAAAGCTCACAAAACTACAAAAAGGTCACCACCAAAATCTCCTTCGAAGAGACAAATTCTGCCAGAAAGTACACTGGATCTTCTGAGATCAAAAGTTACTCAAATGCAGGCGGACAATTCTCAACATTTGCAATCAAAAGGTGCAGTATTACAGCAAAACAAGCAAACATCAACGGATGGCAAGTGATCAAGACAAACCCAATGTACAAAAAGTTCAACCCACAAACACCGCCACCACAAAAGCACTCAATACAAAAAAAAGATCCTGAGAAGATCAATTGCAACATCACCATTGAAAACAAAGAAAAGCTAGATTTTTATTTAGACAAGAAACTCATGTCTTTTTGCACTTGGAAAAAATGTGGCCAACCAAAGCAGATCATGCATTAAGAAGTGTGGATGAAATAGGGTAAAGGGGCCAATTACAGGACACGCCCCTTTTCAAGACCTGTCCTTACCCCAATAGAAAGGACACTTGACGCACAAGTAGATGTACACGCCAGTATGGGAAATTGCTTATCTCAGACGCTCATGGAGAGTTGTGGTCCGTCAGGTCGTGAGAACAAGCCCTTTGATCGAACTGTACTTGTTTATTCCCCAAGTGTGTCCACCTTTCGGCTCTCAGTTTTGTTGAACTAATTATTGAAATTGTGTTGCGCAAGTGACGTGATTTCCATCGTAAGACGACGTGCTTCTTTTGCATGATGCCTACCACTTGTGCTCCCAAATGAGCTACTCCATGCCTCGAACGATAGAGCATAGACTCTGATTGACTCTGATTGAGCCGGCCCGGCCCGACCTGACTGTCCTTAATATGGGATATTTACCCTAGAGCAAAGAGCAACCACAAAAGCTATTGAGCAGAGAATGCCATCAAAGTCAGAAGCTAAGAAGAACGAGTTTGCAAACAAACTAGAAACAATAGGCAATCCAAAGACCCAACTAAAACCTCTAAGCAGACACCCAAGAAAGCAAATATATATCAGCCCAAGTACTCAAGAAAACAAAAGAAAGTTAAGCAAGTGTTTGCTCAAAGCAATTTAGTCAAAGTCAATGATCCAATTTGGATTAAAGATAGGAAATCAACACAGAAAAACAAACACATGGGATGGATAGCATCACAATGGAGCTTAAAGGAACATGAGTACTATAGAGGTAATAGACAGATATGGATCAAAACCTCAGGTAAGGGCATATGAAGTAACGTCAAGTCCCTCCCAAGAAAGAAGGCCCACAAGGTATCAATCTCGACAATATTCCAAGATAGCTAAGAAGCAAATATACAAAAGGACAATATTGAATACTGCTACAATCAACCACAACTCTCAAGAGGATACAGAACAAAGATGGATCTCAAATAATATTCCTCTTAGACAAGGATTCTACATAGGTTACACAAAGAACTTGGCTACCAGTCAACCACAAGCCAACTGCAACCACACCAGACCTACATGAAGATCTCAAGAGCTCAACTAGACCTAGAGCTAAGCAAAGTTGACAAAGGAGTTACAAAGTTCCTCAAAAGATTTGGATTCCTAAGTCTTCCAATGAACCGAGTCAAAAGACAGATGCCAACATCCAACAAAGGCCTACAACAACATCAAAGACTCCTTACAACATGCCCAATTGGAGAATCACACAAGCAATGGAGTCTGCACAGTCAAAGAAGGACAACTCAACCAACAAAGTTTTTGATTCAAAAGATGATGAAACAGGTATGGAAAAAGAAACCTTCAATGCCAACTTGGTCCTTCACTAATCCTCTTTTCTAGAATTTAGGCTTACTTCTCCCTGAAGAATTGTTTGTGGTAAGCACAAGAATGTAAAAGTCGAGTCACTAGGGTGCAAAAGACAGTCTTTGGCATAGTCAGAGTTGGGTTGTTGAGCCATAAGATGAGCAAAGCATTAGTTGCAAAGCTTGAAGTCGTAATAAACTATGTGCTAAGAGTCATAGTTATTAGGCTTACACTCAAGCTCGAAGAGTTCAGCATATCTAAATCATGTCACTCATGCTGGATGAGATGAGCATAAAAGTTGAAGTCTATTAACTTACAATTGGTGGAGTGTCGTAGAGTCCAACACTCACGCATAGTGCACAATAAGATGACAGCACATATCCTCGACAACCAAAAACATTCTTAAAGGGGTGCCAAGTTGCAAAGCCATGTCATCTATTTTTATAGCTACACCACCTTTCTAAAAAACCCCTCAAAATGTTTCTTGCACAGCATATTGTTTCCCATGCATTTCTATGTATGCATATAGGATGTCCCACCATTGGACAGATGCATTAGACAATTTTTTCTGCTTCCACCTATGCACCTTGAGTGGACCACATTAGGCAAACCAGTGTTCCATCATGCTACCCTCTCATAATTGTTGCCTTTTTAATTCCATATCTATCAATAATGTAAGGTCTCTGACCCCGATCAAAAAAGAGCACCCTTGTACCATGAAACGATCATAATGAAAAAAAAGTTACTATTTTTATCATTTTTCCAAATTATGTCAGTGCCATGATGTTTAGAATGTTATAAAGCTTCGAAATGTGAATTAAAATAATTTTTGTGAAAATTTTCCAAATATAGTAAGTTTTTGGTCACCCGACCCATCCAGTTTTGATCGTCTCGAAAAACTGCACCCGTACCCCGAATTTGAAAAAAAATACATTTTCGGATCCCGGGGGCTGCTAAATATGGCAAGTACTCGGTCCAGTACGTCTTAGTTAAAGCTCCGTATAGCAATTTACGGCATCAAAATCCGACTCGTATGACCCGTTTTAGTGGAAAATCAATTTTTCCAAAGATTGAGCGGGGAGGCATCGGAGCACGGGACTGTGTGGGAACAGGTCCCAGGCCACTCCAGATCAGCTTTAGCAGCAAGGGGGCGCCCTCTTGCCTTGTGGGAGTCCTGGGAAAGCTGCCAAGCCAGTAACTAAGTCTCAGAGTCAGTTAAACTAGCCAACCTGACACTTGGTGAGTAGGGAACTAGACTTGCCATGCTTAACTGGAGAAGCTCCCATATCCATTTAGCAAGGCTGGTCGATTTTCAGCCTGTAGGAGCCTATTTAAATGCTTGCACACACACACACACACACACACACACACACACACACACACACACACACATATGCTCACACACACACAGTGCACACACACACACCTACACATACTCTAGGAAGGTGTTGCCGAAATACACACCTTTTGAAGAAGAAGCAAGGAGGGAGGTGCTGTCGAATTCTCGCCTCAAGAAGCTCGATTAGATCAAAGAATCGAGAGGATTATCAACCCTTAATCACGGTAACCACGGTTTAATTAATGCTTTCTGCAAATCCTTTTCATTACCAACTAAATTCCTCGTCTATTATGCTTATTCCTAGTCGTAATTCTCTATAATTACTCTCCGAATTCTCCTTAACCATATTCTATTATGTAATCATCATCCCATAGCTGAATTATCAGCCATTCATCACTTTTAATTAATGAATAAGTGCATGATTATTAGAATTTTCTCTCTCTAGGTAGCATAGTAATTAATCGGTAAGCTGGTAACTGTGTAGATTGATAAAAATCACTTTTTTGTTAACAACGTAGCTAAATTAGATCCATTCTCTTATGCATTAAGATGTAATTAAGGAATAATTAATCCTTTGTTAAGTCTCTAAGAGTTGACTTTTCTCACACCTATGCATGCGGTGAATCTGCACCATCTAATTGCTAGGAAAGAGATTAATCATACTTAATTCATCTCTCTGGTAATTCCATTAGTGAAATCCTATTATTCTTAATCATGTAAGCCGGGTAATTATCTTTAGAGCCGGTTCCCATAGGATTATGTGTCGTCCTTAATGATTACTATATGAAAAATCTAGATCTCTCATATAGGAGGGATTAATTAATGTCGCTAATCCATTTATCGGATTGTTATGACGCTTGCGAACCTTAGCTTTTTCTCCAAGCTAATTATTTAAAGTAGTGATAAATGGCTCCGGTTAAGAGAACTCGCTTCGGTGGTGCCCACGACCGCGAGGCAGGAAAAAGCAATGTCAATGGAAAGGTAAAAGCTCCCATGGAGGAACAAATACCGGCCATCTCACGGGCCATCAACGAAGAAATGGAAGAGGTAGGTCATAATTTCATTCAAGCTGTTTAATTTAACATTGCACACGTCTAGTTAGGAATGAATATATCCCCAAACATGTTGGAGAAATCCGACGGAAACCTCGGCATTGAATTCATTGTACATTAAGTTCTAAAGTAGGAAGGAAATGATTGATGGGTATGCTGGTTGCAATAGGAAAGAATGTCTGCTAGGGAAAATTTAGCTCGACATGTTCATTTTATTTCCAATGTTGAATCAGTCCTGACCCCCCTACTGATCACAGGGGGTAGAGTTCCTCGTTAAGGGCTCTTGAATCCACGACTTGCTTTTTATGCGGTGGATACCCACGACTTGCTTTCTATGCGGTGGGAACCCACGTCTTGCTTTCTATGCGGTGGGAATGTCCATGACGTGCTTTCTATGTGGTGGACATACCTAGTTGTATGGGCAGCTAGGCGACAACGGGAGGAGTGAAATCTCGCTGGAGGGGGGATGTTGTACCTCCGGAATATTGGAATTTTAATGAATAAGTTTGAGTAGAATTTTTACTAGAATACTGTCTTGGTGTTGTTTGCAATACTAGTTGAAGGGTTGTCTTAACGAACAATGTGCTTCGGAATTAAAACAAGGAATGTTTATGTTGAACAACCTTTGTGGTAGTAATTAGGTCACACAAGGAAGTGTGAGTGTGGGGGTGTAAAGTGGGGGCTTCACTCAGGTTGCCAATGCCTACGAGATGGGTGGTCCCGATTGGTCGGGAACTCTCTATCCCCATAGTGCTTACTCGATATTAGTAATACTCATTGCCCCTAGAGCGGCGAATTCTCAAGTGTATGTGCCTCTGAAACATGGGAAAAAAGGCACTCGAGGTTTTCTCTCCTCTTGGAAGGTGGGTCTTAGGATCGCTAGATAGGATAAGTACGCTTCCCCTGCGAGGTGGAGCTAGATCTCTTGCTAGTAGGCTTGAACTCGACTCACTTTGTGATGAGAGATCGTCCGCTAGTCGAACTGTGAACCATTTTGTTTTCTTCCGCAATAGATCTAGTGGCCACCGGGTTCACCATCAGATCCGCCATTGGAGACGGCGGGATGGGGACCTCGCACCTGGTATCAGAGCCTAGGTTAGGCTGGGAAATAAAGTTGTATTGTTTGAACATTTAAAAGGAACTGAAAGTATATAGGTAGTTGATCCGAATTCCTTGCATTGGTGTTGCAGGAAGACCCCATGCTCGAATATCGGAAATTCCAAGTGTTTGAGCTTATTTATGAGCAAGCTCGAAGATCCCCAGTTTACCAGTTCAGGCGAGATGTCATGGAGATACTGTTGAAGGCTTATACGCCACACTCCACCCGCATTGATAGAGGATGGGAACTTGATTGGACATTTCCAGGAGGGGTTTACTACATCAACGCTCGGAAGCTAGGATGCCTGGCTACCGACTTGAAGAAGATACGTTGGGGAGAAGAGTTGAGGGTAATAGAGATATTCTACTTGGTGCCTACACGATTGGACCAGACTGTTTCAAACAACTCCAATCAAACCATCAACGACTGGCTCTTGGAGAAGGTCACCAATGTGATCCCAGTGAACCGAGTCAAAGCGGAACTCCGGCTTGATATCTTAGTTTATTATCCACTCAAGAATGAGTATAGAAACTATTACACGAACGAATTAGTGCATCATGTGAATACCATCTCCTAGGCGTATTTTGTACGCAATCCATAAAGCCATGTAATAAGCTGATCATCAGCTATCCTAAACCTTGAGGGGTTTCAATTGTAATAAATTTTCATCAATAAAGTAATTTTTGTCTCTGAATCTCTGTCTCTTGATAAAGTAGAATCTTGAATTTTATTTAAAGTCTCATGTCTATTTTGAAATCCAAGTAATGTATCAAGAATTCGTATAATCCATGTAGGTATCGCCTATTGCTCTGTACTCGGCAATGCAAGAGAAGAAGCTCCTCCTTAAGCAAGCTCAACCTCCGATCTTTAAGGGCGAGGGGGCAAATGTGGAGAGAGATGCGGAAGTATGGATGGAAGCCATGGACGATTACTTTGAAGCTGCGGGGACCCAACCCGTAAATCAGACCATGCTTGCGATGTTCCGCTTGACTGGCGATGCCAAGATATGGTGGAAGCAACATTGCAGAGACATGGATATTAAGGGATCTTACCAATCCTGGGAAGACATTAAAGCTACGATAATGGGGCGTTATTTACCACCTGCCTATAGAACCTTGAGGATGAATGAATTCTTTTCACTTCGACAGCTAAATTCATCTGTCCAAGAATATTATGCAAAGTTTGTCACTCTTCGGAGATATGCCCCTAAGATGACCGTGGAACAACAGGTGGCAAGGTTCTGCCAAGGACTAATAGATCCCCTGAATACTCGGTTGGAAGCTCTCAGGCCGTCAACACTACAGGATGCCTTGTTGAGGGCCAAACCTCTAGCTCTCGAAGTACAAAAGGCTAATCAGAACAGGAGGAATCATTGGGCAAAAAGGGCAAGGACAACTGCTTGGGATAACAGACCAGCCAACCAAGCATATAACCAGCACCCTATTGTGGCTACCACCACAACCATGGAGTTCCCTGATGTTCGATGCTATGGTTGCGGCGAGCATGGACATTACAGATCCAATTGCCCCAGGAACTTTCAGGTGACCAACGCCAATGCCATACCCTTGAATACCCGTGGGCGTGGCCAAGCTAATGGAAGAGGAGGACGAGGAAGCATGAACAGAGGGTGAGGGAGTGGAGCTACCACCAGAGTAAATGCCGCAGTGGTACAACCAACTGTGGGTGACGAAGCAGTGGAGAGAGCAACCCTACATGCTGCAATTGACAATCCCAATGGTTGCAAGCAATACGCAGTCATTCATACCCCAAGATATCTCAGAGGTGAACAAGTTAACTTCCTTATAGATTGTGGTAGTACTCTTTCATTTCTTTCACCCAGATGCATGAGGAAGATAAAGCTAGATAAGTATCCAACAAGCAAGCTAGTTGTAGAGTTAGCAAACGGCAAGGAAGTAGTATCTCAACATTTTGCAGGAAAAATCGAGTTTGATTTAGGGGGACACCCAACTTCTGCCCAATTTCGAACCCTACCCTTAGGATTCTTTGATGGGATACTAGGGATGGACTGGCTAAAGCAAAATAGGGCCCACATACATTGTGCACAAGAGAATTTTACCTTTACAGATAACTTGGGAAATGAAGCCTTAATCCAGGGGGAAAATGGGAGACCTAGGGCTACTCTAGTTAAGGCCAGCAGACTTTTGAAGGGACTAAGGAAGGGTCAGCAAATTTATGCGGTTAAGCTCAACAAAGTGAACCAATCAGATACCTCACTTCGACCAAACTGGTTGAGGGAATATGATGATGTGTTCCCAGAAGACCTTACGAATCTTCCGCCACATAGAGAGGTAGATCATGAGATTGAGACTATCCCTGGATGTGAACCTATCTCAAAAAGACCTTATAAGATGTCACTTCCAGAGGCCATCAAACTCAAGGAACAACTTAGGCAACTCATTGAGCAAGGATTCATTTGACCAGTACTTCTCCTTGGGGTGCTCCAGTTCTTTTCCAGTTCTTGCTCCAATAAGAAGGATGGAACCTTAAGACTATGCATAGATTACCGGGGACTGAACCAAGTAACTGTCAAGAACAAGTATCCAATTCCAAGGATTGACGAACTCCTGGACACGCTCCACGGTGCCAAAATGTTTACAAAGATTGATCTAAGGTCAGGATATTATCAAATCAGAATCAAGGAATCGGATATTCCAAAGACAGCTTTCAACACTAGGTATGGACACTACGAATTCACAGTAATCTCTTTTGGTCTAAAAAATGCCCCTACAAGCTTCAATCGACTTATGCAGAATATTTTCAGATCTTATCTGGATGACTTTGTCTTAGTTTTCTTTGATGACATTCTGATCTATTCTAAGAATGAGGCAGACCACGAAGAACATGTTCGCAGGGTACTTGATCTTCTTCGGGAACACCAACTTTACGCTAAAGAGAGTAAGTGTACTTTTTGCTCACCAAAGGTCAACTATCTTGGATTTGTTATATTGGCTGAAGGGATTTCAGTGGACCCAGATAAAGTCAAGGACATCGTTGATTGGCCTCAACCATCTACCATCAGCGAAGTCAGAGGATTTCTTGGGATAACGGGATGGTACAGGATTTTTGTCAAGGACTATGCACGTATCGTTGCACCTTTGACGGAACTCCTAAAGAAAGGAATGAGGATCGAATGGAAGACCGAGCACGAGTCTAGCTTTGCTAAAATAAAAGAGTTCTTGGTCTCAGCTCCTATTTTACAGCTTCCAGATTTCAGTAAGGAATTTGAAGTAGCAACCGACGCTAGCAAAATTGCTCTAGGTGGAGTTCTTACTCAAGAAGGAAGACAAGTGGCTTATACTTCGCGAAAGTTGAGGGATCATGAGAAGAATTATCCTACTCATGATTTGGAACTTTTAGCAGTTATTCATGCGCTGAAGTTATGGAGACATTATCTTCTCGGACGCAAGTTTCAGCTGGTTATAGACCACAAGAGCTTACAATGGATTTTTACTCAACCTATTCTCAATATGCGACAATGACGATGGATAGAGCTATTACAGGAATATGACCTTAACATAAAGTATAGACCAAGAAAGGAAAATGCAGTTGCATATGGTCTTAGCCAAAAATCCTTTCTCGGAGCTATCTCTATTCCAAATAACCCTATCTGGGATAGAATCAAAGAACCATCCTTGGTAGATCCAGAGTACCAGCGTATAGTATCTCTAGTCCACCAGAATAAGATGCCTGAAGCTAAAGATTACTCTCTTATGGGAGGATGTCTTTACTACATACATAGACTCTGTGTACCCAGAGATCCAGCCTTAAAGAAGGCCATTTTGTATGAAGCGCACAATAGCCCTACATCCGGACATCCAGGCTATGCTAAGACTCTTCATGCCGTCAGGAGTGTTAGAAAATAAGACGTAGCTAAATAGATAATTGAGTAGATTACTTAATGGAGAGAGACAGATCTATATACACGAGATTATAGAGTAGAGAGAGAGAGAGAGAGAGAGAGTACACACGATATACATGGTTCACCCAATGTGGGCTACGTCCACGGGAAAGCAGTCACTCAATGGCTTTAGTACTTCAAAACAAGAAGTAGTTTACAAAGGGATTATACCCTTAATGGAGCTCCCGCCTTGCTTCACTCTCACCACCTCACACTCACCTTGTTGCATCAACTTCACACTATGAAATGTGTGTAGAAATGGCCTCCTTTTATAGGCCAAAAGGGCTGCCCTCTCTTATGAGAGACAGCCATGTGTAGCCGCCCTTGTGCGAATAAGTCCAAATCGGACCCTCCAATCCGCCCATGTGTGGCCGCCCTTGAGAAGACAAGTCTGCTTTTGAATTCGGCCACCGGCCATTGACTTCCGACCACCGGCCATCGGCCATTGACTACCGGCCACCGGCCAACCAACCGGTTGTTTTCCGACCACTTTCCGGCCGCCGTCCGGCCATAATATTCCGGCGAAAAAAAAAGTCTCGGGGGCCTCCGCCCCCGAGGCCTTTAAAGTTGCCCCTGATTCTTGTCCGTGAAAATTTTGGTTTCGGGTGAGTGATTTTCCTTCACGCACCATGGCTTCTCCTCATAATGGGAGCCTTACAAATGTGCGCTTTTACCACAGAAAATTACAAGGGTAAATCAGGCTCCATACTTAACAATCTCCCACTTGGAGACTGATCTCCAAACCAAACCTGTGACTGCTTTCCATTCTGGCTTCTTATCCTTGAATGCCGATTGAAGATGAGCAAAAGCTCAACTTCTCCTTGTTGACCACCTTTGTAAACATGTCTGCAGGATTTTCACTTGTATGCACCTTTCCTAGCTTTAGTTGTCCCTCTTCCAAAAGAGTGCGTATGAAGTGATATCTCACCTCAATGTGCTTTGTCCTTGAATGAAAGGCTGAGTTCTTCGCAAGATGGATAGCACTTTGGCTATCACTGTACAAGACACAATTGTCTTGTTTGAATCCAAGCTCTTCTAAGAATTTGTGAAGCCACAGAATTTCTTTGCTTGCCTCCGTCATTGCTACATACTCTGCTTCTGTGGTAGAAAGTGAAACCACTTTCTACAGCTTTGAAGCCCAGCTTACTGTTGTGCCTCCAACCGTGAACACATAGCCAGTAGTACTCCTTCGAGTATCTTTGTCACCTGCCATATCTGCATCAGCATACCCTTCTAGAAAAATATCAGTTCCTCCAAAATACAAAGCATTTGTTGTTGTCCCTTTTAGATACCTAAGTATCCATTTCACAGCTTGCCAATGCTCTTTACCTGGGTTGTCCATGAACCTACTCACAACTCCCACTGCATGTGCAATGTCTGGCCTTGTCCAGACCATAGCATACATTAGAGAACCTACCGCTGCAGCATATGGAACTTTAGACGTATAGGCTATCTCCTCTTGTGTCTTTGGACACATATCCTTCGTTAGTTTAAAATGACCAGCCAAAGGTGTAGAAACTGGTTTTGCATTTTGCATTGCAAACCTTTCTAGTACCTTCTTGATGTAATCTTCTTGAGATAGCTTTATTGTCTTCTTCGTCCTGTCCCTTGATATTTTCATACCAACTATCCTCTTTGAAGCACCTAAATCTTTCATTGAAAAATATTTGGACAGCTCCTCTTTTCGGTCTTTGATGTCCTGCATGTTAGCACTTGCAATCAACATGTCATCAACATACAACATTAGGATGATGAATTTCCCATCTCCCAAATTCTCCGTGTAGAAGAAGTGATCCGAGTTTCATCTTGTGAATCCATGATCCAACATCCATCGATCAAACTTCAAGTACCATTGTCTTGATGCTTGCTTTAAACCATACAAGCTCTTCTTTAATCTGCAAACCATTTTCTCCTTACCTTTTACTTCATACCCCTTTGGTTGAAGCATGTAGATTTCCTCCTCTAAGTCACCATGAGAGAATGCCGTATTTACATCCATTTGCTCGAGATTTAGATCATGAGCAGCCACAAGGCTTAAGACAAGCCTAATTGAGTTCACTTTTACAACAAGAGAAAATATTTCATTGAAGTCAGTACCTTTCTTTTGAGAAAAACCTTTTACCACAAGCCTAGACTTGTACCTTTTCTTCCCACCTTCTTCTTCCTTTAGCTTGTACATCCATTTGTTTTGAAGTGTCCGCTTACCTTTAGGCAACTCAACCAACTCCCATGTTTGGTTGCGATGTAGTGAGTCCATCTCCACTTGCATGCTCTTCGTCCATTCTTCTTTGGATTCATGTTGCATAGCTTCTTCATATGATTCCGACTCTCCAGAATCTCAGATCAAGAGATGGTTGAAGGAAGGAACAAACCTTTCTGGAGGTCTACTTGCTCTTGTAGATCTTCGGGGAATAGGTTGAGGCTCCTCATTTGGTTGACGTTGTTGCACATTGTCACCGTTTGCAGTCCTTGAGTCTTCACCGTCCTCAAGCTCCATGTACTCATCACCTGTTTCTTTTGTTTGTTTTCTTTCCAAGTAATCTTTGTACATATTTTGTTCGTTAAAAATTACATCCCTACTCCTTAAGATTTTACCATCTTCAGGATTCCATAGGCGATACCCAAATTCTACTTCTCCATAGCCAATGAAGAAACACTTTTTGGACTTTGCATTTAACTTTGATCTTAGGCTTCTATCTATGTGCATGAAAGCCTCACACCCAAACACTTTGAGAAATGCATAATTCACCGGTTTACCTGTCCATGCCTCTTCTGGAACTCCCCCATCCAATGCCGTTGAGGATGACCGATTGATTAAGTACACAGACGTACTTACAGCTTCCGCCCAAAGCTCAAGCGATAGGCCTGCATGTAGCCGCATGCTTCGTGCTCGTTCCATGATTGTCATGTTCATCCTTTCCGAAATCCCATGTTGTTGAGGTGTCCTTGGGGTTGTCCTTTGCCTCCGAATGCCATTGCTAGCACAAAAGCTTGGCTGCAATATTCGTCTCCATTGTCGGATCTGAGGCATTTAACCTTGGTACCTGTTTCATTCTCCACAAAGGCTTTCCACCTTTGAAATATGGAAAATACATCGGATTTATTCTTCATGACATAAACCCATGTTTTTCTAGTCGCATCGTCTATGAATGTTACATAGTACAATGAGCCACCAAGTGATGGTGTACTTGCAGGACCCCAAACATCAGAATGAACCAACTCAAGTTTTTTATTTTTCTTTCATTTCATGATTTTTGAAATTTTACCCTCTTTTGTTTACCATAAACACAATCTTCACAGAACTCTAAGTCCACTTCTTTCAAACCTGGTAGAAGCTTCTTTGTTTGAAGGATTTGCATTCGTTTGGCACTCATATGCCCAAGTCGGTAGTGCCACACCCCACTGTCAACTTCTGTAGTTGTTGAACAAGCTGAAGGTTGCCTGCTAACAATACACAAGTAAAGTGTACCGACTTTTTCACCCTTGGCAACCACCAAAGATCCCTTTGAGATCTTCCACCGTTTGTTTCCGAATGCAATGTTGTGACCTTCATCGTCCAATTGTCCTGTAGAGATCAAATTTTTGCGAAGAGAAGGAACATGCCTAACATCTTTAAGCTTCCATTCATTTCCGTTAGCAGTTTTGACAGAAACCGTACCTTTGCCGACAATCTCACAAGCTTCATCATCTCCCAAGTATACATACCCAAAATTACCTTTGGTGTAGTCTTGGAAATGTTGCTTGTGTGGTGTCTCATGGAATGAAGCCCCGGAATCTACTATCCAGGAATTAGACACATTGTCTAATGAGAGAATTAGAGCATCTTGCTCTACTTTACCTGCCACATTGGCCTCCGATGTTGGCTTGTTGTCTTGAGACTCTGTCTCCTTCTTCTTCTTGGACCAACAATCCTTCTTGACGTGGCCCTTCTTGCCACAGTTCCAACATTCAAGAACTAACTTTGTGCGTGACTTGCTCCGCCTTGAGCGATCACGACCCTTTTGGTTTTTGAACCTCTCCTTAAGCCTTCTTCTTGTGTCCGCTGATAGTGCAGCACTTGATGATTCTCCTGTGCTTCTCCTTCACATTTCCTCACTTAGGAGAACACCCACAACATCATCAAACTTAAGAGTATTTGTGCCAGAGATAGAATTACTTACAGCCATCACAAGGCTGTCCCAACTATCCAGTAGAGATGATAGTATAAGGAGAGCTCACACTTCGTCATCGAAATTGATTTTCATTGATCGAAGTTGACTTATGTTTGTGTTAAAGTCATTTAGGCGTTCTGCAGCTGAACCATTCTCTGCCATCTTTAGATTGAACAAGCACTTCATAAGAAATACCTTATTGGATGTCGATGGTTTCTCGTAGAAGTCGTCAAGTGACTTCATCAAGTCCTCCGTGGTCTTCACCTCTGAAACATTGAAGGCCACCGTTGACGCCAAGCTTAACCAGATTGTTCCCAGTGCCTTTCGATCAAGGACAATCCATGCTTCATCTGCCATTGTTGCGGGCTTCTTCGCAAGACCGCCTAGTGGCAAATGGAGGTCCTTCTGGTAGAGATAGTCTTCAATCTGCATCTTCCAATGTTGGTAGTTTTTTCCGTTGAACTTCTCAATCTTGAGCTTCCCTTCCTCCGCCGTAACTCCCACTCAATTCAAGGAATCCTTTCCTTGAGATAATTTAGCTACGAGCAAACCTTGCTTTGATACCAGTTGTTAGAAAATAAGACGTAGCTAAATAGATAATTGAGTAGATTACTTAATGGAGAGAGACAGATCTATATACACGAGATTCTAGAGTAGAGAGAGAGAGAGAGTACACACGATATACGTGGTTCACCCAATGTGGGCTACGTCCACGGGAAAGCAGCCACTCAATGGCTTTAGTACTTCAAAACAAGAAGTAGTTTACAAAGGGATTATACCCTTAATGGAGCTCCCGCCTTGCTTCACTCTCACCACCTCACACTCACCTTGTTGCATCAACTTCACACTATGAAATGTGTGTAGAAATGGCCTCCTTTTATAGGCCAAAAGGGCTGCCCTCTCTTATGAGAGACAGCCATGTGTAGCCACCCTTGTGCGAATAAGTCCAAATCGGACCCTCCAATCCGCCCATGTGTGGCCGCCCTTGAGAAGACAAGTCCGCTTTTGAATTCAGCCACCGACCATTGACTTCCGACCACCGGCCATCGGCCCTTGACTACCGGCCACCGGCCAACCGACCGGTTGTTTTCCGACCACTTTCCGGCCGCCATCCGGCCATAATATTCCGACGAAAAAGAATATTCCGACGAAAAAAAGTCTCGGGGGCCTCCGCCCCCGAGGCCTTTAAAGTTGCCCCTGATTCTTGTCCGTGAAAATTTTGGTTTCGGGTGAGTGATTTTCCTTCACGCACAATGGCTTCTCCTCATAATGGGGGCCTTACAAATGTGCGCTTTTACCACAGAAAATTACAAGGGTAAATCAGGCTCCATACTTAACAAGGAGGAGTTATTTTTGGTCTGGGATGAAAGGAGACATACTTCGCTATGTGAGGCAATGTCTTTCTTGTCAGCAGATAAAGGCAGAAAGAATCAAGTTACCAGGGCAACTTCAACCTCTTGACATACCCCAGATGAAATGGGAATGCATCAGTATGGATTTTGTTACAGGATTACCTTCTACAGGAGGTTATGATTCTGTTTTCATGGTTGTTGATATGCTCACAAAAGTGGCTCATCTAATACCCGTAAAGACAACCTTTACTGCTTCAGATATTAGTCGGGTATTCATCAAGGAGATTTTTAGGTTACATGGTCTACCCAAGCGTATCGTCAGTGATAGAGATGCCAAGTTTACATCAAAATTTTGAACTTCTCTTTTCCAATCTATTGGGTCACAATTAGCTTTCAGTACAGCGTATCATCCCCAGACAGATGGGCAAACTGAAAGAGTTAATCAAGTCATCGAGGACATTCTCAGAGCCTATTGTTCGCAAGAACCAAAGAAGTGGTTACAATATCTACCTTTGGTGGAGTATGCTTACAACTCTTCCGAACACAGAAGCATTGGAATGTCACCTTCAAAGCTCTTTATGGACAGGACTGTTTAGCACCACTGAACTTCTCAGATCCAACCATCAGGGTAGAAGCATCTAGGAAGATGTTAGAAGATATGGAAGCACAGACTAGAGCTATTCGCCAGGACATTCAGGCCGCTCAGGATAGACAGAAGCACTATGCAGATAAGAACCGTTCGGAAAGAACTTTCAAAGAAGGGGATAATGTCTTTCTGCGAGTCCGACCAAAGAAAAGCAACTTGTCATTAGGCAGATATAAGAAGCTAATCCCAAGGTATTATGGACCATTCGAGATCATTAAGGTTGTGAGTGACCAAGCCTACAAGCTAAAGTTACCTGCAAACTTGAAGGTTCATGATGTGTTCCACGTCAGCTTACTCAAACCCTATATTCCTAACCTTGATCAATTCTTGGACTCATACCAGATAGTCATGCTAGCACAAGGAGTTCTCGAGCTCCAACCTGACTACGTACTGAAAACAAGGGAAAGGAAGTTACGCAACAGAACTATCACGGAGTATCTAGTAAAGTGGAAGGATTACCCTAAAGAAGATGCAACTTGGGAGGACGAACCAACACTCATAAAGGATTACGCAAACACATTCTTGAGATGAGGACATCTCAAATTTTTCACGTTGGGGAGGTTGTAAGGTCTCTGACCCCGATCAAAAAAGAGCACCCTTGTACCATGAAATGATCATAATGGAAAAAAAGTTACTATTTTTAGCAGTTCTCCAAATTCTGTCAGTGCCATGATGTTTAGAATGTTATAAAGCTTCGAAATGTGAATTAAAATAATTTTTGTGAAAATTTTCCAAATATAGTAAGTTTTTGGTCACCCGACCCATCCAGTTTTGATCGTCTCGAAAAACTGCACCCGTACCCCGAATTTGAAAAAAAATACATTTTCGGATCCCGGGGGCTGCTAAATATGGCAAGTACTCGGTCCAGTACGTCTTAGTTAAAGCTCCGTATAGCAATTTACGGCATCAAAATCCGACTCGTATGACCCGTTTTAGTGGAAAATCAATTTTTCCAAAGATTGAGCGGGGAGGCATCGGAGCACGGGACTGTGTGGGAACAGGTCCCAGGCCACTCCAGATCAGCTTTAGCAGCTAGGGGGCTCCCTCTTGCCTTGTGGGAGTCCTGGGAAAGCTGCCAAGCCAGTAACTAAGTCTCAGAGTCAGTTAACTAGCCAACCTGACACTTGGTGAGTAGGGAACTAAACTTGCCATGCTTAACTGGAGAAGCTCACAGATCCATTTAGCAAGGCTGGTCGATTTTCATCCTGTAGGAGCCTATTTAAAGGCGTGCACACACACACACACACACACACACACACACATATGCTCACACACACAGTGCACACACACACACCTACACATACTCTAGGAAGGTGCTGCCGGAATACACACCTTTTGAAGAAGAAGCAAGGAGGGAGGTGCTGTCGAATTCTCGCCTCAAGAAGCTCGATTAGATCAGAGAATCGAGAGGATTATCAGCCCTTAATCACGGTAACCACGGTTTAATTAATGCTTTCTGCAAATCCTTTTCATTACCAACTAAATTCCTCGTCTATTATGCTTATTCCTAGTCGTAATTCTCTATAATTACTCTCCGAATTCTCCTTAACCATATTCTATTATGTAATCATCATCCCATAGCTGAATTATCAGCCATTCATCACTTTTAATTAATGAATAAGTGCATGATTATTAGAATTTTCTCTCTCTAGGTAGCATAGTAATTAATCGGTAAGCTGGTAACTGTGTAGATTGATAAAAATCACTTTTTTGTTAACAATGTAGCTAAATTAGATCCATTCTCTTATGCATTAAGATGTAATTAAGGAATAATTAATTCGTCGTTAAGTCTCTAAGAGTTGACTTTTCTCACACCTATGCATATGGTGAATCTGCACCATCTAATTGCTAGGAAAGAGATTAATCATACTTAATTCATCTCTCTGGTAATTCCGTTAGTGAAATCCTATTATTCTTAATCATGTAAGCCGGGTAATTATCTTTAGAGCCGGTTCCCATAGGATTATGTGTCGTCCTTAATGATTACTATATGAAAAATCTAGATCTCTCATATAGGAGGGATTAATTAATGTCGCTATTCCATTTATCGGATTGTTATGACGCTTGCGAACCTTAGATTTTTCTCCAAGCTAATTATTTAAAGTAGTGATAAATGGCTCCGGTTAAGAGAACTCGCTTCGGTGGTTCCCACGACCGCGAGGCAGGAACAAGCAATGTCAATGGAAATGGAAAAGCTCCCATGGAGGAACAAATACCGGCCATCTCACGGGCCATCGACGAAGAAATGGAAGAGGTAGGTCATAATTTCATTCAAGCTGTTTAATTTAACATTGCACACGTCTAGTTAGGAATGAATATATCCCCAAACATGTTGGAAAAATCCGACGGAAACCTCGGCATTGAATTCATTGTACATTAAGTTCTAAAGTAGGAAGGAAATGATTGATGGGTATGCTGGTTGCAATAGGAAAGAATGTCTGCTAGGGAAAATTTAGCTCGACATGTTCATTTTATTTCCAATGTTGAATCAGTCCTGACCCCCCTACTGATCACAGGGGGCAGAGTTCCTCGTTAAGGGCTCTTGAATCCACGACTTTCTTTTTATGCGGTGGATACCCACGACTTGCTTTCTATGCGGTGGGAACCCACTTGCTTTCTATGCGGTGGGAGTGTCCATGACGTGCTTTCTATGCGGTGGACATACCTAGTTGTATGGGCAGCTAGGTGACAATGGGAGGAGTGAACTCTCGCTGGAGGGGGGATGTTGTACCTCCAGAACATTGGAATTTTAATGAATAAGTTTGAGTAGAATTTTTACTAGAATACTGTCTTGGTGTTGTTTGCAATACTGGTTGAAGGGCTGTCTTAACGAACAATGTGCTTCGGAATTAAAACAAGGAATGTTTATGTTGAACAACCTTTGTGGTAGTAATTAGGTCACACAAGGAAGTGCGAGTGTGGGGGTGGAAAGTGGGGGCTTGGCTCAGGTTTCCAATGCCTACGAGATGGGTGGTCCCGATTGGTCGGGAACTCTCTGTCCCCATAGTGCTTACTCGTTATTAGTAATACTCATTGCCCCTAAAGCGGCGAATTCTCAAGTGTACGTGCCTCTGAAACATGGGGAAAAAGGCCCTCGAGGTTTTCTCTCCTCTTGGAAGGTGGGTCTTAGGATCGCTAGATAGGATAAGTACGCTTCCCCTATGAGGTGGAGCTAGATCTCTTGCTAGTAGGCTCGAACTCGACTCACTTTGTGATGAGAGATCGTCCGCTAGTCGAACCCTGAACCATTTTGTTTGCTTCCGCAATAGATCTAGTGGCCACCGGGTTCACCATCAGATCCGCCATTGGAGACAGCGGGGTGGGGACCTCACAAGTAAATAATCTCTTGAGTACTTTATTAATATTTTCCATGATAATATTAAGTACTCCAATAATGCGTGTATCCCAAAGGCACTTTTTTCCCATTGGGTTTTTCCCCTTTAGTCATCTAGGTATTGGACCCTAATTTAGAACCTCGTCATTCTACTTCTCTTGTACATACTCATAATAAATAAACAACAGCCTCGCCACTCTCAGTGCCAATACCTGCATAACAGGTCCCATACAGTCTGTTGCTGCAGGTTGTGCTATATATCACATGCTAGTCTCACTCAGCTTCTCCTCATTTCGGGCAGTTTTCACATCAGGTCCAGGCATTTTCCAGGGCTGACAACAACACAAATGTGTTCAAGATTTTTGTTGCTAAGGACAGATTGGATGGGGACAATTACCCTATGTGGGCTTACATGATGCAACATGTTCTTGTGTCAAAGAGTGTCTAGAATATTGTGCAGGGCATTGATGTACGTCCTGGTTCTAAGGATGTAGGCGATGTTGAGGATGTTGCAGGTCTTGCTGCAAGGATTGCTCTATTAGAGTTGTCTTGCCTACTACAGAACAAGCTCGTTGGGATGTAAAGGATGTGCAGGCTCATGCATTGATTTTGTTGTCTATGGAGCGCACCATTACTCCTCACATTTGTTCAGTGAAATCTGCAAAACAAGCTTGGGATATTCTAGCAGGTCTTTATACAAGCCGCAATGAGGCTAAAATTGCTTAGCTGCGTAAAGAGATGGAATTAAAGATTATGCATGAGGAAGATGATATAAACACTTTCCTTGCTGGTGTCAAGGATATCAATGAGCAAATTATTTTTGCAAGTGAAGTCATTTTAGACAATTCCCTTGTGCAGACCATTCTTGATGTCTATCCAAGACTTTGACAAATAAGTAAAATAAATACCTAAAAGACAAACTAAATAATGGGATCACATTGGGTAGTCCACTTGAGATGCCAAAACTTTAACACCCTCTATGCAAATATTGTGGACATCAATAGTGAGACCAAGTCAATGAAGAAGCTACCATGGAGAAGACTCCATTGATCACTACCACCTCAAGATTTGGTCTTGAGGAGAGTACCATGTGTGCAAGAGATAGAGAAAATTATTCTTTCATGTCATGATGATGTCTGTGGTAGTCACTTTTCTCAAGATATTACAAGTAGGAAGATTTTACAAGCACGGTTTATTTGGCCGAGCTTACATCGTGATGTCCAACACTGGTGTAAGGCATGTAAGCAATGCCAAATTGCTGGGGATAGACGAATACCATATGAGCCTCGAGTCCCAATAATATCTTATGGCCCTTTTGAAAAGTGGGGTGTGGATGCAATAGGTCCCCTACCTCGTACTTCTACAGGGAAGGTTTTCATCATCATGGGTGTTGACTACATGACACGATGGGCGGAAGCAACAAGCACAACCCGAATCACAGCTGAAGAGGTATCAAAGTTTATTTTTGATCATATTTGTAGTAGGTTTGGAACACCCCTAGAAATCTTATCAGATCGAGGTCCGGGTTTTAGGGCTGACCTTCTGAATGATCTCTTGAGGAGGTTAAAAGTGAAACACCTGCATTCCACACCCTACTATCCTCAATGCAATGGATTGGTGGAAAAAGTGAATGGAATGATATGTAAGATCATTTCTAAGCAGGCAGGTTGTGGACCGGCCTAATGATTGGGATCGCCATTTGACGGCTTCTCTTTGGGTGTCCAGGACATCTTTCAAGATATCTACCCAATTCACCCCTTTTCATCTAATTTATGGAGAGGAGGCACTTCTCCCTATTGAGGTAGAGCTCTCAAGCTTGCGCGTTCTTGCAAGAGTGGCAAAAAAACCAAAAGAGGTTCTACATGAAAGGATCTTAGATCTCCAACGACTTGAGCTAGATAGAGAAGAGCCATTGATCACTACATCACCAAAGCGACAAGCCAAAGGGACAAAATCGACAAGAAGCTCAAGGGGAAAGGATTGAAGGAAGGTATGTTGGTTCTTCGTTATGATAACCGACTTGATACTCGACTTGACAAAAAGTTTTTGCAAAGATGGGAGGGACCTTTCATGATAAAAACAAAGTTTGGGAATGGCAGTTATAGATTAGCAGATTTATAAGGAAAACTCCACAAGACCAGAGTCAATGGATGGAGATTAAAGCCCTACTTTCAACGTATCAATCCGTTGATAGGAAGTCATCTACCTACATCGTCTAAGCTCCAAATTGGCATGGCTCCCTTCGGCTTGGCAAATGCTCCACCTATTTTTAAAGCTTTGATGTGCAAAGAAGAACCAGCCTTGGAATCTGAACATACCCAAGGAAACCCTCCCATCTCCGATTTATGGGATTAAGGTAATGAAAAGCAGGTCTAATGGAGTAAAAGAGTGCATGTTGCTCCTCCTATTTTAATAAAAAAGGAAAAAAAAATAGAAAAAAAACAGAAGAAGAGAAAGAAACAACATCGTCCTCCTAAAGATATGAATATCTCTAGGCTTGGGGGAGGGCTAATATGAATGGCATAAAATGGAAACCATTTTTTTGCAACATTTTTCAACCTACTCAACGTCCTCTTCCTCATATGCGTATATATTTTTCTACGGTATTAAGTTATCTAGAGTAAATTCCCCCTCTTCGTTTAACCTTTGTGGCGACACATACATTGTACTCTTCCCAAAAATGTCATCTTAGTCATATATTTATATTACCACCCTTTTATTTTTTGCTTTGTAAATAAAATTAAGCATACAATAACCAAGTATCTACCCCCAAACTTTCTTACCTCTTGTGAATTAGTAGTACAAAAAAAATATATCCATCTTCCATCCCATACAGATAAATTACCATGGAAAATCAACTCTCCACTTGTCTTTACCAAAGATTATCGTCCATCTCTACAAGTCTTCTATGCCCCCTACATAGGTGGCCCAATATCTCTTAAGAATATACATATAGTTTTTCTCCTTTCAAAAAGACTCAAATTGTATATTCTTTTCACAAGAAAATAATATTGGGCCCTCCTCTATTTGTTTAAGCATCATACCCTTTTGAAAAAGCATGATTCCCCTTCGATGCATACAAGCAAAGGGCCCATACAAGAAGACTTGGAAGCAAAAGGTTCCCTAGCCTAGTGTGGACCTTCCACACAGAATTCCTTGGTGCAGGCGTGAAGAATAGTCCAAATTCATATCAAACATGTTGAGAAGGTCAAATTTGCCTTTTAAAGCATGTCATTCCGAGCTACATGTAAAAAGTTATGGTCAAAATAGTGTAAATCTGTCAGATTCGCAGCAAAAGGGAACTGTAAATCAAGAGGGTAAGATCTTATTTTTCCCCTACTCATCTTCTAGAAGAGCAATGAGTGTTCAAGGTCACTTGCATGTGATGGGACCAACCTAAAGATGCTTTCTAAATGCCAAGACAAACAAGTTGACATACCCCGCAGGAGCCACCCGTAGGGCCTCATGGTGGGGCCCACCTACATTATGCACCCCTATGGAGACTTTACGGTCTAAAATGATCTTTTTGGTGACTAAATAGTCCCTTTTATGTCCAATATTCAATGAGTGGTCAAAGGACACTTAATTAGGGCTAATCACTCACCCTAATTAAGTGTAGCATAATCCCACTCCTACACAACTATAAATAGCCCCCCTTGGAAAGACTCAAAGACACACACCTATATTTTCAACTTCATGTTGTTCTTGATCAATAGTAGAGAAACCCCCAACTCTCCCTCTTTCACATCCTCCCTCCTAACCCTCCTCTTTGGAGGAAGTGCAACTCTATCCTCCACTCTTTCTATTCTACAATCTCTTACTCCATCAACCCAATAAATCATTGTAGCACCTCAATAACTTGTAAATACATCATGATCTCTCTCATGGTTATGTTAATGATCATTAAATCATACTTAAACAATCAAGTGTCGCAATTCGTGATGGTTAGCCAGCGTATGTCTACCCCTTAAAAGGTGTGCGAGAAATCAAGTAAGTGTTCTACTCTCAATTTACCATTGCTTTGTTTCTCCACACTTATTCAATTAGTCTAAAGAAAATTCTCACTCCAAATCTCTTTTGCTTCATTACATATGCATGTGGCTACCTCTCATGGTGATTTTATTTGTCACGGCATTGCATAGATGGAGATGAGCTCTCTATGCAAAGTGTGTTAGTTCCATGTAGGTGATTCTCTTGTGTGTTTGAGAGGCAGGTCTTTTGCGCATGATTTTTTTGATGAGTGCTTGAGAGAGGAGGAGTTTGGATGTATCATGGGTATTCTTATGGGGAGAAGGTGAATGTTATTCCACAAATTGCATATTTACATTTGATGCACGGCATTGGGTTGCATAATCGTTGATGGTGTCAAGTGTCCAAAGTGTACATAGAGCAAGGGTTCTCAAAGTGTGTTGCTTGAGTGGGTGAGTGCAAGTGTTATTTTGATTGGTTTTCTTCTCTACTCCCAAAAGAATGTGGTGCCCCAAGTAGTGTGCGTACCTCTTTACGAACATTTTGTGAGGGTAGGCCCATCGGTTTGGGTTTAGAGGCCCCATTTCAAAAAGCTGGCCCTCATAAAGTGGTGCCCCCACTCAGGACCATATTTCCAAGCTACCTTCAAATTTTTAGTGATGAACAATGGAGTCCCCATCTATCCATTTCATTTTGCACAACACATTAGAGTAAATGTTCACATAGATAGAAAAGTCTTTTTCCAGCAACGCATTGTTTTTATGTTTGGTGCAGAAAGACTTAGAGAAATACTGGCATCACCCAATCCAATTATACTTCCAATCATCAATTATGAAACTTCTTTTGATGTTCACGTGTTCATTTTGTTTTCAAGGTGGGAACAAGGAGTGGTGAAGGGGTGCTCAAGGGCCATATGAAGGAACGAGGTCTTTAAACCAACAACGAGAAGTAGCACATGAATCACGATCAAAACAATGAACTTTTTAGGCCTATTGCTCGGCAATCCATTCATATAATCATTGCAACTAAGTTTAGGTTTCAATCTATCATAAGGAGGATATTTGGATCCACTCGTCTCAATGAAATCAATACTTCAATTAATCCATTTATTCTACCTATGATAAAATACGAATTAACAATGGATGTGTACATCTTCATTTTAATGTAATCATATTTATAGTGTCAACAATCTTGTGCGGCCCGTAAGAGAAAAGTTTCTTTAAAAAAAACAAAAAACAAAAAGGTTTAATGAAGCTCTACAACATGGGAGGTCAACTCAACCCCGACAAGTGCCACATAGGTGAGGAT
The DNA here is from genome assembly GCF_014529385.1 of Adiantum capillus-veneris. Classification (NCBI taxonomy): domain Eukaryota; kingdom Viridiplantae; phylum Streptophyta; class Polypodiopsida; order Polypodiales; family Pteridaceae; genus Adiantum; species Adiantum capillus-veneris. The sequence continues at coordinate 89,870,462 of NC_140952.1, read as the reverse complement.
GAAGTGATCTTGCTCGGTCACAAGGTTTCCTATAAAGGCATTGAGGTGGATCCTTCAAAGGCAAAGGCTCTTATTGAGCTCCCATCACCGAAGAGTCTTAAGGAGGTCATCTCTTTCATTCATAAGGTGAAGTATATGTCACGCTTCATTCACTTAGCCTCGGAGTTGCTTCATCCTTTGCAAAAGTTGACACAACAAGTAGAATTTGCATGGTCTGATGACCTTGAAGAGTATTTTTGTAACATTAAAGTCATTTTGTCAGAGCTACCAACACTCATGCCTCCTTGTTGGGAGTACACATTCTTTGTTAGCTCTAGTGTTGGAAGGGAAACAATTGGTGCTGTGTTGCTACAACAAGATCCCCACAGTACAAGGATGCGACCCATCTACTTTGCTAGTAGGGTCATGAATGCTTTGGAGAGAGACTACACAGAAGTAGAACTCATGATGCTTTCTCTCATGTTTGCGGTGAGAAAGTTTAGATCCTACCTGCTACCAAAACCTTTTGTAATTCTCACTGCAGAAAATTTGTTCCCTTGGGTGTCATCTCAAATGAATCTTAGTACTAGGATCTCAAAGTGGATTATGGAGTTGCAAGAGTTCCAATACTCTTTCAAGGTAGAAGATAGTGTGCGTGCACAATTGGCAGGGATTCTCACTTATAGGGTACATGAGAAGGAAATTAAGGTGCCTCAAGTAAAGACCCTACCATTGCCACCACCAAAAAGTATTCCCAATGCTTTTATCTTGTTCTTTGATGGAGCTTTTCGACAAGCCAAAGGAAAAGCAGGGGGAGGGCTAGTGTTGCTCAACCCAAGTGGAGAGGTGGTCATGAAAGAGAAGGTCAATCTACTAGGTTCAACTAGCAACAATGAAGCAGAATATGACACACTACTTCATGTTTGAAGATGTGCATTGGCCAAGGGATAAAACGTCTCATGGTAAAGGGAGATGCACTTCTCATTGTTAAACAGATTTTAGGCATTTGGGCATGCAAGAATGAACGCTTAAGGACAAAAGTTCATGCCATTCGTAGGATGTTTAATCAGTTTGAAGAAGTGCAACTATATCATATTCCGAGGAAACAAAATGAAAATGCCAATTTACTTGCACAACAAGCAGTTAGATGTGTTGAGAGAGAAGTGCAGGTCATCATGGTGGCAGCAGCTGTCAAGCAACCGAGATACCAGGGATTGGAGTCATTGGCTCCCATTATTGGCTACATTTTGGAGGGTGAGTTTCCACAAGACTTCACGAAGGCTCAGAAGAGGAGACTCATGAAGAAGGCAAATTTCTATCTCTTCCTAGAAGGCTCCCTCTATCAAAAGAGGGAAGGATCAAGTGTGCAGAAGAGTACCAACTATCGAGGAAATTCCAGCCATTCTAAAAGGTTTGCATGAAGAGGCATGTGGTGGTCATTTTGCCCAAGAATCAACTGTGAAGAAGATTTTGCTTGCGGGGTATGTTTGGCCAAGCTTGCATGTGGATGTTCAACATTGGTGTAAAAGCTGTCACAATTGTCAGATAAATGGAAATAGAAGGTTGGTGCATGGCCCGAGGCAAATAGTGCTTGCAAATGGACCTTTGAAAAGTGGGGCATTGATGCTATGGGTCCTCTGCCTAGGACAAAAAATGGTAAACTCTACATTCTAGTGGCTGTAGACTATATGACTAGGTGGGTGGAAGCTCAAAGTGTGGCAAGAGTGAATGAGAGGACAGTTAGCAAGTTTGTGTACAATCACATTTGTTGCAGATTTGGCACACCTTTGGAGATTGTTTCTGATAATGGTCTAGGGTTTAGGAAGGGCTTGCTCATAGAAGTTTGTGAAGAGCTTCACATTCTACATCGTCATAGCACACCATACTACCCACAATCAAATGGTTTGGTGGAGAAGGCTAATGGTGTCATTGCAGGAATCATTAGAAAGATGGTGCAAAACAAGACAAAATTATGGGATGACTTCTTGGATGGTGCCTTGTGGGCATATCGAACCACATATAGGGAAGCCACGGAGTTCACACCATTTCACTTGGTCTATGGTCAAGAGGCTTTGCAGCCTATCGAGCTCAACATTCCAACAATGCGACTTCATGGCAAAGGAGCACAAGATGATCAAGAGGTATGGATGGATCGACTTCTTACGTTAGTGGAGCTTGAGTGGAAAAGAGAAGCAGCATATGAGTGCTACAAGAGGAAAGCCACACAAGCGAAAGAAACGCACGACAAGAAACTGAAGGACAAAGGCATCAAGGAAGGAGAGCTTGTGCTAAGGTATGACAATCGACTTGACAATCGTTTTGATGCCAAGTTTGAAACTAGATGGCAAGGGCCATACATAGTCAAGAAGGCTTTCAATTCTAATTACTATCAGCTTATGGACTTGAATGGTAAAGAGCACTCCAAGAAGGTAAACGGGTATCGCTTGAAGCCCTATTTGAGTCGCCTTCTACCAAAGGATCTACCAAAGATCTGTCCAAAGGCCGCTGTCTCATGTAAGTATTGTTACATGAAGCATGAGTGTAACTCCTGCCAAAATTCTGAGGGGCCAAACAATGAAGATCTCGTCAAGGACTCTGAAGCACTCTCTTTGGAAAAGATGCTCTATGATGGTACATGAATATACCATCATCCTGGGGGAGGGCTAATGATAGCCGTTTTTCGGCTCTCCATAATTGCCATACTAAGTTACTCCACCCTACCAAATTCACCCAAACGCTATGGCTATCCCTACCATTTCACTATACATAGGCGTGTGTAAGTTAGGGGGCTTTTCCCATATCTTCTTAAAAACCCTCAGCTAGCTAGTCACTGGGCTAGTTGAGCCAAAAAAATAAAAAAAATAAAAAATAAAAGTATATTATGGCCTCTTTGTGTGTAAATATTTCATTGTATATATGGCCTAAATATAGGGATTTTTTATTATTATTTTTGTATTTTATTTAAATATTTCTACTTAGGTGTGTGTTTTATTACACCTATGTACACCTTCTTTCATCCTCTTACACCATAAGTATATTTTTTGCCAATATGTACATACTCTAACCTTATATTTTTCCTTTATACGAATCACTCCCACATTTTCACCCTCACCCTCGTGAAAACAAAAAATTGATTTCTACTCATTGGTCACGTTTATTATATTATTTACTTGCATACCTTTTCCTCTTTCACCCAAAATAATTCAAAGAGGGACCATATCATATGATTCCAATATCTTTCCATATCCATAACTCCTCCATATTTTTATTATTATTTTTACTCATTATTCTAACACCATGTGCTCATTGAGCTAAAGTCCATGAATAGTCCATACACTAGTCCCACCATGTATATATTTCTTTATTAACCAATAATCCTCCTCCATGCATGGGTCAAGGGCAACTTGGATGCTTTGTATTATAATATGACAAAGGAGGGGCTCACTCTTGGATGCGTTGTACAAATTCAACAAAGGAGGGGTCCACTAAAAGACTTTTGCAGGCATAAAAACAGGCTTTTTGGTGAGAATTTTGGCACCTATCTCCACTCTGAATTTGGAGCGGTGGTCAAAAGAGAAAATGTAGCCCACGCTCTGAATAATCACCTCAAATTTTTTCATGATTTTTGGAGCTACCAGCGGTGAGCTATGATTTTTTGAGTGGACCCCAGTCTGCCCACTTTTCTCACAAGTAGCCCTTAGTCTTCTCTCACCCTTCCACACACCTACTCACTCTTACACATCCCTCCCTCTCCTTCCCTCACTCAAACCTGCAACTTCCATGGCTTCTCCCACCCTCTTCACCATTACCCTTCTCTCTCATCCCTATAGTTCTTTTATGAACCTCTACATACATACACCCTCTCCATGTCTCTCTCTATTGCTTCTATGTTACAATTTCATTTACCTCTCCTAAAAATATCTAAAATTCAGCATCTTAACCATGATAAATTTTGCAAATTGAGGATTTTTCATCAACAAATCCTCTTTTTATCGTGGTGGTCAACCGTGGCGGCGACGTAAAGAAGCGAAGAAGAAGAAGAAGACCAGCGGTCATTTTTTCCACAATCTACACAAGGGTGAGTTCAAGCTTCTTCAAGGCTTCACCATCTCAATGATTCTCTTTTAATTCACCCCTCTTCCTTCATCAAATCAACTCATCCTACCCATTGTAAATGTATCACTAACAATTCTAGTGATTATTACCACTAACAACTAACTTCTTTTGTAAAAATGCACCCACACTATCAACATATGGAGTAGGCAACCGCACAAGTAAACCAAATTCACTCACTCCCATGGAAGTTTCTCTCCTTTCACCACATCAATAATTCTCTTACTTGAGCCCACATCCATGTGACTCAAGAGAAAAGAGAGACCCCATTATCATTTGAAATTCATAAAAATTCATAATCCTTGATCTTTCCTAATAAAATTGATTAGGCTTAATCCTAATCAAGGCTTCTAAAACCTATAAATAGAACCCATTCCTCCTTGTAAAAGACATCACTATACCATTGCACACTAGATTGAGCGTACCACATGCCAGTTCTATCTTGGTTGTAAAGAGAGAGTAAGCTTTCTATACACCATCACCTTGGTGCATAGAAAAACTTGAGTTAGTTTGAGTGAGTGCGAGTAGAAGATATTCTTCCTACCATTGTTGTATCTACCCCAACATCAATGAATTGGTAGTTTTGGGTGCAATTCATGTCCAAAGGCTCACGCTTCTCCCCCAATTTGGCTTGGCAAACTCATTCAGCTTCATAGGGTGACTTGTTTCATTGAAGGTTGTTGTTTTGTTGCTTGTGATTCATTCGCTATTGTTTGGCTACCATTGTAAGAGGGTGGATGGTGAGAGGGCTCCCATAACCCTAAGACAATGTGCTAGTGATGCTATAACCAAATCTTGTCACTTGATTCCGCAAGCTCTAAGTTCCTTTTTGTGCAAAATATAAAGTTGAAGCTAAGTTGTACACCATCTCTCTCTCTCTCTCTCGTGTTTTAGTGTGTGAGAGTGTTCCATTGGTGTTAGGGTTAGTGTAAATTCATTGCTTGTTTGTGGGTTGCCCTAACGATTCTCCTCTTTTGCGTCCTAGTTCGCTCTTAAAGTAGGTGCTGCCCCTTGTGTAGTTGGGATTTGGCTGTGGGTTTGTTGTTTTGGTTTGTGTTGTGTTGTGCCCCAGCCCCATTGAGCAGCACGGAAGCCTTGAAGGGTGTCTAGAGGTTGCTCTTCTTGTTGCCCGCCCCGGACCGCCTCACTGGCATCACCCAATCCAATTATACTTCCAATCATCAATTATGAAACTTCTTTTGATGTTCACGTGTTCATTTTGTTTTAAAGGCAGGAACAAGGAGTGGTGAAGGGGTGCTCAAGGGCCATATGAAGGAACGAGGTCTTCAAACCAACAACGAAGAGTAGCACATGAATCACGATCAAAACAATGAACCTTTTAGGCCTATTGCTCGGCAATCCATTCATATAATCATTGCAACTAAGTTTAGGTTTCAATCTATCATAAGGAGGATATTCGGATCCACTCGTCTCAATGAAATCAATACTTCAATTAATCCATTTATTCTACCTATGATAAAGTACGAATTAACAATGGATGTGTACATCTTCATTTTAATAGAATCAGATTTATAGTGTCAACAATCTTGTGCGGCCCGTAAGAGAAAAGTTTCTTTTTTTAAAAAAACAAACAAAAAGTCTAAACAAAATGTTACGTTCTTTTCCCACGTTCTATGCAAGAAGTGGGGAAGATGCGCAAGAGTTTCTTGACAACTTGGAGATGGCACATCTCATATCCGGGAGAGATGAAGAGGAAGTAAAGCTACGAGCCTTCCCGTTGGTTCTAAAAGCAGAAGCTAAAGCATGGTATGAGACCTTGCAACCCCAAATCAAGTCCAACTGGGAGAGACTATGAGCAACCTTCCTCTCCAAGTTCGGGCAAGGTGATACTTCTGAAGGACTATGGAATGTCTTATTGGACATAAGCAGGTATCACTTGAAGACTATCCCTCTTATGAAGCAACCTCTGAAGGACTATGGAATGTCTTATTGGACATAAGCAGGTATCACTTGAAGACTATCCCTCTTATGAAGCAACCTTTGTCAATCTATGGGGTAGGTGGGAGGCTACATTAGAAAAACATGGTGGTGCACCTAACTTTCTAAAAAAAAGAGATTCATGGTTAGCTTGTATCCACTTTTAAAGGCTAAAGTAGAGCTAAAATTCCCATCCACCTTCGAAGAAGCACGTGAGGTAGCCATCATCAAGTTTAGAAAACTACACTTCCAAGCACATAGAGCAAGGGGTTTGAATGAAGTGAGTGAGAGGGAGTATTCACAAACCATGGAAGCACCAATTAGGGCCCCTCTTGCACAATCTTCACAAATAGGAGATAACTCTCAACAAGAGGTTTTACAAAGGCTAACTCAACAGCTTGAGGACCTCACTCTGAATCTAGTATAGGGCCTACCTCAACAACGACAACCAAGAGAAGGGAATCGCAATCAAGGAAGACAAGCTCAAGAGTTGCGATGTTGGAATTGCAATGAAATGGGCCATGGAATGTACAATTGTCCACATCCAAGGCGACTTCCGGGAGACATATATCCCCCTAGACTGCCTCCTCTCACTATGCAGCAAGAACTAGCTCAAGTCCCACAAATTTCTTCGTCGACCACCACCACCAACAAATATACCTCCCGTCCCACATGAGGAGGAAGAAAGAGGAGTCAACATCATCAAGCTAGAAGAGGTAATAGATGAGCATACTCTAAACTTTGATGTTATGCCGACAGAAAAACGCACAAGAGCACATGATAAGGATGAAGACATGAGAAGTGAAGGAACAAATTCATCTAGAAGGGACAAGAAGAAAAAGTCAAAGATGGAAGAAGTTGAAAGTAGCAGGAAGAAAATATCAAGGCGAAGGGAAATTGGTATCAATGACTTCCCATTGGGAAAGGAGCTAGAGCCCTACAACATCCTGGAGGATTTACAAACCTAAAAGCCAAACATTTCATGGCCTCAACTTCTACACCTATCAACCAAAGTAAGAAGGCAATGGCCAAAGTTGGTAAGTACAAGAATTCCAAAAAAGAAAGCAAATCTTTCCATTAAGGTTGTGGCCTCAAAGCTACAAAAAGATGTGGAACCCATTGTGGATGCTTACATAAGGGGTAAAAAGGTGTCTAATGTATATGTTGATGGTGGAGCTCAAATGTGTGTGATCACGTAAAAATCAATGAGCAGGTTAGGGCTTGAAATTACAAAGTCCTCTAATTGTCAAGCTAGGCTAGCCAACAACTCAAGTGTGAAGTGTTTGGGGATCATTGAAAATGTAAAAGTCTCTGTATGTAACATAGATGCACGAGTGGATATGTATGTCATGCCAGCTAAGCGGGAGGGCTATCCCATCATCCTAGGGAGGCCTTGGCTCATTGCTGTGAATGCAAATCAAAAATGGGGAAGTGGTCGTTTGATTCTTAAGAAGGGTCAACCAGTGGTGTATGATTGGCGAGAAGGAAAGCAAATATATATCAACTATGAAACCATGGCAGATGAAGAGAGCGAGGAGGAGAGTCCTTACTCAAGTGATGAGGAAGCATCAACCAGTGCATCAACCAGTGAAGAGGAGTCTTCTTTGGAGGTAATGGGAATTGTATTTAACGCCAACACCCAAGATGTTTCTGTAGAAGAAAAGCCAACAGACAATCACACACGAGGGGATGAAAGATGCCACCACCTTGAAGAAGGATTTGAGAAGATTCTTGCAAAAGATCTTACTTGTGAGTTGAAGAGGTCCTACATCAATATGTTAAGGAGGTATCCCAATTTGTTTATCACTGACTACTCACAAATAAGAGGTGTAGATGTAATAGAGCATCGAATTGAATTGAAACCAGGGACCAAACCCGTGGCTCAAAAGTTAAGGCGACTAGGATCTGTGCAACAAAAGTCCCTACTACAAGAAGTGAATCGACTCTTGAAGGCTGGCTTCATCTATCCAGTATCCAACTCCGAATGGGTATCACCTATTGTAGTCACTCCCAAGAAGAATGGTAAGTGGAGGGTCTGCGTGGATTACCAACCCCTCAATGCTGCGACAAAGAGGGACCACTTCCCTCTCCCTTTCCAAGATGAAATTTTGAATGAAGTAGCAAGTCATGAATGCTACACTGTGTGTGATGGGTATTCGGGATATTTTCAAATTAGAATAGCAGCAGAGGACCGACCAAAAACCACCTTCATCACACCTTGGGGATGTTTTGCATTTAGAGTAATGCCTTTTGGGCTCACCAATGCTCCTAGCACCTTCATGAGATTCAAAATATTTGTATTTCAGCCATTCTTTGGAAAATCTATAAGAGTCTTTATGGATGATTTCTGTATTTATAGTTGTAGATGACGTCACTGCCAAAAGGTTGAAGAGGGGCTTAAGAGGCTCCATCAATTTGGGGGACAACTCAACCCAGAGAAGTGTCATATCGGTGAATCTCAGGGGGTTTTGCTAGGCCATGTGGTTTCTTCACAAGGAATTCAAGTGGATCCCTCTAAAGTAGAGGCCCTTTCGTCTTATCTCCACCAACAACAACTAAGGAGCTAATGACCTTCAATCACAAAGTGAGGTACATGTCTCGCTTCATCCATCTCCTAGCAGAAGCCATCGCCCCTTTGCATAGGTTGGCAAACCAACCTACATTTGAATGGGGGAGGGAACATGCAAAATGTTTTGAGGAAGTGAAGGGCATTCTTAGCTCTCTCCCAATCCTAATGCCACCAGATCCAAAGGAGACCTACTATGTCACTCCAAGTGTAGGTTTCGAAGAAATTGGTGTTGTTTTGATGCAAAAAGATCCTAAAACATCATACATGAGGCCGATCTATTTTGCAAGCAAGGTGATGACTCCGGCCGAGAAGGGATACACTGAAATGGAGAAAGTGGTCTTTGCAATCTTATTTGCGGTAAGGAAGTTTCGATCGTATCTTCTCCCTGTGCCATTTTTTTTTCTCACCTTAGAGCACAATCTACCATATGTAGTACAACACATGAGCCTCTCATCTAGAATATCAAAGTGGGTGCTTGAACTCCCAGAATTTGAATACACTTTCCTTGTAGAAGATAGCACAAGAGCGGGACTTGCAGACATTCTCACCTACAAAGTGAGAGAAAGGGAAGGATCACGACTACAAAGAGAGGAAGGCTCAAAACAGTTCAAAGTGAAGGAGATTGATAATGCCCATACTTTATGCTTTGACGGAGCTTATCAACGCCAACAAGACAAAGCAGCAAGGGGGATCATCATTTTGAACCCACAAAAGGAGGTAATGGTTAGAAAAGGTATCACTCTACCCAATGTTCACTCCAACAATGAGGTTGAGTATGCTGCTCTAACCCTTGGGTTAGAAGAATGCAAAGAATTAGGCATACAAAGACTTATTATAAAAGGTGATTCTTTGCTAGTGGTCAGGCAAATCCAAGGGACTTGGAGGTGCAAGAATCGTACATTGTTTGAGTGGCTTAGTAGTGTAAGAGCTTTGATGAAGGGTTTTAAAGCAACACAGGTACAACACATTGTGAGAACTCATAACAAGGAAGCAGACTTACTCGCAAATGAAAAGCTTCAGATGGCGGTAGGAGGTGTGAAACTATATAAACCCAAATATCAAGGTCAAGAGGAGCTAAAAGACATTATTTTCTTTCTACAAGCAGATGAGTGTCCCAAACACTTAGACAAGGTGTAAAGACATAGACTAGTTAAGAAGGCCACAACTTACCAGTTGATTGGGGATGATTTATATCACAAAGGGAAAGATTCGGTCTTGAGGAGAGTACCAGGTGTACAAGAGATAGAGAAAATTATTCTTTCATGTCATGATGATGTCTGTGGTGGTCACTTTTCTCAAGATATTACAAGTAGGAAGATTTTACAAGCAGGGTTTATTTAGCCGAGCTTACATCGTGATGTCCAACATTGGTGTAAGGCATGTAAGCAATGCCAAATTGCTGGGGATAGACGACTAACATATGAGCCTCGAGTCCCAATAATATCTTATGACCCTTTTGAAAAGTGGGGTGTGGATGCAATAGGTCCCCTACCTCGTACTTCTACAGGGAAGGTTTTCATCATCATGGGTATTGACTACATGACACGATGGGCGGAAGCAACAAGCACAACCCGAATCACAGCTGAAGAGGTATCAAAGTTTATTCTTGATCATATTTTTAGTAGGTTTGGAACACCCCTAAAAATCGTATCAGATCGAGGTCCGAGTTTAGGGCTGACCTTCTGAATGATCTCTTGAGGAGGTTAAAAGTGAAACATCTGCATTCCACACCCTACTATCCTATTTGCAATGCATAGGTGGAAAAAGTGAATGGAATGATATGTAAGATCATTTCTAAGCAGGCAGGTTGTGGACCGGCCTAATGATTGGGATCGCCATTTGATGGCTGCTCTTTGGGCGTCTAGGACATCTTTCAAGGTATCTACCCAATTCACCCCTTTTCATCTAGTTTATGGACAGGAGGCACTTCTCCCCATTGAGGTAGAGCTCTCAAGCTTGCGCGTTCTTGCAAGAGTGGCAAAAAAACCAAAAGAGGTTCTACATGAAAGGATCTTAGATCTCCAACATTGCTCACTACATCACCAAAGCGACAAGCCAAAGGGACAAAATCAACAAGAAGCTCAAGGGGAAAGGATTGAAGGAAGGTATGTTGGTTCTTCGCTATGATAACCGACTTGATACTCGACTTGACAAAAAGTTTTTGCAAAGATGGGAGAGACCTTTCATGATAAAAACAAAGTTTGGGAATGGCAGTTATAGATTAGCAGATTTATAAGGAAAACTCCACAAGACCAGAGTCAATGGATGGAGATTAAAGCCCTGCTTTCAACGTATCAATCCGTTGATAGGAATTCATCTACCTACATCGTCTAAGCTCCAAATTGGCATGGCTCCCTTCGGCTTGGCAAATGCTCCACCTATTTTTAAAGCTTTGATGTGCAAAGAAGAACCAGCCTTGGAATCTGAACATACCCAAGGAAACCCTCCCATCTCCGATTTATGGGATTAAGGTAATGAAAAGCAGGTCTAATGGAGTAAAAGAGTGCATGTCGCACCTCCTATTTTAAAAAAAAGGAAAATAAAAAAATAGAAAAAAAAAAGAAGAAGAGAAAGAAACAACACCATCCTCCTAAAGATATGAACATCTCTAGGCTTGGGGGAGGGCTAATATGAATGGCATAAAATGGTAACCATCTTTTTGCAACATTTTTCAGTCTACTCAACGTCCTCTTGCTCATATGTGTATATATTTTTCTACGCTATTAAGTTATCTAGAGTAAATTTCCCCTCTTCGTTTAACCTTTGTGGCGACACATACATTGTACTCTTCCCAAAAATCTCACCTTAGTCATATATTTATATTACCACCCTTTTCTTTTTTGCTTTGTAAATAAAATTAAGCATACAATAACCAAGTATCTACCCCCAAACTTTCTTACCTCTTGTGAATTAGTAGTACAAAAATAATATATCCATCTTCCATCCCATATAGATAAATTACCATGGAAAATCAACTCTCCACTTGTCTATACCAAAGATTATGGTCCATCTCTACAAGTCTTCTATGCCCCCTATATAGGTGGCCCAATATCTCTTAAGAATATACATATAGTTTTTCTCCTTTCAAAAAGACTCAAATTGTATATTCTTTTCACAAGAAAATAATATTGGGCCCTCCTCTATTTGTTTAAGCATCATACCCTTTTGAAAAAGCATGATTCCCCTTGGATGCATACAAGCAAAGGGCCCATACAAGAAGACTTGGAAGCAAAAGGTTCCCTAGCTTAGTGTGGACCTTCCAAACCGAATTCCTTGGTACATGGGCGTGAAGAATAGTCCAAATTCATATCAAACATGTTGAGAAGGTCAAATTTGCCTTTTGAAGCATGTCATTCCGAGCTACATGTAAAAAGTTATGGTCAAAATAGTGTAAATCTGTCAGATTCGCAGCAAAAGGGAACTGTAAATCAAGTAAATCAAGAGGCTGAGATCTTATTTTTCCCCTACTCATCTTCTAGAAGAGCAATGAGTGTTCAAGGTCACTTGCATGTGATGGGACCAACCTAAAGATGCTTTCTAAATGCCAAGACAGACAAGTTGAGATACCCCGCAGGAGCCACCCGTAGGGCCTCATGGTGGGGCCCACCTACATTATGCACCCCTATGGAGCCTTCACGGTCTAAAATGATGTTTTTTCTGAATAAATAGTCCCTTTTATGTCCAATATTCAATGAGTGATCAAAGGACACTTAATTAGGGCTAATCACTCACCATAATTAAGTGTAGCATAATCCCACTCCTACACAACTATAAATATCCCCCCTTGGAGAGACTCAAAGACACACACCTATATTTTCAACTTCATGTTGTTCTTGATCAATAGTAGAGAAACCCCCAACTCTCCCTCTTTCACATCCTCCCTCCTAACCCTCCTCTTTGGAGGAAGTGCAACTCTATCCTCCACTCTTCTATTCTACAATCTCTTACTCCATCAACCCAATAAATCATTGTAGCACCTCAATAACTTGTAAATACATCATGATATCTCTCATGGTTATGTTAATGATTATTAAATCATCTTTAAACAATCAAGTGTCGCAATTCGTGATGGTTAGCCAACGTCTGTCTACCCCTTAAAAGGTGTGCGAGAAATCAAGTAAGTGTTCTACTCTCAATTTACCATTGCTTTGTTTCTCCACACTTATTTAATTAGTCTAAAGAAAATTCTCACTCCAACTCTCTTTTTCTTCATTACATATGCATGTGGCTACCTCTCATGGTGATTTTATTTGTCATGGCATTGTATAGATGGAGATGAGCTCTCTATGCAAAGTGTGTTAGTTCAATGTAGGTGATTCTTTTGTGTGTTTGAGAGGCAGGTCTTGTGCGCATGATTTTTTTGATGAGTGCTTGAGAGAGGAGGAGTTTTGATGTATCATGGGTATTCTTATGGGGAGAAGGTGAATGCTATTCCACAAATTGCATATTTACATTTGATGCACGGCATTGGGTTGCATAATCGTTGATGGTGTCAAGTGTCCAAAGTGTACATAGAGTAAGGGTTCTCAAAGTGTGTTGCTTGAGTGGGTGAGTGAAAGTGTTATTTTGATTGGTTTCCTTCTCCACTCCCAAAAGAAGGTGGTGCCCCAAGTAATGTGCGTACCTCTTTACGAACATTTTGTGAGGGTAGGCCCATTGGTTTGGGTTTAGAGGCCCCATTTCAAAAAGCTCACCCTCACTAGCAATCTCTCTCCAGTAATGGTTCAAAGGTATGTTAGCTACTCTAGAAATCCATAGGGACCAGAATGTAATGGAGTTTTAGAAGTATCTCGTTAACTTCCCCCACTCCAAAGCCTTTGTTTCTCTATTTGACTTGTGCACTAGCTCACCTATTGTGCCACCCAGTCTCAAATGAGCACATTGAGGGGCTAGTAGTTTGTCATGAACCTCAATCCGTTTCCACCACCCACCTTTAGAGTAGCGCTTTGCGCAGTCCATCATATCGTAGGTCATAATAGCCCTTGCTTGGTCTTGTTGCACAGCCGAGACCACAAACTTGGCATATAGAGCCTTTTCATGAACAACAATGTTGAGGATCCCTACCCCACCTTGTTCCACTGGTCTAGGGACTACATCCCATTTCACCGAGTGCCAATGCATAGAGGCTTTGGTGTTAATTTTCCCGTAGTGAAGGCAATGTAAGGGATCATGAAGGAGCTGATCACTTTAACTTAGAGAAGGGTAGCAACACATGCTCCCACCTTTTCATCTTGCTCTTGACCTTTTCTAAGACCCATTGGAATCTTTGTCTATGTGTTATGTCCCCCCCCCCCCCCCCCAAAGGGGGGATCCCAAATGACAAAAAATCTTACTTTGGCAAGACAATCTCTCCCATTCAAAAAGATGGGTCGAATAAGTCATTCTCAAACAAAGTGATCAGTCTTGATTTTTCAATATTGCACTTTGATCTTGAGGCCCTTAAATTTTAAACAAAGGGACCAAATTACAATAACAAAAAAATTGAAACAAAGAAAGGAGAAAAAAATCAAATGAGGAAAGACACATTCACAATATAAAAGGAAGACATGCAATATTTTTACATCTTTCTCTTGTCCTGAAAGGCTAAGGGATATTTTAGTGTGCCAAAAAAAGAAATAAGGCTTGGTTTAGAAAGTCAACAAAGTGGAGCAAGGCTTCTCTGCTTCCTACTTCTTGTGAGTCCATATGAGCAAGAGGCTCTCAAGTGTGTTTGTGGTAGGGTGGGGGGTGGAAAAGTCTTTGTTGGATGCTAGCTTGGGTGTGGTGGTGGTCAGCAGTATCCTTTGGAATGGGGGGACCAGGCTTGCCAACCTGTAGCCATAACCTGCAGCCATGGCAACCTTCCCTCCTCTATTTATGGCTCTTTGTAGAGGCTGTCAGGGATTTCATTCACATCTTCACGTGAAGTGTGAAGTGGTGATAACTCATGTAATTAACATCCCATGGGAGTGTTAGTAACATCAAATTCATATTGACCTACTATAATCGAGAGTTCTTGTTTTTCCACTAGGATATTAGATTTTCCCATTGGGTTTGGAGGGGCGTATCTAAATAATGGCCCATCCTCTTAGACACGCCTTTGGGCACACTCTCTAGAGTCCTCACTAGAGCTAGAACTTGAGGTTTATCCTTGAACTTTATCATGTAACAATTTTGCAACTTTTTTGTTACCAATAAGAAAGTCTATAGATAATTACTTTCCCTTGGGCTTGGAAGCAACTTTGGGTAAGAAGCATTCTCATGGAGGGTTTAGGTGGTGCAAGTGCTTGAGGGTCCTTTCTATTTATTGTTGGAATGGAGCACTCCTCATCACAACACCGAAGTACTTATATTTTATAACTAGTTACCTCCCCGGGGTTTCTGTCCACGTAAAAGTAGGTTTGTGTAGTAAGCATTCTCATAGAGGGTTTAGGTGGTGCAAGTGCTTGGGGCTCATTTTGATTGTTGAAATGGAGCACTCCTTATCACTAAGACATATGATCTGTCAAAACAACCATATCCAGAGGTTTTACATATACTGTATCGGAGAATCATGTTTCTTCCCAGCTATCACATGCAAGCTTTTGAAAAAGCTTTCTACACGGGGTTCTTTACTTATGATAGCGAGATATTTGGCCCAACAATCATTTTGGGGAACATCCGGTACGAATCATACCTAAAGCTACTAAAACCACCCGGCTTCCACTGACAGCAGAACAGCTCTCACTAAAGCAAGACCAGTCATGTCGAGGACGACATGGACGCAAAAGGGGGGAGTGTTGATGGTGGAATACAAAAAAGGTTCCAGAATACATTCCACTACTATTCTTTGAAGTAGAATGATACCTTTTGTAATATTTGAGCAGCCATTAGACCTTGTGTAAATGAGCCTCTAGGGAGGAACGTTTTTGCTAACCTAAACAAACTTTTGAATTAATCAAATCCGGTATCATGGCAAGCAGAGTGTATCTTGTGAGTATCATGACATTTCAAATGCATTTGACCTAGAGTCGGTGAGCATTAACATTGTAGTTTGGATTGTCTTCACAAGTGTGTTCTTGGATTCGATTTCCTTGATTAGAGATCGGCTTAAAAGGTCGAGAAGTAGTTTCACAACCATCTTCTTGTTTCCATGTGCCTACGGGTTAAGATTTCTCCTTGGCTAACATAGAGTTGTTGGTTTTGTTCTTGCTATGCTAGTGTCAACTCGCGACGTACCCGCCAATAGTGTGTGTGTGTGTGTGTGTGTGTGTGTGTGTGTGTGTGTGTGTGTGTGTGTGTGTGTGTGTGTGTGTGTGTGTGTGTGTGTGTGTGTGTGTGTGTGTGTGTGTGTGTGTAGCAGTTCTAAATCTATATATATATATATACGCAAAGGAACACTAATTGTTCACAGACTAACAATTCTAGAAAAGTACAGTGGCATTGCACAATAATTTATTTGCAGTTGAAAATAAATTTTGTACAAAGGTAATGAAGATAACAAAATACAGCTCAAGAATCCATAAACTCAAAGTCTGGGAAATTTTGTGTCACACTAAGAGATCCACCATTCGTTAAGAACTGGACATTTTAATCAAGGAAGGTAGCCCTCACCTACACCCATAGCCACAAGAAAACTATTCGTTAGCACATGACTGTATGCAGGTGATGCAGGGCATCCCAGTTGTTATCCATGTCACCTTTAAAAAAAACACATAGTTCTTAACTTAGTATATTGTTCTTTTTTGAAAAAACCTTTCTTTGGCATTTTTGCCAATCTGATAAAGGAAAGTGAAAACCCATAAAGCAGCTATGTATCTGGTTATTCCTCGATTTTATGTATATATTTCTTTTTTTAAAAAACTTTCTTTGCTACACTTAAGTTTTTAGGAAAAAGAAAACTTCTTTTTTAATCTGACTGGAGAGAATTTCACTCTATAGCGGTAGGCATAGTTAATCTCAAGCCAGATCACAGTTCTATTAAGGACCACCTTATCCTTGTGGTTTGAAGTATAGAAAAAAACAATCTTTTAGAACAGATACTACTTCAAGAACCCTTTTATAAGCACCCTGAGATATCTTCAAAGAAACTTCTAAGAATTCACAAATTTATAAACCTGAGCTCACCCCTTTTTTTAATTTTTTAAAAAAAACTTTATTTCTCAAGAAATATCTATGTTTAATATGTCATGTCTGACCATACTGTAGCCCAAGCCAGTTATAAACTATTTTTCATATCATAAAACCCTAGACGAGTCAGTCCCTAGATCCAACTCAGACCTTGTCTGAGAAAGATACGACAAAAGATTAACCAGCAAAGATCAGCTAAAGGGAAATATATGACTTTCCTTATAATACCAAGACCTTTAAAACCAACTTCTAGAAGCTTTTTTGTATATACTGCAAGATGGTAGGTAAAGCTTAGTTCATATATACTTGAGTGAAATTAGGAAGCCAGCAAATGATGACAAGCAAATTTTATTGAATAGTCGAGGGTCAAACCAACCAAGACCTTCATAACTAAGTCACTATGTTGAGGTAATGATAAGTCACCGAACACTATCACTAAACTTCATAGTATGTGATGTAAAAAAGATCAAGTAAATTTGAAACCCGCTTAATCAATCCGGTATGTGTTTCCACTCTTAGCTCTATAAAAAATCCGGTATGTGTTGCCACTCTTAATCAATCCGATATGTGTTGCCACTCTTAGCTTTATAAAAAATCAGAGAAAGGGCAACATATCAGAAGCTAGTACTTAGTAAATACAAAATAACTTTTAGCCAATTCAGTGAGATAGGCATCTGCTCTAAAAAACAATTCAATCTTACTAGTAGGTGATGTAATATGGTAAAAAAGGTTAAGTCAATTTGCAAAAACAATATTCACTCCTACACGTGGTTATGTGATACCACTTACTACCAACCTAATATCAGAAGATAGGACACCATTTCCGAAACCTGTATTAAGTGCCCTCGGAATAATCTTCCGCCGATTCAATAGAATAGGCACCAGAACTAGAAAGTGAATCAGTCTAGGGACTGTCCTCTTACTCAAAGGACCTCAGCAATGTAGTGTTACAATAAACCAAAATATCTTTTCAATCTTGTAAGATCATTACAGCTCATTTTTTGTGCATTTCTGGTTTTTTTTTCCGATCTGCAGTATCCCTTTCAAGAGTACATTACATCTATTGAGTAGCTTTTTTAACAGAACATAACATCATCACCCATATATACAAATCCTTTTCTTTAAGTACCATACAATCCTCTTTTCTCAGCAGCCATACTCTCTCATACCTGGCAGTCTCCCCATTTTTCTTTTTTTAAATTACAGATTTTTCCTCAAAAAACCAGTTTTACAGCACTTTCTACGAAAACCAGACATATTACTACCATCATTCAAAAAAACTAGGTAGTTCTTAGTTTAACTGAGCCATTCACACTTCTTCCCCTAACCAGTAAGAGTCAGTTTCCAAAACCAGGTTATATATATTTTTTTTTATATTTGTTTTTATATTTTTACAAAAACAAACACCATTAGTCAAAGAGGATTACAATTTCCCATCTGTCCCAGAGCAGACATGTACTCCCACTCAAATTTCTCCCATAAATCAGTAAGAACAGTTTCCGGAACATTTTTCCTTTTAAAAAAATCTATATTACTCGTTTTTCAAAGCCTTTCAAAACTTTTTTCAGCATAGCTTCATAATAACAATTGCCAGTCTCTAGAGCAAGAAGTATTTTCTGTTTGACCTGTAGATTAGGAGACGTAGACGCCTCCACGATGTCCTTCCCATTCTTTTTTGGCATGTTGAGCATACAGTAGTAAAATAGCTTCTAACACACACAGTATAGAATGCTCACACAAGTGAATACAAAGCACAATGCTAAGTGAGTATGAATACTCACCTTTAAAAGGCTTTTATATATGTTGATGTCCATCAGAAGACTATACGCCAGACTCGGACAGGCTTCCGCCACTCGAGGTTCCCCATACGGGCCATTAACTTAGGGATTGTCATCAACTAGAGATCCGGATGCTCCAGACGGTGTCGCACCACATTCGCTGCTACTGTCTCATGCCAACCAAACCCTAGCCCACATGCGGGGGCGTGCTGCAGGAAGTACGGTTACTAAATGGAGAAGAGTTTAAACGCTACATAGTACACTATTGTGTATAAATCTCTATTGTGTATAAAGCTGAGATTTTTATTAAGTTTAAATGCAAGGTCCAATCCCCTTCTTCTCAGTTACACCTTGGCAACAAATAAAACACCACTCACATGGTCGATATACGGTCCGAAATCTATTATGTGATTATTGTATCAAACCCCCAGGTTGATGATACACAACCCGTTATCCATGCTACAGAATCTATACTGAGTTTTTATGTCATACAGTACTCCACTAGAGTAAATTATCCATGCCCTGATCTTACCGGTGTGAGTTACTCTACACAAAGACGGTGATTTTAAGTAATCAATTATTATTTCCAATTTTGTTTTGAAGTCAAAAGGTGGTTCTATAAGATAGATGACATTTTTACACAACAAATTCCATAGTATTGGTATGGAGTAACTTTTCCTGCGTTACTATACCCAGCTTATTTGCTCCTCAGGTGTATCTATCCTAATATGGCTGACCGTCAAGAACTGGTTTTTTCCATAGCAACAGCTCATCTTTATCAGTCAACAGAATCTACTCGGAAAGCGACTTTACTCCGTTAAACTTCATTTATTTCCACAATTAGGAACCTCTGTATCTCATACTAAATGGTGGACATATCAGTACCGAGTGACGCATGTAACCCTTTGGGGTCGTGAGGATTTTAGGAACAATATCAGATTGGCGATGGTAACTGAGGCTCTGGGCCTAGGGCCACGGTATTATTTCATAGAACATTCATTGAAGCTAGGTTTTTATGAGCGGTTATACCTGCTAGCCCAATTCCTTCCACCTCATAAGATTTTTTTGTATCGTAGTTATGGTCATCTATTAAGAGGATATTTTAACAGTACTCCACGCACCCGGGAGTATGGGTTAGTCTTGGCGACTCGTATCTTGCCTTTAGCAGAGCGTCCAAACACCTGCTTTTACTGCGACACCTGTTTGTGTGATCATGTAATGGGTGGTTTAATAGAGATGTAGATGAGGGGATCCCAAAATACTTATCAGCCCGGCTTCTTTTTGTCAATTTTAATAGAAGAGTCAGTTGAAAGACCTCATGTTATTTTGTGTGTGTGTGTGTGTGTGTGTGTGTGTGTGTGTGTGTGTGTGTGTGTGTGTGTGTGTGTGTGTGTGTGTGTGTGTGTGTGTGTGTGTGTGTGTGTGTGTGTGTGTTTGAACCTAAAATCCCATCACTTAGAATCATATACTAAGAGATTGGAATACTGTTTGCAAAAACATTTTGTGTAAAGAAAAAAACAAAGAAGAATTCCTTGATATAAATTTCATTACAAAATTCTCTACTACATGACAAAGTAGGAGCTTACGCCAGAACTCCTATCAGATGAGAGCAGGGATTTTTACCTTCCAACCAACCATAAGTACAATTTAGTTAGAACTAATTTGTACTAAATAGGTGACAGGTATCCAAGAAATCCCCACTGCTTGTTATTGCTATCACGTCCCAGAACCCAACCATACTCCTACGTATAGATAATGTTTACTTTAGCCTGCCTATGTAAATATGGTCTATTACGGTCTTTAAACATTTTTTTGGGTTTCCATGGTTTGGAGATATGGTCTCTAATTACTACTGCTTTGTATTTATTTGTCCTACTTAGTGCTGCCATGAGCTTATCACGAATTTGTTGTAGCTTAAAAGTGTCCTGAGTGATGCACATCCTAGCCGTTTGCCTGTAACCCTGCTTATCAGCAAATAATTATACACATGTGGTTAATATCTTTGTTTAGTAGAGCTAGTTGTTGCTTCATTTATTGATTCATCTATTTGAATCCCTCTATAATATGGTATATAAAGCCATTCTTCTAATTTGTAAAAATTTCTGCAGCTTCTTGTTTGTAATATCAATCTTTTTTCAAAAAATCTGAAAGTAAATAATGCCTTTTACCTCACATGAGGTTGTCATAACTCATGTATGTATAATCTATATTCATGCTTGCTCTCAACTATAATCTGGTGTTTTTTCTCAAAAAACAAGTCGTAATGTAAATGCTTTGTTTAAACGACATAAAAGACCATAAGTGAAAGTAGAACTCTATGAATTATATTACCTGGTTATTGTTGGCCATCGTCATCCGTGTTACTCTTCTTCTTCGTGTTTATTTGTCCAAGGTTCTGCAATCTTGTCACTGCTACACCCTTCAATCGACATTTTTTATGTTAAGTATTAGAAATTTATTATCCTTATATATTATCTCCATGATTCACTTTCAATGTCACACCATGCGTATCTACTGTTGTATGTGTACATGTGATCAAATAAATCTATGTGCAGTTTATATACATGCTTGTGTGTATGTTTATGTGTGTGTAGTGAAAAAAAGGCATGTGGGTTTTATAGCTATTCCCTTCTTATGCATGTAACTTTTCATGTATTTCCAAATATGTGTCTAAAAAAGCTTTTTCTCATGCATCTCTAGCTATGTGTGTGATATGTTAGAGAGCTCAATCATTTTGTGTGTATACGGTTTGGAAAAAACCTGTTGTGTTTGTACCATGTTATATAAAAAACCATATTTAACTGTCTATGGAAAAAAACCACGGTTTACCTTGTCGTTCGATGTGTTTGGAAGCTTCTTGTGCTATCGTTAGCTACCAAAATTGGTGTATGTAGCCGTTACCATTTGTGGTGATCAAAGCGAGGGATTATGTATCACGCCAGGAGCTTTTCCATTGCCATGGCTTGTGCAATATGCCAACGAGCCTCTTTGAATACGGAGGAGTAGGGGTGTGTGTGTGTATGTGCTTGCGGATATGGGGCTACAGTAGATGCGTGTAAAGTGCCTTGCGTTGTTTTTCTTGCCCGCAAGCGAGCATATGCTAGCTACTGGTATGCGCTATTGCTTATGCGCTACAGATATGCGCTATGGATTGCATACAATATGCATGCTCTCAGAAGGTTTATGCATTGCAGATGTTGGGCTAAGCGTGCTCTCTCAGTTAACGCTTCCAGTTTTTTATATGTCTTCTGAATACAGTGCCTTAACTAGCCATGTGCACCTACTTCCCTCAATGCAAGTGTAGCCACTCACTGGCTTGCTAAAAATAACATTTTAACCAGTTAGAGTACTCCCATTACATAAAATGCAAGTCAAATAAAACAATATCTTTGATACAAGGATTTTACTTTATTCAAAAAAATATATACATTGTTTTCATGTCACCCATCCATTATTTTACAAAGAAAAAAACCATATGGTTTTTGTATTAAAAAAACTTGATGAACAATTTGGAGTCCTCTTCAGCCTCCAATCCTTGCTTTGTCATTTGTCTGCCAATGCAGTAATTGCCTGTTTCAAATTAACAGATTAGTAACCTGTCTTAAACCATGTCCAGCTTTATTTTTTATTTGTATATGTTACTGGTACTCTATATTTTATATGTACTTACGTATGTGTGCGTGTGTGTGTGATTGGCAATGAGTGATATAAGTATACCAAATTGTGTGTGTGTGTGTGTGTGTGGTGTGTGTGTGTGTGTGTGCGCGCGCATGTGTAGCTGTTTAAATCTTTACTAATAAGACATAATTGAATTTTTACATTCAAAAGACAGCTGGCCAAGAAATAATGAACTGATATGTACAAAAATAACTCAGTATCAGAATTATTTAGGTACAATGATTGTAGGAAAGAGATCCTCTTTCAGTAAGACAAGTAGTAAAAGAGCTTCCTCGTTCCTCAGTGAGTACATCATTAAAGTAAGGTTGTTTGCCAAAGCAAAGAAAACCCTCCAAAATAAGATAGAGTCCTTACCTGCATCCATCCAAACAAGACAACAATTCAGTTAGCCTTGGATGTGTGTTACAGGTATCAATGGACCATATCAGTTGTTATCCATATCCATCTTTCAGAATTTTAATTACTTTAGACAAGCTAGGTCTTTTATTAGAATTTGTATGTTTAGCAGTCTTTACATATTTCTTCATAAATGAGTGGTACAATCTACCTTTTAATCTGAGTGGTGAAGTCCACCAGGAATCAAAAAAAAAAATTATATATATATATATATAGTGAGATTTACTTGTTTAGCCATAGCTCGGTAGCTATGCTAAAGCCCACAGTAGCAACCATATACTCACCAATCAAAATAGAGTATCAAAAAAAACCCCATTTTTACCAAGTGGAACCTCCTGTCACGAGCCATAGGCCAGTATTTATACCAAAGTTGAGATTAACCACCATATAATTACCTTCAAAAACTCCCAAGATTTCTATTAAGTCCTTAGCATCCCATACAGTATGGTAGTGTTTGGTCCTGTTTGAGTTTAAGATACCTTCAAGTTTCCACCGCCATGGGTACTAGATGGGCTAAAAAATCCCCAACACCTTCTCCTCATATTAGATCATGAGGGAAAGTATTGTACACAAGTCCAAGTGTTCATCAAAGAAAAAACCAGACGTATCCGTGCAAGTGTCCGACAAAGATCATCACTATTTTTTATGAAAAAACAAGGTTTCAATACCCAAGGTTCCATTTATATCAAGTGCACTTATAAATCACCAGCCATAGCTTCATGCCAAAGCCAAATGTATTAGCTATATACAAACCTTCAGACTCCCAAGTGATTAGTCATCACACAAAGAACTGTAGTGTTCGGCTAATGCTAAGCCTGCAAGGTCCTGTAGCGGCTAAAGCAGAGCCAAAAAAATTGATTTTGAATGTGCCTTACTTCAGAGAATAAACTCCTCCCCCCCTTTTTTGGAAAAAAAAATGGTAAAGTCGGCAGTTGGTTGTCAAGACCTGCAGCGGCTTGAACAAAGCCAAGAGAACCCGAGAGATAGATGATGCACAGTTTTTTTCAAAAAACCAGTCGATAGAAATCCCCAACCTCACTAACCAATCCAATTAGGTAAGTATTTAGCAATCAACTGCCTTGCTAAAAGAGCTAAGCACCATAGTGGATAGCTGTCAAAAAAAACCAGTCAAGCAGAATATTGCCGAAAAAAACCAGTCAAGTAAAACCCCTAGTTGAAAAAAGATTGACTGTATACAGTTCAACGCTACAGCATGCTTTGAGAGCTAATGCAATCAGTAGCAACAACTAATAATCAAAGTAAATGTCCATCAAGCAATTCTTCCTTTCCTTAAAGACTTTTACTAAAACACAGGTGTGAGGTATGAAAAAAAAGCCTAGAAGAAAACCTGAGAAGTTTGAGTAGTGAGCTCCATAGCTCGAACCGTGAAGCAAGCGGTAAATCCCCTTAGTCAAAACAACAAAAAATACACACAGGCTAAGTGAGGGGCAAGGTGCGCCCTCACCTTATTTATAGAGGTTGGACTACTTGTTCCCGAGCGTGAACGATGAGAGAGGCGAGCCGCCCTGCTGTGTGGTGCCATCAAGTGGTGCACAGAAAGCATTGCAAGGGGAGATCCATAGCCAAGAAGCGGAGGCCACCTACCAAAGGTAATGAGGACCCGGCGTTTTACTCACGCTCGTTATTCCAGGAGAGACGCATTTTATGATTCTTATGCAAGGGCATAGTCCCGTAGCCTATTAATGGCTTTTTGTGAGTAGTATCCCATTGATGTCTGACAAGTTTTATGAGTGTTAAGGGGGGGGGGAATTATATAGAAGGAGGGAAAAAGAGCCAAAGTATTTATAGTACCAAAGTGTGTGTGTGTGTGTGTGTGTGTGTGTGTGTGTGTGTGTGTGTGTGTGTGTGTGTGTGTGTGTGTGTGTGTGTGTGTGTGTGTGTGTGTGTGTGTGTGTGTGTGTGTGTGTACCCGCCCTAACCCAGGCACCACACACAATGGGTCAGTAGTAGGCGCATTGTGTATGGGCCTACTACCGTATGAGAGAGATGAGACTCTCTTTCTGAAATAATATTCCAAGCCACTTATGCCGAATGAGAGCTTGTATGATGGTGTTACGGATCTGATTTTGATTAAATCCGTTATGGCAGTATTTTTTAACAAGTACAGAAATCTCTTCCCAGGCTAAAGAGGGGTAGATGAAGAGTAGCAGATTAAGTAAAGAAGGCCAATACAAGAGCAAATAGAGGCTTTGTATGGCCTATTGCTATTTCTTTAATGAATTCTATGTGGGGAAGCTTAAGAAGATCCTTTCTCTAAATAAATCTAAGGTCATATCCACCTGTAGATGGGGAGTGAAGGGATATTGAAAGGTTAAGAAATTGGGCTGATTTACAAAAGTCCCCAAGAGTCTAATTATCTGGGAGGGAAGTAGGCTCAATTTTAAGGCAGTGGGGGTAGATTAGATCAATCTCAGTAGAGAACAATCTGTTATTAATACTAAGCAGGTCATCCATATATCTAAAAGTATGATTGAATAGTGGAAGTATTTTATGGTTAGTTTCCATGTTCTTAAGACACCATCTATATTCAAAGAAAGCCAGGTAAATATTACACATAAGTGGTGAGCAAGAGAAGCCCATAGGATGCCAAGGCATTGATTAAAGTAGCAGTCGCCTGAAATAATAGTGCATTTTTTCAACAGCCAAAAAATATAGGAGCAAAGTTTTGCTTCATTGAAGTGTAGAGGGTGTACTGAGTGAGATGCTTGAATCCATCTAGGTTTCTTGGATAGGGAGATTTCTCTTTTTAGCATTGGTAAAGGCTAAATTAATAACCTTGGCTAAAACAGTCTTAAGGCCGAGATCCCCACTAAGTGGGATGTTTTTGTAGCATTGTGTAATATCAGCTGTAAAGATGTGGAAGATATGTTGAGGAAGGTTAAGTGTGACTTCTGTAGCGTTTTTTGTTAGCCATAAGGGATTATATTGGATATTTAGGAAATCCTTGCAGATTCTTTGCTTCTCTACACAAATGAGCTCAAATTCTGTAAGAATAATATCAAGGCAAAGAGTAATATCTTTGGTGATATCTGTGAAGATACAGTTAGAGGCATCAGATATCCATCTGAACTTATGTTTGTGGAATTTACATGTAGGAAATAGTACTGGTAACCTGGTGTTACTAATTGAGTATCCAAGCTATCCTAAATGTTTAGAGATCTTGTTAGAGATATTTTGTGGCGTATTGTTAGTATGACAGAATTATTTACCTGATACTCAATCCCGAGCTGCTTTCCAAGCAAGGTATTTGCACATAATAGTAGGGCAGTTGGAGCTTTTGTCAAGCCCAACCACTAACCATTTATATGAGATTAGTTGAAAATCAAGAGCTAGTTGAGGTGTAAGCCAAGAGCTATCAGAAGAAAGCCACTTCCTAGGAAGTAGAGAAATTTTATGAAGGAAGCCTTCCTTCACTAATTCCTTTAAGTCCGGTAGGACTGTCATCTCCAGTCGGAGAGCACTGACAAGGTCGGTGAGGCAGCTAAGTAAAGCTGATAGTGCAAGGTAAGGGTTTTTTGGATAGTTAGGTATGTGATTGAGCCCTTTGGCCAATAACTTACGTATTATAACATTATCGATAATGCTGAGATCCTCAGTACAGACATGGTTACCGATTCCTTCAAAATTCCTGCAAAATGATGTAAATTGAATGCATGTACAGTAAGGGATTGTTTCTTGTCTAAGAAATTCATTATTTAAAACTAATCCTTTTATAGGATGATGATATTTCCATCCTATGAGAATATTGTTAAGCAGTTTATGATCCCCAAAAAGTAAGTCAAAGCACTCACAAAAAAGATTTTTTGGTAAGATCCAATCGAGAAGTATATTGTGAAAGAGACAGTGTATGTAGATAGCATCAAATTTCAAATCTTCTCTGTTGAGAACTCTTCTTCCACATGGGTTTGTAGAGACCTGCAATATATTCATAGGTTAGATTTCAGTGAAGTTTCTGATAGCAGGGAACCTGCCTCTCCCTCTTGTAAAGCTACGAGTTTTTCATCGATTAGACCAGGAGCTAGGTGTAAAAAAACGAGGTGAAAGAGTTGGGAGTAGCCAAAGAGTTAGCTCTTTTCAAGGCCGGAGAATCATCATCTTCAATACAAGGTTTAAGCAGATTAGGATGAACTTGACCCCTTTAAAGTTAGCATAAGTGGTGAGGTATAGACTGGGCTCATCTGATTTAAGCTCTTTCAAAATATCATGCATAAGACCACGGAAGATATTAAAGGCAATTTGTGCAATCACAATCTGCTTAGCCTGCCCTCCTAGCCATGATCAGATGAGGGATAGATGGAAGTCGACCGGTTTCTGTGGAAATAATACATACAGATGGTTGAGGATAAACCATATTGCATGATCAAACCACATGATGCTTGATTCACAGGTAGCTTTGGGGTCAAGAAATCTACAAGCACATTTCACATAGGGGCGGAAGATATTCCATATGGACTCAGTGTAGAAATCTGGGTTACTTTTAGCAAATTCCATGCTACCCTTAGTACGTATGTACAATCCAGCATTAGAGGGGCATTTGGAGTGGTCGATGAGATGAAGGTTAAAGGGTGGTTTAATCAGTTCTCCTTTGTCCAAGAATTTTCCACCTTTGAGAATTTTGAGTTTACAGTCTTCTACAGTCGAGGCAGGAAGGTTGGCCAAGTACACCCAAGTTTCACTAAGAATAGGAGCCAGGAAGGCTTTGTTTGGCAGAACCCACAGTTGATGGTCAACTCCGAGAGATTCAATTTCTATTTGTCTTATTGTTAAGACAAGAAAAACTTTAGAGATTTTTGGTACCATCTCAAGGAGGTTAACATCATTGAGGGAGCAAAGATTATTTTGAAACTCTTTAACTGCTTCCAAAGCTGCACTATCTCAACAGAATAAGCCACCAGGTGGAGGGATGGAGGGGGTATTTGGAGTGCAGACAAATGAGGGGTTAATCCCACATAGTTTTCTAAGGAAGTTTGACAACTCAGCTCCAGATGAGGAGAAAAGGGCAAGCTCTCGCTGATATTGTGAAGCAAGGATAGGAAGTTGGGCAATATATTGGAACAACAAATTAACACGTTCTAGGGGGTCTTTGTCCAATATAGCCAGAATTTTTTCCCAGTCATTAAATGACAACATATGCAAGATAGATAGTTTTTTATCCGAGGCAAGTGCCGAATCATAAATAAGTTGTGAAGCATCCAAGCTGTTAATACATTTGAGGACAAGAGAGGAGGCCACAGAGAGGGGCTCCGAGGTTAGTTCAGTCCTTGAGAGAGAGCAAGAGTTTGCAAAAACAGTGAGTTCAAGTTTACTTTTTCTTGCCATAGTATGTAGTACATAATTTGGCTTTCCTAGCAAGGAAAGGTCTAGTTCTAGTAGCCAAGGCATTCTTTGGTGTATGGTCTTTTAAGGTAAAGCTTAATCCGATCAAGAATCTTTGCATGATTCTCAGGGTTGTGATTAGTACTCATGCGAGCTGTCATTCTATAACGTGAGCAATCCTGAAACAGAGGTGACATAAAAATTAGTAAAGTATCTAGATAGTAATGTATACTTGGTCCTGCAAACCTTCAACCGGCAAAGTCAGAGACTATGGTAGCTGTGAGCAGGGAACCAAAAAAAGAGTCTAAAAACGACCACCTAACACCAGTCTACCAATAAAGGATTTATAGATAGTGGGCCCAAATTAGAGCTCCAATCCTAAGATGATTTCCTAGGCCAGCATCTCGGTTTCCCCCGAAAAGGAAAAACCTTATGTATACGATGTGTGTGTAGATGTTTAAATCTTTACTAATAAGACATAATTGAATTTTTACATTCAAAAGACAGCTGGCCAAGAAATAATGAACTGATATGTACAAAAATAACTCAGTATCAGAATTATTTAGGTACAATGATTGTAGGAAAGAGATCCTCTTTCAGTAAGACAAGTAGTAAAAGAACTTCCCCGTTCCTCAGTGAGTACATCATTAAAGTAACGTTGCTTGCCAAAGCAAAGAAAACCCTCCAAGATAAGATAGAGTCCTTAGCTGCATCCATCGAAATAGGACAACAATTCAGTTAGCCTTGGATGTGTGTTAAAGGTATCAATGGACCATATCAGTTGTTATCCATGTCCATCTTTTAGAATTTTAATTACTTTAGACAAGCTAGGTCTTTTATTAGAATTTGTATGTTTAGCAATCTTTACATATTTCTTCATAAATGAGTGGTACAATCTACCTTTTAATCTGAGTGGTGAAGTCCACCAGGAATCAAAAAAAAAAATTATATATATATAGTGAGTTTTACTTGTTTAGCCATAGCTCAGTAGCTATGCTAAAGCCCACAGTAGCAACCGTATACTCACCAATCAAAATAGAGTATCAAAAAAACCCCATTTTTACCAAGTGGAACCTCCTGTCACGAGCCATAGGCCAGTATTTATACCAAAGATGAGATTAACCACCATATACTTACCTTCAAAAACTCCCAAGATTTCTATTAAGCCCTTAGCATCCCATACAGTATATGTGCAGTTTTGAGAGTTAATGCAAGCAGTAGCAACAACTAATGCATGCTTTGAGAGTTAATGCAAGCAGTAGCAACAACTAATAATCAAAGTAAATGTCCATCAAGCAGTTCTTCCCTTCCTAAAATACTTTTACTAAAACACAGGTGTGAGGTATGAAAAAAAAGCCTAGAAGAAAACCTGAGAAGTTTGAGTAGTGAGCTCCATAGCTCGAACCGTGAAGCAAGCGGTAAATCCCCTTAGTCAAAACAACAAAAAATACACACAGGCTAAGTGAGGGGCAAGGTGCGCCCTCACCTTATTTATAGAGGTTGGACTACTTGTTCCCGAGCGTGAACGATGAGAGAGGCGAGCCGCCCTGCTGTGTGGTGCCATCAAGTGGTGCACAGAAAGCATTGCAAGGGGAGATCCATAGCCAAGAAGCGGAGGCCACCTACCAAAGGTAATGAGGACCCGGCGTTTTACTCACGCTCGTTATTCTAGGAGAGACGCATTTTATGATTCTTATGCAAGGGCATAGTCTCGTAGCCTATTAATGGCTTTTTGTGAGCAGTATCCCATTGATATCCGACAAGTTTTATGAGTGTTAAGGGGGGGAGGGGGGAAGGGGGGGGGGAATTATATAGAAGGAGGGAAAAAGAGCCAAAGTAATTATAGTACCAAAGTGTGTGTGTGTGTGTGTGTGTGTGTGTGTGTGTGTGTGTGTGTGTGTGTGTGTGTGTGTGTGTGTGTGTGTGTGTGTGGCCCTCCCCCATCCCTGAGAAAAGGTACACTTGGTGGAGGATAGGCCAACAAGTGGACCTATCCTCTACCAATTCTATGTTTTTAGGTGTTAATGGTAAATCTAATGCCAGGGAATTTATTTGCTTCAATGAAGTTGGTAATACATGTAACAATCTTCTCTTTTTTGAAACCATTTCTACAAACATAGCAATAAGTTTATTTAAGTCTCTTACCGCATATAATTCTTGGGATGCATTGTATAAAATGGGGATAACTTGTGATATGCATGCATTATATGCCATCCTTTTTGGTCTGTTACTAGCTGCATGAATAAATGAGACATTAGGACACGGTAATTTATCTTTTTTCCATGCGATGTATGTAACATATTCCCCTTCTATGGGTTCACATAATTGGATATATGTATTTAAATATGTGGCTCCGTTTCCCTTATGTGTGGCTTTGATTCCAATAATGTCTAATGGGTAAATTGTAAAGGGGTCCTGATGGGACAAAGGTTTATTATGATCCAGGCATTGCACAACCAAGGGATTATTAGCAAATAAAAAATCATCCCTTTATCTCCATGAATATAAGAAGGATTTCAGCATATCAGACCATGTAAGACGAGATAAATTTTTTATGTACTCAATTTCATACCATGCCAAATATAAATTACACCATAATGGAGAGCAGTTATATCCCATTAGTATACCTTTTTCTTATCGGTAAGTATGTTTGCCTAATTTTGTAAAGCAATTATCAAGGACAAATTCATTATTAGTATGTAGGTATTCAAATGTCCAGATCACCTCACTCTTCTTTTTACAATCTGCTTATAGTGTTTCTTGAAGCCAAGATACTTCAAAGTTTTTTTGAGTTTAATAATAGAGTCAAGTACTTCGAGTAATCCATGCATGTATTTATGAGGGATAGCTTCATAACATGATGTTACATCAAATGAATGAATGTTTGTGATATGTTTTGGTAAATTAATCAAAAATTCATATTGATTATTGACAATCCAATATCCATTGGTTTGTGTCCCGGAAATGGTGTGTAGCTTTGTATGTATTACTTCAGTGTACTCCATAAATCCTTGGATTACTCCTTTGAGTAATTTAGTGGTTATAGTTGTATCTGGATTAAATACACAATTATATGCATTAGTGATCCATCTAAAGTCTATTTTATGCATTTTAAAATTTCCCATAAGATAAGGGAGTGAGTACTCCAATGGTGTTTCTAACCCAATTTCTTGGGTATAAGATACTACGACTTGACAAATTTCTTCCTCATATGAGGAGAGAAGACAAAATTCAGGGGTTTCTAATCTTCTTTTTGCTGCTAATTGAATGAGTTTTTTACATATGAATACCAAAGTTTGTGCAGATTTATCTAGTCCACAAATAAATAAATATTGTAGAATATATTGAATTTCATCCATTAAGTTTGTGTTTTTGTACCGTGGAGTTTGGTTTTGCCTATGATAAGGAAATTTTTGGGAAAAGGACTCATTAGCTAAACTATGGATATAATTATGATGTGCTTTACTATCCTCACATCCCAAGAGGGGACATAAAGACTTCCATACTTTGCCAAGTTCTCTTTTAATTGAATTAGGGTTTACAGGTACTAATGGAATGTGGTTTAATCCTTTCTTATTCTTGGAAAATTTTATGTCTAGCTATGTTAGGGTCTATGGTAATTACATGCTTTCCAAAAGGTTCAAATTCAACTAGAAATTAAGCAAATCGTTTATGAGTTAAGCATCCACATGGTTGTGTTTCATCAAACTCTTTGGCAAATACCAAAGTTGGTTTGTAAAGTGTATGGTTCAGTTATTGGTATATTTCCAACCAAAACAAATCCTCATCCTAGATAAATCTTTATTGATGTGAAAATCATTTATCATTGTTTGAAACAAAACCTTAGGGTTGATAAAATCCATATACTTATTACAAAACAAAATATGAATAAGTCTCCCATGCATCTTAATATTGCGCTCAAGATGTAGCAAACAATTATTTCTTGTAGTAAGTGAGCGTACCTGGTCATCAGTATTTGAGTATTCAAGTGTCTTGGGAGTGTCTCCATAATCTTCGGATCCTTTGAACTGCCTTGGTTTCTTACTTGTTGATGCCATGTTGCTTGGTGTGTGTGTGATCTTCTTTAATTGCTCCTTACCTTTGGGAGGTTTGAGTAATGTTTTAATTGTGTTGAATACTGGTGTGTTGTGTAGTTTTTGAAGAAGTGGAGTCCCTGGTGTGTATAGCACTAGTCCTTTAGCTGCTTCTAGCATGTGCACATGAAACTAATAATAAATGATCACAGGATGTCTTAATTCTGTTGGAAATTAGGCTACCCAAGCTATAAAGGCGTACACTTGTGCTGGTCCTAATGAAAATTGAAAGAACCTTGGTATATTCTGGAACACGTACCACAAAAATTGGTCAAACTAAATGGTAGAAGAGGAATAGCTGGAATTTGCATCCACCCTTTTGCATTGGCACTTGAGGAAAGGTCTATCAGAATTCCAACAGTTTCTCAAAAATCGTTTTTGATCCTTTGCCCTGTCCATAAGAGAAAGTCCCTTGGTGTGAGTAATGATTGAGAAGCTTGGATATTTTTTTCTATGCACATCAGATAATTTGACCTGCTTAAGCTCGAAGAGAACATCTTGTGATAAAAGATGTTTGGAATCTAAAGCAAGGGTTTTACATTGCTCCACAATGTCCGTAGGTATGCTACAGAGAAATCCTAGAGAGGAAATTGTGAAAGGTGCTCGATGGTTCAAGATTTCATAATCCCAGAGCTTGTGTTCAAGTCAAATAGCATCCAACTCAACGTGCCTGGGTGGTATTAAAGGGATTACTTATGAAAAGAGCTTAGAAATTGCTCTCTCTGGGGATAAACTGTTTGCATCTGCTAAAAGGTTGAGCGCTTCCTTCTCTTCTTCTTCGAGAAGGTCTAGGTCTAGAAGAGGATTGATGACCTTTCTGAGTGCTTAATTTCTATAGGGACAGCAGGCAGGTTATTGATAAAATACAACTTGTTCACAATAGTGGGTAGAGAAGTGAAATAAAAGTCAAGATTTGCATTGTCCTATTTATCAGTAATGGGTAACTTAGCTAGGAAGGTACTAAATGCTTCCAAAGCTTATCCTTCTCTTTTCTGGAGAGAATCAGTAAAGAGAGCCAGACATTGATAGAAGTTGTGTTTAAGACAGATATAGAGTGGATTATACTAGCTTGTTTCTCAAAATCAAGCAATTTTTTGTGGAATTCCACTCCTTTAAAACAAGAAATTATACATTGGGTACCAATTGGTGGAACAGGAATGTCTTCTTCTATACCATATCCCAAACAAGTGAGAGATGGGATCCAAAAAGCCTGAATCAATCACCATACACGTATTAAACAAACCATTTGAATTATTATCATACCAGTATTAAGAATTCTCAGTATATGATGGATACCCGACCAACGGTATCCCGGGAAATTTTAGTGTGTTTGAACTTAAAATCCTATCGAATCATATACTGAGAGACTTGAATACTGTTTGCAAAAACATTTTGTGTAAAGAACAAAACAAAGAAGACTTTCTTGATATCAAAATTTATTACAAAATTCTTTGCTACATGACAAAGTAGGAGCTTAAGCTGGAACTCCTATCAGATGAGAGCAGGGATCTTTACCTGCCAACCAACCACAAGTACAATTTAGTTAGAACTAATTTGTACTAAATAGGTGACAGGTATCCAAGCAATCCCCACTGCTTGTTATTGGTGTCACATCCCAGAATCCAACCATACTCCTAAGTATAGATAATGTTTACTTTAGCTTGCCTAGGTAAATATGGTTTATTAAGGTCTTTAAACATGTTTTTGGGTTTATATGGTTTGGAGATATGGTCTCTAATTGCTATTGGTTTGGTTTTCTTTGGCCTACTATGTGTCCTGAGTGTCCTGAGTGATGCACATCCTAGCCGTTTGCCTATAACCCTGCTTATCAGCAAATAATTATACACATGTGGTTAATATCTTTGTTTAGTAGACCTAGTTGTTGCTTCATTTATTGATTCATCTATTTGAATCTCTCTATAATATGGTATATAAAGCCATTTTTCTAATTTGTAAAAATTTATGCAGCATCTTGTTTGTAATATCAATCTTTTTCAAAAAAAAAAAACAAAAGTAAACAATGCCTTTTACCTCACAGGAGGTTGTCATAATTCATGTATGTATAATCTATATTCATGCTTGCTCTCAACTATAATATGGTGTTTTTTCTCAAAAAACAAGTCGTAATGTAACTGCTTTGTATAAAGTACATAAAAGACCATATTAAGTGAAAGTAGAACTCTATGTATTGTATTACCTATTATTGTTGGCCATCGTCATCCGTGTTACTCTTCTTGTTCGTGTTTATTTGTCCAAGGTTTTGCAATCTTGTCATTGCTACACCCTTCAATCGACATTTTTTATGTTAAATATTAGAAACTGATTATCCCTATATATTATCTCCATGTTTCACTTTCAATGTCATGCCATGCATATCTACTGTTGTATGTGTACATGTGATCAAATAAATCTATGTGCAGTTTATATACATGCTTGTGTGTATGTTTATGTGTGTGTAGTGAAACAAACGCATGTGGGGTTTATAGCTATTCCCTTCTTATGCATGTAACTTTTCATGTATATCCAAATATGTGTCTAAAAAACATTTTTCTCATGCATCTCTAGCTATGTGTGTGATATGTTAGAGACCTCAATCATTTTATGTGTATACGGTTTGAAAAAAACCTGTTGTGTTTGTATCAAGTTATATAAAAAACCATATTTAACTGTGTACGGAAAAAAACCACCGTTTACCTTGCCGTTCAATGTGTTTGGAAGCTTCCTGTGTTGTCGTTAGCTACCAAGATTGGTGTATGTAGCCGTTATCGTTTGTGGTGATGAGAGCGAGGGATTGTGTATCAGCAAGGAGCTTTTCCATTGCCATGGCTTGTGCAATATGCCAACGAGCCTCTTTGAATACGAAGAAGTAGGTGTGTGTGTGTGTGTGTGTGTGTGTGTGTGTGTGTGTGTGTGTGTGTGTGTGTGTGTGTGTGTGTGTATGTATGTGTTTGTGGATAAGGGGCTGCAGCAAATGCGTGTAAAGAGCCTTACGTTGTTTTTCTTGCCTGCAAGCGAGGATATGCTAACTACTGCTATATGCTATTGTGTATGCACTACATATATGCGCTATGGATTTCATACAATATGCGTGCTCTCAGAAGGTTTACGCATTGCAGAGGTTGGGCTAAGCATGCTCTCTCAGTTAACGCTTCCAGTTTTTTATAAGTCTTCTGAATACGGTGCCTTATTTGGCCATGTGCACCTACTTCCCTCAATGCAAGTGTAGCCACTCACCGGCTTGCTAAAAATAACATTTTAGCCAATTAGGGTGCTCCCATTACATTAAATCCAAGCCAAATAAAACAATATCTTTGATACAAGGATTTTGCTTTATTCAAAAATATATATACATTGTTTTCATGTCACCCATCCATTATTTTACAAAGAAAAAAACCATATGGCTTTTTTTAAAAAAACCTTGATGAACAACTTGGAGTCCTCTTCAGCCTCCAATCCTTGCTTTGTCATTCGTCTGCCAATGCAGTAATTGCCTGTCGTCAAATTAACAGATTAGTAAACTGTCTTCAAACCATGTCCAGCTTTATTTGTTATTTGTATATGTTACTGGTACTCTATATTTTATATGTACTTATGTATGCGTGCGTGTGTGTGTGAATGGCAAGGAGTGATATAAGTATACCAAATTATGTATGTGTGTGTGTGTGTGTGTGTGTGTGTGTGTGTGTGTGTGTGTGTGTTTGATTGAAAAATTTTTACAAGATCCTTCGGTACATAAAACAATAGGAGCTTTACGCCGGAACTCCTATCACATGAAAGCAAGGATTTTTACCTGCCAACCAACCACAAGTACAATCAATTAGAATTAATTTGCATTAAATGGGTGACAGGTATATCAAGCAATCCCCACTGCTTGTTATCGATGTCACACCCCGAAGCCCAACCCTTCTCCTAGGTATATTTTACATTTTCTTTTGCTCGTCTATGTAGGTACGGTCGATTACAGCCTGTGAAATTTCTTACAGGTTTACAAGGTTTGGGAATGGGGTCTCTAATTGCTAATCGCTTGGTATGATTTTTCCCTTTGTGTGCTGCCATGAGCTTGTCCTGAATCCTTTGTCGCTTGAATATATCACGAGTGACACTTATCCTAGCTGTCTGCCGGTACCCCTGTTTGTCATCAATGATTATGAGTTTAGCATTATTTAGAGACTATACTATGCGTTGCTATAGGGGCAACCCTATCTTTATGGTATATAAGTAAACGTTCTAATCTGTAAGTACTCTTGATTTTTTGAAATTTTCGGCAGCATTTTGTTTGAAAAACCGTTTATTTTTCAAAAAAAACATCTTCTAAACGAGACCGACATATGTGCTTACAAGAAGTGTCTTATACACTAAATCATTGATCCATTCTTTTGTTTAGGTATTAATCATGAAGAAGAGAAGAATTAAACCTTTCGTGTTTACTCACAAACATTGGCTCTAAGGTTTTCTCTACAGTTCATGTATGTTGCCTTAGGGGAAACCTTTTTATGGTTTAAAAATAAGTACATACCACGATCAATTTTTTCAGAATTTTGTTTGTTCTATCCTTCTTTTTCTCAAAAAGAAACGGTCTTTACACAATGACATTTATATGAGGTTATGCTAAATCCTCATGCAAAGTATTGATACCTCTTTATGCCCAATAGTACTTACAAGACAAACCGAGAAAAAAATAAAACTTTTACTCTTTTTATTTTTGAAAAAAACTATACTCAAGGCTTTCAATATCAGTTCACCTATTTGTTACTTGTAGTAGACATCTGAAGTGCTCCTTTTGCCTTTGGATGTTCAAGGTAGTGCTCGCCTTGAGACCGTTGCCTTCACTTTGTCAAATAATTTTATGTACAAAAATTAGTTGGACCATACATCCTTTTTAGTTTAGGTAAATTTTATACATGTTTACATGCCCAATTGTTGCTTAATTGCGCTTATGAATGCATGCTATATGCACAAGTATGCAAAAAACATGAGTGTGAGTGTATTCTTTGTGCCTATTGCGTGCTACTTACATGAATATGGGGTGTATCTGTTCAAAATTGTAATTGAAAACATTCTATTGCTATACTATGCATGTGTATGTATGCATATCTTGCCACTGTTTACCCGGCTTGCATGCCCGTAGGCAAATCTTAGTGCTACATCCGGAGGTTTTAGTTTGTGATATCGCTCTTTCTATATGTGTGTGCATACAATTGAGCACTCAAAAATCGTTACTGGAATATGAGTGAATAGAAAATAATACTATGCCTTACAAAACGTTCTGTGAGAAAACTGGATACAAAGGATGGTTTAACCTATAGTATTGTTAATGTATTTTAATAGATAAATTGTACAGAAAAGTGAATGTACCTCCTCTGTAACGTTTGCAGCTTGCGAATTAGCCTTGTGTGCAGTAGAAGGCCATGCCTTTGGGCTTGGTAGTGTAGCAATTGCGCAACCACAGCCGATGTGCCGTGCCGTCCCGGGATGATTTCCTACGGCAATTCCATGTATGTGAGGCTCTGTGAAGAATACCGTGTGTGACGCTCTGTGTGTACGTGCATATATTGCCTAGTATACCTTGCGATGCCTTTGTTTTATAGGGAGGCCCAGTTCGATGCCTTAAAGGCGGTCCTTTGGCCATGCCAGGTACAACAAATTTTCACGAGGGGTGGATACGGCGCTTGTATTTATGCTGCATGCCACTTTTAGCAAGGTTTCAGATTGCAAGTTGCTAAGCTTTATAAAAAAACGCCTTTTTCTGTATATTATTTAGTTACCATGGTGACCTTACAAAAGGTAAGCTTTATAAAAAACACCTTTTTTCTGTATATTATCTAGTTACCATGGTGACCTTACAAAAGGTAAGCAGTGTTCCTTTTTGTTCGTATACCACTTGTTAGACCAATAAGTGCCCCTGTTGTAAAAAGGGGAAGGGGGGAAAGAAAATTACTTGATATGCGGACCACATAATGCCATTGAGACCTTGAAGCATGCCTTATTTTCCATAGGTTGCACATTTATAGAAATTTGATAATTTGAAGGATGCTAACATGCATCTGGAAAACAGTTACAAAGGACTTGGCTTATCTATGCCAGAATAAACCAAAAATAGAAGGGGTTATTGCTTGAATGCTCCATCAACCTGCTCATGTTGTATGTCCTTGTCTTTCGACTACTCCTCCGCCAATGATGTTGTTGTCTGTGTCATGAAAATTCTGTTAGTAGAAATGACGTCTTGTTATTATGCCAGCATGTGTGTGTATGGGGTTGTATGTCCTTATTATTATCATGCATCATTATGTTCCATGTATTCTGTGCTTTTGTGACAGTGTGTGTATATAGAACCATGTGTTTAGACATTAAACCTACAAGCATTGGGTTGAGTATGACTAACATAGAGCCGATCCAAAAAAAGGGGCATAATGTGTCGAACATATACCAAGGGGTTGACCATGTAAGCCTAAGTGTGTTATATGTCAGTGCGTGTTCCATTGTGTGTGTGTGTGTGTGTGTGTGTGTGTGTGTGTGTGTGTGTGTGTGTGTGTGTGTGTGTGTGTGTGTGTGTGTGTGTGTGTGTGTGTGTGTGTGTGTGTGTGGCCCTCCCCCAACCCTGAGGAAAGGTACACTTGGTGGAGGATAGGCCACCAAGTGGACCTATCCTCTACCAATTCGTTGTTTTAATGTACTAATGGTAAACCTAATGCCTGGAAACTGATTTCTCTCAAGGAAACTAGTAATACATGTAATTATTTTCTCTTTTCTGAAACCATTCTCTACAAACATAGAGACTAATTTATTTTAATCCGTTATCGAATATGATTCTTGGAATGCATTATATAATATGGGAAGCATCTGTGATATGCACACATTATATGCCATCTTTTTGGGTCGATTACTGGTTGCATGAATAAATGAAATATTAGGGCATGGTAATTTGTCTTTTTTCCATGCGGTGTACGTTATATACTCACCTTCCATTGATTCGCATAATTGGATGTGTGTGTTTAAATATGTGGTTTGATTTGTCTTGTGTGTGGCTTTAATCCCAATAATGTCCAAAGGGTAAATTGTAAAGGGGTCCTCTTGGGACAGGGGTTTTTTGTGATTTAGACACTATGAAATAAATGGATTATTAGCAAATAGCAAATCATCCATATATCGCCATGAAAAATGCTTTCATCATATCAAATCTGGTAAGCTGGGATAGTTTCTTTATATATTCAATTTCATACCAAGCCAAATACAAATTACACCATAATGGTGAGCAGCTATACCCCATTGGTATACCTTTTTCTTGGCGATAAATGTGTTTACCTAATTTGGTAAAGCAGTTATCAAGAACAAACTCATTGATGTTATGTAAATACTCAAATGTCCAAACCACTTCCCGTTTCTTTTTCGTGAGCACAATCTGCTTGCGGTTCTTCTTAAACCCAAGATATTTCATACCTTTGATGAGTCTAATAATGTAGTCTAGTACCTCAAGTAGTCCATGCTTGCCTTTGTGAGGGATAGCTTCATAACAGGATGTTGTATCAAAGGAATGAATGCTTGTAATATGTTTTGGTAGATTAATCAAAAAATTGTATTGATTATTAATCATCCAATACCCGTTGGTTTGTGTCCCAGAGATCATTTGTAGCTTTTTATGTGTGATTTCGGTGTACTCTTCAAATCCTTGTATTACGCTTTTGAGTATTTTGGTGATTATAGTCGTGGTGGGAGTAAATACACAACTAAGTGCATTAGTGATCCATCTGAAATCCATTTTATGGATTTTAAAATTTCCCATAAGATACGGGAGAGAGAACACAGCTGGTGTCTCTAACCCAATTTCATGGGTATATGATCCTATGGCTTGGCAAATTTCCTCCTCTTCTGAAGAAAGAAGACGAAATTCGGGGCTTTCCAGTCGTCTCCTTGCCGCTAATTGGATAAGTTTTTTACATATGAAAACAGGAGTTTGCGCAGAATTGTCAAGTCCGCTATGAATAGATATTGAAAAATATAATTTATTTCATTCATCAGGTCCGTGTTTTTGTACCAGGGAGTTTGGTTTTGCCTGTAGAAGGAAAATCTCTGGGAAAACATTTCATTAACCGATCCCTAGATATAATTGTAATGTGATTTTCTATCCTCACAACCTAGAAGGATACATAAGGTTTTCCATACATTGCCAAGTTCTTTTACTACTGACTTAGGGTTTACTGGTACTAACGGTATGTGATTTAACCCTTTCTTGATAAATTCTTGGAATGTTTTATGTCTAGCTATGCTAGGGTTAGTGGTGATCACATGTCTTCCAAATGGTTCAAAGTCAACTAAAAAGTTGGAAAACCTTTTATGTGTCAAACAACCACATGGTTGTGATTCATCAATTTCCTGGGCAAACACAGCAGATGGTTTATAGAGGGTATGGTTCAAGTTTCAGTTATATTTCCACCCAAAGCAAATCCTCATTTTAGATAGGTCTTTGTTGATGTGAAAATCATTTATAAGTGTTTGAAAAAACTTATGATGATTAATAAAGTCCATAAATTTGTTACAAAAAAATATATGAACGAATCTTCCATGCATCTTAACATTGGGTTCAAAGTGTAATAATCCATTATTTCTTGTATGAAGTAAATGTACCTGATCCTTAGAAGTTGGGTATTCAAGTGCTCTGGGAGTATCTCCATAGTCCTCCGATCCTCTAAATTGCCTTGGCCTCTTGCTTGTTGACGCCATGCTGCTAGGTGTGTGTGTGTAATCTTCTTTAGCTGCTCTTTGCCTTTGGGTGGTTTAAGTAGGGTTTCGATTGTGTTTGAGACAAATGTGTTGTGTAGCTTTTGAAGAAGTGGAGTCACAGGTGTTGAAGATGATGAAACAGGAAACAGAAGGAAGACAGCAACTCAGAGTAGGAAGAAGATGGATAAGGAGAAGACACAGAGCTTGTGTACGAGATCTCTGTAGTATGTCTCTCTGTATTGGAATAATAGTGTATACAAACTCAGAGCTACAAAGCTTGTATGAAACCCTAAGAGATAAGGTGTCCTTTCACACCGGATGTCCAGGGGGAAAAACCCAGTGGGAGAAAAGTGCCCCTGGTGAAGCGCGTATACACACTAACACTACTACATGTCTACAAATCCCCCCTGTAGTGATAGTGTGAATCCGTACAAGGCTTCACAAGTTGATGTAGCCACTGTGGGTTGCTTCTTGCTTAGCCAAGATATACATGCATTTCCCAAGAAAAAACAATTGCCACTTGTGGAATGTCGTGAGTCAAAATCACCAGCCCAATCTGAATCACTGTAACCAAGAAGCTGCATAGAATTGTGCTTTCCATACATATCCCCCCTTGGAAAGAACACGGCAAGATTAGGGGTACCTGAAAGGTAACGAAGTATGCGCTTCACAGCCTGCCAATGATGTAGACCTGGGCTGTGCATAAATCTGCTTGCTTGTGAAACCCCAAATTGAATGTCTGGACGAGTGTTGCCTGCCAAATATATCAAGCAACCAACCGCTGCTGCATAAGTATGTACATCAAAAGGTTCTCCAGCATCATGCATGCTCAACTTTGATCCAGTTTCTATCGGTGTAGAGATTGGCTTACAATTTTTCATACCAAACTTGTCCAAAATGTTATGCAAATATTTTGCCTGCAACATGTATATGCCATCTTCTGATTGCACAAACTGAATACCCAAGTAATAATGTAGCAAACCAAGATCAGACATCTCAAAGGTTTTTCTCAAAGCATCTTTAAACGCTTCAATTTCATCTGCAGTATTACCTGTAAGAAGCATATCATCCACATAAAGTGTTAGCATAATGAGAACTCCATCTCTCTTTCTGACATACAAAGTACATTCTGTTGGACTATTCTAAAATCCCTGGCCAATCAAATAAGTATGTATCTTCTCATACCATGCTCTTGGAGCCTGTTTGAGACCATACAAAGCTTTACGCAATCTACATACCTTTTGCTCTTGACCTTTTACAACAAAACCACTTGGTTGACTTACATAAACTTCTTCCTGCAAATCACCATTCAAAAAAACAGTTTTGATATCCAACTGATGCACTTTCCAACCATGATGAGCAGTAATTGCAACTAGTGATCTAACTGTGGACGCACGAGAAGTAGGAGCAAAGGTTTCATCATAATCTATGCCTTTCTGTTGCGCATAGCCTTTTGCCACAAGCCTTGCTTTGTACCTGTCAACAGTACCATCTTGTTTCCTTTTCACCTTAAAAACCCACTTTGTACCAATAGGCTTTTTACCTGTAGGCAAGTCCACTAGATCCCATGTATGATTCTTATGAATAGAATCAATTTCTTGCTGCATAGCATCTTTCCACTGAACACACTCTAAAGCTTGTTCAAATGAATCAGGCTCATCTGCATCACAAAGAGTGCTAAAGCAAGCCAAATCTACTTGCTCTCTACCAAAAGTAGTACCAGCACGTGTTTTTCGTGGCAATGGTGCATCCAACTTGCTATCCTGCAAAGTTTTCTGAACCCATTTAGGCAAGGTTCTTTCTTCTCTGAGAACTTCTTGCTCTTCACGCACAATTTCCTCTACATCATGAGGTGTCACATGCTGATCAAAAGATTGATCAAGATTATCAACCTGATGTGATTCTTGATTCTCCACAAAAGAAGGAAGCAAACCTTCAAATACATCATGTGTCTGCATATGAGGTACATCAAAAGCAACCATAGGTTGAGTAGTAGTTTGTGCAAAAATTACATCACGACTTTCAAAAATCTTGTTTGTAGCAATAATGTAAAGTCTATAACCTTTACTTCCACTACTGTACCCCACAAATATACATTTGATTGCCTTATCATCAAGCTTCCCACGTAACTGCTGAGGGATGTGAGCATAAGCAAGACAACCAAAAACACGAAGATAACTGACTGAAGGTTTTCTGTCATACCAAGCTTCATATGGAGTAATGGTCTTCAAGGCACCAGTAGGACACCTATTCAAAACATGTGCTGCACAAGCAACTGCCTCCATCCATAGCTTATGAGGCAAACTCTTAGCCTTGAGCATACATCTAGCCGTCTCCATTAAAGACCTGTTCTTCCTTTTTGCAACACCATTCTGTTGT
Organism: Adiantum capillus-veneris; assembly: GCF_014529385.1. Lineage (NCBI taxonomy): Eukaryota > Viridiplantae > Streptophyta > Polypodiopsida > Polypodiales > Pteridaceae > Adiantum > Adiantum capillus-veneris. The sequence continues at coordinate 89,827,395 of NC_140952.1, read as the reverse complement.
GGTGTGTATGGGATAGTGCATTGGTGTTTAATGCCTTTCTTTCCCAAAAAATCCTTAAATGCACCTGACATGTATTCACCTCCTCGATCGGTACGAAGAGTCTGTACTTTGCAACCTATTTCATTTTCAACCATGGCGACATAATGTTGAAAAACTGCAAACACATCTGACTTTGCTTTGAGTGGATACACCCAACAAAACCTGGAAAAGTCATCAATGAAGGTCACAAAATAAAGGTTGTTTCCTATAGATGGCATCCTCATAGGACCACATACATCACTGTGTACAAGCTGCAACTTTCGTGTCGCTCTAACTGAACCATCCTGCGAAAATGCAAATCTGTGCATCTTTCCAAGAATGCAACCTTCACATACATGTCTTGGTGGCATCTCCAATAAAGACAAATCATGCACCATATTATGACGTTGTAAAGTCATCAAACTGCCATAACTAACATGCCCAAATCTAGCATGCCACAACTCAGCATCCTGCATGGCCTGAGTCTTTGTTTCTGCAATACATACCTGAATCTGCTTTTCATAACGATCTAGCACAAATAGTCCATTTTCCAGCGTACCTGTAGTGATAAGAGAATAACCATTCTCTCGATCTCGTACAACACATCTGTCATCCTCAAAAATGACCCGAAGACCATTTTTTGCAAGAGAGGATACAGACAACAAATTCTTCTTGATCCCTGGAACATATAAGACATCTGGCAAGCATAAATCTGAACCATCTGAAATGGTAATCAAAATCTTACCAACGCCTTTGATTGGATAAGAAGCATTATTTGCACATGTCACCTTCTTTCCTACTGGAGCTGCATCCAATGAACAAAACAAATCCTTCCTTGAAGTAATATGCCTGGATGCACCATTATCAAAGCACCAAATCATTTGTGTCTTGTCAACACTGTAAGCAAAAAAATCTGAACATACTACAAAAGCATAAGAATCCTGCACAAAGTTTGCATACTCTTCTTTAGCTGTAGAAGAATCACCAGAAGCTGAAACAACCAAACTTGACTCTTTCTTCTTTTCTTTAGCAATTCGCTTTTTACACTCACTAATGTAGTGACCAGGTTTCTTGCAGTATTGACATTTACCTTTCTTCTTGGACTTGTCGGAATCACCTTTAGACTTCTCTGAAGACTGTCCTGCACCAGACTTGGAGTAATGAGCACTCTCTTTACCCTTGTTTTTGTTCTGTACAACAAGAGCATGATCCATACCATCCACCTGTAAAGACTTGTTCTTACGTGATTGATCCTCCTGCAATAGCAAAGCCACTAACTCTTCAAAATGAAGAGGCTCAGGATTAGCTCGCAAAGACAGAGTCAAAGAAGTCTGAAAAGTCAGATAAGATGGTGGTAGTGAATTGAGTGTTTTGGAAACCAAGTCCTTCTCTGGAATCACTTCATCAATGCTAAGAAATTGCTCTTTAAGATCCCTGATTTTTGTAAGATGCTCGACGATATCGTCACCTTCGTCCATCTGTATTTTGTCAAGTTGTTTCTTCAAAAACTTCTATTCTGGCAGCATTTCTTCCTCCAAACATAGCTTGCAAAGTGTTCCAAGCATCCTCAGAAGTTCTGCAAGATCTGATATGTGGTGTGATTGTCCTCTTTATGGTTAAGGCAATCACAGCCATAGCTTGTGCATCTTTAGTATCCCATCTCTTTTGCTCTGGAGTGACTTGTGAGGGTCCTGCATCAACAGTTGCACCACGACCAGGCGTGGCAGGTGCAATGCTACCTGGACGAACTTCATCTCCATATACATAATCCCACAATCCTTTACCAACCAAAACATTTTTGGCCATAAAAGACCAAAGAGAATAGTTGGTACCATCCAATTTGTCTTCGGATGTAAACGCACCAAAAATCTCTTTCTCCGTAGATTGAGCCATACTGTGGATGCACACAAGAGAGCAAAAGAACCTCCAAGAGATTCACAAATCTCCTCTCCAATGCAAGCAAAACTCTACACAAAATCTCAACACAAAGCTAAGACAAGCTGCTTCCCAAAAGAACTGTTTACCTGAAGAAAATCTGTCAAAAAGCACACCCTCTTGATCTAAACGCCTCCGAAAAGTAACTTCTGCTACGCTGCTCAGAACAAAATTCTGAGGGCTCGAACGGCTTCGAAAGGGGGGTAAAACCCTAGGTCACTTTCTCAGAATACTCCCGGAACGTCGAGGATGCTCCCACGAGCAAATTTTCCGAAAACTGTCTAAAAACTGCGATTGCGCGCGCGGACGCGAAAACGCAAGTAGAGGCTCTGGAAATCACCTTGCTCTAATACCAATTGTTGAAGATGATGAAACAGGAAACAGAAGGAAGACCGCAACTCAGAGTAGGAAGAAGATGGAGAAGGAGAAGACACAGAGCTTGTGTACGAGATCTCTGTAGTCTGTCTCTCTGTATTGGAATAATAGTGTATACAAACTCAGAGCTACAAAGCTTATATGAAACCCTAAGAGATAAGGTGTCCTTTCACACCGGATGTCCAGGGGGAAAAACCTAGTGGGAGAAAAGTGCCCCTGGTGAAGCGCGTATACACACTAACACTACTACATGTCTACAACAGGTGTGTATAGGACCAATCCCTTGGCTGCTTCTAGCATGTGCTCATGAAACTGATAGTAGATGATTACTGCTTGCCTTAATTCAATTGGAAATGAGGCCACCCATGCAATAAAGGCATATACCTGGGTGGGTCCCGATGAAAATTGAAAAAACTTTGGTAGATTCTGGAATACGTACCACAAAAACTGATCAAACCAAATAATTGACAACGAACAATTGAAGTTTGGATCCACCCTTTTGCATTGGCATTTCAGGAAGGGTCGATAGGAATTCCAACAGTTTCTCAAAAATCGTTTTTGATCCTTTGCTCTACCCATAAGAGAGAGTCCTTTGGTGCGAGCAATGATTGAAGAGCTTGGACACTCTTTTCCATCAACATCTGATAATTTGACATGTTTAAGTTCGAAGAGGACATCTTGTGCTAAAAGATGCTTGGAATGTAAGGCTAAGGTTTTAGACTGCTCAACAATGTCTATGGGAATACTACACAACAGCCCTAGAGAGGAAATTGTAAAAGGTGCTCGATGGTTCAAAATTTGATAATCCCAAAGTTTGTGCTCAAGTCTAATAGCATCTAACTCCACTTGCCTGGGTGATAGTAAAGGGATTACCTCTGAAAATAGTTTAGAAACCGCCCTTTCAGGGGCTACACAATTTGCATCTGCCAAAAAGTTGAGGGCTTCCTTCTCTTCTTCTTCCAGAAGGTCAAGATCATTAAGGGGATTGATAACCTTTTTTGAGTGTTTGATTTCTATAGGTACGGCAGGAAGGTTATTGATAAAATATAGTTTGTTCGCAATAGTGGGCAGAGAAGTAAAATAAAAATCAAGATCTGAACTATCTTGTGCATCAATAATGGGAAGTTTAGCTAAGAAGGTATTGAAGGCCTCTAGAAGCTTATCTTTATCTTTTCTAGAAATAATCAATAAGGAAATCCAGTCATTAATAGAAGTTGTGTTTAACACTGATATAGAGTGGGTGTGTATGGCTTGTTTCTCAAAAGCTAGCAACTTTTTGTGGAATTCTACACCCTTGAAACAAGACAGTATACACTGGGTCCCCACCGGAGGAATAGGAATGCCTTCTTCTATTCCATATCCCAGACGGGTGAGAGATGGAATCCAAAAAGCCTGAATAAAGAAAAAAAGACTAAACCATCATTTATTTTATATCAATACTAAGTTTTCTCAGTATATGATAGATAAACGACCAAAGGTATCTTGGGAAAATTGTGTGTGTGTTTGATTGAAAAATCCCATCACTTAGAATCATATACTGAGAGAACTTAAATACTGTTTACACTTATCATATGGTTACACCAAAGAAAAGTAGAACTTTTTCATATAAAAATTGTTATAAGATCCTTCGATACATAAAACAATAGGAGCTTTAGGCCGGAACTTCTATCAGATGAAAGCAGGGATCTTTACCTGCCAACCAACCACAAGTACAATCAATTAGAATTAATTTGCACTAAATGGGTGACAGGTATATCAAGCAATCCCCACTGCTTGTTATTGTTGTCACACCCTGAAGCCCAACCTTACGCCTAGGTATATTTTACATTTTCTTTTGCTCGTCTATGTAGGTACGGTCGATTACGATCTATGAAAGTTCTTACAGGTTTACAAGGTTTGGGAATGGGGTCTCTAATTACTAATGGCTTGGTTTTAATTTTTCCCTTTGTGTGTTGCCATGAGCTTGTCCCGAATCCTTTGTAGCTTGAATATATCACGAGTGACACTTATCCTAGCTGTCTGCCGGTACCCCTGTTTGTCATCAATGATTATGAGTTTAGCATTCTTTAGAGACTATACTATGCATTGCTATAGGGGCAACCCTATCTTTATGGTATATAAGTAAACGTTCTAATCTGTAGGTACTCTTGATTTTTTGAAATTTTTGCCAGCATTTTGTTTGAAAAACCGTTTATTTTTAAAAAAAAACCATCTTCTAAACGAGACCGATATCTGTCCTTACAAGAAGTGTCTTATACACTAAATCATTGATCCATTCTTTTGTTTAGGGATTAATCATGAAGAAGAGCAGATTTAAACCTTTCGTGTTTACTTACAAACATTGGCTCTAAGGTTTTCTCTACAGTTCATGTATGTTGCCTTAGGGGCAACCTTTTTATGGTTTAAAAATAAGTACATACCACGATCAAATTTTTCAGAATTTTGTTTGTTCTATCCTTCTTTTTCTCAAAAAAAACGGTCTTTACACAATGACATTTATATGAGGTTATGCTAAATCCTCATGCAAAGTATTGATACCTCTATATGCCCAATAGTACTTACAAGACAAACCGAGAAAAAAATAAAACTTTTACTCTTTTTATTTTTGAAAAAAACTATACTCAAGGCTTTCAATATCGGTTCACCTGGTTGTTACTTGTAGTAGACATCTGAAGTGCTCCTTTTGCCTTTGGATGTTCAAGGTAGTGCTCGCCTTGAGACCGTTGCCTTCACTTTGTCAAATAATTTTATGTACAAAAATTAGTCGGACCATACATCCTTTTTAGTTTAGGTATACTATATACATGTTTACATGCCTAATTGTTGCTTAACTACGCTTATGAATGCATGCTATCGGCACAAGTATGCAAAAAACAGGAGTGTGAATGTATTCTTTGTGCCTATTGCGTGCTACTTACATGAATATGGGGTGTATCTGTTCAAAATTGTAATTGAAAACATTCTATTGCTATACTATGCATGTGCATGTATGCATATCCTGCCACTGTTTACCCGGCTTGCACGCGCGGAGGCAAATCTTAGTGCTACATCTGGAGGTTTTAGTTTGTGATATCGTTCTTTTTATATGTGTGTGCATACAACTGAGCACTTTATTTATGAGAAATGGTTACTAGAATATGAGTGAATCGAAAATAATACTATGCCTTACAAAATTTTCTGTGAGAAAACTGGATACAAAGGATGGTTTAACCTATAGTATTGTTAATGTATTTTAATAGATAAGTTGTACAGAAAAGTGAATGTACCTCCTCTGTAACATTTGCAGCTTGCGAATTAGCCTTGTGTGCAGTAGAAGGCGATGCCTTTGGGCTTGGTAGTGTAGCGATTGCGCAACCACAGCTGATGTGCCGTGCCGTCCCGGGATGATTACCTACGACAATTCCATGTGTGTGAGGCTCTGTGAAGAATACCGTGTGTGACGCTCTGTGTGTACGTGGAGATATTGCATAGTATGCCTTGCCATGACTTTGTTTTATAGGGAGGCCCAGTTCGGTGCCTTAAAGGCGGTCCTTTGGCCATGCCAGCTGCTGCAACCAATTTTTGCCAGGGGTGGATACGGTGCTTCTATTTATGTTGCCTACCACTTTTAGCAAGGTTTCAAATTGCAAGTTGCTAAGCTTTATAAAAAACGACTTTTTTCTGTATATTATCTAGTTACCATGGTGACCTTACAAAAGGTAAGCATTGTTCCTTTTTGTTCGTATACCACTTGTTAGACCAGTAAGTGCCCCTGTTGTAAAAAGGGGAAGGGGGGAAAGAAAATTACTTGAGATGCGGACCACATAATGCCATTGAGACCTTGAAGCATGCCTTATTTTCCATAGGGTGCACATTTACAGAAATTTGATAATTTGAAGGATGCTCACACGCATCTGGAAAACAGTTACAAAAGACTTGGCTTATCTATGCCAGAATAAACCAAAAGTAGAAGGGGTTATTGCTTGAATGCTCCATCAACCTGCTCATGTTGTATGTCCTTGTCTTTCAACTACTCCTCCGCCAATGATGTTGTTGTCTGTGTCATGAAAAATCTGTTAGTAGAAATGACGTCTTGTTATTACGCCAGCATGTGTGTGTTATGGGGTTGTATGTCCTTAGTATTATCATGCATCATTATGTTCCATGTATTGTGTGCTCTTGTGACAGTGTGTGTATATAGAACCATGTGTTTAGACCTTAAAACTGTAAGCATTGGGTTTAGTATGACTAACATAGAGCCGATCCAAAAAGGGGGCATAATGTGTCGAACATATACCAAGGGGTTGACCATGTAGGCCTATGTGTGTGATATATCAGTGCGTGTTCCATAGTGTGTGTGTGTGTGTGTGTGTGTGTGTGTGTGTGTGTTCTTAAGACGGCTTAAAATTTAAGGTGGCCATAGCTACACATTAGTAGTAGCAATAGTAGTAGTAGGAGAGAGAGAGAGAGAGAGAGAGAGAGAGAGAGAGAGAAGTACACACTATGCAATAATGTGACTCAATATACAAAATTCATAATAATACATTGCCATAGGATAGATATGTACAGGTTGGGGCCTTTGACTAACATAAAGCCACACAAGGATAAATTCTAGGACACTAAAATTTTATCTTCCACATAAGCTTGGAAAAACTATGGAGTTAATTTTTTGCTTGAAGTTGTGCAATCTGAGCTCTAGTGAGTATGCCTTCAGTTATGGATGGTTCAGATGTACGTGGCTTGACAATAGACCATAGTTGGCTTAACAATAGACCATAGTTGTTAACATATAAGATACCCTCGCAGTTTAGTCTACTAGGTATGGAACCCGTCCCCATTAAATTTATCAATCCTTTTCTCTCCCATAGTGCCAATAGAGGGGTCTTAGTGATTGACGACGTGTCAAAACTAGTGTTTGCTGACTCCCAAGTGTTACCCCTGGTAGTGACCAAGTGCTGACTCCCAAGTGATACCCCTGGTAGTGACCTCTCAGTGTTCTTTTATAGGTGCAGGCTACATTAGTTTAGGATAATCTGATTAGGTTAGGGCCCTAATCAGGAGAGACAAATCAAGGAGCCAGTTCCCAGATGGTTGACCTTGCTTTATTTGAGGAGAATTTTAAAATGGTATCTCCTAGGTGGGCCTTTGTGACTATCACCTAGAGAGAGGTGGCAATATACAATTGGTTTTCTTTATACAAGGTTTTGGCTTGAAAACGGGAAAAATAGATTACCCAACGAATGTTTATTGTGGAGATGCATCATGGACAAGATGCCGGTGAATGGCGGGCTTTGCAGGTGCGTCGATGTAGAATGTTTGTCACTTTTGGGGCCGGCCAGGGCATGCCTTCGACGTCTTTTTTTGAATGATGGTCGCCATCGCATGTTTTTGGTCTGTTTGTCAAAGCTTCATTATTTGGGTGTTGATGTCAAGCTCCTTCGGTTTTTCTTCTTGTGTGTGCGTGCGTGCGCGTGTTTGCTTGAATGTGTGCGTGCGAGTGTAAGCGTGTAGTGTGTATGTAACTGTGTATGTGCGCTCATGCATGTAGTGTGTATGTGTTCGTGAGTGTCTGTGTGTGTGTTTATAAAAAGAGATAAAAAGGGCTGAATTTTATCCGGAGAGCAAGAGAGAGAGTGAGTGAGGGCTGAACAATAGTGAAAGAGAGACTATTGAGGTCAAGAGTGTGTTGCGTGTGTGTACATGTGTGTAGGTAGGTGTGTGTGTGGGAACGAGAACGAGAGAGAGAGAGAGAGAGAGAGAGAGAGAGAGAGAGAGACAATGGTAGGACCAGGCACGGCCAAGGGCCAGGGCGGACATACAGTCAAGGGGGTCCCTATATCTAGAAGGCTAAGGGCCTATATAGGGCATGGCTGGGTGGTGATGAGCATGTCCCAATCCCCTTGCCCTTTCACTCGTATCAGAGCTAGGAGAGAGGAAGACCATGGAGGAGGGAAGGAGAAGGGGCTTGCTTTTTGCATGGCTTATTGCATGTCTCTTCTCTCTCTCTCTCTCTCATGGCGAGCATGGCCGCTTGGTTAGAGTACAAGGGACCGACAGCTGACAGGCCGCAGCATGGGCAAGACCCCTGGGGTGGAGGACGCAGGCACCCAAGCTCGGCACAAATTCGCGGGTACCGTCCCTTGCAGGCCGAGGCAACATCGGCGACCTTCACCAAACAAGGCGAGAATGGAACCAAAAGGGAGCGCAAGAGGATGCTGAATGGATTTTGCTTCTGGAAGTATGGCCGAAACGGTCGGTAGCGGGCGATGTGAGCTCGTTTTTCCCCTCTGCGCTGTCTGCGAGATGCCGAGCCATCGCAGGGTTTTTTTTTTCGCTTCTTTTCCCACTTTGGGGTGGGCAAACAAAAGAAAGGGGCACCCAATTTTGGGCAACCTCCTCGGCTAAGAGCCGAATTCCATAGTCGACTCCAGCTTGCAAGGGCGACTATGCAAGTAAGCTCCATAATAAGACCCTCGGCTCCGGCTCATGAGGTGATAATCCAAGGTATGAAAACTACACGGCATACAAAATTGTTTGCAAATTCTTAAACTACACAATTTCGACAACATGGTGGTGGTCAGGAATAGTGCATGGGCAGCCAAAGATTTCAAATCTTTGCAAACTGAGCGATTTGCAAAGACAAAGCATGCATGTTGTTTGCATGTTGTTGACACTAAGACGATTACCAGCGGAGATTGCTTTTTGCTTTCAAAGTCCCAAAGAGGGCTAAAACATGGATAATACGGCTTCATCTGTACAAGGGACGTTTCAATCACCACTTCAAAGCAGTCTTGATGCGGTCATGGTCCTGTGCAGGAGAATCTTTCAAGGCTTCAATTGCTATTCACAAAAGATCGACATTATCATCATATTGGTGTTCGGTATGAAGGTATTGGCAAGGCAATGATATGATCTTCAGTATTCGAGCAAGGCTTTGACTAAAGATTCGACATAATTTGAGGTTCAAGGATGCTCGAAAACGCAGGCACGGTGGCCGATACGAAAAAGTGCTCGAGGACATTTAGCAGGTAAGCAATAGGAGGTAAATAAATGCTTTCAATACCACTTTTTTTTCCTCAAGAACATATTGCATCAAGACACGAGAAAGGCTTGTGAAAACTGTGTTGTTATCAAATTTGCTTGCACGCATGGCTTATCCAAGGCATAAAAACCCCGCACGGTTGGATCATGTCGAGGGTTGTGTTTAGCAAACTTTGGTTGTCCGAAGACCAATGACTAGTTTGACGACCAAAATCAAGCAAGGCTTGAGTAAGAAATGCTCTCATTTCACAGTAAGGCTTCTGTCCATGCCTACCAAAGGTTAGGGCATGGTAGTGCTAGAGAATCTCATGGAGATCGGAACGGTCTGTTGCTAATTTGGATGAAGGAGGCAGCAGGTGCTCGACAGGACCAACCATTAACGACCATTTCAAGAAGCTATCACACAAATTGTTAGGGCTTGTTTTCTTGACATCATTGGAGCAAGGCTTCGTCTCCGTAATCAAACCCAGCAGGCATGAGGTACATACTTTGCAAGAAATTTTTGTTTTTTCTTTTCAATACATTGTACAATTCGACAAGGTCGATTATTTGTGACTATTCGACACGGTCGACTTTCTTTTACTATACATTTTTCTATGAGCAAGAGTATCTATAGCTCTAAGGCATGGTAGCATCCAAAGTGAGTCTACTGAAAAGTATCATGCAAAGACAAGACTTCCATGTTTGGCCTATGCTATGAGCATACAAACTTGGGACGAACTTGACAATATGCCAGCAGGTTATTTCATGAGAAACAGACGTTCGTATATGATACAAGGGACGTATCTGTACATACGACACACCCCACTCATGCAGCAGATATGGCTATGTGCTGTTTTTAAGCGAGTTTTCTCCCACGGAATATCGAACCAACTGGTTACAGCAACGACCAGTTTAGCAAAGTTTAAGTTTTTCTTATTTTTTCCTGTTTACACCTTACTTGGAAATTACTGTCATTGTGCAAAGCAAAGTGCTTTGGCCATTTTATAGGAAGCAAGGCTTCTGGTAATAACTTGCAAAATAGGGAATATCAGCTCACAGAATCCCTACCAGTCTAAACTGTGCAAGGCACTTATGGTTCTGGTTCTCATGGTTGAGGCCATCACTCTTCGCAAGGGCTTACAACTCTGCATGCAAGGCATGCTAGTGAGGTGGATGCAATTCTACCCCTTAATGCAATACGCTTCCGGTATCACACTCGCAACTCTGTCAAGGACATATTAAGGATAGATTGTTTAATATGATTGTTGGTTGTTATCAACACACAACAACACTAAAAGGAACCTAAATCTAGGACTTATTTCACAGGCAAAGTGCCAATGCTCAGTCATCCTCATACAATCACGACCCCTGCATGGTAGGTGGATCGCAATCAGTTTTTTGTCCTTCGGTTACCTCTCTCGATGAGAGAGTCATACCGGAAAACTATGGAATGCTTATACGATAAGCTGCAATTTAGGCATAAGATGCGTAAGAGCACACAACTTGGGTACACACTCTAACAACTTAAGGAAAGTTCCTCAGACCAGCATGCTATTGTTTTCGCTCTCTCTGTCTCTCTCTCTCTCTCTTTAATGGAATAATGAAAATCTTCTAAGAAGCCTTTGATACATGTTTTGCTCGTAAGGCAGCCTGAGCCAAGGTGCTCTAACTCTCAGCTAAAACATGGCTAAGCTGCTACTCAAATTATTCTTCATCGGTTCGTCCATTGAACACTAATTTGCATAATGGCTATGAGCCACACTGGCTAACAGCCATTGTCAGGCCAAAGGTAAGACCTAACTATTGGCATTCTCTGGGTGATTGTTCTCCAGATCGAACAAATCCACCCCGGAAGTACACATCGACGTCATTGGACAAGCAAGAGTCTTGTCATTACGGATGTCTAGGGTGTCATGTTTGCACTACATGTTTTTCAGTGAGACACTCAAGTTGAGTTTTTGATAATCTTCAACTCACAGCAGCTCATCTCTACAAGGAAGTATCGATGCAGCAATCAATTGAGATAGCATGGCTGTCCATAAGAGCTAGGCTTTACACGCATGTGTATCCTCATGCTCTTGTTCTCTCTCTCTATAGCACTACGAGTGTCTATGGATGCATTGTTTTGGGGTAAGACCCCGCGGGTGCTTAGTAAATCACCCGTATACTTTTAAGGAAAGAATTCCGCAATCTATCATGCGGTCACAGAAAAATTCAACTTTTCAAGTTGATTCTCATCATTCTGTACACAGTTAACTATGTTGGTTACTGTTACCTGCTGAAGGAGTACGAGCGGAAGTGTGACGCAAGAGAGAGTGCGAGAAGAAGAGCACGACGATATGGTGAACTCGCTCTATTGTAATGTGTAGAGCATAGTGAGTTCTTATTAGGTTTTTACAAAAGAATATGTGTACATACCTGGCGGCCCACCCACTTACCTAGGCGACCACATTGGGCTTTATACCCCAACAACCTCCCACTTAAAGTCCAATGTGGTACTTTAAGTGTGAGAGAAGCTACTATACAAGCTAATATACAAGAGATGTAGAGAAGTGATGTACTACCCTACACCTAACTGCTTGCGAAAATGCGCAAAGCTCTCTAAGGGAAGTCCTTTTGTAAGTAGATCAGCAAGATTTTCTGTGGTGTGAAATTTGACAAGCTGAAGTTGCTTATCCTCGAGCATTTCCCTGATGAAATGATACTTCACATCCACATGCTTTGTCTTTGAGTGATAAATTGGATTGCAAGCCAATTGTATAGCACTTTGACTATCACAATATAACACAGGCATCTCTTCTTTGATTCCCAAATCTGTTACTAGTCAATTAAGCCAAATTGATTCTTTGCATGCGTCTGATGCTGCAACATATTCAGCCTCTGTAGTAGACTGAGTAACACAATCTTGTAATCTAGAACGCCATGATACTGCTCCACCAACCAATGTAAAGACATACCCTGACGTAGACCTTCGGTTGTCTAAGTCACCTACATAATCTGAGTCTATAAAACCCTTTACACTTAGCTCCTGACTCCCATAGCATATACGCATACTCTTTGGAGCTTTCAGGTATCTCAATATTCCTTTCACTGCCTCCCAATGTTTCTTGCCTGGGTTTGACATGTATCGACTTACTACTCCCACTGCAAATGCAATGTCTGGGCGAGTAGCAATCATTCCATTAAACTACCCACTGCGGACGCATATGGAATCTTATCCATTTCAGCCTGTTCTTCCTCAAACACAGGACAATCTTGTTTGCTAAGTTTCACATATGGTGGCAATGGAACACTCAATGCCTTTCCCTTCTCCATATTGAAACGTTGCAAAACCTTGTCAATATACTCTATTTGAGATAACCAAATCAACTTCTTTGATCTGTCTCTCTCAATGCGCATACCAAGTATATGACTTGCCTCACCCATGTCTTTCATGTCAAACGATTTTTCCATCTTTGAGTTCAAAGCTGAAATTTCTTCTAAGTGCTTGCCAGTAATCAACATGTCATCCACATACAAAATAAGGATCAGCCAACTGCCATCCTTAGCCTTCTTTGTATATAGACAGTGATCGAACTCACTACGTTTGTAGCCTTGAGAAAGCATAAACTTGTGGAACTTATGGTACCATGCCCTCGGTGATTGTTTTAAGCCATAAAGACTCTTTAACAACTGGCATACCAAATATTCCTTGCCTTTCTCAACAAACCCTTCTGACTGCTGCATGTAAATTTCCACATTTAAATCACCATGCAAGAACGTTGTCTTGACATCCATTTGGTGCAACACCAAATCTAATATGGCAACCAATGCAAGAAAGCATCTCAATGTAGTCATCTTGACCACCGGAGAGAAGACTTCATCAAAGTCAATGCCTTGTTCTTGCTTAAAGCCCTTGGCAACAAGCCTTGCTTTGTACTTTGGCTGACTATCATGAGCGGTGATCTTATACCTGTAAACCCATTTACAAGGTAGAGCCTTTTTGCCCTGTGGTAATTGAACTAGCTTCCATGTCTGGTTTTTATGCAGAGCTGTCATCTCTGACTGCATGGCCAATTGCCAATTCCCGAAGTCCTTCATTTGCACTGCTTCCTTGTAACATGAAGGCTCATTGCAATCAGTCAACATGACATAGTTCATAGATGGAACAAACCTATCAGGAGGTCGCGTGATACATCCAGATCTACGCACAATAGGTGGCTCATGCCCAGCCACAACCTGTGGTTCCAATCTATCCTGTCCTTTTTCCTCTTGAGCCCTGACATTTTGTCTTGCACGTGCAGGTCCATCTTCTTGGAAGACAACTCTTCTAATCTCCTCAACCCTCTCTGGTTTAGAATGATATTTGGATTCATTGAAGTGAACATCATTGCTACGGACAACCTTTCTGGATTCGGGATCCCAAAGTCTGTACCCCATCTCACCAGAATTACCATAGCCTAGAAAGATGCACTTTCTACTCTTTGGCTCAAGTTTGTTCCTAAATTCCTTTGGAACGTGAGTATATGCCTCACAGCCAAAGACTCTGAGATGCTTGTATGAGGGCATTTTGCCTGACCATACCATCTCTGGCACTGAATCCTTCTGCAAAACCTTGCTAGGAGATCTATTTACAAGATGAACAACTGTTGATACAGCTTCAGCCCAAAACCCATTTGGCAGTTGTGCATTAGACAACATACTTCTGACCTTCTCTTGTATGGTCCTATTCATCCTCTCAAAAACACCATTTTGAGGAGGATTGTAAGGAGCAGTAAGTTCACGTTTTATACCTTTTGACTCACAAAAGTCTTGAAAGGCCTTTGAAGCATACTCTCCACCATTGTCAGCGCATAAGCATTTAAGCTTCTTGCCACTCTGATTCTCCACAAGTGTCACAAACGTTTTGAAAACACTAAACGCTTCATCCTTGTGCTTGAGAAAGTAAACCCATACTTTCCTCCAGTAATCATCTATAACTGTCATAAAGTAAGAAGCTCCCCCTAGAGATAGGTTAGGCATAGGTCCACAAAAATCATTATGAACAAGTGCCAACTGTGTATCTCTTCTACTGCTTCTATGCTTATGTGGCTGATGTGTTTGCTTACCATACAGACAATGTTCACAGAATTCAAAATCATTAAATGAAAAGCCAGGAAAATAACCAGAACGAGACAAGATTTCCATTCCCTTCTTGGACATATGTCCTAACCGGCTATGCCACAAAGAAACGTTCGGCTGCTCGGTTACATTGATTACATTTTTAGAGACATTTGATACATAAATCATGTAAAGTCCTCCAGACTTTACTCCATGTGCTACTGTCATAGAACCCTTGGATATCTTCCACATGTTCTGTCCAAAAGTGGTGACGTAGCCAGCATCATCATGTAAACCTGTGTTGATCAAGCTCTTTGTAATTGCGGGAACATGTCTCACATTCTTCAGCGTGAAAGAAGAGCCATTCTGAAACTCCAATTGAACATCTCCAACAACTAAGATCTCACATATCTGCCCATTGCCTAGCCGAACATGATCTTTAGTGGTCACATAAGAGGTAAACCACTCATTGTTTGGAGACACATGAAGTGATGTCCCTGAGTCTATAATCCAGTCACTCAGTGCATTTCCATCACATGCTGTAAGAAGAGCTGAGTGCATTGTATTCTTCAAGAAGTAGATGTCTCCTGACACTAGACTGTCATCCTCTGCAACAGTGTTTGTCACATTTATTTCTTGAATCTTCACTGAGGACTTGTTCTTCTCACCATGGTCTTCAGCTTTCTCTTTGCCTTTTTCTGCTTTCCATTCTCTGTAGTCTCTTTTCATGTGACCCTTCTTGCCACAATGGTAGCATTCTATGTCACTCTTGCCTTTAGCACTGCGGGACTTGCTACGAGACTGATTCCTCTTTCCACCTTTGTACTTTTCTTTGGTCCTTCCCCTGACAACTAAGGCTGTTCCTTTGCCTTTGTCCATTGTCTTTCTATTGGTTTCTTCAGTAAGCAGACTTCCTTCTACACCTGCTATGTTCAAACCATTTGGAGGTGCAGAATTACTTAAAGCTGTGCGAAAAGTGTCCCAACTTTCTGGCAATGTGATCAACAGGAACATAGCTCTAACAGGTTCATCAAACTTGATACCTTGAGCTGACAATTGACTGTAGATTGTGTTGAATTCATTCAGATGATTGGACATAGGTGTCCCTTCTTTCATCTTCAAGTCAACAAGCTTCTTAAGCCAGTATACCTGTGAAGCTACACTCTGCTTCTCATAAAGATCACTCAGCTTTAACCATGCTTGATAAGCCAACATCTCGTCTGCTACATTGAAGTAAACGCTTTCTGCCAAAGTCAGCATAATGGTAGAAAGTGCCAATTCATCCATTTCGCTCCATTCATCTTCGTCCATATCTTCTGGTTTTATCCCCTTGAGCTTTATAGGTTTTATCTGCTTCTTTTGTACCAACACGTGCAAAATCTGCTTCTTCCACAATGGGAAATTGGTTCCATCCAGCTTCTTGATATTGTAAAGAGCAGTGTCCTGTGATCCAGCCATAGCTACGCTTCACAGTAGTTTACTTTCCTGGGAAAAATTCGGCAGAGTTTCCCCTGTAAACTGACCTCTGAACCAATATCAACCTGTCAAATGAACTAAGAAAGCTTCAGATTCTGCATAAATTTCGGCAGAGTCTTCTTTGAAAATGCCTCTGGTGTACTCAAAAACAGACCAAAAAACAGCTCAAAAAACCACTGTCTCTCTAACACTGTAAGCTATGGGTAAACCTGTCCTGCACCTGTATTGTCTCTCACTGTCCTGTCACTGTCCTGTAAGCATAGACTGCGACAATGCCTCAACAATAGTAAAGCAAAGATGCAATCCCAATTGTCTAACTCACAGTCAATACATCCTAGCTGCCTATCTAAGGGTGCTCGAGGGATCGCTCCAAGACCTGTATCACCGAAAGGATCTCAATATTCGAGAATCCCCCAGCTCAATAAAACCTCACTCAACCCTCGCAGTAAATCTGACAGTACATAGACTTCCCACAAAGTCATACATCCACAAATTTCCCACTATATGCTGTAACCGCTGTGGCAGTTGTTTGCTGCGTGACTCACAGCCAGCAAAGCCTCAATAGACATACATCATCTCTGACAATACATCCCATGTGGAAGTACCTGCAATGTCAGGATGAAATCTGGAATATCTAGCAGCAAACACAAGCTACCTGATGAACTAGTGGATGTCGCCTACTACAGTCTATGTGTAGATGCGCCCGTGTCGTATGTGACACGCCTCCAAGAACTGTGAGCCGTCCTTCGATGTGTAGACAACCACAAATCAACACTCTGGGAGTGCCGATATCCTCAGCACCTGCAGTCGTAGGCCGAAACCCCAAATTTACAGAGTCGGATCTACACCCGCTGAGACCACGTAGTCGAAAATGGCCTGCGTAGAACTTTGTCGAAGCCGAACGGTGGCCGAGATGACCTCAGAATGAAATTCTGAGAACACCAAGCCCTTCGAGTTCTCCCACAAGATTTGGGGCCGTGTCTTCGCTTGTCGAATCTCACTCCAATCTAAGCAGGTGACTCTGGCTACCTGCAAATGCTGCCCCGAGCCTCGATCTGAGCTCTGATACCAGTTGAAGGAGTACGAGCGAAAGTGTGACGCGAGAGAGAGTGCGAGAAGAAGATCACGAAGATATGGTGAACTCGCTCTACTGTAATGTGTAGAGCATAGTGAGTTCTTATTAGGTTTTTACAAAAGAATATGTGTACATACCTGGCGGCCCGCCCACTTACCTGGGCGACCACATTGGGCTTTATACCCCAACACCTGCTAGTTGTGCAGTTTTCACAAGGGGCTGACCAAGGGGTTTGACTGCGTAGATTCTACCCAACGTGTTTGGATTGCAAAGGCAACACCCAGGGTTTCTAGTGCAAGGTTGCTTGGTTTTTTTTTTTCACAGGTGTGAGATGTGCTCCTGTGCATTTGAACACGGGTAACTGAACTTTCAGTTCAATCCCCAGGGCCATGCCAAGGGCATGTCGGAACAAGTATTTTGGGCCGTACTGTCCAATATACATTATGTTGTTATGAATCCACTTGTCAGATTCGATTTGGCACATGTTGTCACATGGGATACAACATGGTCTAGCAACTCAAGGAGTTCGGTTTAGCCAGTGTGGAGCAATGAATGAGGGTTCCTCTCACTCTTGTTGCAAAGTGTTTAGAGTTACCTTTACACACAAGTACATCTTATACTTGTAGGATGTTCTTTTTTCAGACATCCTTAGTTGAGACATATTCCACATGTGGCGAATATGAGTCTATGGGACTAACACTGGCGCCCCCTATTTCAAATATATGTCACGACAACGTCCCTAGGTGCTGGTCAAATCTTTTTTCTAAACCATTTTCAGCACGATGTACAGGAGCAATTTCAGTGGCCAGAAATTGTCGGATACTTAAAATGACTTGTTCAGCTACAAGTATTGCTAAATAACATTACAGATGGTTGTTAATACATATAGTAAGGCTCTAAGTTTTTAATGAAAAAGTTTCATTGTTTGTACCTAGAAGTGATCAATGTTTCACCTTCTATTATGGTTCAGACGTTTCAGCAAGCCTTGCAAAAGATTGCAACTGAAAGTATTTAGTTTCTTTTTAGAACTATTTAAATTCCTTTTTAATGTGTGCTAGGCGCATCACATTTACCATAAGTATTGGCAAGGATCACCATGGATATACAGTGTGCGGAACTCACAACGCAACCATCAACAAACAGTTTAACAATCTCAGCTTTAGGCCTAACATCGTAAGTATCTACATCCAAGACAACACCAAGTCATCTGGTGATGAACAATGGCGTATCTATGGATTAGAAAGTACAAGGGTAATGTACGTCATGCTAAGATGAAGAGGGCATAGGTATGCATCTCTCCACTCTTGTAATAATGTGACCTAATATAATCCCTAATGAAGTGTTGGAACTCACAACACAATTATTGATGGAGATCTTAACAATCTTAGATGCAAGCCCTAGACATCATATGTATCTACATCCAAGACAACACCAAGTCATTTATTGATGAACAATCGTGTGTCTATGGAATTTGAAGCACAAGGGTAACTAGTGTGCCACACAAAGATGAAGAGGGCATGAAGTATGCATCTCTCCACTCCCTATTTGACGAGAGACACTCTTGTGTTTCTAAGCAGTACAAAAAATTATGTGTTCTGATCTAAAATTGAGAATCCTATAGGTCACTCTAAAGTGAGAGTTGTAGCATCATGCTTACTACACTCCACAAGTTGACCATTAAATCCTAACGCAACTCTATGGTGAGAGATAAACTACTACACCACACCAGTGAGATTATAAGTCTGTCCCAAAACCCTTCCCTGAAGTGAGCCATATGGTTGCACAACCCATGAAGAGAGACTAAATTCTACTCACCTATGGAGTGATCCGTATGGTTGCCACCACAAAGTGTAATAACCTGCAAACCAATTATCTTGTGAGAGAGAAGCTGCTACACCACATAAGTCTAGCACAACATAGAAAAAGAAGTTAGTACTCACATACAATCAAAGTGAAAAAACTATACATGAATAGTGCTCTGCCTGCCGGTGGCCGCATTGTAGCCAAGTGAGCTCTCCTATTGATAGTCTCAAGATCTCAAAATGTAAGAGGTGTCACTGATTTTAATCAAAATCGGCGACTGTTCATTTTATAAGTACTCTTTTTTATCGAAAGATCTTTTGATTGAAAGATCTTCCGATCAAAATATCTTTTGATCGAAAGCAAAATATTTGGGCATTCAGAGATTATTTGGGATTACGATGTGATTTGGTGAGGTCATAGTCTATATAATAGCTATGGGCTTCATGCATTGGTATGAAGTCAAACACTCTCTCTTGTATGTCATGTGTGCATCCAATTTTATTTTATTTTTGGCATTTACACGTGAAGTTATGGCAAATGATTGATAGAATTGTTTACATGTGAAGTTATGGCATATGATTGATCAAATTGATAGGGCTATCTTTTATCATGACTAAGGTTATGTGATGATGCTATATGATGCGTGAAACATCAAAGGGTATACCTATATGCATGTATGTACTATTTTCCACCCTTTCATATCAAAACTAGCTCTATGTGCAAGGGGAATGATGTGCGGTTATGAGACACACTTGCATATGGTTAGATTCTTCCAAATTGGTGATTTGATTTTATATTTAATTGCTAGTGGGATCTTTTTGTATGCATAAAAATTCAATCTTTAAGGACCATGTGTGTTTGCTCATATGACTATAGTAAGTATAGCCAAAGCTCTAAATGTGGGACTTGGCTTCAATGAAGACTATATTCTATGGTTAGTGTATGAAGATCAATTATTGTTATAATTATGATTTTTGGTTGTGGTAGAAAATGTCTCTCTTGGATTAATGTTTTGGTTATGGTTATGCTTCCAAAATGCTGTCAAAATTTTTGCAACCGTGTATCGCCTATAGTAGGGTGGAGTTCTCACCATGTGATAAGAATGTGGATCATGGTTTATAGTTTTGGATTGGATTATGACTATATGTTATGGGTTATTTTAGACATATAAGTGTAGGGATCGCATATAGCCTAATTGCCTTGGAAAGGATTGTTTGTGCATATACAAGATGATATGATCTAATTAGACTCATGTATTATGTTTCTCATGAAGCATTGATACAGTTTAGAAATCACCTACCTTACTTAGCCTTAGATGAAAGGGTTGATGACCTAGGCTTTGTTGGATCAGAAGTGTTGCCTAGATCTTCTTACTTTTGTTAGGCTCATTCAAATGGTTAGTGCATTGGGGATTGAATGACCTACAAGGCTAAGATGTAAAGGATTTTACTTTGGCTTGGCCTAAACACCCAGTGTGACACTAAAGAGGTGCAACGTCTAATCTAATATGTCTGTTGTTGATATCTTACCACCTGATTGTATTTGAAATCCTTCAAAGCTCAAGTTCATGGAGGAAGGCATAGTGGACTTTGCTTATATTTGGCTCCGGTAAGTTGAAGATGTAATGGATATCTCTCAACCAAGTGAAAATTTCTCTCTCCATAGTAGAAGTATGTGTGGATGAGTGGACCGGTTGATCCCACACAAGGCATGGTTTTTAAACTTATGGTATACCTTGTTTGATAGCATAATTCATGGATTTCCTATTTTATTTAGATAGAGCAATGAAAGATTCTCTTTTGTGATTCTCTTGTGTCCTTTATGCACTCTATTTTAACCTCCACTTCTCTCTCTCTCTCTCTCTCTCTCTCTCTCTCTCTCTCTCTCTCTCTCTCTCTCTCTCTCTCTCTCTCTCCTGTACAGTATACACATATATTCACCCTTCACTTGGTCATTTCTCTCTCTCTCTCTATGCTTTCATTTATATACATTTTATGGGTTGCACTAGTTCCTAGGTACCTCTAGATGTAGTTTGGCTCATAGCTTAAACTCCATGCTAGATCTGGTGTTGAGAACTCCTTTCCAATTTTATTATTTTTTCACTCTATTATTCTATATTGATGGGGAAAAGTGTAAATGGTATAATTCTTACGTAGGCCCTTGGGGAGGGTGATCTCTCACACGGTATCAGGGACTAAGGTCATAGGGATAGCCTAAACCCCGATACTAGTTAGGTTAGTTATGCATCATGCACGCATTGTTTGTAAAAAAATACAATTTTCATGAGTACTGATAAATGGAATTGATTGGTAATAATACTTGCTTGAGTACGAGTAATGATTGAGCTATCTTCTTATGCAAACTTTGATTGAAAATTGAAAATGTGTGAACTTGATTGAATCATTAGATAATCATGTTAAGAACCTTTGATTGCTTATTTTGGTAGTTAGCAATGGCTCCTAAGATGACTTATGAGGGCTTTAGCAAGGGAAGTGAAGTTCTAGCCATAGTGTTCAACAATATGGTGATGCAATTGCCAAGGGATGCAAGACAAGTCTTCTACCTTGAGATCACAAACAAGGTTTCTCAGTATCCAAGACCAAGTCTTGTTGAAAGAGCATTGATTGTAGCTATCTCATTTACCATCAAGAATCTTTTCACCATTTCTTTATCTACATCAATGATAGCTCAAAGGATTGGTCTGCAAACCAAAGGCTACTCTAACTTAGGATGTTGTTAGGGTTAGGGGATATGTATTACTACTCGGCAATGAACATCAAAATGCTTAGGATTGCTAAGGTTGCCATGATTTTTGAGATCCTTACAACCATTAGAGGAAATGAAAGACTAGACGATATTTATAGACCCAAGGTTTGTATATCAAAGGAATGAGAGCATTCCCAATAATGAGAGTAAAAGGGGACACTTGTCAAGTTCCTCCTCATGTTTCCCTCATGGTGTGCCTGAAGCCTAGAATTGTCTTTGCACTTATGAAGTCCTCTCTCTCAAAGGGGAAAGGGGGAAACTTGTCCCAAGGCTACCCTTGTTGCTTGTAATACCTCTTGCTTGTGATTGGCTAGGCCTGAAGGGGTCCAATAAGCTTCAAGCATGAGCTACAAGGGGGGGTCAACCAAAGAAAGCTAGGGGGTTGCTTAGGGGGTATACTCTCCCACACACACTCACACACACTCTCATTATGCAATGTGCAAAGTGCAAGAGCTCCCTCTCCTTCTCCAAGCAAGTAGAGGTTGAGAGCCTACACCAACACTCTTGGCTATGGAGTGCAAATCCAACCAAGAGCAATGCTTCAATGCTTAAGCTTTCCATCTTCTCCTTCTTCATTACTATGCTATTATGTATGCTAGCAAGAAGAGTTATGATAAGTGAGGAGCTAATTCTTTCTCCTATGAAATGTTTCTTCTTCCTCTTCCCTGCCCTCATTCCCTACTAGCTCTCTCCACCTTCAAAGGTGTTTGAGATCTTGGGACTGAGGCTTGGTATGGTTAAAGCTTTCTTCAAAGTTTATGTTATGCTTGTGATGCATGAATCTTTACATCTTCATTGCATCACCTAGGTCAAGGAACACAAAGATTGTATTGTAACAAGTCTCTCTTAATGGGAGGACCGGCTCCACATAAACCCGGTCCTCAACTGTAATCATGTTCTTGCAAAAGTATTGTTCATGCCAAGTTAACTAATTGCTATGCCTATGTTGTTATCTTCAATTATGTTCACCCGCTATGCTCACAAAGTAATTTCTCAAAAGTACTCTCATTAATTTCCGCTACTCTCAAGTTAATAGGCCAATTCCATTACATTGGTATCAGAGCATTTGGTTTCTCTTTTCTTGCTTAATAAGAGAGGTCCTTAAGTAGCCTATAAATGGTTTATGTTGTTAATTATAGAGAGTAGTGGAGTAGGTCTAACATAGCAGAGTTGCCAAGGGCTAGCTCCTTTCAGACTTCTTATGGCTCAATAATGGTAAAGACATAGGCAAGTCTAAAAAGATTCCATTATCAAGTTCAAAGCTCCCGAGGTGTGCATAATATCCCACATAGTGGGCTCAAAAAAACTAATAATAGATCCCACTTCGAGCCGTGGGTATAGATACTTAAGAGCCAATTTTCAAAGGCTGAGAGGAGTGGCAACTAAGGTTTTGAATTGCCAAAGCATACACTAAGTACATACATAAATTTTGTTAACATGGCTGACAATAATCAAGAGAGTAGAATAAACATTGATAGCTTTGATTTTGCACATGAAGGTGCTAATGATGATTCCCCCATGTTTGTGAATTATCTCATCATCACTAGGTTGCAGCAAGCTATGGGTAGCTCTGCTTTGAAAGCCGAAATTACTCAACAACTTTGTGCTATGGAATTTCCCTTCCTCCCCAAAAGGAGAGAGAGCTTAGGAGGCCTCTTGAAGAGACCCCCAAAAGAAGACTCTCTCTCATTGGAGAGAAGGAATCCAAAGAGCAAGAAAGCAATGAAACTTTAAGTTCCTCTGAAGATGTGGCTCCACAAAGACTAGATGATCATCCACTCCTCCCAAGAGGAAAAGATCAACACACAGTCCTTCTCCTCGTCATTCTGAAAGGGAAGAGAGGAAACAAAGGAAGAAAAGGGCTAGAAAGAGGTCACCCTCTTCTCCTTCTTCTTCACCTTCCTCCTCTTCCGATGAAAGCTATGGCTATTCCCCTAGAGAATACAAGAGGGGAGGACATCGCAAATCATTTCCTGCATGGCGAAGGTCACAAAAGCTAAAGAATTTCATGGAGGGAGGAAAGAGTATCTCTTTTCTCACCTATGATGGCACCTTTGGTGCTACCGACAAATTGTTGGGCTTCATCCACCAATTTGATGCGGCCTTTGGAGTTGAGGGCTTTACAGAGTCCTCCAAGCTACACCATGTAGCTATGCACTTTCAAAAATCAGCTCGCCAACCTTCGTGGCAACGGCAAAGCCCCAAAGACATGGAAAACTCTACAAGTTTCCATCATGACGCAATTCCTTGCAAGCGATGCAAAGGACAAAGTGCTTACCAAATGGTGCAGCTTGAAGCTTCTCTCTCATGAGTCTATCCACAAGTATGTAGACAAGTTTTGGGATTTACATCTCAAGGCTACTGTGTTTCAAAAGATAGACTTTGCCGAGCAAAGGCAGCAATTTTGTGCGGGATTACCTGAAGAGATGGCTGAATACATCAACTCTCAACGGCCTGGTACTATTGGCGAAGTAATCCATCACACCATGGTTGCTTCACGCATCAATTTGCATGAAGGGGCTAGACAGAATGTCAAGCCCATGGAAAACAAAGACAAAAATGATGCAAAGGGGAAAACCAATGTTCAAAATTCTTCCCAAGGCACCTTCAATAACAACAACAACAATCGGTCCAAGGAGAAGGGAGTTCACAAAGGCAAAAACAAACTCTCTCCTGAAGAGCTTGAAGCTTTTTGCAAAGATCATAAGTGTTTCAAGTGTGGGAAGCAAGGACATGGCTATCGTTCTTGCCCCAAGAAGAATGCTTGCAATGAGACTCATAGGGCTTCCACCATTGAAGCTCCAAAAGAGGATGCTCATTGAAAAGGATCGTCACTTTCCTATGCTTGGGGAAAGGTAAGAGAGCATGATGCCTTCATCTTGTTTGACCCTGGATCTACTCACAACTTCATATCAACCGAGTTGGCCACCAAGTTGGGCATTCAAGCTTTTGAGATGGGAGATATGGTAATGGCTGACACAACTTTCAAGGGACAACAAGCCTCCGTTACTCCCTTGATTGGAAAGTTGAGGCTTCATGTCCAAAGCTATGTCGACAAAGAAGACTTTTTCATCTCTCCTCTCCAACATGAGGATGCTATCCTAGGGGCGCCATGGTTTGATCGCATGGCTGCCAATATGAAGTTACCTAAAAGGAGAATCTATTTCAGCTACAGGGGAAAGAACACATATATAGATTCTAGTGAGCGTGGTTGCACCATCCCACTTGTAAATTCTCCTACTTTTGATAAATCAATGAAGAAATCAGTTTCTACGTACGTGATTTTTGTCAAAGAGTCTCTAAAAGATCCTAATGTCCCATCAAATGTAAATGGTAGGAATCAAGAGGAGTTAGACTTGTCTAATTTTCTAAAAGGATTCCAAGATGTGTTCATTGATGATATCCCTATGGACTTACCTCCAAAACGAGGGGGTGATGACCATAACATTGAGCTTTTTCCAGGAAGCTCAGCGCCTAACAAGCCTCCTTATCGAGTCTCACAAGCTCAACAAGAGGAGATCATGAGGCAAGTACAGGAATTGGTAGAAAAAGGTATGGTGAGGCCTAGTTCCTCTCCCTTTTGTACTCTAGTCCTTTTAGTGCAAAAGAAAGATAGTACATACCGTATGTGTGTGTTGGATGGTAAGAGACACTCTTCCCTGCGCACTAGTAGCAGAGGGTGTTTTGACATTATGATCTTTAATGAGTGGGGCTAACCATGTATTAACAGTATTTCACAATCATTTAGCCATGTGCTCGAGAGATTATTCTTTGACTATGTTATAGGAGTAATTGCTCATAACCCTCACAAGGTAAACATTCTATTCAATAGCTATAATAGATCCCAGTGTATGGTAGATTTTTCCAATAGAACATCGCTCAAATGGGTGGGTAATACTAGATGAGTTTCCCATTTCCTTGTCAACTATTTCACTTATCAAAATTCCACCATCCATAGTAGCCTATTGATGTCAATAGCAAATAGATCATTCACTTAGCAATGGAACAATGAATGAATATGAGAGGGAGGATATGTTTGAGTCCTCATTTCAAAGAGACAGATGGAAAATTCCCAATGATATACTTGAAGAATGGGATAACTTCAACTTGGTAGTTGAAGGATATCAAGATGCATTCACTAGGTGTATCACCTTCCAACTATTAAGGAGTTAAGGTGATGTACTTGATTCAATGTACTAGTTGTTATAAATCTCCTTCTTTCTCTATCTCTTGCTTCTCATTTCTATTTTTGCTCCAAGAAAAATTCTAAATAAAAACAAAATGTTTTTCTTTGAGTTAAGAAGATTCATATTAAACTTGATATGATTGAGTAATTAATCATGCCTCCTAAAGGAAAGGAAGTGGTCAATAATCCCAATGGGCTAGCTATATCCTAATCAGCATTTAAGATGCTATGCTTCACAAAACTCAACTTAAGAACCTCAACTGAGAAGGCAAAGATGTAGGCAAGGTTCTCAAGGATTGGATTGAGTGTATGGATGATTACCTTGATTTGGTTTATTCATCCACAAAGAACACAGCCATGATTGCTAAGTTCAAACTTGAAAAGATGGCCAATTTGGTGAAAGAATCATTGGATGCAAATAATTACAATCCAAACAGAACGACTTGAACTTATCTTAAATCTCAATTAAAGAATAATCATCAAAATATGGTATATCACTCAAGCTGTATGAATGAGTTTCTTCATTGTACTCAAGAAACCCAAGACTAGAGTCATACAACCAACATTTTTGACGTTTGTCACCATGTATACTCCAACAACAATGCCTCAAAAAGTCAAGGTAGCACGTTTTGTATCGGGTTCACACAATCCTATAAAGATGTAGACTCCATAGTTTATGACTTATAAATTTTGCAGATGTCTTTGACACAAAAAAAAACCTATTAAAATTGGCAAGTGAGAAGCCAAAACTAGAGTCTATTCCTATTTGTGAGATCAAGAGATCTTGCCCTAAAGATGATAGACAAGATCACCTTATTTGCAATTGTCTTGACCTTGACCATCAATCTAAAGAGTGTTCATTTAATGACTTAGGCTATACAAGATTAATGGGATAATTATGAGGCTAGAAACCAAAATCCAAATTTGAATTTCAAGAATTTTAGACCAAGACCACCTATAGCTCAGCAAAAATTCAACCAGAATTATAGACCACCTCACAACCAAGGAAATTTGAGATGAGGGTATCCATTTTTGTGAGGAATGGACCGCCCAAATAAAATAATGGTAATAACTTTAATCAATCTCCTCATCCAAGAGGAGGGAGAAACCAAGGAAGATCTCAAGCCAACAAAGTTCAAGGTGCTCGATTATATGATGGAATTTTAGGAATGGATTGGATTAAGGTGAATGATTCTCACTTGAATTATAAACATGCTTCATTGACTTTTTTAAATGAACACAACTTTAGAGTTACTATTATTAAAAAGTGGGTATAACCTAAACTTCAACTTGTAAATTTCAAAACCCAGGAGAGGAGAAGTTAGAAACACTTGAACTTGAATGGCTTATCTAATTTGATGATGTGTTTCTTGAAGATATTTTAAAATTATCATCTAAGCTTGAAGTTGATCATGTAATTGAGCTTACCCTAATTAGAGCTCAACTAGTTGCTCATATATCATACAAGATTTTGGTACTAGAATCTACAAATTTCAAACTGTAACCCAATCAACTTCTTGACCAAGGTTTCATTTTACGTAGTGTTTCTCCATGGATTTTTCATGTTCTTTTTAATCCAAAGAAGGATGATACTCGATGCATTTGTATCGACTATCTAGGATTAAATCAAGGAACCTTCAAGAATAAGTATGAAATACCTAGGATTGACAAGCTCTTTATCGACTACATGTAGCCTCTATTTTCACAAACATTTATATGATTACTATCAAATCCAAATCAAGGATAAAGATAAACTAAAGACAAGATTTAATACTTGATTTGGACATGATGAATTTATAGTTATGCCTTTGGATTTATAAATGCTCCAACAACTTGCAATCGCCAACTTATGATTGACGTATCTAGAGAACATCTTAATGATGTTTTCCTTGTCTTCTTAGATGATATTTTGATATATTCAATCATTAAAGAAGATCATGAGCACCATGTACAACAAGTACTTGAAATTCTACAACAAAATGAGGTTTATGCTAAGCATAGCAAATATATTTTGTAAACAGAGTCGAATGCTTGGTATTTGTTGTTTCCAAACATGGTATCTCTACTAAATTAAGTAAAATTAAAGCTATTGTAGCTTGGCCTACATCCAAATCTATCAAAGAAGTATGTAGATTTCTTGGATTGACAAGGCGGTATCATACTTTTATTGAAATTTATGCTAATATAGGCTCACTTGACCAATACTGTCACAAAAAGTAAAGTGTTTACTTGGAATTTTTGTGCCTAGAATTTCTTTGAGAAACTCAAAGAAGCTTTGGTAGATGCTCCTATTGAAGGACTTCCGAACTTCACAAAGATATTCAGTGTCCTTCCGATGCAAGTGGAGAAGCAATTAGCAATGTTCTCTTCTACAGATTCATGAGTTAAATAATCCTACACATGATTTAAATTTTTTAGCTATTGTCCTTGTTCTCAAGATATGGTGACATTATCTTTTTTAAAGGTTCTTTGAGTTACATATAGATCATAAAAGCCTCAAGTGGATCTATATTCATCCTAACCCGAATATGTGATAATGAAGATGTATGGAATTGTTATGTGAATATTATTTTTGGGATTGAATATATACCGAGAAGGAAAAACTTAGTAACTAATGCTTTAAGCAGAAATAGTATTGTAACAACAATTGAAAATTCTACTACCTCTTTGATTGAACTTATTTGTGACAGTATGCTACAAGATTCATTTTTTAAAGAGAATTAAATATTTATTAGCCTTAAATAATTAAATATTTATTAGCCTTACATAATTAAATGCAAAATCAACAATGAAAAATCAAAAAGTTTTGGGTTGAGGATAATGATCTGTACTTCAACAATAGTTTTTGAATCCCTAATGACGAAGAATCAAGCTTCAAACACTACAAGGATCTCATGATGTCCCTATTTCAAGTCATCTAGGATACATTAAAACTTATGCTAGTGTGAGAAGCAGTTCTTTTTTTCCAAGATTAAAGTGTGACGTATTAACTTATGTTTAGAAATGCTTAACATGTCAATGCGTTAAAGCCAAGCAAGTGTGATACCCTTGTAATCTTCATATGATTGATGCACCTAAAATGAAACGGAAATGCATGTCCATGGATTTCATCCCACGACTTCCTACATCCCTTGGATATGATTCTATTTTTGTGTGGTTGATATAATACAAAAATGAATCATTTATCTTCTGTCAAGATAACATTTATGGCTAAAGACATAGCCCAACTTTGCATGAAAGATGTTTTTATGTATCATGGTTTACCTCATTGCATAATTTCGGATTGTGATACAAAGTTCACTTCAAATTTTTGAAAAGCTTTATTCTTAGCCATAAGAATTCAATTGGCCTTTAGTACTTCTCAAATTGATAGCCAAGTAAAGAGAACTAATCAAATTATTAAAGACATATTGCGAGCTGATTTAATGCCTGAAGAAAATAAGTGGACCAAGTAATTATACTTGGTAGAGTTTGCATATAATCTTAATTTAAATGTACAATTGGGATGTCTCAGTTTTAAGAATTATATAGAAAAGAGTGCCTTACTCATTAAAATGCACAGATCTACTCATAAGAGTTCAAGCATTCAAAGACATGCTAAACAAGATGCAACTGTAGATTGATCTTATAGAACAAGATATAATATTGATCAAGGTAAACAAAAGAGCTATGTTGAACCTAAAGGATCTACTCAACTCTTTGAAGATAGATATATGGTATATTAGAGAGTGAATAAATAGCTCTTTATCAATGGGTAGGTGTAAGAAACTTAGTGCATGAGTGACCATATTGTGGACTATTTATCATCATAGAAATAATAAATGACCAAGTTTATTGATTATTGTTACCAAGGTACATGATGTTTTTGCATATTTAAGAAGTATGTACCCAATCCAAATCACATTTTTGATGATTCTCTCTTGTCTACTTCTACCAATGGTACTTTTGAAGTAGACAAGATAGTATGTAGCTAATCCGAATCACATTTTTTAAGATTTTCTCTTGTCTACTTCTATCAATGGTACTTTTGAAGTACATCCTATCACCATTCTTCAGAGTAATAATGGCCGGCTTTTGAAAATCCACGGCCGTGGGAACCAGCCCCAACCGGGGCGAGCATAATACAAAAAATTAAAAAAAACTTTTTTTTTGCCTGCACCGCCACCCCTTCCATGCTTGCATGCAATAGCCCCCCCCCCCCCAACATCACCCTCTCCCTCTCCTCCATTATTTCCCCCCCTTCTCTCCATTATCGCCATCCCCTCTCGTTCGTCTGCATGCAGCCAAAGGCTCTCTCTCTCCCTCTCGTTCGTCAACCTAGGGGGGGCTCCATGAAGGATAGGCTCTCCTTCTCTCTCTCGTTCCCGACCCATGCCCACATGCACTCTCACACACTCCCCCAGCATTGGGCTTGGCATTTGATGGTCTTCTTGCTCCGTAGCGGGTGAGGTTGGCTTCGGAGACATTTCCCCTTGGTCGTGATGTGTCTCACTTTGTTCCGTAGCCTCTGCCTGTCTTTGTTGTTCGGCCGCATCTTCCCTTGCTTTTCTTTTTGCTTCTTTAGCTTCTTTCAACTTTAAGGCTTCTGCCTCTGCATACATACATGCCTTCAAGAAAATCCATGGATCCTCTGTCCCCTTCCTTGCAGGGTTTTTGGTTCTGGGTCCCCTTATGTCTCTTGGAACCCATTTTTTCGCGTCCTCACCTGCAGCTTGGCGACTTCTTTCATAAGTTTGTTTTTCTCTTTCAAACCTCGTCTTCTTTTGCTGAAGTTCTTCTTGGTGTGCGGCTGCAACTTTCTTCTTCATTTCTTTAATTTTGGCCCTTCTTTCCTCATTGTCCGAGCTCTCACTGCTATTCGTGGGAGCTTTCAGCAGATTCTTCATCTGACTTATACACTCTTTTTTATGAACGCGTGGTTCTTGGAGAAGGTTGCGCAAATACAATCCATGTGTTCTGATCTGGGATTGGAGGCAAATTGTCGGCCATGCCAATAGCATGATATGCTATTCTCGTCAACACTTCACGTGCACCTAGATATGTGACTTTACCTTCTTTTTTCGTGCCCTTCAGCGTTGTCAACACATACTGCACATGATCAATTGGTTGCCTGGTTGTCGACTTCAACACTTGGGTGAAGGTAGTCGCAACCGCATGATTTGGGGTGGTGTACTATGGCAGTCTCTTTGATAAAAAGTGGAAGTGTTGATGGTATAGGCGAGCTGGTTCTTCCACCTACCTTTGGATGACGTCGAAGAAAGCAGCAGCAGTAGTCTCCTTGGTGAATGTGCCTGTTGTCTTTCAGTCTCGAGCCCGCATCATCATTCCTTCAGTTGGCAACTTCAGTGCCTCAGCCACAATCTCTTTTGTGATTACTTCTTCTACCTTCTGCCCTTGTTGGACGGTGATTTGGGATGACCTATCCTCTTTGATTGTAGATAGTAGTTCATATGTTTTCTGGAAATCTACGCCGCATGGTTCCTAGTCGTAGAAGTCTCTAAGGCCTAGCCTTCTGTTAGCTTCTTTGGTGTCTGGCTTGGCAGCTACATCATATATCTCTTTTGGTAGCATTTGTAGTTGCACTTGGTGTCCTTCTTCGCTCTTGAACCTACCAATGAAAACTGTGGTGTTGATTTCTTCAAGCTGTTCCCTTGACAAGTACATTGCCTTGGCCGTCTTTACTGAACTTGGGTCCAGTTGGTAGGGTGGCAACTCTTGCAACTTCTCTTTTCGGGACACCCTTTTCTTGGCCTTCTCGACAGCTTACATTGCTCCTGTTAAGGGAATACAGTCCCAAAGTTAGAAAATTTTGCAAATTTCGCTCTAAAATGCCTTGAGTCTGAATTGCTGACAAATTGAGTCCAATTTTGCTTCAAATCAATTTTGGAGCATGCATAGATGCATAAATACATGTAAAGATCAAAATCATACAGTTCGGGAAAAAAATTGCAACAAAAGTAAATAATCAAGATTCTTTACAGCTGGGGGTTTTTTCAACTTTTTGCAATTTTGACATGATAGGCTTGAACTATATGGCATTTTAGGTGTTCTGAGTGAAGTGTGGGCTCATTTGAGTGCACTGGATGGAAATGGTGCTAGATTTAGGCTTTCAGACTCTGAAACAATAGATATACTAAGATTTTAAGTTTTTGTGTTCCAAATTTGCTCAAAATTGGTTAGTGGACTTAGGACACTATGTTCTTTGGTCCCATAAGGTCAAAGTTGCAATTTTCCCCCATTTTGGAAAAAAAGTAAATAATCGCGATTATTAACTTTTTCATCAAAATGTACATTTCTTGGTGCAACTTGGTTCTAGGCATGATGTAGACTCTGTGTATGAGATATGCGGTGATTCGGATCAAAAAAATGTAACAGATAACTCAAAAATTGGATTGGAAAGACTTTGGTGCATTTTTTTGGCAATTTCCAAGTTATTCTTGATTATTTTGGCTCATACTTGAAATGTGGCATGTAATAGATGTGTACAAGTGATAGGTGAAGTGAAGAGATCATTTTCAAGTCAAAAAAGTACAAAAGTAAATAATCACGATTATTTACAGCAGACAATGTTTTTGCAAGATTTGACAATTTGATGACCTAGACATATTCAATACATCTAAAACAACTCCTAAATTGAATTTGGTAAACTTTTGTCGTGTCGGCATCACTTCGTGCTTTGTCGACTCTGAAATCACCGATTTTTGTGACTAGATGGCCTGTGGAGTTGGTTAGTCAGTTTTGAAGCTATGGACTTGTCCGCTACATGTCCTAATGCTACCCATCCAGTTTTGGCCCATTTGGAGTTAGTTTGACTTCATATATCCAATTTGACGCTTTGTAGCCTTCGAGCTATTTTTTGCTTTTTGAAAACTTGCCTTGACTGTTTTCATGAAACCATCCATGTACATTGTGTATAGACCCACTCTAGAGCTGTCCGTGGGGTCAAAATCCAACTCTGACATTTGGCAAAAAGCTAGATTTTCTATTGGGGACCCCCTTGATCCCTGCCAAATGGTCATCTGGTGATATAGAAGTGTTCTATTATAAGGGGCATGCTACAGTTCGAGTCTTGTCCAATTTGGTTGAGCTGACATGCAGGCCGCTATGGTCAATTTTTGGTCGTAGGACTTCGTGCACTACTGGCTCTATTGTACCGTCAGGATGCTTTGGCACGCTGACTTCCTGAGCTATAGATAACACTAATGGTGGTTGTCAAGCTTTTACCCACCATTGGTATCTTGGTTTTTCTTCAATGAAAAGTTGTGGTTGAGTGTTTTGAGAGTTAACTCTCCATTGCTTCATTTACAGTTTGCGAAGAAGATAAGTGCTCCTTTTTCCTCCAAATCCATTGTGTTTTAGGTTCTTTGCTCGAAGATTCTCTTCTTTGTGTTTGGAACCTTGGAACCATCTTTGGTACTATAGATGATGTTTTGGGCACCCATATTTGAATCGACTTGTCCTGAAGCTGTGCTTTTGGTACCCAAATTTGCCTGACTCCGTGCATGCTACTTTAGCATTCGCTTGTCAATAGGATGGAGAAGATTGATTGCTTTGTGGTTTGTTCTGCTGGTAATCTCCTTTCCATTCCTCTTTGCATGGTGCAATTGGAATAATGAGTTATCCACCTTTAGGTGATAGATTGAGTCTATTGGTATCCCAATCTCGTACTGCCTTGTACGTCCGCATCCATGAGATTCCAAGAATCATTGTTTCATTCATGTGTTCATCTGGTAGGCATACAAATTGATGAGGGCATGAACATCCATGTACTATCACATTTAAGTTGACTACTCCCAATGTCGGTTTTGGGTTCTTGTTGCATCCTTTAATAGTCAATATTCCCGATGTCAAAGACTAGCTGGTTGCTTTCTTGTATGTGGAATAACTGACTGCATTTATTTGGCTCTTGTATCAAGCAATGCATTTGTGCTATGATTGTTCAGTTGTACTTTGATGCAAAGGTCCATTCCATCTAACCATTCATCATTTGTTGACACTGCATCTTTCTGTAATTCCCATAGTTGGCCATCTAGTTCCAGAGTGCTGATGGGAATAGGTATTTGTTGATTTTTGAGAGCAGTTTTCCTTTTGAGTACTTGAAGTCGGGCTTCCTCTTGGGCTTCATCAATAAGCTGTTGTGGTTTTACCTTGCTTTGCTTTGCTGCATGCATCTTTTCTAGCAATTCATTGGTTAGTGGTTAGTGGCAAATTGTACTTCTTTAAACGACATCCACTAATCCAATTAGCCATCAGTTCACCATTTAGTGTGGATAACTTAATTGCTCCACTTGGAGATACATCTTCAATGATAAACGGTCCGTTCCCCTTTTTCTTAAACTTGGTAATGTGTTGCTTAAGGGAATAGACTAAAACTAAGTCCCCTTTTTTGAAGACTTTTGTAACTAGATGGGAATTAAAAAACAGTTTTTGTTTCCGCTTTTGTGCATAGATGTGAGCTACAACAATTAGCCTTTGCTCATCAAGCTTTTCTACATCTTCAAGCCTCTCTAACAGTCATGTCCAGTCCACTCAAGATTCTTAGCTACCCTTAGTGTCGGTAATAGAAATTCTATTGGTAGTATGGCATGAAGACCATAAACAAGGTTAAAGGGTGTAGCATTCAAAGCTATTTTGAATGAAACTCTATAAGCCCATAGAGCGGCATGGAGATTCATTTCCCAATCTGCCTGTCCTGAACTAACCACTTTAGTCAATACCGAGCTAAGAATTTTATTCGTATGCTCAGCTTGTCCATTTGCTTGTGGGTGATAGGGAGCCAATTTGCTATGGATGACCATAAATTCATTAAGCAAATACTCAATTACCTCATCGAGAAAATGAGTTCCCCTATCACTGACAATTTCTATTGGCAATCCATATCTTGTGAATACATTCTCATACAAGAATGCGGTTGTCATTCTGCCATCATTCTTTTGAGTTTCTTTAGCCTCGGTCCGCCGCTTGGTCAAATAGTCCGTAGCTACAATGATATAATGAGCTTGGGTTCTATATGCAGGTGGTTGTATTGGCCCAACAAAGTCTATACCCCATTTTGCAAAAGCTCTAGTCCCCATCATTGGTCTCAAGGGCATGCTATCTACACGGGTTGGCATTTTTGCTCATTGACATGCATCACACCTTCAAACATATTCTTTGGAATCTACAAAAAGTGTAGGCCACCATATGCCTGCCATTAAGATTTTCTTGCGGTGGTCTCACTAGAAAAGTGACCTCCAGCTAATCCAACATGTCCTTGTTCTATAATGGGAATATATTCGTCTTCATTTGCACAAAGATGCAAATGTTGATTCTTACCCCTCCGATACAATTGGTTTCCAATAAGAGCATAGTCTCTTGCTTTAGTTTCAATGCTCTTTGGTGGCGTTTATCCGGCTTGATAAGTAAGCAACTAGATAGTTACTCCACTTAGAAATAAGTGATATTCGAAACAATGTCACATGAGGTATGGGTGGTTGTTTCTGGCATTGAGGACATTGTTTTACAAATGAATGAGCATCCCTCCTCATAGTTGGCCAAAATACTCCAAGTCTCAAGATCTGTTGCATAGTTTGGTCTTCTGCAAAGTGAAGTCCCACTATGGTAAAATGTGCTTGACTTAGGTATTAGGTTTTCTCTTCAGGATTAATACATAAAAGCAATATTCCATCTCCACCATCTCACTATTCTTCCTGTGTCGCATGGCTTGTTGACCAAGTACAATAAGGCTTGGTGGTCCACAAAGAACACAAATTTGTTAGCTAATAGGTAATGTCTATACTTTTTTACAGCATGATCATTCCTAATTCTTTGCTTTCGGTGGTTGTATAGTTTTTGTCTGCCATATTCAACTGTCTACTAGCATAAGAAATAGGAAAATCAATTTTTCCCTCTCCTGGTTGAGCTAGGATACACCCAATGGCAAAATTGAAAGCATCTACATGTATGTGGAATATCTTATTCCAATCTGGTGCTTTCAATATTGGAGCTGAAGTGAGAGATTGCTTAACCTTCATGAAGGATTCTTCACACTCATCAGTCCATTCAAAGAGTGTAATTAAGCTATACATGGGTTTTGCAATTATAGCGTACATATGAATGAATCCTCTGTAATATCCACAATGTCCCATGAAAGCTTGAACCCCTTTTACTGTTGTCGGTCTAGGCAAATCAAAAATAACATGAACTTTATCCATATCAGTAGCTATGCCATTTTTAGACACTATATGTCCAAGAATTTTTCCTTGTCTACCCATAAATGTGCACTTTTCATGATTTAAGCAAATCCTATAAAGTATACATTTTTCAAAAACCTTTTTGAGGTGTTCAAAATGATCAGCCCGGATTGATGAATGTACACATAGATCATCCATATATACTTCCAAGAAATTTCGCAGGTATTCCTTAAAAGCATGGCTCATCGATCTTTGAAAGGTGGCAAGAGCATTAGTTAACCCAAAAGGCAAAACCCGATAGGCAAAAATACCCCATTCAATTACAAAGGCAGTTTTATGCTGATCTTTGGGGTCAACCAAAAGTTAATCGTATCCCAAAAAGCCATCTAAAAAGCTATAAGCTTCTTTTCCTGCAACTCGTTCTAAAACATGCTCAGTGACTGGAAGAGGAAAGTTGTCTCTGATGGTAGTTGCATTCACTTTCTTGAGATTGACACACACCCTTAATTTTCCAATTTTCTTGGGTACTACCACAATTGGAGACACCCAATCCGTGTGTTCAATTTCATAAATGAATTCGGCTTCTTTTAGCTTCTCTATCTCTTCTTTGATCTTCCTGGTAAATGTCTCATTATAAGTGTATGGCCTTTGTCTGCTTGGTTTCGCATCATCTCTCATAGGTATGGTATGTTGATAGATTTCTCGATCAACACCCTTGAGATCCTTATAAGACCAAGCAAAGATATCTCGGTATTCTTTCAATAAGCTTAACAAAAGCTCTTCTTCTTCTTCCGTCAAGTCGTTTGCAATGTAGGCAGGTCTAGGCTCTTCTCCTGGTTCGACCAGATCTATCCTTTTTGCGTTTTCAAGTCCTTCGTAGGACTTGCCATGTTTTCATAGTTCCCTGACAGGTTGTTCGACTATGATTTTTTGGTCTTGGAGAGTATATTTCTTGTAATGTGATGAAACACTCATTACATCTTTACCTTCCTCTTCAGTGGTTTCCATCTCAGTTGTATATATCTCCTTTAGAGCTTTCTTCAACTCTTAATACTTCTTTCTTCGTTCAACTCGTGTCATGGTTGAATCCTTGTCCTGGTATTTAGGTTTTTCTTGAGTTTCCTTTCTAGGTTTTCTCATTGTTTTTATATTCCTTGTTTTTTGTTTAAAGGATATCTACCAGTGATTTTGTCTTTGACACAATCATGTGCATCTATCTGCATGAGAAACTGTGTTCTACTGGAGACTGATGGCATAGGTCTAGAGTTCAAGTTTCTCGTGTCTCTTTTTCTTCTATACTATTTCTGTCTTCTCGGTTTCTGATTTGGAAAGTCAAAAAACTTTTCCTCCCCTCCTTTCATGAGTTGTTTAGCTCTCACATGTTCTTTTTCTGACCCCGAATCATCTGAGGTAGTTGAATGTTCTTCTAACTCATCTGTTGCATCATAGTAGAGGTCTAAAAAGACTTGTTGAGCTTTCATCAAGTCCTTGGATTCTTGAATTTCTTCTTCAATGTGAAGGACTGAGATCACTTGTATGGGAATATGTCATAGCCGTCCTCATTGCAAAATTGAGTAGGCATAGACGTATTTATACATACATCCATTGTTGCTAAAATTTGAGTCCACTCAAATGGCTCAAACAAATGCTCTGGAAAGAATTCAGGTACATGGCTTCGTCTGTACAATCCCTTTCTAAGATAAATTCTTCTCGTTTTAAGCTCCCATTTTCTTAGGCTCCGCACATCTAAATAGGTGTGTCTTTGTTCAACCAAGATGGAAGCTTAGTTTCAGCTGAAGACACTGAGTCAAATTCTTGTATGGGCATTTTCATGACATCTCTATAAGTGTGATCTTTTAGATTAACCCTTGTTATTGATCTCACTTGATTCAAGTATAGGTAATTGTTTTCCCAATCCTGGATAAGTTGTACTTGTCCCATGAAAGGTCTTCCCAAGATGATTTCATAATTGAGTTTCTTTCCAAAGTCCACTATTGCAAAAGTATGTTGATAATCAATCCCATAGGAATTAACTATCACCTTTTCAAGCAGTCCTAAGGGTCTTTCAATGTGTCCATCAGCCAATTGCAATTTCATTCGAGTTTGTCTAATGGCTGGTTTTTCCCATGATTCCCATACTGCTTTCGTGGCTATGGCTATGCCTGCCCCACTAGCCGGTATTGCCATGGTTTCTATATCATTGTATCTCACTACAAGGGTTGTGTCTCCTTCTTTCCCTTCGTAGTATTCTCCGACTTTGTTCATTGGGATGGATCTAATCTTTTTGTTATCCAATTCATGTTTCAATTTTCCCAAAAATTTTGTGATTAGCTCTATTATCCCCACCTTCTCTAGAGTTTTCTGTAGATCATTCCATAAATATGGTCTGATTTTTAACAGTTCTCCTAAAGTAGAGTGCATTGAATGGGTGTAGACATGATTGAATGGATGTTGTCTACCTCTAGGGTCTGTTCCACTCTTTTTATCTGAGTGGTTTTACACAATATGGATTCATCTTTCATTATCTCCCAAGTAAGAGGGTAGTGTTTTCAGAGTCATTGGCTTAGACATTCCTGAAGCTTCAAAGCCACAATCCCCATACAAGGATTGTACATCCACGTCCATATCAGGAGGTAGATTGTCTAGCCAAACTTCCTCTATAGGAGTTGACTTCAGAGTTAGGCTCCCATCATTAATCTCTCTAACTTTTTTCCATAAGTGTTCCGGCCAGTCTTCTTCTACGAATGGAATTCCATCTAAAACATCTTCATTGTTAGGCACTATGAGTTCTGGCTCTTTTGTTTCAAGGTGGGGTTCTACCATCACTTTCGATTTCTCTTTACTGGTTCCTACCACAAGCTCCTCAGGTTTTGCCATACTCTCTAGCTTGGGTTTTTGTTTTTCCAGCATCTCTTGAGTAATTCTTACCAGATTTTGATAAGCTTCAAGCTTAGCTGCTTCCATATCTGGAGAAGGATAGTTTTTCCAAATGTTTTCCATGTTTTGGCCTACTTTAAGTCTTGCTTGGTAAGCTTCCAAGGCAGTGTTCATTGGCTCAAAAATTTTGTCTACTAAAATTAATCCTCCAGATTTCACAGTGGTTTCCTTGATTTCACTTCAAGTTTCTTTCACTTTTTCCTGAAATAGTTTCTTGGCTTTCTCCTCAATTTCAGCCCTTTGTTTTTGTTTTCTCATCTCATACCTTTTGCTTCTGCTTCTCTTGGTCTTTTGAGAGGAAATTTTAGTATTCTCCGAATCATGAGAGGAGTTATGTTTCTTTTTCTTAGCCTAGGCTCTGGTGATTACCTTGATTGGAACAATCGGTTCACTCTCAGATGAGCTACTCGGTATCACTTGGATTACACTCACTATTGTTTTACCCTTCTTTAAAGGATTTTTTTGGACAATCTTCAGGGAAGTGTCCTCCCTTTTTGCAACATTGTATGCAATAAGCTTCAACTAGCTTAATGTTCTTGTCAGGATCTAGGTGTTCATTTTTCCAGTGATCATCTGCACCATAGTTATGACAGTTTCCAGTTCTTTGCATAATCATGGGTCTTACCATAGGAGGTTTAACACCTTGATTAGCTACATAGTACATCAGTGCGAGCTCTAGTGTAGTATAAGTCACAAGTTCTTCCATTGGTGGTGGATGTGAATTATACCTATCTCCTTCTACCATTACTGTAGATGGACTAGGCTCAGCATAGGGTGTAACAGGCGCTAGTGCTTGTTCATCTATGACTCCCTCTGAATGCATGTACTTTACAGGCACTGCATTATGTCCAAGGTATGGAGGTTGTTGATCCAACAAAGGTTGAGGTCTTTCCATACCCATCGGTGGTCTTTGAGCTGGGGCCATATTAAGCTGGTATCTGTACATGGGTTGTCCTTGTGGCCTCATAGGCACGTATTGAACATTCCCATCATACTGTGGTCGGTAATAGCACTCATTGGTCTCATGGTTGGTCCATTTACCCTCCATTGCACACCATTTTTGTGGCCTAATTGGTTGTCCTTGTTGAGGTATCCCTTGCCCTGATCCCCTCATAGGTGCTTTTTGTATGTTATTCATCATTTCATTCATCCTTTTGAGCATGTCTTCTATGGTTGTAAGCGGTGTTGCAACAACTATTCCCACTTGTGCTGGTTTGGTGGATGTTGTTTTCTCACTTTGATTATCCTTAGGGACATCTTCTTCATTGAAAATATACAATTGTCTCCTAATTCAATAGCATCTGACACACACTCTTCTAGGGTCATATGTTTCTTGCTATACAATATAGCATGAAGTTCTTTGTTTAGCAGTCCCTCTAGAAACAATGATACTAATATTTCTTCTACAGGTATCTCTATTTCTAGGCAGATCTACCACCCTACCTAACAATTGACACCCATGAAGTTCAAATCAAAGACAAGGGTTTAGCAGATCTACCAACCTACCAATCCCTAAATAGGTAGGTTGGTAGATTTGTTGAACCCTTGTCTTTGATTTGAAAATATAAATGATCTTCATGGCCGTTAATTGTCCTGATTTGGCATGAGAAGTCCATAGATCTTTGACGTTTCTATCCTCCTAACAATAAACTTCGATCCTAGGACTATTCATACTAAGCCATTTTAAGGGCTTCAAATCAACTTGATTATATCCCTCGAACTCTAAAGTCGGTGGTCCTTCTTTTGCTGCCATACCTGGAATTATGGTATTTACTTCTAATCCCCATTTGTCTATCGCGTCACTGTTTTCAACTTGTAAATATTGAGTTCCATTTTTATCCATGTACATCTTTCCTTGTTTGTTTGTCCTAGTTTCTTATTCAAACTCTATGTCATGGTCATCAATGCGAATGGCATACTCTTCATTGGGATCCAGGTAAATCTGAGCTCCATGGCAATTAGTCTTATAAAAAGAGAGTATGTGCTTATATCACATTGTCGTTCCGGTACAAAGACATTTCAGATGTTGATTCTGAAAAGTGTCTAAGACTTCTTTAAAGATAGTGTCCAAGTGGTCGCCTTGATTCACACTCTCTTCAGTGGATACTCTACTAGCGATCTCTCCAAATATGCCTTGATTTGCTAGTATACGACCAGATCTAAGGTTCATATAGACTTGTGAAGCACTGGATAGAGTACTTACTACTATCGCATTGACTTGCTTGCAACTTCTGTCAAGCTTTCAATTTCTTGTCTGCAACCTGATTCCTATATCAGTTTTAATCAAGTTAGCTATTCTTTCACAAAGACTGTACATTTTTTGCTAACTGTTGTGACTAATCTATGTGTATCTCTTCAATTTGAGCTAAGTGAGTTAGCAATTGAGACTTTCAGATTCTACTTTTGCAAAAAGACAAAGAACTAATCTGCAAATTGAGTGAACATGTACTAATTTGGATCCGATTGAAACCAAAATTGGCTGGTGGCCTTGTATTATGTTGGTTTAACATTGTACGAGCTCAAAAGTCAAAAATGGTGTCTCTGTGTATCAGAAGTATATAATCGCAATTATTTAATTTTCTTAGTTATTTGTACTTTTTGGCTTGATTTGCCAAGTATTCAACTTGTTAAGGTCTATGGACAAGTTTCACTAAGTTTGAACAAAATTTGTTCAAGTTATCAATTGTTTCGTGTCCGCAGACTCAATTTTTGAGAATCTGGCTTAAGTCTCACTTTTGTGATCCAAATTTGCTTTGTGTGGTCTACTTGATATGCTTGACCTTGTGGTATACTCAAATGTGCAAAAAAGTCCAATTTTATAACAGATGTAAATAATCACGATTATTTATTCCTGCTATTTTTATGCAATTTTTTTCCACAACCTTGACACGGATTGGTTAATCATCTTAACTTAAACTCCCCTAGCCAAGTTTCATCGAGTTTGGATAGTTCCTGTTCAAATAGTCAATAGTTTTGTGTCTGCAGATTGAATTTGCAAATTTGGCCACAATTTTCACTTCAATGATCCAAATCTTACCAAATTTGATTTATGGGCTTGATATAGCATGCTAAAACTAGTGGTATGCTGGGTTGGTCAAAAAAGTTGAAAAATGGGACAAAAGTAAATAATCGTGATTATTTACTTATGGGAAATTTTTTCATCTTTTTGGTCAACTAAGCATGTAAACTTGTTTATCACATCAATATAAGCCTATGAGTCAAGTTTCATCGAGTTTGAACAAAATTTTCCCAATTTACACTCAAGTCCTCGACAATGAGTATAGAATTCAGTTTTTACCACTATTTTGGTCAGATTGGTGATCCAAATTCTATAGGCCTTTACCAAAAATATTTGTACACATACATAGAGTCTCTGGTATCAAACTTGGTCACTTTTGAGCTGAAAGTAAATAATCACGATTATTTACTTTAGGCCTAAAATGAGCACTTTTTTCAGTTTTTTCATTGGACAGTCTTTTTATGATCTATTTTAAGCCTCTGAGTCAAGTCAAAACTTAATTTGGCCTAAAATATCAAGAAAAAGTAGATAATCTGAGTTTTTGCAAACTCTTGAAATTTAACCTTAAATGCGTCCTTAAGCTTACCCACTGGTTCATACAACTTTTAAAGCATAATCCCCAGCCGGATTCAGTGGTTGACAACCTTTTTGTGCTATTTCTAGCCGTAGACCTAGAATTCTGCAACATCACATAAACAACTCACAATTGATTCTTTTGGATAGAGCAATGCTCTGAGATTCCACCTCGGATTCTACTTACCCTACTCCTAGGTTCTACTGCAATGGGATTGTGGAAAGTGTCCACAAACACTCGTTTTCTTGTTTTTTATGGTTTTCTGAGCCTTGATCTTAAGACTTGTTTTGTCCATCAATCATTCTCAAAATCCTAATCTAATCTTACAATCCTAAAAGGTACTTAGCAAGTACAACCTACTTCCAAGCTACCTCTACACAGCAAAAGACAAAAATCTTAAGCTATGCGGTCTTAAAAAGAAAGTTTTGACTCTAGGAGATCCTAGAGGAAGTTAAAGGATAACTTCACAAGACGCTTGTGTTTTTCCCTAGTTTAGGCCTCTTTGATCCCCGACAGCGGCGCCAAATGTGCAACGGGTGTCTAACCTCTCTCCTATCTTACTGCAGACATAGCGAGAACCACGAATATAATTGTCAATCCATGGGACGAAGCTCACTCAACCAGTGCATAGAGGCTATAAGAGGTTGTCAATCTCTTGGAAAAACAACAAACAACTCACATCTAACTCAAGCTACACTCAAATGACAGAAATCACCAAAAGCTAATCGCTCAAACAAATCACATCCGTTACAGCATCAAACGACATCCAAATGTTACGAAACTTCTAGGATATGTTTAGAAAACATAAGCACACATGCTTATGGTCTCAAATCTCACTTTAGGTCAAGTATAAAAATCATGATTATTAACAGCAGTGAGTTTTTGACGTAGTCATTTTCGACCCAGAATGCATCTAAATGCTTAGCAATTATGCCCCAATATCCCGCCTATACTAGTTTATGATTTTAAAGCTTAAATTCCTACTTAAGATCAAATTAGGCCGCAGGTCGACGATACCAAAAGCTATTGATTACCATGAAATGCTTGCGTTAATGCTTAGAGCTCTTACCTGCAATTGCAAAGCAACAGATTGCATTGCATGTGACAACCGGGAAGGGAGTAGGAAGAGCGAGAAGGAGAGAAGTGACCGCCACTAGCTCACGCTGTGTTTCTATTATCCAAAAC
This sequence comes from Adiantum capillus-veneris, assembly GCF_014529385.1. NCBI lineage: Eukaryota > Viridiplantae > Streptophyta > Polypodiopsida > Polypodiales > Pteridaceae > Adiantum > Adiantum capillus-veneris. Next base: position 89,783,793 of record NC_140952.1, on the reverse strand, counting down.
TTATCAAAAACTTACAAAAATTGGCTTTTATACCTTAGCCAAGGTTTTTGTGGTTAAAACTAATAATATTGGGAGCGTTAACTAAAGACAGGTTGATATAATCTGGAAGCTTGTAGCCCCGGCTCATCAATTACAATGTTTATCTAGAAAGTAGGAGTTACAACATTCCCAATTCATCAGAATAATAAGTGTTTTTACAATGAAAGCTCCAAAAAATGTTATCCGAGTTAGCTTGCTGCTAACAACATACATGCCTTGCATGTAGATAAGTTGTGTAACTAAAATGAAACTTAAAAGTGAGTAATTTGATTGATGTTTTCTAATTAATCCATTTATCAATGATAAAAATATTCAAGTCAAGTGAAAATTAACATCAACATAGATTAAAGGGCCAAATTTCATGAGGCCGACCCCCTCGAAAGGAATTTCCATTATAAACAGAGAAACTATATCAATATGTAAAATAAACCATGAATTTGTCGTGTCATAAAATATATATCTAACTTTACCAAATGATTTTCTCATATTAAATTGATCATTTAATGTGGGAGAATAAACGGGAACAAGAGTTAGAATAGAGGCATGTGCTTCTAGACCTATCTCAACACGGGACCAAAAGGAGAGATGGTTGCATCTCAATAGGGGTCCAAAAGGAGATGGTCTATCAAAGATCAATGTGCAATAAGTGCTTCTAAACTTACCTCAACAGGGGACCAAGAGGAGAGATGGTTACATCTCAATAGGGGTCCAAAAGGAGGTAGTCTATCAAAAAGCAAGGTGCATCTAATGGAGCTTAAAAGACCTTAGGGTTAGCTTCATTAAAGACCTCCATGATTAGTGTTAAAAGTCCTTTGACCTTAGGCAAGCTAGGACTGAGCGTGAGGTGAAAACCCAACCTAAGCTTGAGGTGCTTGTCATGCTTGATGACTAAGGTGCTTGAGGTGCTTGTCATGATTGATGATTAAGGTACTTGAGGTGCTTGTCATACTTAATGAGGAAGGTGCTTGAGAAGCTTTCCATGCATGGGGGGTAAGGTGCTTGAGTAAAAAAGAGACCTACAAACCTAATGAGAAAGGTGCTTCAGAAGCTTCCCATGCATAGGGGGTAAGGTGCTTGAGTTAAAAAGAGACCGTACAAACTTAATGAGGAAGGTGCTTGAGAAGCTTCCCATGCACGGGGAGTAAGGTGCTTGAGTCAAAAAGAGACCCTACAAAGGAGGGGGAAAGTCCCAAAGTTAGGGGAATCTTTGACTTAACCTCCCACTCACCCAAAGGGCACCCTTTTCTCAAGGGGCACATGGGACACATGTGAGACTCTCCCTATGCTTAGCCACATGGTGTTCTTGAATGCTATTGGTTGGGCTAAAGAGGGGTCCAATGAGCTTCTAGTTCCATCTAACAAATATCTAGATATTTTCAATCTCTCTCTCTTTGAGGGGTAAGGAGGACACTTGTCCAAAGACTACCCATGTACTTGAATGCATGTTGCATGTGATTGGCTACGGGGAGAGGGGTCCAATGAGCTTGAAGCATGTGGAAAGGTTAGAACTCGCCCCAAGAAAGCAAGGGGGGTGCTGGGGGGGTATACACCACACATACACACACACACACACTCATTTTGTGGATCATTCTCACTTGGTGAAAGTAGAGAAACTCCACCTCCTTCTCCAAGCTTGTGAGAAGTAAGAGCCTACACCAACACTCTTGGCTATGGAATGCAAATCCAACCAAGAGCCATGCTTCAATGCTTAAGCTTGCCATGTTCTCCATCTTCATTACTATGCTATTATGTATGCTAGCAAGAAGAGTGATGATAAGTGATGAACTATTTCTTTCTCCTATGTAATGTTTCTTCTTCCTCTTCCCTACCCTCATTCCCCGCTAGCTCTCTCCACCTTCGAAGGTGTTTGAGGCGTTGGGACTAAGGCTTGGGATAGTTAATGCTTTCTACAAAGTTTATGTTATGTTTGTGATTCATGAAGCTTTCCATCTTCACTGCATCACTTAGGTCACAAGGAATACAAAGATTGTATTGTACCAAGTCTCTCTTGATGGGAGAAACTATAATACAAAAGCCTATTGGAGGGGGGACCAGCTCCGTATGAATCCGGTCCTCAACTATTGTCATGTTCTCTAGACTCTCTCTCTTGCAAAAGTATTGTTCATGCCAAGTTAACTAAGTACCATGTTTATGTTGCTACCATCAAGTTAACTAAGTACCATGTTTATGTTGCTACCATCAAGTATTGTTCATGCCAAGTTAACTAAGTACCATGTTTATGTTGCTACCATCAAGTATTGTTCATGCCAAGTTAACTAAGTACCATGTTTATGTTGCTACCATCAATTAAGTTCACCCGCTATGCTCACAAAGTAATCTCACAAAAGTGCTTCATCTAATTTCTGAATTCCGCTACTCTCAAAGTTCATAGGCCATTTCCATTACATTGGTATCAGAGCATTTGATTTCTCTTTTCTTGCTTAAGAAGAGAGGTCCTTAAGTAGCCTATTAATGGTTGATTTTGTTAATTATACTAGGGTAAGTGGGATTGGGATCTATTATCGATTTTGTTGAGCCCACTATGTGGGATATAGTGCACACCTCGGGAGCTTTGGTCTTAATAATGGAGTCTTTTTAGACTTGCCTACGGCTTTACCTTTATTGATCCATAAGAAGTCCGAAAGGAGCTATCCCTCGGCAACTTCGCTATGTTAGACTCACTCCACTACTCTCTATAATTAACCAATTCAATCCGTGGGCGTAGATACTTAAGTGCCTATTTTCAAAGGCTAAGAGGAGTAGCAACTAAGGTTTTGAATTGCCAAAGAATACACTAAGTAAACACATAAGTTTAATGAACATGGCTGACAATAACCAAGAGAGTAGAATGAACATTGATAACTTTGATTTTGCACATGAAGGTGCTATTGATGATGCCCCCATGTTTGTTAATTATCTTGTCACTAGGTTGCGACAAGTTATGAGCAGCCCCGCTGTTGGGTGAAGAGGGGGAGATCGACCGCTTAAACTATTCAACACAAGCTTCCAAGAAATCACCATCAACCTGTCCACCTCTTCTTCCAATTTCCAAGCACACACACTCACAACTAGACTATGACACACACACACACACAGTAAACATAAAATTGACATAGACATGCTTGTAAGAGAGTGTAAGAGATGAAGACTAGATTAGAGAGTACACAGCAAATAACCATAGCATAAGAGAGTAGAGAAGAGAATCTGTAAGAGAGAGACCTAAATCTAGCCCCAAACTCCACGGAACCTCTCTTGTGGAGTTGGTATTTAATATATTATTTTTGAGTTTAAGGTGCCAAAAATTGAGGCCCCTCTTTTTACAACCACTTCACTTTTGTAAATGAGTGAAGCTCATTAGTTCTTGCATGACCCATAAGGGGAGTTCCCACTGCAACTAATTACAGAGCCATAGTGGCTTATTGAAATGATGTTCTAAGATACTGTGCAAATATAAAATGGCCAAGAGTAATTGCCGTCGCCTATTCAATCCCCGCATTCCACTCTACAAAATCATCATCAACTCAATTAGTAAAATAAATAGACAGAACATAATTAACCATTATGCCAGCTATCCCAATTGTAGCTAACCACTACAACAGGAGGGTGCCCAGTCTCGTAACATCCCTCCCACCAGGGATAACAATTGTCCTCAGTTGCTCGATAGAGAAATCAACTGGACCGTGAGTGATGGAAAGTGTGGAGAAGGTTGGGAAAGTTGCGAAAAAACTTTTCAGGCATCCATTTGGCATCCTCTCTAGGGTGGCCCTTGAAAGTCAAAAGGTAACGGTTATAAACCATTCCAGTGCGTGTAGTGGTGGTCTCATGGTCAACTATTTTGTCAGGGATGAGTTGCTCTTCTTGGTCTACAAGTGAAGGTGGGTCTTCATAAATGTGGTGTGTAGGTAGGGGTCCTCGGAATGGGCGTAAAAGACTAATGTGAAAGGCATTGTGAATGTGCCAATGTGCAGGTAGTTGTAAACGGAAAGAAACATCATTAATGACAGCTGAAATTTTGAAAGGTCCATAAAAACAAGGAGCAAGCTTAACAAAGACATTAGTATCAACACTTTTGATCCTTCGTTTTTCGATGCGAAGTAAAACATGATCACCTTCTTTGAATTGGTGTGCCTTGCGGTGCTTGTTAGCATGCTTGGTGTAAAGTTCAGACATCATGTTCAAACATTTTGACTTGGTGATACCCTGATTTAAGGTTAACTTTCCTAAAGATGTTTGCCCCTTTCAGTTTGTCTAATAGATCATCCACTCTAGGAATAGGAAACCTATTCTTAATGGTGATCTTGTTTAAAGCCTTGTAGTCGATACACATACGAAAGGTTCCATTTTTCTTCTTGATAAGAAGTACTGGAGCTCCGTATGGTGAACTACAAGGTCGGATTAGGCCTCGGTCAAGTAAATTAGTGACTTGAGTTTGTATTTCCTTGTGTGTGGTAGGATTTACACGATAAGGTGCTCTACAAGGAGGTTCACTACGCGGTATGATATCAATTTTGTGGTCTTCTGGGCATGATGGTGGAATTCCAGGTGGCAGATCATGCATGAAATTGTGAGAAATTCATCGTGTGTGGAGTTACGTGAAGTTTCACTTTCAGCAGAAATTTGATTTACCAATACTAGATATGTTTTCCCCTGTTTTCGAATTGCTCGTTTTGCTTGAGTGTGAGAGAGGAGTGGAAATTTTTGATGTGCGAGTGTTGCTTGGATGGATTAATTTTTATTATTATGAGTGAGAGACATTGTACGTGTTTTATAATCAATCAATGGATCAAATTCATGACGAAATGGCATTCCCAAAATCATATCAAGACCATGCAATGGTGCTACCAAAAATGTACGTGCTTGAGTGAACTCACCAATGCAAACTTCAACAGTGACTTGAGTTTTACAATTAAAACGTTGATGATTAAAAACAGTTTTGACCTTGTGAGGTGATGAGATTTCAGAGAGTGATAGTTGTTGTGCCAATTGTGTGGAAATGAAATCATGGCTACTACCATCATCTAACAGAATGGTGACATTTTCACCCTTAACAGTGCCTTGCACTTTAAACAAAGTGTGAGGAGATATAGGAGTACCTGAGGATTGGTTGTCATCGTTATCATAATCAGGATCATATCCCTCACCATAGTTAACTTCCACTTCATTGCCGTCGGGGGTAGCATCTTCAATGAGGTTAAGAGTAGCTCCATTGGGGCGGTTGTTGTTGAAGGGTTTTTTATTTGAATTTCTGTTGACTCCATTGGAATGGCCATTAAATGACCATTGCCCTTAGCATGACCATTTGGACACTTATCTGCATAGTGACCATACTGAAAGCATTTAAATCACTTCACCTTTTTGTTACCATTAGAATTTGGAGGAGAACGTTGGTTGAAAGGATTTTGGTTGCCTCGTTGCTGGGTGTTGTCGTTGTTGTTGCTCGTATGAGGTTGAGCAGTTGTAGGAGAATTGTTGAATCTACGTCTTTTGAAAAAAGTACGGCTTTGGTGTTTGTTTCTGTCAAAGTTAGTAGAGAAAGGAGGTCTCTTGTTACGGTTAGTGTTAACAGGTTGATCAGCGTGAGAGGAATGTCCACCTTTCTTCTTTTCTGCATTGAGAGCCACATTAATGGCCTTTGACAGAGAATCTAGTTTGAACATATCTACCTCAGCACTAATTTGTAGTGCCAAGCCTGATATGTACTTTCGCTTCAATTTCCTACGACTAACATGTTCAATAGCTTGCAATTGAATTAGACAATTCCAAAAACGTTCGGTGTAACCCTGTACATCTTCATTTCTACCCTGTCGAATTAAATCCCACTGACGTCATGCTTTAGCTTTGTACTGTGTGGGCAAAAATTGGGGTAAAAACACTTTTTTAAATGCATTCCAGGTGCGTGGTCTTCTTCCATGTTGTTTGGTGGCGTTCCACCACAATGTAGCGCTGCTAGTGAGATGATTTGATGCACACTTTACCATTTCACGCTCGGGAAAGTCTTCATCATGAAAATAGTCATCTAGTTGACTAACCCATGCTAGAACCGTGCTAACATCTTTAGTGCCATCAAAATCCTTGAAAGTGAAGGCTTTTCTACTAATTTTTTTTTTCTTGCGTGTCGGTGCAGATTCGGTGCGTACAGAATGCAATAATTTATCTTCAAGTTCTTGCCTTCGCATGCGTTCATATGTGAGTGATTGTTGCAGATTTTAAAGTTGTTCTACAATCGTGGGTGCCTGAGGAAGGTGTGCCATGATTGCGTGCTTTTTATGTTTTTCTTTTTTTTCTTTTTTTTAAATAAATAAATATTTAAATGGTAATGCTTAAAAAGGCTATTTGGTGATATTCACAGATGCAATATGCGGAATAAAAGAGTAAGATAAATGACAGAAATGTAATGTACTTAGCTGAGAAATAGAGGTGGCGTCTAGTCCGGAATGGCGATGCGCTAGGAAATTGCTAGAGAAGTGGACGATCCGACGGTGCGTCACCGAGCCAGTTGAATTTTGTAGCGTTCGGTCTCCCTTATCCTCCCGAAAGAAGCCAACAATGTCAGTTGTAGAAGAGGAGTCCGCAGGTTATTCAAATGAATGATAAATTATTATTTTTGATTAATTTGACGATGTTCGGATTCTCGGTAAATAAATTTGCAGCTCCATTGAGATGGTCGGTGTCAAGGAGGAAGTAAGTTGGAAGAGCCGATAATTTTCGTTGCAAAAATATTTAGCAACTGTGGAAATCTCCTGTGCCAATACCAACCCGTTGACTTGCAAGAAAGGAAAGTCGAGCTTCGTGGACTTACCTCGGTGGTTGTCCTTCCACTTCTTGGTGGCACAAGTTTGATACCTCTTGGGAAACAGTAGCCCCTTGTGACCGAATGGGGGGAAACCGATCGATTTGGGAGACCGTCAAGTGGAGAGCACCGTAGGCAGTAGGGGTGAATGGGAGTTAAGCAAGGGGCTTCTCTTTTTTTTTATAAAGGAAATGTTGAAACCGAGCGGTCGGCCAAAGTTTTAAGCCACCCCCTTTTTTTTTTAAAGGGTGTAAAGGCTTATTAAAGCCTTGCATGACGTGCAGGCAGCAGAGCCGACAATTGCGCGAGCAGGAAGAAGGGCTCACAGAGCCGTGCAAGGTCACCCTCAGTCCGCGAGGAAGAACCGGGTATTGCCCAGCAGTCCTAGGCGACCATGTTGGTGGCATCTGCGAGCATTTTCGTGTAGGTCGACAACATGGATTGGCGGCCCTTCCCACTGCGGAATTTGAATTGGGTTCACTACTAGGCAACCCTTCCCATGGCAGGGGTGAGCCGGGTGTCAAGAGTTGTGGATGCACTGTGGTTGACTCGAGGAAGCACAAGGCAAGGGAGAATAGTGGACTTGAGGCTTTCAAGCAGGAGAATTACGGCAGTTCTCCGATGGTTTTGATGGCTTCTTTCATCCTTCCTTCTATCTTCAAGTTTTCGTGGCAAACTTAAAATTTCCTCCTCTCTTCTTCGATCCTTCTTTCTTTCCTTCAATCTCCCTCTCTAATTAATCTTTCCGATATCGTCCTTCATGACAAAGCAATTGCTCGATTGCAACTAGTTTTCGAAATCAAGAATCTTCCGACTCTCCAAGCTTTTCTGCTTTCTTCTTGCCTTCACAATCCTCAATGATTATGCATTAGAATTGAAGGTGAACACTCGACATACCATATTTTGATCGTTATGAAGCCGAATTGGAAACCAGTTGCCGATTAACCACCAATTAACAATCGAGTTTTCTTCTGCAAATTTGATCAATTATACTTTGAATTTCCACGAGTCCTCGAATCCTTGAATTGCAAGGTCGATGAATTGCAATTTGGAGTTTGTCGATTAGAGGAACTCCTTCTTAAGATTGAAATCTTTATCCTCAAACTTGAGGCTCTGATACCACTGTTGGGTGAAGAGGGGGAGATCGACCGCTTAAACTATTCAACACAAGCTTCTAAGCAATCACCATCAACCTGTCCACCTCTTCTTCCAATTTCCAAGCACACACACTCACAACTAGACTATGACACACACGCGCACGCACAGTAAACATAAAATTGACATAGACATGCTTGTAAGAGAGTGTACGAGATGTGTAAGAGATGGAGACTAGATTAGAGAGTACACAGCAAATAACCATAGCATAAGAGAGTAGAGACGAGAATTTGCAAGAGAAAGGCCTAAATCTAGCTCCAAACTCCACGGCACCTCTCTTGTGGAGTTGGTATTTAATATATTATTTTTGAGTTTAAGGTGCCAAAAATTGAGGCCCCTCTTTTTACAACCACTTCACTTTTGTAAATGAGTGAAGCTCATTAGTTCTTGCATGACCCATAAGGGGAGTTCCCACTGCAACTATTTACAGAGCCATAGTGGCTTATTGAAATGATGTTCTAAGATACTGTGCCAATATAAAATGGCCAAGAGTAATTGCCGTCACCTCTTCATCAACTCCCCGCATTCCACTCTACAAAATCATCATCAACTCAATTAGTAAAATAAATAGACAGAACATAATTAACCATTATGCCAGCTATCCCAATTGTAGCTAACCACTACAACAGGAGGGTGCCCAGTCTCGTAACACCCGCTTTGGAAGCCGAAGTTACTCAACAACTTCGTTCTTATGGGATTTCCTTTCTTCTCCAAGAGGAGTGAGAGCTTAGGAGGCCTCTTGATGAGACTCCCAAAAGAAGACTCTCTCCCTGGAGGAATCCGAAGATCAAGAAAGTAATGAATCCCTAAATTCCTCCGAAGATGTGGCTCCACAAAGAAGGCGGACTAAATGATCGCTAACTCCTCCCAAGAGGAAACGATTAACCCATAGTCCTTCTCCTCGTCACTCCAAAAGGGAAGAGAGGAAACAAAGGAAGAAAAGGGCAAGAAAGAGGTCACCCTCTTCTCCTTCTTCTTCACCTTCCTCCTCTACCGATGAAAGCTATGGATATTCTCCTAAAGAATACAGGAGGGGAGGACATCACAAATCTTATCATGCATGGCGAAGGTCACAAAAGCTAAAGAAGTTCAAAGAGGGAGGAAAGAGTATCTCTTTTCTCACCTATTATGGTACCTTTGGTGCTACCGACAAAGTATTGGCCTTCATCCAACAATTTTTAAAGACGAGGGCTTCACGGAGTCCTCCAAGCTATGCCATGTAGCTATGCACTTCCAAAAATCGACTCGTCAATGGTGGGCTAGCCTTCGTGGCAACGACGAAGCCCCAAATGAAGCAATTCCTTGCAAACGCTGCAAAGGACAAAGTGCTCACCGAATGGCGGAGTTTGAGTCTTCTCTCTCATGAGTCTATCCACAAATATGTGGACAAGGTTATTGTCTTTCAAAAGATAGACTTCGCCGAGCAAAAGCAACAATTCTGTGCGGGATTACCCAAAGAGATGGCCGAGTATGTCAACTCTCAATGGCCTAGTTCTATCACCAAAGTAATCCACCACACCATGGTTGCTTTGCGCATCAATTTCCAACAAGGGGCTAGATGGAATGTCAAGCCTGTGGAAAATAAAGACAAAAGTAATGCCAAGAGGAAAACCAATGCCCAAAATTCTTACCAAGGCTATTCCAACAACAACAACAATCGGTCCAAGGAGAAGGGAGTTTACAAAGGTAAATATAAACTCTCTCCTAAAGAGCTAGAAGCTTCTCGTAAGGACCACAAATGTTTTAAGTGCGGGAAACAAGGCCATGGTTATCGTCCTTGCCCCGAGAGAATTGCCCGCAATGAATGTTATCGTTGGGGCACCATGGTTTAACCGCATGGCTTCCAACATGAAGCTCCCTAAAAGGAGAATCTACTTCACCTGCAGGGAAGAGAGCATGTATATAGATGCTAATGAGTTGGGGAACACCATATCCCTGCAATAAAGGGAATCAAGAGGAATTAGAGTTGTCTAATTTTCCTAAATGGATTCCAAGATGTTTTCATTGATGACATCCCTAGTTAGCTACCCCATGCAATTGAACTCCTACCAAGAAGCTCACCGCCTAACAAGCCTCCTTATCGAGTTTCACAAGCTCAATAAGAGGAGACCATGAGGCAAGTGCATGAATTGGTGGAAAAAGGGATGGTGAGGTCTAGCTCCTCTCCATTTTGTTCACCATTGCTTTTAGTGCAAAAGAAAGATGACACATATCACATGTGCGTCGACTATAGAGCACTAACTAAGATCACTATCAAAAATAGGTTTCCCGTGCCGCGGGTAGAAGATCTATTTGATAATTTACAAGTTTTGGCTTGACAAATTCTCCAGACGCATTCAATCTCATGATGGACAAAATTCTTTAGGCCATTCAAATTCTCTTGAGGAGTAAAAGGGGCACCTCCATGTAAGTTTTCAAGTTGCGAGAGAGAATAAGCTTTTCGTTAATTTAGGAAAAGTGATTTTTTCCTACAAGAGATTCAATATTTAGGTCATATTATCTCTAAAGATGGCACCCATATGGATCCAACAAAGTTAGAGATAATAAAAGGATGGCCTAATCCAAGGAATCTATAGGAGGTACGAAGCTTCACAGGTATGTGTGCATACTATAGATGCTTCATAGAAAAAATTCTCGTTAATAGCAGGTCCATTACATGACTTAACAAAAAAAAGAACGTTAAGTATTCATGGACTACAAAAGTGCAAGAAGCTTTTGAGAAGCTTATCTCTCAACGTGTGCTCACACTACTAGATCTCTCAAAGCCATTTGAGGTCCAATGAACGTGTAGACTGCTGCTCGGGAAGATAGGCTTTGGAAAAAGTCAGTCAAAGCATATGTGCAACCAACAATCAGGAACAAAGGATGGCTTTGCAAAATCAAAAATCTATTATCTACTTGATATTTTTATGCTTGATGCTTGTGGTGATTGCCTTGGAGTTATTTTGCTTCAAGAAGGGCATGGTATAGCATATGAGAGTCAAAGACTCAACTTCGATAAGTGAAATATTGGGCAAATACGAAAAAGAGCTAATAGCTATTCTATATGCCATAAACACGTGGAAACACTATCTCTTGGGGACTCCATTCATCCTACAAATGGATCACAGAGCCTCAAGAACTTCATGACGCAAACCAAGCTCTCCGACAAACAAATGAGGTGGGCAAATTTTCTTTTTCAATTTAAATTTCATATTGCTCACATGGCTAACAAGCACAATCAAGTGGTCGATGCACTTTCACAACGACCAAGGGTAAATGTGGTGTCTATAGCAACTCACAATGATCTATCTTTTATGATAGATGAGTATGCTACTGACTGAACTTTAAGTACGTAATTACAGCCTTTGCAATAGGGAAGAAAAAAAGAACCATTCACCTTGAAGGATGGTTATCTTCCAAACGGCAATAGGCTATGTGTTACTCACCCATACAATAAGAAAGTCATGTATGAATCCCATACTTCTCCTTATGCGGGGCAAAGAGGGAATCCATAATCTACTCTTCAAGGAGTAGAAATGTATTTCTGTTGATCTACCATGAAAAGTAAACATACAAGAGTATGTTTCAAAATGCGTGGTATACCAAAAGTTGAAATTTGATCTAGGGAAGCAACTTGGATTGTTTCATTCCCGACAGGCTTAACAAGAAAACACACTCTATGCCTGTCAAAAAGACACATCAAATGGCAACCCTCTTCATATCTCAATTTTTCAAGCATCATGGCTTTCCAACACCAATAGTGTCGGACAAAGATCCTAGAATGACCGTAAGTTCTAAAAGGGTCTCTTTGAGAATCTAGAAAGTAGATTAAATTTCTCTTTCGGCCTATCATCCACAAACGGATGACCAAAGTGAAATAACTAATCTAACGATTCTTGATATACTAAAAGCATATGTCATGGAAGTAGATCAATGTTCTCAATGATAGAAGTACCTACCTATTATAGAGTATGCGTAATGATATTGTACATACTTCTATGGGGAAAGTACCTTTTGAGGTTAAAGAAGGAAGATCCAAAAGTCCCTTACTACTTAAAGTACATTGGAAGATCTTCGCTACTGATGAATATAGACAAGACCTACAAGAATCTTTTCCAAAGATTAAAGGGGTTATATCCATCCCACAGGAAAGGCAAAAAGGGATGATGCTAATAAGCACAGAAGAGCCTTAGCCTTTAAGGAAAATGATTGGGTCTTGCTAAAGTTTCTCAAGGCTCGTTTGAGGCATACTACGGGCAAGAGTCCTACGGACCACCAAGAGTATGATGCTAAACTAGCAAAAAGATACTATGGTCCTTAAAATTATTAAGCCAATCAATGAGATGGCTTATCAATTGAAGTTGCCCAACCATTGGCTCATGCACACTATTTTCCATGAGAACCTACATAAACCTTACAAAGGAGCGCCATCAAAAGAAGCAATGGTTGCAGACCCTCCTAACATCGAAGATCAAGAAGAAGTACTTCAATCTAAGTCCATCCTATGACATGAATACAAGGTATTAAGAAACGGTAAGATTATTTGACGATATCTTATTAAGTTAAAGAATTATCCTTTTAAAGATGCTAAATGGATGCAAGGAACCTAGCTTAAGGATAATATGAACCTTGTCAATGCTTGCTACACTAGAGTAAGCATATGAAAATGCATTTTAAATGAAAAATGTTTTTGTCTTATAAGACTAGTTCTCTTTTTATTGTGCACAAATTTAAATAGTATGCATGCTTAAAATCATGTTTGTGGTGACGACGTCTCCCAAACACCAAGTAAAACTTGTCAGTCTACTTTGGAAGTATGATATGGACTAAAGAGTAGACATGCTTGCGGCAACTACGTCTCCCAAGCACCAAATGGACTAGTCATCCATCTTGGAATGATGTCGTAGGGTAAAAAGGGATCCTCTACCCGCTAAGAAACATGGACTAATGACTAGGATTTATCTTCTCTACCTCATAATCAAGGATGACTATGATTTCAAGAGAGAGGTATGTCATAAAATATAATATCTAACTTTATCAACTGATTTTCTCATATTAAACTGATCATTTAATGTGGGAGAATAAACGAGAACAACAGTTAGAATAGAGACATGTGCTTCTAGACCTATCTCAATACGGGACCAAAAGGAGAGATGGTTCCATCTCAATAGGGGTCCAAAAGGAGATGGCCTATAAAAGAGTAATGTGCAATAAGTGCTTCTAGAATTACTTCAATAGGGGACCAAGAGGAGAGATGGTTACATCTCAGCAGGGGTCCAAAAGGAGGTAGTCTATCAACGAGAAATGTGCATCTAATGGAGCTTAAAAGACCTTAGGTTTAGCTTCATTAAAGACCTCCAATGGTTAGTGTTAAAAGTACTTTGACCTTAGGCAAGCTAGGGCTGAGCTTGAGGTGGGAACCCGACCTAAGCTTGAGGTGCTTATCGTGCTTGATGACTAAGGTGCTTTGAGGTGCTTGTTGTGCTTGATGATTAAGGTGCTTGAGGTGCTTGTCATGCTTGATGACTAAGGTACTTGACATGATTGTCATACTTAATGAGGAAGGTGCTTGAGAAGCTTCCCATGCATGGGGGGTAAGGTGCTTGAGTCAAAAAGAGACCCTACAAACTTAATGAGGAAGGTGCTTCAGAAGCTTCCCATGCATGGGGGGTAAGGTGCTTAAGTTAAAAAGAGACCCTACAAACTTAATGAGGAAGGTGCTTGAGAAGCTTCCATGCATGGGGGGTAAGGTGCTTGAGTTAAAAAGAGACCCTACAAAGGAGGGGGAAAGTCCCAAAGTTAGGGGAATCTTTGACTTAACCTCCCACTCACCCAAAGGACACCCTTTTCTCAAGGGGCACATGGGACACATGTGAGACTCTCCCTATGCTTAGCCACATGGTGTGTTTGAATGTTATTGGTTGGGCTAAAGAGGGGTCCAATGAGCTTCTAGTTCCACCCAACAAATATCTAGATATTTTCAAGCTCTCTCTCTTTAAGGGTAAGGAGGACACTTGTCCAAGACTATCCATGTACTTGAATACATGTTGCATGTAATTGGCTACAGGGAGAGGGGTCCAATGAGCTTGAAGCATGTGGAAAGGTTACAACTCGCCCCAAGCAAGCAAGGGGGGTGCTGGGGGGGGGGGGTTTACACTACACACACACACACTCATTTTGTGGATCATTCTCACTTGGTGGAAGTAGAGGAACTCCACCTCCTTCTCCAAGCTTGTGAGAAGTAAGAGCCTACACAAACACTCTTGCAACCAAGAGCCATGCTTCAATGCTAAAGCTTGCCATCTTTTCCATATTCATTACTATGTTATTATGTATGCTAGCAAGAAGAGTGATGATAAGTGATGAACTATTTCTTTCTCCTATGGAATGTTTCTTCTTTGTCTTCCCTACCCTCATTCCTCGCTAGCTCTCTCCAGCTTCGAAGGTGTTTGAGGCCTTGTGACTAAGGCTTGGGATAGTTAATGCTTTCTACAAAGTTTATGTTATGTTTGTGATGCATGAAGCTTTCCATCTTCACTGCATCACCTAGGTCACAAGGAACACAAAAATTGTATTGTACCAAGTCTCTCTTGATGGGAGAAACTATAATACAAATGCCTATTGGAGGGGGGACCGGCTCCGTATGAATCCGGTCCTCAACTATTGTCATGTTCTCTAAACTCTCTCTCTTGCAAAAGTATTGTTCATGCCAGGTTAACTAAGTACCATGTTTATGTTGCTCCCATCAATTAAGTTCACCCGCTATGCTCACAAAGTAATCTCACAAAAGTGCTTCATCTAATTTCCGAATTCCGCTACTCTCAAAGTTCATAGGCCTATTCTATTACATGTCGAGATCTTGGGTAATTACCGTGCTTTGTGAAAACTTAGAACTTCACAAAATGGTACTTAGAAGCTCTATTTTGCCCAATCTTCTCATGTAATATCAGCCTCCCATTCAAAGCATCCGATTAATCAAATTGGGTAGCCTTGCGGAGAGGGAGAGAAACCATATTGCAAGATAAGTAACTAATTATGCTTACATAATCTAAAGGAAAAGCATTTGGGATTAAGAACATCCCTATTCTTTGCCATGTCGAAAGAAGAAACAACTTGAGGATAGATTTTTTTTTAGTCTATGCACTCTCCATGGCTCCTGGGAGGCTTTCATGCACACACACACACACACACACACACACACACACACACACACACACACACACACACACACACACACACACACACACACACACTCCCAAAGAAAGAGACGACACCATGTAAAGGTGAGGCTTGGGCTATTTTTAGCCGGAGCCTTGCCCACCAAGCCTTTAGCCCCACTTTTGGTGTCCTCCCCTAGTTTTGGGGGTGACCTCTCCTTCCTATGCTGATTTAGAGTAATTTTCTTATGACATGCAGTGGATAAATTTTTTGCATGCTAGCTTTTCCCTACAATTCCCATACTACTTTTGGAATACTAGAAATGATGTTTGGACGGGGTTTTGGAGGTCATTTGAAATCCAATTTGATGCCAGGTTTCTTAATAAAATTACTACATCATAATGGAAATTCTAGAGCTTTTGACCTCCTCCTGTCAGTTCCCCCATTTATTGGGTGGCTTCTTTGACATTAAGATTGTCGTCTCATGGTTGGTTTTAGGTGGTTTTGTTCCCAAGAAATTCCATCATGCATATTTCTCTCTCTAAACTAGAGAGAAAATTACTTGTTTAACATCAAATTTACATTTGATTACTCTAATATATCTTTAAGTGATCAAACTGATTTTTTATTTATTTTTTGAGTAATTTAAACTTGTCAAAATTATAATTTGATGACATGATCCTGCCCTTGCATCATATCGTCCTTGACTATGAACATATACAGGGAAAATGTGACATATGGCACTGGATCCACTTAATGCACTAAACACCATGTAATAATTAGTAAGCATGTAAAATTATATGCATACAAATATCACTACATACAATGAAGAAAAGAAACACTTAAAGAGGCAAAAATTTGATAAGGTACACTAGGTCATTACAAGCACCGTGCATCTTCCACATCCCACTGTTGGGTATTGTGGGGGATGGTATGCCATCTTCCACATCTTCCACTAGGGATGGTAGATGGCAGGTTGTCCATATGGTTTGATGACGGGATGTTGATGATGATGAGACATGAGCCAACCTTGGGAATCGAGGGCTATATGGATTTGTAGAGGAGACCCTTGAGGAGCCTCTCACAAGCGGTATGGGGCATGCCTATTGCATAGTAAGAGGCACACCTATGCTGTGTATGTTAGAGTCCCATACCGCCTATTGTTTAGAGGGGATCGAGTGGAATCTACAGCCCTCAACACCAAGTACCGTAACACAATACGACATTCCACAGATCGTGGGTTGAAACGGGAGGGCTGCCAACAAATAATACAAGCAAGAT
This sequence comes from Adiantum capillus-veneris, assembly GCF_014529385.1. Classification (NCBI taxonomy): domain Eukaryota; kingdom Viridiplantae; phylum Streptophyta; class Polypodiopsida; order Polypodiales; family Pteridaceae; genus Adiantum; species Adiantum capillus-veneris. Next base: position 89,767,388 of record NC_140952.1, on the reverse strand, counting down.
CTTTGTCTAGTTCTCGAAAAAGGGTCCCAGACCTCTAACTACCCACAAGCTTGCAACGATTACAGCTTGCACAAGTTAAATACCCGAATTTTTTACTATTTATGAAAACTTTAGCAGGTTACAGTGCATACAACAACCCCCACAAGCGCTGTAACCACTTGACATGGCCTTTGTAGCCACTAGGTGTGACGGGGCTCTTAGATGGGTTCCCAAATGCTAGCGGCAAGATTCGAACATGGCTCTTTCAAGCCCTCGAAAGCTAGGGTTTATTGTGGGTCGTTGCGAAAAGGAAGAGTCTTTCGTTGCCAAAGGCATCTGCAGGGCTTGAGGTCGGAGCGAGGTCGAAAATGAAGGTTGTCGCCGCGTACCTGCTACTGCTGCTCGGCGGCAAGGCAGCTCCAGGCCCTGAAGACATCAGGTCCATTCTTGGCTCTGGTAGGTGCGCCTGCTCTAGCTTTGTGTGCGCAACCGATCTTCCTGTCTGCCCATGAGTATTTCAATATTTGTTGATTGACATCGTCTTTACTCAGTTCCCTTGGGCCGATTCTGGACAGCACGCGTAGAACGAGCATCTTCCTTCTGCTCCAATGATCTACTCTCACTGTTAGTTGGATTAGGAGCTCCTGCCTTAATCAGTTCCGTTTGCTGGCAGTTTTTCCTCCTACGAAATCGAGGAGATTGTCTCATATAGGAATCGTCACGATGAATTGCCCATCTTTCGCCGTTATTTCTCCCATCGAAGTTTCTAGTTGTGCATGTGAAGGGATCCCTACAGTTCATCGTCATACTAGTTATCTGTTTTGGCATTTAGCGCCATTGATCATCCCAGTCAAGTTTCCTATTCGTGCATAGAGCCGATCGAAACATTATGTTTCTTGCTTTTTTTTTGCATGTAATGCCATTCATGCCGCATATTTAATCAGAGTGGTCTGTCTTTTGAAGATCTATACTTCCAATAAATGATGTTTCTCTTGACTTTGGTCCTTTTACCGTCAGTTGATCAGGAAGGAGAGGTTTTAGTTGATGGGAAGATGTTGGAATTTGTGGTTGTTTTTTTTTGGAGCTGTGAAGTTAAGGTTTTGATGGTCTGTTTACATGTACTGCAGTTGGAGCTGAGGTTGATGATGATAAACTTGACCTCTTTTTCAAGGAGTTGGGAGGCAAGGATGTGAATGAAGTCCTAGCTCTAGGAAGGGAAAGGTTCGCAGCTGGTGGTGGAGGCGGTGGAGGTATTGCAGTTGCTGCTGCCAGCAGCGGCGGTGGCGGTGGCGGTGCTGCTGCTCCTGCTGCAGAGGAGGAGAAGGAAGAGAAGAAAGAAGAGAAGGAGGAATCTGATGATGTAAGCCTAGTGTAAAAAATTCAATTTTCTTTACTGTGACTGCAGTTGATACATGTTATATCAATGGAATTGCTGATTTTTTTTCTCTTTTTTTTGCAGGACATGGGCTTCAGTCTCTTCGACTAAATTGTTATTCTTGTGATTCGACTACAACTGGAAGTCTCATGGATGCTTTACAAGTCAATGAGATTTCAAACTTTGTATACTGGTTCTGGCAATGAACTTGGCCAGGTTTTGGATAACTTTAATCATAGAGCAGTTTTGTGATCAACCCTTTGTAGTGACATTTGTCAAGGTGGTGCTCAAGTAAATCGAGCTATTTTTGAGAGCAGGGTCAGGCAAGCATATGTATCGTCGAAGGGTGTAATGCTCATTTCTTTGGTTAACTATACTGCAGGGAGACACACACACACACACACATGTACATGTTGATGAAGAGGTGTAGGAGGGTGTAAGAGATGTATCTAATCATGCATGACGTTGTGTATGCTCAGTTGGGTGGTGATTATAATGGTTCTACAGAGCAGTAAGGTTAACTGACGCTTAAGGTCTGCTTGTTAGCTTCATACACATGCATTGGTTTGCACAGGTTTACCACATTGTGGTCATAAGACCAAGTCTGCGTCTTGGTAAGACCTTTCCAGGAAAATTGAATTTAAATGCCTCATGAACTTTGTGAAGTGTGGGAAAGAATGTGTTTTCGATGCAAGTGGCATGCTCAATTGTTTTGTCCAATTGTTCTTTTTTTATTTGTTTTTTAGTTATGGTTGGAGAGAAAAGCATTTCATTATCGCCTTCGCTCTATCCATCTTACATGAAGCTTTGAAGGGTCTCGACCTATGCAAGACGACTGGGGATGATGATTGTACTCATTGTGCCCGTGTGCAGTGGCATCTGAAGGGTTTTTGTAGTCTAGAACATGACATCTTAGGCTTGACTGAGGGAGGGTAGCGGCAGAGCATGCCTTTGCTTGCTGTGTCCTTTCTGTAAGAAGTGTGGAGGTAGGTTCTTCAATATGAAACGCTTGCTTGTGAATAGGGACATTTCACTCTGCCAAGTGAATGGAAGAGTTATTTTTGTTGGGGGGAGGGGATTGGGGTTGGCTGTTTCTGTGTCTGAAATCAATGCCTTTGTGAATGATCATCTGCCATGCTTGCAACATGCTCATTCCCTCGTGTTGGTGCGTTGTCCGATCCTGGCCTCGTTCAGCTTTAAGTGTTGAGTGATCGGAGGGGTGTGCATTTGTGACCGCCTCTCCTATCCATGCCTATGCATGCTAATGTTTTCATTCTGTGTGCGTGTGCGCTCCTGTGCGCGATGAAGAATTGTGACGAGGGGTTCAGTGTTCTGCCTGGCAAGGTTTTTCTCTCTCCTGTAAAACAAGCAGATTAATTGTCATTAGTCTGAAGGGAAATTTCATTGGGGTAGATTTGTTGGAATTCTGCAAGCTAGCTACTAGTTGTTTCATTTCTCCTCTCTTTACGAGGTGACAGTTGAAAGTCTCATCATTTCCAAGTTCCTGTAGTTCCATCTTGATGGTCAAATACTGTGAAGACCCTTTCAGGTGCTAATTTAGTTTACAATGTTTTGGCAGCCGTGTGTAGAAAATTTCAAGCCCTGAAGGTGATGAAAAACAGTCAATTTAGTAAAATTGGAAGTGTAGTGAAGTGGAAATAAGTAGAACTTCAAGAGCATGGCGACGGAAGTAATTTGGAAATGTGAGGAATGCAGGAGTGTTTTTGAATACATGGTGTAAACTCTTTGAGTGAATGATTGTTAAAAAGCTTTATTTTAAGGCTATGTGACGAACATATAATAAAATGTGTCGCATATATTTTGGATTCACTCAAAATCTTCGCAAATTTACGAAGTTAATTTCTTGCATTTAACGTCCATTAAGCATTGGATTCCATGATGAGTGACAACTTGCTCATCATTTGACTTGGGCTATGCATAAATCTCTTCGAACACTGTCCAAACTGGATGTCCTGCCTATTGATGCTAATTATTGCCAGGCAAACCAGCACTTTGCTAATTGAGTGACATCAAAGTTGTCTCCTACACCATGAAAACTTAGTTTCAAACCTATGGATCATCTCCATAATAGTACCAACAGGAGTCCTCAAGGCCGAATCTACTCAACAATGTCTTAATTTATATTATTTGACACAATGCTATACCTCCACGTTGCTCAGATTATCTACTCAAATAATGATGCAAGAATCCAAAGCCATCTCAGAAAGAGGCATTCAAATCATCTTTTTAGTTAACAGTATGTATTCCATTTGGTCAAGTGTATCAAGTCTTCAGTGTAAAGAACAACAACACAATTTGGCCAACTAACTTTGTATGCATGCGATACAATCTCCAACCTTTGCTTGTAGCCTTGTAACACACAAAAATATACTCGACGGCATTATCATCCGTGTTGTTTTGCAATGTTGCTCAATGTAAAGCAAGCAAAGCCATGTAAATACTAATACAAGGCTTGCTTCCATACCAAGCTCCTAGAGAGAGAGAGAGAGAGAGAGAGAGAGAGAGAGAGAGAGGGGCTTTAGAACACTTGGAGAACATATATATGAATATAAAACACGTACAAAAGCTTTACTTTTGGTCATACATTGTATCATTTTCGTAAGTGACAACATGTTTTTCCTCTAAGCAATGCAAGTTTGATGAGGTGCATGCAACACCACACTTGATATTTTATCCCACCACTATCCAAAAATGGATCAGAATCTTAGACATATAGTTCCTCACTCCAATATGTATAGAAAGTGCCCACTAAAAAACCAGAGACTTCTTTAGTCATAAACAAAAATTGCTTGAAGCACATAAGCACTTTCGGCTTTGCCTTAGCAAGTAACCATCAATGAAAGTCACGATGTATAGATGGTTGGAAAAAGATGGAATATTCGTCAAATCACAAATATCACTATAAACAAGCTTCAATTTTTGAGTAGTATGCACAAAACTATCTTTAAATCTTGAACTTTGCCCAAATTATATGTTTCATACACATGTCACTTTTCCCCACATGGGTATGTCAATTCACCCATGTGAGACTATGTATTTGATTGACATAGGCTACAAAAATAGATGGATACTCTTCACAACAGAGATTGTGGATTATACATGAGCCGTCCATTTTGTTTTATGATCCAACGATACAGATCGCTTCACTAAGCAAATTGCAATTCTTGCAACATACTTCTCGTTGAGAAAGCATGTGCCCTTGATTCCAGAAGAGAGGTAACAAGCTACAAATAAAAGTTTTTCAACATCGAAGAGAGAATTTCACATAGAAGATATGACCATATAGAATCGATAATGATTTGGAACGCTAGTCTTATGCCTTGGATCGCCAACATCATATACATTGTGTATCTCACAACACTATAATAAGTATGTCATATCCTGATTTATTAGGCTATTACTGGTCACAATTCTCATTCAATTTTTTTCTTCAAAAGTCAATGTCCATAATAACACACATTCATATCCATAATATTGCTCGAAAGACTTTCAAAGACTCAACTAATAATGTAATAAGGTTGGCAGTCACTTGCAAATTTTATCTCCATTTTGACCTTGGAGACCTATCTCTCTCTACCAAATGCCACTTGTATAGGTTGTGGATGCACCTCCATTTGTGCCTCTTTAGTCTCTCTTCAAAAATCAATGTCCATAATACCACAGGTTCATATCCATAATATTGCTCGAAAGACTTTTGAAGACTCAACTAATAATGCAATAAGATTGGCAGTCACTTTCAAAATCTATCTCCATTTTGACCTTGGAGACCTATCTCTCTCACCTACCAAATGCCACTTGTATAGGTTGTGGATGCACCTCCATTTGCGCCCCTTTAATCTCTCTCTTCTAGTTAGAAGCATCCTCAATCAACGGAAGCCGTAGCTACTCTTGATCCTCTATTAAAGACTCCTATCTGTGGAGAATATGTATTGAGTTATGACCTGATTAATATTATTTTTTTGTCTACATTTTGTACAAGTTCATTAGTAACTTGAGTGATTACTTAAGCCTTGATTATGTTATGGTTAATAAATTATGAACGCCACCCTAATCTATCCACCATAGATGTCAACATTAAGTTCCACTTTCTTGTAGGTCCCTTCATTGGTTCAAACTAATGAAGCAAGACTAGGGATGCATACTGCTTAAACCTAAAACCCTACATATATCAAAATAGTATACTGCTTATATTGAAGAATTGTGTATATTAACCATTGGACTTGAGAGGGCATAAGCTACATGTGTGCATTGAATATTGAATATACTGTGAGTGAAGAAAGACTTATCAAAGCGTATTAGGTCCAAGGTATCTATTGTCAACTATGTGGTTGAAGTGCTTAAGGTGATCGAGTCTTACAAGATGGTGAGCGTGTTTTTTCGAGCGAAGAAAAAAACAAGCGAGTCCCTCAATAAAGTTTTTGTGAATTAGAGAGATTTTCAAAATTGATAAGGGAAAAGAGATGGTCGAAGAGTATGACAAAGACATAGTTCAATAGGCATTGCAAACCACAAATACAAACCAAAAGAGTCTTGCCCACAAATGAACATATATTAAATGACACAATTCCTTGGGATGACGTAAGAACTCAAGAAAACAAGCTATAAAGGTATGGCTCCTCTATGTAGTCCCTCTCCATGCCACTCCAGAGTCCATAAGTAGTCAAGTTGCGTCTTGCAGGTAATATCGTATCGTATTTTTTGTAGGAGTCATTCCTAGTGCATGAAACAAGGGCACACTCTGTGCAGTGCAAAGTGGAGGGAGTGGTCCGTGTGTATGCACTAAAAATAGTGTGACGTTCTTCTATGCTTAGTAGTATGGAAAAATGCTTGGGTTGCCTATATATATGCACCCTAACATTTAAATCTAAGCTAGCGCATGCTACCATTTCAGCACGGAGCTGAGTTGTTGGTGTGATGGTTGTTCATGCAAAGCTTGGAAGGATGTCTTCTGATGTTCTGTCCTCTTGAAGGTAGGGAATCTGGGAGATCCATTGCCTTCCTCACAATTCTCGCAAGGTAACACTCTGTCAACCCTTTCTTTTCTCTTCCTGCACACCAAATGTTCCATTCCGTTACAACCCTTCCTAGTCAGTGCCATGATAACTGTGGAAGGACAAGGAAATGGTGGGCTGAGGTGTGATGCTCTTGGACGGAATGGGCCTCACAAATAGTCTATGTGTCCATGGGGCACTTGTAGGATAAATATAGCCAACGAGAGAGAATAATTATTTCTTTGCTATCCCAGGGACACATCCTAAGGCTACTTTCAGGGGTGTTTCCTCTATGTCGCTTTCTTTGATTGGAAAAGCAAGTTTGTATTGGTCGTCAGGCCTACCAATTGTTGGGTTCCCTTGGAAACCATGGTCTTTCATCTTGTATGTGAGTGGGAAGTGAGCTTCAAGCAAGTAGAAAGCGAAAATGTGGTAGACAAAACAACTGATATTTTTTTTGGATGAGAGCTTTTTATGCACTTGCGTCCACCCTTTTTGTGAACCTGATTCATGCATCTAAACTTAGCCTAAGTACCACTATATTTCATCTTTATTGTTCAAGATCATGACTACTTTTCAATATTTTGCTCAAGTATGTGCCTCCGATATTGAAAGCAGGTCACATTAAAGGGAATCTTGATCAAACAGGAAAAGGGAGGGACGCCATCTGGCAGGCGAGAGAGAAGAAGACGATTTTTAACGTCAAGTGGCAGGCGAGACAGAAGAAGACGATTTTTAACGCCACATTCTAGGTCTGCGCTGTCGGCGCAAGCGTGGAGAGAGAGAGAGAGAGAGAGAGAGAGAGAGAGAGAGAGAGAGAGAGAGAGAGAGAGAGAGAGAGAGAGAGAGAGAGAGAGAGAGAGAGAGAGAGAGGGAGATGGCAGTCGGGTTGCAGGCGTGGTGGGTTCCTGTTGTGTGCAGGTCGGAGAAGATTCTACAGGGGCTGATGCGCAAGCTCTGAACAGTCCGCAGGGGATGCAAAGCAGGGGATGCTGGACACAATCCGCACGATGGGGAAGCGGTTGTGTGCGCAGCACAGGACAAGCAGGTGATGGAGGAGGGCTGTACGCGAGGAATCTCGGAGGAAGGGCTTTCGTGAGACTGCAGCAGAGAGACCCAAGGTTCGGGCCGGAAGGAGCTTGCGAAGGTGGTTAGTGGGAACACTAGGAAAAGTCGGGTGTATGGTTTTACAAAGCCACAAAGCTGTCTTTCTCTTGCTTAGTTTTTGGCAAAAAATCAAAGTTTAGTGTATATTTAACCGACTAAGGTTGCAAAATCTTGGCTAGATTTTTAGCTTGCCTTGAAGAAAATCAATAGAGTTTTACTAGTTATAGTGTAAATACCAGCAAATGCTTCAATTTAAAACTAAAAATCAAGTAAGTTTTCAATGTGTCCTTTTTTGTGTTTGTTAGAACCAATATTATTTTTGCCAAGCCCTGCTTTGCTCCTTGCTCCATTACCACATCAAAGTTGATCTTAGCAAGTTCTTGGCACAATACTTAAAGGTAGAACAAAACTCTCTCTATTTGTCTCTATTTGGATTGATGAAGCAATTGGCTACGTTTTATCGAAGGTGTATGTAGGGCCCATAAAGAGAACATTTTCTTTGCTCATAATTTTGATAATGAATTTCCAAAGAAATCATCCTTTTTTATGACCATAATTCTTTAACGCATTTTTGAGCGTGTGTTGTGAGAGAGAGAGAGAGAGAGAGAGAGAGAGAGAGAGAGAGAGAGAGTTACCGCAATAGTGTCTGGCCTCACAGAAATAGCAACTCTAGATCCTTCATTGTCAACGGTACGCCACCCCTTGTTGAAACCGGTCCGCGTCGATGCGGACTTGTTTGGAGGAAATTCAAATACAATGATTTGATTAAAAAATAGAAAAAAACCTCATTTGTATAATATGTTAAAGAGCTTGAATGTCAAATAACATTGTTTGCAGACGTTGCCAGAACTTGTCCGCGCCAACGCGGATTGGTTTTAACAGCTTAACAAGGGCTTGCCGCTAGAGGGCTGCAAAAACACTCATTTTTTTGTGTATTTTAAAGAGCTTGAAGTAAATTTTTATTTTTTAGAGAAGTTGCTCGAACCTGTCCGCGTCGGCGCGGACTGGTATTGACAATGGGCTAGCCAAGATGAGGCAGATGTAAAATGTAGCAGTTGGAGACGAAACCTAGTGGTTGGAGGGCGATCGCAGTGGCAAAACCTATCAGCTAGAGAGCAATTAGTGACGGCAAAACCAAATTGGAAAAAAGCGGATTATTCGACCTTGCTGACTTAAAAATTGGATGGAGCCTAGAGAGAATACTTGCAAGGGGTCTGTGATGTTTGAGGCATGGTCAAGCTCTACAACGCTAAGTGGGGTCAAGTGGGGCCAAGCTAACTAGAGGACCAAGCACCATTGAGCGACCTAAGCTACAACAATTTGAGAGGTAATGAGCTGAGAGGGGCCGAGTTTAGCAGGGCTGAGCTACGACGAGATGAGTGGGGCTGGGCTACGATGGGCCGAGCTAACTGGGCGTGATGAATAAAAGCAAGGCAAGATTATTGAACAAGGCCATCACTAACTTGAGAGAGAGAGAGAGAGAGAGAGAGAGAGAGAGAGAGAGAGAGAGAGAGAGAGAGAGAGAGAGAGAGAATTGCACTCAAAACAAGTGAAAGGGTCACGATGGCTTTCTAAAACAATAAGAAAGTGATAAAATCATTAGGTTGAATTCAAATGGAATGAGTTTTCAGGAAAGGATTGTCTCAGCTTAGCCTTGAGCCAGTTGAAAATTGAAACTAGCCGATTGCAAACCATGGTAAAGGGAAGAAAAACCGGAGAAATATGCGAGAATATAGTTTAAAATTTATTTTACATTTTTGCTAGTATTTTCGGTTTGCTTCTTTGTCCGATGAAAAGAGACTTTCCTGAATGTTGGCTAGAATTAAGTTATAGAATGCAAGAAAAGTCAAGAATGTGAGACTGTGAAATAAAAAAAACTTAGCTATATATATATATATATATATATATATATATACACACATACATACATACATACATACAACACACACACACACACACACACACACACATATATATGTCTGTGTGTGTATAACTAAATAAATAAATAAAATATATGTGTGTGTGTACATATCCATAAAATTTACTAAAATTATGCAAGGTGAAGCTTCACTTTAACATTCTAAAACAAAAGAATGCAAGAGAAGTCAAGACATGTCCCAATGTGAAATGAAAGGTGAAATAAGAGATCCATTTACTATTTTAAAATTGAAATAACATTAAGGTAAGTCTCCATCATCATCACTGAAAACATTGAAAGTATGTCTAACCCAACTCTCCTCTAAGGCTTCTTTTAGAAAGCCAAAAAGAGAGAGAGAGAGAGAGAGAGAGAGAGAGAGAGATGTAGCTCTTGTCTCTGTCTCTTTGCTGTCGACTTTTTGTAAACAAGCGCCGCTAGTTTTATTACATGCATGGCTCCAAAGAAACAATGAAAAAACATAATCATAAAATAGCTTCAAAATGCTCACAAATTGTGTGCGACATTTCATAGGCACCATTTCATAGGCAACAACAAACAGGCAGTGCCAGCAAAGAGGTAGATAAGGAGAGGACACAAAGAGCAGTTTTTCAGAGAAATGAAACCCTACCTTTGCAACATGATGGTCGGTTGAGCTTTACTATTATTACTAGCCTTGCCCTTGAGAGAAAGATGGAAGGTAAAAAAGACCACCATTTTAATTTAAACAAGTGTTAAAATTAAGAGGCTAGTGATTTCAGTTAAACTTCACACTTTAAACAAGCTAGCACACTTTATGAGGCCAACATGAAGGTTGGAAAAGTGACTTGGTAGGTACCCAAGTGGCCTCATAGACTTGCTAGAAGTTAGTTAGTTCTAAACTTTTTGGGCGTTTTTGACGCATCCATAATTAACCACTTTATATGTACTTCTCTCACTTGGGATTTTGTCAGGGCTGCTACATTGTGAAAATTTAGATGTACGGCCATCTGTTGTAATCTATTTTTCAAGGGTGTTGCTCATATTTGCTTGCTCGGATATTGGCTTCACTCAATTTTCTTTGCTCGTTGATTGAAAAGCCTCAGGTGATTTGGAGGCAATTAAACTCAATAAATAGTAAATGACCATTGATAAAATACTAAAGTCAAGATTTTATTACACTAAAGAAGAAGTGGAAACCATTGAAAAGGTCTAGCGACTAAGCTTGCCACCATGTTTGAGAGGCTTCAATTGAATGCATTGGCTACTGGGTACAAAAGTTATTGAAGGTGACAAGAGGGGAAGAGCTAGCCATGGCAAGAGCGTGCAGACTGGAGAAAGAAAAATTGACCAAAATAAAACATGCTCTTCCATTAATATGATTTCAAGCTCTTCTTACATATGTATTTATAGAATTACAATGCTAACTTTAGCCATAGCTTTTGCCATGCACATTCCACCTTAGGGGTGGCTCTAAGACCAGAGGGGACTGGAACATGCAACTCACCACCCAATCGTGTCCTATATAGACCCTTGGCCCTGCTAATAATAAGACCCCCTTTATCGCATGTCCGTCATGGCCCTTGGTCTACCCGATCTTACCCTAGGCCTGACATTGCTCCCCCTTGGAGAAGTGTTTTTGTCCTCGAATGCAAAAGTGGTTATATCTTCATAAGAACACTAATGTTTTTTGCAATGGAACCCTTCATGGATCTAGCTATCCGTTTGAGCAGAATACGATTCAATAGGATGTTCAATGAAATCAAGAAGAACATTTTGATTTTCTACATTGTTGTCTCTTTGCAACCGTCGTGTCAATCGACCCATATCCAACATAGCGTATAGACTCCATTTAGAACTCACTTGAGTGTGCTAAACGAGTTATCACAACTAAGATATACCCAAAAGAGTATCTCTTTCACTTTCCATGAATGTAAGTGGATGATGTAACTCATCAGCATAGTATAAGTCCTTGACTTGTTATCAATCTTCATCAATAGACAACCCCATCATAACTGGTGTTCAAGGTTGATAAGATGAAGACGCTAAACTTAGTTTCACAACATGCTTTACCTAATTATAACCAAACTCCAACTAGAGAGATAACCATTACAATTGTTTTTCTTGGTGCTAACGTATGCACTTAGCATATCCTTTAGTACAAGATCAACACTTGTAAACTGCCTATTCTCTTTGGATAACTGACAATAATGAGGTGTGTTTTTCCACCATTTACAGACAGTCCTCCAAAATGACTCGTAAACATGGATCAAAATTCCTTGTATTATTGCTAATAAATCAATAATTTTAGGAGCAAAGTGAACTCCTTGAGATCCTAGACCATGTTTCTCTTCGTGTGACAACATGTGCCAAACTAAACACTACATGCAAGTCGATACTGCATAATGTAGAAATGTATTTCGGACACTATGGCCAAAAATACTTTGCTCCTACATGACCTTGTCATGTCTTTGAAGAGCGAATTGGATGAAAGCATTTAAGCCAACACATCCTACTTAGAAAAGTCAAGCAAAGTATATTAAAAAATGGAATGAAATCAAATCACATGCGTACCCAAATGTTGAACATAGTGTCCACTTAGCCATAGTCAAATGCACTGATCAAATCTCTTATTTGTAAAGGCCTAGTAACACTAATTGAAAGATTAGTGAAAAGCAAGCAATATAAACTGGGAACATTGGCTGTTGCCTGTGAAATCCAAATCCCTTGGTTAAAATCTATAATGTCAAACTCCTTGGTTAGACTCTGGATAAAAACTACTCAAAGTAGAAGCCAATGGTAACCAACATAGGCTATTGTGTCTAACAGTGATTGGAATCATCTTGGAAAGTTAAACTTGTTCACTATCCCTTGGTGGATTACAGAATCCTTTCCTTGAAAGTAAAACTATGATGGGATCAAACTATGACCCTCAACAATGATGGAGTGATAGTGTAGCTGGGTCATACCACTAAAAGTACCACTTCTAGAGACATAATCAATGCTAGAACTAAGAAACAACTCTTCTCAAGTTGGAATCTTATTCACAATTGGATCTCAAAACAATCATATCTCTCCACAAACGTGAGAGAATGATTCCTAACATCCAAAAAAAGTAGTCATACTAGATTTTCTTGGGTTTGCAACAACAAGATATTACCTACTTTAAGGCTCCCTTAGTCTATTCATGTTGTACCATGAAATATTTGATAGCGAGGACATGCCTTCTTGCTATCCACAAAAAAATCATCAGTATTGCCAACACCTTGTGCACATAAATTTTCCACAATGATCACAAGAAAATATTCCACCCTCAAATTTTCTAAACAGAGTAGTTGATGTTAGCGAAAGCGTAAACTATGCTTTAGTGGGATGAGTCCATTGTACTGGCATGCCATGTATGCATATCAAAAAAATATTGTGATAAGTCCTTGACTTTGATTACAATCTCAACAATGTGAGCCGATGACATACGTGCCTTGCACGTTTTGTATTGGTATGGATACATCACAGTTGGTCATTGCCAACCATGACTATGAGCTTATATTCTGTTATTGCCCGTTTACTAAACCTTTTTACCATTGTCCTTGATCCCAAATCAATGGGTGACACTTTGGCATGGAATAGAAGCCTTGCTTTACCCTATGTCTGTCAAAGCACTTTGCTTTGGACAACAGAGAATCTATTTTCAAATGAAATGGTAAAGACTAAAAAACAAGTAGAACTTGAAATAGACTAGCCTTATCGCCCCTCTGAGATCCAATTCCTTTGCTTGAATCTAGATTATAGACATGTATGCTAAGAAATGTAGAGATGGCAATGTATCTTGCATGCCCTTATGGCTTGGCTCATACTGACCTTCAAGAAAATTAGGTAGACATGGTGCCAAGTTTTTCCAAGTTCGTATGCTAATAGCATATTTCAAACTTTGGAAACTTTTATGCAATCTTTCCTAATGTGAAGCTTTGCTTCATTGATATCCATCAAAAAGGTGAGACATAACGGATGTCAAAGTAAAAGAAAGTCAACCTTGTCGAGCTTGCATAGAGAGTCGGCCTTGTCAAATCGTGCATCTTATGGAGAATCATTAGATTGCCCTATATTGTGACAATAAATAGCTTAGGAATGTAGCTATCCAACTTCGTCTAACTACCAAACTCTACTTGACCTAAGCAACCCGCGGCTTGTCAAATTGGCAGTGTAAGAAGTCTGCAAAATCGAACAAGTTACTTAGCAATTTTCTAGAATAACCACCCTTGGCATCGAAAGTTGTAGCACCCTACAATATGATGGTTGACGTTGGATTTAGCTCATAGCTGTGGTCATCCATGAGCATCCAATGTGTTTCATATCAAAGAGATACCGGCCAACAAAAATTTATGGAGCCTTGCTCCGTAGGTCGAACAGACTGATGTACCATAGTGCATCTTACGTTGTCGAGCGAGGTATCATATTTGAAGCGTAAAGATACCTACTGTTATTGCACAAACAAAGTATATTTAGCTGCTCCATATTGCTTGCATGCACCTACTACCAATTAACTTTCAAACCCATCTGATCTGGCTTGTCGATAATGGGTTGCTCATAATCTTGCCTAGGAGCCTTGCCCTAGCAAAAAAAAAAAGAGACCCCAAAGATCTCTGATGCCAAACATCTGGCACCTCTCATCAAGGCTAGAAACAGGCCTTGCCAGCCCTCCTAGAAAAGTAAGCTCTACCCTCCTTGAGAGATATACTCACATAATTCTAGGCTTGACAAGCCCTTGCTTCTTCTTGTATATCCCATCGTGAAAAACTGTAAGAGCGTAGGCACACAAGCGGTGCCATTACTAGGTTCTTGAGATTTCTTGAAGAATACCTTACAAAAACCTCTTTGGCGAGTGCTCTCCTTGAAGAGACCTCTTCTTATTGATATTTCCATGCAAAAAACTTCTTACCAATGGCATCTCTTATCTAGGCCGTGCTTGTCAAGATGCTGAGCCAAAAGTTTGTTATTGATACTCTTGAAGGTTGACAGCCTTGCTGAACACCCTTGTTGCTTGGTCATGTTCAAAACCAAGCATAAATGGCCTTGCCAAAACTATTCAACCAAATCTAATGGACTTGTGTAGGCCTTGCTTAGGCCATGCTCAAAGCCCCACTCAAAGGATACCTTGCTTATATTCGCGACCATACTTGAGGCCACCTTACCTAGAATGAAGGCCATGGCCCCCATAGTAAGAATTGCTTGTCGAGGCCACGATGCCTTCACCACTCCTCATGAATTTATGGCATATACATGACACTCCTTTGCTCTTCCTAATGCATTTTGAATCCTGCTGTAATGCTTCTTGCAAAAGCTTCTCAAAACTTGCTACAGGTCCCCTCAAAAGGAGACAAAATGAACTCCTTTTACAACTTTCCAACCCCGTATTTGCTTGCTCAAAACTGCAAAACATGCTGTGTCTTGCTAGACGTGGGCTACCCTTGCACCATGCATACATCCTCATGGCCCTTTGCATGGATCTCTAAATCCATGCTGAAGCTTGGAGAACCTACTGAAGCCTATCGATTCCATTACTGTGGGCTACTGCCCATAGTTGGGGGGGTGCCCATTAGATAAGCTGAATTTGAAGTGTTCCTCTACTTATGATAGTAGAACACATTGATGTGTACACTTGGAAAATGACTACTTATAACATAGTTGGTGCATGAGAGATACATTCAAGGCTTGCCAATAACTCACCGAGTCTTATATTGGCTGGCCAGCTTAATGATTCTTGCCACGCACACTTTGACAATAAATCATGAAGAATGAGAAGAGATAGCTGGAGGGCATAGTCGGTTGGACAATTTCAGTGAAAGGGGAGAAAAAAGTCTATCTTGTTTGGGCTATGTGTCTCTCTTCAATTTTTGAGTTTAAACTATGTGGATACTATGTTTATGGTAACCGTGCTAGATCATCTCACAATTTTTTGTTAAGTAAGGACAAGCTTGACATGTTGGTGTATCTAAAGTTGGTCTGTGTTGTGAAAAGATGAGCTATGGGTGTCTACTAGTGTATTCTAGGGAGGTAAAGTAGGTATGAAGGTCAAGGGCAAGCAAGTGGCTATAGGTGTGTATGCTTTATGTGATTATTTGAGCCAAGATGCTCTACCATAGGGCCTATCAAAAATGGATGGTCAAAGTGTTCAAGGTGATGAAATGGGAGTGCAAAAGATGATCCTTGAAGTGTTATCTAAGCTCATCCAAATGACTCATCAATAGGAGCTATGGGATACAAGATACTGCAGTTTGAAAGTAGAGGTGGTTTGTAGACCCTTGCCAGCTTGAACAGGTGCAAGTGGATGGTCAGAGTAGAAGTGAGTGGATAGATATGAAGTGATTGATTTATGGAGCGTGTCGATCTTTCAGATCGGTAAAATTGGAGACCAAACGACCAAGTTATTGGCAAATGAAGTTTTGCTAGGGGTCAATTTTGTGCCAGTTTGGTTGCCTTGATGATTGTGCCATCAAGAGTTTTCTCATGATTTCCAGGGTTTTCTATGATGGTATGCATCATACAAATCTAGTTGGAAGTGATAGGGCATTAGTCGGAGCTGTGAGCGAGGAGATATGCCCAGCTGAAGTTGGTGGATAACCGTTGGGAAGGAGAATCATATGATTTTTTGCCATTTTGCAGCTTGTCGTTCAAGGATGTGGGAGATCTAGAATACATAGATGGTGTTGGGAGTTGAATTGCCAAACCCGAGCTATCACTGGGAACTTACAACAAATCAATCTAAGAGGTGAGCAAAAAGTGGGAGCAATCCAAAGGTGGTGCAAAACTAGTGCAAAAAATGATTTTTTAAAAGCATTTTGAGGAAGATTTTCTAACCCTCAAGAGGTGGAGGGCTCAAGGGCTGCCACGTGGTGCCAAATGAACCCACATGGGGAGCGTAAGGTTGTAGAGCTGGAGTATATGTATTAGAACAAAGCACCCTCATACAACTACAAAGGAAGAGAGAGAGGAGCTCTCATGGCTTTGTGATGTCTATTGGTGGTACTATGTTGTGTGTCAGCCAGTTGTTGGTTGCGGTTTGGAGACCTTAAGGGACAATACATGCAGAGGTGAGGGCCCACATGCCCCTCCTTCTTTTTTATTGAGGACATATATGTGCTTGTGCTTGGGGCCATTGGTGCCGGGCGCCAGAAATAGAAGGCCGTTCCCACGTGTGCAGGTACGCAAGGAAAGTTGGCTAAGTGGAGCTACTTATGAAATCATGCAAAACAAGAAAAAAGGATTGCTAAAAATGTACAAAACGCCCTATCAGGGGACATTTCTTACACGTTTTGGAGGCTTTTTGCCCGATAGTCGGTAGAGGAGCCGAAGAGGCTGTATGATCTTCTGTGTGTAGTGTTTGGTGATGAAAAGAACTCCATAGCTTCTCCTTTTTGATGTGTCTCTCTCTTCCCCCCCCCCCCCCCCCCCCGCCCCCCTCCCCCCTCTCTTTCCTTCATCTGGTTTGTGTTGTGGTGCCAATGTGTGTGAGCATGTGTGCCCCCCACGCCATTTGTGGTGTGCAAAGTGGAGTGAAAGAGTGGTTTTGTGTGTGTGATGGTGTGTGGGATTAAAGCATTGAGGATTTGTTTCAGGAAAGAACACCACCCTCTCCTACAAGCTTGGACAGTGACTAAGCACCTCTAAGCTTCACATGAATCACTACAACCTACCTCAAGACAGATCACACATACCAACACGTGTATGCTCAATCAAGGTAATATTGGACTTGAAGATTCACTACCAGCACGTCATTGACACCATGCCGGGTGGGGAGCGGTTTTTTGAGGTTCTGGCATCAGATCAACCATTTGTTTTACCTTTGGTACAAGGCAATGTACCGTTTGAAGTTTTAATCTATGTCCTAGTATAATAGGGTATACACGCCTCCTTGTAAAGAAGAAAAATTTTGCAAGTTAAGAAGTGTGTCTTTCTAGCTCTCTCTCAGTAATCATGGCAAGTGTAGCATTTCCAACTTTTACTGGTAAGGTGGGCGAGGATGCTGCAGACTTTCTAGACAACTTGGAAATAGCATGTGTCATCTCTGCAAGAGATGATGATGTTTCGCGCTTGCGCATCTTCCCACTTCTAATGAAGGTGGAGGCAAGATCATGGTACAATGCCTTGGCACAAGAAACCAAAGAACGGTGGGACTTATTAAGGGCAGCCTTTGTCAAGCGTTTTGGAGAGGGCACAACATCAGAGAAGCTATGGCAATTGTTGACAGAGTTGAAGGAGGGCAGTATGCTGGAATACGCATCATATGAGTCAAAGTTTGTAGATTTATGGGGGCGATGGGTTGCATCGCTAAGAGAGGATGAGGGGGCACCTGATTTCCTAAAGAAGGATCAGTTTGTGGCTGGGTTATGGCCAACTCTTAAAGAGAAGGTGAAGGGAAGGTTTCCTGCTACGTATGAGCTAGCAGTTGAAGTGGCCCGCCTTAAAGACAAGAAGTTGCGCCTACAAGCCAGCAATATCGATGGAGAGGAAGCCGTTAGGACCCGACCACCTCTAGCACCACCTACAACAGTCGCCTAGAGGATTCAACCACAAGAACCAATTGAAGATCAGCAAGACCTGCTCAATCGAATCACCAATCAACTTGAGAATCTCTCAGTCCATTTGATACAACAAGGGCATGCACACAATCGCAACCAAGAGCAAGGAAGAGGACAACGAAGGCAAAACCAAGAATACCACTGCTACAATTGTGGGGAGGATGGTCATGGCATGTACTACTGTCCACAACCAAGGAGGCAGAATTTCAACAGAGGAGCCAGACAAAACCAGGCTTCACGACCAAGAGCAAGACCACCACCACCGAGGGCACCACGACAAGCACCACCCGTGCAAATCTTACAACCACCGATTCAACCACAACCACCACCACCACCACCACAACCTCTCATTCCACCCTTACCCCCACCACCAGTTGGCAATCAAACAGTAAGCGTCATCAGTCTTGAAGGTAAGGGAAAGGAGAAAGTGGAGGAGGATAAGACCAAGGTTAAAGGAGTAGATGCCATTGGGGTAAAACGCGCTAGGCATGGTGAATCTTCCCAAAAGGAAGAAAAGATGAAGACTAAAGGGGAATCTAGCAAAAAACCGTCCAAGTCACGACGTAAAATTGACATTGTAGATTTCTCTTTGGGTGAATGTTCTAAACCATATGATTTGGTTCAAGATGTTTCTGTGCAAGGCCCAAAAATCACCTGGCCCCAGTTACTCCACCTAGCACCTAGGGTGAGGAGACAATGGACAAAGATGGTTAACACGAGGCGACCAAAGCCAAAGATAGCTGGGGCTATCTCTGGGATGAATCTAGACGACATACTACCAGTGATGGATGCTTATATCAAAGGGAAACACATCTCCAATATCTACATCGATGGTGGCGCACAAATATGCGTCATGAGTGAAAAAATGATGCACCGTTTGGGTTTAGAGATGAGTCGGCCGGCACCATGCCGAGCCAAAATGGCAAATAATTTAAAAGTTCAATGTGTTGGTGTCATAAATGCAGTTAGGATAAAGGCATTCAACACCGAGGTAGATGTGGACATCTTTGTCATGCCACACAAAGGGGAGGGCTATCCTATCATTCTAGGGAGGCCTTGGCTTATGGCTATGAGAGCTAAGCAGGACTGGGACACCGGCATAATCCAGATGAAGGATGCAAAAGGGAGGCCAATACTTTACGACATGAAGAAAGGTCGGCAATGCGACATGGATCTAGAAACCTCTATGGATGAGTTTTCTAGTGGTGAATCTTCAACCACTTCAGAGGAGGAGTCAACAGGGAGTGAAGGAAGTGATAGCTCCATTGAGGTAATGGGCCTCACATTCAACCACAACAAGGTGGACCCTTCAAATTTGCAACCACATGTGAAAGTGGTGAAGACACTTCAACTACCCCTATGGCACGAGATTGGTGAAAGACTCATGCAAAGAAATGCAATTGAGGTCTACTAGCACTTTAGGTTTTCATTTCTAACTGTGAACATTGTGTGTAACATTAATTTGGGAAGCTCTTTAAGTTGGGTTGCGACAAGAGTGGAAGGATTGACATCAACAACCAGTGGAATCAATCTAGGACACACCAATCAAGGAAGAATGGTTTTGCATACTAGTGGTAACATGGAGTCATTTTTCAAAATGTGGTTTGGAGTTTATCTTTTGTACATGGTGGGCTCTCTTGTGCAACAGGAATCAACCATGCAATCTATCCATGTGGGCAACAGGTCTCTATTAATTTGGCATGAAGAAGGAAAACAAGCAAGATATGAGGATTATGGTTTCTTACTCCCTTTTGGCTATGTGTCTGGAGGAGGAAGCCATGCATGGTCCCGCTTTGGAATACTTTCAAGGAATGATCAAGTTCTTTCCATACCTTCTATCACTTATGCAAGAGTTAATTCTTGTGCAGCTTGTGGACTCAAGAATCATTATAAGTGTGATCTTCTGAAGAGGACATTATTGCATACAATGGATTTACGTTTAGTGTGGGACCCAGGTGGACACCGAAAAGAAATTTGGGGAGCCTCATGCTTCCAAGGGATCCATTATTCCCTACAAGGATCTACAAGACACCAAGGAGAAATCCTACTCTATTTCAACATGCTCACGAACAGAGCTAGAGGCATGAATACCTCTAGCCTTAGGGGGAGGGCTAATGAGGCATGCTTTTCCATGCATGGGAACCCCCCCATATTTTTTTCTCTTTTACCAAAAATATTTCCTATTATGTAAGTTACTTTTGATTTTTTCTTCCCTTTTTCACTAACGTTTTAGCCTTTATTAAATAAATAATACTTATGCTAATCAATCTTGATGTAGCATAATAAGTAAGCTTTCTTTGTTGATCTCTCTTTTGATCTTAAATATTAAATATATATATATATATATTCTAGTATTTTCTAATATTTTTTTTTCATGTATATATATTAGTCCACTCTACCAAATATTTTATTCACTAGTTTTCATTTTCAAACCTCAACCCCACTTTCAAATTTCAATAATACCTCCATCTAGATGATTGCCAATCTTTTCAACACTCTAGGTCATGTTTTCATACACATGAAGGAGCTTACACTTGAAGGCAAGAGAGAAGTCCACTCAAAGGGGACCACCAAAAGACTTTTGCAGCCACAAATAATATATTATTTGGCTGAATTTTTTAAGTAAAGAAGAACCCCGAATCTGAAGGAGTGTTCAACATGAAAGATGTAGCTCGTGATCTCAACTTTTAGCTCAATTTTTTTCAGAATTTTTGGAGTTATAAACACGGAGATATGATTTTTGTAGTGGACCCCAGTTTTCTCGTGTAATGGTGACACAAGCCATCCCCAATTTTCTTCCTTCTAGAATGGCTATGGTTCTACAAGTCTTCAAGCATGATTACAAGAGACAAGGCTCTTTTAATGAGGTCTTGGCTAGTCTAGAGTAATTCTATCACCATTTTTGGAGGATCCATCCTCATCAACAAATATCCACCTTCGACAACCTCTCTTATAATTTTCTTACCTCTCTCTTCTCTCCCTAATAAGCTTATGTCTATGCAAAGCTAGACTATTGTAAATATTTCCTATCCTCTACATCCTACCCACATTCTCTCTTCTTCTCTCTCTATTGACTTTGGTATTTTAAATAATGAGGAGACAAGATGGGAGCCACAGTCACATGCACCCCATTTTCCTAGTCACCAAAGTGGGACATTCACCTCAAATAGAAATATTGCTAAATCCTTCCCTCCTTCCCTATATAAGGAGGCCATGAGAGCTCACTTGGGAGGGAGATACACACACACACACACACACACACACACACACACCTATCCATACACACTCTTGTGCTACATGCTTGTAGCATGAACCCTAATCACATAATCACAACACCATCATCATCACCATCACCATGCACAAAGATGAGCACCACACCTCCACACCACTTGTAATTAAGGGTTGAAGGCACAATTTCAAGAAGAAGAAGGGTGGACACACTCATGATATTTCTCGCCATCAACTCCCATCTCTCCATTATGCCTCCTACGATCTTGTCCCTTTCTCATTTTCTTGCCATACGCTACCTATTGTATTCATCTTTTGCAAGCAATCAACACACTCCATCTTGGTGCCATACTTTGTGTCGCTTTGGATACATCTCATTGTGAGTATGGTATATGCTTGTTCCTTGCCTTTTTTTTCTGCTTATGTAAAGGTGTGCGGATTTGCCACCATACACACACTCTCTCTCTCTCTCTCTCTCTCTCTCTCTCTCTCTCTCTCTCTCATATTCCTATCATCTTGCTACTTCCATCTTGAGGTGTGCGGATTCGCCACCTCTTGTATGATAAGTGAGCATACTCGCAAGTTTCCCCTACCTCATTATCTTCCTTACTACATGCACGCGTAGCGAGCCCATTCTCACTCACTCACCACTCCTCTCACCTTATTCTCCGACCACCCCATTCCACATTCGGACGTAGATCTTGAAATTGTTTCCATGCATGCTTCATTGTGTATATGTATGCGTCCTAGCCGCATATCTTGCTAGGTGGTGCCCCTATTGTGTATTCCCCATGATGAGGCCATTGTGCATAGTCTTGGTGTAGAGGCCACCGGGTCTATTTTTTTCACTTCCGCCTCTCATTATCAAGGATATAAATGAGAAACTCATTTTTGCAGGTGAAGTCATTCTAGATAGTTTCCTTGTGCAGACTGTTCTTGATGCTTTGCTAGATTCTTACCAGACTTTTGCTAGTACTTGGAGACTTATGACCCAAGGAAATCTTGATGTTGTCAAGTTTGATACATTATGCACATTGCAATTGCAAGAGTCACTTTCAAGAAAGAACAGGGCTAAACAATGTACAGTTGCATAGGCTTTAATTGTTGCTCAAAGGAAAAGTGGTAACAACAATGTAGCCACTTCTCACGGTTCTTCCACAAGTAGAAAATCACATGTTTCTAATGCTTCTACTGGGAATTCTGATGAAAAGGGCAAAAAGAAGACGCATTTCCATTATTGCAAGGCTAATGATCACTTGATTAAGCAATGTCTTAAATTAAATGCAAACGAGGCCAAGAAGAAAGAGGTTGGTTCCACTACAAGTGCAATTATTGTAGAGTCTTCTGTGAAAGGAGATTGTGATGCTGATGTAGATGCAGAGTGGGCATTTAGGGAAGAGTGCACTTATGATCCTTCTGTCCATGATGCATGTATGTCATCAACTGCTACATATTCTCATGTGTAGTACTTTGAAAGTGGTGCTACAAAGCACATTACCTCACATCGTGCACATTGTGACTTATTTACCTCTCTCGAGTCTATCCCTCATGGGAATACAGTCACTTGTGAAAACAATGCATATTATCTGGCCTAGGGAGTTGGAAAGATTGTGTTCACTACTGTAAATGGAAGTTCTTTCACAGTTGTTGATGCACTTTATGTACATTTAATGGCCTAGTAACTTGTGTGTAGCGGAAAATAACATGAACATAGTGAGCATTTCATTAGAATAGGTTCCTAATGAGCATAACAAGAGTGCTTGGGTGGAGAGAGCAATAAAAAGTATAACACCTAGATAGATAGGCATGAACAATACTTCAAAAGAGAGATAAATTAAGCTATTGACAATAGTTAAGGACCAGATTTACATGGAGCCGGTCCCCCCTCCAAAAGGCTTTGTATTATAGGTTTCCCCCATCAAGAGAGACATTTTACAATACAATTCTTTGTGTTCCTTCAACAACTAGATAGTACAATGAAGAAGGAAACTTCAAGAACTAAGAAAAACACTTATAAAACACAACATCAATTCCCTCACAGTCTCAGACCCAAGACCTCACACACCTTCGAAGATGGTGAGAGCTAGCAGGGTATGAGAGTAGATTGAGAGGAAGAAGGAGTAATCTTACGAGAAAGATGTACATCTCCTCCAATAATCACTCATATTAGCATAGAATAGCTTAGTAATTAGCATGGTAGAGGAGATGAGCATGCATTGAAGCTTTGCTCTTGGTTGGATTTGCATCACAAATCCAAGAGTTGTTGGTGTAGGCCTCCCTTCTCACAAGCTTGGAGTAGGTGGTAAGCTTTTCATTAAAGCTTGAGAAGGAGAGAGAGAGAGTCTTCTTGGTTCACAGAGTAGCTAGTGTGAGTGTGTGTGGAATAATGCCTTGAAAAATTCACCCCCCTCTCTCTCTTGGTCGACCCCTCATGCTATTTCCTCTTGCTGGCTTCCCATTGGACCCCTCCAGGCTTAGCCAATAGGATTTAAGAAGCATAAGTGATAGTCTTGTGACATGTGTCCCCCTTTCTCCTTTTGTGAGAGCTTTAGGTAATTAATTAATGCAACTAAACTCTCATTGGACCCCTTTGTCTCCTGGCCAATAGCAATCAAGCAAGCCATTGGGCTGTTGAATGCTCATTGGACCCCTTGGGAGACTGTCCAATAGTCTTTTAGAGAGAGCTTAATTCTTATTGGTTCTTTTATTAAGTGTTTTCAAATTAACTAAACTAGATTTACTCTAGCCTAATTCTCATTGGTCCACCTCCATGGCCATCCAATAGGATTTGAGTGCACCTTGTGGGCATTTGGGCTAGGGAGCTGACATGTGTCCCTCATTCCCTTTGTGTAAAGGAAGCTTGTGAGTGTGTGTGTGTGTGTGTGTTTCTCTCTCATCCCCTACTTGCAAGGCTCAGCCCCTCCTTTGTAGGAGTTTTGAAGACTTTTTGATACACACACAAAGCATCCAATTTCCCTAGTGTTTGACCTTTGGACAGAACCTTTGAATTTTGGAAGTCTTAATGGGCTGAACCTTAGGGTCTTTAAAGCCAATTGTTACACATTTCTCTTTTGCAGATGCCCCCCCCCCCTTTGGATCCTTATTTTCCCTCCTTTGGATCCCTACTGTGGCCGGTCTTCCAGCTTAATCAATATTCTAGCTTTCTCTCCCCTGGCACTTCCCCATATTAAATGATCAGTTTAACATGAGAAAATCATTTAAGAGAATTAGATATTAGTTATTATGACATTACCTCTCTCTTGAAATCATAGTCGTCCCCAACTATGGGCTAGAGAAGATAAAGGCTATTCATTAGTCCTTTTTCTAGCGGGTAGAGGATTCCTATCTTACCCTACGACATCATTCCAGAATGGATTACTAGCATTAGGAAAAGTTTGGACTCAAAAATGGGCCTTGTAAGAATTGTTGATGTGGGATAGCTTTCAAAAAGTGGGGATCGGTAATTTTTTTGCAAATAAGATCCAAACTTGTCAGAGGTTGGATATTTAGAATCTACTCTTCAAATGCTATCTATTGATATATAGCATGCATGTATCGGACATTGCCTTCATGTAGATCTAGAAAAAGGTGATTTTAGATTACCGTAACGGTAACAAAACATGGCTGATTGAAAAAAAATGGCATAAATTTCATAGAAGTCATCCAAACTTTTCGGACCTTGGCTCTTTAGAATCCATTTTTCAAGAACTTTCCAATGATAGGTCATATCATGGGGTTCTAAGCAATATTTAGAGGGGTCTACCGGGTTGCTTTCTTTTGTACAACTTTGATGATGTGGCACTCTTAAAAGGCCCAAAAATGAGTTCAAAATTTTCCTAATGTCCATTTGGCGCTTGAGAGCCTAAGCTGCCGCAAGCATGTCTGCACATTAGTCCTA
This sequence comes from Adiantum capillus-veneris, assembly GCF_014529385.1. NCBI lineage: Eukaryota > Viridiplantae > Streptophyta > Polypodiopsida > Polypodiales > Pteridaceae > Adiantum > Adiantum capillus-veneris. The sequence goes on along the minus strand of NC_140952.1, from coordinate 89,742,319 downwards.
TCAATCTTCCATAGTAGAGTGACAAGCTCTACTTGGTGTTTGGGAGACGTCGTCTTCGCAAATTCGATTCTAAGCATGCATACTACTTCACATTTGTACACAATAAAGAAAAAGAGAGTTTTATAAGAAAAAAACTTTGTTCATTTTAAACATTTGTACATTTGCTTACTCTAGCCAAGCATTGTAAGCATTTACAAGGTTTATGTTATCCTTTAATTGTATGCCTTGCATCCATCTAGCATCTTCAAAAGGATAATTCTTAAACTTAATAAGATATTGTCAGATAGTCTTACCACCTCTTAATACCTTGTCTTCATGTCGGAGAATGGACTCGGGTTGCAACACCTCTTCTTGGTCCTCGATCTCCGATGAGTCTTCAATAGTTGGTTCTTGAGGTGGCTCTCCTTTGTAAGGCTTTAGTAGGCTCACATGAAAATCATTGTTTATGAGCCAATGGCTGGGCAACTTGAGTTGGTAGGCCATCTCATTGATTGGGTCTAAGAATCTGGAAGGGACCATAGTACCTTTTTGCTAACTTAGCATAGTACTCGGGGTATTCACCATGGAAAACTTACCGCACCACGTAAGTGCAGGGGAGGGGGGTTTGTTTACAAGTTATATAAGCGTATAAGGTAGGAGCATGTCTCGAATAATATATCTCCCAAGTTTAAAAATAAGGGAGGGGGGTATCATATTTAATTGGGGGGGGGGGGTAATCTGACCGGATGGATTACTTGTAAGGATTGGTCATCGATGTGCACTAGAACTTGGATGGATTTAGGGGAAGTTTTTTATCAGGTCACACATCAAATTTTGCATCAAGCCGGTCATAGATAAGGGCTGGTTTGGAGACAGTCAAGGGTTGGTTTACATCAACTTTGAATGGGTTAGAATTGGACGAGTAGCTAGAGTGCAGGCTGATCGGGCACATAGTTTGAAAGTCAAACTAAGACACATTCAGGGTACATCTAGCTATCAATAGAAGCGGTTTCTTAGTACATTGCCAGTCACTATGCTACACACTCTTTGCATTAGGAAAAATATGAACCCTCTACGGGCCCTTTGGGATTAAGGTTAATTAGAGGCCAGCCAATGAGAAGAGGGTGGTGGACACACTCTATGCCCTCAAAAATGTAGGGGGACAAAGTAGTCTTACACTTTTTAAATGGGGTCTTACCTAGTGAGAAGGTGGGGTGGGGGGGGGGAGTGGGCCATATGGAACCTCCAACTTCCCTCCTTTTTGATCCGGTTTTGAAAAAATCCCAAAATTTGAAATTTTTCAAAAATTTCAAAACTCAAATTTCATCTTCTGAAAACCCCCCTAAAACTATTTTATGGTCAAAAAAGCATTTTTTGATCTCAAAAAGTCAAAACGTGCATCCAAAAACCCTAAAATTCAAAAATTTTTAAAAACTTTTTAAAAATATTTTTTTGCTATCCAGAGCTCCCCCAAAATTAGTTATTAGGCAAAAAGGGATTTTCTCTCTCTAGAACCCCTTTTCCAACTCCTCCTTGGTTGCAACCATCACACTCATCCTCTACTCCAACACTCTCTCTCTTTACACCATCTCCATTGCTGCAGCAAGGAAGCTCCTCTCTCCTCCCCTACCACCTTCCATTGCCACACCAAGCAAGGCTTATCCACCTTCTCCTCCCAGTGCCACACCAAGCAAGGGTTGTCCACCTTCTCCTCCCATTGCCACAAGGGTTGACCATTTTCTCATATCACTTTATCACACCTACATTGTAGCAACAAGCAAGGTTCTCCTCCTCCTCCTAGTTTGCTTTGCTCAACCATGGCCAACTCTACTTCGCAAAGGCGACCAAAGGATGAGGTCACAGCACTTGCATGCCACAACACTAGAGGTGTAGATGATGAGTGGGTGCCACCAGAGTTCACCAAAGGTGCTTGGGTATACATGCAACCATCTGCTGTTGGCCCTCATCGTGTGCGGAATCGTGCAAACTTGGATCTTCATTGGAAAGGAAAGCTCCTTGGCTTCAAGAACCGCAAAGACAAGGGGACCATAGCCATTGTGCAACATGTTTTCTCAATGTCAACCATGCACTTTCAACAACCACCTCGATTTCCAACACATTGTAAGTACATGTTTTGAGAATACAAAGCTAAGTGTGAAATCATAGTGTAATGTTATTATGGATTCATACTTAACATTTTTCATGCATTTATAGTCATATTTCCATCCACGTTGGTGGAGGAGCAGCCACTACATAGTCTCTCCGGCACATTCAATGCTATACATGCGGATATTGGAGCAATAATGTTCCCGCATCTTTGCCCAACCAAACTGGTTCAAAGAAGGATTTTCTTCTATTCTCACTCCTATATTGTCCCTACTTCTACACAAGCATTTGGAACGCTTGAACCCATCAAAGTAACTTCCTTATTAAGTATGGAGTGGCCGGTCCCAGATTTGTGGTCGGTAGCATCTTTCAAGCAAAAGATGATAATGGATGTCCAAAACTCTTTGAAATACTCTAAAGCTTCTAGGTCTGTGGGCTTGAGCTAGTGTTTGCCTATTCATTGTTTTGTGCACATTTTTAAAGAGTTTGGATTTGTGGAGACTACCACAATGCTTGTATGTAAAGATGCGCATTACGAGGAATTAGGAAGGCTTTTAGAAGAGGATTGGGGTTTTGTGGAGGGCATGCACAACGGGGACCGGTACCGTTGTAAGGTTGGAGCTTCAGGTATTGGAATGCGCTATTTGAAAGCCCGCACCTCCTTGTACATACGATTTCACTATGATCGTTGGATGTGCAAGCTTGGAGTGTGGACTCCCTTACAGAGTGTAGACGGCGCTATTGCAAGCTTTGACATTGCAGTGAAGATGCCCAACGATGCTTTGGAGGCAGTCCAAGTGAACAAGCATTGGACTCTCAGTAATGTTCGAGAACATTTGGTTATTATGGGTTTTGAGGCCCTTCAACAAGCACAATTTCGTTTACAAGGTCACAAGGTGAGAATCCTTCCACCACATTTTCAATACATCATGGTTTGTCGATCATTAGATGCTTATTGTAATGAATGTTCGCAGATTGGGAAGAGAATGGAAGACAAATTGAAGGTCGAGGAGGACTGGGAGATAGATGGAACTATGCTATCGATCTTATAACTTTGTAACTCTTGCAATTTTCATATTGATCCCCGCTGTAATCAACATGATTTGCTTCGGCAAATCATGCCTTTGAATATAATTTTTTGCATTGGGATGAGAAATCATTTTTTGGTGAAAGTGCCTTTTTTTTTTAATGTCTTAAAAAAAGGGTACATTATAAAAGGGGGGCCACCTAACTCATTCACTATTTTCACTTTTGCAACTCCTGAGCTCCTCCACTCTCTATCCACACCCCAGGCTAAACATGGATGCTGCCACAGCCTCTGCATCTGTACCCACATCCACCCCTTTGTCACGCTTCATCCTCTTCCTCGAGGACACCAAATACAAAGGGAAGTTGGATCTCCACACCTTTTTTACTCGTCTCCCTGACCTTGACGCCACAGTTGCCCTTCACATGGATGCATTTGAGGAGATTTCTGCGTTCATGGAGGAGCACATCATAAAATATTCTGTATCTATCCCCCCACATGCAGGGATCTGGGTGCCTTGCGATCTTTTGCGCTATATACACAAAGGTGATCGCCCATTCGCCAAGCGGTTGCAACGATTCCAAGAAATTGCAACCAATGCAGACCATTACTTGGACGAGCAAGCCCCTGGGGTGTCAGCGCTCAAGAAGCGCAAGTTGGGGGTGGAGTACCTTTCTCGGCTCGCAACATTTATCTTCTTGGTGAGCGAGGAACCTGATTTGGAGGAGCTCCGCTTACCACACCTTCAAGTTGGGTCCTTTATCAAGGACACCAAGGAGTAGCAGGTTATCCCCATGAACCCTGCAGCGGAAGGAAAAGCACACCAGCTCGAGTACCCTAGGGGTCTTGAGGAAGTGGTTGAGAAATCCATAGTTGCGGCTGGCCCTAGTGACACTCCAGTGCCACTACCACTGATGGATGTGGCTATCCCAGAGGTAGAAATTAGTCGCTTCTCCTCAGTGTTAGTGGATGGGGAGGAGTTTGTGTTCCTGCATGATTTGGAAAAAGCATTTGGCCTGCGCATGGATGAATGCTTGAGCGTGCTATGCAACAGCAGCAAATGTCCCTTAGACAATACGCTCGATGCCCTAGAAAGCAAGCTCTTGCCAGATGGGGACTCTGTTGCTCACACTATTGCAGTTGTATGTGCGGAGGTCCTGGCAGCAGAGCAGTTGCACGTGGCTGATGAAGATTTCCAAGCCACACAAGCCAAGGTTGAGGCTGCTAGGATGCCTATGCCATTATGCAACCTCCCATCTGATGATCCAAAGCTTGTATCTGTGGTGCATGGGACCATTGACTTGGATGCAAAGGGCAACAGGGAGGAGGATGACAAGGAGCAGGAGGTAAACTGTATCCTAATTTTCATGTTACCATTTTATCCTTCGTTGTCTTTTTTCTCAACCTTCATCGGTTTATGACAGGATGTTGTGGAGGTTGATGATTTTGCTACAAGGACGGGTGGCAAGCGGACGGGCTTTGGACCTCAAGCTTCCCTTGCGCATTACCTCGGACAACTCCCCCCTGGCGATGTGGCCATTATCCATAATGAATTTACTCCCCAAGCCCATTTTATGACTTGGTCGTTAAAAGCTTTGAGAAAGTTTTTGTGTTTGAGTACCATTGCTCAAACTGCGCATCAAGTGTTCCTAGTGCGTAGATCCCTTGTATGCACAGCGTTTGGCACTGGCTTTCGTGGTAAAGTGCTTGCCCAGATAGGGATACATGCTTCCATTGGCTCAACTGACCCAAATGCCATAGCGCAATCCCTCTTGACTGGGGAGTTGCCTTACGTGCAAAATAGGCGCCAGGAAATGGTCAAAAAAATTCTGAACTCCTCAGATACATGATGTAAAATCACCGTGCTAGAAGGAATAAAAAATATTTGAAATTGTCTCTCTATATTGCAAATTCTTTTCAATCTGATTTGTCAATCTTGAAAATTGTTTCAATTGGTGATATGAATTGTTTTTTGACTTTGTTATTTCAAGGTATGTAATTGCAGTCAATTTGAGTATAATTGTGATTTTTAAGTACCCTAGGGGGTTAGATTAGCCTATAAGGGGCAAAAAATGCCTGGCCACAAGGGCGCGCAAATGGCCCATCCATCAGTTTTGGATGGGCCATTTGCGCGCTCTTGTGGCCAGGCATTTTTTTGCCCCTTATAGGCCAATCTACCCCCTAGGGTACTTAAAAAGCACAAATTTATTGCAATGGATTGGTTTTGCATCATTCATTTAAATGCAACCTTTTTATGGAAATTCCAGTATATGTTCACACTCAAGGACACTAGAAAAGCTCAAATCAATTATGAAATGAAGTTTCCAGCAAACTATCACTTGCTTTAGTTCTACCTACTACACCCTTGCACCAAAAAGTCAAATTACATTGGACACTTGGTTTCCCAATATGTTATTTGTTTTGATATCCTATAAGGAATTCAAAGCTTGAAATGGCCAAAAAAAGGTGTCCATAAGGATCCATATAAAATATTGATGCAAAACCAATAGGTTTTAGTAAATGTGGTTATTTTAAGTACCCTTGGGGGTAGATAAGCCTACAAGGGGCAGAAAAAGGCCTGGCCACAAGGGCGCACAAAGGGCCCATCCATCAGTTTTGGATGGGCCATTTGCGCGCCCTTGTGGCCAGGCATTTTTTTGCCCCTTATAGGCCAATCTACCCCCTAGGGTACTTAAAAAGCACAAATTTATTGCAATGGATTGGTTTTGCATCATTCATTTAAATGCAACCTTTTTATGGCAATTCCAGTATATGTTCACACTCAAGGACACTAGAAAATCTCAAATCAATTATGAAATGAAGTTTCTAGCAAACTATCACTTGCTTTAGCTCTACCTACTACACCCTTGCACCAAAAAGTCAAATTACATTGGACACTTGGTTTCACAATATGTTATTTGTTTTGATATCCTATAAGCTTGAAATGACCAAAAAAAGGTGTCCATAAGGATCCATATAAAATATTGATGCAAAAAACCAATAGGTTTTAGTAAATTTGGTTATTTTAAGAACCCTTGGGGGTAGATAAGCCTACAAGGGGCAGAAAAAGGCCTGGCCACAAGGACGCGCAAATGGCCCATCCATCAGTTTTGGATGGGCCATTTGCGCGCCCTTGTGGCCAGGCCTTTTTCTGCCCCTTGTAGGCTTATCTACCCCTAAGGTTACTTAAAATGCACAAATTTACTGAAATTGACTACAATTACATACAGAACTTGAAATTACAAAGATAATAGACAGAGTAGACACAACTGCTGATCATATTGTCATTGGAAAGTCAAATCATTACAAAGATAAGGGTGTGCAATACAAAAAGAGGGGTAACTTTGGCTAATGCTCGAAGTCTCGTCGCAATCGTCGTGCAAGCTGCATATCTTTTGGCTGTATTGTCACTCGCTTTGCATGAATGGCACATAGGTTGGTATCTTCCAACACTGAAATGATGTGGGCCTCTGCAGCTTCTTGAATAGCCTCTAGCGCTATTGCTTGCATCCTATACTGATTTCCATAGCTTTGAAGCACTTCCTTCACAGTGCGAGCAAAGGGGGCGCGTCGAATCAAGAGCTCTGTTGTCTTCTGGTAGTGGCGGATTTTTGCAAATGCCCTTGCTATTTTTCGGCGCCGCTACGGTTGTCTTGGGGGCACTTGCACATTTGCTGGCGGGCGGCGTGAAGGCTTCTTGAAAAACTTAGACTTGCGTCTATTTACATGCTTAGGGGCTGGTTCTGCAGCCTGTTCTGATTCTTCCTCTTCCCTTGGTTGCCGATCTTGTCGTGTGGGGAGAGCTCCCTTGCCTTGAGGCAATGCCTTCCCCCCAACGGCCACCCGGTGTGTGCGCGGTATGTTTTCTCGCAGCCATGGTGGCTCACTCTCTGATTCGGTGTCTATATTGACCACGCGAGTCCTGGATGGTCCTGCTTGTGATTGGGGGCGCGACGGCTGCTCCCTATCGGACTCTGATGTTTGCTGGCCCTCTGCTTCTCTCCAGCGTTGGGCACGTTGCTTCATTCTCTTTCTAGGTGTTATATCTTGAGGAGGTGGAGATTCAAAAGTCCTTGATGACTCTCGTGCCCTATCACCATGCCCACTACCAGAAGAGTTCTTGGAACGGCCAGGTGTTCGTGGCCGTTTTCTTGTGCCTTTAAGCCATGACGGCTTCTCACATCCTTGGAGGGTGTTTTTGTTGTCAGGCGGATGCTCTTTTGCGGTTTGTTTGGTGCGCGCCATTTCGTTGGTAAGAGCTCACCTGTTCTTAAGAAATGAGTGATTTATGAGAGCATGCAATATTTATAAGGGCCCATTTAAAAAGGGCCCTGTTCACACTAATTTTTTTAAAAGAAGTATTATTTTTTAAATAAACATGTCGCTAAGAGTTGGACCCTGCGTTCACATTTAGTGACTCGCGCAGTATCCACTTTGATCCTTGTCGCACTCTGCATCGCCGCCATGCAGCATGCTTGGTGGGACCTTGCAACATTTGCCACTTGTTGCTATGCTCTTGACGACTCCATTTGCGCACTTCAATAGCAATCTTGGATTGTCGCGCACGCTCCATTGTGAGCTTACGAGAAAATGTTGTGCGAAAAAACCAATTGAACATCTCCTCCAAATAATTGGATTGCACCATTCCACCACCATGTCGAGTATTTTTGAAGTACACTCCCCTTGCTCGATAATGGGACTTCTCCATGCCTTGAGTGCTAAAAATTTCAAGCGATCCATACTTGTGCATAAAAAATGCACCATGCGCAAACAAGATATGCTGTTCACATGAGCAAACGATCCACATTAGTAAATAAAAACAATCCCTTGTAATGAATACACCATGAATGACTTACCATGTAATGTGTGATATTATTTTCACCCCAAGAAAGGGTGAAGACCTTGGTAAAATCCGCCAAAGCTTCTTGAAATGATTGCCGTTGTTCTTCTGTTGTGCTGTTAAGGCTCATAAGCTTGACCATTTTATCAAAATGGGCCCAAAATTGCTTGCGCTTGTTTGCAAGCTCGCCATTTGAATCATTGTCAGTAGTAGCTTTGCATAACTCCTTCCAAAGCTCCCAAAGGTTACCTGCCTGCTGGTTGGAGCTGCTTTGAGCATCATATCGACTTGGCTTTCCTTGGGAAACTTTCTTCAAAAAGTGTCTAGCTTTTTGTCCACTCATTGACACTTGTTGAGCAATTTCATGTACCTCCCCTGTGTTCTTTGCAGCAACTATAGACACATTTCCACCGTGACAGCCAATGAAATTCAAGAGTATCTCCACTCTTTCGATCGCTTCCTGGGACTTTTCCAACGGTTTCATTGTGAAAGCATAGTCAATGTGGAGCTTCAATAGCCTATCAAAAATACGCATGAATGCGTGTAATGTACAAAAATGTACATTCGATAGAGAAAATCGAAAGATTGGATTCCAAGTGTGGTCCTTTTAATCACGGTCTGGGGCATTGAGCATGGGACATCTCAGAATAGACGCTTCCCATTCTCTACCTTCATCTCCGACATCATGACAATCTAACCCTTGTTCTCCATGCCCTTGCCATGGAAGCATTTAACTGGCATTTGCAGTGCTCTTATGTGATTTTTGTCCATTAGGTTTGTACCCTCGAGTGCAAAATGGACAAGGCATGAGAGAAGAAGCCCCTTGCCATGCAGCCAAGCAAACACTTTATGGTCTTCAAATCCCCACCTAAGTGCCACTCCACATCATAACTACCAAAGCCCTCAATCTCCAACTTCTGACCTGCAATTTGGGAGTGTATTACTTTTGTGATCCATGGAGTTCTCTCAAAAATCCACGAAAGTACTCCATTGGTCTCTTTGAGCACCTCAATAGCACCCAACCACCAAATGTCTTTCTCTGATTGCACGCTAAAAGATAGGGTGGGATATGGCTCGACTGAATCCCTTCGCTTGGTTTGCAGAAGGGCCTCGTTCATTAGAGTGACACTTAGCCTCTCTAACCTTCGGCCTTTCACTATTTGACACTCATCGAGTTTCAGCACAAAAGCGACTTTTGTGCCAAGCACTACAAAATAAAGAGTGCTAAGACCTTAAACTTCAGCTTCTATGAAAAGAATAATACCAAAGAAAAAAGTAAAGTGTGTCACCTTCTTCAGGTAACTCGTAAAATCTAAGCATGGCTTCCTGAAGCCTTCTAAGATCCACGAAAATATTGTTCCACATTGTGTAAGGAAAGCCCTTATTCGAAGGTCTTATGGATTGTTTCTCACCTTTTCCCCTTGTCTTTGTTGCGCACGAAGCATAAAGGGAAGTTGGCATTGTGTCCTCAATGTGTAGGTATGTCCCAATGCGGGAGAACACATCTTCGTTTGTGGCCTTCTTTGCGAGCTTGACCTTGTGAGGAACGGGAAATAGGTTTTCCACAATGCCATGTTCTTTGAGGGCATCCTTTAGGAGTTGAAAAATAGCCTGATAGGCTTTGGTGCTGATTTCAGCCTCATCACAAGCTTGTTGAACGTCATCATCATTAACCACATTTCTTAATTTATGCATAAGGTCCTTGGTGACTGCATCCTTAATGTGCTTACCTCCAGGTGATTGTAAGATAGAAATAACGTCCTCCGTATTGAGACAACTAGTGAGAAGGTTGACTCGATTATCTTGGCTTGTTCCACCGCATGCCTCCTGGATGAAGTTTCTAGCAACAAATAAACATAAATGTTAGAAAATAGTGTGAAGTAAGAATGCAACATGCAAGTAAAGACCAAATCACCTTGTGGCTGTAACTCGTCGTTTGCGTGCTCCTCCGGAATGTGCAAGAGTTTCAATGGATGAATACGGGCGTTTGCGTTCCCTTGCACCAAGGGGTGTTTCTTTCAAGTATGTGATGGTGTTGGTAAGCTTCTGGATGTGGGACTCCTTTTCTTGCATTTGTTGTTCAAGACTTTTAACTATCCTCGCCGCTTGCAATAGCCTAACAAGCCTGCTTCTCCCCTCCCAAGAAATTGAAGAAATGTGGAAAGGCTATTAAACGGTGGATGGAAGCGGCTTATAGGATCGTAAGGGTACAAATGGCCATCCACCCAAATGTCAACATTGGTCTCACAAGCGGTGCGACGTTCCTGTGATGACCTTTGATCACCTTCACTAGTGGTCTTCGGTGCAAATGCCGTGGGTAAGCGAATATGTATGCTTTTGGTGTGCGGAGTACGTGGTGGTGGAAGCAAACCATTTGTGATGTCCGTGAGCACCATGGAAGCTGTTGCGTGAGGAAGCAAATGATGAAAAGATAGAGGGGGAAGGGTAGAAAGGCCGAGCAGGATGGGAGGAGAGAAGGAGGGAGGGAGGGGAGGGAGAGATTGGGGAGGAGGAGGAAGGTAGGGGCAGAGAGGGAGAGGAGAGGGAGAGGGAGAGGGAGAGAGGAGGGAGGAGGGAGGAGGATGAGAGAACAAAATGTTTATTACTTTTTGGGGGAAAAGATTTTTGAAAAAATGGACTTTCTAAGCTTGTGGGTTAAAAAATGGGTCAAAAAATGATTTTTGGATATGTATATATGTTGGGAGGGAGTTTTAAGTAAAAAATAAATAAAAATGAAATTTTAAAAAAAAAGTCAAATTTTGACTCTTTTTGACCCACGGAATTGCTGATGTGGACACACCCCTATGCTTCCTTCACTTTAAAAAAAGCTAGAGAGAGAAAGCAACCCTTTAGGTCCACATCCTACATTTGTCTAAAAAAAAGGCTAGAAAAGCCTACTCAAAACTACCTTCTTCAATGCCCTTGCCCCCTAAACCCCACACAACATTAGCCTTAATCCCTAAAAATTAGGATTCCTTACAAGGCCCATGCAAGGTTCATATTTCTCCTAATGGACTAGTTTTACTCAGTTAGATCATGTGAGACCTAAATTTTATATGTAAGATAGGGGTATAATAATTTTCTTCATTGATTGTCGTATAAGCGTACAAAGGGGCGTCACATTCCCTAATATGAGTCGTGTATAGGGGTTTTATCAAAGTTGTCTGCTCGCAGGTGGCGTCCCGTTTTTTATATAGAGTGAATCCTCCGGGGCATAGTACTTTTGTGTCCCGTAGGATTCTTGCCCGTCGTGTGCCTTAATCGAGCCTTGGGAAATTGAACTAAGACCCAATCATTTTCTTTAAAGGCTTGGTCTCTTTTGTGCTCATCAGCTGCAGCCTTTTGCCTTTGCTGTGAGATAGAGATAGCATCCTTAATCCTTTGGAAAGATTCTTGTAGGTCTCGACTATACTCATCTTCAACGAAGATCTTCCCGTGTACCTTAAGTAGCAGGGGACTTTTGGAGCTTTCCTCAATTACCTCGAAAGGTGCTTTTCATGTGGAAGTATGTACAATGTTATTGTAGGCATATTCCACTAAGGGTAGTACTTCTCCCATTGGGACCTTTGATCTACTTCCATTACATAGCCTTTTAGTAGATCAGGGTTGTTAAGTTAGCTATTTCACTTTGGCCATCCTTTTGCAGGTGATAGACCAAAGAGAAATTTAGCCTTGTCCCTAGATTCTCAAAGTGACCCTTCCAGAAATTACTGGTCATTCTAGGATCTCTATCCGACACTATGGACATTGGCAAGCCATGGTACTTGAAGATTTATGATATGAAGAGGGTTTCCATTTGATGGGCTTTGATAGTCTTTTTGACAGGTATAAAATGAGCTTGTTTGCATTAGGAAGAGAATGGGGTCTAGGAGGGCCTCTTTATTTGGCAGTTTAATGGAGTCAAAGCTTTAGTATTAAGAAAGCAATCAAATGACAACTTTTTAATTCAAACAAGCAAAACGGCTAGTTTATTTGAATTCAAATTTTCCCCTCAAAATGAAATTTAAAATCGAGCGGGAAAAACCATATCATGTAGCATATCTATGGAAAGAGCTCGGTGTGTAGATAACAGATCTATAATCTCCGCTCAAATCTATGATTATATGTAGGAGTTATGGAGGGCCAAAAATCATAAAGTAGATAGGCAATCATTAGGAAGAGGATGGGGTTTAGGAGATAGGCAATCCAAAGATAAAATCCATGGATATGCTCTCCCATGGTGAATTAGGGATTGGAAAAGTTTGAAGCAATCGAGGTTGTTTCCCTCTATCAAACTTCGTCTTTTGGCATTTGGTGAGTACTTTGTCTTTGGCATCGGTGGTCAAAAACTGCTTCATAATGGAAGCTCTTAACGATTTTCATGTTCGTCGAGTTTCACCGTTGGCCCGTAGGCTAGACCACCATTGCTTGGCGGACTTTTGAAAGTGCATAGCTACATGGTGTACCTTAGAGGAATCCATGAAGCCCTCATCTCCAAACGCCGCATCGAATTGTTGGATAAAGGCCAAGACTTTGTCCATAGCACCAAAAGTGCCATCGTAGGTAAGGAAAGAGATGCTCTTTCCTCCCTCTTTGAACTTCTGAGCTTGGATGACCTCTTCCACATGGCATAGGATTTCCTATGGCCTCTTCTTTTTGATGGCTCAAAAGTTGCACCATTGCTTTTTTCAGAAGATGAAGAATTCGAGGAAGATGGAGAAGAGGGTGACCTCTTTCTCGCCTTTTTCTTGCCTTGGTTCTCTTTGATCGCACCATCACTTTCTTCATAAGAGAAAGAGGATGAAGAAGATGGAGAAGAGGGTGACCTCTTTCTCGCCGTTTTCTTCTCTTGCTTTTTATCATCCCTCTTTGAATTATGGTGTGGAGAAGTGTGTGATGGTCTTCTCCGTTTAGGAGGTGATGGACAGCATTTAGCCTACCGTCTTCATGGAGTCATCTCCGCCGAGGTGGCAGGAGACTCACTTATTTCTTGTTCCTTTGGTGGGGGCTCTTGAATTCTCCTTTGGGAAGGAGATGCGTCATCAAGAAGCAAGTTTTTGAGCCCTTCGTATGGATCCTCTTCTTCTTCCTGAATGAGAGAGAGGCCTCTTTTGGAAGTTGCGCAAGGAGGCTTCCTAGATACTCTCTTGTGGTGGGGAGCTTGGAGAATTCCATGAGCACAAAGTTGCTATTGCACTTCACTTTGGAGGTATGGATTGCCCATGGCTTGTTGAAGCCTAGAAACAAGGTAGTTAACAAGCATAGGGGCATCATTAGTAGCCTGCTCATTAGCAAAATCAAAGCTATCAACATTAATTTCACTCTCTTTACTATTGTCAGCCAATCTAACAACTTTTAGGTTTAAAATTTTTAGGTTTAAACTTTTTAGGTTTAAACTTTTTAGGTTTAAACTTTTTAGGTGTACTTTGGGACTTCAAGCCCTAGTTGCGACTCCTCTTTACCCCTTTAGAAAAGCACTCAAGCTACTATACATGTGGCTCGAATACCATTAATTGCAAGGAGTAGAAGAGAGGGTCTTTCAACACCAAAACAACACCAACTCCTGTCAAGATTCTAATAGCTTAATAGTGGTTAAGCTGTAGGCAAGCCCCGTAGGACTCCACTAGTAAGATCATAGCTCTTGATGGTGATGCCCCATTAACTGCACGAAGGCAGGCGCACTGCAAGTTGAAAAATCCCTATTCTACTTACCCAATTGTAATTAATAATAACAACCATTTATAGCTAGCTTGAGGACCTCCCTTCTTGAGCAAGAATAGAGAACCCTTGTGCTCTGATACCAATGTAACATTTAATGGCCTAGTAGCTTGTGTGTAGCGGAAAATAACATGAACATAGTGAGCATTTCATTAGAATAGGTTCCTAATGAGCATAACAAGAGTGCTTGGGTGGAGAGAGCAACAAAAAGTATAACACCTAGTTAGATAGGCATGAACAATTGAGGAATGGATTCACATGTAGCCGGTCCCCCCTCCAAAAGGCTTTGTAATATAGGTTTCCTTCATCAAGAGAGACATTTTACAATACAATTCTTTGTGTTCCTTCAATAACTAGCTAGTGCAATGATGATGTTAGCTTCAAGCACTAAGGAAAACACTTATAAAATACAACATCAATTCCCTCACGGTCTCAGAACCAATACCTCACACACCTTCAAAGATGGTGAGAGCTAGCGGGGTATGAGAGTAGATTGAGAGGAAGAAGGAGTAGTCTTACGAGAAAGATGTACATCTCCTCACGTAATCACTCATATTAGCATATCATAGCTTAGTAATTAGCATGGTATGCTCATTGGACCCCTTGGGAGACTGTCCAATAGTCTTCTAGTGAGATTAATTCTTATTAATTGGTTCTTTAAGTGTTTTTAAATTAATTAAACTGGATTTACTCTAGCCTAATTCTCATCGGTCCACCTCCATGGCCATCCAATAGGATTTGAGTGCACCTTATGGGCATCTGGGCTAGGGAGCTGACATGTGTCCCTTATCCCCTACTTGTAAAGGAAGCTTGTGAGTGTGTGTATGTGTGTGTGTGTTTCTCTCTCATCCCCTACTTGGAAGGCTTGAAGACTTTTTGATACACACACAAAGCATCCACTTTCCCTAGTGTTTGACCTTTGGACAGAACCTTTGAATTTTGGAACCTTAGCCGCTTTGGAAGTCTTAATGGGCTGAACCTTAGGGTCTTTAAGCCCATTGTTTCACATTGATCTTTTGCATATGGTCTCCCCCTTTGGATCCTTATTTTCCCTCCTTTGGATCCCTACTGGGGCCGGTCTACCAGCTTAACCAATATTCTAGCTTTTCCTCCCTTGGAACTTCCCCATATTAAATGATCAGTTTAACAAGAGAAAATCATTTCAAAGAATTAGATATTAGTTATTATGATGCCTTGGATCAAAAGGAAACTTTTGTCTCTATATGCACCTGCTAGACTTGGTCTTGTTGTGAAATTTGTGGATGAAAAATGTATAATTCATGATCTCAATTTTGGTGATGAAATTGTTGCATCTAGCATTTTCTATCATGGGTTGTATAAGCTCACTTTGTATGACAAGTGTAGGTAGATTTTTGCAAATGCAATTGTGGATTCAAGAGCTATTCCAGATGCAAAACTTTGACATGCACGATTTGATTTGGCCAGTTTACTACGTTTGTAGAAATCTGATATGGCTGCTTCTTTGTAGCCTCTTGAGGCACCTGTGAAGCATGTTTGTGAAGGTTATATTTTGGATAAGATGCAACGTTTGAATTTTCCAAAGGATGGTTTAGTTAGGGACACATGCAGATTGCAACTTATGCATAGTGATATTTGTGGGCCTATGCAAACTTCGTCCTTGGGCAATTACCTTTACTTCGTGACTTTTGTTGATGATTACTCCAAGCATGCATGGGTGCATCCACTTAAAGCTAAATCCGAAGTGTTTATGTGCTTCAAATAATTTCTATTTATGGCTAAAAATGTCTTTAAGTGCACTATGGGCACCCTCCATTCAGATCGAGGGGGGGAGTATATGTCTCATGATTTTAATGCATTTTTGGCTAGTCGTGTGATAAACACCAATGCATAGTACCGTATAGACCTCAACAAAATGGTGTTGTTGAAAGAAAAAATAGGTTGCCTATGGAGATTTCACGACATATGGTCAAGAGTCAAGCTTTACCACATTCATTTTGGCTTGAGGCCATCATGGGTGCTACTTATGTACTCAATAGGTGTCCTACGAAAGCTTTGCAGTCTATGAATCCATATAAACCATCCCATGATAGAAAGCCTTCTATTGATTACATGCACATTTTTGGTTATTTAGCTTATGCTTTAGTGCCACAAATGCAGCATATAAAATTGGGCGATAAGGCTATTAAATGTATTTTTGTTGGTTATAGTAATGAAAGCAAAGGTTATAGGTCGTACCATCCACAAACAAAGTGTATCTTGGTTTCACAAGATGTTGTGTTTGTGGAAGATTTTGATCAGCCCTTGTTGTCATGTACTAGAGACAATAACGTAAGCTCACAAGACATTTACGACAGTTTATTGCCTCTTTTCAGTGGTCAAAATTTGAATGTAAATTCAAATGAGGCAAATGTATAGTCTATGGGGGTTTCAAAAAATGCTACAAATCAGCCTATTTTACTGATGTAGATATACATGATGTACTTGATGTGGAAAGGGTTGAGAATGAGAAAATTAGAGGTATGCCAAAATGGCTGGTGCATACTTTGCATGATAGTAAATTGGAAGCACCTTTGTTTAGTCATACTCGTTCAAGTTCTTGCCATGCATTCTATGGATCATAATTTTATGCTCTGGCTATTTCTAGCTTACGTGATGTAGACAAACTTTTATCTTTTGATGAAGCACATAATTCAAAGAATTTGATGGCTACAATGCAATCATAATATGATGCACTTATAAAAAAGACACATGGACTTTATGTGATTTGCCTCTTGGCAAAAAGGGCATTGGTACAAAGTGGGTTTACAAGATGAAACGTAAGCCAGATGCTGAGATTGATTTCTATAAGGCTCGAATTGTTGCAAAAGGCTATGCACAACAGAAATGCATAGATTATGAAGAGACTTTTGCTCCCACTTGTCATATGACTACTGTGCCTTTTCTATGTGCATTCGCAATTCATTTTGGATGGGATGTACATCAATTAGATAATTGTTACTGCTTTCTTGAATGGTGATATATTTGAGGAAGTTTATGTAAGGCAACCTCGTGGTTTTGTCATTAAAGGGTAGGAAGATAAAGTATGCAAATGTAAGAAAGCTTTGTATGGGTTGAAGCAATCGCTTCATGCTTGGTATGAGAAATCTAGCACTCATTTGGTTAAACGAGGCTTTTGTAACATTCCAATAGAAAGCACTTTGTATGTAAAGCATGAGGGTGATGTACTTTCGATCGTCGTTCTTTATGTTGATGATTTGTTGATCACTGGACCCAATGAGACACATATTGCTGAAATATTTAAGGCTGATTTGAATGCTACTTTCAAGATGAAAGATTTAGGGCTGTTGTATCATTACTTGGGCACACAATTTAAGCAGTGTGATTGTGGTATATCCTTGTGCCAAACAAGTTACATAGAGACTTTGCTATGTAAATTTGGACTTTGAGGAATTCAAACCTATTGCTACTCCCATGGAAATAGACTTAAAATTGAGTCTTCATGATACGGATGATCCTCCCAATGTCACTCTTTACCAATGGATGCCTTATTGATGTATGTAATACGAGGCCTGATATTCAGTTTGAAGTCTCATAGGTGGACAAATTTATGCATAGCATAGGGTCTAAGCATTGGCAAGCTGTCAAAGATGATATTTTGAGACTTGAGTGGAACATTGCATCTTGGCTTGTTTTATCCCAGGGGGAGATCATTGTCTCCAAATTTACATGCTTTTTTGGACTCAAATTGGGCTTGTTGTTTTCTGACACGCAAGTGTCCACAAGTAGTTTTTGTTTCATGCTCAGCAGTTAATGCATATCATGGTTGAGCAAGAAGCAACCTACTATGGCCACTTCCAGTTGTGAGGGTGAGTAAATGGCAGTCTTCATAGCTACGGTTGAGTGTGTATGGATCAGATGCCTTATGGCTAATTTGGGTGTTGGACATGACATTGCCAACATCATCTATAGTGGCAATCAGAGTGCATCGGTTGCAAGAAACCCAATTTTTCGGCATTGCCTCGTGAGAAGTTCAAAGTTTTTCACAAAGCTTTGGGCTTACTCCCTTTGTGGATTGATCATGCACTAAGGGCATGGCACTTCCCTTTACCTTCTGTGCCAGCTCTTGTTCACCGCATCACTGCCAGGGGGGGTTTGTTACCATATACATGTGGTAGTGATGTGTGTGAACACACTTTGGACTGTCGGGGCATATTTTCCCTCACTAGGAGGTTTTCTCCCTCGTGCATTGTATGTACGCCCATCACTCTAGGGCTAACTTATCTTTCCATTGCGCACTAAGTAATACTACTCTCTATTGTGTGCCTTGAGCTTCTTCGTCTTCTCCACTCTATGTGTGTTTCCCTGCAACCCTATTTCCAACAAGCATGAGAAGATTTCTTTTAGACATACAACATTTTATTCTATGTACACACTCTCTTTTGCTATCCTTTCTTGACAAAACCACAAGGCTATGTTACATACACTTCCTCATACAAGTCACCATTCAAGAAAGCGGTTTAATATCCAATTGATGTATAACCCATCCAAAGGCACATATGGAACAAACAGTAGTCATAAAATAAGTGGGAGAAAAAGCTTCTTCATAATCAATTCACTTTTGCTAAGCAAAACCTTTTGCAAAAAGCATTCCCTTGTAGCGATCTATACTACCATCCAGCTAGCATTTGAACTTATAAACCCACTTTGTGTCGATGGCCTTCTTACCAAGAAGCAAATTACATAAAGACCAAATATTGTTTTTCACAAGTGCATCATACTCATCTTGCATAGCAACCATCCAATTCTTTGAATTTTATACTTACTCAATGTAAGGATTCAACCTCATCACACATATTTGACATATCCAAAGCATAACAATCTAATAATCAGGAATCATAATGAGAATCTAAACGAGTAGGACAAGGCAAAGGTGCTTCCAATTTACTATCACACCGATTATGCACTAGCCATTTTGGTATACCTCTAGCTTCCTCATTTTTAGCCATGTCTTCTAATCATCCATAAAAACAACATCTTGAGAAGTCAAGGTACATTTTGACTATGGATGATATAACATGTAACCCTTGATTTTAGTATTGTAACCAACAAAGATGCATTTGACAACCTAGCTTATCATCCAATTTCCTGCTTTATTGTTGTGTCCCTAGATCATAAGACAAGCAACCAAAACATGCAAGTGACCAATAGAGGGCTTCTTATCATGCCATGCCTCATATGGAGTCATAGACTACAAAGCTTTGGTAGGACACTTGCTAAGTTTGTAGGCAACAGATATGATAGTCTCTAGCCAAAAAGCTTGTAGCAAAGCTTGGCTTTTGACCATACATCATGCCATCTCTATAAGTGACGTGTTTTTTCTCTCGTAAACTCCATTTTGTTGAGGTGTATAAGACATTTTACACTGGTGTTTTTGTTATGGAATTGATATTTTACTATTTATTGCAACTGACAGGTGGAAAAGCTTAAGGGTTATGCAAAAGGATCTCGAAAGGATATTATATGTTATAATTTATTTTTCAAGTGCTCTTTTATAAGCTTTGGCCATTTATGACTGGCCGGCCAGTTTGTACTCAATTTGACCATTCAAGAAATCTATAAATCAAATATGTGCAAGAGGGAATTGGTCATTCTTGCACGGGGGGAGATTGCACCCAGTATTTGCGTAGTTCTCCTCTCCTCTCCTCTCTTTTCTCTCACCATGCCGGCGTAGCACTGTGTTCTAGGAGGTGCCCCTGCACGCTTTCTTTCTCTCTCTCTCTCTCTCTCTCTCTCTCTCCCGCACTCTGTCTCTCTCTTATCGCGTATGGCTTGGACTATGTGCAAAGATGGTTGCCAGGTATACAATTTTGTTGATTATGGCTTGCAGTATGTTGTTTTCGGTATTTTGCAGGGGCACCGCGCATTTGTTTGTAGCAGTGGTATCAGAGCTCAGGGCTACGCTCTTGGTGATGCAAGCCATCATAGACATGCATAATTTAAATTGCACATGATAAAACAGGGTTGATGATCAAATCTGCGACTACATAGATAGATAGGCGTAGATTTGTTGTCTTAGAACTGTTGTATTTTTTTTATTTTTTATTTTTCCTTATCCTCATTCTCTGTCTTGACGTTACCATTCGTCACAATTCTAAGGGACATGGATGAAGGGATTCATCACTTAAGACATTATTATGAAATATTTCATAGTAGTGACTAGATTAAATAGCATCAATAAAGTGATTAGGAGGAATTATTATTGTTATTATCAATAGCGCTGGATAACGTGCATTCAGATGATTAATAATATTGAGGCAATTGAAGAAGTGGGAACTGAAGTAAGAAGAGAGCTTACTAGTACGAGATAAGAATAGTGGATTTCGGCATCATAGAATGTGCCATAATAGACCTCTATGCTTGGCCGCACAAGGAGGTGAGAATTAGGTGACTCCACCTATTGTAGCATTAGCCCCAAGGGAGCATATATAGCGGACGTCAGCGAAAAAGAGGATCTCCGAGGACTAGCCAAGCTTTAATTGTTCATGAAAGGAAACTTGTAGGAGGAGAGGGGGATTGAGAAGTTAGGCTTTCCACCACAATTGGTAAGTTAAAAGAAGAAGGAAAGGTGGGATCCGTGCACAAAGAAGCAACACCCCTTGAGCATTCTTATACTCAACAAAGGTTGAATTACAAAATAATAATAATAATAATAAAAAATAAATAAATAAACACTACAAAGAAGACTCGCAGTCACGAGTATTCACGATGATCAACATGCTATAGTATAGCTGGGTGGAGTCGTCGAACAGGGACGTCAGCTACTCGTAATAGCCAATGACGTAAACTTCTCAATCTCTCTCTCTCTTTGCATGCACCACAAACGTACCTGCTTGCAGCTCTCTCTCTCTCTCTCTCTCTCTCTCTCTCTCTCTCTCTCGGAGTGTTCAACTCTCTCTCTTACACACATCCTCTCCCTACTGTTGCATGTCCAACCCGCTCTCGCTTTCTCTCTCTTTCGACTGTTTAGCTGCCAACAACATTCACTCTCTCTCGTTGTCAATTGGCAACTGCACATACCAATAAACCCCTTCCTCACTCACAGGCTCACACAAGCCATGCAAAGTGGGAGATACTCTCTCGACGTTAATCTCTCTCTCGCTCCTACTGTGGTGGCCAATCAACCCGCTTTTTTCACGCTCTCTCTCTCTCTCTCTCTCTCTCTCTCTCTCTCTCTCTCTAGCAACCGACTTCTTGACTCTGTCTGCCCCCTCTCTCTACAGGGACCGTCTAGTAACCCTTCTCTCTGATCTTTCTCAACTGATGGCGCAGCTGTGTTCCTTACCATGCAAACCACCACCCCCAGCTCGCATGCGCTGCTGGCAGTCTTTGTTGTCTCTTTCTATCTCTTTCTCTCTCATGCCCACCACTCTCGACAGGCCGCGCATGCACCACCAACTCATAGCTGCAGTGATCCACACCTTTTACTTACGTTTTTCCCCTAAAAGCAATTGCAAACGAAGCCTCAGGACGACCATTAGTGCAATCCCCCATCTCGTTTCAAAGGTAACAAGTATACGAAGAGCTTGAAATGGAATTAGATTAGCTCTGACATATGAGACCAAGGGTTCTTGGAGTGGTTGACGTTGTTTTTGGAGGTGCTATGTTAGCTTAAAAAAAAGCATGCGTTGGAGCACTAATCGCAGGTGTTTTTGAGAGCGCAAACTTGAAGCTATTGGAGGCACTGTTTGTAGCTGATGTAAGGCAAGAAAAGCCAACAAGGGCACCGTGATTGGATGCTGGTAGTGCAAGTTTCTAGCAGCCTACAAAGTGTGCAACTGTGGAAAGCTTGTGGCCGTTTAGAAGGTGCAACTGGTAGCCTTTTGTGAAGCTTTTGTGAGGTGCTATTGGCAGCTTGTGAGGCACGCAAAGATAGCTGAGAAGGAGCACTAATTGTGCGGGCAAGGAAGACATCCTCCTAATGTTTGGGACTCTCTCTCCCTCTCCCCTCCAGTACTACGTCTACTTAGAGAGGCGGACATTGACGAAGCTCTTCAACGAGCGACCTGTGCAATACTTTCTCAAACAACCAACTTGACAATGACAATGATGATGCTAATTTTAATAAACGATTTAAGCTTTTAATTTTATTCTTATTTTTAAGCATTTCACTTTACTTCATTTCATTTTGTACCCAGACATTGTATTAGATCCACCAAGATCGTATCATTTTGTTCTCATAGGTACTTTTGTCTTTTGAAGACTGTTAATATAATATTTCATTTCATTTCTCTCTCTGGGTGAAAGCGTGGTTTGGTGGTACAAAAAAGGAACTATTTTACTTCTACCAATGAAAAAGTGGGGACTGGTAAAATTTTTGTAGTTTAGGTCAAAACTTTTCGGACCTTGTGTTTTTAGATTCTTCTTTTGAAGATCTATCCATTGATATATAGTATGATAGGTAGTTTTCATGTGACATGTAAAAATTGTAGCTCAAAGATTTGTCAAAGGTGTTGTCAAGGACACTCCTTTTTGTACCACCAAAGCATGCTTTTAGCCCTCTCTCCGTTGGCCAATAAATCTTTAAGGTCTCTTGGGATAGTTTAGTATATGTTAAAATACTCTTCTTCTTTTCTACTATACCAAACACTGGCGTGCCCACCATGCAATCCATGTCCCTTTTTTTTTTTGAGATAGGCAGTTGACCCTTTTGGGAGTCAAACCCACAGCCAGTTCTGCATCTTTTGGATGTTGGGTTTTGCACTGGGCTATCTCACGTAAGTTGTCATACTCATCATGTAGAGGCTCTCGAAATTCAACACCCTGCTTCTTTTCTTTTTCAACAACCAATGAGCATTACAGTCACATGATATTGCTGCCTTGTAACCCAATCAGCCATAGTCCTTCACGTGTCTCCTTATCTAGGACCCTTCAACAGATTTGCAATATATATATCGACGATAACCCCGCCAAGCATGTTGCTAAAAATTGTGTGGACACAAAACTTCTGTGTCGAGCGTCACATACATACTGATAGTGTCAATGTCTAAAACATACTATGAGGGACAAATAGAGAGGACAATTCCTTAAGTTCCTATCTTCTTTTATGTAAATACTGGCTATATAATGGTACTATTTCGCTATTTGTGGCATACGACTTTTAAATCACAACAGGTGATATTATTGGTCGATATTCCCATCGTGATTTTTTAAAATTATTTTTAGGGTCCCTACTAAATGCCAATCTTGTAGATTTATAACCCAATGATCATCGATTTTGTTGTGCGGTTAGATGCAAAAAATTTAGCAACATATGCTAGCAACTCCATATAAATTGCTCATACCGGGAAACTTTAAGCTATACATTGGATTATGAACATTTACCTAACTTTGAAACCTCTCATTATCAGCTTCCATTTGTATTATACAAGATTAATATTTTTTCAAGTGCTTTGAAAGTAAGGATCCATTTGTATTATACAAGATTAATATTTTTTCAAGTGCTTTGAAAGTCATCCTTACGTAAATATTAAAAAAATAAAATTTTTACAAGTGTCTATGATATTTTGACTTTCTAATTTTGATATAAGCAATCATAAAAGTCTCCCATGAGTAATAGGTTCGACTATTTCTTCCTATATATAGTTGTACGACTCTACGGAATGTTATTCCTTTTAAGTATTAACATAGATTGATTTATCTTGAACATCATGGCAGCTTGTTTTATTTCACGATTATTTCACGATCAATTATTAACACAAAATTAACACATTTTACAATTGTTAACTATATTTTCGTGCAAGTTTGATAGTGGTAGCCCTCTCCCACTTGTATCTCTCTCCATGCACATACTGGTATATCCTCCTAGTATGTACATCAAATATGTCATTTTTCTTTTCCTATTTTATTTCTTTGCATTGTGTTCTAAGCTGAATACTCAAACACTGCTAAGGTCATGGCTTCCAATTGTATTGAAAGAAATTTTCATTGAGATGATTTAGCTATGCAGAAACTCATGTGAGCTAAGGTGCTTTGTGATAGTAAACAATAGTTTGTAAGTACCTCCCTACTCCAACATGCTCCAAATTGGTCTTACACTTGTGATAATTGTTATATTTTTCTGCCTAGCCTAGTCCATTGGTCACACACACAAATTTGCCGATTTTGACAATGTGTACATACTCATCTTGGTGCAAATCCGCTGATTTAGGTAGCACATTGATAAATTGAAAATTTTCTATTTTTAAACAATATCACATGCTGCTTTGCCGACTTAGACAGCATTAGTACAGATTTGCCAATTTAGGAAGCACACTTTATTGGTGTAGACTTGCCGTTTGAGGCAACACCGATCACAAAGTCATGCTACAATGGCTAGCCACCACCGTAATTGGTATGATTTTATTAACGGGGTATACAAAATAAAGGATATTTGTATTTGTATTTGGACTTGGATTGGGAATTCATATATGATTCTTTTCTATCGAGAGCAATAATATTTATGAAAGTGAACTTGAGATTGATGAGAGTAGAATATTGAATGATGAGTCTGACCAATGATATCCTGATTCATCAGGATATGACATATACTGCTTATTCTAGTGGTATGGGACACTAGAATAGGTAATATGTGGATGACGGCAGGCATACGCAATGTTGTTTACTTTAATAAGTTTTTATTTTATTATGTGATATTCTACCACCTGCATAATACTTATCACGTTTTTTTTACAAGTAGCATTTGCAGATTCTTATCTTTGCAACTAAGGACTGTTGCTTTCCAACGCAGAGGTATATTATGGAATTGATATTTTATTATTTAATGTAGTTGACAGGTGGAAAAGGCTAAGGGTTATGCAAAAGGATCTCGAAAGGATATAGCATTTTATAATTTATTATTCAAGTGCTCTTTTATGAGCTTTAGCCATTTATGACCGACCGACAAGTTTGTACTCAATTTGACCATTCAAGAAATCTATAAATCAAATATGTGCAAGAGGGAAATGGTCACTCTTGCACGGAGGGAGATTGCACCTAGTGTCTGCGTAGTTCTCCTCTCCTCTCCTCCTCTCTTTTCTCTCGCCATGCCGACGTAGCATCCGCTCTAGGAGGTGAGCGTGCATGCTTTGTTTCTCTCTCTCCCGCTCTCTGTCTCTCTTTTATCGCGTACGGCTTGGAGTATATGCAAAGATGGTTGCCAAGTATACAATTTTGACGATTATGGTTTGTAGTATGTTGTTTTTAATATTTTGCAGGGGCGCTGCGCATCCGTTTGTAGCAGTTTTATCCCATGACTAGCCAAGAATGCATCAAAATGTTTTGACATATACTACCCTCCTCGATCAGAATGGAGGGTGCCCACAGCACAACCGGCCAGATTTTTAGTCAATAATTTTTTTTGAAAAGCACATAAACACTTTGGACTTAGCCTTAACTGGATATACCAAGGTATGCTATGACTAATCACATCAATAAAATTCACCAAGTACAAACTGTTACTAAGAAAAGAATTGGGCATTGGGTTGCAAATATCACTATGAACAAGCTTCAATTTGCGAGTAGCCCGCATTGAACCATCTTTTGAAAACTAAGAATGTTGCAAATTTTCCACAATATAGCCTTCACATGTTAAGAGATAAAGAATAAAGCTTGAGCTCTTGCAAGAGTGCACGCGTGCACACACACACACACACACACACACATGCACAAATAGAGGAAAAACCTTATTCTTCTTTTTCTTCTTCACTTACTCAAGATAAGAAGTCTATAATTCTTGAAATAGAAAATACAACATAAAAATTAGTACAATGGCCTAGTGTACATGTAAACTGCTAGTGATTGAGCTGGATGGATAAGTGTGCCACTACTCTGGTAGGTAGACCAAGTTGTTGTAGTTCAGTTGTAGTATCACTAGCAATGATATGCATATCCACGAAGGCATGCCGATGATGATGATGATTGTTGGTGAAATTCTTCTAGGAGTAGTACATGTTGGATTAACATCTCCATACTCCCCCTCAAGCCCAATTCCATCTCCTATATACCAAGCATTGCTTGATATTGTCGCAGCTTCTTCACTTCAAGGGCCTTCGTGAAGATATCTACAACTTGCTCATCCATTGCCACATACTCAAGGTCAATGTCACCTACCAAGACCCTCTCTCTAAGGAAGTGCTAATGCACCTCAATGTGCTTCATCCTTGCATGTAGCACTGGGTTTCAAACCAACTATATGATGCTCAGGTTGTCACAATAAATGGCGATCGGCCTCTATAACTATTGGAACAAAGTCTTGAAACAGTAATCACAACCATGCTACCTCACATGCTGCCAATGCAACTCGCCTATACTCTATCTTTGTACTTAATAGATAAATTGCGGGTTGCTTCTTGCTGCTCCCTATGATAGCAGCAATACCAAGTGAAAACATGAATCCACTAGTAGACCTACAATCATATGTACGACTAGTCCACTCCCCATCTATGTAACCATAGAGCTTCAAATCAACATCAGTCCTATAAAATAAAGCACGATCCAAAGTAGCACTCACATAGTGCAATGTACACCTCATTCCATCCCAAGTGTGGCTTCCTGGGAGACTACATAAACTGACTCACCAATCCAACTATGTAACTCAAGTTTGGATGTGAGATAGTCAAGTAGATCAAACTACCCACAATCTTCCTATACATGGTGGTGTTCTCAAGTACTTGACTTACATAATTCCCCAAATTTAAATTTTGATCCAAGGGCATCATAATAAGCTTACAACTAGCCATACCATACTTTGTCAACATTCCAAAGCATAGGCCAAGGTTTGGATTAATGTTAAAAATGCAGTTGTAACGGACAAATCTGAAGACAAAATGATGTTGAATCTTGTTGGGACGTTATGTATCTTGAAGAAAATGGAAAACCAGATCTTGAGGGGTGCACTATTTTAATGCCCCTATATGACGTGCATTTAGAGGGTAATTAAAAAACCCCTTTTGTAACATGTTCAAATGAGTAAAATGATCCCTTATTTTAAGAATCATCCCTTATTTTTTTGCACATACAAAGAGTGATCTAAATTAGTGAAAGGACAAGAGTAATGCGTGTGCTAGTCTCCACCCAACCATGCTATCTTATAGCCTCCCTTACTGTACACACTGTCCGGCTGTGCCGGTGGCCTTGCCCGTGGGACCCATGTCCTTACATTAATACCCCCCCCCCCCCCCCCCCCCCCCCCCCCCCCCCCCCCCCCCCCCCCCCCCCCCCCCTTGGAGGTATGTTTTCTTCCTCAAAAACGAACGTAGGAAAACGAGTCTTAAGTGCAAAGACATTCTCCCATGTAGAACCTTCTTCAGGTGTATCTAGCCATTTTACCAACATCTGTCATCTAACATGGTGTCTGGTGCGAAGCTCAAGAGAATCCAAAATCTTTTCGGGTTCATGAGGGATGCTTTGCAGTTCGATAAGGTCAACTAACACATTTCTGTCAATGAGATTATGATTTTGCCCTGGGCTAAAAACATAATGAACTCATGAGTGCTCGAGAAAAGCTAACTTATAGGCCACTTGACCTATATGTTTGAGAATGGTAAACGGTCCACAATAGCATGGTGAAATTTTAGCAACTTTTCCCGTCTTTAGACTTTCTAAATGCTTTGGAACTTTGAGGAAAACCTTGTCTCCTTCTTCAAAAGTAGCAAGACGATGATGCTCATCTGCGTACTTCTTATATTGATCTTGAGCTTGCTTAACATTCTGTTGAGCAACTTGAAGCATATCAAAATGGTCTTGGAGAAAATCCTTCGCTTGTTGTTTCTTCTCCTTAGCCAACCCCATTGTAACGGGTGATCTAGGTTGAAAACCATATAAAAGCATAAATGGACTAAACCTTGTAGTCACATGCTTTGAGCTATTATAATTAGCAAATTCCAATATAGGTAAGTAGTCTTCCCAATTGGGTTGCTTCTTGCTAACGTATGATCGTAGAATATCCTCTAGCACTTGATTAACTCTTTCGGTTTGACCATTTGTTTTTGGATGATCAACCGTACTAAGATTAAGTGTAGTCTCCAACTTTTGAAACACAGCTCTCCACAAGTGATTATTAAACTTTTGATCTCTATCACTAATGATACTAGCTGGAAGACCGTAGAGTCTATATATATGCTCTACAGATAGCCATGCTAATTTTGGCATCTTAATTGTAGTCTTAATGGGAATGAATCAACCCATATTTGTTAGACGGTCTACAATTACCCATATGGCATCATGGCCATGATTTGTAGTAGGTAGTCCTACTATAAAATCCATAGAGATACTCTCCCACTTACCTTCTCTAAAGGATGTAAGAGGCCACCTATCTTGAGGCGCTCTGCCTTATTTACTTGGCACTGCTGGTAGTTAAGTATGTACTCTTGAACATCATGATGGCCAATAAAATTGCTGTTGAACTAAGGCATATGTCTTACAAATACCTGGATGACCAGCACTTGGACTATCGTGACACTCAATTAATATTTTGCACCTAGTGTCTGAGTCCGTTGGCACACATACACTACCCTTGTGGAGTAAGTAGTCATCATCAATGGAAAAATTCTTCCATCGCTTAATCTCTTCCTAAGTAGGGGTGGAGCTCTGTGTGTTGGAGTTTTTATCTGTGCGTGTAGAGACATGTTGATCTGGCTGTACAGAGACATGTGAGCAGGGATTTAATATTTACGTAATTACCAAAAAATTTGTGTGATCACAAGGTCTTGTTGACATATTTACATAATCACAGTTAACATGATCACAAACAAGCCGGTTCAGAGCAACCTGGAAACCCACAAAAAGCCCGCCGGGCTTTTTGCGTTTTCCCGAAGGACCCGCCGGGCTTAAGCATTTTCCCTACGGGCCCGCGGAGAAAACCATAAAGCCTGACGGGTTGCAGCTTAATATCATAGCACTACAAGAGGTTGTGTGCTCTTGTGACGCTGTTAGCGACGGAAATACACTGGGTTTTTATAACCCCTGGCGTCGCTAAAACCGTCGCTAATAGCGTCGCTACGAGAGCATCGCTATATGCATCGCTATAGGCGTCGCTATATGCGTCGCTGTAAGCGTCTCTATATAGAGACGCTCATAGCGACGGTTATAGTGACGTTTACACAGAAGTCTATAGCGATGCTTATAGCGATGCTCCAGAGCCATAAATAGCGACTGTTATAGCGACGCCCGAGAGATTTTTTTTTTGGTGACAGGGCATTGAATGCCCTACCACCCATCAACCATATTGTACTTGATTCACTTTTTTAAAAAAGTGCAAGGGTAGATAATAGACCCAAAATAGTCACCCACAAGACGCATTGTTTGCAAAATCGACAATTGTACACATCATAGGCAAAATGAATTGATTGGCAAATGTAATAATGACAATTGTACAACATCATAGGCGTAAAGAATTGATTGGCAAAATGAACTGCGGTGACAAATGTAATAATATACATGGTTCAAAAAGACGTATAAAATCCGTCTCATGATACATAAGCTATGAGAAACCCTAAACTAATGCTATCTAGCTACGGCTAAACTGACGTCGTCTAGTCAGACGTCTCATCGCGTCCAAGCGGCGTATCTGTCGGATTCTGCAAAAAAAGACAATAAGACAGCTTTCAATAAGTATAAACATATAACGACATTTATAAAACAATACAAAAAATAGAAAAGAGTAAACCCTAATACTAACCATGGTGCCGCGAGAACTGAGAATGTCTATCAGGGCGTTTAAGCCCTTCCTGCCTGCGTACTCGCGCTCGGATGGTGTGGGATCACGTCCTGTCATCGACCACTGTCAAAACATACAAAGATTTCATTATGTTAGAATTAAAAAACTCATAAACCCTAAACTATCGAACATAAAGAGCAATGCAAAAACACTTACAAAATCGGCCTCAAATGATGCCCATCCACCGCTCCCCAAGTGGTGCGATCTCCCTGCCTCTACTCGCGCTCTGGCTGCATCCTTTTGTTGCTTCCACTTGTCGGGATTCTCGCGCGCTGCTTTCTTCGCATTCTTCCAATCTTCTTTGGCCAGCCAATCTGGCCTGTTCCACCCATGCTTGATTGATTTTTGCACTTTGGAATGAACTCTTGTGTTTGCAGTATTCGCGCATTCGAATCTTCATTAGGTCTTCATTGAAGCGCTGATCCCGTGTTGGAATGGGAAACTCATCATGAAGTATGCTGATGACTCTGTCTTTTAAATCACTTGGTACTTCACTCCATTTGTTTAGTATGTAGTGTCTAAGCAGCTGAGAGCAAAGACCACGCATGCGCGAGATCACCTTCTTGCCGTCATCATCCATGATGATGCCGCCGCTGAAGTCGATGGAGTAAGGCAAGCCCTCTGGCCGGTGACGCGTGAACCTGGGTGTCCCGGCAGGGGTCTCTAGCGGCATGTCGATGGGGGTACGGACGTCAGGTGTCTCCACCGGCGTCTGGGCCCCGAAGCGAGGAGTGTCGAGTGGGGTGGCTCCTTGCGGAGTAGGTAGAGGTGTGTAGCTACTAGGAACAGTCAGCCGCACAAAACCTGGCGTAGATGGCGATGCTGTGGCTGGTGTGGGGGCGGGCAAAGAAGGGGAGGGTAAAGAGCCTCTTCGAACACGAGGCGGTGTCGAGGCATCGGCGGCGGAATCTTTACTGGTAAGCTTTCCTTCTTTAGTAAAACACGTTCGAAGCGAGTGCATTACGCCAGTGGGGGTCCGCAAAGATCGAATGGTCTCTTTTACTTTGCGTTCTTGGGCTCCTGTGAAAATCCATGGTGCTTTAGGGAGTTTTATCGATCCATCAGACGCTGTTTGCGGCCAATATTGCTCCATACGATCCACATTTCTAAGGTCAACTCTAGATCCCAAAGTATCTTTCTTGCCGGTCAGATGGTCCCATAGTAGATTATCCACATTCTTGAATATGTGCATTGGATCGAGCAAGTGATTGATCATGATTCGGGGCCAGTATGGTAACTCGTACCATAGAGATAGTCTCTTCATCCCTGGAGGCAATCCGTCATCGCACATCTCCTTCTGCTCTAACCATGCTTGTGCAGACATCCTTGGTGGCTCTCTTCCCAAAAAGCCGTCGCATAACACATGATTCTCTGGAAGATACGCTTGATGACCTTCATAGATTTGCTTCTTCAGTGAGGGCGCCCTACGTGCATTCAGTCTAGGTCCACATGTGACACATGCTCTGTATCCGCTTGTTTGAAGCCCTGCATGTATACACAAGATAATAGATCAACTATGGGAAAAAACAAGATTTACAGTGTCTGAGTGAGGAGTGTCAATAGATCACCTGAGCATTCTGTTAGCCCGGGATAGTCATGCATGGTCCACATTAGAATGCCTCTGATCAAAGCATTCTGTCGTCCTGTGTGTCGGCTCATATCCACCACCTCTATGCCAATCCACAATTGTTGTAGCTCTTCCAATAGTGGACGAAGATACACATCCATATTCTTCACTTTATATCGCCCTGGCACAATCAAGCTTAGCCATAGGTGCCCCTTCTTCGTAGTCAACCACGGGGGAATGTTGTAGTTGACGATGACAACGGGCCATACACTGTAAGATGTTGATCTTCGACCAAATGGATTTACGCCATCCATAGCCAGGCCTAAGCGCAAATTTCGAGCTTCCCTGGAAAAATTCGACCATGTTCCATCTATATGTTTCCAAGCTGCGCAATCTTATAACCTGGACAACAAATTTAATATTCTATTGGCATTCTTCGTCTTATCTCTCTCTCTCTCTCTCTCTCTCTCTCTCTCTCTCTCTCTCTCTCTCTACCTCACATTCTCTAGTCATGTCCAATCCCCGCACACCTCGGTCTAGAGGTGCACGGAGATCAGAACCACCGGGTTATAATCTCGTCTTTATTGGTCAATACCTATATTTGTGGGTACAAGAAATCTACAGACCCACGTCTACATGATACTGCATGTAGTGGACAAAACCCCTTTGCCTCTTCTCTAGCTGTAGCACTTCACAGCATCTTAACATCTTTTCACAGTAGATCTTTTCACTGTTCGTCTAACTCTAAACCCTAAACCATAAGTAATTCTTGCGTGGACTCGATCTAACGTAAATAAGTGTAAATCTAAATAAACGTAAATCTAACTAAAAATAAACCTAAATCTAATTTAACGTAAGTCTACATCTAACCTAATCTTTAACGTCTTTTGGGATAGTTTCCTACGACGTTAAAACTCTCTTCTTCTTGTGTGTGTGCGTGTGTGTGTGGGTAAACCTAAATAAACCTAATTCTAATCTAATATAACATAAATCTAAATCTAACATAAATTATGTTATATTAAAAACAAAGAACTAAACTAGCAGGGATTATAAGAACCTTAAAACTGATTTAACACATAATTTTTCACATAACTAAGCAAGAGTTGGCATTCTCATCACTAAAGATGTGAGAGTTAACTTCCGGCGGTGTCGCTGCCTCATCTCCATCCACATCTGACGACAGCAATTGGCCCTTTGGACCGTTCTTGCTCTTGTTACTAACTTTGAAGTTGCTGTTGAATGACTAGAGGTTGTCTAGATGGTCATTGTCGGG
Source organism: Adiantum capillus-veneris (assembly GCF_014529385.1). Taxonomy (NCBI): domain Eukaryota; kingdom Viridiplantae; phylum Streptophyta; class Polypodiopsida; order Polypodiales; family Pteridaceae; genus Adiantum; species Adiantum capillus-veneris. The sequence continues at coordinate 89,710,094 of NC_140952.1, read as the reverse complement.
GATGTAGTGACTCTTGCCGCCCTGAAGATCCACCTTCTTCCCTATCTTCTGAAGACATTTCACCAGTACTTTTGGATCGACGGAGCCCACCATGAGTGAAGGCAGCAATACCCTATATTCCATTGAGGGCTTTCTTCACCCGCTTCATGCAGGCATCGCAGTCTATGGAGACCTAAATCTAATCTAATATAATGTAAATCTAAATCTAGCGTAAATAAACGTAAATCTAACTAAAAATAAACCTAAGTCTAATCTAATTTAACTTAAATAAACCTAAATCTAATTTAACATAAATCTACATCTAACCTAATCTTTAATGTCTTTTATGATAGTTTCCTACGACGTTATAACTCTCTTCTTCTTGTGTGTGTGCGCGTGTGTGGATGTGTGTGCCAATAAAAAGAGATAAAAGGTATAACCTTTCTATCACCCATGCCAAGTATGATAGATTGGTTATGCCATTTCCCTCTTGAATAATAGGTCTTGAGTTCAACTCCTCGTCGGCTAGATCTTTAGGTCTTTTAATTTTAATTAGTTTCCTACGACGTTAAATTAGTTTCTCTCTCTTTCTCTCTCAATGTGTGTGCGTTTTTTTGTTTATGTATGTTTTCTCTCTCTTTTCCTCTCTCAATGTGTGCGTTTTTTGTTTATGCATGTTCTCTCTCTCTTTTCCTCTCTCAATGTGTGCGTTTTTTGTTTATGCATGCTCTCTCTCTCTTTTCCTCTCTCAATGTGTGTGTGCATTCTTTGTTTATGTATGTGTGTGTGCGTTTTTGTTTATGTTTGTACTCTTTCTCTCTCTCTCTCAAAAACACTATGTGTGTGTGTGTGTGTGTGTGTGTGTGTGTGTGTGAGAGAGAGAGAGAGAGAGAGAGAGAGAGAGAGAGGGAGAGAGAAAGAGGGGAAGGGAACATGAGAGTGAGGAGAGGGAAGGAGCATACCTGGCTCTCCTTCCTCTCCTCGTGTGTGTGTGTGTGTGTGTGTGTGGAGAAGAAAGAGAGAGAGAGAGAGAGAGAGAGAGAGAGAGAGAGAGAGAGAGGGAGAGCGTTACCTGCTCCTTGCTTGAGGGCGCCGAAAAACTCAGATCTGAGATCTGAGTTTTTGGGCGCTCTCTGTTATTTTTTTTAGCCCAGCCGGCGTCGCTATGAGCGTTGCAAATTTACAAGTAAATTTGCGATGCTCATAGCGACGCCGAGATTTTTTTTTTTGAGCGTCGCTGTGTGAGCGTCGCTAATATGAATAGCCTCTTGTAGTGTAGACGGCCCTAATCGGGCACGTTCAGTGTTTTTTGTTGAGACACACACACACACACATACACACACATAGAGAGAGAGAGAGAGAGAGAGAGAGAGAGAGAGAGAGAGAGAGAGAGAGAGAGAGAGAGAGAGATGACCATCTTTGTAGGTACGTCGAGAGGAGAGAGGGGGTCGTGAGAGAGAGAGACAGAGAGAGAGAGACAGAGAGAGAGATCAATGACTATCTTCGTTGTGGAGCTACGTAGTGTCGCCACAATTATAATGACTACTTGCACGCAAAAAACAGACATCATTTGATACACTTACAACCACAAATAGCTCGTAGATGTGTTAGCACATGTGCTCCAATTTTCAAGGAATGCTTGGCATTGTTGTGTAGCTCTCTCCGAGCCAATTGTGATGGTGCAGTTGAATCTCCAATGCAACGAGGAGGCAAGAAGTAGCGTTAGGATGAAGTGCCATTACACCTTGGCTTCTACCAGTAGAATAAATACTCATTATAAATGATGTTTTTAACCATAATCCGCATCATATCATAACTATCAAAAAATAAGACTTTGATATGGAAAATTGAGTTATGTTGTGTTGTTGACCCATGGGTCAACACTCCCCCCCTCCGAATTCATGTCCTCTCTGACATCACCTCATTGTCAATGTCGGTGCGTTCTTTGTTGTTGTTTTTCTTTCTTGTGATTTATGTCCTTCACATCCATCTATTGTTGTCATTATAGGGCTATTGCTAGATCTAAATTAAAAAAGAAGCCACTCTCGTTCAGCTTGACTCTTATCATCATGGATAGATAAAGCTGCAAATTCATCCATTGGAAGTTGTTTAGTAACTTGATCACAACCTCTTTTTGTTTCCATAAATATGATCACTTTACTTCCATCCATCATTCGCTTCAGAATGAGAAATACTCATTCACTTCAGTAAATCTGGCAATTTTGAGTATTTCTCATTCTGAAGCGAATGATGGATGGAAGTAAAGTGATCATATTTATGGAAACAAAAAGAGGTTGTGATCAAGTCACTAAACAACTTCCAATGGATGAAATACAATCGTTTTGATTTGAGATTCAAAACCCATGTTTGCTAGGGGCTTTTTAATTCTTTGCCTTCTTCGTATCACTGGTGCCGACATTTTTCTCCATTGCTTTCAATTTAATACTGCAGACATAAGAACTAGATGTTCAGTTAAAATAAATAAAAAAACTTTTCAATATATTAGAAAAACAATCACTAAGAAAGCAATCAAATCTACACAATATGAGATTTGCAATGCACTCTAGTCAATTCCACATATCGACCACATATGTTCTGAGAGAACATACACATTGCAATGTACTCTCTACATGGCATTATGGAAACAAAAATAATATGAAATTGTCAATGCAATTACAAATATAATGATTAGTTATATATCCTCTGCCGTTTGAAAACAATAAGACACAACTATTTTCACATGCTACAAAGAATCATCAACATTTACATTGAAATGATGATAATTATTTGCAAACACACATGAAAGAAATAATGTCGATGATTGACCATCTCATGCACTAACAATCTTTTAAATATAATACATAATTCACTCCCTATATAAACCAATGCATAAAACAAGGCAATGAAATATTCAATACAATTACACAATTGAGGACTACTTGTACCCAATCAAGGATTGTAGCCCCCTTATGCATCCAATTCAATATATAAAAGCTAATTTCACCCAATTAAGGATTATAGCTCTTATATTGTGCACTGGAAATGTATATCAATTCAAATCTATGATGGTGAAAAATGCAAGACTTCAAGGATCTTTATATACCCAGTACACTAGTACAGGGCATCCGATCCCTCACTATCAACTCGTTATTTAAATATGCTCATCTTCTAAAACCAACTACAGCCCCTTTATGGACCAATGGCTTTGTCACAATGAGCATGACTCTCCAAATTCTCAATTGTTTTGGTTTAGTACCTTTATGTTCGGTGAAGGATTTAAATATTTTTAGAAGTGGTTACCGAATTAAGAATCACGTTCGGCCCAAGAAAAGGTGACTCTGTAACCTTAGGTCAATTCACAAGGAGATGACTATACCCGACGCTCGGATATACTCCCTAGGGATTTGCCTAGTTAAAATGCCAAAGTAAGAAGAGGTTTACTATATACAGTCTGGCCCGCCGGGCTTTCCCTTCTTCCCGGCGGGCCCGCCGGTAAAACCCTACAGCCCGGCGGGGCCCGTCGGGAAAATGAAAAAGCCCGACGGGCCTACCGGCTCTATTGGTTTTTGCAAGTCACCATCAAGATCACGTTAACAATTAACGTGATCACGTGATTTTCTTGTGTAAATACTAGAGTTATTAACGTAATCATACGATCGTGATTACGTCAATGAAATCCCTGCATGATGTGAGTGTGAGGGATCCCTTCTTAAAAGTGCACTCCACACTTTAGCATATAATTGATCTTGTGCACAATTGCCACATAAATGACTCCAAAAATGCACTCTTTATTTTCGTGAAAGCAGGTGAAGTAATCCGAGGCATCTGACTTAGTCCATCTACTACTACATTATATCGCCCCTTGCGATATTGTAGCTTACAATCATAATCTTGAAGGATCTCTATCCATCTAGGTTTACGACCCTTCAAGTTCGTTTGATTAGTAAACCATTTAATACTCTCATGGTCAAAAACTACTTCAAACTCGGCACCATATCAATAGTTTCGCCACTTTCGTAAAGCGTGAATTATGGCATAGAGAGCTCTCTCGTAGATAGAATAATTGTGTTGAGCTCTATCCAACTTTTTACTTTGAAAGGCTATAGGTACTCCTTCCTGGAGAAGTATCACACCAATTACTTTATCACTAGCATCAGTCTCTACCACAAATGGCTTAAGTGGATCAACGATTGCTAGGATGGAAGCAGTGGCTACAACTACCTTAAGTTGTTCAAAACTGCGTTGTTGGGTTTCTTCCCAAGAAAAGGTCTTACCTTTTTCTTTAAGTTGATCTGTCATAGTTAAGTTGATATGTCATAGTTAAGTTGATCTGTTATAGAAACATGTATTTTGGCATAATCATGTATATATTGGCAATAAAATCTAGCCATGACGTTTAAGAAGATTTGAAGCTCCTCAACCGTGTTGGGATGTGGCCATCGAAGAATGGCAGTGACCTTGTCAACATCCATTTTGATGCCAAAATAAGAGATCACATGACCGAGGTAATGTATCTATATTTTAAAGAAATTGCACTTGCTTTGCTTAGTATATAGAGAGTGAGCTTGTAGCTGTTTGAACACTAATCGTAAGTGTTTGATGTGTTCATCTTCAGTCTTACTGTAAATGAGAATGTCATCAAGGAAAACCACAACAAATTTTCCAAGATAGAGGCGTAAGACACTATCCATGAGTGTCATAAATGTAGCTGGAGCATTGGTTAAACCAAAAGTCATAACCAAAAACTCAAAATGCCCGAATCATGTTCTAAAGGCAATAAAAGGATACGCAACTGGTGGTAACCTAAACAAAGATCTATCTTTGTATAGTATCTTGTCCCATGGAGTTGATCAAACAACTCATCCGCTCAAGCTAGAGGATACTTGTTCTTGATGGTTATGGCGTTTAATCCGCAATAATCTACGTACATGCGTATAGTACCATCTTTCTTTTTTACCAATAGAATTGGTGATGCCCAAGGGGAAGTGCTAGGTCTAATGAAACCACAGGCGAGATAGTCAGCCACTTGACTCTCAACCTCCTTGGACTCACTAGCACTCATATGATAAGGTGGTTTACTCACCGGTTTAGTGCCTAATAGGACATCTATGCCATGCTGCACATCATGTGTAGTAGGGGGTAAACCCAACGGTAAATCACTTGATAATACATCACTATACTCCGTGAGTAAGTGTAGGGGGTAAACCTGGTGGTAAATCGCTTGAGAATACATCACTTACTCCGTGAGTAAGTGCGTCAGCTTTTGCCGTGCAAAAGGACAAAGTAAATTAGAGTTATGCTAGGATGGAAAATCTTGTAATTCCTGTGATGTTTGTTTTACAACAGTTGCATGTTTCTCAATAGAATTAAAATTGAGAGCACTTTGCTTAAAGTTTATTGAACTTTGCATACCATTATTAGAATTCACAACACTTTGCTCTTGATAATTCACAAAACTTGGAGACAAGCAGTAACACAAAAAGACTTCATCTATTAGATCTGCTTTCTGTAAAATAGAAAGCTCCATTATACATATAAGAGGTGCAGATGGTATATTTTTCTCACCAAGAAAAAGCACATATTTACCATTGGCCATAAAGGATAGGGAGTTGTGTTTATAAGTAGTGTCCCGGGGAGGTCACCTAATAAAAATGTAACCTATCACGTGAGTTCAACAAAAGGGTATTTAAAGTTCGTGAAACTTACTGAAATATATATACAGAAGGGCATTATTTTTTCAAATTTGAAAAAAACTTACAGATTTTAAAATAAAAGGGTATATTATATTCCTAAAAAAATTCATAGATAAGGGGTTTTATAAACATGTCTTGAACCACGTGATATGGTAGTTTTACACATAGTGAACCCCCGAGAGTAGTGTGCAATGTGTTTCCTAAACAATGCAGCCACTCCCATCCTAAAACTACATCAGTATGGTCCATGTTCATAACTTGAAATTCAAGGGTCATTGTATGATCTTGAACAATAAGTTCAACCCCTTGAACTACCATGTCCCATACTTCTTTATCATTTCCAAACATCTGTTCTACCACATACTTGTAGGAGCAGGGAGTTTGTGTAAGCTTCGATTTCTTGACTAGCTTATGGTTTAGGAAGTTATAAGTTGCACCATCGTCCACGAAAATTCAAACACGTTGTCCGTTAATAGTGCCATGCATGTGAATCAACTCATGGGGGCCAAAGGTGGGCTGCCACATTGAAGCAGGCACACGACACTTGTGCTTTTCTTCCATATGAAGAACCTCTACAACAAAATATTTAGAAGATGAATCTAATGTGAGATGTTGCACCGTGTGCATGGACTTTTCTTTGCCTTGCAAAAGAGGACAATCCTTCTTGTTATGTTGGTCCGAAAGACATCTGAAACACAAATTGTGTTTCTTTGCATGCTCAAAATTAGTAGTGTTGAGAGACCCACATGGAGTATCTCTTGATTGCTTAGGCTTCTTAGTCTCTTGTGGGTGTGGAGAGGTAGATTGTCTCTTCTTCCTCTTCGAACGTGTGGGAGATCTGCCTCGCCATTGGCTCTTAGCCACATTGCTCTTAGCAAAATTATTCTTAGAGTAGGGAACATTTCCCTTCCTCTCTTGGTCATCATCATATCTTTGGGCATGACCGATGGCTTCTTCCAAAGTTTTTGGATGTTGGGTCTTGACATGAAGACAATAGTCTTTATCAAGATCCCTATTAAAACCCCGTATCTTTTGGAATTCATCTAGACCTTCTAGTTTTAATATGATTTTCCGATACTTGGAAAGGTACTGAGTGAGAGAGAGGCCAGACATGCAGCATGCATCCCATGCTTACCAATTCTTATCCTCTTCATTGGAGTCCAAAAACTCTTTGGAGAAAGAAGCTTGAAATGCAGCCTAAGACAGAGGACGAGCATCTATTGGAAATGTCATCCACCACTTATAGGCCTTGCCTTTAAGAGATAAACTTGTTTCTATAGTTGTCTTTATATCCGGGGTGTGTCTCAACCTATGAATATCACTCCATTTGTGTAAGAACGTATTGACCACATCCTTGTTGCGATCACACTCTTCATCGTGAAATTTAGGAATGGTGATATTCTTAAGCAATGCATTGCTACCTTCTACATCTTTTGAAGCACTTGTCTCTTGGACTCCGTGAATTGCACGAGCTTGGGCTCCTTGAACCATGCCACCTAGGGTTCCTTGAGCCGTTTGTGAATTCATAAATTTCACAAGTAGCTCAATAAGATTGGTAACATTTGTATTTAGTGCAGAGAGATTGCGTTCAAGTACGCTTTGGAGATTTTCCAAAGTCTTGAAAGCAGCCATATCTACAAGGCCATGATCTCCTAGATCATCATCTTCAGGCATATCAATATTGATAGCACCCGTGGTGTCCGGATTTTGATGTATGTGCTCAAGATCATAAGTGTGTGTTAGGTGGAATATCCTCGTTGGCCATGGTAAACACACACTAATGTAGAGAGAGAGAAAAAACGTCAACTTGTACCTCGTAAAGCTTGAAGTCTTTGTGTTTTTTATGATCGACGACTGTTGCGTTGCATGCAAACCTCACCTTGCAAACATTGTAGCCCTTCACGTCTCTTTCGTCTCGTAAGAACACCTTCATTGATTCTTCACAAAAACTCGTCGTTATTGTGAAGGCTTTTGTTCACCTTTATCGTAGCTCCATTTGAAGAACCGTTTGAACCAACCTGTAGACCACAACAATGAGGGCCACCCTTGGCACTCCCATTTTGAACTTTGCACCCTTCAACTATTCACATGTGGCAGGCACCATAGAAGAGCCTTCTGGCCCTAAAAATCACATATAGCATACATTATTGTTGCACCTTGCTTGGTTTTGATCTTGCCATCTGCTCAATCACTTTAGAATGCCCTTGAGAGCCCACAAAACCTTGGATTGCACTCTTTGTAGCACCGACCAACTTTGGATGCACCATCATTGCCCAACCCTCTTGTTAAACATTCATGTGTTCAACCAAAAAAGTACTTTATTCAAATAGAAACTACAAAACTAGCAAACACTGTGAGCAAACAAAAAAACTACCATATGTACAAAGCCCTACTCTTGCTTCCTGTTGCCAATCCTCAAGTGGGTTGCCCAACCCTCTGCATAGTCTGACCTCCTAGATCAAACACCTGGCTTTGCTCTCTTCCATCCCTCTGCATTAATCTCCAATAGTGTTCTACCCAAGCATGTAGCCATCCATGCACAAAACACCTTTGCACCTCTTCAAGAATCAACCTGCCTCCTTTGTGCTTCAGAAAGAGCACCATACATGCCACCCTATTCCATCAACACATCTGGCTCTACAAGCACATCATCTGACCCTCCCTCCCAATGATGTAAGTTGGAGATGCCCTCAAGAGAGCCCCGTATCTGACGGATAACAAACTTCACAGCTGTACTCAGAAGAATCCCTTTCACCCATGACTCATGCACCTCCTTGGAAAACTTGGACAACTTCACCACCTTGAATTCTTCTTCGTGCATCATTGAGCCTCTCTACTACATTGAAAGATCTTCTACCATGGGAACCGTACTCTCCTTCACATCTGCAATGAACCACTTGTACATTGTACACTGTACACTTTGACCATCCGCACTCTGCACACTGTACCCTCTAACCTTTAACACACATCAATGGAGCTTGACCAACCATACCCAAGTTTGCATGTGCATCTTTTACCCGATCTGGAACCACTTGCACTTCCTCTAAAGTTGGATCTTTCCTAACTGACATCTTGGGCATAGAAACCACCCCATATCTTTGCAAGTTGCAACCATAGAACCCTTGGTTCCTCTTGCACCTACACTTCCCTTTCTCCACTTCTCCTTAGCTTCACTTCCACTACATTGTCCTGCCTAGGCACCACCGTGCTTGACAGACCCTACCTTGCTTGGTCGCCTCTTTGAAATCTTCTTGGTCTGGCCTCTTGCTAAACTAACCACTTTTTCATATGTCACATGCCCATCCGCTTCAACCTTATCTTGAACATCCACATGCAGGCACTCCATGAATTTGCTCAATTTCAAAAAGTCAACATAGTAGTTACCTCTATTAGCTGTCCTCATTAGGCTTGAATTCCCACTCAAACGCTTGAAAATCTATGTCTAGGCTTTGCTTCATACCATCCAGCTTCATCTTTACTTCATGCAGTTGCAACTCTAGTACATACTGGCATCAAAAGGCTGCTTCCAAAGTCATTTAATTAATCTTTTCTTCATCAGGAAATCCGTCATACCATCTTTTAGCTTTACCACAAACCAAGAGCAGAAAAACATGAACCGTGCCTTCTTCTCCGACAACCTGCTCTATAGCACAAATAGACCATAGACCTGCAACCAGGTTTCCACATCTTCCACCCCAGTGAAGATAAAAAAACCCAACCATGCCATCTCTAACAACACTTTCTCTTCAAAAACTGCACATGCAGTGGCTATAAAACCACTACTTCACCCTCAATTAGGAGCAATCAGATACTCCTTCATGGGGAGACCAGAAGATAGAGAGGGAGAATTGGAACACACCCAAAAACACAGATAGATGCCTCTCTATAGCCCAAGGTACTCACAACACCCCCGTCCACTAGAAATCACCACCATAATTGCACACATCTACAAGCAAACCACCACTGACACACAAACCAATGCACACACGCTCCACACAATCGCCAAACATCAATCACCCCAATTTTTCCCACTTTCAACACTTCCACAATACGAAACCTCTCTCTTTCTCTCTCACACACTGTGAGAAGGGGGCGAAGACGGCCCCAAAAATTGTCAATGACAGCTTCTTCTTTGACAAAACACCATGTACAATCACTACAGTATCTGCTACACAAGAGAGGCACACCACCCTTTGCTCGGCTACGTCGACACGCACCTCAACGAGAAAAAATTCTCCTCGTTTGTAGCCTATGTAGGCTCCTTTCCTGTTGAGCTCTCCTCATTGAGAACTCTGTGAAAGGCCTCCCTTCCTTGTTGAAGCAGATCTCCAAAAACAAAAAAATGTTTCCCTTATAGGGCGTCCTCTTTTTTTAGTTGTTTATGATATTTTTATCAACCACTCTTTTCTTAGCTACATGCACAATAATCGTACCTCCTTTTCATCTAACTTGCATGCCAAGGAAGTCATGTGTGAGCCCCCTCATTTCTAGAGTAGTGACGGCTGTCGTTGCTCGAGGGGAGAGCTACTTTTCCCTCGTGGGCTACCACATCATCACCTGCTCCACCTTGCCATTGAAGGCCGTCCAGCAGTGCAGGCCATCGGAATGCCGACACCACCCCAAAATCGTCCAAGAGCGGGCCCATTGTGTAGTGACCGCAAGACGACCACCATAGCCAACCACCGCGAGGGAGCTCACTCCCACTTCTCTTATGCCAATGGGAGGCACGCTTTGACCATTATACCCCAGCAGTATCCGCCCTCCAAGCTTCACATGTGGGCTCATGTCCAAGCTATGTGGCAGCCCCATGATACACTGCCCTCCAAAACTCCTCAAACTTTACCAAAAACACTAAAAAACTTTTTTTCCCCACCAACTTTCAATTATTACCATTTTTTACCTAGGGGTCGAAAACCTGAGCCACAAATTTCTTGTGACAATTTACTTTGTTGACTTCAAGCCACACAAACCCCACCGCACTTGAACCTTGTCGGCCTGCAAACCTAGGCCGCCAAAACTAGAAAAAAACCCATGACACCATCCTGCAAGCAACTGATGCCGACTTTAACCTTCAATATCTCCGTGATCCATGCTCCAATTGACGTGCCATTGATTCCTATGGCCTTCATATATCACATAGCACTCATACAAACCTCGACAAGGCTACAAAAGCCCCAAATGGTACATTGATCAAGGCAGTCAATTTGGCATAGAATTGGCCCCTTATGAAACTTCAACTACTCATATCTTGCCCACTGTAGCTTCGTTTGATGAATCAAAAGGAGTGACATGCACTGTAAGATGAGCATTCTACGCCCATGCATTCAATTTAGCTCTGAAATCCCATCTACAATTGCCCAATCTAGCACGATCTGCAAACCACCTTGAACATTAAACCATCATAACTTCCACACTGTAGCTCCGTTTGAGAAACCATATAAATGAGACTGTAGATCACATTGAGGGCCATCCTTGACACTCCCATTTAAACACTTTTCACCCTTCAACTATCCACCTCTGGTAGGCACCATAGCAGAGTCTTCTGGCCCTGAAAACCACATATAGCATACATAATTGTTGCACCTTGCCTGCATCTTGCCTGGTCTTAATCTTCCCAGCTACTCAATCACTTTATCATGCCCTTGAGAGGCCACACAACCCTGCATTGCACTCTTTGTAGCACCGAAAATTTTTGGCTACACCACCGTCTCCTACTTGAAGGCCAATGTGGCCTAGGTATGTACAAGAATGTACAATTGAGAAGCATGCATATGGGTTCATCCCACACCCATCATTTCAATGCAATGTGGATACTGGTCTAAGGCTAAGCTCTTTGTAAGATAATTTGTAGGGTTGTCATCCGTATGGACTTTGACAAGCTTGACGTACTTCCTAGGCAATATATCTCATATCACACGATACTACTTGACATCTATGTGTTTGACTTTGAGTGAAACAAGAGGTTCTTAGCTAACATTATAGCACTCTGAATATCACAATGTGGAATGGATTTTTATGAATGCCAAGATCTCCCACTAGATGAGCTCACCATACAGCTTACTTGCTAGGAATAGAAACTGTAACATACTTTCTAGTGAAAGATACGCGAATTGGTATAGGGCCATGCTATCAAAAATGGAATCTCTGGAGAAGAATGATACTTGGGATTTGGTGCATTTGCCAAAATCGCAGAAAGTTTTCCATACAAATGGGTTTACAAAAAGAAAGTTGCTTTTAGTTCCTCAATAAAGTACAAGGCACAGTTGGTTGTCAAAGGGTACAAGCAGGAACATGGAATTGATTTTGATGATATCTTTTCTCCCATAGTCAAGATGACTACTTTGCAGATTGTTTTGGGCTTGGGTGCATCAGGGGATTGGGAACTCATACAGATGGATGTAAAAATCGCATTTTTTACATGGTGATTTGCATGAGGAAATCTATATGTAGCAGCCTGAAGGTTTTGTCACAAAAGGGAAGGAAAAGATGGTATCTAAACTCAAAATGAGTTTGTATGGGCTAAAACAGGCACCTCGAGAATGATATCAAAAATTTGATACATTCATGCAATCTCAAGGGTTCATCCGAAGTCAGATTGATCACTGCTTGTACACCAAGAGGGTAGTAGATGACAGTTTGATTATCTTGGTTTTGTATGTGGGTGATATGTTGATTGCATGCTGGAATGTTCATGCATTGGACATGTTGAGGTAAAACCTACACAACAACTTTGATATGAAGGATCTCGGTGAAGGAAATCATATTCGTGGAATGTGTATATTCTGGGATAGATCAAAAGGTCTCCTTTATCTGTTGTAGCAAGTATATGTATCCAAGATTTTGGAACATATCCATATGGAGGGAAAGAAAGAAATTGGTGTACCATTGCCTTCATATGTGAAACTTAGTGCAGCAAACAGCCCTACATCTGATGATGAAAACGCTAAAATGGCCAAGATACTGTATGCTTCAGCTATTGGTAGTTTCATGTATGTAATGGTGGCTACCATGTCCCAATATTGCATTTGCTATAGAAGTGGTTAGCAGGTACATGGAAAATCCTGGCAAAAAGCATTGGGAAGAAGTGAAGGGTAATATGAGGTACCTCAAGGGCACAAAGGATTTGTGCATCTGCTTTGGCAAGCAAAAGGCATCTATGGCGGGCTTTACGGATGCAGACTATGTTGGTCATGCGGACTGCAGGAAGTCTACTTCATGGTATGTTTTCACGTTAACAGGGGGGAGCAGTCTCCTGGATATCCAAGCTACAAAAGTGTATTGCATTGTCTACAATAGAGGCAGAGTATGTTGCTGCTACAGAGGCATGCAAGGAGGCTTTATGGATTTCAAGCTTGGTGGAAGAGCTTGGCATTTTAGAGATTTTGATTCTCCATTGTGATAGTTAGAGTGCTATCATGCTAGCTTGGCGGAATACTGTCTTTCATGCAAAGATGAAGCACACACAGGTGAAGTATCTAGGAAACATTTGACAACAAGACCATTGATCTCGTTAAGGTACATACAAATGATAATCTTGCAGACCTTCTCACACGAAGGGTCTTCTAGCTTATTGTTGACAGATGATGGGACTTAGATAGATATAGGTGTTTTCAGCTTTGTACAAGCTGATTCTTTTTTGCACTTCAGTAATAGTTCCTTTACGTGGGAGGCTATTGGGATAAAGGGCCACGTGCCCATCCACACCCTTATTGGGTGGTTGTATATTTGCACTCTTATCAGGTGGTTGTATAAGCCTACACTATATCTATTAAAAAACCCTAAAGAGGTACAACTCTTTTGTACCCACAAACACTATGTCGAAGCTATCCTCTCCATACCTAACTTCTGTGCATGCATCTCCATCACTTCACTCATGAGTCTAATTCTGATGTACAATCAGTCTATTCTGTCTGAATTTTGCAGATCGATGTATTCTACAGAGTGCTGAGTCTAAATCTGCAGTTTGAGCTTCACTTAATCCTTACAAATGGCACATCAAAACTTACTAGTTGTTTATACTATGTTTTAATTTTTGATGAGTATCATGTGCTATGTGCTTGCCCACTATGTTTTAATTTTTGTCACTAGGTTTTAATTTTTGAAGGCAAGTCAATCAATGGTGGTTTATCTTTTAGTGAGAATTTTTTTCACTTTATTTCATTTGAAAATCTTACGGATGACATGGTGTGAATGATCTTGGAAGTAAAGTCACTCGGGGTTCTTTATAAATAGCCAAAAAAACACTAGTTTCATTCATTCATTCATTCATTCATTTGGAAGTTTTTCTATGGTTTTTTTTCACAAACTAATCTTTTAGTCTTCTCTTATTCACATATTTACATGCTGAGGGGAAACCATAGACAACGAGATCAGTGTAGGCCACCCACATAACGTGGGCTTGTCCCTTAGCGTGATGGACCACCCCCCCATGTGATGGCAATGGGATCAATTAACTTGGACTCATAAACACGATCTTGAGTAATTGCTAAGCCATCACAAGATCACCATAAACAAGGAATATGTAATGCAACATAGACTTGGTTTATTCATTGATGAAATGAGCTTCCACCTTTTCTCTTCTTAACTCATACTCTAATGACTCTTAAGACAAAGCTCACACCTTACAATCCTCCCCTTGAGGTTTGGACTAGGACAATACAATGAAGATTCATTATCCGCCGCTAAGGATGACACATGGTATCCACTAAGTATGTCAATACAAGAGGAATCCTCCCCTTGAACTTTGGGGTAGAACTTGATGAATAAAACACTCCAATCAAAAGCATAGACAACATACATCCCCAATCCAGGAGACAAACAACATAACACTCCAATCCATGAGCAAAAACAATGCTCTAATCCAAGAGCACAATTTTGAAAAATGTGTTCTTCAGTCTAATCCAAGAGCACCTTTGTCTTCTTCATTGCTTTGTCTTCAACTTCTTCATGGTCTTTGTCTTCGTATCCTCCCCTCGAACAAGTGCTTCTTTCCCAATTTTTGTGTACAATCAGGCTTTATTGAAAAAAAATGCAATGCAGAAATACCGATGTAAAAGAAATGCTAATGCGGATGCTAATGATGATGTTGTCGATTTTTCCCTCCCCTTTAAATTTCTCTTTTCCCTTCTTGTCCATTGTGCTAATAGAGTGGTCTTAGCTTAGGAGACTCTCCTAGCCAGTGTCTATTGTGCTTGGATGCAAACAATTGTGGAGTTTAATTTGAGAGAGAGAGAGAGAGAGAGAGAGAGAGAGAGAGAGAGAGAGAGAGAGAGAATTCCTTGTTCTCTGCTTAATTTGTGAAGCACCTCTTCACTGGAGTGAAACCCCTCTTCAAAAAATTTGATCTCTGCTTTGCCTTGGAGTGCAAAGCTTCAACCTTTTGCTTGGAGCTCGATGAGATTGATGTCTTGCAGTTCCTCTTTGAGTGCTTGATTCAAATATTTTGAATGCTCTTCAGAGCTTATCGATCCTTTGAACGCTCGAAAGAAGCCCTCTTAAAGGTAGGTGGACACTAGGGGGAATTCCAAGAGCTGCTTATGGATGTTTAGTTTGCGGGAGCGGTTGCTAAGCCTTGGGGGTTATATGGCCTTTGGATGTGGCTTGTGGGAAAGACCTCTTTTTTTAAAAAAATAAACAAACTTTTATCATAGGTTGAAAATAGCCCTTTGAAGCAAGTCAAAACAAAAAACAGAGATGGCGTCAGGTCGAGCACGACGGTGGCCCCGAGCAAAGTTTGTGTGTGTGTGTGTGTGTGTGTGTGTGTGTGTGTGTGTGTGTGTGTGTGTGAGAGAGAGAGAGAGAGAGAGAGAGAGAGAGAGAGAGGAGATGGCCCGTCGAGGTTTGCACCAGTTGGAGGGAAGGGGGGGCCTCTTAAGGGCCAATTAAAAAATTTTCTTTTGTTTTTAATTTTGTTTGCAAGGTTGACATTGAGTTGTCTACAGAAAACGAGACTGAGGGCGGCGGGGAAGCAGTCCGAGGTCGAGGGCAGCAGGTCGGGTCGCAGGGGATGAAGGCGTTAATGTTGGCTGGGTAGCACATGCAGCAATCGATTGAGAGGGATCCTTTTGCAAACTCCAAAGGGTTGGCCTCGCTCTGTGTTGTATGGTGCAAGATACCAAATGGCTGGAGCAGTTGGTTGAGAGCGTAGCTTGTGGACAGATTTTGGAGGTAATGACTCTGTAGCAGGTTCGTCATTGAAGCAAAGCAAGCCATCTCTTGGTGGGTTGCAGGTTTGGCATGTGGGAGTCGGTGAGAAGCTTACATGCCAAGAGCATTGATGAAAGCGGCAGATTGCCGACAAGTGTGTGCACGGAATGATGGCGTGAGCAGAGAGTTGGTGCTTGACTTTGTTTCCTAAAGCTAGTGTGTTCCAACGACTTTGAAAAATGCAAGCTCCAAAAAAACCAAAAAAACTTGTGAGCCTTAAGGGCTTTCTATGAGCATTAAAAACTCAAAAAACCATACATGAGGTTTACGAACTGCAGAAGATTCCAAAAAAG
The DNA here is from genome assembly GCF_014529385.1 of Adiantum capillus-veneris. Classification (NCBI taxonomy): domain Eukaryota; kingdom Viridiplantae; phylum Streptophyta; class Polypodiopsida; order Polypodiales; family Pteridaceae; genus Adiantum; species Adiantum capillus-veneris. The sequence continues at coordinate 89,693,923 of NC_140952.1, read as the reverse complement.
CAAAAAACTTCAATTTTGCAAAATTGAATTGAACAATTAGATGCTCATATGGAAGTCGATTAGAGCAATTGGGCAATCAACGGATTGCTCTGGGGACAAGCTACGCATACACATAAGTGATGAATTGAAATGGTGATGTACTGGAGAGTAATGCTATGTACAAAAATGATGTAAAATATGCTAAGATCAATGCAAAACACACCTAATGGTGAAGCCTAATGCTAATTAGCTTTGTAATTAGCTAGGAGAGTAGTGACCCAAGGGAATCAAAACCAAAGACATGCTCACACTGTCCAATTGATGCTGATTAGTTATAAGATGTGCAAGGGAGAGAAGAAGAGAAAACACCAAAAGGTCCTAATGATGATTAGAAGATTCTTATCACACTAATATAGCAATAATAACAAAACCTAGCTAGCATAATCTGGCGCTTTGATACCATTTGATGGGAATAGGATCGTGCTAGCTAGGGTGGATGAAAGATAAACATCGTGCACACAAGTGAGTGTGTGTTGGTTAGATTATCACTCAAGTGAACTAGGTCCCAAGATCAATTAACTAGGACTCATAAACACGATCTTGAGTATTTGCCAAGCCATCACAAACTCACTATAAACAAGGGAGGTGTAATGCAAAATAGACTTGGTTTATTCATTCATGAAATGAGCTTTAAGTAAAAAGCTCACACCTTACACCGTGTTGACCCCATCAACAATGTGCATGCTAATCACATTCTCAACAATGTGTATGCTTTAGGAAACAAAGTCAAGCACCAACTCTCTGCTATGTGTATGTGTATGGTTTTTTGAGTTTTTCAAGCACACAACTACGCGAAGGCTTTCCATGCAGTCAATGATGCCACAATGTCCATATTCAACACCATGTATGGCCTTGAGTTGAATGCACATTTTACCAAAGGGGATATTGAGCAAGTTGCCACTATTTACAACAATGCAATCATGATTTGGGGGGAACATGGTTATCGCACCACACAAGAGTGTGTAGCCTTCAAACGACATGTGGAGGCTTGGGTAGAAGCGTGGTGACATACATTGCTGCGCAAGGACAAGCCAATGGAGCCATCGACAAGAACACCAAAGCCGACAATGACACTAGCAATGAGGACAACTAGATTTCACCTTTCTTCACTAGTGTCAGAGAAATAAGCCTCTGAAACCATATGAGTACATTGTACTTTTTTGTTTTGGTCTATATCTATCTTATTGCATTTGTTTTTCTAAGATGTGTACTTTCAACCCTTTTAATAGTAGTCTATGTTGGTTTGTTATTGCAATCTTTTAATGTTTTTCAATGTCGTTCACAATTGAGTTGGATTATTATGGACTGTTAACCATTGAAATTGGCTTGTTTTACGAAAAGTTGTGTGCATGTTTCATTGTCCGATTGATGGCTAATCTTGTTGCATGGTGTATATCCCGATGTTTGATGAGAGTGGGTTTTTTTTTTTTGTACATACAAGTGTGCATGTGTATGAGTGCACACAAGTGTGACGGAATAGAGAGAGAGACTTATCAAGCTGGTGGTTAAGCTCATTGCTCAACGTATATCATGATGTTTGAGAGGACTACGTGTGCAATGATTCATGTGTATTTTTGTGTTTGTGTATGAGTGAGGCATAGACTAACCTTGATTGAAAGCATTGTCTAGTTGGTGGTTATTTTGTTGCTTGACATAGAGTATGATGTTTGAAGAGTGTGTGTGTGTGTGTGCGCGCAATGATTTGGATGTATTTATGTGTTTGTATGAGTGTACATGAGAGAGGGAACAGAGAGAGAACACACACACACACACACACACACACACACACACACACACACACAGAGAATCATTTAATATGTGGAAGTACCAGGAGAGAGAAACACACATACACACTCTAGCAGGCTCCCTTTACACAAAGGGAATAGGGGACACATGTCAGCTCCCTAGCCTAGTTGCCCCAAGGTGCATTCAAATCCTATTGGATGGCCATAAAGGTGGACCAATGAGAACTAGGCTAGAATAAATTTAGTTTAATTCATCTAAAAACACTTGATAAAAGAACCAATAGAAATTAAGCTCTCTAGAAGACTATTGGACAGTCTCCCAAGGGGTCCAATGAGCATTCAACAACCCAATGGCTTGGCTGATTCCTATTGGCCAGAAGACTAAGGGGTCCAATGAGAGTTTAATTGCATTAATTAAATACCTAAAGCTCTCACAAAAGGTGAAAGGGGGACACATGTCACAAGGCTATCACTTATGCTTCTTAATTATCATTGGCTAAGCTTTGCAGGGTCCAATGCGATGCCATCATGACTAAAAATCATGAGGGGTTGACCAAGAGAGAGGGGGAAGATGATTTTGGCAAGGCATTATCACTTACACACTCACACAATCTTAGGTGTGAAGTAACGAAGACTCTCTCTCCTTCTCGCGCTTTAATGGAAAGCTCATCATCTACTTCAAGCTTGTGAGAAGGGAGACCGACACCAACAACAACTCTTGGCTTTGTGATGCAAATCCAACCAAGAGCCAAGATCCAATGCATACTCATCTCCTCTACCATGCTAATTACTAAGCTATGCTAAGCTATTATGAGTGATTATGTGAGGAGATATATTTCTCGTAAGAATACTCCTTTTTCCTCTCAATCTATTCTCATACCCCGTTAGCTCTCACCATCTTCAAAGGTGTGTGAGGTCTTGGATCTAAGACCATGAGGGAATTGATGTTGTGTTTTACAAGTGTTAGCTTGGTCCTTGAAGCTTCCATCTTCATTGCACCAGCAAGTTATTCAAGGAATACAAAGTATTGTATTGTAAAATGTCTCCCTTGATGGGGGAAACCTATAATACAAAGCCTTTTGGAGGGGGACCGGCACAATTTTGTGTGGGTCTAACTGAAGATATGGCGGAGTATGTCAACTCCCAAAGGCCACGCACTATATCTGTGGTCATACACCATACGATGGTGGCTTCACAAATCAATTTCCAACAAGGGGCTAAGAGAAATATTAAGCCCATGGAGAACAAGGACCATAACAATGAGCCTAAGGGGACTTCTTAGTTGTGCGGACGGATTACCAAAGCCTTAAGTACTTCATGACGCAAACCAAGCTCTCTGACAAACAAATGAGGTGGGCAAATTTTCTTTCGCAATTTCATTTTCATATTGCTCACATTGCTGGCAAGCATAATCAAGTAGCCGATGCACTCTCAAGACGGCGGCGGCTGAGAGTAAATGTGGTTTCCATAGCAACTCACAATAGACTATCTTATATGATAGATTGATCTACTAAAAGCCTATGTAACGGAAGTAGATCAAAGGCCCCAATGAGAGAAGTGCTTACCCTTAGTGGAGTATGCCTACAATAACACTATACATACTTCCACGGGAAAAGCACCTTTCGAGGTGATTGAGAGAAGATCCAAAAGTCCCCTGCTACTTAAGATACACGGGAAGATCTTTGCTACAGATGAGTATAGCCGAGACCTACAAGAATCATTCCAAAAGATTAAGGATGCTCTCTATCTCACAGCAAAGGCAAAAGGCTGTTGTTGATAAGCACAGAAGAGCCAAGCCTTCAAAGAAAATGATTGGGTCTTGCTTAAATTTCCCAAGGCTCGATTAAGGCACACAATGGGCAAGAATCCTACGGGACACAAAAAGTACTATGCTAAGTTAGAAAAAAGGAGTTATGGTCCCTTCCAGATTCTTAGACCAATCAATGAGATGGCCTATCAACTCAAGTTTCCTAGTCATTGGGAGAGAGGTAATGTCATAATAACTAATATCTAATTCTCCTAAATGATGTTCTCATGTTAAAATGATCATTTAATGTGGGGAAGTACTAGGGGAGAAAAGCTAGAATATTAATCTGGCAGACCGGCCACAGTAGGGATCTAGAGGAGGGAAAATAGGGATCCAAAGGGGGTGCCATATGCAAAAGAGCAATGTGCAACAATGGGCTTCAAAGACCCTAAGGTTCATCCCATTAAGACTTCCAAAATGCTAAGGTTCCAAAATTCAAAGGTTAAGTTCAATGGTCAAAACCTAGGAAAGATTGGATTCTTATGGGAAGACTCAAAAGTCTTCCCACATTCCTATCTTGGAGGGGGCGAGCCCTTTTAGAAGGGGATGAGAGAGAAACACACACACACACACACACACACACACACACACTCTCTAGCAGGCTCCCTTTACACAAAGGGAATAGGGGACACATGTCAGCTCCCTAGCCCAGTTGTCCCAAGGTGCATTCAAATCCTATTGGATGGCCATAGAGGTGGACCAATGAGAATTAGGCTAGAATAAACCTAGTCTAATTCATTTAAAAACACTTGATAAAAAACCCAATAGAAATTAACTTCTCTAAAACACTATTGGACAGTCTCCCAAGGGGTCCAATGAGCATTCAACAGCCCAATGGAGTCTTACCGTGTGGCGAGCGAGATTTTTCGAGCGGAGGAAAGTCCGAGCAAATGATTAAAGAAACCAAATGGGCTTTGATAAGAAAGATGAATGAAGATCCTACTTTAATAATAGTAGGATCTTGGATCCCTAAGTAATCGTAGCAATATGTTTGTTCAAAATTAGACTCTAGATTCTTTTTCACAGTTGATACTTGATGTTGAGCAATGAAAAACCCAAGCTAGTAGCAAAGCTATTACAAACCATGCAATGATCCACAACTACATTCAACACCATAGCAATCTAATGCAAGTCAACAATGCTCATACATCTACAAAGTTTCTAAAAATGTACTAAGAGAGAATTGCCAAATCCTATACAAAAAAAAGAGATATTTCTTTAGATTTGTAAGATAACAAGTGGAATATTTAGTGGAATATAGAGAACACCATGTCGTGCCTCTGCACTCTAATGACAACAAGAAATGCTATGGTTCTATCTCGTGACTATGAAGAGTCACACTCGTCATCAATAATGACATTGCGTCTCTGACACTTCTTGTGGGTGTCAAAATCGTATCGTATATCAGCAGCCATGGTTTTTGCAATCCCCTCAGCATAAAATGGCAACACACTTCCATACAAAAATAAAAAGATAAGTCTCACAATCCACATGCAAGCAATACAAAATCTACATCCTAAAAGCACAAGAAATCTCAAATTGTTGTTTGAATCATTATCCATAATTTTCAAATACTAAACAATGATACAAAAAAGTGACAAAATAGCATAAAAGTATGATGGAAACATAAAATAGGTGGGGGAAATGAAGTGTAAGGTGGACTCTCACTAGTCATCAAAGGGGTTGACACGCGAAGGCATGTCACCCACATCATCAACATCAAGAGAGGTGGAGGCTCCCTCTCTGCTTCGCTTTTTAGGGTGAAATTTTGGTTGCACATAATCCGAAATCAAAGTGTCATCAATGTCGACTGCTGCACACACCAGCCATGTGCCTAAGCATGTTGCCAATACGGTCGCTGTACCACATCCCAACTCCAAACAAAGACCTCCAGGCCTACAAAGAAGCTCCACAAAACATGCAATAAAAGAGTGACTTCGTTGCAAACCACCACGCCATGGCTCCCCTGATGATGATCTGGCTAGAGAAGACTCTGGAAGATGGTGCATCATGTAAGAATCCAAAGGCTGCATGCCAAGCCGATTGAATAGTGGGGTGCTCTCAACCACAAAGCAAGGTGGTTGCATGCCAACCCTATGCACCATAAGTAAGAGAGAGCAATGACACTACACCACCACATAGACAATTAGAGGGCAATCACAATAATAATAACACACCAAAATGAGAAACAAACACGTTAATATGTAGAAGAGCATTACCTCAATCCGACCACCAAAGCTATTACCGTAACCATAAGCTCCATGATGGAGGACCACAATGCGACGATGAATAGCCATCTCTGATGCACGACAAAATCTCTCAACCCAGCCAATGGTATCTCCTGCAAGAGGTTTCAAAAGTCACAATAGAAAACACACAACAAAACTCGACAAGTATTGTATAAAATTATGAATGAAGCAAAAACCTGCCATAGAGACCATGATCAACAACCACCCTAAGTCTGACAAACTCGAATATGCAAGCTGCATGCCTGCACGAACATGATCCTCGCTACAAACATCCCAAAGGGGTACAATAGGGGAGGCTAATGGGGAACCACCAAAGGGAAGATCCAAAAAAATAAAATCAGCAGCCCATGCGACTGTTCTCCCACCACGCATGCACAAGGTCCCATCGAGGCGTGCACATCCCATGTGATCATGAACACGAATCCATGCCGGATGTCGAACACTGGCCCTAAAATCAGCAGCAATGGCTATGTAGTCTCAGAAATGGCCATGCACCGTGAGTCAGGCAATGAGGATAGAGAAGACAAGGGAGTATCAACGACCTAGACAAAAGAAATGGTTTTCTTTGCAACAATCTCCCCAAGAGGTACTGCGATACAAGAGGCAGTACAAAGTGACTTAACTCCAATAAATGAACGAAACAAACAATGTCTCAACAATCACCTCCTTTCCCTTGCAAGAAATATTTGTAGCTTGAAAAAAGCAAAGAAACACAATATTACCGGTATGTAAAACAAATAACTTTAGGAAAAAGAGAATTTAAAGCTCTTAGAAAAATTATGTTAGAGGCTATTTTGAGTAACCATTTACCGGACATCACCTCGTCCACTCTAAGAGGGAGAGGCACATCAACTGATGTGCCACCAACTCTCATAGTATCATGAAGCTCTCTCTCTCTCTCTCGCCAATACATGCCCAGAAGCCATGTCTATCCACCATGGACATGCCTCCATCTCCCAAGTAGTGAGCTTATGCATGGAAGGGGAGTACATGCATCCTTCCCCAGTAGATAGTTGTGCCCAAGAATGGAATCCCTGGTAGAAATCCTTTTCCAACCAAGAATAATAGAAATCTAAAAGAAATGACTACACACTTCGTAATTATGAAAAGCTTGAAATAAAAGTATGATGAGCTTGACCTGTAGGCTAGCCGTTGAGATGCCATGCATACCGTGTCCACTTTCTTGATAGCTTGCTTGTCAACATATTTTGTCTTAGCTTCAAGAGAGGTCTCCAAAGGATAAAGATAGGGTCGCACTTCAAACTTGAGCTCCTCAAAGTAAGAGGCAAGAGAGCAATCATGAGGCAAAAAAATACCACCAGCAATGTTGCTCAAGTCCTCCACAAACTTTGTGGCCCTATCAAAAATCCTTTGTGGAAGGCCCTCTCTACGAATCCAACTACATAACAAGGAAGTTGAGAAAAAACTAAAATAATCACAAAAACTAGCAACTCTACATCAAAGATTCTTGAAAGTCAATAGAAACTTTACTCACATGCGATACACATGATCTCCTTTCTTTAAACCATAAGAGGATCTAGTAATCTTATCTGCCTCAAGCAAGGAAACCCATAACAGTTTGCTCAGGACAGGAGCATCATGCATAGCAATCAAGTTTAGTTTCTCAAGCGTAGCCCAACTATCAGGACCCCATTTGAGTGCAAGAACTCGAACCATCCAATCCGGTCCAAGATTCAGATCAACAATATTTAGCAACTGCAATTTTTGAGGAACGAATAGAAAACCAAGTTTAAACGGCTATTGCACTATGCGCAAAACACCCAAAACAAAAATAATTCAACCACCTTCCCAACGCGCTCTCCATATTTGAGTGCTAAATCATTCAATATTTTCTCCTCCTCTTTTATTAGTTCTTCATTTGTCATTGTGTGCCTAGCTTGCTCTATTCTTTGGCTCAATTCCTTGGACATTTGAACCTTCAACACATACTTAAAAATAAATAATTTGCAAAAAACAAGCACATACTCTTTGGCTCAATTACTTGGATATTTTATCCTTCAATACACAATTGAACATATGTAATTTTCACAAAAAGCAAATATAAGATCGTTCCAAAAAAGCAAGCCAAAGACACTCACATCGTATAAGAGCTTTCCCAAGTATCGACGAGTAAGTGGATACCAAGGCTCCACACCCTTTGAGTATTTCTTACGGACTGCAACAATCAACTTTTGATCTTTTTCTGGAAGCCCTGTTACATAGGCTTCATGATCTGCTGCACAAATGTGGGAGCAGTTGACAAGCTCATCCCTAAGATGCGTGACTACAAGGGCATGTGTATTCATGCTATTCCAAGGTCATATACAATATATACAAAGTTAGAAACACAACATAGAAATTTTCTATACTAAAATATATAGAAAGTCATGAAGCTTACAAATTCATTCTTTGCAAGCTACTAAGCAGAGCTATCTCTGGCACTCGAGTAGGATCAATAACTGTACAAAGCACACTACAGTGTTTCTCTCGATCAACGGAGAATCTCTCTTTAATAGCATCCATCCAAGCGACCGTTCTATGATTACCCTCCCAAACATAGAACATTTTATTAGAGAGAACTTGAAGGTTTGGTCTTTTAGAAAGCTCAATTTCAAACTCTTTATGTATATCAACCCATATTGGGTCCCATGAAGAAAGAAGGTCGTCTGCAAAAAAGATAATCATAGGCAAAAAAGCACACTCAACTACTATTTATGAGAGAAACAAAAAACAATGTAGAAATAGAGAGTAGGAAAGACCAAAGCAGAGAAATGAAATACCTGTCACATAAGCTTCCTCCTTCTTGCAATTCCAAACTGAAACAATAAAAGCTCATTTTTCTTGCATGTAGCCCTCCTTTGCAAAAGCAGCTTTCAATCCACTAACATCATCTCGTAAGCCTCTCACCCTTGCATAAGGGATCAAATTGGTGGACAGTCAAAACAACTGAACATGCGAGTACATTGAAGAATATCTTGTCCTCTACGCATGTAAAGTTTGTGCTCTTCCCCTGTCTCAGTCTCTACTGCTACTTCATCTCTTACGACATAAGGCACTATTTGAAAACATGCCTCTTGTGGGGCAAGAGATTCATCAACTTCATTTATGGATCCAAGCCCCAAGTCCTGACTTTGCATCTCCTCCTCCTATTTCTCCAAACCATCTGTCATATCTGACAGAGACTGCACTGATTTGATCACTGCTCTCTAAGATATTGGAAGCTTGAGTTGAAGAAAGCCGTCTCCCTCTGCGACCTCGTCCACGAATTGAAGGACTTGCAAAACAAAACCAAAACCAATTTAATTACTTCACAAAAATTCCCTCTAGGCGTCCATGCCGATGCGGATGCCTAGAGGCAATTCAAAAAATCAAAACTTTATCTTATGGATTGTTAGAGGGGAGCTAACAATTTTTAAAAAAGCATGATCAATCAAAAAAATTATCTCAAGAAATTCCCTCTAGACATCCATGTTGGCGTGGATAGCTTGACTAAGCTTACTTAGCTTAATAAAACATTATTAAATTCAATGCAACAATGAATCACTACACCTAAATCAATGTTGCAAGAAACTACTTCTAGCCATCCATGCCGGCGTGGATGGCTTCAAGTAGTTTTAAGAGAATCTATGCAGCTCTGAAGATTCTCAGAGAGAGCTTATAAACAGGTAGATTTTCACATTCAAAACTCCTTCTAGCCATCCACGCCGGCGTGGATGGCTACAGGTAGTTTAGGCTTAGAATCAAAATGATAAGGAAGCTACACAGAAGTCCAGGCAGAGCCATGGCAACTTAGCCCAACACAAGCACTTGGGTTTGAGTTTCCGCCATGATTCTCCAATACACTGGCTAGAAGGTCTCTCTCTCTCTCTCTCTCTCTCTCTCTCTCTCTCTCTCTCTCTCTCTCTCTCTCTCTCTCTCTCTCTCTCTCTCTCTCTCTCTGTGTGTCTGCAGTGGGTACACTACCCCTCCAACATCTCTCTTGGGCTTTACGGAGAGCGTTACAGTTACACAAAGGTTTGAAGAGTTACAGTTACATAAGGCTTCTCATTTTAATTAAAACATAAGCCTTACAAACATAACCTTAAAACATTGAAAAAAAAAACTACTTGTAGGCATCCACACCGGCGTGGATGGCTACAGGTAGTTCACAAATCTACCTGGCAGGAGGTTTTCGGGCCGAGGTAGACTCCCTTCTCCCCATGACCGAGTTAGACTCCTTCTCCCTTCTCCGAGCTCCGAGCTTGATTCGAGTTGTGAAGGCGGCGAACTAAACCGTCTTGAGAGATTAAGTGATTAGATATTCAGCAGGGAATTAGCGCAAGGAAGAAAGCCTCCTATGGGCGCAAGGAAGGCGCTTGGTTGCGAGCAAGGTCGCAACAGAGTTGCATAACGGCTTATTGAGAAGAGATGTGAGGTGAGGAAGGTGAAAGCAAAGAGGCGTGAAGGGCTGAAAAAACGCAGCAGTAGCAGGTTTCTGAGTTAGCGCAGATACAGATGAGAGAGAGCGCTAGAGATTAGAGACAGACAAAGCAGCAGAAGCTTTAATGCTTAGCACTATGAATAGCTTTAAAAAAATACAGTAGGGGCCTACAGGGCCCCTTTCAAATTAGATCGTTCTCTATCTCTCTCTTTCTCTCTCTCTCAAGAGGTAATAATTATATTGCATGGAGTTGCCCGTGTGTTGCCCGCGTATAGCTAATGATCATAGTTAATGATGGCGTGGAGTTGCCTGCGAATCAGTGCTCGAATTTTTTTTTTCAAAAACTTGGCAAACCTACATATGTGAAACAACGGAGGTAAACTGTCAAAATTTGAAGGTTTTTACACCAAATTAATTACACTAGTTTTTTCAAAATTTGAAAGGTTTTTTCACCTTCAAATATAAAATTTAAAGGTAAACTTCAAAATTTGTAGGTGGGATTACACTATATCTAGGTTTTTTTCGAGCTTGATTAAAGTATGAAACCATGACTCCGCTTTTAATTGCTTAGCATGTAATTTGTCACAAATTACCATGCAAAAAGGGTAATTATAACTAAAAATAGAAAAGCAATTACTTGTACTGATAGACAATCAGTCTTCTTATGAAAAGCTACAATTTTTTCTGCCTTTCAAGAAATTTGATCTCACGACAAGGGGTACTTTGGGAATTTTGAAAAACTTGAAGGGCATTTTAGGAATTTGTGACAAAATATTAGGGCTTTTTGGGAATTTTTGAAATTTGAGTGTCTTGGAATTTAATACACCAAAAACACTCAGTAGTGTGTAAACGCCCTTAACTTTGGCATGAGATATTGTGCATGGGGTATTTAACTGAGTAGGTGAAGTTCGGTTGTCATTAATATGCTCGATTGACTGAAAATCGTAAAACTCAAAGAACTAAAAACAGGGTCGTTTTTTAGTGTTTTAAAAATTAAAAGCAGGTTTGTTTTTTTAGTGTTTTTAAAACTAAAACAGGTTCTTCCTTAGTGTTTTAACACTAAAATCAGGCTCGTTTTTTGAGCACGTTATATTTCATGTTTTGACTATATTATATAGTGAATTATTATTTCTAATATATATTTTATAAAACAATAATTGTTGTTTGTGGGAACACAAACGTGCAATATTCCTGGCGGCTTGTGCTTATGGATAGAATTTTAAGGATATCAATCTATTCTATTTACACCCGCTGTATCAATCACAATTGTGCTATTCTTACCTTCTGCTAAACACATAGTTTTTGGTCCAGAGCGTGGACAGAAGCTAGTGCTTATGTTTGATACCAGAATTTATTATTTGAAAGTTGCTTCTTTGCAAGAACATTTTGAGCTTCGTGATGCTAATTTCTGTCTTCGTCCACTAACATTATCTGGCCCGCAAGTCAAGGTAGAAGCTACTATATCATCAAATGGTGAGCAAACGTTTATGCTTGATCATGAACAACACCAGTTCTACAAGGTGGATATGAGAAGCGAGGATCAAATTGATGCTGGCATTGGCAGAGTTTCTCAAGACATGAAAGACAAGAAAGTACCTCTCTCTAAGATCAATGCGAGTGTTATTGACATGATTAAGTGCATGCCATTGCAAAGCAATTTATATATTGCCCTCCATCAAGCCAAGAAAGTGGTCTGTATTGATGAGCTACCAGCTCATTATGATGGGTATATTGCTTTTGAATTACCGCCATCTGGTAATTCTTCAGGTATGAGTGGTATGGAGCAAAGACATGATAGTCACATGTGGACAGAGTATGTCACTTGTAGCAGTGATAGTTTTAATGGCATTGTCAGATTTAGTAGATGCTCTGGGCATTTGCGCTGCATCAACATTGATTGTCCATTTTATTTGCGCTCAAATATGTTCAATGAGTCTCAATGGAGAGGTCGGCCTGTTAAATCCAACCCTAAAGGATTGATCTCTTCTCAATATGGCACACTGGTATGCACTCATTGTGGAAAAATTCCCGAATGTGTATCTACATGTCCTGTAGTAATTTACTATTGTTTGCCTAGAGATAAGCATAATTGTACTAGGTGTGCTTTGCATCTTGGAGAACATAATCATCCATGTGTAGAAGGGAGGAGTCGGATGGTCAAAAGTCACATAGGTGAAATGTTGCTTGAGCGAGCAAGTCGGGACCCTTTGGTGACTGTGAAACAATTGGAGCGGGCCACCACTAATGATCTTACGGGGTTTTGATAAGCCAGAGTTTAGAGGATTTATGGGAGATGAAGCCAGTGCCAATTGGATTGTTGTGGGTACTGTTTATTTTGGGGGAGCAAAGAAGTCTACTCCAAACAAAGAGAGATCATGTTTGTTTCATTGGGAGCAAAGTATGGTTCGACATACTGTCAAGTGCATCCATTCAGCATTTCAAGAGGAGCACAAGATTTTGTGTCGCAAGTGGAGAACTGCACCTACAGAGAATGCGGCTGAGCATTGTAAGGGAGACCTTAGAAGATTTTGGAAAACAGGAATGGCCATTGAAGGGGAGATTTCTTCATTGGAGACATGGTTGGCTTGGTGGGATGTACGAGTGCCTCATTGGGGGGAAAGATTTGTATCACAAGATGCTACAGGTATCTTTGTTCCTAACACAAACTTGTCTGAGTCAAAACATGCCAGTATGCGTGCATCGGTTGGTTACAAGGATCACATAAGTTTGTATGAGGAAGCATGTGCAGATATGGCTTTAGCTGTGCTTCAAAGTGTGAAATATAATGCCTATTTGAAAGGTGTTGGGAGCTCCACCGGTCCAGGCATTAAATATTTGGCAGATCGCTTCATGAAAGACCTTCAATTGCTTCCGCGGTAGCTGGAAAGAAACTAGTTGACCTCACACATTCATCAATGCATGAAATGGGTGTCAATAGTCCAGGAATGAATAGAAATATACTCCAAGAGAAGAGTATTAGAAAAAAGAGGCCAATTTTTGCTGATGCAAATATTGTCTTGGAGGAGGATAGCCACAGGCCAGAGTATGTTACAATGACAACTTCAATTGGTGGGCTTCAACAAAAAAAAAAAGCTTCAAAGGATGTCCCATATCCCGAAGTAAATGTAGCAAAGTCAGTTTGGGCAATAAGGAGAACAGAACCTCGGCGAAAGATGACTTGTTTTGGTGTAGTGTCAAAAGATAGAGATCGATGTGGGCGGTTCATTAATGCATGTTAAAATAGGGGTGCCAGCTCCTTGTTTTTGGGGTCGCAGGAAATATTCTCCATCTGGTTCACAATTGGGAGGCCTTGTGGAAGGGTTCATTTGGTCCAATAACATGCACACCTGGAAGGTTCACAGCATAGTCGAAGGGCCACCAGGTCCAGCTCCCGGTGTTTGGGTGGTAGCAGAGGGCACAAATTTGCAACCTCAAGAGGTAACGCAACTGCAAGCTAATGGTTTTTTCTTGCAAGCAGGAGTTACATCAGCATCAAGAATGCATGAAACATTTCCATTGAACCAAAGAGTTGCTAGCAGCATCCGTCCCAAATTTAGAGATGGAAAGATTGTGAAATGGAGATCACGATTAACAAAGGAGTTTCATGGCAAGATTGAAGTGGGTAGAACCATGGCAGCAGAGTTGGTGCGAGAGGTCATTGTGGTTTGCAATGAAACACATGTTTTCTATGTTAATACTGTGGGGTCAAGTGCAAAGGGAGTGACGTACTCTGTGACAATGTCAGATTTTCCTAGATGTACTTGCGAGGATTTTCAAAACCGGGAAAGCAAGCGCCTTGTGTATATGCCATGTAAGCACATTTACTTCATATTTCTACAAGTACTTGGCCTTGACCCTCATGCTCATGAGTTCATGCATCAGGCAGCTTTAACGAAATTGGAGTTAGTCCAAGCACTTGGAGGTTCACGGGTGCTGATGCAGACTTAAAGGCTTGTGGACTTTGCTATGGTTTTATAACAGTATTTTTTTCGGTGATATGTGCTTATGGCTATTAAATTTTGCCCCAAATATTCCAGTGCAGCATTATTTTTTTTGTTGCACACTCCATTTTGATATGTAGATGCAATACACCTTTTTGGTTGATTTCAATGTTGATGGAAGGTTTTTGGCATGTGTTAGAGATAGAACAATTTAAAATTATTTTTATAGGTTAAGAAACTGGGTAGGGAGTATCTCTAACCAACAAAAATCCAAGATATTGTGGTGTGTTGTCGACTCTGCCTACACGACCAAACCAAGTGTGCCTCTCTCTCATCCGGCACCTCCTTATATTACTATCAAGCAGTACAACCATAACATGTCTGCCCACGCGTAATTTTGTATTACAAGGATATCAAAAAAAATTTATGGTTTGCGTAATTTTGTATTACAACTAATATATTGCACAAGGATATCAAAAAATTTGTATTGCAAAGATATCAAAGAAAAGTTTATGGTTTGCGTAATTTTGCATTGCAACTAATATATTGCACAAGGATATCAAAAAATATTGTTAGTTTTGCTCGGTTTATGGTTTGCTCGCTTTTATTGGCTCGGATTTTGGGATTCCTCGCCCGATGGCTTGCCTGATTCTTATTGGCCAGAAGACTAAGGGATCCAATGAGAGTTTAATTGTATTGATTAAATACCTAAATCTCTCACAAAAAGGGAAAGGGGAACACATGTCACAAGGCTATCACCTATGCTTCTTAATTATCATTGGCTAAGCTTTGTTGGATCCAATGGGATGCCAACATGAGTAAAAATCATGAGGGGTCGACCATGAGAGAGAGGGGGCTGATTTTGGCAAGGCATTATCACTTACACACTCACACAATCTTAGGTGTGAAGTAAAGAAGACTCTCTCTCCTTCTCAAGCTTTAATGGAAAGCTCATCATCTACTCTAAGCTTGTGACAAGGGAGGCCTACACCAACAACTCTTGGCTTTGTGATGCAAATCCAACCAAGAGCCAAGCTCCAATGCATGCTCATCTCCTTTACCATGCTAATTACGAGTTCTACTAAACCCCTAGAGAGTTTTATCCAGCAAAGAAAAAAGTGAGCAAGTCTCTTTAAAAGTTCACAAAGGGAAGTGTGTATTTCATCTTAAGTCTCACAAACCTTAACACAATTCAACAACATTACTAAAAGAAAAAGAAGGCAAAAAAGAAAAAGATAGCGGATAGGATCCTACACATGGTGCTACTTTAATAAGCTAAATAGTTCTTGTACACTCAAACTTGACAATCCCCAAACCCTCTAGCTCTTCACACTTTGCAAACCCCTCAGTTTCATGTGCCTTTGAGCTTGCAAGTAGTGATAGGGAAAGGAGATGGCTCAACCATGATGGCTACGGATCTCTCACAAGAAGATTTAGAAGTTTTCTCATGTAGGAAAACAGAGTCTTTTTTAGTGTTTTCCATACAATGCATAACATCATTTTGCTCGAGAGGCATCGCCATACCTAACTAAGTACAATTGGGGGCAAGGACCATCGAGCCGACTATCGTCTGTCTCCGATCGTACGTAGCTAAGTATGGAGTGCCTCCCTCACAAGCTCATGATGTTGAGGTAAGTCACAATCTAGGAATTATTGTGAGAATCTTTCCAAAACTTCTTGTATCCATGTTTAAAGTTTTGAGCGAAAGAGCTTCTAAAATTTATTCATGCTCAAATGAATGGTCAACAAAGTAAAAGCACAAGATCAAAATTTAACAAAAGGAATTGTCCCTAGCACTCCACGCCGGCGCGTGGTGCTTGAGACAACTTTGTTTAGATTTTTTAAAATTTTAAATAGAAATAGAAAGAGAGTGGTGAAAATGTTTCATTCTTCAATGTATTTATCTTCAGAGATGCTACACACTTATTCTTTCAAAAGAAACATTAAACATTGGAAATATACATATTACCTTCCAATGCACACATTTTGCGGCATACATATTCTATATTATTATCTTTCAATGCACACATTTTGTTGCACTCATATTTTATTCTTGCACGGCAATTGAAGTGAGGGGTCAATTGTTAACGGTATGTGTGTTGTGTGTGTGTGTTTTTTTTTTTTTTGGGGTTTTGGGGGGGGGGGGGGGGGCGGGGCGGGGTTGTGTGTGCGCGTGTGTGGGTTGGATGTGGGTTGGATGATCTTTTAAGAAAGGAAGAGACAAAGAGCAAAGGAAAGAGGGTGGGTAGGATTGTTTCAAGTGTTGAAGACTCTATTTTCTATACAATAGATACACAACTTGTATAAAAAGAGAGTAAGGAAGCATTAAAAAAACACCACCTAATATAGTTCTTATAGATGTCTACATCAATATATATATATATATTTTGGAAGGTAGTTGAACTTTGTAATTGAACACGAAAGATGCCGCCAAGGTTCGAGCCTGGGTCCTTACTCACCCACACATCCACCTTGACCACTAGCCTATGAATCCATTGGCAATGTCCACATCAATATTGCCTCCAATGATCCATTCTTTTCATGTGTGTGTGTGTGTGTATGAGAGAGAGAGAGAGAGAGAGAGAGAGAGAGAGAGAGAATTTTTCTATGATATTGTCAAAATAGTTGTATGAGTCATAATAGCTTTACCCAAGTTGTGTAATTATTATGTTGAAATATTATAGTTAATGTTGCTCGATCTTTTGGTTCGCTCGAAAATTCTTGCTCGATGTTTGGAAATCCTCCTAATGACTAAGCTATGCTAAGCTATTATGAGTGATTATGTGAGGAGATATACTTGTTTCTCATAAGAATACTCCTTCTTCCTCTCAATCTACTCTCATACCCCGCTAGATCTCACCATCTTCGAAGGTGTGTGAGGTCTTGGGTTTGAGACCTTGAGGGAATTGATGTTGTGTTTTACAAATGTTAGCTTGGTGCATGAAGCTTCCATCTCATTGCACCAGCAAGTTATTGAAGGAACACAAAGTATTGTATTGTAAAATGTCTCTCTTTATGGGGGAAACCTATAATACAAAGCCTTTTGGAGGGGGGACCGGCTCCATGCAAATCCGGTCCTCAACTGTTGCCAATAGCTTAATTTCTCTCTCTTTTTGAAGTATTGTTCATGCCTATCTAACTAGGTGTTATGCTTTTTGTTGCTCTCTCCATCCAAGCACTCTCGCAATGCTCATTAGGAATCTATTCTAATGAAATTCTCACTATGTCTATGCTATTTTCCACTACACACAAGTTACTAGACCATTAAATGTTACACCGGATCCCAAAAAAAACGGTTGTCAAAAAATTGGTACCTCCTAGTGAGGAAAAAAAAGTGCCATGATGGTCCTAAGTGTGTTCACACACATCGCTACCATATACATGGCAACACCCATTACATACCAATTAAAATGTAAAAGAAATTCTTTCTTTAGGGATAATTCAACAAAACGATTTTGAAAAGTTGAAATTGTAGCTTTAGTATCAACACCTATCGTTGATTCACTTGAACCATTTATTATAGAAATTGATGCTAGCTCAAGGGATTAACACAATCATAGTATTCTTGAGAAATTTGATTTTCCCAGCCGAATTTTTTGAATATATCTTTCCAGTGCGCGTAGCATTTTGTTGAAAATTGTGAAAGAAGGACACTTAAATGTCTTGTTTTGGTACCAAGCTAGTGTTAATGTAGAGAATTAGGCACATTGGAACTCATTATTGCATTTAGACGCATTTATTAATCACATGTGTGTAGCTTATGATTCACAATGAAATAATAATCAACCACAACAATTACATGCAGGGCTAGAAAAATACATTTTTCTCAACCGAAGAAAATAAGGGCAAACTTTTTTGGAATTAGATTTGCAGAGAGACACACACAGCTTGGAGAAGATGAAGGAAGCTCAAGGCACACAATAGAGAGTGTGTTACTTAGTGTGCAATGGAAACAATAGATAGCCCTAGAGTGATGGGCGTATATACAATGCTCGGGGGAAAAAACCTCCTAAAGAGGGAAAAAATACCCCCGCCGTCCTAGTGTGTTCACACACATCACTACTACAAGTATATGGTAACAAATCCCCCCTTGGAGTGATGCGGTGAAGGAGAGCTGGCACATGAGTAAAGGGAAGTGCCATGCCCTGAGGACATGATCAGTCCACAAACGGGAGTAAGCCCAAAGCTTTGCGGGAAGCTTCAAGCTTCTCATGAGACAATGCCTTTGTGAAAAGATCTGCAAGGTTGTCCTGTGTTGGCACATAGCCAAGTTGATCTCTCCTGCTGAGAGCCTCTCCCTGACATAGTGGTAATGCACCTCAATGTGCTTTGTGCGAGCATGAAAAACTGGGTTCCTCGCAACTGCCAATGCGCTCTGACTGTCAGTGTAGATAGTGTTGGCAGTATCCTGTCCAACACCCAAATCATGCATAAGGCATCTGAGCCATACACACTCAACCGTAGTTGTGAAGACTGCCCTGTACTCAGCCTCACAACTCAAAGTGACCACAGTAGGTTGCTTCTTGCTCAACCATGATATACATGAACTGCCAAGCATGAAACAAAAACCACTTGTGGACACTCACGTGTCAAAACAACCAGCCCAATCTGAGTCCGAAAAAGCATGTAAATCTGGCGGCAATGATCCCCCCTTGGGATAAAACAAGCCAAGAGTAAAGTGCCACTAAGGTAGCAAAAAATCCTCTTGATAGCCTACCAATGCTTAGACCCTGGTCTATGCATAAATTTGTTGACCTATGAGACTGCAAACTAAATGTCCGGCCTCGTGTTGCATACATAAATGAGGCAGCCAACAACAGTTTGGTAAAGAGTGAGCAGGATCGCCAGCATCATGTAGACTTAACTTCAAACATGTTTTCATGGGAGTGGCAATAGGTTTGCAATCCTCAAGTCCAAATTTACATAGCAATGTCTCTATGTAACTTTTTTGGCACAAGGCAATACCACCATCACACTGCTTAAACTGTATACCCAAGTAATGATGCAACAGCCCCAAATCTTTCATTTTGAAAGTAGCATTTAAATCAGCCTTAAATTCAGCAATATGTCTCTCATTTGGTCCAGTGATCAGCAAATCATCTACATAAAGAACCACAATGAGAACTACATCACCCTCACGCTTTACATACAATGTGCTTTCTGTTGGACTGTTATGAAAGCCTTGTTTGACCAAATGAGTGTCAGCTTTCTCATACCAAGCACGAGGAGATTGCTTCAACCCATACAAAGACTTCTTACATCTGCACACTTTGTCCTCTTGTCCTTGTATGACAAAACCACGAGGCTGTGTTACATAAACTTCCTCAAATATGTCACCATGTAAGAAAGCAGTAACAATGTCTGATTCATGTACATCCCAACCAAAATGAGCTACCAATGCACATAGAAAATGCACAGTAGTCATACGACAAGTGGGAGAAAAAGTCTCTTCATAATCTATGCCTTTTTTATGTGCATAACCCTTTGCAACAAGTCGAGCCTTATGGCGATCGATCTCACCATCCGGCTTGTGTTTCAACTTGTAAACCCACTTCATACCAATGGCCTTTTTGCCAAGAGGCAAATCACATAAAGTCCATGTGTCATTTTCTATAAGTGCATCATATTCTGATTGCGTGGCAGCCATCCAATTTTCTGAATTCTGTGCTTTATCAAACGACAGAGGCTCCTCAACATCATGTAAGCTAGACATAACCAAAGCATAACAATCTGATGCAAAATATGCATGGTGAGAGCCTGAACGAGTACGACTAGACAAAGGTGCATCCAATTTACTGTCACGCAAAGTGTGCACAGCCATTTTGGCATACCTCTAGCCTGCTCATTTTCAGCCCTTTCCTCATCAAGTACATCATGTACATCTGCATTAGCAATAAGCTGATCTATAACATTTATAAAAACCCCCATAGGCTGTACATTTGCCTCATTTGAACTTACATTCGTATTTTCACCACCGAAAAGAGGCAACAAAGTGTCATAAATGTCATGTGAGCTTACATTATTGTCTCTAGTACATGACAGCAAGGGCTGAACAGAATCTTCCACAAACACTACATCTTGTGAAACCAGAATACGTTTTGTTTGCGGATGATACAACCTGTAACCTTTGCTTTCAACAGTATAACCAACAAAAATACATTTGACAGCCTTATCATCCAATTTTCTGCGATGTGTTTGTGGCACCAAATAATATGCTAAACAGCCAAAAACACGCATGTGCTTAATAGAAGGCTTTCTATCATGCCATGCTTCATATGGAGTAATAGACTACAAAGCTTTCGTAGGACACCTGTTTAGTACAAGTGGCACACATGATGGCCTCAAGCCAAAAAGAATGCGGCAAAGCTTGACTTTTGACCATACATCGTGCCATTTTCGTAAGTGACCTGGTTTTCCTCTCAGCAACACCATTTTGCTGAGGTGTATAAGGCACTGTACATTGGTGTTTTATCCCACGACTAGCCAGAAACGCATTGAATTCATGAGACATATACTCCCCCCCTCGATCGAAACAGAGGGTACCCATAGTACATTTCGAGACATTTTCAGCCATAGCCAGAAACTGTTTGAAGCACATAAAAACTTCGGACTTCGCTTTAAGCGAAAATACCCATGCATGCCTGGAGTAATCATCAATGAAAGTCACGAAGTACAGGTAATTGCCCAAGGACGGAGTTTGCATGGGCCCACAAACATCACTATGCACAAGCTGCAACCTGCACGTGGCCCTAACTGAACCATAGGCTTTGGAAACTTAGAACGCTGCATTTTACCTAGAATACAGCCTTCACAAACATGTTTGATAGGTGCTTCAAGAGGCGGCAAAGAAGCAACCATATCAGATTTCTGCAAACGCAGCAAACTGGCAAAATTCAGATGACCAAAAGGTGCGTGCCAAAGTTTTGCATCTGAAATAGCCCTTGAATGTGCAACTGCATTTGCAAAATTTGGTCCACACTTGTCATACAAAGTGAGATTATACAGCCCACGGCACAAAAGACCAGATGCAACAATTTCGTCACCAAAACTGAGATCATGAACTGTACATCTGTCACCCACAAATTTGACTACAAGTCCAAGTCTAGCAAGTGTGGATACAGACAAAAGATTCTTCTTAATCCCAGGTACAAAAAGTGCATCAACAAGTGTGAAAGAATTTCCATTAGCAGCAGTAAGCACAATCTTTCCAACTCCTTGAACCGGATAAGAGGCATTGTTGGCACAAGTGACCGAATTCCTATGAGGGACAAACTCAAGAGGTGAACAATTCATGATGTGAGGTAATGTGCTTTGTAGCACCACTGTCAAAATACCACACATGTGAATCTGCAGCAACTGACAAGCATACATCATGGACAGCAGGATTCTAAGTGCACTCTGCGCTAAAAGCCCATTTTGCATCAACATCAGCATTATAGTCTCCTTTTACAGAAGACTCAACAATGGCTGCATTTGTAGTGGAACTAGCATTTGCAATGGAACCACCCTCTTTCTTCTTAGCCTCTTTGGCCTTCAACTTAGGACATGACTTGGTCAAGTGATCATTAGCTTTACAATAATGGCAACACATCTCCTTTTTGCCCTTATCACCAGAATTTCCATACAAATTGCTGCCAGCAAAAGCATTAGGAACAGAAGTTTTGCCACTTGCAGCAGAACCATAATAAGTGGCTGCATTGCTATTACCACCCTTTCTTTGAGAAGCAATAAAAGCCTGTTCAATTGCACGTTGCCTAATCCTGTTTTTTCTGGAAAGTGACTCTTGCAATAGCAATGTGCATAATGCATCAAACTTGACAACTCCAGGATTTCTTTGGGTCATCAGTCTCCAAGTACTAGCAAAAGTCTGAAATGACTTCACCTGCAGAAATAAGTTGCTCATTGATATCCTTGACACCAGCAAAGAAAGTGCCCATATCATCTTCCTCATGCATAATCTTCGACTCCAGCTCTTTACGCAGCAAAGAAGTTTTAGCCTCATTGCGACTTGCATAAAGACCATCCAATATATCCCACGCCTGTTTTGCAGATTTTGCTGAATGGATGTGAGGAACAATGGTGCGCTTCATAGACAATGCAATCAATGCATGAGCCTGCGCATCCTTTACATCCCAACGAGCTTGTTCTGCCGTAGGCAAAACAACTCTAATAGCTGCAATCCTTGCAGCAAGACCTGCAACATCCTCAACATTGCATGCATCCTCAGAACCAGAACGTACATCAATGCCCTGCACAATATTCTAGACGCCCTTCGACACAAGAACATGTTGCATCATGTAAGCCTCCCCATCCAACCTGTCCTCAGCAGCAAACATCTTGAACACATCTGTGTTGTTGTTAGCCATGGTAAATGTTGCACCTGGTGTGAAAACTGCAAGAAAATAGGAGAAACGGAGCGGGAACAACACGTGCTATATAGCACAAATCGTAGAAGACTATAAGGCACCTGTTATGCAGAAAACGGCATTGACAAAAATTTTGCACAAAATGACGAAATTGCCTGTGCAGACCTGCCTGTAGTGGAAACAGTGGCCGAAATGAAACCGAATCAAAAATCTAAGCAGACTAAGCTCTACGAGTAATCTCGAAATATTTGTCGACGTGCGAACGCTCGCCAAACCTCACTGTAATCGAAGAAAGTGAGCAGGCGTGTGCTGGAGCAGCTAACGACTAAGCCCGCAAGGACGTAACTTGCTCTAATACCAATTGTTGGAATTAGGGTTGCAGAGAGACACACACAGCTTGGAGAAGACGAAGGAAGCTCAAGGCACACAATAGAAAGTGTGTTACTTAGTGTGCAATGGAAAGGATAGATAGCCCTCGAGTGATGGGCGTATATACAATGCTCGGGGGGGAAAACCTCCTAAAGAGGGAAAAAATGCCCCGGCGGTCCTAGTGTGTTCACACACATCACTACCACATGTATATGGTTACAAACTTGAAATTATGCCGGTGTTTAGGTCAAAATTTGAATCTTTTGCCGGTATTTACACTAAAACTTGTGTAAATTTTCCGGGTTTTTTTAAGGCAAGCTCAAAATCTAACTAGGATTTTATGATTTTAGCCGGTTAAAATACACTCTACCCCGGTTTTTTTCTAACACTGGTTACATGTTTACAGTTCACAAAAGATTGAATACTTATTTTGCAACTCATAAATCCTTTTCTATTATCCAAGAAAAAATTCTTGATCAATTGTTTCCTAGCTGCAAGATAAGGCTATCCATGATATCAATTATTTCATGATAATAATCTAGAAGCAAACCTTTGAACTCATTGTTAATCATCACCCTTAATTGTAGCATTCATATAAGCATAATTAGTTGTGGAGAAGAATCTATAAGAACATTGTTTCATGAACCAACCAATTTTAAAATCAATTAAAAAGGACAACTGCAGGGAATCTGTCAATTTCCCTCGTCAACATTTTTTTGATATACCGGTCCAAGACGAAATCGGTCCAAGACAAAATCAACTTACAAGCACAACTTACGAACAATAAAATTCAGTACTTGACCCTCCTTGCACAAGAAGTTTTGGACAGATTCTCACAATAATTCCCACATTGTGACTTACCTCAACATCATGAGCTTTTGTGAGGGAGGCATCGCATACCTAGCTAGGTATGATTGGGGGCAAGGGACCACCGGCCCGGTGGGGGGGCCAGCGGTCCCTTGCCCCCCATCGTACCTAGCTAGGTATGCGGTGCCTCTCAAGGGTATGCGTTCAATTCTTGCAAGGGATTGCAAAGCTTTACTAAAGCATGTTCTTCCAAACACTTTAAAAGGCTACACAGAAGAGCTACAAAGTTCTTTATAGTTGCTAGAATTTGATGCTATTAGATCCAGCAACTAGCAACTTGTATTGCACTAATTGTTGGGAAGAAATTAAAATGTAGTAAAAAGGGATGTACACATTGTCCTTGGGACAAGGATGATAGATTCAAGCTTAGTTCTGTATAAGGATAGTACTAGGAACCTTGCATCCATGAATAGTTGGAATCATGAGAGGATATCCATCGATAAACATCTATGTATGAATGCGGTGAGTTGCACTGTAAATGCTTTTCGAGGTGTAGTTCAAGTAATAGCCACCACCTGCCACTGGATACCCTAAATTTAGATCCCTTGTGACATTGCGCAAGCTTACCCCCTTCAAGTATCCTTCATATGTTATAGCTTCTGTTGGGTTGGCCTATCAGTTCAAATTGATCAAATCGTAAGAAGAAAGAGTGAGAGAGACAAACAAAGAAGTGGGATGGAGAGAGAGAATCCCCCGCTTCGCCCCTAAAAAAGATACATACACCGTACCTGCTTGAATAGAATAATATACAATCGATGAATGCCATAGCTTCCCTTGAAGTAGAATGTTCTTTGTGGACGAATATAGTGAATGGCAATTTCACCACTCAATCCTAGATCTGTGAATATAGAGTCACACACATACCCCAACATATATAAGTTAAAAGAGTTCCAATGTAAGAGAAATTGCTAATCTGCTAACATTATGCCTAATATAGCAGTGGTTTCATAAATAGCTACTAGATCCATCAATGACAAAAATAATCCATATAAACCAAAGATCAGTTAGATACACTTGTTGTCATTACTTACCTTGGCATGGTGTTATTGTCCCTGGGATGCTATGCACTAGCCAATGTAGCTCAAGTTTTGCACGAGCATCCATGGGAGTATAGGCATCTACATCCACCATAAAAAGCACATACCCTGCTTTCTTATCTACTCCATCACCCTTCATGGTGATGAATGGTCTTTCCCATACTTCATCTAGTGTGTACAAATCACCGTCCTCCACGCATTTGTCACTTCTATAACACAAGTCAAGTGTAATATTTGGCTTTGCATCATAAGAATCCATCCAAGTAGGGAGTATTGTGTCTTTAAAACTGATTTTCTTCATCTCATAATCTTTGCAGTGAATGGGTTCTAAAGAGCAAAGCATGAGAAACAATCCCACCAAGATAAAAGTGACAAAAGGTGCACCATGTTTAGCCATGTGTGTTGAACGATGGCAAATGGTTATTTCCTTCGACTTGCAATAGGAGCAAATATATGAAAACTGTACTCATAACTCAACGTCTATGCTAGCTTTATATAAGCAAGGTTAGCCAAAGCTTGGGTTTACCTTTAACCCTTGCTTTGGTTTTCATATCACACATTCCATGTTTCTTTGTTTTCCTTCTAACGAGTAAATTTTATTCTTCGTTCTTTACTTGTACTTTTGAATGCACACTATCTCAAAGCAAAACTTGCTACGGTACATAAAGTTCCAATGGTGCTTGACTAATTCACAAGAAGTTTTGGACAAATTCTCACAATAATTCCCACATTGTGACTTACCTCAACATCATGAGCTTATGTGAGGGAGGCACCGCATACCTAGCTAGGTACGATTGGGGGCAGGGGACCCGCCCGAGGGCCGGGCGGTCCCCTGCCCCCAATCGTACCTAGCTAGGTATGCGGTGCCTCTCGAGCAGAAGCTCATGATGTTATTCATTGTATGAAAAACATTGGAAAAGACTCCGTTTTCTTACATGAGAAAATTTCTAAATCTTCTTGTTAAGGTGCCAACAATTATTACGGCTTAAGATCAAGATCGATTTATAAAGGGTAAAGGGGCCAATAACGAGTGTCCAAAACAAGGCCACCTTAAAGGGGCCAATAACGAGTGTCCAAAACAAAGCCACCTTAAAAGTAAATGGAAAATATTATCAAAATATATGGAAATTATGATTGGGATGGCATTGGGAATGGCAAGAAGTTGATCTGACCTATCTTTTCGTATCAATTTCGTTGAAAATTGTCAATGCTATCAAATAAATTGAATGTCCTTCTATTGGTCCCCATGTTTTAAGTGGCCTTATATCGGCCCCTGTACCCTACTAACACAAGTGATAAAATCACGAAGCTTGCAAATGGACAAAACTATAAGCATATCCAAACTAGTCCATTGGTTCTTAAATTATCGTATTCTGAGGATGAGCTTATGTTCAAACCGAGGATCTTTGTCGACTTCCGAAAAGTGTTGCACTGGAGGAAGGTGGCTTAGAAGAACTTCAAAAATAGTGCTAAGCCTTCAATCCATAGTCCAACTCTCAATTTGCTCCTTGTTTCTCTAAAGCCCATTTCTTGATTCAATGGTCCTCCCTTTGTTGCACCCCTCCATACCATCGTCTTTCTTGTGGCAAAAAGTGCCACCTTTAGCCTTAGAGTCAAATAGATTTTAAGAATCTTTTTCATTAGATAAGCATCCTCCCCTTTCTTAGATGAGCAAGACTTTTGTTGAGTCCCCCCCCCCCCCCCCCCCCCCCCCCCCCCCCCAATCCCTTTCCCAACAAAAATCAATAAATAAATAAATAGAAAGTCCAAGAGAGGAGATTAAGGCTAAAAATAGCACTTTTGATATTGTGGTCGAAGAATCACTTCACTTAAACTAATTGCATAGAGTTATTTGTCTTTTCCATTTACACAAGTTGGTTCTCGGCTTATCAAATATGAACACATAAGTTAAACCACCCCCCCCCCCCTTTCCCACCACCCAAAACCCGCGCACCCTTCCCCCACCAACCACGCACCTTGCCCCCACCAAGAGCAAATCTCTTCTCCATCATGTACAATACCCCATACATACGTCGAGCCTCGATAGAGCCCCTATTGGTCTATCGAGTATTTACCTCGTCCTAACCATGTAACATAGCGGCACATAGTAGTCATCACTCCCATCTAAGGATAATGAGAAGCTCTGATAAAAATCTTTAAGGAAAGTAGCAAAGTTAGAATAATTAGTAATAGGGTGCCAAGGAGATGGAGTTTCTACTATCTTACAGATGAAGAAATCATTGCAGGTAAAGATGGGAATTGTTTTGTGTGTGTGTGTGTGTGTGTGTGTGTGTGTGTGTGTGAGAGAGAGAGAGAGAGAGAGAGAGAGAGAGAGAGAGAGAAGAGAAGAAGAAGAAGAACAAGAGACCTCAAAGAGTTGGAGAACCATTATTTGTAGGCACAATTCTGAAGAGTCTTCATAGATTTATCCATGAGACAGAGAGAGGGTCAATATATGAAGACTCTTCAGAGTATTGTTGTTATTTAAATAATGCTCCTTAAATATTGTGTCTTTATGATTTCATTAAGTACAAAGAGATTCGCTAGCAATACTTTATAGAAAGAAACTATTGACCAACTGGTGTACCTTAATTCAAGTGCTCTTTACTTGTGTCATGATTGTTCTCTCTCTTCCTTGTATGTGAAGATGTATTTTTAGCAACGGAGGACATTTTCTCACAAATGTATTTTAGCAATAGGAGGACATTCTCTATATGATGCTTGCATTAGACGTTGAGTTTTGCAAGTATTTGCACTGTCAATACACATGAAACTTTGCAAGTATTTACACTATCAATACACATGAAACTTTCAATACCGCCCAAATCAAAATGGCAACCACACCAAACATACCTAGCTATGACAACCTATTGGAGATTCATTGAGGTTATTTTGCTAATTACTACAGGTCCTTGCCCCTATCATGGCCATGCCGTGACAATGGTTTTCAATACCTACGGTGACAGTGGCTTTTAGTAGTGCCTAGAACACGTGATCGGAGGTTTGTCGTAGATGAAGAGAGGTAGGAGATACAAATGTACATATGCACACACACATTTGAAAACATTCTCATTGTGACATGAGAACATGAACTTTTGTTGCAAAGCTACAATGACACAATCTGCTTTAGCTAAAGAGAGGAGAGTTGCTAGAGCAGTAGCAAAGGACCATGCTTGATTCCATAAATGATCTGAATCATCCTTGGGAAGATCCCATGCCAAGGAGAGCAACATCTCACCCGAAACTTTGTGGTGTACGACTCTATGTGTGTGACATGCCGAAGTGGAAGAAGGATGCATTTGGTAAGGCACCTCCACTTGGCCAAGGGTCTAAGCTATTCATATAGGAGCAAAGACAAAGTCTTCCAATTTACAAGCTGAAGAATGAGATTGTTAGACTAATCTCTGAGAACCAGGTTTTGATCAAGATTGAAGAAAGTGTAAACAGCACAGGTTACACAATATTTATCAAAAGTAGGGGTACACAACAAGAGGAAAGGTTGGTTGCACACAACCTTGAAGAGTGGCCGCAATGTATGTAGCCAAGAGGGTTCCTGAAGAAGTTGGTTATAGGCTAGTTAAAGGGTTGGTTGTGCGATTAGGTTTGATTTTTGCATACGGCCTATGACAATAACCACATTTACAATAGATGGAATTCTTCTGAGAGAAGTGCTTTCGGATAGCCAGCCCTCAACATAGTTTTATTATCATGCTTGATGAAGCACATGAAAGAATAGTACACATTGATGTCCTCTTTCGCCTGTTAAAGAACCTAGCACAATGGCAAAAAGATTTGCGTCGCAGTATAATTACCTCAGCACTGTGAAGTCTTTTGAGTACTTTTTTTGTTGTAACATTTTCACTACTCCAGGAAAAATGTTTCCCGTCAAGAGTCTTATGCAAAGTGACCAAAGTGCACCAGTCTGGAAAAATAAATTTTGCTCAGTTCCTCTTTATGGATTTTCGGAGAGGAATTTTTCAAGATTTGAGCTAATCTTTATTAATTTTACATGACCAGTGCTTCTACTAAAAATTTTGGTGGTTGTAAAAAGTTAAGCAGCAGTTTTTGGTTCAACAAGCTGGCAAATACATTTATATGATGCATAATTTTTTATTTGCTTTTCAAGCCATCGACTATTAATATGGTCTACCCATGCATGACTCATGAAATAGAGATCAAACCTCATTGCCATTCTTTTGCCAAAGACT
This sequence comes from Adiantum capillus-veneris, assembly GCF_014529385.1. NCBI lineage: Eukaryota > Viridiplantae > Streptophyta > Polypodiopsida > Polypodiales > Pteridaceae > Adiantum > Adiantum capillus-veneris. The sequence goes on along the minus strand of NC_140952.1, from coordinate 89,664,875 downwards.
TAGTTTTTTAATGAAGCCCTTTTACCATCATGCGGATACAATTAACTGAGCAAGGAGGTTATATCCTTCTCTTTTCAAGAGTATAGGAAAGAATTGTGAGCAAGAAGGTTATATCCTTCTCTTTTTAAGAGTACAGAAAGAAATTGATACATCATACAAGATCTTGTATGAGAGAATGAATGGTTGGGTCCCAATGTTCCAGAGCTTATTATACTCCTACTTTAAAGTGCCCTTCCTAGTGAAATGCAGACAAGAATTCTGGTGATGGCAGGCTGGCAGCAATAACCTATGTGAGGGCACCCCCATTAGGAAGGGCCCTTCAACAAATGGATGACGCCAAAGATTTCGAGTGGCATGCCCATATTGCTAATGTACAACTGAAAATCAACATATAGTTGCCTATAAACCGAGCTAAATTTTTCCATAACATCATGCAAAACTTGCTACAGCGCGTAAATCGAGTTAAATTTGTCCATTACATCCTGAAATACCTGCTACAGCGTGTGATAAAAGCAATACCATGAACTAGGGGATGCTTGGATCCCACCCCATTGAAAATGCAAGCTTTGCTCCGAGCTTTACGTGGCGGCACCATTATAAAAGTGAAGCCCGGAAGAACAAACTGTGAAAGTTGACGATGCGAAAGCGTATAGACCAAGGAGAGTGAACGAGAGAGAGAGAGAGAGAGAGAGAGAGAGAGAGAGAGAGAGAGAGAGAGAGAGAGTCACCTGAACCAGTCAACCTTGGCAATGAATAGCTGATTGTGTATACAATGGAGGCAAGGGGTTGCTTATATAGCAATCCCAATAAATTGCCCTACCCAAGACTTTGACAAAAGTAAAATAAATACCTAAAAGCCAAACTAAATAATGGGATGACTTTGGGCAATTCACTTGAGATGCGTAAACTTTAACACCCTCTCTGCAGCTCATAGTGGACATCAATAGTGAGACCAAGTCGATGAAGAAGTTACCATGGACACCCCAGCACCTGTCGGGATCTTGGATACACCTCGGTGTTGCTCTCCTCAACTTTGTACCTGAAAGTAATTCCATCTTGAGCATCGGTTGCCTTGGTAGAAACTTTGAACTGTAGACCACACTACGTCCAATAATCCCCATTCGTGAACTTTGAACACATCACATCCAAAATATGAAACTCCTGAAATGCATTGTAAATGTGCCAATGTGCAGGTAGGTCTAAACGGAAAGAAACATCATTAATAATAGCTTAAATTTTAAAAGGTCCATAAAAACGAGGAGCAAGCTTAACAAAGACAGTTATATCAACACTTTTGATCCTGCATTTTTCAATGTGAAGTAAAACATAATCACCTTCCTTAAACTGGTGTGCCTTGTGGTGCTTGTTAGAATGTTTAGTGTAAAGCTCTTGTGAGTGTTTAATTGCAGAATGCACACTGGCATAAACATCATGAAAGTCGGTAGTGATTTCATCAGTGGTGGGCATGCACAATATTGGAAAGACGTGAAGCAGGAGTAGGAAGAGAGTGACCATATACAACTTCAAATGGAGATCTACCCGTGGCAGTGTGAGTGGTGTTGTTATATGAAAATTGTAGAATATGCAGGTAATCATCCCATTTCTTAGGTTGAGAAGAAACATAAGCCTTTAACAAATCAATGATAGTGCGATTGTTGACTTCGATTTGACCATTAGATTCAGGGTGGAATGCAGAAGTGAAGTCAAGTGTAGTGCCAAGATTTTCAAACACAATAGTCCATAAGGCACTACAGAATTTTGAATCGCGATAAAAAATAATGACTTTAGGCAAACCATGATGTGGGAAAATAGTCTTAAGAAACAAAGTGCAGCTTGATGTGTTGTGAGTGTTTTCTTACAATAAATGAAATACTCTTGTCTAAAAAAACGATCAATAACTGTCCAAATCATATCATGCTTGTGTACTGTGAGTGGGAAACCAGTAACAAAATCCATTGAAATGTGTTCCCAAGGTCTTTCAAGAATGGGGAGAGGGTGTAAAAGTCCCAATTTCTTACATGTTGCTACTTTGATCTTTTGACAAATCAAACAAGTTGAAACAAACTGTTTAACATCAATTCTCATAGTAGGCCAATAGAAATCACGACATAAATTTTGAAAAGTTGTAGCAAATCCTCTATATCCAGCATAGGGTGGTTTGTGCAATTTTTTTTAATAATTAATGTTCGAAAAGGTTTAGTCACACACATTTTTTTTTGAAATAAAGGAATTTTTCTTGAATAGTGTATTCAAAAAATGTGTGCACAAAATTGTCCAGCGTATGCAACCATGTCGTTTTGAAGTCCTCATCATGTGCATAAGTGTCAGGCATAGTGTCAAATAAAGTTCCCGTAATGGTTGATAGATTATTAAGTGAGGGTCTTCTACTCAAAGCATCAGCTACCACGTTTTCTTTACCATGCTGGTATTGAATGTTGTGTTGAAAATTTTGAATAAAAGCGGCCCACTTAATCTGTCTATCATCTATTAAGGGTTGAAAAAGTAAATATTTGATACTTTGTTAATCAGTGTTAATGATCAAGTCGGTACCCATTACATAGTGTTTCCAAAATTTAAATGCGTGTACCACATCAGTCAATTCTTTATCATAAGTACTGAACTTTGTTTCACAAGGTTTGAACTTATGACTTTTAAAAGCACGTGGATGGTTATCTTGCATAAGGACTGCACCAATACCTTTTCCACTAGCATCAGTGACTACAACAAAGAATGGTCTTTCAAAATCAGGCAGTTGCAATGCAGGTGCATTAGTCAAAGCATGTTTAAGTGCATTAAAGGAGATTTCTTGTAAATTAGTCCATTCATAAGGTGTGTGTTTTTCAACAGCGGAGTCAAATAATGTGACTTGTAAGCAAAGTTACGAAATAATTTTCTATAATAGCTAGACCGATGAAAGAACGTAGTTCATGCAAGTTTTTGGGTCTAGGCCATGATTGAATGGCTTCTTTTTTTTTGGGGTGTACATGTATTTTCTTACCCGATATGATGTGTCCCAAATATTCAATTTCAGATTGAAAAAATGAACTCTTTTCAGGATTCAAGTACAAGTGATTTTTGCAAGCAGATCAAATACACGTGTTAAGTGCTCTTTATGCTCTTTTTCAGATTTACTGAATACCAGAATGCCATCAAAAAATACAATCACAAAATCTTGATGGTCAAAGAAAATTCTGTTTATCATGCGTGTGAATGTGGCTGGTGCATTTGTCAAACCAAATGGCATGATAAGAAATTCATAGTGTCCAATTTGTGTTTTGAACGCAATTTTGTAGACTTTAGATTCAAACATTTTGACTTGGTGATACCTTGATTTAAGGTCAATTTTGCTAAAGATGTTTGCCCCTTTTAGTTTGTCTAATAGATCATCCACTCTAGGAATATGAAACCTATTCTTGATGGTGATCTTGTTTAAAGCCCTGTAGTCGATACACATACAAAAGGTTCCATTTTTTTTCTTGACAAGGAGTATTGGAGCTCCATATGGTGAACTACTAGGCCAGATTAGGCCTTGGTCAAGTAAATCAGTGATTTGAGTTTGTACCTCCCTGTGTGAGGTTGGATATACATGATAAGGTGCTCTACAAGGAGGTTCACTACCCGGTATAATATCTATTTTGTGATCTTCTGGGCATGAAGGTGGAATTCCAGGTGACAGATCATGCATAAAACTATCTTTAAATTGTGAGAGAAATTCATCGTGTGTAGAGTTGTGTGAAGTTTCAGTTTCAGCAGAAATTCGATTTACCAACACTAGATATGTTTTTCCCTATTTCCGAATTGCTCTTTTGGCTTAAGTGTGAGAGAGGAGTGGAAATTTTTGATGTGCTAGTGTTGTTTGGTATTATGAGTGAGAGACATAGTACGTATTTTATAATTAATCAACGGGTCAAATTCATGACGAAATGGCATTCCCAAAATCATATCAAGACCATGCAATGGTGCTACCAGAAATGTTCGTGTTTGTGTAAATTCACCAATGCAAACTTCAATAGTGACTTGGCTTTCACAATTAAAATTTTGATTATTAAAAACAATTTTGACTTTGTGAGGTGATGAGATTTTAGAGAGAGATAGTTGATGTGCCAAGTGTGTAGAAATGAAATCGTGGCTACTACCATCACCTAACAAAATTGTAACACTTTCACCCTTAACAGTACCTTGCACTATAAACAAAGTGTGAGGAGATATAGGAGTACCTCGAGATGGGTTGTCATCGTTATCATACTCAAAATCATATCCCTCACCGTGATTAGCTTCCACTTATTGTCTTCGGGATTATCATCTTTGATGAGGTTAAGAGTAGCACCATTGAGGCGGTTGTTGTTGAAGGGTGTTTGGCTTGAATTTTGGTTGACTCCATTGGATTGGTCATTGGATTGGACGTTGCTCTTAACAAGACCTTTTGGGCACTTACCTGTATAGTGACCATACCGAAACACTTCACCCTTTTGTTACCATTAGAGTTTGGAGCAGGACGTTGGTTGAAAGAATTTTGGTTGCTTCGTTGTTGTGTGTTGTTGTTGTTGCTGCTATGAGGTTGAGTAGTTGTAGGAGAATTGTCAAATCTACATCTCTTGAAAAGGTACGGCTTTGATGTTTGTTTTTGTCAAAGTTAGTAGAGTAAGGAGGTCTCTTGTTACCGTTAGTGTCAGCAGTTTGATAAGTGTGAGAGGGTTGTCCACCTTTCTTCTTCAAACTGCATTGAGAGGCAAATTAATCGCCTTTGACAGAGAATCTAGTTCAAACATATCTACCTCAGCACCAATTTGTAGTGCCAAGCCTGATATGTACTTATGCTTCAATTTCCTGCGACTAACATATTCAATAGCTTGCAATTAGATTAAACAGTTCCAAAAATGATGAGTGTAACCCTGCACATCTTCATTTTGACCCTATCAAATTAAATCCCATTGACGTCGTGCTTTAGCTTTGTACTGTGTGGGAAAAATTTGAGGTAAAAACACTTTTTTAAATGCATGTTAGGTACGTGGTCTTCTCGTGTGCTGTTTGGAGGCATTCTACCACAATGCAATGCTACTAGTGAAATGATTTGATGCACATTTTACCATTTCACGTTCGGGGAAGTCTTCATCATGAAAATAGTCATGTAGCTGACTAACCTATGCTAGAACCGTGCTAGCATCTTTAGTGCCATCAAAATCCTTGAAAGTGAAGGCTTTTTTGCTAATTTTGTTTCGCTTGGGTGCCGGTGCAAATTCTGTGCATGCAGAATGCAATAATTTATCTTCAAGTTCTTGCCTTTGCATGCATTCATACGTGAGAGATTGTTGCAGATCGGCACGCTGTTCAGCAATTGTGGGTGCTTGTGGAAGGTGTGCCATGATTGCTTGCTTTTCTCTCTCTTTTTTTCTTTTTGTGGTTTTTTTAAAATGATAATAATGCTTAAAAAGGCTATGTGGTGATATTTACAGATGCAATATGCGGAATAAGTGAGAGAGAGTAAAATAAATAACAGAAATGAAATGTACTAAGCTGAAAAATCGCGTTGGCGTCCAGTCCCAGAATGGCGGTGTACGACGAAATTTCCAAAAGAGTGAGTGGTCAGACAGTTCGCCTTCGAGTTGGTCGCGTTTCGTGGCGCCCGATCTCTTGTATCCCAAAAATAATGGCAATCACATTTGGTAAGGTAAGGCAAGGTTCACTGTAGCTTGAATGAGTAGAATCAGCTTCCGTGAAATAAGCCAAATGTCATCGAACGTTAGTTTCTTGGTGATAGTACGTCGATTGAATAGATCGCCTTTTTGAAATCATAATGGTGATCGTTGAAAAGAGGAAGAGTGGGAGCTGATGGCTTTTTAGGAATAGCTTCTGAGGTTTGTATATAATGGGTAGTCAATCGGGGAATTTTGGAGATGAGAAGCAAAAGCCGTCAATGTTGTAGTGCTTGTGTATGCAATCGATCAATTTAGTTGAGGAGGAAGGGGAGACCGACTGCTTAAGTGAATGGATTTTTTTGTTTTGCTTTTTTCTAAAGCTTGCAATGGGCGGCCTTGGACCATCTAGAGGGCGGCCACTTGCATGTTCTTCAATTTACACCATAAAGTGTGGAAAAAAAATGTGGACAGCGCTGCAGGCAGCAAGGACGACAGTTATCAGACTTCTTCGCAAGCTCACAGCATGCAGAGACCTTCTCGACCCACAAACAAGAAGGGAAATGGGTTCACAAACCTCAGGCAATCAGTTTGAGAGTGATCATGCGGAGTTTGGTGATGGTCGGCACAGTAGGTTTTTTGCATGGGTGTATCCACTTAAAGCGAAGTCCAAAATGTCTATGTGCTTCAAAAAATATCTGGCTATGGCTGAAACTGTCTCCAAATATACTATGGGCAGCCTCCGTTCAGATTAAGGGGGGGAGTATATGTCTCATGAATTTAATGCATATTTGGCTAGTTTTGGGTAAAACACCAACGTACAGTGCCTTATACACCTCTACAAAATGATGCTTCTCAGAGAAAAAAAAGGTCACTTACAAAAATGGCATGATGTATATAATCAAAAGTCAAGCTTTGCCACATTCGTTTTGGTTTGAGGCCATCATGTGTGCCACTTATGTACTTAACACGTGTCCTACGAAAGTTTTAATCTATGACTCCATATGAAGCATAGCATGATAGAAAGCTTCTATTGAGCACATGCATGCTTTTGGCTATTTGGATTATGATTGGTGCCACAAATGCAGTGGTAAAAATTGGATGATAAGGCTATCAAATGTATTTTTGTTGGTTATAGTGCTAAAAGAAAAGGTTACAGGTTGTATCATCTACAAACAAAGCATACCTTGGTCTCACGGGATGTTGTGTTTGTGAAAGATTCTTTTCAGCCCTTGTTGTCATGTACTAGAGACAATACGGTAAGCTCACATGAAATTTATCACACTTTATTGCCTCTCTTCAATGGTGGAAGTTCGAATGTAAATTCCAATGAGGAAAATGTACAGCCTATGGGGGTTTCCAAAAATGTTACAAATCAACCTATTAATGATGCACATGTACATGATGTACTTGATGAGGAAAGGGCTGAGAATGAGCAAACTAGAGGTATGCCAAAATTGCTGGTGTATGCTTTGCATGATAGTAAATTGGATGCACCTTTGTCTAGTCGTACTCGTTCAAGTTCTCACCATGCATCTTATGCATCAGATTGTTATGCTTTGGTTGTGTCTAGCTTACATGATGTTGAGGAACCTCTGTCTTTTGATGAAGCACAGAATTCAAAAAATTAGATGGTTGCCATGCAATCAAAATATGATGCACTTATAGAAAATGACACATGGACTTTATGTGATTTTCCTCCTAGCAAAAAGCCGATTGGTACAAAGTGGGTTTACAAGTTGAAACACAATCCGGATGGTGCATTGATCGCTATAAGGCTCGCCTTGTTGCAAAAGGTTATGCACAACAAAAAGGCATAGATTATGAAGAGACTTTTGTTCCCACTTTTCGTATGACTAATGTGTGTTTTCTATGTGCATTGGTAGCTCATTTTGGTTGGGATATATATCAATCAGACATTGTTACTGCTTTCTTGAATGGTGACATATTTGAAGAAGTTTATGTAACGTAGCCTCGTGGTTTTGTCAAGAAATGACAAGAGGACAAAGTGTGTAAACGTAAGAGTGAAGAAATCTCCTCGTGCTTGGTATGAAAAAGCTAATACTCAAACTCAAACGAGGCTTTCATAAGAGTCCAGCAAAAAAGTACATTATATGTAGAGCGTGAGGGTGATGTACTTCTCATTATTGTTCTCCATGTGGATGATTTGCTAATCATTGGACCAAATGAGAAACATATTGCTGAATTTAAGGCTGATTTGAATGCTACTTTTGAGATGAAAGATTTGGGGTTGTTGCATCATTACTTGGGCATACAGTTCAAGCAGTGTGATGGTGGTATTGCCTTATGTCAAACAAGTTATATAGAGACATTGATATGTAAGTTTGGACTTGAGGATTAAAAACCTATTGCCACTCCCATGGAAACAGGTTTGAAATTGAGTTTTTATGATTTCTTGCTTCATCTCAAGGGAAGATCATTGCCGCCAGATTTACATGCTTTTTTGGACATAGATTGAGCTGGTTTTTTTGACATGTGAATGTCCATGCGTGGTTTTTGTTTCATGCTCGATCATTCATGCATAGCATGGTTGATCAAGAAGCAACCGAACGTTGCACTTCGAGTTGTGAGGCTGAGTACAAGGCAGTCTTCAGAGCTACAGTTGATTGTGTATAGCTCACACGTCTTATGGCTGATTTGGGTGTTGAACAACACTACCAACACTATCTACACTGACAGTCAGAGTGCATTGGCATTTTCAAGGAACCTAGTTTTTCATGTCCGCACAAAGCACATTGAGAAGCATTATCACTATGTCAGGGGAGAGGCTCTCACCAAGAGAGATTAGCTTGCCTATTGTGCCAACACGGGACAACCTTGCATATCTTTTTACAAAGGCATTGTCTCATGAGAAGTTCAAAGCTTTTCGCAAAGCTTTGGGCTTACTTCCCTTTGTGGACTGATCATATCCTCATGGCATGCCACTTCCTATACTCTATGTGCCAACTCTCATTCATCGCATCACTCCCAAGGGAGATTTGTTACCATTTACATTGTATATACGCCCATCACTCTAGTGCTATATTATCTTTCCATTGCACACTAAGTAATACACTCTCTATTGTGTACCTTGAGCTTTATTCATCTTCTCCAAGCTGTGTATGTTTCCCTGCAACCCTATTTACAACATAATTGTCTCTAGCACATGCGGCCGGGGTAGGCGGCGCACCGCCTTTATCTCAGCAATCTCCCACTTAAAGGCGAATGTGCCGATGAGTGGTACTACTATAGAACCTATTAGTATGTATCGTAGTTATATGGAGGAATCTTGTCTCAACCTATATCCAATGGCTCTCTCAAAGTCAATGCATGCCATCATATAGGCTCTAGTGGTGTATAGAAGCATACATCCCTGCTAGAATCGGCATGCATACCCTGTTGGTATCATGTAATGACTTGCAATGCTCCATGATGCATCATGCTAGTGCCGATCATCACACGACTGGAAAACCCAAGAAAAAATGATCCAACTGAAGCTGCTATGTCAAGTCTTGACATAATTGTGGCAATTGCATCTATGCCATGTGCAGTGACCTCTGCCAATCTATCTGTTGTAGGTATCTTAACACTCAAGTTGCATTACCACTAAAACTAGTCATGCATGGACGGGTCAATCTTGACTCCAGGGTACTCGTCACTCCCTCATTGTCCATAAGGACTGTATCCTCATCTCCTAGCATCACCATATCAACCTCTAGCATGAGCATGTCAAGAATTCCATATCACTCATCTTTGTGGTAGGAGGCACCTCTGTCTAAAGAGGATCAATCTATTGTGTCTCGCTAGAACATGGCCACTCTAATTGTATCTACATACATGTCATGCACAACACTTTGGAGCTCATTCGCAAAATATATGTGTCTAGTCTCTCACTGACATGACTGTAATGTAATCAAAACTATGTTGTCTCTCATCTCAAATACATACATAGGGTAGACCAAGCCAATCCTGGCTCCCCTCATAATGACTAGAAAATTGCAACGCATCCGAAAGAACTACTCTCTATGCAGCACCTGAAATCCACTATCTCTCAAGCATCTCACTGAGTTCAAGCTCCGTTTCAACTAGTAAACAGATCACACATGAAAAGGTGTGTTGCACCGCTGGTAATGACAAGCATGCATCCCTTGTACCCTCCATATCATATGATAATCCTTTGATTAGATGCACACAACCAAGGCTCCCACTAGCAAAAGTACTAAACCACTCACGACATGGTGTGATGTAGAACATTGCATACTCATCTAGCAACCACCAAAAGCAAGTGGCATTTCTATCTAATATAAAAACAAGAGGAACACTAGAGGTAAACATGACATCACCATCACTAGCATATAAATCCACGTCTCTAGTCTGTGTCAAAACCATCTCCGCATCATGCATACATCTGCACTGCTTTCTCATGTGTCTAAAGCAATGTTATCTAATGTGCCATGTGTGACCACAATGCCAACATCTCAAGTGTTGATACAAATGAGACCGTTGTCTCACATGATTCATTGTCGTGGACTCAGAACTGTCACACATATCAACTACCATAAGCTATATCTCTACAAATGTGCAAGGTCAATATGCATAAAACAACGTTGAAAACAAGTGCACCAAACTTGGAACAAAAGGAGATCCCTGCAAGGAGAAAACACTCTCAAAAGAGATCACCAACACTTGTAGTACTCAAGCGCATCAGCACATAAAATCATCCCCATTAGTGTAACCACACTATGCTCTGCAGTCATCACACTAATGTCTCAATTGCCAAAAACTATAACCAATGACTACTTGTAAATTGTCATAGTAGACTCATGATTGATATATTTGTCGATCAAAAATTATGCAAAAATAATATATGCATGTAGCCACTGCGAGCATACACAAATCTCACTCTTGTGAGAGTGGATACAAGAAGACAAATTTGTGTCAAAAGACAACCATATGCCTGTAAATGTGGGAGAAAATTCGACCACAAAAAGAGAGAATCGCCATCTTAATCCAATGACCACAAATGCATCAAAAGAGTGTATAGAAAAAATCAAGCCAAAACTACGACAAGAAATATAGGGAAAATTGAACAGACTCTCCCCTGCATAATGAGAAAAATCTCAATGTAAACTCTCAAACCATAAACCATATCCAAGACACCAAAGTGGCAGATGATCTCAACCACTACAAATTGACTTAGAAATTTGTCAACAAAAAGTATGGCAAAGTAGGAGTAAACCTTGACCACTATAGTTTCCAAAAGAGGACTCAAAACTATAACCAAAACCACTTCTCAATGCCAAAACGTTTCCATAATGTGCATACAATGGCAATTCCCACTCAATATGCATAATCAGAGTGAACTCCATAAACAAGCGCTAAAAGAGTTGCAAACCGGAAAATTGATGAATGCGGAAACAATGCTCTCAACAGAGCTCACTGGCACTCAAGAGTGCTTGTCAAAATGCATGTACAATGGGCATCAACCATGTTGTGCCATAACCATATGAAAATCCATCCACAAAGGTCATAAACCAAAGCAAAAAATTGATGCCAAAGTGTCTTATGAAACCTATGAAGGAAGCTCCACCTATAGTGCCAATGTTGACAACTTCACCCCTCCAGGAATGGGTATCCGTCGACCAAATCTACCCACTTCTTCTATACTCAAATCAACAAAAAAAAAAACTCAAACCTCAAGCTTTGCACAAGCTCAAATTGCATCTTCAACCTCAGAATTCATGCACCTCAATTTGAGCACCTATCATGCTTTTAAAAGTGCATCAAACTAGCACACTACATGAAAACAAAAAAACCTGATATTTTTTGCTTGCAGTCAATCTAAGCTAAATATCAACAAATCGATCAGAATTTTTCAAAAAACTTCTTTTGCAAAGTTGTAATCCACGTAAAAACAAAGGGGCATGGAGGACAGACTTTTCAAGAATGCAATCTACAAGAAGAAAAACAATTTTGAAAACAATGCTGCTGTGCACACAGTTTTTTGGACAACACCTTCACATACACACTATCTCCCACATTGTCTTCAGAGCTTCCACAAGAGTATACATCACTCTTAGTTGAGATCGCAAGCTCCTATTGACATACAAAAAGCTTCCAAACTTTCTTGATCTCTCCACCATTAATAGCGAGCAGGCTATCGCCTTGAAGATTTTGGCACCGCCATGCTCTTTGCCATTGCCAAACCATTGCGCTGATACCAATTGAAAAGTTCACGAATGTGGTGGCGGAGAGAGAGAGAGAGAGAGAGAGAGAGAGAGAGAGAGAGAGAGAGAGAGAGAGAGAGAGAGAGAGAGAGAGAGAGAGCATGTGGGTGGAGAAACTCACCACAATGTGTGAGAGAGAGCCCCTTATTCTTTTATTTAGTAAAGAATAAGGTGTGTACAAGTGATGGGCAGTTGGACACCTCTGGCACATGGGATAAGAGGCACATTGCCTTTACCCCAACATAAACTTTAATAAGACATCGTTTATCATCTAGAGTTTGTATTATCTTTCATATTGGTTAATCATGATAGAATATGATCTAAATGACTAGGTGCTATAATTATCTATTGACATTGAGAAAATCTCTCGACCTACTTTATTTTCTTAACTTAGTGGAATGTGTTGGGGTAAAGGCATTGCGCCTTTTGCCCAGCCCAATGTTCGATTGTCTGCCACATGTGTACATACCCTTATTCTTCATATACATGAGAATTGAAGGAGTACGAGCGGAAGTGCGGCGCGAGAGAGAGTGCGAGAAGAAGAGCACGACGATATGGTGAACTCGCTCTACTGTAATGTGTAGAGCATAGTGAGTTCTTATTAGGTTTTTACAAAAGAATATGTGTACATACCTAGCGGCCCGCCCACTTACCTGGGCGACCACATTGGGCTTTATACCCCAACAACCTCCCACTTAAAGTCCAATGTGGTACTTTAAGTGTGAGAGAAGCTACTATACAAGCTAATATACAAGAGATGTAGAGAAGTGATGTACTACCCTACACCTAACTGCTTGCGAAAATGTGCAAAGCTCTCTGAGGGAAGTCCTTTTGTAAGTAGATCAGCAGGATTTTCTGTGGTGTGAACTTTGACAAGCTGAAGTTGCTTATCCTCGAGCATTTCCCTCATGAAATGATACTTCACATCCACATGCTTTGTCTTTGAGTGATAAACTGGATTGCGAGCCAATTGTATAGCCCTTTGACTATCACAATATAACACAGGCATCTCTTCTTTGATTCCCAAATCTGTTACTAGTCGATTAAGCCAAATTGATTCTTTGCATGCCTCTGATGCTGCAACATATTCAGCCTCTGTAGTAGACTGAGTAACACAATCTTGTAATCTAGAACGCCATGATTTTGCTCCACCAGCCAATGGAAAGACATACCCTGACGTAGACCTTCGGTTGTCTAAGTCACCTGCATAATCTGAGTCTGTAAAACCCTTTACACTTAGCTCCTGAATCCCATAGCATATACGCATACTCTTTGTAGCTTTCAGGTATCTCAATATTCCTTTCACTGCCTCCCAATGTTTCTTGCCTGGGTTTGACATGCATCGACTTACTACTCCCACTGCAAATGCAATGTCTGGGAGAGTAGCAATCATTGCATACATCAAACTACCCACTGCATACGCATATGGAATCTTATCCATTTCAGCATGTTCTTCCTCAGACAGAGGACAATCTTGTTTGCTAAGTTTCACATATGGTGGCAATGGAACACTCAATGCCTTTCCCTTCTCCATATTGAAACGTTGCAAAACCTTGTCAATATACTCTGTTTGAGATAACCAAATCAACTTCTTTGATATGTCTCTCTCAATGCGCATATCAAGTATATGACTTGCCTCACCCATGTCTTTCATGTCAAACGATTTTGCCATCTTTGACTTCAAAGCTGAACTTGCTTCCAAGTGCTTACCAGCAATTAACATGTCATCCACATACAAAATAAGGATCAGCCAACTGCCATCCTTAGCCAGAGGGAGTACGAGCGGAAGTGTGACACGAGAGAGAGTGCGAGAAGAAGAGCACGACGATATGGTAAACTCGCTCTACTGTAATGTGTAGAGCATAGTGAGTTCTTATTAGGTTTTTACAAAAGAATATGTGTACATACCTGGCGGCCCGCCCACTTACCTGGGCGACCACATTGGGCTTTATACCCCAACAACCTCCCACTTAAAGTCCAATGTGGTACTTTAAGTGTGAGAGAAGCTACTATACAAGCTAATATACAAGAGATGTAGAGAAGTGATGTACTACCCTACACCTAACTGCTTGCGAAAATGCGCAAAGCTCTCTGAGGGAAGTCCTTTTGTAAGTAGATCAACAGGATTTTTTGTGGTGTGAACTTTGACAAGCTGAAGTTGCTTATCCTCGAGCATTTCCCTCATGAAATGATACTTCACATCCACATGCTTTGTCTTTGAGTGATAAACTGGATTGCGAGCCAATTGTATAGCACTTTGACTATCACAATATAACACAGGCATCTCTTCTTTGATTCCCAAATCTGTTACTAGTCGATTAAGACAAATTGATTCTTTGTATGCCTCTGATGCTGCAACATATTCAGCCTCTGTAGTAGACTGAGTAACACAATCTTGTAATCTAGAACGCCATGATACTGCTCCACCAGCCAATGTAAAGATGTACCCTGACGTAGACCTTCGGTTGTCTAAGTCACCTGCATAATCTGAGTCTGTAAAACTCTTTACACTTAGCTCCTGACTCCCATAGCATATACGCATACTCTTTGTAGCTTTCAGGTATCTCAATATTCCTCTCACTGCCTCCCAATGTTTCTTGCCTGGGTTTGACATGTATCGACTTACTACTCCCACTGCAAATGCAATGTCTGGGCGAGTAGCAATCATTGCATACATCAAACTACCCACTGCAAACGCATATGGAATCTTATCCATTTCAGCATGTTCTTCCTCAGACACAGGACAATCTTGTTTGCTAAGTTTCACATATGGTGGCAATGGAACACTCAATGCCTTCCCTTCTCCATATTGAAACATTGCAAAACCTTGTCAATATACTCTGTTTGAGATAACCAAATCAACTTCTTTGATCTGTTTCTCTCAATGCGCATACCAAGTATATGACTTGCCTCAACCATGTCTTTCATGTCAAACGATTTTTCCATCTTTGACTTCAAAGCTGAAATTTCTTCCAAGTGCTTGCCAGCAATCAACATGTCATCCACATACAAAATAAGGATCAGCCAACTGCCATCCTTAGCCTTCTTTGTATATAGACAGTGATCGAACTCACTACGTTTGTAGCCTTGAGAAAGCATAAACTTGTGGAATTTATGGTACCATGCCCTCGGTGATTGTTTTAAGCCATAACGACTTTTTAACAACTGGCATACCCAATCTTCCTTGCCTTTCTCAACAAACCCTTCTGGCTGCTGCATGTAAATTTCCACATCTAAATCACCATGCAAGAACGCTGTCTTGACATCCATTTGGTGCAACACCAAATCTAATATGGCAACCAATGCAAGAAAGAATCTCAATGTAGTCATCTTGACCACCGGAGAGAAGACTTCATCAAAGTCAATGCCTTGTTCTTGCTTAAAGCCCTTGGCAACAAGCCTTGCTTTGTACATGTGACCAAACTTATCACAATAATGGGATTGAACATTGCGACAACCAGGAGACTTTGATCGACCCTTTGAAGCATCACTATTTTCCTCTTTCTTGGATTCACGATTCCAAGAACGACCTTTACGCTGGCTGACTATCATGAGCGGTGATCTTATACCTGTAAACCCATTTACAAGGTAGAGCCTTTTTGCCCTGTGGTAATTTAACTAGCTTCCATGTCTTGTTTTTATGCAGAGCTGTCATCTCTGACTGCATGGCCAATTGCCAATTCCCGGAGTCCTTCATTTGCACTGCTTCCTTGTAACATGAAGGCTCATTGCAATCAGTCAACATGACATAGTTCATAGATGGAACAAACCTATCAGGAGGTCGTGTGACACATCCAGATCTACGCAGAATAGGTGGCTCAGGCTCAGCCACAACCTTTGGTTCCACTCTATCTTGTCCTTGCTCCTCTTGAGCCCTGACATTTTGTCTTGCACGTGCACGTCCATCTTCTTGGAAGACAACTCTTCTAATCTCCTCAGCCCTCTCTGGTTTAGAATGATATTTGGATTCATTAAAGTGAACATCATTGCTGCGGACAACCTTTCTGGATTCAGGATCCCAAAGTCTGTACCCCATCTCACCAGAATTACCATAGCCTAGAAAGATGCACTTTCTACTCTTTGGCTCAAGTTTGTTCCTAAATTCCTTTGGAACGTGAGTATATGCCTCACAGCCAAAGACTCTGAGATGCTTGTATGAGGGCATTTTTCCTGACCATACCATCTCTGGCGGTGAACCCTTCTGCAAAACCTTGCTAGGAGATCTATTTACAAGATGAACAGCTGTTGATACAGCTTCAACCCAAAACCCATTTGGCAGTTGTGCATTAGACAACATACTTCTGACCTTCTCTTGTATGGTCCTATTCATCCTCTCACCAACACCATTTTGAGGAGGATTGTAAGGAGCAGTAAGTTCACGTTTTATACCTTTTGACTCACAAAAGTCCTGAAAGGCCTTTGAAACATACTCTCCACCATTGTCAGTGCGTAAGCATTTAAGCTTCTTGCCACTCTGATTCTCCACAAGTGTCACAAACGTTTTGAAAACACTAAACGCTTCATCCTTGTGCTTGAGAAAGTAAACCCATACTTTCCTCGAGTAATCATCTATAAATGTCATAAAGTAAGAAGCTCCCCCTAGAGATAGGTTAGGCATAGGTCCACACAAATCACTATGAACAAGTTCCAACTGTGTATCTCTTCTACTGCTTCTATGCTTATGTGGCTGCTGTACTGTTTGCTTACCATACAGACAATGTTCACAGAATTCAAAATCATTAAATGAAAAGCCAGGAAAATAACCAGAACGAGACAAGATTTCCATTCCCTTCTTGGACATATGTCCTAACCGGCTATGCCACAAAGAAACGTTCGGCTGCTCGGTTACATTGATTACATTTTTAGAGACATTTGATACATAAATCATGTAAAGTCCTCCAGACTTTACTCCATGTGCTACTGTCATAGAACCCTTGGATATCTTCCACATGTTCTGTCCAAAAGTGGTGACGTAGCCAGCATCATCAAGTAAACCTGTGTTGATCAAGCTCTTTGTAATTGCGGGAACATGTCTCACATTCTTCAGCGTGAAAGAAGAGCCATTCTGAAACTTCAATTGAACATCTCCAACACCTAAGATCTCACATGTCTGCCCATTGCCTAGCCGAACATGATCTTTAGTGGTCACATAAGAAGTAAACCACTCCTTGTTTGGAGACACATGAAGTGAAGCCCCTGAGTCTATTATCCAGTCACTCAGTGCATTTCCATCAGATGCTGTAAGAAGAGCTGAGTCCATTGTATTTTTCAAGAAGTAGATGTCTCCTGACACTAGACTGTCATCCTCTGCAACAGTGTTTGTCACATTTATTTCTTGAATCTTTACTGAGGACTTGTTCTTCTCACCATGGTCTTCAGCTTTCTCTTTGCCTTTTTCTGCTTTCCATTCTCTGCAGTCTCTTTTCATGTGACCCTTCTTGCCACAATGGTAGCATTCTATGTCACTCTTGCCTTTAGCACTGCGGGACTTGCTACGAGACTGATCCCTCTTTCCACCTTTGTACTTTTCTTTGGTCCTTCCCCTGACAACTAAGGTTGTTCCTTTGCCTTTGTCCATTGTCTTTCTGTTGGTTTCTTCAATAAGCAGACTGCCTTCTACACCTGCTATGGTCAAACCATCTGGAGGTGCAGAATTACTCAAAGCTGTGCGAAAAGTGTCCCAACTTTCCGGCAATGTGATCAACAGGAACATAGCTCTAACAGGTTCATCAAACTTGACACCTTGAGCTGACAATTGATTGTAGATTGTGTTGAATTCATTCTGATGATTGGACATAGGTGTCCCTTCTTTCATCTTCAAGTCAACAAGCTTCTTAAGCTAGTATACCTGTGAAGCTGCACTCTGCTTCTCATAAAGATCACTCAGCTTTAACCATGCTTGATAAGCCGACATCTCGTCTGCTACATTGAAGTAAACGCTTTCTGCCAAAGTCAGCATAATGGTAGAAAGTGCCAATTCATCCATTTCGCTCCATTCATCTTCGTCCATATCTTCTGGTTTTATCCCCTTGAGCTTTATAGGTTTTATCTGCTTCTTTTGTACCAACACGTGCCAAATCTGCTTCTTCCACAATGGGAAATTGGTTCCATCCAGCTTCTTGATATTGTAAAGAGAAGTGTCCTGTGATCCAGCCATAGCTACGCTTCACAGTGGTTTACTTTCCTGGGAAAAATTCGGCAAAGTTTCCCCTGTAAACTGACCTCCGAACCAATATCAACCTGATGAACTAGTGGATGTCACCTACAGTCTATGTGTAGATGCACTTGTGTCGTATGTGACACGCCTCCAAGAACTGTGAGCCGTCCTTCGATGTGTAGACAGTCACAAATCAACACTCTGGGAGTGTCGATATCCTCAGCACCTGCAGTCGTAGGCCGAAAACCCCAAATTTGCAGAGTCGGATCTGCACCCGCTGAGACCACGTAGTCGAAAATGGCCTGCGCAGACCTTTGTCGAAGCCGAATGGTGGCCGAGATGACCTCATAATGAAATTCTAACAACACCAGGCCCTTTGGGCTCTCCCACGAGATATGGGGCCGTGTCTTTGCCTGTCGAATTTCACTCCAATCTGAGCTGGTGACTCTAGCCTCCTGCAGTGCTGCCCCGAGCCCCGATCTGAGCTCTGATACCAGTTGAAGGAGTACGAGCGGAAGTGCGACGCGAGAGAGAGTGCGAGAAGAAGAGCACGACGATATGGTGAACTCGCTCTACTGTAATGTGTAGAGCATAATGAGTTCTTATTAGTTTTCTACAAAAGAATATGTGTACATACCTGGCGGCCCGCCCACTTACCTGGGCGACCACATTGGGCTTTATACCCCAACATAGCCTTCTTTGTATATAGACAGTGATCGAACTCACTACATTTGTAGCCTTGAGAAAGCATAAACTAGTGGAACTTATGGTACCATGCCCTCGGTGATTGTTTTAAGCCATAAAGACTCTTTAACAACTGGCATACCAAATCTTCCTTGCCTTTCTCAACAAACCCTTCTGGCTGCTGCATGTAAATTTCCACATCTAAATCACCATGCAAGAGCGCTGTCTTGACATCCATTTGGTGCAACACCAAATCTAATATGGCAACCAATGCAAGAAAGCATCTCAATGTAGTCATCTTGACCACCGGAGAGAAGACTTCATCAAAGTCAATGCCTTGTTCTTGCTTAAAGCCCTTGGCAACAAGCCTTGCTTTGTACTTTGGCTGACTATCAGGAGCGGTGATCTTATACCTGTAAACCCATCTACAAGGTAGAGCCTTTTTGCCCTGTGGTAATTTAACTAGCTTCCATGTCTTGTTTTTATACAGAGCTGTCATCTCTGACTGCATGGCCAATTGCCAATTCCCAGAGTCCTTCATTTGCACTGCTTCCTTGTAACATGAAGGCTCATTGCAATCAGTCAACATGACATAGTTCATAGATGGAACAAACCTATCAGGAGGTCACGTGATACGTCCAGATCTATGCACAATAGGTGGCTCAGGCTCATCCACAACCTGTGGTTCCACTCTATCTTGTCCTTGCTCCTCTTGAGCCCTGACATTTTGTCTTGCACGTGCACGTCCATCTTCTTGGAAGACAACTCTTCTAATCTCCTCGACCCTCTCTGGTTTAGAATGATATTTGGCTTCATTAAAGTGAACATCATTGCTGCGGATAACCTTTCTGGATTTGGGATCCCAAAGTCTATACCCCATCTCACCAGAATTACCATAGCCTAGAAAGATGCACTTTCTACTCTTTGGCTCAAGTTTGTTCCTAAATTCCTTTGGAACATGAGTATATGCCTCACAACCAAAGACTCTGAGATGCTTGTATGAGGGAATTTTGCCTGACCATACCATCTCTGCCACTGAATCCTTCTGCAAAACCTTGCTAGGAGATCTATTTATAAGATGAACATCTGTTGATACAGCTTCAGCCCAAAACCCATTTGGCAGTTGTGCATTAGAAAACATACTTCTGGCCTTCTCTTGTATGGTCCTATTCATCCTCTCAGCAACACCATTTTGAGGAGGATTGTAAGGAGCAGTAAGTTCACGTTTTATACCTTTTGACTCACAAAAGTCTTGAAGGGCCTTTGAAACATACTCTCCACCATTGTCAGTGCGTAAGCATTTAAGCTTCTTGCCACTCTGATTCTCCACAAGTGTCACAAACGTTTTGAAAACACTAAACGCTTCATCCTTGTGCTTGAGAAAGTAAACCCATACTTTCCTCGAGTAATCGTCTATAAATGTCATAAAGTAAGAAGCTCCCCCTAGAGATAGGTTAGGCATAGGTCCACACAAATCACTATGAACAAGTGCCAACTGTGTATCTCTTTTACTGCTTCTATGCTTATGTGGTTGCTGTATTTGCTTACCATACAGACAATGTTCACAGAATTCAAAATCATTAAATGACAAGCCACGCAAATAACTAGAACGAGACAAGATTTCCATTTCCTTCTTGGACATATGTCCTAACCGGCTATGCCACAAAGAAATGTTCGGCTGCTCAGTTACATTGATTACATTTTTAGAGACATTTGATACATAAATCATGTAAAGTCCTCTAGACTTTATTCCATGTGCTACTGTCATAGAACCCTTGGATATCTTCCACATATTCTGTCCAAAAGTGGTGACGTAGCCAGCATCATCAAGTAAACCTGTGTTGATCAAGCTCTTTGTAATTGCGGGAATATGTCTCACATTCTTCAGCATGAAAGAAGAGCCATTCTGAAACTTCAATTGAACATCTCCAACACCTAAGATCTCACATGTCTGCCCATTGCCTAGCCGAACATGATCTTTAGTGGTCACATAAGAGGTAAACCACTCCTTGTTTGGAGACACATGAAGTGATGCCCCTGAGTCTATAATCCAGTCTCTCAGTGCATTTCCATCAGATGCTGTAAGAAGAGCTGAGTCCATTGTATTTTTCAAGAAGTAGATATCTCCTGACACTAGACTGTCATCCTCTGAAACAGTGTTTGTCACATTTATTTCTTGAATCTTCACTGAGGACTTTTTCTTCTCACCATGGTGTTCTGCTTTCTCTTTGCCTTTTTCTGCTTTCCATTCTCTGCAGTCTCTTTTCATGTGACCCTTCTTGCCACAATGGTAGCATTCTATGTCACTCTTGCCTTTAGCACTGCGGGACTTGCTACGAGACTGATCCCTCTTTCCACCTTTGTACTTTTCTTTGGTCCTTCCCCTGACAACTAAGGTTGTTCCTTTGCCTTTGTCCATTGTCTTTCTGTTGGTTTCTTCAATAAGCAGACTGCCTTCTACACCTGCTATGGTCAAACCATCTGGAGGTGCAGAATTACTCAAAGCTGTGCGAAAAGTGTCCCAACTTTCCGGCAATGTGATCAACAGGAACATAGCTCTAACAGGTTCATCAAACTTGACACCTTGAGCTGACAACTGACTGTAGATGGTGTTGAATTCATTCAGATGATTGGACATAGGTGTCCCTTCTTTCATCTTCAAGTCAACAAGCTTCTTAAGCCAGTATACCTGTGAAGCTGCACTCTGCTTCTCATAAAGATCACTAAGCTTTTTCCATGCTTGATAAGCTGACATCTCGTCTGCTACATTGAAGTAAACGCTTTCTTCCAAAGGCAGCATAATGGTAGAAAGTGCCAATTCATCCATTTCACTCCATTCATCTTCGTCCATATCTTGTGGTTTTATCCCCTTGAGCTTTATAGGTTTTATCTGCTTCTTTTGTACCAACACATGCCAAATTTGCTTCTTCGGGAAATTGGTTCCATCCAGCTTCTTGATATTGTAAAGAGCAGTGTCCTGTGATCCAGCCATAGCTACGCTTCACAGTAGTTTACTTCTCCGGGAAAAATTCGGCAGAGTTTCTCCTGTAAACTGACCTCTGAACCAATATCAACCTGTCAAATGAACCAATAAAGCTTCAGAATCTGCAGAAATTTTGGCAGAGTCTCCTTTGTAAAATGGCTCTAGTGTACTCAAAAACAGACCAAAAACAGCTCAGAAAACCACTGTCTCTCTAACATTGTAAGCTGTGGGTAAACCTGTCCTGCACCTGTACTGTCTCTCACTGTCATGTCTCACTGTCCTATAAGCATAGACTGCGACAATGCCTCAACGGCAGTAAAGCAAAGATGCAATCCCAACTGTCTAACTCACAGTCAATACATCCTAGCTGCCTATCTAAGGGTGCTCGAGCGATCGCTCCAAGACCTGTATCACCAAAAGGATCTCAACATTCGAGAATCCCCCAGCTCAATAAAACCTCACTCGACCCTCAGCAAAGGCTGCAATAAATCTGATAGTACATAGACTTCCCACAAAGTCATACATCCACAAATTTCCCACCGTATGTTGTAACCGCTGCGGCGGTTGTTTGCAGCGTGACTCACAGCCAGCAAACCCTCAACAGACATACATCATCTCTGACAATACATCCCATGTGTAAGTACCTGCAATGTCAGGATTAAATCTCAAATATCAAGCAGCAAACACAAGCTACCTGATGAACGGGTGGATGTCGCCTACAGTCTGTGTGTTGGTGCGCCCATGTCGTATGTGACACGCCTCCAAGAACTGTAAGACGTTCTTCGTTGTGTAGATAGCCACAAATCAGAACTCTGAAAGTGCAGATATCCTCAGCACTTGCAGTCGTAGGCCGAAAACCCAAAATTGCAGAGTTGGATCTGCCCGCCGAGACCACGTAGTCGAAAATGGCCTGCGCAAATCTTTGTTGAAGCCGAACGGTGGCCGAGATGACCTCAGAATGAAATTCTGAGAACACCGAGCCCTTAGGGCATTCCCACAAGAATTGGGGCCATGTCTTCGCCTGTCGAATCTCACTCAAATCTGAGCAGGTGACTCTGGCTACCTGCAAATGCTGCCCCGAGCCTCGATCTGAGCTCTGATACCAGTTGAAGGAGTACGAGCGGAAGTGCGACGCGAGAGAGAGTGCGAGAAGAAGAGCACGACGATATGGTGAACTCACTCTACTGTAATGTGTAGAGCATAGTGAGTTCTTATTAGGTTTTTACAAAAGAATATGTGTACATACCTGGCGGCCCGCCCACTTACCTGGGCGACCACATTGGGCTTTATACCCCAACAAGAATAAGGAGCTCCTCACCACTACTTCTAGAGGATGCTCCACCAACACACGGTCTCGTGCTCTTTCCCCTTCCCCGCATGCATGCACGCATCCGCGCGCGCGCGCGCACACACACACACACACACACACTCTTCAAGTGGTATCAAAGCTACGGCTTGGCAACGGTGGTGGTCTCTTGGCAGCGATGGAACTCAGACGGACCTCGGTGCTTTGCGGCACTGGATCAAAGTGGTTTTGGGTGGATCCGATACGAATTGGAGAAGATCTCTAGAGATCTCAGATCTCAGCTTCTCAGCATGTGCAACCCCTCTCCAAGAGATGGGATCTTGACGAGAATTAGAGCATGTGCAATGGAAATGAGAATTTTTGTGTTCTATGCAGAAATGGAAACTTGGATCTTCTGTTTGGTTTTGGGCCTTGAAGTCAAGCTTTGAAGAGCTTGAAGACCCTTTCCTTTTTGGCCTGCCCAAAGGGCAAAGGCTATAGAGATGCCTTCTCTTTTTGCTGACTAAAATAGAAAAAAGATTGAGTTATATTCTCAAGCATTTTTTGATAGGCCAAAAATGTTGATTGGTTGAAATAAGATAGTTGGCATTCATTGTTGCAAAATCTTGTCAAGAAAATGATGAAGCATTGAAATGGTGGTATTGAGAAGTAGGCATTGTGTCTTTGGCATCATTGCACACAGTGGGTGGGTGGTAGATATAATAGGTTTGGAGGGGGGTGCTCTTACCTCTCGTCTCAAGGGAAGTGAGGGTGTAGGGCTAGAGAACCTTATGATTTTAGGTGCATTGTTTCTAGGGCATAGTTCCTCCTGTGCTTTGCGATGCTATCTATCGTGGTCGTTTGTGCGTGTTGTCAAGCTCTGTGCAATTTTGTAAGGGTTTGGTCTTTTGTTCCAAGTCATTTCACGTTTACAAAGTGGAGGATTAATGGGCTTTGAAGGGGTTAATGTGAGGCACTACGGCATGCAGCAGATTGATTGGAAGATTTTTTCCCTTTGTTTTTTCTGCACAGTCATCTCTTGGAGAAGCCAGTTGTGGCATAGGGATGAGTGCTTGCTTGCCTTAGTTCATGAACGGTGCGCTTTAGCATCCACGATTGCCACTACAGGCATCGATTGTGGGCCAGATTTACCAGATTTTCTTGGCTAATGTGCTCGGCTACGAGGTGGATTGCATCCACACGCTCCACAGCTTTACTTGACACAAGCATGGATGCTGCCATGATGTGCTCAGCGCAAGTAGCAGTTGCCATAGCTCCAAATCTCGGTATGCTCCTCGTTCTTTTCATCCCTGTGTTTTAACTGTTCATCTTGTTGCAATTATTTTGTTTTCCAAAACTTTCGCATTGCCCTCGACCTCAAGACCCTTAGAGCATTCGACCCACCTAATGCACGCCCACATCCTCCTTGGATTCGACCCATCTAATGCATGACCACGTCCTCCTTAGCTTTGTTGAAGCATGTTTGGAGGGGTGGCACATGGTGAACTCAAGAAGGTTTTCTAATGTGCATAGTGGATCTTGGCTGCAGGTAGAGATGGTGGGTGGAGAATGGGAAGGCAGCATCATGGAGGTTAACCTCGTCTACACTTGCCATGTTTTAAAGCTTCCATACTACTTGCTTGACTGGTTTTTCTTTTGAACATACGATAAAAAGAAGACAATCCAAGTCTCCCACAATGCTTGCTACCTGCTCCACATGTTGCTCTCGAGCCTCTCGTGAACGTCTTGCACTTTGCCATGATGCAACCACCGTTGTGCATGCCTTGACCTACGCTAGCTTTTGCATGCTAACCTCCATCTCTACTGGTGTTTTCTCTACAGCTATCATTGTTCAGTACATGTTTTGTACCTTGTATCATTATCTCACCCTCAAGCCTTGTACTCGCGCATGGTAAATTCAGCCTACATGATCTACCTTAGCTTGCCCATATCTACTATTTGACCCTACCTGTGAAGCTTGGGTCCGCCTTATTCTGAGCTTGCTTTGGCCCTTAGCAAGAGCTCAACTTTCGGTCACCAAATCTCCTTGAGTTGACTGTGCTATTGGCCATTGGAGCATAGTGCTCTTTGTGAATTGGTTCTTGGCTATTAAGATGCATAGCTTGGGACACTCATGGACTTTCATTGCAGACAAAGCTAGTGGGTAGGTGATCAGTAGCAAGAGGAGCATCGAAGTGAAGGCAGCCTACGGCCGTGGGAAGAGGTAGGCTTGATCCTTTGATGGTTTGGTGGAGTATATCACATCAGGGCTAGTGATTTTTATGGTGGTGGAGAAATGGATAGTTGTAACAGGGTGCAAGATCCTTGGGGCTAAGATGCTTTCCAGGTCAGCTACAAGCACTATCATGGGTTATTTTATTGTTGGTGTTGGAAGGAATGCCACTCATGAAAATGACCTAGTCGAGAGTGCCCACAGGGAGAGTGCTTTGTGGTTTTTTGAGGAAATAACCCAACGGTGCAAACTTTTGAAGCTAGATTTATTGGGAAAGCGACGTTAGCAATTAAATCGACTCATCTTGTTTCCAAATCTTCAAATAGCCTATCAAGGAGTGATTTCTTTGGTTGCCACTACAGCGCTCTCTCTCTCTCTCTCTCTCTCTCTCTCTCACACACACACACACACACACACACACACACACACACACACACACACACACACACAGGCGGGGATACTGCTTGTGTCCAAAAGCTCAGTCTAATTACTATTTTACTGGTTGAAAATAGAACATTTGTATGATAAGTTTGTTGGATCCTTATTTGACCCTTATTTTCAAGGTTGTTGCTCAATGATGGGTCTCTATCATGCTCGACCTTTCATTGTGAGTCATGTCTTCTCTATTGCCATATCAATGATAGCTGGTTACATCATACAATTAGCATTTACCTAATTGGGGTGCATCAATTGTATGATATGTCAAACAAGGGTAAAGCCATGTGGTGTTCAAATTTGTGTGGATTCTTGAAGGCATGTGTAGTAACTTGAGAAGTTGTCAAGGGGCAAAGAAAAGCATGATCATATTGTTAGCTAAGGATTATTGGAAAAACCACCAACCCAAATTCTAGTTTTAACATCTTGTGTTGTTAGACAATCAGCTTCCTTATGAAAAGCTATGTTATTTTAATTTTTGAAGAAATTTAATCTTACAACCAAGGGCATTTTGGTAATTTTGAAAATTTTAAGGGCATTAAAAAATTTATGACAAAATATTGGATGCATTGTAGGAACTTTTGAATCTTGAGGGGTATTTGGGGAATTCCACAAATTAGAAGCGTAATTTAATAATTTTCCCAAGAGTAAGGGTTAAAAAGCCATCACTGTGTCGTTTTGGTAAGACTCATAAAAGGGCAATTAGAGGAGGAGGCCGTGTTGCAAAGATACATTAATGATCTTATTCATTAATGTCCTATGTACAGGAATAAAACTAGAGGAGGAGGCCGTGTTGCAAAGATACATTAATGATCTTATACATTAATGCCCTATGTAAGGGGATAGAATTTTGGACTGCCTACAAATGACATGCATTCTTGTAAAAGCTTTTAAATTATATAGTCAAAAGTTATCTTCCAGTAGAAGAATATTTAATTATGTAAATAAAATCCAAAATCTTAGAATTGTCGTTGTGGATTCAACAAAGAAATGAAAAGATCAATGTAGGTTGAGAGCTCCAGCACACATCCCTCCAAGCCACAGGCCTTGTGATTTATCACTTGTTTCTTTAGAAGTTGAAGGAAAGCACACTCAAGCATCCAATGGTGGAAATTGAAGCAAGAAAGAAAGTGTGTGGGTGATGTGTGTGGCATGCGCCCGCACACACACAAGTTTTTGACAGTAAACAGAGAAGTGAAGCCAATTTGTTTTGAAGAGTTCACACACCCTCGGACAAGAGTGTGAAGAGTCGCAGAAAGAAGAGAGAGAGAGAGACAGCATGTGCACTCTCTGTGCATGTGCATATATACACACACACAGGCGTAGTGTGTGAGTTTACCGCGAGTCAACATCAACGGCATCCTCTCTCTCGATTGCAGCAATGCCTTCTTTTTGGCATTGGCTCCGCTTCATATTGGCTTGATATCGGCTCTTGACATTAGCTCAATATCGGTTTTGACACTAATCAAACGGCTATTTGGCTAGCGCACTTCTGCCCGACGGTGGTGGAAGCCTACATCAGGCGTGTTCTCGACTTTGAGCACAGGCGTCCATAGCATTGGCACTTCTACCCGGCGGCAGAAGACGACTCCAACAGCCATCCCCGACTTTTCGACTTCGACGGTTTTCTTCAATTTTCAGTTTGGACGGCACATACCGACAGATCCGCCTTTGACGGCCCATTACGGAGTGATTTTTTCCTTGCGCACACATAGCTCTTGGCAGGTTTTTTTGATCGATGAGTTTATCGACCGATGAGGTAGTAGTTGCCAGTTTTCCAACAGTTTTGCTCATAGGTTGCAGTGCAGCTTGTGTGAAGCACTAGAGAGCAGTTGTTGCACAGTTTGATGGAGTTTCATGCTATGTATGTATTATGTGGATACAATTTGAGCTAGCCGTACTCGCAGGTAGCAGGTTCGTAGGTTTACAGGTGTTTTTGGACAAGTATACGTCCATAGAGCCACTCGATCAGAAGTGAGCCAGTTTGCAAGGCTTTTGGCATTACATGTAGACCATTTGTGGATCTGTTTACTGAGATGCTGAGTGTCTATTCTTTATGCGATTTGGTGAGACTTTTTTTTGAGTTTTTTCTCAGTTTTCAGGGGAAACTACCAGATTTTTCCCAAATTCTCGCCATGGTTTATGCGTATCCGCATTTTGCTCTCTGATGATTTAATGGTCGAGCTAGGTTCCCACTTTCACAGTGATCGAGTGTTTACTCTCACTTTGATAGATTTTGACAGGTTTTGTCAGTTTGAACACAGTTTGGTGTTCTTGTACCCACTCTCTCAGGAGAGGGTTTTTGTATGCATGTGTGGCTACAGTGGCAGTCACAAATTTCACACATTTTTGCAAAATCAGTTTCTCTTGTGGGATGCGTTTGGAGCTAGCTTGCTCTCTACTTGCATATATGGTTATGCGTTTTACGCTCGGTTAAGCAATTTGTCCCAGTTTATGCTTGCGAAGTTTGCAAATTTTGGAGTTGGTTTTATGCATATATGAGCGTCAATTTTGATGCGATTGATCATGCTTTTGAGCATTGTGTAGTTGTCGAGTTACCTCCCACTTTGTTGCCAGTTTTTGGCATGGTTTATGGTTGAGATTGTACTTGAGGTTTAGCTCAATTTACAGGGGAAGTTTTGCCAAATTTTTCCTAGATATCTCAACATACTTTGGTTCTTAACCATTCACTTATGGTTACAGATATATGTGACAGGGTAGAATCCACTACGGTGACTTTTGAGAGACGGAGGTCTTGTTCTTGCCGATAATTGCATTGTTGGCATTGCGGTCACACGGGGCACATTAGACGTCGATGTTTCATATGTATGAGGCAGCAGCGGAGATATATGCATAGTATAGACACGGCTTTGACACGGATTAGAGAGGCAATACCAATGGCAATCTATGCTAGTGACGGTGATGTCATGCTTGCCTAGAGTGTACCTCTTGCAGATTTTCCTATGGATAGCACACTTTCTCCATAATGGTTACTAGATAGTGATGCAATTTTCCCCGTCACACCATGTTGTGAGTGGTTTAGCACATCTTCTAGTGGGAGACTTGGTTGTGTGCACTTGGCCGATGGTTTGTACATTCCTCAGCTAAGATAGAGCTTTATCTCAGCGAGACAGGTAGCAGACTTTGGTTGTCAAATACTACTTAGAGAGCAGTCTTTCCATATGCATTGCGGTTAATTAGCGATTGCCAGAGGAGCCTACAATAGCCTGGTATATCCTATGCATGTGTCTGAGGTTCGAGATGGCGTAATCTTGATTTTGTTACTAGCATGCTTTGAGCAAGAGATGATACGTGTCTCTTTTGCAGGTGAGCTCCACCATGCTCACAAGACAGAGAATTTAATTGTGCAAGACGTGTCAGTGGACTCTGTAGAGACAGAGATAGAGCGGCAGTGCTCTAGTGAGACACAACAAGTGTTGTCAGACTTTGTGCAGGCAGAGATAGAGCAGGTCTGCTCCCTAGAGACACAGACAGAGTTGACAAATATGGAGTTCTTTGATATACTCATGTTAGAGACTGATGAGTTGGTGCGAGGATGCACAGTTTTTGCCTATGGGTGATAGAGACGTAAGTTTCCATTGTCGGTGTTGACACATCTATACGCGATAGGTAGTCTTGATGATGCAGTGATTGCAATTAGTGTAGGGGAGGCAAGTACAGCCAGGTTTGCGTAGATTTTTTCAACGTTCGGGCGTCTCATATTCGACTTGTTAG
This sequence comes from Adiantum capillus-veneris, assembly GCF_014529385.1. Classification (NCBI taxonomy): domain Eukaryota; kingdom Viridiplantae; phylum Streptophyta; class Polypodiopsida; order Polypodiales; family Pteridaceae; genus Adiantum; species Adiantum capillus-veneris. The sequence goes on along the minus strand of NC_140952.1, from coordinate 89,635,503 downwards.
TGTCGAGGCCTGATCTAGCAGCTGTAGTAGGAAAAAATGCAGCAGCGAGACAGTTAGCAGACTTTGGTTGTCAAATACTACTTAGAGATCAGTCTTTCCACATGCATTGCGGTTCATTAGTGATTGCCAGAGCCTCGTATATCCTATGCATGTGTATGAGGTTCGAGACGGCGTAGTCTTGGTTTTGTTACTGGCATGCTTTGAGCAAGATATGATACGTGTCTCTTTTGCAGGTGAGCTCCACCATGCTCACGAGACAGAATTTAAATGTGCAGGACGTGCCAGTGGACTCTGTAGAGACAGAGATAGAGCGGCAGTGCTCTAGTGAGACACAACAAGTGTTGTCAGACTTTGTCCAGGCAGAGATAGAGCAGGTCTGCTTCCTAGAGACACAGACAGAGTTGACAAATGTGGAGTTCTTTGATATACTCATGTTAGAGGCTGATGAGTTGGTGCGAGGATACACAGTTTTTGCCTATGGGTGATAGAGACGTAAGTTTCCCAGTGTCGGTGTTGACACATCCATACGCGATAGGTAGTCTTGATGATGCAGTGATTGCAATTAGTGTAGGGGAGGCAAGTACAGCCAGGTTTGCGTAGATTTTGTCAATGTTCGGGCGTCTCATATTCGAGTTGTTAGTGTCAAGGCCCGATCTAGCAGCTGTAGTAGGAAAAAATGCAGCAGGGGTTGCCAGTCGTGCGATGGCTGACACTAGCATGATGCATAGTGGAGTTTTGCAGATCATACAAAGTTGTCTACAAGATTTACATGCAAGCTCTAGCGTGGGTACACACACTAACCTACCACCAGAGTTGATACGATTGTGTATTGATCGACAGAGTGAGCCAGTGGGCATAGGTTGAAAGAGTCTCTCACTTAGTTTCTCATACATACTACTAGTTTAGCTAGTAGATCTCACTTATCGATGCATCGCCTTTAAGTGGGAGATTGTTGAGATAAAGGCACTACGCTTTTTGTCGGGCCCGGACGTCCAGTGTTCAACCGTCCGCTCACATGTGTACATATCCTTATTCTTCATATACATGAGAATAAGGAGCTCCTCACCACTACTTCTTTAGGCTGCTCCACTCACACACAATTTTGTGCTCTTCCCTCTTTTCGACACGCATACATCCACGCACGCACGCACTCACAGAATGAATCTCTCAAATCATGTGTAAGGAGTTAAAACCTCTTACCTTATTTGAAGTTGTGTGAAACTCATGCTCAAAAACCTAAGCTAAGACTTTTTTAAAAATCGTAGATTTATGTCATATCTATGGTAGCATTTTTGAGAACATGCTTTAAGTACATTTTACTTAAGGTTTCCTCATCAAGAATTGTATCAATGGCTTTTTATCTTCATGTCTAGGCCAACTTCAATTTAAGGATGGCAAACAATTCCATCTGCAGACAAACTTTCTTCAACACCTTGGACTATGCCAAGTGAAATTCTCTCAAAGTTGAGTTTACTCTTCCATGTAAGTGTTTTTTTTGGATTGTACCAATAAAAAAACTCTATCATGAGGTTTTACCTTTGTCTTGTAAATATGTTTGTAGTCGTGTTCTACACACTATTTACGCACTTAATGTCTGCATAAAACCACCAATTGCGTCTCTCTTCCTTTGTGAGACCTAGGATTTTGACCAAGGAAAGGAATCTTGTTATGCTCTATTTTTCTAAGGATTTTCTATTAAATGATAGTCACAGATGGCATATTTTGAGATGACATGTTCTTGAGACAAGGTGGCCTAGGTTCAACCTTTGAGCTATGCATTGTTGATACTCTCGCAACTCTAGCATGGCATGAACTCAGTAACCTACGAAGTAATGTACGTTTACATGACCATTAGGGTATACAAGGATGCCAAAATAGGGGACCCTACACCATTCCTTTGGATGAAGATTCTCGGATGATAAGTTTTCTGTTAGCTCCTTGTGAGAATTTGGTCACCAATCTTACAATCTATTTACCTTTTCATCCTCAAAGAGAGATCACCAACTCATTGGTGTTGAACTTGCTGAAGTATTATGTTCTAAATCATGAGTATGAGTAGGATAAGTATTTACTTGTGACTTGGGTTTTCCTATAACAATCTTGTAAATACGCATATGGGAAAGGCTCCCTCTGATACTTTTCAAGGTAGTGAGAAGATTCCACCTATCTTGTGCACCAAGGACAAGATCTTTTAGGCGGATTCCTTTGCAGATGATTGGGATACATCCTTCCTAAGGTGAAAGGGGCTTTGAAAGATTCTACATAGGCACAAGAAGGTAGCTAATAAGCATTTTATGAGTTGTAATTGAAGGAATGTGATTGGGTTCTTCTTACGTTTGAGAAGGCTAGACTCAAAAATGATGAAAGGAAAATTTTAATGTAAAGCTTAGAGACTATGGTCCTTTTGAGATCATTGAGAAGATCAATGATTTATCTTTCAAGTTGCAATTGCCAGATTGTTGGAGGATTCACAATGCTTTTCATTTGGATCTTCTTAGATGAGGAGATTCTTCCACTTGAGTAGGTGTGAGTACACAAAGAAAGAAAAATTAAGGGTGAATTTATTTTAAGGTACTTCGTGAAGTTTACAAATCATCTAGCTTTGTATGCCAAGTGGTTGGAGAAGTGGAGCTTGGTAGCCCACCCTTAATTGTTTAATCTTCATCTCGAGGCTTTTGCTCTTGAGCCTACCGTTCCAATGGCACAAGTAGTTTCAGTGGTTGAATTGAATGTGATGCTTGTTGCATAGAGGGGAGGCACTCCACTCCCTTCTCAATAGTTCAAATTTATTTTGTATAATAGTTGTTTGACATTGCTTTTTAACACATTGAGGTCATGTGTCATGCCAAGGGTAGGACTATAGGAGGGCATGGCCCTGGCAAAGAGCCGATGGATACACATGCGGTACAAGAGCTATATATAGCTAAGAGTTAGAGGGCCAAGGGCCTATATATAGGTATGGTTGGGTGGTTATTGGCATGTCTATCTCTCTATGCTCTTTCACAAGTATCAGAGCTAGGGAGGAGAGAGCTATGGAGAAGGGGGAAACCAGGTTTTGAAGCCTTTGCATGGTGATGCATGGAGTAGGCATGGTCATTCTCTCTCTCCCTCTCTCGTCTTCAAGCACGGTCATGGTGTGGGCATGATCCCTTGGGCGGAGCTTTGAAGTGGGTAGCCGAAGACAGACGACCGCGGGAGCGATCGCTTGCACAGATATGGCTCGAAACCGGCCGTGGGAGATGACCCTAACATAAGCAAGAGCCACAGCGTGACCAGCATGGCTTGGGGTCGGGACTGCTCCAAAGAGGATCGCCAGGCCGGGATTAGAAATTGTCGTTTCTTCATCCCCATCATGCACGCAACAGAGCGGCCCCTGCGAGCGCAGCTTACATCTCTGCGTTGCCGCCAGCCAGGCCGCCATTGTTGTGTCCTTGAGTTCATACTTTTGAACATAGGGGCGCCCTAAATTGGGCACCCTCCCCAAATAAGGGCGGTCGCCCACGTGTTTTGGAGCTCTGGCAAGGCCGGCAAGGAGCAGGAAGGTTTGCACTAGCTGCTCTGGCAAGGCCGGGCAAGAGCAGCAAGGCATGGTGAGAGAAATTCAGACAAAGTTGTAGGATCGGCGAGGTGCTTCCAGCCAAAGTCAAGGTGTCATAAGACAAGCATAATGACAACAAATTGCGCTATAAGGTGCTAGATCAATGCCATACGATGGGCCACAACACATCGATTATGCTTGATTATGGAGCATATACTCAAGTATTGTTTACCAAAGGACAACCTCAATTGGTCAACAAGGTCGTAGGTATGCATATTTATTTCAAGCTAACTTGATTTTGAGTTTTTTTTCGTAGAAACATTCTTTACAATTAAGAAAGATAGTACGATTATCTTTCCTCCGCCTAAAGATGCTCTTGGACACGGTTTGTGTACTCAACTAGAGCATTGAAGTTTTCATAACACTTCCAATTTGGTTGCACATTGGGCAAGGCCCTCGGCAGTAGGCAATAGAGCATCATCTATTGATCCAAGCAACGATATCTGGCAAACAATTTCTTGATTTTCTTCTTGATTTCAACTCATTTGCTTATTCAGGCAGGACCTGTGACATATCCGATTACGGTATTCGGCAAGGCCAATCGGTAAGTATAATTTCACGTAACTATTTACCATCAAAAACATTTCAGGAGCAAGGCTCCCTATAGCCACACTCCAATAAACCGATTTGTGTCTTATGTTGGTTGTTAATTTTTGATCTCTCCTTGTTGTGCTATCTCGAGGCGGAGAAAGCAAGATTTCTCGGCTCCATGCATTGGATGCATACTCATTTCCAAGCCATTGCAGCTTGCTAGGGAGCAGGCAATATAGGTACATGAAGCATCGTGGAAAAAACATTGACATCCACAGCTAGGAATTGAATGCAATGTTGACCACCACATGAATTTTCACATTGCCAACTTGTCAAGCAAAGGTTGCTTTGAACAAGTAGTATTGGACAATCACTGACATTTGATAGCTTAGTTGTAGATGATAAATTTTTCACTATCGTGCAATATTATGATTCTCAATCAGTAGCAAAATTTGGCAAGGCCGTTTCCCTATGAAATTTTGACAAGGTCAATCTTTTTTTGCTCAGACATATGTGTGTGATCAAGAGCATCTCTTAGCTATGAGCACTCAGGTTACATTCTTGTCATCCATTTGATGAACTTATGTGAAGCAAGGCTTCTATTTATGCATCTTGCATTGCCACTCGCCACGTTCCGCCTGTGCTATGAGCATACAAACTTGGGACGGACGTGGCAATATGCTTGCAGTTTATTTCATTACGTGACAGAAGGGCGTATATGATACAAGGGACGTATATGTACATACGACAGCTCCCACTCGTGCAGCAAATATGGCTATGAGCCATTTTTAAGTGAGTTTTCTTCCACGGATTCTCGGGCCAACTAGTTACAACAACCACCAGGTTAGATAATTTTAAGTTTTCTTGTATTTTTTCATGTTTTCACGTTTACTTTGGAAACTCTAGTTGTTGTGCAAAGCAAAGTGCTTTGACAGTTTCACGCGAAGCACGGCTTCTACCGTGTGCCACGATACAGCCCATTGACTCAAAATCAAGGGCATTGGTACAATAGAAATCAAGTTTGGGAATTGGTACAATAGGAATTTCATCTCACCAAATCTCTACCAGTATAGACTATGCAAGGAACTTATGGTTTCAGCTCTCATGTTTGCGGCCGTCATAATCGCCAAGGGCATACAATTCTGCATTCAAGGCATGCTAACCAAGTGGCATGAATTCCACCACCTCATGAAATACGCTTCCGCTATCCCACTCGCAACTCTGTCAAGGACAAGATTAGGTTCAGGATTGTTTAACATGATTTTTGGGTTGCTGCCAACACACACCAGAATTAAAAGGAACCTAAATCTAGTACTTCTTTCACAGGCAAAGTGCCATTTTTTATGTTTTTTTTTTAAAGTCATGACCTCATACATGGTAAGTGGGTCAAGTTGTGGCTTGTGTTTTCTGTTATCTCTCTCGATGAGAGCGTTATACAGACAGATTGTTGCATGCTTATAGGATAAGCTTCAAATCAGGCATAAGATGTGTAAGAGCACACAGATTGGGCACACACTCTAGAAATTTAAGAAAAGTTCCTCAGCCCAGCATGCTCTTCTTCTCTCTCGTTCTCTCTCTCTCTCTCGAAGAATAAGAAAAACTTTCTAAGAAGCTTTGATACATGTTTTGCTTGTGAGTCAGTTTGAACCAAGGTGCTCTAACTCTCAGCTAGAACTTGGCCAAGATGCCATTCGCATTCGTCTTCATCGGTTCATCAATTGAACACTGCTTGCCATAAGGGTTATGATACACACAGGCTGGCTAAGAGCCATTGTCAGATCTTGGATACGACCCAATTGTTGGCATTCCTTGGGTGCCATGTCCTCTAAGTTTGAACAGATCTATCCAATGGATCTATACCACGGAGTCTAGAGGCAGTAAACAGTTGAGACAGCATGGTTGTCCATAAGAGCTAGGCATTTCACTTGTGTGGATCTCCTGCTCTCTCTATAGCACTACGAGTGTCTATGGAAGCACAGTTTTGGGGTAAGACCCAACGGTTGATTACTAAATCACTCCATAGGCATTGAGGATCACATTTTGATCTATTCCCATTATACTTTCAAGGGAAGAATTCCGCACATCTACCACGCGGTAGTGGATAAATTCAGGTTTTTGAGTTGATTCCAATTATTCTGTACATGTTTGACTATGTTGGTTACCGTTACCTACTAGTTGAGCAGTTTCTACAAAGGGTCTTACCAAGGGGTTTGACTACGTAGATTCTAACCAACGGGTTTGGATTGCGAAGGCAACACCCAAAGTTTCCAGTGCAATGTTGTTTGGCTTTCTCACAGGTGGGCGACGTGCTCCTCTGCATTTGAATACGGGTAAGTGAACATTAAGTTCAACTCTCCAGGTACGCATCTATTGATTTGGTGTTCTTCTATTTTTTAGTATATTTTGCTTGGGTTTTCAAGTCATATAAATACGCTTGAATGTTTCAAAGACATGCCAAGGGCATGTTGCAACACAACATTTTGGGCCATCGTGTCCTATATATCTTTCTGCATTATGTTGTTATGAATCACGTGTAGGGTTTGCTTTGGCACATGTTGTCACACGCGATACAACATGGTTTAGAAACTCAAGGAGTTCGTTTTAGACAATGTGGAGAAATGATAATGAGGGTCCCTCTCACTCTTGTCACGGAGTGTTTTGCAGTTACCTCCACACACAAGTACATCTTGTACTTGATGGGTGTCACTTTTTCGGTCATCCTTATTTGAGACATATTCCACATGTGGAGAATATGAGTCTCTAGGATAGACACTGGCGTCGTTATTTCAATTATGTGTCGCGAAGATGTCCCTAGGTGCTGGTCCCATCTGTTTTGTAGACCATTTTTAGCACGACATATCAGGAGCAATTTTAGTGGCCAGAAATTGTCGGATACTTAGAATGACTTGTTAAGGTACAAGTGGTGCTAAACAACATTACAGATGATTGTTTTACATATAGAAAGGCTATGAGTTGTTAATGACAAAGTTTCATTGTTGTACCTAGAAGTGATCATTGTCTCATCTTCTATTATGGTTCAGACGTTTCAGCAAGGCTTGCAAATGATTGCAACTGAAAGTATTTAGTTTCTTTTCAGAACTATTTACATTCCTCTTTAATGTGTGCTAGGCGCATCACATTTGCCATAAGTATTGGCAAGGATGATCATGGATATAGAGGTTCGGATCTGTTTTTTGCTAAATGCATGCACACTAGGTGTTATGGGCCCTAGTGTTTAGCAAAGGCTGATTTGAAACGACATGCATATTCATCAAGTTGTTTCTTATGGAGCATACACGTCAGTACTATCAGTTATCCAAGGGGATAGGAAAATTACAAAGTGTAATCTTGTGCTAAAGGATATGCGAAGTGCGTACATTAGCACCACACGATCCAATTAATAAGCATTTATTGCTCTTCTTGGAGTTTGCTTACCATTAGGTAAAGCATGTTTGCGATTAAGTTTAGTCTCTTCATGTTTAAATCGGGTTCTCAACCTTGAACACTAGTTATGGTGGGGTTGTTTATTTTACTGATGAAATTTGAGAACAAGTCAAGGACTTATACTTCATTGATGAGTTATGTCAGCAAGTTACTTTGACGAAAAGTGAAAAGCGGTACTCTTTCAGGTACATCTTTGTTGTGATAACTCGTTTAAGCATGCTCATGTGCATTCTAAATGGAGTCTACACATTAGAAGGTTCCAAAAGGACAACAATGTGTAAAATCACGATGTTATTCTGATTTCATTGAACCTCCTATTGTACCATGTTTTGATCAAACAAACAGTTGAATCCATGAAGGATACCACTCTGGAAAACATTAGTGTCCTTATGAAGATCCTACCACTTTTGTTTTCGCGGATGAAAACGCTTCTCCAAGGGGGGAGTAATGTCATGCCAAGGGTAGGACTATAGGATACACATGCGGTACACGGGCTATATTTAGCTAAGAGCCAGAGGGCCAAGGGCCGATGTATAGGTATGGTTGGGTGGTTATTGGCATGTCTATCTCCTTATGCTCTTTCATCATGAGTTGAATGCACTCTGTGTATGGGACTTCTATGTATATACGTATATGTATATACTTTAGTACTTGAATTCAATGCAATTCTTGTTGCATAGAGGGGAGGCACTCCACTCTCTTCTTTATAGTTCAACTTAATTCTATACAATAGTTATTTGACATTTCTTTTTAGAACATCAAGATGTAATGAGTTGAATGCACTTTGTGTATGGCACTTCTATGTATATACGTATGGATCATTGAAAAACTCTAAAATCTCAGTTTTTCTCATAAACTTTTAATATTTCATTTAGTTTGTAAGATGAAACTGTGCAACATTACAACTCTATTTGTACCATTGCAATAGATGTGGATGAGTCTAATGTGGGTGGTTGAACTAGGATGTTATACAAAATAGATACATGTTTGCCTAATGTGAAATTTTGGACAATGCTAGATTCAATACGAAATGTTTAATTTTAAATTTCTTCTTGATTTATGGTGTGTATGCCATGTGTGAATGTACTATGTAGTATGGATAGTAATGAGCATCTTTGCATCTGTTCAATGTCTACTAATCTTCTATGCTATGTTCGTTTTGTAATGATGGGGTTGGTATGTCACAAAAGTGATGATGTGGCCCCACTATATGGGGGGGCAACACAGAGGAAGAGAGCATGCAATGTTACAAGTGACAAGGTGATCTATATAAACTATTTAAATGATTGCATGGTACTTAAATGATGTGGTATACGTATGGTGTTGAGCAAAGACGAATCTTGCTTGAGAAGTTGTGTTTATTTAGCCTCTAGCTATAATAGCTTGAGAGTGAGAGAATGAGCTAGAATAACATGCTAATCAAAGTATCCTACACTTTGCAATCCCTAAAACATTGTATTTTATTGAAACAAAATTGTACAACTTTGAACATCAAATTGCATTGCGAAGATTTTTTCTTGCTTGATTATTTTCTCTTTCTTGAATTCCTACCGACTCTGAATACCCTCTTCTAAATCCCTTCTCTTTTTTCCTAAGCATTGAATGCCCTTAAGTTGACTTTCTCATAGTTTTACCGCTTGATTCTCCTTTTAATGTCTCCGGTCAACTTGGATACCCCTAACTAGCTTGGTTGTCCTTCCTATGTAAAGGCTTCCACCTTTGATGCTATAAAGCTTTTCCACCCTCAATGCTTCCTCATGGATCTTCTTCAGTTCTCAGTGACCTTGCTCTTCTTCTCCTTTCTAAGTGTGCCCTTGATATTGAATGCCCTTAGATGCTTCTACCCTTCAAAATCTCCACACTTTGATGCTTCCATCCTTCTTCTTAACGATTCTCTCCCTTCAATGCTTCAACCCTTTTGCATCCCTTCTTCTTAATGATTCTCTCCCTTCAATGCTTCAACCCTTGTCCCTTCCTTTAGTGCTTCCACTCCCTCCCTTTTTCATTCACCCTTTGATGAGTGCTTCCCTTGGATTCCCTTGAAGTCAAACCCTTGAAGCTCTTACAAGTGTTGAATGCTTCTAAGAGTATTAGTCGTTGAAGCCCTCCTTTAATAGACGCTCAAGTCCCCCTTTTAATATCATCTTTTCAAAAATAGTGGATAATGTGGCAGTTGAGCTAGCTTCATGACAAATTGACACCCCCACATGTCAGGTGGAAGCAATGGTCACAAAGAGGAGTCGGGAGTGGGATTGGATGTGCATAGTTTGATTCGGGATCAAACTGCAAGTGATCAACAAGTGATCCCATTTAAAACTAAACCGCAAGTAAACCTCAAGTGATCCCATTTAAAATTGAATTGAACACTAAGCGAACCCATAAATCTCAAAGTGGACATCACATGAATGCATGAGCACATTGTGAGGCCGTGTCTTCCCATGTGAACATCAAGCGAATGCATGAGCACGTTGTGAGTTCGTATCTTCCTATGTGAACATCAAGTGAACCTAGGGATCTCCATGTGGACTACATGTAATCCAAATGTATTCACAAAGTGAACTTTCTCCAACATTTTTTCACTTATCAATCTTAGTTCATGCCACCATTTCAACGAGCATGCAATAGCTTAATGGTAAGGGACTTGGTCCATGAGTGACACATTGTGGGTTTCAACCTTGGGGGTTGCAGTGGAGATGCTTTTTATTTGGTTCCCTTAAAAGACTAACGGTGCACATTGATCGAAGATCGTACACCATTGATCTCACTTGAAAAGGGCGGTGTTTCATGACTGAGCTACAACGTTTGGGAAAAATCATTTTTGCAAACATACAAAATTCCTCTCCTTGTTTATTTCAAGAGAGAATTTAGAAAAATTAGGCTATTTTTTTCAATTTTTACACTATTTTTGTCTATTTTGGACGGCATCTCTCCTTTTTCCCGTGCTCTCAATCGGCATTTTTGAAATTGAAAACGGCACGAAATTAAGTTGAGACACATTTTTCCCGAACACTGCTGAGCTACGAAGTCAACAAAATGCAATCGCTTTTCATGCCAAAAAGCTCCAACCCAGTTTTTTTTATGCTTTTCCCCTTTGGCCTCATCGCCATCAGTTGAAGCCTGAGCAGGCTCAAAAAGCTCAAGCGGCCCCTCCTCTCACTGCCGTGTTTTTTTTCCTTCTTGTTCACATTGTCTTCTTGAATTGCCTCAATAAAGTGTGTCGTGCTCCTCAGTCCAATATGCGTGAAATCTCACTCCAACAGAAAGGAAACACAGCACAGCAATGGAACCAGCAACTCAAAAGACACAACCATAGATTTTGAACACCATGGAACTTGACTAGCTCATAGAACCATACATACTCTAGCTGAAAGCACACACAGCTCCAAGCCCAAGACTCATCGGTACAATGGGGGTGTCGAAGCTCCAATGTGCAGGAAGGTGTAGCCTCAAGACGCTAGACCATAGAAAGTGGATGATGTCCCGACTACTGGAGCCAACCACATACATATACAATCATAAAGAGCCACCAATGGCTAGCAAAAATATCTCAATCGAGCTACGTCTATCTCCAAACTATGGTGGTGGTGATCTAGCCATGATGTCCACTAGACCACCACCACGTCTCACTGCCCAGGCAAGAATCCATCTACTGTGAACTCCATACCAACTATAACTAACTACCTGTTCTATGCCAATGACATGTTGGCCCTGCTGCAACAGCCATTGAGTGGTCTAAAGACAAAAATGACTCTCTCGCATTAGGCCATCAAAACCCCAAGCCCTTTGAGAAACCTTCCTTTGCTTAAGGGCATCCACTGATGACCCCAGACTTCAAACCAAGTCCAAATAATATTCAATTTCTAGTGTGAACTCCATACCAACTATAACTAACTACCTGTTCTATGCCAATGACATGTTGGCTCTGCTACAACAGCCATTGAGTGGTCTAAAGACAAAAATGACTCTCTTGCATTAGGCCATCAAAACCCCAAGCCCTTTGAGAAACCTTCCTTTGCTTAAGGGCATCCACTGATGACCCCAGACTTCAAACCAAGTCCAAATAATATTCAATTTCATTGTACCCCTAAAATGTTGAGTGAACGATACCAAAAGTTGAAACCTTGCATATTTTCCAACCCAATATTGGGTGTCCTTTGAGGGGTCTGAAGCCGATTGAGCCCTTGGGTGCCCTAGAATGGTGGGTGTGTAAAAGAGGTGTAAGAGTGGTCAAAGGGTGCACTTTTCTCCCAAACAAAGAGGTGGACAATTTTATGAGTTTTGGCCTTCCATAACTCATACATACGATCTCTCATTTGAGCGAAGAATATAGATCTTTAATCTACATGTCGAGCTCTTTTTGTAGATATGCTACATGATATGGTTTTACCACTAGATTTTAAATTTTATTTTGGGAGAAAAATTTGAATTCAAATAAACTAATTGTTTTGCCTATTTGAATTCAAAACCTGTCCTTTGATTGCTTTCCTAATACGAAAGGTTTGACTCCCTTCAATTGCCAAATAAAAAGGCCCTCCTAGACCCCATCCTCTTCGTAATGCCTAGTAGATGTGTGAATCGTGTTGTTGTAAGCAAACTTCAGCAATGGCAATTACTTATCCCACTTAGGGTTTTGTGGTCAAAGACATAGTACTTCAACAAGTACAGCACCATTGAATAGGTGATCTCTCATTGTCCATCGGTCTATGGATGAAATAACAAAGAGAACTTGTGTGTTGTACCCATTCTCCAAAACAAGCTAGTCATCTTGGAGTCTCTGTTTGACACAATAGACTTTGGCATCCCATGATACTGGAATATATATGCACTGAAGAACCTCGCCATGTGATCGGCTTTGATTATCTACTCCATTGGAACAGCCTGCAATCTGGAACCTACCCAGAATAGTCCCAATGCCATCATGTCAACTGACGGTATTCAAAAGGTCAAACATGGAATTCATAACAATATTCTTCCACCATTGATCCGGAATCGGTAAAGGTTGTAGGAGAGCTCTTGCCTTGTGCCTCTCATACTTCATTTCCGGGCATACCATACTAGTCCACACAAACGCATCCATATCTGACTTATGCTAAGGCCAATAAAAATAGCTCTCTACTGCCTTGAGGGTGGTCCCTCATATCATCAAACTCATGATGGAATATGGTCATGATTGCGGAAATATGTCTCTTTGCAAGATAGAGCATCTGCAACTACATTCTTGTCCTCAACGTACACAATCTAAAAATGTACTCAAAGAATGTATCACTGCTAAGAGCTCCTTCTCATAGGTCTATGCAATCCTTTCTGAGTAGTTCAGAAGAAGACGACTTTCATAAGCTACCACAAGGTCATCTTGCACCAATACTGCTACCACATGCATCACAATGGACCTCAAAATGACTTTTCAAGATCCGGAACCTCTGAAGATTAAAAGACAGTGTTGTGGTCAACTTCTCCTTTAGTCGCTCAAAAGTTGTAATCCGAGCAGGTCCCCAAGTAAATGGAACCCCTGTCTCTGTAAGACCATGCAACAGTGAGGTAACCTCTACAAAACATTCTGGTAAACGTCCTTTAGTAAGAAAATAGCCCCAACAAGATCCTCACTTCATGCACATTCTTCAACTGTGGCCAGCTCTGGATAACCTCTACCTTAGCTGGATCATACGAACACACTCATGAGACATGAAGAGTGTATCTTCCACATAAAGAACTCCCACTTCTTTCCGTCGATGAGCTATGCCCTCGCACGTCCTTTAGTAAGAAAATAGCCCCAACAAGATCCTCACTTCATGCACATTCTTCAACTGTGGCCAGCTCTGGATAACCTCTACCTTAGCTGGATCATGCGAACACACTCACGAGACATGAAGAGTGTATCTTCCACATAAAGAACTCCCACTTCTTTCCGTCGATGAGCTATGCCCTCGCACGTCCTTTAGTAAAAAAATAGCCCCAACAAGATCCTCACTTCATGCACATTCTTCAACTGTGGCCAGCTCTGGATAACCTCTACCTTAGCTGGATCATGCGAACACACTCACGAGACATGAAGAGTGTATCTTCCACATAAAGAACTCCCACTTCTTTCCGTCGATGAGCTATGCCCTCGCAATATCCGTGCTAGGTGCTCTCAATGCTCATCCTCAGACTTGGAGACAACAATGATGTCATCAGAGATTTTGCCCATATACTTCCTGTGCACTTTGAAATCTGATCCATCATCTAGTTTAATGTTGCAAGAGCATTGGTAAGCCTAAATGGCGTCACCAAAAAGTCGTACAATCCGAAGGATGCCCAAAATGCGGACTTGTGTACAACCCCAAGAGCGATCCTGATTTGACAGTATCCACTCTTCATATTGATCCTACTGAAGCAAGTATAACCCTGCAACCTATCGAGTAGATCATCGATCCCGAGTGTACTGGAAACCTGTTCTTGATGGTAATTTTGTTGAAAAACGTATAGTCTATGCACATTCTCCAAGATCCATCCTTCTTCTCAACAAGAAGCACTAAATCAAGCCCTTGGCTAAAAGCTCATTCACTTGGCTCATGATCTCTTCCTGCTTTGCCACTAACTCTTTACGAGGGTTTATTGGGAGGTGAACTAACTGGCACAAGGTCTTTAGTGTGGTCTTGTCATTAGTCAGGTACTGATCCCACACTAATAGATGCATAGAAAATGGATTCCAAGTCAGGAGGACTCATGTTGGTAAAGTACACAATACCTCCTTGATACCATCAAAAGCTTGTCGCACGTCTTCTGGAGCGGATACACATATTGACATGGCATCCGAAAAAACTATGAGAGGTACCTGAGCTTATGCACAAATGATGCCAAATCCTTTGTGTTTCTTGGTGGATCCCTTGAACTCTTTGGCTCAATTTTTGGACAAGATACACCAAAAAATCGTGAGAGGTACCTGAGCTTATGCACAAATGACGCCAAATCCTGTGTGTTGCTCAGTGGATCCATTAGCAATAAGCCTTACTTTCTGACAAGAAGATTCTCCGAAAAACGAGACTTGAGAAAATTCACACAGTCAGATTCTAACTCAAGGACATTAGAAATGCACTCAAATAATAAATTCTCCTCTCTGACAAAGACAAGCAGGAATGCGTGATCTTGTTAACTTGGAAATTGTGACGCAGATGCAATAGGTATAGACTCCCTTTTGAGTTCTAGAATCTACATCAATGACAAGGCCCTCGCCTCTCCTCTTCAAATGGGCTTCCTAGCCCAAGAGTCCACTATAACACGATTCTTATGGTGCCAAGGCATCCTGATTGGTTGCCACCTAGCCTCGTCTAGTCAAGGGATAATTCACTTCTAATGCAAAGGGAGGATATGGAACTGCTCCCAGAAAATATATATCCCCTCCAAAGGGATGATATGGAGTTCCAGTCGAACAATCCCTTGAACATGGAAACGACGTTTGCCAATCACAGGTGTCATTACGACCTCGTGCCTTGGTGGGAGGATATGGAACTGCTCCCAGAAAATATATATCCCCTCCAAAGGGATGATATGGAGTCCCAGTCCAACAATCCCTTGTGAACATAGAAACGATGTTTGCCAATCATAGGTGTCATTACGACCTCATGCCTTGGTGCCACGAATGTTGCATTCATCTGTGGTCGCATCCTTTCATGCTTCACGCCCAAAACTTCGCCGCTATCTCTGGTAAAATGAAGTTGGCCTTGGCATCTTTGTCGAGCCTCTTGGTTTTGCCCCACGCTCCACAGAGCTTTGTAGACTCATCATCCCGTTGCATCCCCATGAGTTCAACTCAGACATCCCTAATGGCAATGTGCAATCTCTCTCAAACCAGGCATTTTCATGCTCCCACAAACAATGAGCCAGCCACAGATTTCAAGTATAGCCCCAAAAGCGATGTATTCTCCCCTCTAAAGATGACAACAATTAGGTTACCTGTTTGCAATTTTTCTAAAAGATGTGGAGGGGCAAATGGAGCACAACGAGGTCACTGCACGGCAGGGAATGCTTACTTATTTGAAGTATAAAGGCACAATTGGCACCCCTCCCACCTCCCTTGCAATGATTTTTCTTTGAGGTATAAAATTGTATGACCACTGTTGAAATACAAGCAATCACTCTTTGGCACTCCCAACCCTGATAGCGTCTTCAAGGATTACAGAAAAATTGTCAAACACAGACTGCAGTGAATATCATAGCAATCTCAGGTTTGAGTAATCTAGCTTTCATCACTCAATACTCCTTGGTGCTCCCACACATTATTCCATTCATTAGCCAAAAGCGCGTCATAGAAAAGAAATTAAGAAGCCATTCTTTCTTTTTTTCCGAGAAAAAGATCCATTCATTAGTCAAAAGCGCGTCATAGAAAAGAAATTAAGAAGCCATTCTTTCTTTTTTTCCGAGAAAAAGATCCTTCTATTAGTTAATGAAACTGCCCATAGGGCTACAACCACCTCTACTAGAGAGGGCTACAACAACCATAAGGGGAGACTCTCCCAATGAAAAAACAGCATATGTACAATGAGGTTATATCAAAAGATGGGAGGAGGGAAAAGCCACACAGGTGGACGGTAGTGCCACCTGAGCCCACCCTGGACCATGGTGAAGAAAGGCCCAGGGCGCCAGAGTCGAAGGAAAGCCTATCTATGCTCCCGCATGCGATGGGAGCTGCCCTGGAGTCTCTCGCACTATCCCTTGAGAGTATGGATCAGCAGCTCTAGCCAAAGATCTCGAACTGTCTCTGCTGGTGGTACAGGGCGAGTCTCGAAGATGTGGAAGCAGCGGGCCCGCCAGATGAACCAGAGTGTCAGGCCGCAAATGAGCTCCCAACACTCCTCTCTCTCACAGCACCACTCATGTGGAGTAAGCTCTGTAGCAGGCTGGAGTGTAGGTCAACCCCCCTAGAACACTATCATCTTGATGGTGGAGAATAGCTCAAATTGTAGTGCCGGGCCTGTGAGAGTGGACCAAGCAGCTGCCCCCCAAGTGTACTGCCGTGCTATGGAAAAAGCTGGCATCAACCGAAGGACGTGAAGCCAAACCTGCTGTGCCATAGGACAATCCCAAAGACAAACGCTGACTCTCCACAGAATGGCTGCCAAGAGACC
Source organism: Adiantum capillus-veneris (assembly GCF_014529385.1). Taxonomy (NCBI): domain Eukaryota; kingdom Viridiplantae; phylum Streptophyta; class Polypodiopsida; order Polypodiales; family Pteridaceae; genus Adiantum; species Adiantum capillus-veneris. The sequence goes on along the minus strand of NC_140952.1, from coordinate 89,618,826 downwards.
ACTATGTACAAGCCAGCTCCCCGCTGTTGTAGCTCTATGTGCAACCAGCCACTGGAACAAAGTGACTCGCCGCGGTTGTCTGGCGTCCCACAACCTCATCCAAAAAGCTGACAAGAACTCAGCTGTGAGACCCTCCTCCTGCCAATGAGGTGCTGCAGCAGGGCGAGCCTGTCTCCGTGCTGCCAGTATGTGACGTCTCAGTCGAACAGTGTACTGAAAGAAAGGGACACCTGGATGGTCGGCTGTGGTGAAAGGGTCCCGCCAAAACCACTCTTCAAGATCCCACTGCACTCGTGCCAGTGGACAGCTCTCCCAAGCCCACAGCCTCCAGTGGCCAGTCTCAAGAGCTGCTGGGTCAGGATCTATGACACAAGTCCTCCCACGGATGCCCACAACTCGGATCCTCTGAAAACATCACTCTGCAACCTGTGGGGCCTTAACTGAAACTCGGTGTAAACGACCCTCACCTTGTAGCTCGGAAAATAGGGAAGGTACAGTCTCTGAACAAGCCCGAACTACGATAGGACCTCCAGTCGCTTGAAGACCCCCATCCATCCGCGCGTTGCTGACTCGAGAGGTGTGAGCCACTCAACTCGTACTGCCTCTGTGATGTCTTGACACATGCTTTGCACCTCTCTCATGCCCTGTAGCTAGATGCTCTGAAGCTCCTCCGACAAGCCTGAGAACTGTAGCCAGTCACCTAAGGTGCGTGTTGGACCCTCTGCCATGGGACCCCAAGAAACATGAGGCCTACTACCAACCAAGTGGCCTCTCCGAGTGCTAACTATGGGGATCCAAACAAGGGGCTGTCGCAGACGCTCCTCCGTGCAAGTAGGTTGGTGCTCCTCCAGGCCTCTCCTTAACTGCTCTCAAGAGCAGAGCAGACTCACACCTAAACGGGCTTCCAGTCTCCTGCTCAGGCAAACTCTGCGCATCTCTGTGAAAATCCATCTAGTAGAAGGTCTCCAAGGGCCTCCAGCCTGAGGCACTCTAGCACTAAGCCACTGAAGCAAAAACTCCTTCCAGGGCTCCTCCCCTGGAAGCAATCCTCTGACAACAAACTTCCCAAGAAGGGCTATGCTCTGCTGTGCTTGGCCTATGATCCCAACCCCCCTGAGAACAAGGAAGAGTGATGACCTGCCTGGCCACTTTGGCCCAGGCTATCTGAGTGTTACGCCCTGACCAAAGGAAATTCCTGATCAGCTTCTCTGCCTGGCTGATGCAGGAACTCGAAAAGATCCAACAAGATGTGATGTACCACATAGTAGCCAGCAACATCTGGTTGGCCACTAAAACTTTGCCTGCCAGAGAAAGTCGTGCGGAGCTCCAATGTAACAGCTTTCTCCTGATGGAGAGGAGGAGGGAAGCCATCTGTTGCTCGAAAGACAAGTCCAAACCAACCTAACAGCCCAAGTATCGAACTGCAGTCCCTGATGCACAATAAAAGGTGTCAAGAGCCTGCTCACACCTATGAAGGTTGGCCTCCTGGCCCTCCAAGTACAAAGCAGAGTCGTCTACAAACTCAACATCCAATAACTCGTCGCCCCGAATAGGGAGCGCTAAGCCACGTAGACCAACCTACTGTGAAACCAAAAATCTGCTCATCACCTCAACATAGAACAGAAAGAGGAAGGGGGCAAGAGGGCAGCCCTGTCTGACCGAATGTGTGAGCATGAAGCGATCTCCTCTACCACCTACCAAAAGTACCTGACTGTGTGCCCGTCTGTAAAGAGCTGACACACCTCTAATCCACGCATCTAAAAAGCCCATCCTGCGTAGAGTGCCCTCGCTCGAAAAGAAGTATCACCAGATCCTCACCACGGAGGCGAGCGAGGACAGATGCCTCCCAAAATGTAAAGATCTTGTCAAGGATACTACGCTCCTTGGCAAAACCAGTCTGTGTCCCATGTATAATGCTCTCTAGAAGTGGCTGAATCCTCAAACTCAGAGCCTTGGCAAGAATTTTGTAGGCTAAGTTGAGAATGGTGATGGGCCGCCACTGTCGACTCTCATTCAAGGAGCCACCCTCCTTGGGAATGAGGTAAATCAGACCCTCACTCATGCTGTCAGGCATCTCTCCTATGTGCAGGATGTACTAAAAAGCGCTACAGAGATCTGAGCCAAGCAAGTCCCAATACTAAGAAAAAGTTGGGAGTCAAACCATCCTTATCTGGACAGCTATCACGAGGAAGTGCTTTGAGGGCCACGTGGAGCTCCTCTAGCTGAAGAGGCAGCTCAAGCCTCTGGCGCATCTCCTTAATCACAAGACAAGGTATTTGTGCCCAAAGCTGCTCTCTACATGCATCCTGACGCTCTGACTAAGGCTCTACTGAAACCAGGTCATGGTAAAAGTCAGTAGCAACTGCTCGCATGTCCTCAGGCTCTGAAGCAACTGACCCGTCAAGCCTCCTCAAATGGCTGACCCTAGCATTCGTATGTCGCAGTCCCACTGTCTCAAAGAAATTCCCTGTCACTTTGTCACCCACCTGGGTCCTGAGATGCCTATCGATGGAAAGCAAACTCATGGCGCCTCTCCTCTGTGCTTGCAAGCTCCTGGCGAGCCTACTGCAACTGCTCCTCCAACCAAGGACTGTCTGGATGCTGCTCCTGCATCCTCTGCAAGGAAGCAACGCGCCGTCGGAAACGCTGCTGCTCCTCTCTCATTGCAACCCAAGCGGGCCATGGACTCCTGAAGAAAAATCCAACTAAGCTGAGCAAGTCTAGAGGCCACTCTATGAGAAAGGAGAGTCCTGCATGTCTAAGCCCTCTGTTCAAAGAGCCACCACTCGCTCTCTAAGCACAGAGTCCAGTAAAACCCTCTCCGGGATACGTAGCATCGTGCTTCTCCTCCTCTGTCTATCTGTCACTGTGAGGATCATTGGTGCATGGTCCGAAAAAGAAGTCCCAGCCAGAATGCAAATTGTCCCACCCAAGTCACAAAAGTGGTCACTAGTGTAGAAGCGATCTATCCAGGCTGTCTGGAGGCCTCACAAAGCTAGAATACTGCCACACATCTGAAACCTGCAAAGTCATACATAGCCTCTCCCAAGCTGCCAACTCAACTCCATGCACACTAGTATGGCTACCTCCAATCCTGTCAGACATGTTGAAGTCACCCCCAATGCACCATTGATCTGCCTGCGGCAGAGACTCAACAATATGAGACCAAAACTCTGCACGTGCACTCGCCACATTGGGCGCATAGATGTTCAGGAAGCCCATGAGGTAACCCTGAACCTGTATAGTGATCCATTTAGCCCTACCTGGCACAATAATCCCTCTGCCCACAATGGCCTGCTGCAAAAAATCCGCAATAGTCATACATACCCCTCCTTGGATGCTTCCAGATCCAAATGCAGCTGACCAAAACGTCTCATAGCAACCATGCAAAATCTGACCACACCGTCTAATGCGGCTCTCACAAAGATATGCTCCTGAAGCATAAGAATGTCAATCTCACCACCCACAAGGCATCTCTGAAGCTCCTGACGCAACCGATCCCTCTGACGCTAAAACTGGGGCCCTCCTAATCCCTGCACATTCCATGAGATGATCCTCTTGGAGTCGATGAGAGAAAAAAAATGCTGCCACAGCAACCAATCTCGCTATCTTTGAGGCCGGTTTAGATGGGGAGTAATCCGCATCCGAACGACCTCTATACAAGTGCGAAAGGAGTGACTGTCCCGCCAAAGTGTCTGCACCAAATCTATCACCCCTAAGTCCCCTATGTGGTGTGAGAACTCATTAGCCTAAATCTGGAGCCAATGAAGAACTGTGTGTTGGGTCAACTTTGAAAAATCCCTACCGCACAGCGGAAAGGAGAAACCCACCGCTCTGTCCAAAGCCTCAATGCCTCTAGTTGCAAGAAAGAGGACGTAGACTCAAAAGCAAGCCTCCTCCAAGTCAGGAGAAGAGTCGCCCAAGAAGCTGTAGTCGAAGAAGTCCGAGTATCTATGAATGTCAAAGCTAGTCAAACCTCTAGGGAGTGCTGCAAAAGGAGAAGTCTGCACCAAAAAAGGCGGCCTCAAGTGGGGCTATCCCTCTCGAGCCACACGGCTCGTAGCGAAAGCACTACCAAGAGAAGTGGAGGAGGGGTCAGGAGATGAGGCTATGGGCCCCACCGAAGAGAGAGGAGGGACGGGAGGCGGAGGTGGAGGTGAGGGAGGGAGAGGAGGCGGGGGAGGCGGAGCAGTAGCGTCTGAGGGAGGAGGTGGAGGTGGAGGAACGGAAGTGGACGGGGCCTCCTTAGACGGGTCCTGCTGAAGGGGATCAAAATGATTCCCAGTAAGAACCCAGTGCTGCTGAGCTGCAGAAGGTCGGCCACCAGGGGGAGCAGTGGGGCGAGCCCACCTCTATCGGCAGCGGCCAGGCACCTGCTACCAACCGTCAGCTGCCTGATCGCTGGTCTCAGTCTAGGTACCAGCCTTTTGGTCCTGTGTGTTTGGCTGCTAGGCATGCTCAGCCTTTGGAGACTGCGCATGCGCTGTGGGTCGAGGTCTCCTGCGATTTGGGAGGCCCGCATACTCCACGCTCTGACGGAACCACAACCTCCACTCATCCGAGGTAGTAGAATGACCTTCGGGAGAGTGTGGGTGTCCCGAACCAAAACATGTATTGTGGGGATGCCGGCCGCCTTGGCAGCTACAGGGCTGTCGTGCAAGGTGTCTCCACGACAGTCCCAATCTCTGAGCCTATCCTGGATAAGAGTGGCAGGTACTCCCTCCTCAAACCGGGAAAGCAGACAAAGATGAGAAGGTCTGCCTCCTCTACCAGAACATCTGTAGCTGGATCGAAACCATGCCTCCACTATCGAAAGTGGGCTCGAACTGCTCGGATGGCCAAGGGGCTCATAGCGATGACCTTGGGCGCAATCTCGGAGGTCTCGAACTCTATCTGATAGTAGCCGCGTCCGAGGAATTGAACATCCAAGATCTTGTCCACCTCGACGAGAAGGCGGGTCTCGAGAAGATCACGCACCTCCCCTCTATTGGTGTGGTGCCAAGAATCGTCATCTCCTAAAGGCGTTCCACCTCTGCTACGAGCCTTGCTTGCTCTGTCGCCAAAAGAACAAGTCGAATGGTGGGCTCTGCAGGGTCGGGCGAGGGGGCTTCTTAAGAGTCCCTCTGAGCTGGAGCATGAGCCTCCATCAGTGTCTGCTACTGTGGAGAAGGGGCAAAGTGACGTCGACGAACGATGGCCCTCTGTTGGACCAAGCATGTCGAAGGTGCTGACGAAATCAGCCAAGCAAGACCCACGCGGGGGGGGGGGGGGGGGGGGGGGGGGGGGGGGGGGGGGGGGGGGGGGGGGGGGGGAGCAGCAGCAGCGATCCCAATCTCTTGTGGCTATCATTAAGAAGCCATTCTTGATATCTATCACTAAGAATACCCTTAAAGAAAGACCAATCTTGTCATGTTCAGTCTTGCAAAAAATGATTAGCTGTCAGAAGAGGATAAATGCTTCTTTACATGACAATGAAAAGCACTGTGGATATAGGTTCAAATGGCAACCGAAATGCCTCTGAATTTGTAAACATTAGATGCCTACCTAAGTCAGCTTAGACCATTCAATGTAAAAAATAGTGTACGTAACTGCGAGTGAATTGATTCTAGTGTACATGAGGTAGCTTCTAAGCTGAAGTCCTTCCCTTGATCACCTATACAAACGGAGCTGTTATTATCCAGTGTGTTGACATCTTTCAGTTTCATTACCAATTCCAAGTTGTTGGCACCTTGCCGATCTCCTACCAAAGCACAAAGGTTAGATAATACCACGTAAGGTGCAGTATTTTGAGGCTGGAGTTCCAAGATACTTTTTGCTGCATTGATTGCCAGGAACAGACTACTGCCAAGCCTACAACCACTTAGTAAAGCCATCCACACGATTGGACCGGGAATAAATGGCATTTTTCTGATGAATTCTGCTGCCTCCAGTATGCGTCCTGCACGACATAGAATATCTACCATGCATGCACAATGCTCTTGAGTATGGCTGATGCCATGTTCGCTGTACAAAGAATCAAAATGGTAGAAACCCTCATTAACAAGCCCTGCATAGTTGCACATCGATAATGTGGCGACAAACGTGACGTGATCAAGCTTCTGTTCTACTTGCATTTTGTGAAGACACTCGATTGTTTCCTCTACATGCCCATGTTGAGCATACCCAGTCATAAGAGCATTCCATGAAATTGAGTCACGCTCGTGCATGTCATCAAAGATTTGCCTTGCTGCATCAACATCTCCGCACTTCGCATACATGTCAATGAGCGTATTATTCAAAAAAAGATCAAATTCTACACAAAAGTTTTCAGCAGATTTGTGTATCTGTTTTGCTTGGTCCAAATAACCCAAAGTTCCACAAGCCTTGAGAACATTCAGAAATGTGATCCTGTCTGGCACGTGACAATCTTCCTTCATTTCTTGAAACAAATTCAAAGCTTCTTTTGCATGCCCATGCTGGAGGTATCCTGAAATAACAGCATTCCATGACACTACCTCCCGTAGGGAAAGACTTTTGAAGACATCACAAGCATCATCACAACTCCCACATTTTGCATACATGTCAATGAGCGCATTTCCCACAACATTGGACTGCAGGCCATTCCTTTTGATAAGGGCATGGACCTCTTTGCCATGTTTCAGACTTCCAAGGCTTCCCGAGGCCTTCAATAAACTCAAAAGTGTTACTTCATCTGGCTGCAGACCTTGAGAACCCATTTGTTGGAAAAGCTTAAAAGCTTCCTCATCCAATCCTGAGGAAGTATATCCAGCAATCATAACATTCCAGGTTACTAAGTCTTCTTTGGACAATAAATCAAAAAGATGTCGAGCATCCTCCACACTCCTGCACTTCGAATACATGTCAATAAGTGAATTTTCAACGTATGGAAAGGATTCATAGCCACCTTGCACAATGCAGGAATGAATACGCATGCCATGGTTCAGATGTGCAAGACTTGCACATGCCCTTATTGCTGTGAGAAAGGTTACCTCATTTGGTTCAATTCTGGTCTTTTCCATCTCTTCAAAAAGGTCAAAGGCAGTTTCAATCCGGCCTTGCTGAACGAATCCTGAAATCAAGGCATTCCAAGAAACCAGGTTCTTTTCCTCCAGTTCGTCAAATATATGTTGAGCATCATCTACCTCCCCACATTTGGAATACATATCAACCAAACTGTTCTGAATGAATTTATCTGCCTCATAACCACTAAAAGCAAGAAAGGCATGAATAAGCTTGCCTTTCTCTGTGTTACCTAGACTCGAGCATGCCTTGATCATGCTTAAGTATGTGATCTTGACAGGTTTTGTTCTGGTTTGGTCCATTTTCTGAAAAAGCTTGAAAGCTCGATCCAAATGACCATGTTGTACATAACCAGCAATCATGGCATTCCATGCCACCTCATTCTTTTCTTGCATTCCATCAAAAACTTTACATGCCTCTTCAAGACTGCCACACTTAGCATACATATCTACAAGAGTACTTGCAACGAATACATCAGATCCCAAATGGCTGCACCTTATATGGGAATGCACCAATATTCCTTGTTCAAGTGAAGGCAAGCTTGTGCATGCCTTTAGAACACTCAGAAAAGTCACTCTATCAGGTTGAAGGCCTTTTCGCATCTTATCGTAAAGGTGTATAGCCTCTTCTTTAGGCCCATGTTCCGCATACCCCGCAATCAATGCGTTCCACGAGACTATGTCTTTTTCTTGTATGTTATCAAATGCCTGACGAGCCTCAGTTAAGTCACCACATTTTGCATACATATCCACAAGAGCATTTTTCAATATCAAGTTCGCTATGATTTTACTATTAGCAAACTTTCTGTGGACTGACTTGGCCTCTTCAAGAGTTCCAAGAACTGCACATGCCTTGAATGCACCAACATAGCTTATAGCTGTTGGAGTAACATTTGCCAGCTCCATTTTCCAGAATAAAGCTAGAGATTTTTCTGCATATCCTGGTTGTGCATATCCTATAATCATTGCATTCCATGAAACCTCAGTTTTTCTAGGCATTGTGTTGAAAACTTTCCAAGCATCATCTATGCTTCCACATTTTGCATACATGTCAACCAAAGTGCTACCCACAAAGATGTCTGCTTCCAGCTTTTGCTTCACAAGAAAATTATGAGCCCACATGCCATGATTTAACATCTGCAATTTCGCACATGCCTTAAGCACATTTGCAAAGGTAATCTTATCTGGTTCAAAACCTTCTTTCATCATCTTAAGGAAAAAATATAGGGCATCTTCAAAGCAGCCATTCTGTGCATAACCAGAAATCATTGCATTCCATGATACACAATCCCTCCTTGGCATCTCCTTGAATTCTTGCAAAGCGAAATCTATACTTCCACATTTGGCATACATGTCAACCAAGCTGCTCTTTAGTAGCAAATTTTGATCAATTCCACTCTGTTTTAAAGAGGCATGTACTCGTTTTCCATGTTCCAACAATTTCAGCTTAGCGCACGCCTTTATGATACTTAAAAAAGTTACTTTGTCTGGGCGAACATTTTTCTTTTCCATGTTCCAAAAGAGATCCAACGATTTTTCTGGGGGACCAAGTATGGCATAACCTGCGATCATTGTGGTCCATGTAAAAACATCCTTCTTGTGCATGGACTCAAACAAACTACGTGCATCCACGACACTCCCACATTTGCAGTACATATCTACGAGGGCATTAAATAACACAAGACTTGGCTCACGCTCACTTTCAATGATAAAAGAGTGCACTACTTTTCCAGTTTCCAGATCCTTTACTCTTACACAGCAATGTAAAATAGATGCATAGTCTTCCACTCGTTTACGAATGCCCCTATCATCCAATTTGCTCAATAGAAACAGAGCCCCTCCTAACCTCAATGCCTTGGATAAGGCCCTAATATTTGACTCTTCGTTGCCAGCTTTCAGATCTAAACTCACTCTGGCATCACATGATGATGGAATCAGCTCAAGGGCACCACCCACATTAGTAAGATCTTTCCTTGTCTTCATGAGCAAAGCCATTCATTGTGTTGCAATCAGCTCAAGGGCACCACCCACATTAGTAAGATCTTTCCTTGTCTTCATGAGCGAAGCCATTTATTGTGTTGGAATCCAGGATGCCCCAATTACACCACTTACAACTTGTCTTCATAAGCAAAGCCGACTACCTTGTTCAAACCTAGCATGATGGTACCTGCAATATGCTGCCAGCTCAGCATAAATTTACAAAATCAGGCTCTTCTTTGCAAACTTGTCACTAACCATACTGCATATAAGACATTTTTGCCAGCACATAAAACGTGTGGGATAGGAACAATTTGTATCTACAAAAAAATTCGTTGTACAATCTACATTTCTCTCAACTTGTACGTAGATAGAATTCTTGCCTAGTGAAACTAGCCAGGCGGTGGGAGACAACTTTAGATTTTAGCACAATAGAAGGGGAAGCTGAGACATGGTAGAGCGGAATTCTCCACCTAAATGCACTCGCCCCAAAGTCTGGCCCTTCCGGTACTTTTTCATATCAAATAATCCATAGAGTACAACTGCCAGGGAGTCACTCTGCAGATGTGCAACAATGCATTGATCTGACGATAAGGAACCCCCAAGGCATTATTTTATAGGCACCGAGGCCAAAAGAAACTGTTACAAAAGCTAGCGCCCTCAAAAGCTCTAACTCCTAAAAACACAAGGCCCAAAACCTTGGCAAGTCAGACACTTTCATAGCTGATGCCAAAAAGCACCTCCCAGCTGCCACATCAGCATCTCCCAAATGGCAGCGTGATTTGCGATGGGAAATACGGTCTACCACATCATTGTTCTCTCTCTCTCTCTCTCTCTCTCTCTCTCTCTCTCTCTCTCTCTCTCTCTCTCTCTCTCTCTCTCTCTCTCTCTCTCTCTAGGCGATGGGATGCGAGCAGCCTGTGAACAAGGCAGCGTGCAGCTTGGAGCTGAGCAAGAGCAGGCGCTGCCTTGCAGTCCCACCTCCCCCCCCCCCCTCGCGCTCCTCTGCTGCTCCCGCTCCCTCTGTTGCTCTCTCTCTCTCTGTGCGAGCAGCGTAGATGCCCACGCGAGCGGGTTCTGAGCGAGCAGAAGAGTTCTCTGCAGAGGGGGGCCCCGAAGGACATCCTACGCGACCTGGTGATCCTACGCGCTGGTGACCCTACGCGCTGGACATTCTATGCGTTTTTTCACTTTTTTTTTCACTTACATCCTACGCGTTTTTTCTCACTTACATCCTACGCGATTTTTTCATTTCATCCTAAGCGAGACATCCTACGTGCTGGTGTCCTACGCGAGCTGCTGTCCCTTGCGACCTCCTACTCGAGCTGCTGTCCTACTCCGCTGCTGTCCTACGCGAGCAGGTCTCTCTCCCTCTGCAGCGGGATGTAGTCTCTCTCTCTCGCAGCAACCTACAAACAGAGGCAGAGACAAATATCTCCTACGTTAAAGTTTAAAGTCCCTCACCCTAGTACCCTACACCACATTTGTGGCTCGGGTTCAATGGATCCGCCTACCGAAGGGGAAGGGCCGGGTGTCGATAGCTACACCACCCCAAAAAAGACGACGGCTACTTTCAAACGGAGAAACAGAGATACTGTACTATCACCAAGATCCTTACGAGTTGGGAAAACCTCAAGGATACATGATGAGCTATTGATGGAGAAGGTCCAGGTGATGCTCAAATCAGAGCTGAACTATATGAGGGATGACATCAGGAAGGAAATGCACGCGAACGCTGAGAGCTATAGGAACTCCATGTATGGAGACATGATGAGAGAACTAAGGAGAGAGATCCGGGGGATACAGAATGAGGAAATTCAGATCGTGAAAACGGAATTACGAAACCTAATCAAGGCCGAAGTAAATGTAACAGAATGCGTTATGCAAAAGAAACTCGATGATGCAGTAGCAAGTTTTGAAGCATGGAGAACAAATATGGAAAAGCACATGGGGGAAAAAGATGCAATAATCGAGGAGCTAAAAGGAGAACTTGCGGCTTGCAAATCTGCAACTAAGGAGAAGGGAGACGACCAACCCTCGGTGCTGAAGGAGCTCGAGGACAAGAAGGATCATATGAAAGCTCTACGGGAAGGAGATGAACAGAAATCGAAAACGGCATCTTCATGGGCGGAACGTCTTGTTAAGACACAAGAAAAGGTTGACGAAGCAGAGAAATGGATTGAAGACGCGAAGAAAGGAAAGGCACAGATGCCTGAGACCACACCTACCTCCACCATTATTAATATGACCATTGAGGAAGAGCAGAAAAGGAAGAATCGGGCTCTGCATGTGCGGGTCACAAGAGTCAAAGACAAAGAGAATGTAGATGAAGAAGTGAGGGAACTGCTACAACGCATGGGCATCACAGAGCCTACTCACACAAGTGCATGGAGAGTGGGCAAGAAAGGAATCGACGAGAAGGGAAACGTAAAGGATAGGGCACTTATTCTCCGCTTCCCGAATATAGAAATAAGGAAAGAATTTCTAAAGAAGAGGCCAACTCTTAAGAAAACCGGTATTTTCCTGGGAGATGACCTTACATTGGCACAAGTGGCACACATGCAAGAGTTGATGCCAGAGATCAAGGCAGCAAGAGAAAAGGGGAAAATCGCCTTTTATAGAGGAGGGAAAGTAGTGGTTCTGGAAAAGCGCTCATCATGACGGTGCCAACGTCACCATGAAACGCGTTTCGACAGGTCAGGACAGGTGAAACGTTTCGGGCCTTGAAACGTTTCGCTCACTAAGTGAAACACAAGCCGTTTCACTAACAAAAAGTTACCATAGTTTTAGTTTCAAAGTCGCTAAACGCACGTTTCGTTCTCACATTTCACTGTGCTCTCATTTTGGACTGAAATGTTTCATGGTGAAACGTTTCGGCCTTGAAACGTTTCGCGGTTACGCGTCACGGTGCGAGACCTATGGGACGACGCTCCGGATAGCGGCGTGGAATTGTAATGGATCATGTAGGCTAGATGTAGGTGCCTTTGAAGACAGCTTTAGGGACAGAGACATAGTTTTCTACTCAGAGACACACCATATACCGGGACAGCTTATGCCACATGTGAAGGGGTATTTATGGGAAACAGTTGGTCAACCAGACAAGAGATCTCTGCGAGGTAGCCGGGGTTCAGGAGGAGTAGCAGTCTTATTTAAAGAGGAGCTGAAACCACTACTATAGATTATCAGGAAAGATGAACAAGCAAGATATATGTGGGTGAGAATGAGAGCCGAGACAGGTAGATTTCTATATACCGCTATATGCTACTTCCCTCCAAGTACATCAATCTACTCCTCACCTAAAGGACAGTCCCCTTTCTCCATATTGAATAATGACATATGGGAGTTCTCTAGAGATGGAGACATCGTTCTCTTAGGAGACTTTAATGCCAGAACAGCCAACTCTCAAGCAGTATTCTATGATACTTCTGAGGAAATGCTCAAAGAAGTGGATTTATCACAGGAGGGGCTTACTAGAAACTCACAGGATAAAGAACACACTGAATATGGGAGACATCTCATGGAAATGGCAACTACACATGGTTTGGCCATACTTAATGGTCTAGAGTATTTCCCTTTATCTAGGGGGTTCACATGCTTCCCGCACAGGCATGGGGCCAGTACAGTGGATTATGTCATGACTTCACCAAGCTTTATTTCTAGTATCGAGGACTTTAAGGTGGGACCCAGACCGGTTGGGATTGCAGTGGATCATGCTCTCTTGACCTTATCAATCTCCTTCCAATACAATGTCTCTCAAGTACAAAGGAAGAAGACACACACAAGATATACTTTCACGCCAGAGACCGATTCAATCTATGTGGAAAAGATCTATAATAGGATGTGGTCAGCAGAGCCAGTATATACTGTAGAGGAGATTACTTCTCAGCTAACAGAGATACTACATGGAGCAACACAAGAGGCATACCCACATACTCAGCCTGACCAGAAGAGAGGATCTGGGAACATGCCTCAAAACAGTTGGTACGACGAGGAATGCAGAGAGACGAGAACCCAGGTCCAAAAAGAGCTTACACTTGGGATCATCACATATAAGCAGTCTCGGATTGCTCTTCGACGTATAGTACGTCGCAAGAAAAGGGCATTTTTAGCCAAACTGGAGAAGGATTTATATCAGCTCTTCTTGAGTCAAGACTCGCATGAGGCCTGGCGTTTATTTCACGAGCACTCATCACCTCCGACAATTACTTCTCCTGAGATTTGGGGTCAATATGTAACATCATTATATACGGTATCTGGACAGCCTCCATTACCAGATCCGCTAGAGCCATGCCCTGCTACTAGTACTTTCTTTACTACGGAAATGGTGGAAAAAGCCATTGATAAGATGAAGAGAAGAAGAGCATATGATCATGAGGGTCTAGTAGCAGAACATCTGACCCATGCAAGGGATCTACTTTCAGAAGTCCTTGCTCGTCTGTTTAATCGGGTCATGTGTGAAGGATTACCTGATCTTGGAAATTATCTATTATCGTACCTATTTTCAAGTCAGGGGATCCTATGATACCCAGAAACTACCGTACCATTATGGTGGGACACACATTGACCCGACTGTACGCATCCATTCTGGAACAAAAATTGAGTAGATGGGCAGAGAATGAGGGCATAAGGGCAACAGGACAAGCTGGATTCAGGAGGGGTTATTCCACTTTAGATCATATTCTTACTCTCAGAACCATTATTGAGGAAGGAAGAGCAAGCGGGAGAAGGATGTATTGTTGCTTTGTGGATTTTAGGAAAGCTTTTGATACAATACCAAGGGCCAGATTGATGCGCAGAATGCAAGAGTTACGGGTCCCCAAAGAGATTATCTGGGGGATCATCGCCTTATACGGGTCAGTAACTGGCTATGTACGTACTCCAGAAGGGGACTCCGACATTGTTCATTCCACCGTTGGAGTAAAGCAGGGATGCCCACTGTCCCCTACTTTATTTGGTATGTATATAGATGAGGTATCAGATTACATTGATAGAGAGGGTGACAGAGGTGCTCAACTTGCACAGTCATGGATCCCTTTGTTGTTATATGCAGATGATATTGTATTGATAGCAGAATCACCAGATGGAATGCAAAGGTAGTTAGATGCATTACATAAATTCGCGGAGGACCGCGGACTGTCGGTAAATTTGGGTAAAACCAAAGTTATGGTGTTTAACACCACACCGCAGTGGGTTAGGAGATTGGCACCTACATTTGCATATGGCCAGGATACAGTAGAGTACACAGATGCATACACATACCTTGGTGTGGTATTTACAGGACCGAAGTTTACTCTTAAGAAAGCAGCGGATGCTAGATTGTCCAGAGCCTCAGCGGCCTTGGGAGGGTTGGAGAGGATGTGTTCACAAGTGCAGTTTCAGGAACCACGAACAAAACTTTGGCTCTTTGATACTGTGGTGGCTTCGGCTATGCTTTATGGGGTCCAGATTTGGGGACCATCTGTGGATCAGGATAATTGGAAGTCAATGGAGAAACCTTTGGTATCTATGATTTCCCGAATGATTAGAGCCAAGGCCTCCGTACCACACGCGATTACCCGAGCGGAACTAGCTGCCCCTCCGATAGAAATTGAAGCTCTTACCAGATCAGTGTCCTTTATACATGGTTTATGGGATACAAATAATTGCCGATATACTAGATTGGCCCTCGAATCCTCTCGACAATTAGCAATGAAAGGAGATATATCATGCTGGTATGCGCAACTGTCCTCGTGGTTTCAGAGACACGTGTTCAGTATGGAAAGATTACCCCCCTTCCAATACTCTCTTGAGGCTCCATCACTGGCAATCACACGAACGGAGATTAATAAAATCATCCGCCAGGATCTTATACAGTTGGACACTAAGAGGACATGGGTAGACCCTACACACGAATTGGGCAGGAAGATGGCCGACTACAAAGAATGTAACAAATTGTTGACGTGTCAAAGCCCTGAAGAAGGGAGCCAACTTGCAAATGTCGGCTGAGGGGCCTAAACCCTAAGAAGAACAAGTAACAGAAGAAGTGATGATGTGGTTGCCCGAGAGCAGAAACCCTAACCCTAATTTTTGCCAAAAAAACCCTAACTGCTGAAACCCTAATTCTGAAAACCCTAACCCTAAAACCTGCAAACCCTAATTTCTGCAAGAAACCCTAATTGCTGCAAACCCTAATTCTGAAAACCCTAACCCTAAAACCTGCAACCCTGATTTCTGCCAGAAACCCTAATTCTGGAAACCCTAACCCTAAGGCAGCAGACAAATTCCGAAAATTGCGCTGGCTGATGACGTGGCAGGCTGTACGGATTTCCGTAAATTGCGCTAGCAGCTTTTGGCATTGTTTTTTGGACCAGAAGTTTTTGAAAACTTTTTATGTTTTTTGGACGAGAAGCTTTTGAGTTTGAAAGCTTTTCATATAAACTGCTTTTCAGGCCAAGGGCCTTTAAATATGAGGCTAGGGCTCATTCTTTGGCATGCTTCCTGGAGAAGGTGCAGAGTTTGGAGTACCGGCTTGTACTTCGATGATGCAATATAAAGAAATACCGAAAGGGGCGCCAAGGTTTGGGGCCAATACTCTTTTGGGGTGGAATTCCGCCACTCCGTGTCGCGTGTCGTCTCTCTCTCTCTCAGTTCAGTTGTTATTGAAGTGCTAAAAGTTTGTTCAGTCTGTTCTTTTCTATTGGCAAGTGGTACCGCCTCGTGACAAAGAAAACCTTCCTACAGCTATCTGAAGATGGTTTTGTGATTCGCCCAAGCTACATGGAAACCCACCTGTCTCATGGTTTGAGATGTGCTATTGGTCAGATTCGTACATCCTCACACCAGCTGGAAATTGAATTTGGCAGATTTAGGGGAATCCCACCTGAGAGCAGAATTTGCAAGTTATGCGGAATGGAGCCGGAGACAGAATTACACTACATATGCCATTGCACTGTATACTATGAGATACGTGGGCGTTTTCATTACCTATTCAAAGAAGGCTTTGGACCTCTAGATAGAGTCATGCAATACCAAGATCAAAGGTGCTTAGGCCTGTACCTATTGGAACTACATCGGCACAGGGATAATCTAATGAGAAGACAAAGAGCACTACAGCCTCAGAGGCAGATCACAGATTTCTTCGGATCGAGAGAAGCAGGAATGGAAGGAGAAGCAAGAGGCCAGCAGCGAGCACAAAGGAGTACCCACATTCATACCAAAGGCACCCTCATGCACAGGGCGATTGAGCTTAGGAAATCGAGACGACCATGACCGAGATGCAGAAGCACACTTCACCGGAGGAGACTACAACAAAGGATTAGAAGCATTCTAGCCAAACACCCAGAATGCTCCTAAGAAGTTTATCTAATACTTTGTATTTAGTTTTTCGCATTTATTTTCACACACACTTTTCAGACATTGTAAGAGATTCACCACTTTTGTATCAATTTGGTCTCATAGGTCACTCTGGCCTTTTTGAAGATGTTAATATAACATTTCATTTCATTTCATCTCTCTCTCTCTCTCTCTCTCTCTCTCTCTCTCTCTCTCTCTCTCTCTCTCTCTCTCTCTCTACTTTATGGGGTCTAGGTTTGGGGACCATATGTGAATCATGACAGTTGGAGGAGCATGGAGAGACCCTTGGTAGTTATGATATCCCGGATGATCAGAGCCAAGGCCTCCGTACCACATGAGATTATTCGAGCGGAGGTAGCCGCCCCTCCTATAGCCATTGAGGCTCTTACCAGATCAGTGTCCTTTATGCACAATCTATGGGATACACATAGAGGCAGATATACTAGATTGGCTCTTGAGTCCTCTAGACAGTTAGCGATGCAGGGAGATGCATCATGTTGGTATGCGCAGATGACCTCATGGTTTCAGAGGCATGGTTTCAACATGGATAGATTGCCTCCTTTTCAGTAGTCCCTGGATGCACCCTCCCTGCCAGTCACACGGACGGAGATCATTAGACTCATTCGTCAGGATCTTATACAATTGGACACCAGGAGGACATGGGTAGAGCCGATGCAGGAGTTGGGCACGAAGATGGCTTTCTACAAAGAGCATCTTCTCCAACTTTCGGGAGATGGGTTTGTGATTCGTCCGAGCTACATGGACACTCATTTGTCTCATGGTCTACGATGTGCTATTGGTCAGATTCGCACATCCTCACACCAGCTGGAGATTGAGACGGGTAGATTCAAAGGGATACCACCGGAGTCTAGGATATGCCAACTATGCAATAGAGAGCTAGAGACAAAGCTACACTACATATGCCACTGCACTGTGTATTATGAGATACGAAGGCGCTTCCATTGCTTATTCAGGGAGGGGGGGAGCGTTTTGGACCCCTAGATAGAGTCATGAGGTATCAGGATCAGAGATGCCTTGGCTTATATCTACTTGAGCTACACCGACATAGAGATAGTCTGCTGAGGAGACATGGAGTACGACACTCACAGAGACAGATCACAGACTTCTTTGGATCGAGGGAGCCAGGAGACCAACCACCAGCACAGGGTTGTACCCACATTCATACCAAAGGCACCCTCATTCACAGGGCGACTGAGCTCAGGAGATCGAGACGACCACGACCGAGACACAGGAGCACACTCCATCCACGGATACTCCAGCAAAGGATCAGAGGCATTCTAGCACGACACTGAGAGTGTCATTGAGAACCTACTCTACATTTTCACATTTCAAATTTCATTTTCAGTTTTCATTTTTTTACATTCAGTACTTTTTGTACTTGTACTTCAGACATTGTATTAGATTCACCACTTTGTATCTGATGGTCTCATAGGTCATTTTGGCCTTTTGAAGACGTTAATATATCATTTCATTTCATTTCTCTCTCTCTCTCTCTCTCTCTCTCTCTCTCTCTCTCTCTCATACTGAGGAGATCTAAAGAGAGAGAATCCCAGAGACAGATTACCGATTTCTTCACACCAAACACTAGACTGACAGAGGAGCAGCCAGAGCTGCAAAGATCAGCTCTTACTCACACCCGCGGTACTCTCATTGACAGAGCATTGGAGCTAGGGAGATCGAGACACCCACGACTAAGGAAAGGAGCTTCATAGCATTGACGAAGACTGCAGCTGAGGATTCGAGCCATACTATCTCGCCATTCAGAGTACAGATGAGGATAGACTCACGGCCCATTATATCACCCTCTTGTACTAGGCACCCATTGTGTCAATGATCACACATATCCCACACAGTACCAGCTACTAGCACTCCTAGTTTCATTTTTAGCATCTCTTTTTTTGTACCCAGTCATGGTATCAGATTCACTAGTTTGTATCGGTTTGGTCTCATAGGTCATTTTGGCCTTTTGAAGATGTCTCTCTCTCTCTCTCTCTCTCTCTCTCTCTCTCTCTCTGGCAGAAGGTGAACCTACACAAGGGCAGCAAGACACATGATAAGAGGATTGGGGGGTTCTTTCTAAGCGCAAGCAGGTGCTGCAGCACTGAGCAGGTTCAAAGCACAAGCTGGTTCTGAGGATGAACCAATCACCTGACCTCGGGGACGATGATATTTATGAACCCCCACCTAAATTGAAAGCGACATTTAGGCGGAGGTTTCGTGAGAGCGCACTATCGCCACTTTCAATGAGACAGAGAAGCTGTCTAGAGTCAAAGATGACTTAATGTATGAGAAGGTACAGGTGATGATCAAGGCGGAGCTAAGCCTTTTGAGGGGTGACATTGAAAAAGAGATGTATGCAAATATGAGGATGAGGAAAGATTTGGACAAAGAGATGCTTAGTAAGCGTGACAAGAAGTACACATCATTAAAGACAGAAATGCAGACGATTGTGAGGGCAGAAGTGAATGTAATGGAATGCGTGATGCAAACAAGATTAGAGGATGCACTTGCTACGTTTGAATCCTGGAAATAAAAAATGGAAGAATGCATGAATGAAAAGAATGCATTGATCGAAGCATTTGAGGGAGACGTCAAAGCTTGCAAAAATACCCCCACAAAGGAGGGAGAAAATCAACCCTCAATGATAAAGGAGCTTGAAAGCATTAAGAAGCAGGTGAAAACTCTACGGGAAGAGGAAGAGCAGAAGGCGCGAACAACCTCTTCATGGGCGGAGCCCTCTTCATGGGCGGAGCACCTATTCAAAACACAAGAGAAGGTTGATAAAGCTGAAAAGTGGATCGAGAATGCAAAGAAAAAAAAAAAAGATGCACAGTGACATCCACTATCATCAATATGACAATTGAGGAGGTGTCACAAACTGATGACGTGGCAGAGCACTACGGAAATCCCACAAATTGCACTAATATGCTAACGTGCTAGCAGTACGGATTTCCGCGTTTGCCGCTGACAGGTGCTGGCGTGGCAGGCTATACGGGTTTCCGCGATTCATGCTAGTTGCTTTTAAACCAGTTGCTTTTAAGTTTGCAGCTTTTCATGTGACTGCTTTTGAGTTTGAAGGCCAAAGGCATATAAATATGAACTTAGGGCCACTCTGCACTCAAGCTTGCTGACGAGCAGTTGAGTAGAGAGGACCCTCAGACTTTGTACTTTGCTCAAGCATTAATATAAAAATAAATACCGGAAGGGGCGCCAGATTTTGGGGCCAATACCTCTGGGCACGGAACTACGTCGGGCAGTGTAAACTCTATTTTTTTAAGTGTGATAAAATTGTAAAGTATTTTAAGTTATTCTCTCGTGTGTCGTGCCAGATTTACGACTTGGGGTGTCCAAGTCTGTTACAGTGGTATCAGAACTCATTCGATTTTCCTTCAGTCAGGAAATCTGATCCCTCTACCACTACACACATGGATGCAAACGACGAATCCCACAAGAATCAAACGAACCCACCTGACAATTCTAGATCGGGTGAAAGTACGGGAAATTCAAATGGGCATTTGGAACAAGAGCCTGCGGAGTATGAACGAATGGAGACGCAACGTCAACAACAGATTGATGCCTGTGCCAAGGCAGATACTCTAAATATTTATTTCAAGAGATTTTGGGATGTTTTTCTCCCTTCCTCATCTTTGAAAAGATCAATTTTAAGCAGCGAATCAAGCGCTAATGTGGATTTCTCAAAGAGAAATCTGAATCTATACAGCAACTAATGGGACATGCTAAGCAAGGGTTTGCTATGCATTTAGGTAACTTGACTTATCCAACAGATCAATCTTTGACACTAAGGACCGAACAAGATTCCACAAATAATGACAAAAGACGAGGAAACAAAGATACACGTCCCCGACTAATAGAGGAACACAAACACAAATACCTTAAAACGGGGAAGTGTTTTGACTATGAGGAACAAGGATATATATCTACGCGGTGCCCTAAAAAGGCACAAGAATGAAAACGAATGACAGACTGAAATAGAACTGGGTGAAAAGATACTCGCTCCAGAACAGATATTGGATGGAAAATTGAAAAAGACATTGATGTGTTGACAGTATTCTCCTTTATTGACTTTATGAATAAATAATTTTGAAATAGGAATTCCCGAAGATGACTCTGATTTATGAAATCAATGTATTTTGAAAGATCTTGCTATTGTGTAAAGATAACAAGTGAATCGAGAATGAGATGATGTCGAATTTGCATATGAATGCAATTGGGAGCAATGACGGCTCCAGAATAAACCCGATCACGATTCGAGATAAGAATCGTGAATTTTGAATGATGATGATGACTAATGATGAATGATATGACTCGATATTGTGGTGAGCACATCAAGAGTTCCCAAGGGATGAGATGGCTACATAGCGATAAGGTCACTAGACTAAATGATTGAAACACTTTGTTGAGTATGAACGCTATGTGTGGTTGATGAACTCGAATTCCCAGAAATGTATCTGGTTTTTGAATACTCACTCATGTGATTGTGTTCGAGTGCAAGATTGAAAGACGGAATGATTGACGAAATGACTGCAGTATTTCGGTCTTCAAAAATCTATGGACATGATCACAATAAGAATTAGTTAATCTGACATCAGTGAGGTCCGGTGTGGATCTAGATGGGATTGCTAAACACGTTGCCAGGAATCATGGTCCTAGGTCTAGATGGATTTTTATGTGATATGATTTGAATGTGATGTGAATGTTTAGTGACTGTCGTCTTTGTGGAAGTGTTGGATTTGTGTCGTCTAGTGTGTCGGTACTTAACAGTGTCTATTGAACTCGTTTACGGCTTATGTCTGACTTTGCAAGCATAATCCAAGGCGATTACAATTCTTTCAAGAGGCGGGTATATCATAAACCGATGACGTGGCAGAGCAATACAGAAATCCCGCAAATTGCGTTGATACGTTGACGTGGCAGTAAAATGGATTTCCACGTTTTGCGCTGACATGTACTGATGTGGCAGGCTGTACGGATTTCCGCGTTTCACGTTGATTGCTTTTGAGCCAGTTGCTTTTGAGTTTGCAGTTTTTCATGTAATTGCTTTTGAGTTTGAAGGCCAAGGGCCTATAAATATGAACTTACGAGCACTCTGCACTCAGATTGCTGACGAACATATGAACAAAGAGGACCCTCGGACTTTGTACTTTGCTCAAGCATTACTATAAAAATAAATACCGAAAGGGACGCCAGATTTTGGGGCCAATACCTCTGGGCACGGAACTATGCTTGGCCATGTCGACTCTAGTTTTTAAAGTGTAATAAAGTTGTGAAGTAATTTAAGTGATTCTCTCGTGTGTCGTGCCAGATTTCCGACTTGGGGTGTCCAAGTCTGTTACAAGAGAGCTCGTTGCTCGCTGCCCGTCATCGCCATCGCTCAGCCCTCCCCCCCTCCCTCGCACAACCTCTCCCTGCCCTCGCCCGCTGCCTGTTGCACGCTGCCACTAAGCATTGTTGGTTGCCCGCTGCTGCTGCGCGGTGTAGGCTGCCCACTGCCCGCTGCCCCTCGTGCCCGCCTCATCCTCTCCTTCACCCACCCTTTCCCCCCTGTGCGTGCCCCTTACCCCGCTCCATTCGCCCCGCCTTAGCCCCCCTCCCTCCAAGCCACGTCCTCGGCTCGCAGGCAGGTTGTTATCTTTAGCTTCTTGGTGAGCGCCTCGTCGCCAATGCCCTCCTCGATTCAGTAGCAGACACAGAATGGCGGCTTCTGCTCCACCTCATAGGGACTCCATAGTAGCCCCCTCGCCCGACACTGTCACAAGGCGGGCAACACGTGCCAATAGAAAAGAACAAACTGAACAAACTTTTAGCACTTCAATAACAACTGAACTGAGAGAGAGAGAGAGAGAGAGAGAGAGAGAGAGAGACGACACGCGACACGGAGTGGCGGAATTCCACCCTAGAGAGTATTGGCCCCAAACCTTGGCGTCCCTTTCGGTTTTTCTTTATATTGCATCATCAAAGTACAAGCCAGTACTCCAGACTCTGCACCTTCTCCAGGAAGCATGCCAGAGAATGAGCCCTAGCCTCATATTTAAAGGCCCTTGGCCTCAAAAGCAGTTTACATGAAAAGCTTTGAAACTCAAAAGCTTCTGGTCCAAAAACCAATTTACATGAAAAAACTTTCAAACTCAAAAGCTTCTGGTCCAAAAAGCAATGCCAAAAGCTCCAAGCGTAAATCACGGAAATCCGTACAACCTGCCACGTCATCATGCCAACGCAATTTTCGGAAATCAGCCACGCTGTTGCGGTTTTAGGGTTAGGGTTTCTAGAATTAGGGTTTGCATGTTTTAGGGTTAGGGTTTTCAGAATTAGGGTTTCAGCAGTTAGGGTTGCTGGAATTAGGGTTTCAGCAGTTAGGGTTTCAGCAATTAAAGTTTCTGGCAGAAATTAGGGTTAGGGATTTTCTGCACTCGGGCAACCACGTCATCACTTTGTGACACTTTTTCTGTTGCTTGTTCTTCTTAGGGTTTAGGCCCCTCGGCCGGCATCTGTAAGTTGGCTCCATTCTTTAGGCTTTGACACGTCAGCAGTTTGTTACATCTCCCCTTCTTGAAAGAGAGTAATCGTCCGCGATTACAGCATATCTGCAAAACAACTCAAGTTAGCTCAAAAATTTCCGAGGGACAATCAGTTTGCTCTTTTTATTAAGGAGTTAGCTTCTCCTTTCTGCTCTTTTGATCAAGGAGTTAGCTGCTCCTATCGGCTTTTTTGATCAAGGAGTTAGCTTCTCCTTTCGTCCAGATCGGAACTCTTGATATTCCGGCGTAGTAAAATTAGCTATCACACCCAGACCGTACTGATCTTCCTCGGGTGTCTTGATGCACTAAAATTACATACCCAGGCAATCTCATCCAATTAGGAATATTCACTGGTTGGCACATCACAATGCAACACAAATGCTCACATATGCATGTTACAAGACATAGAAACATAAAGCCGCCGATGAACACTCCTCCCGCATAACCTAACAAGGTCCGGGCCGGGAGATATTCAACGACTCCCTCGTCACTCCTCCCGCATAACCTAAAAAGGTCCGGGCCGGAAGATATAGAGGCCTTTTGACAACCAAACGCCCCCCAGACCGCAGCCTGCGTCATTTGGAGGTGCTGAGAGTAACCACTGCTCAGACTTCTTAATACTCCTCCCGCATAACCATCCAGGTCCGGGCCGGGAGTCACAACAACAATTTTTTACAAGCATACAACCAAACGCTCCCCAGGCATCGGCCTGCGTCGTTCGGAGCTTTACAAACACACAACGAAACGCTCCCTAGGCATCGGCCTGCGTCGTTCCGAGGTTCAAACAATACCAAAACAGTATTTCTCACTTCTCCACCCGGGAGTAAAATCACCAATCATTGAAACCAGTATCAAACCAGAGTCAAACAATTCAAATCGGCACCAAAACAGGTTCAAAACAGATACCATCCATTTCAAACAAATTTCAAACAAGATCAAACGAAGCTCAAACTTAAAAAGCAATCTCAACATTAGTCGAGCTCGAAAAGTCGCCTGACTTTCCATCTTGAAACCTGCACCAAAAATTAGGGTTAGGTTCCTTCCATGAGGTCGTAGCCGAGCACAGCATGGTCCATCAGCTCTTGGACAAACAATGTTGCTCTGGCGGCGATGGCAGTCCCAAGATAGCAATCGCACTAAACCTCCAAGGTCATCTGCTCGTAAAGAGACATCTACTGAGAGATGTCGAGAAATTTCAAGATATAATCTGTTAGGGTTTCCATGGCAAGCATTTCAAGATACCCCACTCTGCCAGAAGTTGCACTCCGAAGGAAGATGTCAGAAACCATGTAACTTCGGGAAAATTATTAATTTTTTTTTCCTTGAAAGCTTGCCAAGTAGTTGGAGTATGCTGCTTGGTAGCTGTAGACATCAACATCTGCATGGCACTGCTTCTGAGAAAAACAGTGAATTGAAACAAATCTGGATCCTTCTCTTGCAAGTGATCTTAATTGGCTTATGCCCTGTAAGACATGAGCGGTGAAGATGGGAGCACACCCGATGCACGATGAAGTAAGTGTGGGAGTGGCTAATAAGTCCGGTTTGAAGCGCGAAGATACCTCAAATAAAATTCTAATAGCTTTGTCTGCTCTTTTGTAGGACCGGTATGCTTTCAGAAAAGCACACGCCCGATGCTCTGATACCACTGTCACAAGGCGAGCAACACGTGCCAATAGAAAAGAACAGACTGAACAAACTTTTAGCACTTCAATAACAACTGAACTGAGAGAGAGAGAGAGAGAGAGACGACATGCGACACAGAGTGGCGGAATTCCACCCTAGAGAGTATTGGCCCCAAACCTTGGCGCCCCTTTCGGTTTTTCTTTATATTGCATCATCAAAGTACAAGCCAGTACTCCAGACTCTGCACCTTCTCCAGGAAGCATGCCAGAGAATGAGCCCTAGCCTCATATTTAAAGGCCCTTGGCCTAAAAAGCAGTTTACATGAAAAGCTTCTGGTCCAAAAAGCAGTTTACATGAAAAAACTTTCAAACTCAAAAGCTTCTGGTCCAAAAAGCAATGCCAAAAGCTGCAAGCGTAAATCACGGAAATCCGTACAACCTGCCACGTCATCATGCCAACGCAATTTTCGGAAATCAGCCACGCTGTTGCGGTTTTAGGGTTAGGGTTTCCAGAATTAGGGTTTGCAGGTTTTAGGGTTAGGGTTTTCAGAATTAGGGTTTCAGCAGTTAGGGTTTCCAGAATTAGGGTTTCAGCAATTAAAGTTTCTGGCAGAAATTAGGGTTAGGGGTTTTCTGCACTCGGGCAACCACGTCATCACTTTGTGACACTTTCTTTTTTTTTTTGGAAAAATCAGGGCTGTATATTATTGAGTACAATATAATCCCCAGCGGATGCCAAAATAGCCTATCACGTGGGGTGTACAAGCGGAATGTAAGGTTGAGAGCCACTATAGTGACAACTCGACTAGAACAATCCCATGGTGGTCTGTATGATGAGTGGAGGAGAAACCACTGAGGAGTTGCATAATGCCATGTAATCTGTCCACCTGTAAGTGTAAAGAAGAGTGGAGATCGGGCCCAACGCCGAAGGAAGTCAAATCGACGAGCCTCGGCTGCTCTAGATGTACCTGAGGAAGAATCCCACTGCCAAATGAGGGTGTGAATGATGTCCAGCCAAATGGCAGTGAGGGTATCCGGAAGGAGCTGTGGAGCCGCACTGAGAACGTGAAGACAACGAGCTCTCCAAACATTCCAGAGTGCAATGCTAGTGATGACTGAGAAGATTTCATCACGTGTCTGAGGATCCCCCTGCCAAGCAATCTGTGGTAACATAGCCAAAGTCCCTCGCCGGTAACCAGTCGAGGTAAGCATAAGAGCTGGATCTGTGTCTGAGCCCTCATAGAAAAGATGCCGTCCGGGCATCAGCATCAACCAGGAGACAGATCCCCAAGTGAGAAATCCATGTTGAACACCAGCTCTGCTAAGTAAAAAGCAAACTGCTAGCCACACTACATGAGAAGACGAGCATGACCAAAGACAGTGTGCAGGTGACTCAGGTAGGCGCAAAGAACAGCAAGTACATAACGGATCATGACCCATAGAAGCTAACCAAGTCCCAATTGGAAGTCTTGCATGTGCAATCATCCACAGGAAAAAAGAAGTACGACGAGCCACATGTAAATCCCAGATGGCTGACCAAAACTGCTGTAGATAGGCATGGGAGAGACCTGAATGTAACCAGAAACGCATACGAGTGGGCTGCTCTGGGTGCTGTCTCATCAATGCGAATCTTCCAATTCTGACTATGTACTCAAAGAATGATACATGTGCACCGGTGGGGTTAGAGTGAGGCCAATGCCACTCACCTGGGTCCCAATAAAGCTGAGATAGGGCACGACCCTCCCACACCCAAAGCCTCCAAAGTGCAGCATCAGCGGAAGCGAAACGAGGGTCAACAGAACGACGCTTCCCGCGGGAGCCAACTACTCGTATGGTCTCCCATCGAGCGTCGGGGTAGACAAGGTGCGGAGAGGTAGTAGCATATGTCAATCTAGCATGCATCCCCGGAGAGTAGTCAGTATCAACTGTGAACAGCATGGTGTCTAAACGAACTAATAAGAGAGTGCTGTGAGCAAAGAGGCCTTCCCAACCACAATGGGGAGGCATCTAAACCGTGCCTCGCATGACTGCGTCCCAGTGTGAAGGAATGGCAGAGTCAATCTCAAGCAGTCTGTCTGTTACCCCGCGACCAATGTCATAATGTTCTGCCACAAAATCTGCATCCAACATACGTGTCTCATGAAACAACCGCATAGAGGCAGCAGGGCCAGTGTCCCAAGCAGCCCAATCAATGTGAGTCCTCTCTCCAAGCTGACGGGGTGGATTAACCAAAGAATCAAGAACTGCATCATTCCAAATGAGAGGCTGGCGCTCAATCTCCTCACGGCATGAGGGAGGTGAGCGTATGATAGCTCGTCGCATGGATACCCAATTCTGAAGGAGCGATCGGATGAAGGGTGAGAGAGTGCTGGTGCACAAGGGGCATCCGTAAAGAGAAAACGATACCCTGTTTGCCAAGTATGGCCATCTCTAGTGCCGAGGCGTGGAGTCGCTGTGGAAAGAGCGGCCTCAAGAAGCATCTTCCAAGGTTCTTGGCCGGGAAAAAGACCCCGAACAATAAGCTTGGTAAGAAGGGCGCGGCTCTGTAATTCTGGATCAATAATGCCAAGGCCACCCGCTGACCTAGGACGAATAATCGTGGACCAGCGAACTCGAGCACGAGTATCAGTAGTCCCATCTGTGCCACTCCATAAAAAGTTCCGCACGAGTCTACGGAGCTGAGCTATCACACCAGAATGTAGCATCCAACAGGAGGCCGTATACCATACTGTAGCCAGAATGACCTGGTTGGCGACCAATACACAGCCAGCCAACGACAGATGACGTGAAGACCAATGACATAGCTTCTTGCAAATAGACTGTAGTACGGGTGCAAACTGCTACTGTGAGGAAACGTCAAATCCAACCTGAAAGCCTAGATATCTGCATGTCTGACCTGGCTGTAGCCATGTGAAACCATCAGTTACCCCCCAAGTAGGTATGTCATCACTGCCAACCAGTAACTCGTAGGATTTATGCCAGTTAATGTGTGCACCACTGACAATGCAAAAAACCTCCAGGGCTCCCCGCATGGCATCAAGAGCTGCTAGCAAATAGCGCAACATCAGCATAGTGTCATCAGCAAACTCTTGATCGATAAGGTCCGGAGCTGAAGGTACTGGCATGGTCAAGCCACGAAATGCATGACTCTGAGCACGAAGAAAGTCGGACATAGTCTCTCCTACAAACAGATACAGATATGCTGCTAAAGGACATCCCTAACGGACAGATCGAGAGAGCTCCAAACTGCGACTGACACGACCACCAATAGTAATAGCACTGCTGGCTGTCCTGAAGAGAGCGGAAATGCCTGAGATCCATCTCAAAGGGAAACCCATCCTGGCTAATGATCCTTCGAGAAACTCCCACTCAACAGGATCGTATGCTTTCTCGAAGTCAAGGATGAAAAAAGCGAGAGGTTCAGAAGATGATCTCGCCCACTCTACTGTCTCATAAAAAGTGAAGATATTATCCAGTATGCATCGATCCATGACAAAGCCTGTCTGAGAAGTATGAATAATATCTGGTAAGAATGGTCGCAAGCGATGGCTGATCAGTAACGCTAATATCTTATAGACCGAAGGGAGTAGGGTAATAGGTCTCCACTGGCGGAGCTAAGTGGTGTCACCCCCTTTCGGAATAAGAGATATAAGACCGGAACAAAGATTTGGATGCATATATCCTGATGCAAAGATATCCTGACAACCACGAAGCAGTGGTATATGCAATACATCCCAATAGGTCAAAAAGAAAGCTCTAGTGAGGCCATCCTCGCCTGGACAGGAAGATGAATCTAGACTCTCAATAGCAGCATGAAGCTCTGCAAGTGTGAATGGAGCCAACAAGATCTCTGCCATAGTGTCTGTACAACGACGTCGGGTGTGATGCCAGATCTGCTCACGGGCAAGTAAAACCTCAGTAGTGCATACATCAACAGTGAGCAATGCCTCAAAATAATCTGCAGACATATCAAGAATAACATCAGGATGCATATGAAGTGTTCCCTGAGCATCGCACGAAGTCCTTCTGTTGCTTATTCTTCTTAGGGTTTAGGCCCCTCGACCGGCATCTGTAAGTTGGCTTCATTCTTTAGGCTTTGACACGTCAGCAGTTTGTTACACACCGCGTGTCACGAGGACGTGGCAATTATTAACCATGTCACAAAGATGTGGCAACTGCTAACCTTGGTTGTTGGTTTCTTTCCAATGGGGTTTATTTTATTTTGTTTGAGACCCTCTTTTTGAAGTAGCAAACGGTCGGACATTGTATGGCCAATGTGAACGGTAGATTCACCCGCAGACGGAAAGTGGTCGGCACTGGAATTCGTATGGTAAGAGGATGTCTAGGCTCAAAGCAAGATCATATAGGTCCCCCCGTCGCACTTAGCAAGTTGGTGGATACTAGGAAGTGAACTCGATTAAGGCGTAAAGTCAAGGTGGGACTACCAACAAAAAGTATCCGACGGTTGGGCCACATTGCACTTTTGGATGGGGTAGATGGTCAGAAGACCAGTGGGATCCCAACGGAAGCATCTCCTAAAATTTAGGAAACTGCTATTTTGGGCCGTGAAATGTGTTCCCGTCATTACCTCCGGTATGACTAGGGGAACATTTTACAACTCTGCCGCGAAGTCAACTGGGCAACCGGTCAAGATATTTTTAAGTGACGAACCCGAAACGGGAAAATGCTTGAAAATGCACCAAGTGGCAAATTCTCATGCACTTGCCTCTTGCAGAAAAATGGGCGCTGATTTTTAAGCTGGGAGAGGCCTCATTATGCAATCTGTCACAGGTTAAGAGCTATGGAGTGCTTCCTTTCCCTCTCATGTACAGTGTGGTGCTAGGAGTGATGCCCTGCACACTACACACTGCTCTCTCTCCCCCCTACGTGCAGTTATGTGATGCCCCACAAGAGGGCGCCTCATTTGACTGATGTACAGCTGTGTGGGTTCATGCTTTTGTGCTGAGGCAAGAGCCTCCTTGAGCAGGAACAGGGGTAGCTAGCTGCTACTCCAAAGTTGGCATTGGTGAGGGTCATCACCTCACCATACAGGTGCAAAATCAACGCTATGTATGAGCTGTAATTTGACTGTTTTTCAGCCATACGGACGCCATGGTACTTGGGAATCGTGCCCCACTGGCAGAGGACAACTAGGGGACTGTTTGGGGCTGAAAACAGGGCAAGAACCAGTAAATACAGCGTGCTGAATTTACTGTTTTTGGGCAGGAATCAGAGGGTATATGCCAGTAGAGCAAGTTCCAGCAGGGGAATTGGTTTCGCGCAAGTTTTGGGGCTGTTATGCTGTCGAAATTTGGCCAAAACAGGCGGTATCTAGTGGGATACAGTCAAAGGATTCCCAGGACTCTTCTTTGTACTTTACCCTCCTAAAGAATAAAGAAATATCGAAAGGGGCGCCAATACAGGTTGTCGGCGTCTGCTCGGAGCATTCTAGCTTCCGAGCCGTGTGTGTGATTAAGTGTTAATTCCCGCTACAGGTCTCCTTTGCGAAGTGCTCTGTGTGTGTGTCTAAAGTAAAGAATTACGGGTGAAAGCCAACGCCTACCGCCCCACGGGCCGGTTTCATAGGGCTCTATCATTACCCCTTCTTTGCGCACGTTGGGTTGGGGCATAAGTAGGCTGTAACCCAAAGGCTTCAAGGTAAAGCTGCAATACATTTGGTGAGACTGACAGTTCATGCTCTTCCATCCACTTTGCATCCATAGGCGGATAGTTCTTGAACTTCACCAAATAGCGTCTTGCAACTTGTCCTTTAACTTTTCTGTCCTTATGTGCCAAAACTTGTTCAGGTACCAGGATCTCATCAAGTTCTTCAACTTCTGTCTGATCCTCATCTGACATATCTTCTGGCACATCACCCACGAAGGGTCTTAGAAGACTCACGTGAAACGCATTATGAATCTTCCACGCATCAGGCAATTTCAACCTAAGCCACATCGTTGATCTTGTCAAGCACTTGAAAAGGCCCATAGTAACGCATGCTGAGCTTAGGAAACACCCTTTCCTTGCCCTTCATCTTCTTTAACCTTGCCTTTTCGAACCTTAACAAAACCCAATCACCAGGTGATAGTAGCAATTCACGACGGTGACGATCAGCAGCCTTTTTCTACTTTGCCTGAGTCTTCTCCAAGGCAACTTTAATCTTCTTATACATCTCATCCATGTTCTCAAGATATCGATCTGCCTCAAAGATCTTGTCCTTTGTATGCAAAATGGGAGGAACCTTTTTGCCGCCTTCAACAATCTCAAAAGGTGCCTTGCCAGTAGACGAATGCACCATATTATTGTACGCATACTCAAGCATAGGCAAATATTGTTCCCACTTGCCCTTATTATCTGACACATAGCATTTCAGCAGATCTAAGACAGTAGAATTAGCCTCTTTTGACTGTCCATCAGTTTGTGGATGAAACGAAGACGAAAACTTGAGCGTAGTGCCCATGTTCTCAAACAATACTCTCCAGAACAAACTGGTCATGCGAGGATCACGATCACTGATAATCGATTGTAGCATACCATGGTACTTAAACACATTGTACATGAACAAGCGTGCCATCTGATCATATTTTATCTTCTTCCTGACAGGGATAAAATGGGTCTGCTTGCTGAACCTGCAGATAATGGTCCATATACCATCATTCCCTGTTGGCGTCCTTGGAAGATCAAAGATAAAGTCCATAGCAATGCTTTCCCATGGCTTATCCGGAATCGGCAGTGGTTGTAACAACCCTGGTGCCTTTTGCCTATCAAACTTGACCTTTTGGCAAACTATGCATGCTCGCACAAAGGCATCCACATCTCTCCTCAAGGTAGGCCAATAGAAGAATGTCTCTACCGCTTTAACTGTCGCATCAATGCCACGATGCCCTGCATACGGTGGGACATGACTCTCTTCCATGACCTTATGTCGCAGTGGCCTAGTGACACAAAGTCTGCCATGCATCATCAAAAACCATCTCTGAGGAGGTAGTGCTCGTGATGTTGCCCCTCTTGTAACTGTTCAAAGATCCTTGCAAAATCTTCATCAACAGTATATTGTTCCTTCATGTCATCTAACTCATGATGATAAGGAATTGACACAGCTGAAATTTGTGGCTTTCTTGATAATGCATCAGCCACAACATTCTTCTTGCCTTCCACATGCATAATCTGGAAGTGGAACATGGAAAGAATGTTTGCCCATCGCATATGCTTTTCAGATAACTTTGACTGTGTCAAGAAGTATCGCAAGGTCTGATGATCTGTTTGGACAACAAAATCAGCACCTAAGAGGTAGTGCTTCCAGCTAGAAAGCGCATGAATCACGGCCAAGAGCTCTTTCTCATAGACTTGCATAGTCCTCTCTGGCCCTTGCAAAATTCGGCTTTCATAAGGTACTACCCGTCCATCTTGCATTAGCACTGCTCCGATGCTACTGCCACACGCGTCACATTGGACCACAAATGACTTCCTGAGATCTGGCAAAACAATAACTGGATCTGAAGTCAACTTTTCTTTTAAGAGACTAAAAGTTGAAATCTCTTTTTGGGTCCATCTGAAAGTGACCTCTTTCTTTTGCAATGCGTGAAGAGGCGATGCTATCTCTGCAAAATTTCTGATAAACCTTCTATAGTAGGAACACAATCCCAAGAAGCTTCTAACATCGTGCACAGTCTTCAAGTCTGGCCATGTCTTGATAGCTTCGACCTTTGCGGGATCCATTCTAACACCATCCTTTGAGACTATGTGGCCCAAAAAGTGGATCTCTTCGAGGAAGAATTCACTTTTCTTAGGATTGACAAGTAACCTGTGACTGCGCAGCTCTTCGAACACAATGGTCAAGTGACGCCTATGCTCCTCTTCATTCTTCGAATACACTATCATGTCATCGAAGAACGTTCCAACAAACTGTTGATGCGAGTGGAAAATCCAGTCCATCATTCTGTTGAACGTAGCAGGAGCATTTGTTAGCCCAAATGGCATCACTAGAAACTCATAAAGACCAAATGTCGTTCTAAACGCAGTCTTGTGCGCATCCTCTGGCCTTATACGAATCTGATGGTACCCACTCTTAAGGTCTATCCTGCTGAAAATTACAGCACCCTCTAAACAATCAAGAATATCATCAATTCTAGGAATAGGGAACCTATTCTTGATGGTATTCTTATTCAACGCACGGTAATCAATACACATGCGCCATGAGCCATCCTTCTTCTGCACTAGAAGCACTGGGGAGCAAAAGGGTGAAGAACTAGGCTGAATCAGCCCCTTCTCTAATAACTCCTCAACCTAGCCCATAATCTCTTTCTGTTGCGCCGCACTAGCCCTGTAGGGAGGTCTATTTGGTGGGCTACACCCTAGCACCAAATCTATCCGATGGTCCTCAGGTCTCTCTGGCGGCAATTGCGACGGTAATGAATCAGAAACTTTTGCAAAAATGCTGACCTTTCTTTATCTAACACAGATAAATTTGACTGATCACTATCTGAGACATCACGTGCAAAAATCAAGTACACAGAAAGATGATTCTTTATTACAGAAGTGATAGCAGAAGCAGATACAATAGGGACTGACTCTCCTTTAAGCTTTACATCCAAGATGTGAGTTTTGCCCCTATGCTGTACAATGATCTTTTTGTTGTAGGCATCCAAGACTCCATGCACTCGGAACATCCATGGGATCCCCAACAAGGCGTCACAACCTTCCAGCGGCATGATGTAAAACTCTTCAGTGTCCACATACGACTGAATATGCAGACGCAGTTTTCCAATGATGGGAGTAACACACTCCGAGTGGCCATGACATGCCAACCCTGTCTCTGCTGTGTACCCCATCTCTTCAGCTCTGATGCTCAGCTTTATAGCTAACTCTGGTGAGATAAAGTTGGCTTTGGCACCTGGATCAAAGAAAATGAGTGTTGTCTGATCCATAACTTTACCCCATGCCCTGCATAACTCACTGGCATCTGTGTTGGGCCTGTCACCCACCATGTCTGGCACTAAACCTGCCGTGGGTTTTGGCTTCTTGCCTTTCTGGTCTTCTTTATCCTCTGAGTCAACTGGCCTTTTCCTTTGTGGACAATTGATAGAAAAGTGACCAGGCTGTTCGCATATAAAGCATTTGTTATCAGCCATTAGGACCTTCTTTTCCTCGAGCGACTTGCGCACAAAAGGCTTCCTTTTCTGTTTCTTTGTCTGCGTTCCAGAAGTCCCGGCTAAATCCTTGTCTTTGGTGGCCTTTTCTAACCCCTGTGACGCATCAGGAGCCGTTTTCACCAAGGGCTTCTTCGCTGAATTTTTCTTTTGCTGCCCTCCTTTGTCACTGCTCGAAAATCCACTGTCCTCTCCTTTCAACAAGGCAAGACCAGTGTTCGCAACTTCCATAAGCTGAGTAAGAGTAGCCACTCTGTTCTTTGTACAGTAATCGCGAAGCCCTTTAGGCAGCCCACAACAGTACTTCTCTATCTGGTCTGTCAGTGGCACAAATCTGTAGGAGGTCACTGAGAGTAATGCTTTACTCCAGCAAGCTCTTGCACGAAGCTGAAGTAAGCTGGTGCCAATCTGTCAAGACGTCGGCTTCAAATTCATTTGATAGCCAAGCAGATGCAAACATTTGCTTGAAGTAAACCCAAGTGGCGGGTGCCTGTCCTTGCATTAACAATGTCGTCCACCATGTAAGCGCATTGTCCTTTAAGAAAGTGGCAGCTTTCCTGACCTTCGAGGCCTCTGTAAAATTCCCTCCCGCATAAGCTGTATCAAACTGCTGGAGGAAAGTGAGGGCCTTTGTCTTATCCTAGAAACCACTGAAGGTACTGAACTTTACCGCTGCACCACCTTCTTTATAAGCCTTCGGCTTCTCTAGTTGCCCCAAGTTGTCATACGGAATGGTCTGCAACATGGGCACTGTAGTAGACATGATCGGCACGTGTTGGCCATTCACATTTTGCGTCAGAGGTGCGATATCTGGCTGCTGTCCAGAAAAACCAGCCATGCCAAAATGACCCTGTGGCACCCCAAACTGGCCGTGGTTGCTCTGAAAACCCTGCTGCATGCCGATACTACCATACATGGGGTTTGGCATGATGCCTTGCATACCCCCAAACACTGTTCTTGGCATGTACGGCTGACTTCCAAGCGCATAACCAGCCATACTTTGGAACACTGATCCACCCCCGAAATACCCAGGATGTACCGTGGGTGGTGGAAAAACTGAGTGCATAGCCTTGTATCCAGCTCCCTGTCCATTCAAGACAGCACGCTGGCTCTGAAAGGTGGCGGGCTGAACTGGCACAACCTGTGGAGTAGGCGTTCTAGCCACCTATTCAAGCACGGGAGGAACCTGCTTTGGAGCCCCCGACTCCGCAACATGTTCCCTTTCCTCCTGCGCCACATGAAGTACCTGGGCTTGAGCATCAACAAGCTCCGTACGAGGCGTAGGTTGCCTATTTTGCTGTTGCACTAGTGGCGCTTGCAAGAATTCCATAAACCTCGGATTCTGCACCAGCTACAAAAAGACATTCACCGCGGCAACTAACTAAGTCTTGAACGCATCATCCTCAAGTTGCCCTGTCATAAAGCCCTGTACTACTGGAGGGACATTCATGTTGACAGGAGGTACAGACTGACGTGGCTGTGAGCTCTCGCCAATCTCTCGCGTGTTTGCGTGTGTGTTTGCAAGTACTTCATCGCGAAGGAGAAGCAAGAAGGCTTTGGCCTACGCTTGGGAATTCCGGGAACGGAATTCGGAAATTGTCTGCGGAGTCTCGACTCCGAGTACAGACGGAAAAAGGATTGAGAGCTCGTCTCTCGGATTTCCCTTACGGGAAGGAACGACCATCGAGTCAGAGAATTAGAACGGAGGGGTTTTATCCGGTTCTTGTGCTTGGAAAAAGATTCTCCCTAATAAAGGATTTCTCTTTAAGGGGGGGGGGGGGACCAGCCCATTTTCTGGTCCCAGTACTGTGTCGATCTTCTCACTCTCTCTCTCTCTCTCTCTATCTATTTCTCTCTATATCCTTTGGCTTCGGTAATAAGTGATAAATTCTATTTATCTGAGTATATTTTGTATTGTTATGTGCTCCTGTTTGTGACACCCACCATAGTGGATTGTCTATTAACCTTGGGAAAACCAAGGTTATGGTGTTTTAACACCACACCACAGTGGGTCAGGAGGTCAGGATTCACTTTTACATATGGCGAGGAGACGGTGGAGTATACAAATGCATACACCTATCTTGGGGTAGCCTTCAGTGGACCGGTGTTTTCATTAAGAAGAGCAACAAAAACTAGATTGACGAGAGCTTATGCAGCTCTAGGAGGACTGGAGAAGATGTGCTCGTAGGTTCAATTTCAGGAACCTCGAACAATGTTGTGGCTTGAAGACACTCTAGTGGCTTCAGCTATGCTCTATGGGGTTCAGATTTGGGGATGCTTGGTAGACCACCATGGCATATTTGGCAGCACTGATAGATGGAGATGTATGGAGAGGCCTCTAGTC
The DNA here is from genome assembly GCF_014529385.1 of Adiantum capillus-veneris. NCBI lineage: Eukaryota > Viridiplantae > Streptophyta > Polypodiopsida > Polypodiales > Pteridaceae > Adiantum > Adiantum capillus-veneris. The sequence goes on along the minus strand of NC_140952.1, from coordinate 89,582,826 downwards.
TCTATGATCTCTCGGATGATTTGAGCTAAGGCCTCAGACCCACACGAGATTATTCGAGCCGAGCTAGCTGCCCCCCCTCTCGCGATCCAGGCCTTTACTAAATCAGTATCCTTCATGCATAATTTATGGGACCTTCCCTGAGATAGATATGTTTGGCTAGCCCTTGAGTCATCTCAACAACTAGCGCTACACGGGGACACAGCATGCTGGTATGGGCAGATGACATCATGGGTTTAAACCTTCAGCATGGATAGATTGCCTCCATTCCAGTTGGATGCACCCTCCCTATCTCTCACAAGGAGAGAGATCGCTAGATTGATACGTCAAGAATTGATTCAGCTAGATACCAGGAGCACATGGATACAGCCGACACAGGAGTTGGGCACGAAGATCGCTGGTGACGATGCAACGACGACGCGCTGAAAACGCAGATGCTGAAATTTACATTTTCCGGGCTAAATCTGCAAACCACGCTGGACTTGACCGTGCGACGAGGATCTGTTGCAGGAAGGTGAGATCTGTGAGGTTCGGGGGTTCTTTTGCGGGTTTTTACTGCTGAAAACTGAAAACGCTGGTCTATGGGCTGATTCTGTCACGAAGATCTGCAAAAACGCTGAGGTCTCAGGCTGATGCAAAAACGCTAGGGCTGAACTGGACTCAACTGTGGAAATCCGCTAACGCTAGGGAGTCTGTTGTGTCTTGCTGTGGATCTGCTGATCTGCAATGCAAAAACGCCAGGGGCTGATCTTGTCCAAAAACGCTAGGTCTTCTGTCTTGGGGGGTCTTGCTGAGAAGTTGCCTGATGAACACAAGGTTCCTACTGCCTCTTCTGCTGTGGAATGCTAGCGCTAGGTTTCTTATATATTTCCTTACTGAATTTGCCCTACCCAGTTCCCAACAAAAGTCGCTTAAAAATAATAAGTGAAAAATGTCAAAAATAGGGAAACTAGGTCTATGCACTGTAAAAATGCTCCTGATGGGTTCTGATGGCAATCTGATGATCATGTTGTGTCACGTGTGCAACCAGAGGATATGCATCTATTCTAAGTATATGGACATGCACGGTCTACGAACAGACTCACAAAAGTGCCAGATCACTTCCTAAGCTAACTAAACTAAACCCATGTCATGAAGTAGCTTGTCCACGTACACATAGGGTTAGATGTGCACGTGACAAGTACTTTCTCGGACAACGCCCAATGTCGGGCATCCTCGGACACTGATGATGATGATGATGATTTTAGTCTTTCACTTTATTTTTATTTTTATACCCAAACATTGGATTGGATCCACCAAGATTGTATCAGTTTGGTCTCATAGGTCATTTTGACCTTTTGAAGACGTTTAATATAACATTTCATCTCTCTCTCTCTCTCTCTCTCTCTCTCTCTCTCTCTCTCTCTCTCTCTCTCTCTCTCTCTCTCTCTCTCTCTCTCTCTCTCTCTCTCTCTCTCTCTCGTGGCTTTTTGACACTAGTGTGACTTCAGCTATGCTTTACGTAGTTCATATTTGGGGAACCTCAATGGACCACCATGGCAGATCTGGAAGCACTGATGAATGGAGATGTATGGAGAGGGCTTTAGTCTCTATGATCTCTCTGATGATTTGGGCTAAGGCCTCAGTGCCACATGAGATTATTCGACCCAAGCTAGCTGGCCCCCCTCTCGTAGTCGAGGCACTTACTAGGTCAATATCCCTCATGCATAGTTTATGGGACCTCCCTAGAGACGTATATGCTCGGCTAGCCCTTGAGTCATCCCGACAGATAGCGTTACAGGGGGATACACCATGCTGGTATGGGCAAATGACATCAAGGCGGGAGCCAGACCAATGGGCGTAGCAATGGATCATGCACTTTTGACTATCTGTTTCATTTCAGTATAGTACAGCCCAGACATCAGGAGGCAAGTCACATACCCGTTATACATTTACATCAGAGACTAACTCGGTTTATACAGAGGAGATCTATAGCCGTCTATGCACAGCTGGTCCTGGCCTCTTAGTGGAGGAGCTCACCACTTTACTGACTGAGACACTGCATGGTGCAGCGTCAGAGGTATACCCACACACTCAATCTGGTTGGATGCGATATTCTGGGAGCATACCCAGAATAGTTGGTATGATGAGGAGTGCAGAGAGATGAGAGCCCAGCTTCACAGGATCTTCTTTTAGGAGTCATACTTACAGACAATCTCAGATTGCTTCCTGGCACCTTGTCCGACGGAAGAAACGAACTTACTTGGCACAGATGGAGCAAGACTTATATCAGTTGTTCTTGAGTAGAGACTCGGGAGAGGCATGGCGATTCTTCCATGAGCACTCCCCTCCCCCAGTGATTACTTGTCCTAATGTGTGGGGCAAGTATGCCTCATCGTTATATACGGTTCCTGGACAGGACCCCCTTCCAGATCCTATAGAGCCATGCCCACCTACCAGCATCTTCTTTACCACTGAGATGGTAAAGAGAGCCATTGATAGGATGAAGACCAGTAGGGTATATGATCATGATGGTCTAGTAGCAGAGCACTTTACACATGCTAGAGATATGTTGGTAGAGGTTCTTGCAGTGTTGTTCAATCGTGCCATGTGTGAGGGGTTGCCTCAGACTTGGAGGTTGTCTACTATTGTGCCTATCTTCAAAGCAGGTAATCCTACAGAGCCTGGGAATTACCGCACTATTATGGTTGAGCACACATTCGCACGGTTGTATGCATCCATTCTCGAGCGCATGAGTTGAGTAATTGGGCAGAGGGTGAGGATGTACAAGCAAAGGGCCACGCCGGTTTCAACAAGGGTTTCTACACTCTTGATCGTATTCTGACACTCAGAGCCATCATTAAGGAGGGGAGGTCACATGGGAGCAGATTTATTGTAGCTATGTGGATTTTCGCAAAGCATTTGACATGGCACCGAGAGCTCAATTGATGCGCAGACTGCAGGAGATGGGGGTGCCCATAGTGTGGATTATGGCTCTATACAGATCAGTGATGGGACATGTACGCACTCCAAAGGGGATATCTGATTTAGTTCACTCCACCATTGGTGGGGTGAAACAGGGTTGCCCATTGTCTCCTACTCTATTTGGTATGTATGTTGATGAGGTTTCTGATTACATTGACAGAGAGTGATAGAGGTGCCCAGCTGGCAGGGACGTGGATCCCATTGTTGTTATATGCTGATGATATTGTGTTGATCTCTGACTCACCAGAGGTACGCAGCGACAGTTGGATGAATTACACATTTTTGCAGAGGATAGTGGATTGTCTGTAAACCTTGGTAAAACCAAGGTTATGGTGTTTAACACCACACCACAGTGGATCAGGAGATCAGCACCTACTTTCGCATATGGTCAGGAGATTGTAGAGTATACAGATGCATATACTTACCTTGGGGTTGTCTTCATTGGGTTGAGGTTTTCTTTGGGGAGAGCAGCAAAGACTAGACTGACTAGAGCTTTTGCGGCCTTGGGAGGCTTGGAGAGGATGTGTTGCACGTTCAGTTCCAGGAACCTCGGACAAAGTTATGGCTCTTTGATACTTTAGCATCCTCAACTATGTTGTATGGGGTGCAGATACGGGGACCTTCTGTAGGCCAAGATGGTTGGAGACGTATGGAGAGGCCCTTGGTATCTATGATCTCTCGACTGATCAGAGCCAAGGCCTCTGTACTCCAAGCTATCATTCGAGCAAAGCTAGCTGCCCCTCCTATGGAGATTGAGGCGCTTACCAAATCAATCTCCTTTGTGCACAGCTTGTGAGATACTACTAGAGACAGATATGCTAGACTGGCTCTTGAGTCTTCCAGACAGTTAGCTCTTCGGGGGGACATTTCATGCTGGTATGCACAGATGATATCATGGTTTCATACGCATGGCTTAACCATACGGACAGGGTGCCCCCTTTCCAGTACTCTCTTCACGCACCCTCGATGTCTCTTACACGGGTGGAGATTACTAGACTCATTCGTCGGGACCTGATCCAGCTCGATACCAGGAGGACATGGATAGAGCCGCAACAGGAGTTGGGCACGAAGATGGCTTTCTATAGAGAGCATCTTCTCCACCTCATAGGAGATGGGTTTGTGATTCGACCCAGCTACATGGACACACATATGGCTTATGGTTTGCGGTGTGCCATTGGTGAGATAAGCACATCCTCACATCAGTTGGATATTGAGACTAGTAGATTCAGAGGGATATCAACAGACAACATGACTTATGCCAGCTAGAGCCAGAGACAGAGCTACATTACATATGTCATTGCACAGTGTACTGTTGCTAAATTGGCTTTATCTGACATAAAAATAATTCTAAATGAATTATTGGGTTTATAAGTGAGAGGGTTTTCTCACTTGGAAACACTAAGGAAAAATAATTCTAAATGAATCATTGGAATTTTAAGTGAGAGGGTTTCTCACTGGAGACATCCGAGTACAGAGAATTCCTAGTGCGTCATTCAAAGTAATGACCGGAGCACTGTGAAAGGGAATGTCTGTAAGGCCACCAAGAACCGGTACTTCTGATGCGTCACATCGGATGGGTGGCAGGGAGCATCACGAAAAAGTATCCGACCATCCGGGAACGGACATCTCTGATGCGTCATAGGATGGGTGACATAGAGCATCGTGAAGGAGATTGTACCGTAAGTTCGGTAGGAAAGGATTAGGTGATGGGTATTCCTGATGCGTCACAAGGTGGGTGACGGGTGCATCGGAAAGGGAATATCCATAGTCGAGAGGAAATTCCGAACTATGTTAGAATTGTGCACAAGGAAAAGTAAGCACTTGAATGATGGGTTCAAAGGAAACTTTGAGGAAAAACAGATGCTTTTTGAGAAAGCGGGATTTCTTTTCGGGAAAGCAGATGCTCCTGTGAGAAGTCTATGTCTGCATTGCAACTGTGCATGTGATTGCATCCAAGGACGCCTGGGAAGTGCTGTGAAAGCATTGTTTTTAACTTATAAGGTTTGATTGAGTTTTTGGGCAGGATGTCGGGTCCCAAACCCTCAAGGGCCCCCTTACTCTATTGCCAGAGCAAGTACTTTCTTTGTTCTTGCACAATGCTGATACAATGACTAAATGTTGATATGCTAATGTTGATGGGTATTGATGCTACTTTTGTTGGGTACTATTGGGATACTACGGGTACTGTGGTACTGTCGTACTCAAGTACTAATGGGTTCTATGTCAACGATGATGAAGACGACGACGAGGTACTGATGGTGGTCTATGTCGACGACGACGACAAGGTACTGATGGGGTCCATGTCGATGACGATGACGAAAACGACAACGAGCTGATGGGATCTATGTCGACGACGATGACGATGACGACGACGTACTGATAGGGTCTATGTCGACGACGATGATGACGACAACGAGGTCCTGCTGGGTTATATGTCGATGACGATGATGTCAACGACGAGGTGCTGTGGATCCTTATGCCGAGCCAAGGCACAAGGGGTACTAGGTGCTCGGATATTGTATCGACAACGACAACGGGTCTACGGCGGAATGCTGAAAACTGTTCCATCGACTTGGCCACGATGGAACGACCGGCTGCGACAAGGGAAGGACTGATCTGCTAGGGGTGCAACGGCGGGAAGCCGGGATAGGCAAAAACGGTGGCTGTCTTGGCTGAAAATGCTGATCATCAAGGCTGAAACACTGATAGAGAAGAAGGATGAAAACACTAGGTGCTGGCCTGCAATCCCCAAGTCTGCAGGTTTCTCTTTTGCTGCTGTCTGTCTACCTTCAACTAGCACCCAATGGGTTTCTTTTATAGGCCCTTTAGCACGTGCAGTAAATGCCTTAGTGCTAAAATGCGGTCTTGTGCAAGAGAGGGTATGCAACTATGACCGGCCTGGACATGCACGTCCTGCTAGAGGCTCACAAAGTGCCAGGCTAGGTCCTAAGCTAAGACTCATGCTAGACTGTAGCAGAAGCATGTCCATGTAGCGCAAGTGAAGTGCGTACGTGACACTACTCTGGCTCCCTATCCACCAGCGCAACATTTGCCATCTTCGGAACTCTTTGATTTACCATCAACTTTTTCCTTTGTTTCTTTCTTGGGACACTTCGCAACGATGTGCCGCAGCCATAACACTTGCCCTCTTTGAAGTAGTTAGCACGTTGCTCTCAATTCAGGCCCCATGGAATTCTTCTTCTACTTCTTGCCCTTCTTCTTCTTGGAAGACTCCTTCCCAGTTGACTCGGAGCCTGGCTCATCAGTTGCTAAGTCAACGAGCCTAAGTGCATGGAGAAACCATCTTTTGCATGTTCCATGAGCTTGTGAATGCTCTTGGACTTTTGCTTCAAGCCGTATCGTCGGATCTCTTTGGAAATCCACAAGAAAAGGTATCCCAAAATCATTGACAATACATACCAAAGGTATCGTCTTTCCGCATCTTCAGATCGTTCCAAGCCGTTATCACATATTGTTCGTACTGCTCGGTCGACCGTATCGAAGTGAACACTTTCTTGAACTTTACCCACGTTCTTGGTGCTTTACTGTAAAGAAGCAAGGTCGACCACCATGTATGAGCATTACCCTTTACAAAAGAAGCCACCTTTCCTACTTTGGAGGCTTCAAAGAAGTTGCCCCCAAAGAAAGCAATGTCAAACTGCTGAATATAAGAGAGGGCTCAATGTCAAACCTTATAGCCCCATCGTTGAACTCTTTGGTCTTCCTTTTCTTCTTTTCAAGGTTGTTGTCAAGAGACGGGCACCATGTGCCAACGGAAAAGAACAGACTTTTAGCACTTCAATAACAACTGAACTGAAAGAGATGCACAACACACGAGACGGGGAGTGGCGGAGTTCCACCCCAGAGAGCATTGGCCCCAAACCTTAGCACCCCTTTCAGTATTTCTTTATATTGCTTGAACTCAATACATTGCCGGTACTCCATCCTCTGCACCTCACGTGGAGCATGCCAAAGAATGAGCCCTTGGCTCATATTTAAAGGCCCTTGGCCTTTAAAAAGCAGTTTACATGAAAAGCTATAAACTCAATAGCATATTGTTCAAAAGCAAATGCCCAAAAGCTGTAAACGCAAAAGTTAAAATCCATACAGCTCTGAGTCAACGTAAAACGCGGAAATCCGTACAAGTCTGCCACGTCAGCATGTCAATGTAAAATCCGAAAATCCGTACAGCTCTGTCAGCGCAAAATCCAGGACTCCGTATTGCTGCCACATCATCTTCTCCGCATGTCTATGTGTGCGCTTGCTTTATATTAATGCCTTTATGTCGCTTGGGCCCCATCAAACGGGGTCCATAAGTTGGTGGGAACTTCTTCCGCTTCTTCTTCTGATGCTTCTGCTTCTTAGGGTTTGGGCTTCTCGGCTGGGATCTGTAGGTTGGCTCCGTTCTTCAGTGGCATGACACGTCAGCAATTTGTGACAGTTGTCATACTGAATAGCTCGTATAAGATGGTTCTAATTCTCTTTTTTCCAAGAAAAAGATCCTTCCATTAGTTAATAACAACTGCTCAGGGGGCTACAAATTGCCCCAACAAGAGAAAACAACCACATAGGTAGGCGGTAATGCCATCTAGGAGCCCCATGGACCATGTAGAAAAACCCTGATCGCCAAAATCATAGGAATGCCTCGCGGCGCTCCCGCATGCGGTTGGAGCTGCCCTTAAGCCTTTCAAACTGTCCTCTGAGTGTATGGATCAACTCCAACAAGATGTCTCGTACAGTCCATGCCCATGGGATGGCCTCGAAAAAGTCAGGCTGCAAATGAGCTCTCAACAGAACTCTCTATCACTGCTCCGCTCCTGAGGTGTAAGCTTTGTAGCGGACTGGAGTGTAGGGCAACCCTCCTGTATCAAAATCATCCTTTTGGGCCCGTGAGAGTGTTGTCTACATGTCGACAAGGCAGGTATCAGCCGCAAAATCCGAAGCCAAACCTGCTATGCCATGGTGACTCAAGTGGGTGGTCACAAGCAGCACGGCTCGCTGCTGCCTGCAGGCTCGCCGGACGGCCACTTGTCACAAAGTGATGACGTGGCTACGGACAGCAGAAACCCTAATTTTAGCCAAAAACCCTAAAATTCTTGCAAACCCTAATTTCCGGAAATTGCGGAGGCCAAAAAAAAAAATTTGATGAGCGACTCAAATCCTAGCTTTTTTTTTTTTTTTTAAATGATGAGCGACGCAAATCCTAGCTTTTTGCTACGCAAGGATTTGGATGAGAGAGAGTTGAATTGCTTTATTTTAACTCTCATTGAGAGAGAGAGAGAGAATTTGCTTTTCCTTTCAAGCTTTTGGGGCTCTGCTTTTGGGCATCCCTTGTAACCTTTAAATTAGTGGTGAGGGCCTCACTTCTCAAAGCATCTGGACGCAGACTCTGAGAGTGAATCCCGACCCACTCTCTTGTACTTTGAACTGATTAATACAAAAAGAAATACCAAAAGGGACGCCAGTCTTTGGGGCCAATATCTCTAGGCACGGAACTCCGCCGGGCCATTGCAAATCTATTGTGATCTGTGAATTGTTTTGAAGTGGTTATGTGGTGCTGTCGCGATTGATTCTTGACTTGGAGTGTCAAGTGTGTTACACCACTGTAGACCAACCAACTCCCAATTGCGCTCGCTCAATGGGCAACTAGCCACTAGCACATGGTGACTCTCCTTGGTTGTCTGTTGTCCCACAAGCATCCCCAAAAGTCTGTCAGAAACTCAGCCATGAGATCCTCATCCTACTAGTGAATTGCAGAGCAGGACAGGCCTCCCTCCGTGTGGCCAATATGTGACGCCCCAGTCGTGCTATGTTTTGAAAGAAGGAAATCCCTGGGTGAAAGAAGGAGATCCCTGGGTGGCCAGCTAAAGCAAAAAGATCCCGCCTCACCTCGGTCCCACTACACTCGCACCAAAGGGCGACTCTCCCAAGCCCATAGCTGCTAGTGTCCGGTCTCGAGATCTCACGGGTCAAGATCAAGCACGGGTCACGCGTCATGGGTCCTCCCTCTGATGCCCACAACTCAAATCCGCTGGAAGCAGCACTCTGCTACCTCTGGTGCCTCAGTAGTAACTCTGTGGAGGCGACCCTCTCGCTGAACCTCAAAGAGCATGCAAAGGCCTGAGTTTGAACAAGGCCTAACTACGATGAGGACCTCAAGGTGAGTGAAAGCCCGAATCGAGAGGAGTGTGTGTATACAATTCTGGCATTACACATTGTATTAACTGACAAAGTTTGTACTTTATCTTGGGGTCGGTGACCCCAAGATTTTGATTATGGAAAACATTTTTTGTTTAAGAGGGAGGGAGGGATAAAATACCTGGGGTTTTCCTAAGTGCCGTGTTGTTGTTGTAGCACTAACTGCACACCATGCTCAAAGTTAATGTTCAAAGGTATATAAACAAAACAAAGCCACAATTAGCAATAAGAGAACCTTCCATCATTATTGGTGACTAGCCATCTTCCATAGTGCTCATAGTAGGTTTTCAGTTTTCTTCTACAATATATGAGGGCTTTCTGTGCTAGCCATTACCATCACCAAGATATTATCTACTTCTGAACAGATATAATTTTCTTGTCCTCTCACGAGGACAAATCTTGATGTAGTATCAATTGTACTTAATCGAAGAGCCCAATGTAGAGATGGCAAACGTGTCCTTGTATGGTTAATCACCATCCTTTTCCCCCTCGCTGTTACGATCATGTCCATCTCCATAGAAAAATATTCTGGAATACTACAGCATATTTGGCTCCCAAAATTAGTGAAGCAAAGTGGGTCAATTTTTTACTCACTCATACGATACACCACAAAAAAGTTCATGACAAGGGGGAAAAAAAAAAGAACAACTTCATGGACTTACCAGTAATGGAGGCAACCTCAGGCCACAATGGTAGCACAAAAAAGGTTCCTCACATGAAAAAAACGAACATGAGTTTCAACTTCATGAACTTACAAGTAAATATGGAGACAACCCATCAAGCCACAATGGTGGGCTGATGCTAGCGCATCTAAGCTGGCTTTCATGCTACGCTAGCGAGCAGCCACGAGTGACAGGTCCCTTTTGCCACCAGTTCAAAATCTAAGAGACTCATCAGAGAATGACGGGTTTTTTATGTCAAGACTCAATAATCGTTGATAGCCTACATACTCACATACTCCAGACATCCTGTAGTCACAAAGATACTACAGAATCTTTTGCAACTTCCTCAGGGCACGCCGATCCCCTCCCATACCCTACTTCCCATTTCCATCGCTGGCAGAGAGAGAGAGAGAGAGAGAGAGAGAGAGAGAGAGAGAGAGAGAGAGGTGCTCTTTCTCAATCTCAAGGCAGAAGCTGCAGCCCTCAAAGGTAAGCTGATGAAGTTGCAGGCCTAAAGGAGCTGAATTGGGACTGCAGCTCTCAAAAGGACGGAAGCGACAGGGCTGTTCATGAGCGAGCCTTCCCTTCCCAGAGTTCTCCCATCCTGGCACCTCAGATAGCTGGAACTTCATCAGGAATTTTATGTGGTTTGGTCATGCACCATGAAGGTTGAAACATTGTAAAGCATGGTCTTGCGCAATACTATGTCTCATGTCTCTGCTTTGCTTTGCGCACGGAGTGAGAGAGAGAGAGAGAGCGCCAGACTCCCATGCAAAAAGGGGAAGAAGGGGGGGGGCGGGGGGGGGGGGGAGAGAGAGAGAGAGAGAGAGAGAGAGAATCTGAATGGATTCTCCTTTCAATCTATCTATACTAATAGCTAAAGGGGGAGGGAATTCCGGTTCCACACACACACACCCCCCCTTTGCCACGCGTCATAAGCTCCTCACTCCGACGCGCTCAAGCAGTGTAATCTGAGGAGAGAGAGAGAGAGAGAGAGAGAGAGAGAGCCAGCCTTGACGTCGGTTTGTCTGGCACGTGACATGCACAGCCCTACGTGTACGGAGAAGCCATGCACTAGGTGACACGTGTACGGGGGAGCCTTACACCAGAGAGAGAGAGAGGGAGAGAGCACGCCTGCTGCTGTTGCAGCCCTGCACCCACAGCCGGAGGTGGCCCCTCCGCGAGAGAGAGAGAGAGAGAGAGAGGGAGAGAGGGAGAGAGCACGCCGGTTGCGTCTCTGTGTCAGCGCTCAAAAAAAAACTTTTTTCCAGAAACTTGGCAAACCTACATATGTGAAATAGCATAGGTAAATCGAGGTTTTCTCACCTTCAAATATAAAATTTAGAGGTGGGATTACACTAAACCTAGGTTTTTTTCGAGCATTGCCTGGCTCCGACTTCAATCCAACGTGTTGTGTCTGTGTCAGCATGTAGATCCAGTGCTTGAAAAAAACTTTTTTCTAATAACTTGGCAAACCTGCCTATGAGATTCAGTGTTCGGAAAAAATGTGTCGTTTTCAATTTCAATCCAACGTGCTGCGTCTGTGTTAGCACGTGCGAGAGAGAGAGAGAGAGAGAGAGAGAGAGAGAGAGAGAGAGAGAGAGAGGTGTGCCACCAAGTCAGTGTTCGAGAAAAATCATTCCTCCAAGGGATGGAATTTCTCCTTTTTCCCTTGCCCTCAACCGGCATTTTTTAATTGAAAACGGCACGATATTATGGTGAGACACATATTTCCCAAACACAGCACTACTCGAAAAAAACTTTCTTCTAATACTTTATTCGAAGATATTGGGTCCTACTCGGTCTACACCCCAATTAACCCGAATCTCGGCAGATCCGCGGTGCCCTCGCCAAGCAAAAGAAAATACTTCGATTTCTCCTCTGTGTTCCTGCGCGTGCCCCGCAGCTCCATACCGACTGAGGACAGAGCCCCCCCACCCCCCCTTCAACCCCCCGCCTGCTTCTGAACACCGCGTGCTCCAGCTCCGCGCATCCGTTTCAATCACGTCCAGCCCAGAGCAAGGCCACTTCTTGCACAACACCTTGGCCTTTTCACCATCGTAATGGAGCGCATAGACCTCCGTCCCCTGCCGAACCTGCACACTCCACCCCTCTCCGCGGAGACGATAGAGGACCAACGCAAAAAATCCCTCCTATCTCGCCCTCGCTGTCAACATGGAAAAGACCACAACTCTCCTCATCGGATATTTCCCGCCACGTTAAAATTCTTCTTCCCTCTCTCTCTCTCTCTCTCTCTCTCTCTCTCTCTCTCTCTCTCTCTCTCTCTCTCTCTCTCTCTCTCTCTCTCCGCCACATGCCGCCCCCGACTCTCTTTTCCCTAAAGCCTGAAGAGCATCTCCTCATATTTTCCTTAATTCACCCCAAACCAGAATTGGGCACGCCTACTAACTTGGCAGACATACCTAGGAGAAATTTTGTAGGTGGGATTCTGTGTTCGGGAAAAATGTGTCTCAGCTTAATATCGTGCCATTTTCAATTTCCAAAATGTTGTTTGAGGGCGAGGGGAAAAGGAGATATTCCGCCCCAAAAGAGAGAAAAATAGTGTAAAAATCCAAAAAAAAACTTTATTCAAGGAAAGGAATTTTGTATGGTTGGAAAAATGATTTTTCAAGCAATGCTGCTACCGTGTGTGCTTCTGGGACCTGGCTCCACCTTTGATCCAACGTCTTCTCAGAAATCTATTCAATGCTCATAGAATTCACCATGATATTGTTAGAGTTGCGTCCCGCACGGCTGTTAGAGGGGTTGTAGGGCATTGTCAAGGAATGCAGTGTAAGTGCCAGATAAAACTCACTAAGCGCTGCAGCCACTCTGTGGGACGTCGACTGTTCAGTGCAAGGAGGACATTGAACCCCGTAACCACGTGGTGGGACGGGGATCTTAGACCGAGGTTGTTGAGAGAAAACGTAGTGCGTAGCTCCGCCTTGGTGGACATGTATCAATAAATGTGGTGCATTTCATAAACAAAAAGTGCGTGAGGAGCCTCTTGATCGAGATGTCGTCTCTTAGAATGCGCGCACTAATTGCGGGATAGACGTCGATTGTTCGGTGCACGGAGGACATTGAACCCCCGTAACCACGTGGTGGGACGGGGCTCTTTGATCCAGATTCTTGAGAGAGAACGTTGTGCTGAGCACCGCCTTGGTCAACATGTATCAATAAATGTGGTGCATTTCACAAAGCACAAAAAGTGCGTGAGAAGCCTTTTGACCGGGAAGCTACTCTGTGGGACACGTCGTCTCTTGGAATGCGCGCACTAATTGCGGGATAGACGTCGATTGTTCAGTGCAAGGAGGACATTGAACCCCCGTAACCACGTGGCGGACGTGGTGGGACGGGGCTCTTCGATCGAGGTTCTTGAGAGAAAACATCGTGCTGAGCACCGCCTTGGTCAACATGTATCAATAAATGTGGTGCATTCCACAAAGCATAAAAAGTGTGTGAGGAGCCTTTTGACCCGGAAGCCACTCTATGGGACACGGACTGTTCAGTGCAAGGAGGACATTGAACCCCCGTAACCACGTGGTGGGACAGGCCTCTTAGACCGAGGTTGTTCAGAGAAAACGTAGTGCGTAGCACCGCCTTGGTCGACATGTGTCAATAAATGTGGTGCATTTCATAAAGCACAAAAAGTGTGTGAGGAGCCTCCTAATCGAGATGTCGTCTCTTGGAATGCGCGCACTAATTGCGGGATATGTCCAACTGGGGCAGGGCCAAGAAGCTCCTTCAATGCACGGAGGACATTGAACCCCCATAACCACGTGGTGGGATGGGGCTCTTAGACCGAGGTTGTTGAGAGAAAACGTCGTGCTTAGCACCGACTTGGTCGACATGTATCATTAAATGTGGTGCACTTCACAAAGCACAAAAAGTGTGTGAGGAGCCTCCTAACCGGAATGTCGTCTCTTGGAATGCACTAATTGCGGGATATGTCCAACTAGGGCAGGGCCAAGCAGCTCTGTGCTATTTTCGGCACAGATGTGAAGCGAGGGTGTCTCTCTAGATGCAATCACATTCGCTTGCATCTTGAAGGTCAAAGATGGCATGGAGAAGGGGGAGATCTACGAGGAGACGTGTGTAGCTTGGGCTCTTACAGTGGGGGAAGGAAAGGCAAGGGTCCAGGTCGCGAAGCTCTGAGCTATTTTCAACAGATGCAAAGAGAGCACATCTCTCTAAACGCAATCACAGACACTTGCACCTTGAAGGTATGTGGCCGATGCTAATATGGGTAAAAGAATTCACGATGGTATTGTTAGACTGAGGTTTCTGAAAGAAAACATCGTGCTTAGCATTGCCTTGGTTGACATGTATCCCAGATGTAGTGCACTTCATAGAGCACTAATTACAGGATATGTCCTGGCTCTGTGATATTTTTGGCAGATGCAATCACATTCTCTTGAATCTTAAAGGAAAACATGACAAGGTGAAGGGCGGGGGTCTACGACGAGACGTCTGAAGCTCGGGCTCTACAATGGGGGAAGGAAAGACAAGGGTTAGGGTCGCGAAGCTCCGAGCTATTTTCAAGCAGATGTAGAGAGAGGGCACAATCACGTACACTTGCACCTTGGAAGGCATGTGGCATTACACATGAATTCGCAATGATATTGTTAGACTTGGGTTGTTCAAAGAAAAAGTCATGCCTAGCATCGTCTTGGTCCACATGTATCAATAAGTGATGTGCACCACATAAAGCACAAAAAGTGCGCGAGGAGCTTCCTAACCGGGATGTCGTATCTTGGAATGCACTAATTGGGAGATATGTCCAACTGGGCAGGGCCAAGAAGCTTTGTGCTATTTTCGACAGATATGAAGCGAGGGTGTCTCTCCAGATGCAATCACATTCGCTTGCATCTTGAAGGCGAGCAAATGGCATGGAGAAGGGGTGTCACAAGCCGATGACACAAGCGGATGACACAAGCGGATAACACGCGTAGAGAGAGAGAGAGCGAGAGAGAGAGAGAGAGAGAGAGAGGCTGTCGAAGGGGGTCGGCCATGCCGCCGCTGAAGGCGGTGCCATTTCCTTTGCAGCGGCTCACCCCCTAGCCTCCATCACTCTCCTCCACACTTTCTCTTCGTAGCCTCACCTCCTGTCATACTTGCCCACATTTTTTGCCTCCTTACGATTGCTACACATATGGATTGACAGAGAGGCGAATAGCCTCTAAGCACGAGACAAAAAGAGGTGAATAGTCTCTGCAATAGCAAGAAGAGAGAGAGAAGAGAGAGAGGGAGAAGGGGTTGCCATCACGCGACGGGGGGTTTAAGAGAGATTAAATGGCAGGCATCGGTCATTTCTACTTTGAGAAACCTTGACCTCTCACTAAAATGCGCCTTTCTCCCTTGTCTTGTCCTCCTCCTCCTGTCACCCTTGAACAACAAAACCCTCCCTCTCCCCAAGGTGTTGCCGACACCCTCCATCTAGGACTATGAGAGAGCGAAAGAGCGTGTTCTACAGCACTGCTGGTGGTTCTCAGATGTAGTCCTCCTGCACAAGTTGCTGTTCCACTAGAACTCTAACTCCCAAAGCTGAGAGCATCTTCAAAGATTCTCTCTCCCATTTCTTTTTCTCGATGTGTAACACGTACTCGCATACAGACTCTCATACTGGCACATTCATAAATAAAACCCCAATAGTCTTTGGATACTCGACCTAGATTCTCTCCCCTCCCCCCCTTTCCATGTCAGCGCGGGGAGAGAGAGAGAGAGAGAACCTTGTGCCCCCCCAGTGCTCCTCCCTGGCGCCCTGCCCCACGAGCTCGCCCTCTGTCCGCCAGCAAACTGGCTTGCGCACACACATTGCGAGGCCCCGTTTGCAAGTGCGAACAGAGGTCCGATCTGCTCAAAACGGATTTTTGCAACAGCACAAACACCTCCCTCTTCTCCGCCCTTCCCACAGAGAGAGAGAGAGAGAGAGAGAGAGAACTCCCCCTGCTGGTCGTAAGTGACACACACACACAGACACAGGGGACAGCCCCCCTGCTGGTTGTAACTGTGTGTGTGTGTGTGTGTGTGTGTGTGTGAGAGAGAGAGAGAGAGAGAGAGAGAGAGAGAGATCGCCTAGCGTAGCCGCCCTTCCACTTTCTAGAGAGAGAGAGAGAGAGAGGGTCTGGCGGAATCACACGAGGCACAGAGAGAGAGATGGATGGAGCCTCTCCATCGACTCTCCACTTCCTCTCCGCCTATAACCCAGAACGGATCTCCTTCCAATTCCATGCAATTCACCCTTTTTTTTTTGAAATTGTCCACAAATACTCGGTATTTACACTAAAACTTGTAAAAGCTCAATTTTCTCCAAGGTAGGCTCAAATTTTCAAAATCTAGCCTAGGTTTTGCAATTTTAGCTGGATGTTTTACATGGGCCTCTAAAAGAGAAGGGGCGGGCGGGCGGGCGAGCGGGCGGGGCACATAAGATCCTTCGAGAAAGGTTTGCCTCAGCTCAGCCTTCGCGACCGGTTGAAAATCAACATTAGCCAGCTGCAAACCATGACAAAGGGAAGAAAAATCGATAAAATAAGCAAAGAAATAGTTTAAAAATCTTGCAAATTTTGAAAATTCTACTAGTATTCTTGATTTGCATCTTTACGATGAAACCTAGTTGTTTTGGAAAAAAGACTTTCTCGGACACTAAGTCTTGAGTCGAGAAAAGAGAGAGAGAGAGAGAGAGAGAGTGCTTGAAAAAGCCTAGGTTTAGTGTTATCCCACCAACAAAATTTGATATTTTCTAAATTTTAAATTCCTACAAAAATTTGGACAAATCTAGTATAAAAAATTTAAATGTAGTCAATTTACTACTTAACATTAGTCTTTCTAAGTTTTTGAAAAAAAAGTTGTGAGAGAGAAAGAAAGAAAAGACCCATCACTGCTTTTAGGATCAATTTCAAAATTAGGAAAAGATACAAGCAAAATTAACTTTTTTCCTAAAACTTGTAGAGCCTACATTAGAAAAATCTAAAAAAATCTTAGAGGTAAAAACTTGAAGAGAGATTGATTTGGGAAATGAGAGGTATCAAAGGTTATCAGTTATTTTCTTGTAGGATATGCATGCCTCAGCTATGGTCACGGATTTTGAGCCTCCGAGTAGAATACAACTATGCATACCAATTAGCAATTGTAATCGGCTCAAGCATTAAATAGCGAGAGAAGAGTTGTGAAAGAGCTATGTGGCTCACAAAGAGAAGGTGATGCCATCCCCTTGACCAATGTTCACAAAAAATCAAGGCTTGGTGTATTTTAACGAGTTGAAATTGCAAAACTTCTGTTAGATTCCAAGCTTTGTAGACATGTAGTAGTGTTAGTGTGTATACGCGCTTCACCAGGGGCACTTTTCTCCCACTGGGTTTTTCCCCCTGGACATCCGGTGTGAAAGGACACCTTATCTCTTAGGGTTTCATATAAGCTTTGTAGCTCCAAGTTTGTATACACTATTATTCTAATACAGAGAGAGAGAGACTATAGAGATCTCGTACGCAAGCTCTGTGTCTTCTCCTTCTCCATCTTCTTCCTACTCTGAGTTGCTGTCTTCCTTCTGTTTCCTGTTTCATCATCTTCAATAATTGGTATCAGAGCGAGGTGATTTCCAGAGCCTTTACTTGCGTTTTCGCGTCCGCGCGCGCAGTCGCAGTTTTCAGGCAGTTTTCGGAAAATTTGCTCGTGGGAGCATCCTTGACGTTCCGGGAGTATTCTGAATAGGTGACCTCCAGTTTTACCCCCCTTTCGAAGCCGTTCAAGCCCTCAGAATTTTGTTCTGAGCAGCGTAGCAGAAATTACTTTTCGGAGGCGTTTAGATAAAGAGGGTGTGCTTTTTGACAGATTTTCTTCAGGTAAACAGTTCTTTTGGGAAGTAGCTTGTCTTAGCTTTGTGCTGAGATTTTGTGTAGAGTTTTGCTTGCATTGGAGAGGAGATTTGCGAATCTCTTGGAGGTTCTTTTGCTCTCTTGTGTGCATCCACAGTATGGCTCAATCTACGGAGAAAGAGATTTTTGGTGCGTTTACATCCGAAGACAAATTGGATGGTACCAACTATTCTCTTTGGTCTTTTATGGCCAAAAATGTTTTGGTTGGTAAAGGATTGTGGGATTATGTATCTGGAGATGAAGTTCGTCCAGGTAGCATTGCACCTGCCACGCTTAGTCGTGGTGTAGCTGTTGGTGCAGGACCCTCACAAGTCACTCCAGAGCAAAAGAGATGGGATACTAAAGATGCACAAGCTATGGCTGTGATTGCCTTAACCATAAAGAGGACAATCACACCACATATCAGATCTTGCAGAACTTCTGAGGATGCTTGGAACACTCTGCAAGCTATGTTTGGAGGAAGAAACGCTGCCAGAATAGAGTTTTTGAAGAAACAACTTGACAAAATACAGATGGACAAAGGTGACGATATCGTCGAGCATCTTACAAAAATCAGGGATCTTAAAAAGCAATTGCTTAGCATTGATGAAGTGATTCCAGAGAAGGACTTGGTTTCCAAAACACTCAATTCACTACCACCATCTTATTTGACTTTTCAGACTTCTTTGACTCTGTTTTTGCGAGTTAATCCTGAGCCTCTTCATTTTGAAGAGTTAGTGGCTTTGCTATTGCAGGAGGATCAATCACGTAAGAACAAGTCTTTACAGGTGGATGGTATGGATCATGCTCTTGTTGTACAGAACAAAAACAAGGATAAAGAGAGTGCTCATCACTCCAAGTCTGGTGCAGGACAGTCTTCAGAGAAGTCTAAAGGTGATTCCGACAAGTCCAAGAAGAAAGGTAAATGTCACTACTGCAAGAAACCTGGTCACTACATTAGTGAGTGTAAAAAGCGAATTGCTAAAGAAAAGAAGAAAGAGTCAAGTTTGGTTGTTTCAGCTTCTGGTGATTCTTCTATAGCTAAAGAAGAGTCTGCAAACTTTGTGCAGGATTCTTATGCTTTTGTAGTATGTTCAGATTTTTCTGCTTACAGTGTTGACAAGACACAAATGATTTGGTACTTTGATAGTGGTGCATCCAAGCATATTACTTCAAGGAAGGATTTGTTTTGTTCATTGGATGTAGCTCTAGCAAGAAAGAAAGTGACATGTGCAAATAATGCTTCTTATCCAATCAAAGGCGTTGGTAAGATTTTGATTACCATTTCAGATGGTTCAGATTTATGCTTGCCAGATGTCTTATATGTTCCAGGGATCAAGAAGAATTTGTTGTTTGTATCCTCTCTTTCAAAAAATGGTCTTCGGGTCATTTTTGAGGATGACAGATGTGTCGTATGAGATATGATAATCTTGATCAATCTTTTGATCAGCATGTGACACCTCATGATGTAGAGGAAATTGTGCGTGAAGAGCAAGAAGTTCTCAGGGAAGAAAGAACCTTGCCTAAATGGGTTCAGAAAACTTTGCAGGATAGCAAGTTGGATGCACCGTTGCCATGAAAAACACGTGCTGGTACTACTTTTGGCAGAGAGCAAGTAGATTTGGCTTGCTTTAGCACTCTTTGTGATGCAGATGAGCCTGATTCGTTTGAACAAGCTTTAGAGTGTGTTCAGTGGAAAGATGCTATGCAGCAAGAAATTGATTCTATTCATAAGAATCATACATGGGATCTAGTGGACTTTCCTACATGTAAAAAACCTATTGGTACAAAGTGGGTTTTTAAGGTAAAAAGGAAACAAGATGGTACTGTTGACAGGTACAAAGCAAGGCTTGTGGCAAAAGGCTATGCGCAACAGAAAGGCATAAATTATGATGAAACCTTTGCTCCTACTTCTCGTGCGTCCACATTTAGATCACTAGTTGCAATTGCTGCTCATCATGGTTGGAAAGTGCATCAGTTGGATATCAAAACTGCTTTTTTGAATGGTGATTTGCAGGAAGAAGTTTATGTAATTCAACCAAGTGGTTTTGTTGTAAAAGGTCAAGAGCAAAAGGTATGTAGATTGCGTAAAGCTTTGTATGGTCTCAAACAGGCTCCAAGAGCATGGTATGAGAAGATACATACTTATTTGATTGGCCAGGGATTTCAGAATAGTCCAACAGAAAGTACTTTGTATGTCAAAAAGAGAGATGGAGTTCTCATTATGCTAACACTTTATGTGGATGATATGCTTCTTACAGGTAATACTGCAGATGAAATTGAAGCGTTTAAAGATGCTTTGAGAAAAACCTTTGAGATGTCTGATCTTGGTTTGCTACATTATTACTTGGGTATTCAGTTTGTGCAATCAGAGGATGGCATATACAGGTTGCAAGCAAAATATTTGCATAAAATTTTGGACAAGTTTGGTATGCAAAATTGTAAACCAATCTCTACACCTGTAGAAACTGGATCAAAGTTGAGCATGCACGATGCTGGAGAACCTTTTGATGTACATACTTATGCAGCAGCCGTTGGTTGCTTGATATATTTGGCAGGCAACACTCGTCCAGACATTCAATTTGGGGTTTCACAAGCAAGCAGATTTATGCACAGCCCAGGTATGCATCATTGGCAGGCTGTGAAGCGCATACTTCGTTACCTTTCAGGTACCACTAATCTTGCCATGTTCTTTCCAAGGGGGGATATGTATGGAAAGCACAGTTCTATGCAGCTTCTTGGTTACAGCGATTCAGATTGGGCTGGTGATTTTGACACACGACATTCCACAAGTGGCAATTGTTTTTTCTTGGGAAATGCATGTATATCTTGGCTAAGCAAGAAGCAACCCACAGTGGCTACATCAACTTGTAAAGCTGAGTACAGGGCAGCTTTCACGGCAACAGTTGATTGTGTATGGATACGCAGGTTATTGGTAGATCTTTGTGAGTGTCAACAGGCACTCAATACCATTTTCACTGACAGTCAGAGTGCTATGGCAGTTGCAAGGAATCCAATATTTCATGCAAGAACAAAGCACGTAGAGGTTCACTACCACTATGTCAGGGAAAGGCTACATGCGGGGGAGATCACACTAACTTACTGTCCTACACAGGATAACATTGCAGATCTATTTACGAAGGCGTTATCACGAGAAAAGTTTGAAGCTTTCCGAAAAGCTTTGGGCTTACTCTCATACACATGATGATCTGCTACCTTGTACGGATTCACACTATCACTACAGGGGGGATTTGTAGACATGTAGTAGTGTTAGTGTGTATACGCGCTTCACCAGGGGCACTTTTCTCCCACTGGGTTTTTCCCCCTGGACATCCGGTGTGAAAGGACACCTTATCTCTTAGGGTTTCATATAAGCTTTGTAGCTCTGAGTTTGTTTACACTATTATTCTAATACAGAGAGAGAGACTACAGAGATCTCGTACGCAAGCTTTGTGTCTTCTCCTTCTCCATCTTCTTCCTACTCTGAGTTGCTGTCTTCCTTCTGTTTCCTGTTTCATCATCTTCAACAAGCTTGTCTTTAAGAAAACCGGCAAAATTTTACAACTTTTGGTGCCAATACATTCTTCAACTTTTGACCTAAAAATCGGTGGAGTTTTTAAGTGTGCCCTTATTTTCTATGTGTAAAATGTTTTTGGCAAGGCCTTGCCTTGGGCAAGTCTTTGTCATGCAAAGCGTGGTTCTACTAAGACTATGAGCATTTTCTCTCATCTAGAATCGACAATCGATCATATTTCCATACATTGCCACTTCTGTGGGCAAGTATACCCCTGTGTGACCACTCATCAATTATCCAAACAGATAAATAACTAAGCTGCATGTGACCACCCCGTTAATTTTCATTGGAAAGAAATGCCTTTTTCTTTTCTCTCTCTCTCTCTCTCTCTCTCTCTCTCTCTCTCTCTCTCCACCTATACTTTGATGGCATTCTTATCATTAACGCTCTTGACCCTCTCTTCTTCATGACAAACAAAAACATTTACTTTAGCTCACTCTCAATTGAGAGCATCATGGGCCAACAAGCCACTTTCTAAACCTTTTGCGTATGATTGATCAAGGGATGCTCATCAAACACCTAAATAAAAAAGAGGAAAACCTCCCTTACAAGCCCATACAAAACCTCCCTTGAAAGACTTTGTGTGCCCCTCATATTGGGCACACAAAGTCGTACTATCACAACTCAAGCCCATTCTTTTTTGCAACACCGACCCAATTGATGCAGCCCATGATATTAGGGCCCTCATCTAGGCTTTTTGCCACAATGGTTTTGAAAAGGCAAAATTGTGGAGATTGGTTAGGAGTCACCTCCAAAGGTACGCATCATCTTCCCATACATGCCTACTTAGTGATGTCTTTGAATTCCTAAAAATTGGAGGGAGGGCACTAGGACCCCTTAGGGGGGGGCACTAGGGGGCCTAGTGTCCCCTATAGAGGGATTATCCACTCTCCTAGTGTGGGAGAAGGAGGGTCCTCTCTCTTCCACTCGTGAGCAACTACCCCACCATACAAAACCCCAATAAAAAAGTGGCACCCTAAGGCTTGGGCACACACGCCAAACTTTTAATAAACACTTGCCTAAAGACCAACAAGCCTACTCTACCCCTCATGCCAAAAATACCAGAGAGAACGTTGGGTTGTGGATTGACTCAAGAGGTTACAAAAAGAGACCCTTTCATTTAAATGATGCCTCTAAAACTGACTCACCACTCCCCTTTCCCATAGAATTAAAAAAACCCCACTCTCTCTATCCGACTCTTTTTGGAGGGAAACCTTGAGTGAAGAGAACATCTATATAAATGGAGAAATTCCAGGGAAGATCACTCCAACCCTTGCTTCTCAACTCACGACCTACATCTTACCTATGGAGTCTCCAAACCAGGTCTTTTTTTCTCTAAGTTTTTGTACTAGACGGACATCTATAACATGTAAGAGTATCCCATGACACCTGCCTTCCACTTGATGAACTAACAAAAATAAAAAATAAAAAAATTTGTGGGTGATGGTGGCAGATAACAGGATACCCCTTTATCTAATGCATTGGCAAGGAGGAAAAACCCTCAAATCTCTATTTGATTATTAAAAAAAAAAAAACTTTGCCTTTTTACCATTACTCACTTTGTACTCTTGGGATGAGGTTTAAAATCTTGGGTTTTTGCAAATTTTGTGGCTTTTTTTCATGGTTAAATGGTAGATGTTTTGTGAAATCAATCTAGTAGCCTACTCTCTCTCTCTCTCTCTCTCTCTCTCTCTCTCTCATCTTAACTGGATCAGCAAACATTGTATTGGGACAGTGCAATCAGTACCATGAGCCAACATACTGTTACGTACAGCAGGCCCATGGGGGCAATTCCTCGTCAGCACTATCCAACATGGAGGTACAACCAACTTAGCTTGGGGAGTTCAAGCACCAGATCATCTAAGCGCTTAAACTGTATCATCGGCCATAATGGTGTGCATCATATTGTACATTGAAAGCAAAATTTGAGTGCTCAAACTATATTATCATCCACAATGGTACATTGAAAGCACAAGTTGTGAAAGACTTCATCATAGGGGCTTCATAGGGACCTGTTTGAGACTAAGGGGGATAATAAATCCACCAAAATGGGCCTCCATACCTCAAGGCCTACTTCTTTAGCAGTGATTGTGGAGAAGCTCTCTTGTAAAGCCTGGGTGACTAGACTTAGGATCCACCTCCCAACCTCCCAACCTCCCAATATAAAGGCAGGCTCCTAGCCTCATGCCCTAGCCGGATCCCCTTGTCCACACTGCCTAGCCTGGCCCCTGGCCCAGTTCATGACTCCCTGGCCTTGCCCTTGTCCTGACATTACTCCCCCCTTAAGGAAGAGTTTTCGTCCTCGAAAACAAAAGTGGGAAACTTCTTCTTAAGAGCACTAATGTTTTCCCAAGTGGCACCTTCCTTAGGTCGATCTTTCCACTTGATTAAAGCTTGTCGACGTACATGATGATGCATATGTAACTCATGATAGTCAAGAATTCGTTCAGGTTCATGCGGTAGGGTAGAAGGTTCAACAAAATCAACCAAAATCTGTTGGTCAATGACATTGTCATCCCCATGTAATCTCTTACGTAAATGGCTTACATGAAACACCGGATGGATACGAGAATTTGTAGGTAACGATAGTTTGTAGGCACGATCACCCACTCGCTTGAGTATTTTGAAAGGCCCACAATATCTTGGAGATAATTTAGGTGTTGGCCCTGTTTTCAGACTTTTTGAATCTTTGGCACACGTAAAAATACTTCATCTCCTTCCTCGAAGGTAACTTGCCGATGTTTCCCATCAGCGTACTTCTTATACCGGTCCTGCGCTTGTTGGACGTTCTGACGAGCGAGTTTCAGCATATCCATGTGGTCTTGGAGAAAATCCTTATTCTGTTGGAGTTTTTCGGTTGCCTAGGTTGAAAACCATACATGAGCATGAAAGGACTAAATCTAGTTGTGGCATGCTTAGCACTGTTGTAAGCAAACTCAAGAAGAGGTAGATATTCTTCCCGGTCTGTTTGTTTCTTGCTAATGTATGCGCGTAGCATATCCTCTAGCACTTGGTTAACTCCTTCAGTTTGACCATCCGTTTCTGGATGATCGGCTGTACTGAGGTTGAGTTGTGTACCTAATCGTAAAAACACAGCCCTCCAAAAATGACTGTTAAACTTGGGATCACGATCACGCACAATGTTACTTGGCAAGCCATACAACTTGTATAGATTATCCACAAATAACTTGGCTAATTTTGGAGTCTTAATCGTTGATTTGGTTGGAATAAACTTACAGAGTTTAGTCAACTGGTCTACGACCACCCATACTGAGTCATGACCTCATACAATGGTTGGTAAACCCACAATAAAATCCATAGAGATACTCATGCTCGTATTTTTACGAAAATAGACTTGCGGTCGGGTTATCACCAAGTATGTATTCGACTTGCTAATATACCCAAAACTGCATTCCGAACAAGGTTTGGACACTACGAGTTTTTGGTTATGCCTTTTGGGTTAACCAATGCGTCCGCAACATTCATGACATTTATGGATAGTGTCTTGAAATCGTACTTGGGCAAATTTGTCATCGTCTTCCTCGATGACATTCTAATATACAGTGCTTCTGAGGAAGAACACTTACAACATCTGAAGCAGGTGTTTGAATTGTTACAAACAAACCAATTATATGCCAAGGAGTCTAAGTATGATTTCCTGAAAGAGAAAATTCACTATCTTGGGCATGTTATTTCAGCTACTGGACTACAGATGGATCAATCCAAAGTGCATACCATTCGGCAGTGGCCTTCTCCTAAAAATCTGAAAGAGTTACAGTTTTTTTTAGGATTTGCAGGTTTTTATCGAAGGTTCGTTAAAAACTATGCTAACATTGTTGTTCCCATGACGGACCAACTGAAAAGCAAAGGCAAGACCTTTCTATTACCATATACATGTGGTAGTGATGTGTGGGAACACACTAGAACCGTCGGGGCATTTTTTCCCTCTTTAGGAGGTTTTTTCCCATCGTGCATTGTATATACGCCCATCACTCTAGGGCTATCTATCTTTCCATTGCACACTAAGTAACTCACTCTCTATTGTGTGCCTTGAGCTTCCTTCGTCTTCTCCAAGCTGTGTGCGTTTCTCTGCAACCCTAATTCCAACAATTGGTATCAGAGCAAGTCACATCCTCCCGGGCTTAGTCGCCAGCTGCTCCAGCACACGCCTGCTCACTTTCTCCGATTTCAGTGAGATTTGGCGAGCATTCGCAAGTCGACAAATATTTTGAGTAAGCTCAAAGAGCTTGGTCTGCTCAGAATTTTGATTTGGGCTCATTTCGGCCTCCATTTCCACTACATGCAATATTGCACATGCTATTTCGTCATTTTGTGCAGAATTTATGTGCCGTTTTCTGCATAACAGGTGTCTTATAGTCTTCTGCAGTTTGTGTTATACAGCAAAGGTTCTTCCCGCTCCGTTTCTCCTATTTTCAGGCAGTTTTCACATCAGGTGCAACATTTACCATGGCTGACAACAACAACACAGATGTGTTCAAGATGTTTGTTGCTGAGGACAGGTTGGATGGGGACAACTACCCTATGTGGGCTTATATGATGCAACATGTTCTTGTGTCAAAGGGTGTCTGGAACATTGTGCACGGCATTGATGTACGTCCTGGTTCTGAGGATGTAGGCAATGTTGAGGATGTTGCAGGTCTTGCTGCAAGGATTGCAGTTGTTAGAGTTGTTTTGCCTACAACAGAGAGCAAGCTCGTTGGGATGTTAAGGATGCGCAGGCTCATGCATTGATTGTGTTGTCTGTGAAGCGCACCATTGTTTCTCACATCCGTTCAACAAAATCTACAAAAGAGGCTTGGGATATTTTAGCATGTCTTTATGCAAGCCGCAATGAGGCTAAAATTGCTTTGTTGCGTAAAGAGCTGGAGTCGAAGATTATGCATGAGGAAGATGATATGGACACTTTCCTTGCTAGTGTCAAGGATATCAATGAGCAGCTTATTTCTGCAGGTGAAGTCATTTTAAACAGTTCCCTTGTGCAGACTGTCCTTGATGCCTTACCAGATTCCTACCAGATTCCTACCAGACTTTTGCTAGTACTTGGAGACTTATGACCCAAGGAAATCCTGAAGTTGTCAAGTTTGATGCATTATGCACATTGCTGTTGCAAGAGTCACTTTCTAGAAAAAACGGGACTAGGCAGCGTGCAGTTGAACAGGCTTTTATTGCTTCTCAGAGAAAGGGTGGTAACAGTAATGAAGCCACTTCTTATGGTTCTGCTACGAGTGGCAAAAATTATGTTCCTAATGCTTTTGCTGGCAGCAATTTGTCTGGAAATTCTGGTGATAAAGGCAAAAAAAAGATGTGTTGCCATTATTGTAAAGCCAATGATCACTTGATCAAGGCGTGTCCTAAGTTGAAGGCCAAAGAGGCTAAGAAGAAAGAGGGTGGTTCCACCGCAAATGCTGGTTCCACTACAAATGCAGCCATTGTTGAGTCTTCTGTGAAAGGAGACCGTGTTGCTGATGTTGATGCAGAATGGGCTTTTAGTGCAGAGTGCACTTACAATCCTGCTGTCCATGATGCATGCTTGTCTTTTGCTGCAGATTCACATGTGTGGTATTTCGACAGTGGTGCTACAAAGAACATTACCTCACATCGTGAATTGTTTACCTCTCTCGAGTCTGTCCCTCGTGGGAATTCAGTCACTTGTGCCAACAATGCCTCTTATCCAGTTCAGGGAGTTGGAAAGATTGTGCTTACTGCTGCTAATGGCAGTTCTTTCACACTCGTTGATGCACTTTCTGTACCTGGGATCAAGAAGAATCTCTTGTCTGTATCCGCACTTGCTAGACTTGGACTTGTAGTCAAATTTATGGATGACAGATCTGGCCTTTTGTGCCATGGGCTGTATAAGCTCACTTTGTATGACAAGTGTGGACAAAATTTTGCAAATGTTGTTGCAGATTCAAGGGCTATTTCAGATGCAAAACTTTGGCATGCACGTTTTGGTCATCTGAATTTTGCCAGTTTGCTGCGTTTGTAGAAATCTGATATGGTTGCTTCTTTGCCGCCTCTTGAAGCACCTGTCAAACATGTTTGTGAAGGTTGTATTTTGGGTAAGATGCAGCGTTCTAAATTTCCAAAGGATGGTTCAGTTCGGGCCACATGCAGGTTGCAGCTTGTGCATAGTGATGTTTGTGGGCCCATGCAAACTCCGTCCTTGGGCAATTACTTGTACTTCGTGACTTTCATTGATGATTACTCCAGGCATGCATGGGTATTTCCGCTTAAAGCGAAGTCCGAAGTTTTTATGTGCTTCAAACAATTTCTGGCTATGGCTGAAAATGTCTCGAAATGTACTATGGGCACCCTCCGTTCCGATCGAGGGGGGGAGTATATGTCTCATGAATTTAATGCATTTCTGGCTAGTCGTGGGATAAAACACCAATGTACAGTGCCTTATACACCTCAGCAAAATGGTGTTGCTGAGAGGAAAAACAGGTCACTTATAGAAATGGCACGATGTATGGTCAAAAGTCAAGCTTTGCCGCATTCTTTTTGGCTTGAGGCCATCATGTGTGCCACTTATGTACTTAACAGGTGTCCTACGAAAGCTTTGCAGTCTATTACTCCATATGAATCATGGCATGATAGAAAGCCTTCTATTGAACACATGCGTGTTTTTGGCTGTTTGGCATATGCTTTGGTGCCACAAGTGCAACGCAAAAAATTGGATCATAAGGCTATCAAATGTATTTTTGTTGGTTATAGTGCTGAAAGCAAAGGGTACAGGTTGTATCATCCGCAAATAAAACGTATCCTGGTTTCTCGGGATGTAGTGTTTGTGGAAGATTCTGTTCAGCTCTTGCTGTGATGTACCAGAGACAGTAATGTAAGCTCACAGGACATTTATGACACTTTGTTGCCTCTTTTCAGTGGTGGAAATACGAATGTAAGTTCCAATGAGGCATATGTACAGCCTATGGGGGTTTCTGAAAATGTTACAGATTAGCCTATTACTGATGCATATGTACATGATGTACTTGATGAGGAAAGGGCTGAAAATGGCAGGCTAGAGGTATGCCAAAATGGCTGGTGCACACTTTGCGTGACAGTAAATTAGATGCACCTTTGTCTATTCGTACTCGTTTAGGCTCTAGCCATGCATCTTATGCATTAGATCGTTATGCTTTGGCTGTGTCTAGCTTACATGATGTTGAGGAGCCTCTGTCTTTTGATGAAGCACAAAATTCAAAAAATTGGATGGCTGCCATGCAATCAGAATATGATGCACTTATAGAAAATGACACATGGACTTTATGTGATTTGCCTCCTGGCAAAAAGGCCATTGGTACGAAGTGGGTTTACAAGTTGAAACGCAAGCCGGATGGTGAGATCGATCGCCATAAGGCTCGACTTGTTGCAAAAGGTTATGCACAACAAAAAGGCATAGATTATGAAGAGACTTTTGCTCCCACTTGTCGTATGACTATTGTACGTTTTCTATGTGCATTGGCAACTCATTTTGGTTGGGATGTACATCAATCAGACATTGTTACTGCTTTCTTGAATGGTGACATATTTGAGGAAGTTTATGTAACACAACCTCGCGGTTTTGTCATAAAAGGACAAGAGGACAAAGTGTGCAGATGTAAGAAGGCTTTGTATGGGTTGAAGCAATCTCCTCGTGCTTGGTATGAGAAAGCTGACACTCATTTGGTTAAACGAGGCTTTCGTAACAGTCCAACAAAAAGCACATTGTATGTAAAGCGTGAGGGAGATGTACTTCTCATTGTGGTTCTTTATGTTGATGATTTACTGATCACTGGATCAAGTGAGAGACATATTGCTGAATTTAAGGCTGATTTGAATGCAACTTTCAAGATGAAAGATTTGGGGCTGTTGCATCATTACTTGGGTATACAGTTTAAGCAGTGTGATGGTGGTATTGCCTTGTGTCAGAAAAGTTACATAGAGACATTGCTATGTAAGTTTGGACTTGAGGATTGCAAACCTATTGCCACTCCCATGGAAACATGTTTGAAGTTGAGTCTACATGATGCTGGCGATCCTGCTGATGTCACTCTTTACCAAACTGCTGTTGGCTGCCTCATTTATGTATGCAACACGAGGCCAGATATTCAGTTTGCAGTCTCACAGGTCAGCAGATTTATGCATAGCCCAGGGTCTAAGCATTGGCAGGCTGTCAAGAGGATTTTCCGCTACCTTAGTGGCACTTTACATCTTGGCTTGTTTTATCCCAAGGGGGGATCATTGCCGCCAGACTTACATGCTTTTTCGGACTCAGATTGGGCTAGTTGTTTTGACACGAGAGTGTCCACAAGTGGTTTTTGTTTCATGCTTGGCACTTCATGTATATCATGGTTGAGCAAGAAGCAACCTACTATGGCCACTTCGAGTTGTGAGGCTGAGTATAGGGCAATCTTCATAGCTATGGTTGAGTGTGTATGGCTCAGACGCCTTATGGCTGATTTGGGTGTTGGACAGGACACTGCCAACACTATCTACACTGACAGTCAGAGCGCATTGGCAGTTGCGAGGAACCCAGTTTTTCATGCTCGCACAAAGCACATTGAGGTGCATTACCACTATGTCAGGGAGAGGCTCTCAGCAGGAGAGATCAACTTGGCTTATGTGCCAACACAGGAAAACCTTGCAGATCTTTTCACAAAGGCATTGTCTCGTGAGAACCTTGAAGCTTTCCGCAAAGCTTTGGGCTTACTCCCCTTTGTGGACTGATCCTGTCCTCAGGGCATGGCAATTCCCTTTACTCATGTGCCAGCTCTTGTTCACCGCATCACTCCAGGGGGGATTTGTTACCATATACATGTGGTAGTGATGTGTGTGAACACACTAGGACCGCCGGGGCATTTTTTCCCTCTTTAGGAGGTTTTTCCCCCTGTGCATTGTTTATACGCCCATCACTCTAGGGCTATCTATCTTTCCATTGCACACTAAGTAACTCACTCTCTATTGTGTGCCTTGAGCTTCCTTCATCTTCTCCAAGCTGTGTGCATTTCTCTGGCACCCTAATTCCAACACTTTCAGTGGGGATCCGCTCAATAGAATAGTTTTGATACGTTCAAGGATGCATTAGCTACCGCACCAATTCTAGCTATTGTAGATCCTTTGAAACCATTGGTTTTGGAAATGGATGCGAGTGACTGTGCTATTGGAGCAGTTCTACTACAAGAAGGGCGGCCAACTGCATTTGAAAGCAAGAAGCTTGATTCAGCAGAGCAGAATTACTCTGCTTATGAACACGAACTCTATGCAATAGTGTCTGCCTTGAAAACATGGAGACATTATTTGTATAGCGCTCAATTTGAGATCGTGTTTGATCATGAAAGCATTAAATGGTTTACACAACAAACCGATTTGAAGGGTCGAAAATCCAGGTGGGCTGAGATTCTTCAGGAATATGACGCAAAGCTCTGGTATCGTAAGGGACGATACAATGTGGTGGCTGACGCTTTTAGTCGTATGCCTGAGATCAATTCTCTCTTGTTCACGGAACTTCGTAGTGAGTTTTTGGATTCTCTAAAGGGCAAATATGAGCAGGATGACGCATATTCCAAAGTGTGGAGCCATATGCAAATGAGGGATCCTTCTCACTCCAATGTTGGTAGTGTCTCGTTAACTTCCACACACAGTTATCCTCTATCGAGTAATGAACTACAGTGATGGAAGAATTTTACCATCGATAATGGGTACCTACTCCATAAGGGGAGAGTTTGTGAACTGACAGACACAGACATTTGGTGCCAAATTCTTTATGAATGTCATGACAGTCCAAGTGCAGGGCACCCGGGTATTAAAAAGACTTATGCTCTCCTACGACGACAGTTTTACTGGCCAGGTTTACATGGCTTTGTTCAAGATTATGTCTTGCATTGCCAAAAATGCCAAGTTAACAAAGCAGAGTGCCTGAAAGTAGGAGGACTCTTACATCCTTTGGAGATTCCCAATGGTAAATGGGAAAGTATCTCTATGGATTTTATTGTGAAATTGTCGACTATGCAGGGAATTGTCGATCTGCTGATTGTTGTATGCAGGGCAGCATCGACTCTAATTGCTAGCCCCTATTTCGATGGTAGTCGAGTACGTGTTCGAAAATTGCGACCACCGTGGGCTCGAAGCTGCGACCACTGTGGGTACTTGCCCTTAAGTAATTTTTGGTTTGCCCTAAAATTTGTGGGTGGCCTAATATGGTGAGGCCCAATTTCTTAAGCTTGGCAATGGCAACAGTGAACGCAAGCGATGGAGAGCAAGAGGGAGAGATATATGCCGGCCTCTCTGGTGCACTAAACCCGTTGCTTCTGTGAGGGTTATGCTCAGCAGAACGGCACGCACTTGCCGAGCGAGCTCTCGCTTTGGTGGACTTCGCTTTTGCTCGCCCCCCTCGACACGGTCGGATCCCGCACTGCTAACAACCCCCCCCCCCCCCCCCCCCCCCCCCCCCCTCCCTCCCAAGTGGCCATGCCTGATTGTTGGCCTCCCTTTGCTTGCATGACATGCAAGGAGGATAACCCTCCACGCATGTGCCTCCCAAAAAAGTGGCTCTTGATACCAGTGTAAAGCTCGGGTGACTAGACTTAGTATCCACCTCCCAATATAAAGGCAGGCTCCTAGCCTCATACCCTAGCCAGATCCCCTTGTCCACACTGCCTAGCCTGGCCCCTGGCCCAGTCCGTGACTCCCTGGCCTTGACCTTGTCTTGACATCTCTATTGTGGTGCACACCTACAAGGAAAACTTGCTCAGGTGGGCAACAAAGAGATGCAAATAGATGGAATGCCTTCACGTTGAGATTTTGGTTTCAAGAGATGGCCCCTTAATAGTATGGCATGAATAACTGCCTCTGTCAACGTTCCACAAACTCTTGATCAAGCGCAATGTATACAAATGACACTAATTACATTGTCATGATGAGATGAATCTTGCACAAGAAGGGCTTCTGGTTATGTGAAGTTGAGAGAGAGAGAAATACACTTGAACAAGAAAATAACTCACAGTTTAACCTGAAGAAGTAGAAGTTGTTGTACTGCTCACAAACTTCAAGTCACAACACCCTTATGTCTATGTGTGTTCAATGTAGCACACATTAGAGCCCAAAACCCTAATGGTTGCAACTTGCTCTTCTTGCTTGCAATATTGACATTTTTGCCTTCAAAATCTCTTTCACACCCAAAACAGAGAAACAGAAATGCGAAACAATCTTTGATTAACCAAAACATGTTCACAATCCATCTCCTCTAGGAAGTATCCTTCTTGTCTCTTTATACACAAAATAGTCCCCCAAATTGTAACTTCTGATCTATGACTCTAATGAAGATTTTGACCGCACTGTTGGCTTTGAAAGTGATGGAGCTTGTGAGAGTGATCCTCTCACCTCCTTATTGTTCATTATACACAAGACAATAAGTGGGCGGTCGCCTACCCGACCATAATGGGCCACGGACTGAAACCCAACAATCTCCCACTTGAAGGCCAACGTGGTCCAAGTGGCTAAAGAATGTAGTGGCTATTATGTACAAATGTACAAACCGTGAAGCGTGACTAAAGCTTCACCCTACGCCCATCATCTCTATGCAATGTGTGAACCGCTCTGAGGCTAGGCTCTTTGTTAGAGCATCCACATGGTTTACATCCATGTGAACTTTAACTAACTCAATGTGTTTGTTAGCCAAAATATCGTGTACCACATGATACCTGACCTCTATGTGTTTTGACTTAGAGTGAAACACGGGGTTCTTTGCTAACGTAATCTCACTTTGACTATCACAATGTAGAACTGGAGTATGGTGTATTCCAAAATCTCCCACTAGAAGAAATAACCACACAGCTTCCTTACTGAACTAGAAACTACAACATACTCTACCTTAGTGGTGGAAGACTACGTGCAATTATGGATACATGACCTCCAAGGAATTGCAGCTCCAACAAATAAGAAAATGTAGCCAGATGTGGATCGCCTAGTGTCCACACAATCAATGTATCCAACTATGGATGCATCATTGTTCCCAAATCATAAGCACTTGCCAGCTGAGCCCTTGACATATCTCAAGATGTGCTTCACTGCTTCCCAATGCTTTCTACCTGGATTTGCCATAAACCTCCTGACCACTCCTACTGCATATGCAATGTCTGTTCTAACCATGATGAACATGAGACTGTCTGCCAAAGAATACGATACCTTTGCCATTTTTGCCTTTTCAGCATCCGATTTGGGACAATCATACTTGCTAAGTTTTTTGTATGCTGCCATTGGGGTACTCAATGCTTTCACCCCTTGCATACTAAAACGTTGCAAGACCTTGGAAATATACTCTTCCTGCGAAAGTTCAAGTATACTACGTTTGTGATCTCTCTTGATACGCATACTAAGAAAGTGATGTGCATCACCCAAATATTTCATAGCAAACTGCTTGCTTAAGGCATCTTTGAGAAGTGCAATTTCATCTTTTGACTTCCCGGCTATGAGCATATCATCCACGTACAAAATGAGAACGATGAGGGAACCATCGTTCAATCACTTTGTGTACAAGCAGTGATCCTCTTGGCTCCTTACGTAACCCTAGGACTGAATGTACTTATCAAACTTGATGTACCATTGCCTTGATCCTTGCTTTAATCCATACAAAGATTTCTTGGGTCTACACACCAGCTCTGCCCTTGTTGGCTTTTCGGGCTTTATCGCAAAACCCTCTAGCTATTTCATGTAAACATCTTCTTCAAGATCCCCATGAAGAAATGTTGTCTTCACATCCATTTGGACCAATTCCAAGTCCTCGATGGCTACTAGACCAAGCACAAGATGCAATGTAGTCATCTTGACCACTGGAGAAAAGGTTTCATGGAAATCCACTCCTTTCGTTTGCTTGAAGCCTTTAGCAACCAATCTGGCCTTATACTTAGGCTCGTGATCATTTGTAATATACTTTTTCTTGTACACCCCTTTGCATGGCAATGCTTGTTTACCCGTAGGTAGCTCTATCAATTCTCAAGTTTCATTTGCTAAAATTGAGTTATACTCAAATTGCATAGTCTCTTCCCACTTCACGATATCATCCATTTGAATGGCCTCTTTGTAGCAAGTGGGTTCACCGCAATCAGTGACTAGCAAGTAGTCCAATCCTGGCTCAAAACACTGAGGTGCACGAGATGTACGATCAGACCTCCAAAGTGCCTGACTGCTGGATTCCGCTCTCTCTGGAGCAACATGTGTGTGTGTACTAGTGGAAGGTACATCACTAGCATGTCCAACGTTCTGTGTAATTGGCGGTGAGGAGACATCCTCAAACTGTACTTTGCGATACTCAATGTCTTTCACTGACTTTTTATGCATATTAGACTCGTTGAATATCACCTGTGAGCTCCGTATGATCTTCTTTGATTGCGGGTGCCAGAGACAATATCCCATCTCTCTGTCTACACCATATCCAATGAAGATACACTTGTGTGATTTGGGGTCCAGCTTTTGTCTAAGTGCTTTTGGCACATGTGAGAATGATTCACACCCAGATACACATAATCTGTCATAACTGGGCTCTTTGCCCGTCCACATCTTATGCAGAACCTTGTACCTTAGTGGTGTACTAGGTGACCGATTGATCAAGTAAGCAACCGTCGTAATAGCATCTCCCCAAAATTCTTGAGGTAAGTTGGCCATAGACAACATAGAAGTGCCTCGTTCTTGAATGGTTCTATTCATTCTCTCAGCCACACCGTTTTGGGTGGGTGTGTAAGGAGTGGTAAATTGTCTTCTAATGCCTCTTTTGCTCCAAAAGTCCTTGAACTCGGAGGAAATGTACTCGCCTCCATTTTCACTGCGCAAAGCTTTAAGCTTTCTATTCGATTGGTTCTCAACCAATGCTAAGAACTTCTGAAAGATAGTAAAGACGTCGCTCTTATGCTTTAAGAGGTAAACCCACACCTTTATAGTAGAGTTGTCTATGAATGTTAGGAAGTATAACGCTCCCCCTAGAGACTTGACTGGCATAGGTCCGCACAAGTCGCTAATGTATGAGATCTAGAGGACTCCCTAACTCTTTGTCCAAAGGCGTTGATGTCAACCTAGTTTGTTTGCCATATATACAATGCTCACATAAAGAAAAGTTAGAGTAATCTGACACAGGGATATAGCTAGAACACTGCAAGACTTTCATTCGCTTTTGACTCATATGTCCTAGTTGGCTATGCCACAACTCTATAGACAACAACTCGATTACACAAATAGAATTCTCTTTCATAGAGGAGACATAAAGCGATTACAATGAGCCAGACTTCTGGCCTTTAAGCATGGCCATTATTCCCTTCTTAATGATCCAAGAACCAGGAGAAAATATGGTAGTGTAACCGAAATCATCCAGCTATTCTTCGTCAATTTGGGTACACATCCTTCATTATGTAGCATAAATCCACTGCCATTTTGCATAGAAAACTTGATGCTGCCCACACCGCATTTATCAAGCTCATAAGAATTGCCTAGCATCACCGTGCCATGTGTGGCAGTGTACATAGAAAACCACTCCTTGTGAGGAGTCACATGAAAGCTAGCACCTGAATCTACAATTCAATTCTGCGCATAACACTCATCATGAGCTAACAATGCATCAGGACTCAAATCCGATATGAAGATCAACACATCATTTGACACTTTAGAAACTTTTTTGATGGCTATAGAATCAACCACGTTAAGCCCTTCAATCTTTATGCTGTGTCAGATTTTGATTTCTCTATGCCCTTATCACGCTGCATTGTGCAAAAATCTTTCTTCAAGTGTCCCTTTTTATGGCAGTAGTAACACTCTACATTTTGCATGTCTTTGCCGCGACTCTTTCCACAACCTTGCCTGCGATCCTATGAACGACGAGGGCTACGACCACACTGCCTTTGAAATTCCCTTTTGTCATGATTTCGACTAGCCACATATGCATCACATGCCCACTTGCATCAAGAGATTGACGTGGAATCTCCTCAGTGAGCAACGCACTAGTAACACTACTGAAATCTAGCTTTCCATTGGGTGCAAAATTACTTATGGATGTGTTGAAAGTATCCCATGATGATGGTAGCAAACATAGCGAGAAAATGGCCTTTATTTCATCATCGAAATTGAGACCTTTTGAAGTAAGTTGTGAAAACACGTTCTTGAACTCATTCAAATGATAACTAGCATTACTGCCTTCTTTCATGTTCATGTGCATCAATTTCTTCATCAAGAAAACCTTGTTCGAGGCGTTATTGCCATCCCAAGCCTGACATAGAGCATCCCACAAATCTTTGGCGTTGGTCTTATCCACTGGTAAAGTAAATGGATTTACCAAGGTGCAAGCTCAATGGTCGCGATAGCACCTTCATTCAAGTCATCCCACTCATCATTAGTGTAGACATTTTCTCTTCTTTCATGCAAGGGTATGATCAAGCCTTTGTTGATCAAAACGTCTTGCATCACTGCCACCAAATGATAAAGTTTGAGCCATCAAACTTTTTGATATAGTACTCTTCTCTTTCGGAAGCACTACTCGCAGCCATGATTAAGAGAATGTAACCAAAAACTTATGGTGAATTTCCTCGGACAATTTCAGCAGAGTTTTCCCAAGAGTAGGAGTGAAAACTCAAACCAAAATGTAGTACAATCACTGTGTAGGAACAACTAGAACTGCCAAGAATGCATAAGATGGACTTGTGGGAAAAATTCGACAGTCTTCTTTGTATGAGGATTCCGAACTCAACTAAAAAATGCATAAACTTCTCAAAAGAACAATCACTAGGCATACATTATGCAAAACCACTGCAGTGTGACCGCCAACTCGGCGTCAAAAGCACAAAAAACCGTCCAGATACATGTCCTATGGAGAGGATACCGTAAAGGGGAACTCCAGCTACATGTTTCATTGAAAGTATCTCAACATTTGAGAATACCCCAGCTCAAAGAAAACCTCATGCTGTCGACCCTCTAAAAGGCTAATAATGCAAACACAAATGGACTAGCCATAGTCTCAGAAAGGGCTCTTCCAATCCGAGTCTCAGAAACGGCTGGAAAAAACTGCCAAAATAGCCAAAAATGGCTACATACGTATTACAATGGGCAGTGTCCGCAACTCAACGTACATGGGTGAACCGCGCTCAAACAGGCGCCAAAAATTGATGCATGCAGTAAAAGTGATCACTGCGGGGATATCTGCTCTCAAAAGAGCTCAGTACCACTAGGTGTGAAAAAATGCATCTTTCAATGCATTGAAAGTGCTATCGAAATGACTGCTAAGTTTCCTGTGAAAATGCTCTATCTGGAAACCTAGAGAATTTGTGTATAAACAAACTGAAAAGCCCTTGTAACTTGTAACCTGCATGTCGGTGTTGCTATGCGCCGATTTCTGCCTTCCACATCTTAGTGAGAAAATTTAGGGGTTTGCAATAGAATTTTCCAACAATTGGAGTGATTTTATGAAAGCAATCATAACAAAAGGGTGGCTCTAAAAAGAGAGTAATATGTGTCTAGAGATGGGAGATTTTATAGAAGTGCAAAATATTCAAGGAATCTTGAAGATGTTTTTTATGGATGCTATACAAGTTGAAGTGGTATCAAAGGATGTAATAGCAAGGCAAGAAACATATTTAGGGTTGATCTATGATATGGGTGATATTTCTCATCTATGGGAAGATGAAAATAAGGATGCTTGCTGTGAAGTGCTACAAGGTCTTAAGGGTTTGGGTTTTCTACGGGAACACGAAGAATATATGAGGCTTGAATGTGATTTATGGTCTGTCATAGGGTCATTGCAAGAGCATTGCAAGAAAATCCATGAGAATCTACCTACGATAGATTGGAAGGGTAACCATCAATTTGACTTGAAGCAAGAACATGACTCCAACTCTCTACCAAAGCCAGAGTACATTGATGGGGAAGATATTTTTGTCTTTGATCTAATTATTGAATACAATACATATGGAAGTATCCAGAGAGGGTCCAAGATGATTGGCAATCTTTTATTGGTCTCCTAGAGTATTATGAAGCAAAGGTGCAGAGTATTCAAAGAGGGTGAGAATATTGAGGACAGGCTTGCAAGAGGTCTAGTGCTTATGCCATAGGGTCTCTAAAAGATGAGAAGGATTATCTAAAACTTTTAAGAATGAAGATGCAGATCTTATGGAAGCTTTAGAAAGGTTCCAAGCTACCAATGAGTTGAAGGGTTATGGTGATGAAATGAAAAGGAAAGTAAACATTATTTTGCAAAGTATGTTTAGTATTATAATTCAAAAATATAATACATGTTGTTTGTGACAAAGATACTTTGCAACATAATATCAGTAGTTTGGAAGGGTCTTCTAAGAAGGAGGATGTGAAACTTATGTCCCTTTCTTATGAAGGTTTTGTGCAAGATGGTCATGTTCATGGAGTTTTTGGTGAATCATATGATAAAAAATATGCCATGAAATTTTGAGTGAGGGCTAAAGGGTTTGTAATTGTTTCTATAATGCTTTTATTAATGTTATGTCCTATGATCCTAGAGGGATTGAAAGGTGCAAAGAGTTTCCAAGCGGTTTTACATCATTAAATGAGTTTCAAACTAGATCCAAGGATTCTAAAGGTTCTCAAGGCTCTATGGGGTACGATTCACGCCCTATGAGGGATTGAAAGGTGCGAAGAGTTTCCAAGCTGTTTTACATCATTACATGAGTTTCAAACTAGATCTAATGATTCTAAAAGTTCTCAGGCTCTATGGGGTGCTGAGTTAAATGCTTGTGATAAGTTCAGAGTAAGTTTTTGAGTTACTGTATGATTCTTGAGGAGGTTCCCCATAAAGGATATAATGGATGCAAAAAGGTACCAAAAGGTTGGCACATGCCAGAGGATGCGCATATTCGTAGGGGTGGATGTGTGCCGCTATGCAATTACGATGAGAAACAACCAAAAATACCTTTTTTCTAACTACTTATGCATGTGGATGTGAACACTTTACAATGTGGTTAAAGTAGAAATTCTTAGAGTTTTAAGAGATTGTTGGCTCATTTTTCTTTATTTTTTGGATAATCTTAGAGTTAAAATACAACTCTTAGAGTTTTAAGAGATTTTTGGATAATTTTGCCTTATTTTTTTAAAAAAAGTAGTCCTTGGGTTTTACCCCCCTTTCTGTTGGGTTTCAGGCCCGTGGCCCATTATGGTCGGGCGAGCAAGCGCCCACTTATTGTCTTGTGTATAATGAACAATAAGGAGGTGAGAGGATCACTCTCACAAGCTCCATCAAGTGGTATCAAAGCATGGAAGCTCTCCTGGGTCTGACAGGCACGTGCACAAGTTTTGCTTAGAGCTAAGGCTCGAGGCCTTATAGCAGTTCTGTAGATTTACACAGATCTGGAGGAGCTCGACTAAGCAGGGCTTGAGAGCAGGGTATCTTACTCACTTCTTGGTTCTGCTCTTCTACCCGCTGCACTTGCTTGCAGAGAGCTTTCATTTGTGAGCTTAAATAGAGACTCGTGCAGCCGCATATTTGAGCCACAAAGTTGAAGACATTGGGGCTTAAGCAAAGAAAATTGAAATGCAAGGGAGTCGGGGAGGCCTGCATTGCTTGCTTCAAATCGAGTTGTAGCTACAAGGTGTAGACGAGCCACGAGTTGTGGCTCGCAGGTTGAACACACGCTCAATTGGAAGGCGGGAAAATCAAGAACCACACACACACACACACACTCGCAAGGTAGCAGGACAGACAACCATAGCAAACGAACAACTTGGCGCAATTTGGGGGGATTGAGCATTCCTGAGCTCAGTCATTGGTCCATTTTATGAGCATTGACAGCTTTCGACATTCTTAGACAGTGCTCGACAGATAAAGGAATTCTTTTTTTTTATAATTGAGATCACACCTTCTTGTTTATAAGCTCTCATTCCCACGAAGTGAGCCTATACCAGCCCGACTCTCCGATCCGCGCATACCCTGATTTGTTAGCAAAGCTGACTGATAGAGAGATAGAGAGAGAGAGAGAGAGAGAGAGAGAGAGAGAGAGAGAGAGGGAGAGAGAGAGAGATATTCCGGCTTCTTCAACATTGGCATCTCGTCTTTGGCTTCTTCAACATCCGGCTTATTCAAAATCGGCATCTCATCTCCACCACTCCGGATATACAACATCCGTTCTCCGACACACACACATAGTGTGTGTGCACACCCGGCATCATCCTCAACATCGGCCTCGACTTTGACATTTTTGACATCGAGTTTTCTCTCAGTCTCGGCATTGGTTTTGGTCTTCGGCACCAATTCTTGCGATTCGGCATCAAATCAACTTCACTTCTTATTGCGGTAGATTTTCGACATCCGACCTTGACGTCGAGCGTTTCTCGTGGAGAGCATTTTTCCGCAGACGATCATGCTTGCCACACGCACGGGTGAGGTGCCTCTACCATAGAGGGGTGACACCCAAAATTGGTACAGTGTGCATCGATTGTGCTCTACTACACGATTTTTGGCGACAACACCTTTGGCGGCTATTTGACTAGCACATTTCCGCTCACCAATTGTTAAAAAACTACAATCATCTGGTGTTCTGAAACCCTTCAAAGATGCATCTCTAGTTTATAACAACCAATGTAACCTTGAGGATCATATCCATCAAAGATATTTCTCTCTGTATATAGTCCATCTAGTTCTTCTACAATTATATCATTTGTCACTTTTTGATTTGTTGTGTGAATCTTTCCTCTAGTCAAAATACTCCACATCATCTCAACCAAATCGTTTTTCCTTGCTATTGAAGAAAAGCGATATATCCATCCATCATCAATAGAATCTTTGCCTTGGCCATATCTCTTCCAAAATCATGTTTTGACTTTTTTGTGTTAGATTCACCAAATGTCATGATGAGATGAATCTTTCACGAGAAGATCGTTACTTTAGTCGGGCCTCTGGCTACTTGAAGTCAAGAGCGAGAGAAATACACATGAACAAGAAAATAACTCATAATTCAATTTGAAGAAGTCGAATCCATTGTAGTTCTCAGAAGCTTCATATCACAACACCCTTATCTCTATGTATGCTCAATGCGGCACACACTAGAGCCAAAAACCATAATTGTTGCAACTTTCTCTTCTTGCTTGCAGTATTGACATCGTCGCCTTCAAACTCTCTTTCATATCCAAAAGAGAGAGAGAGAAAAACTCATAGGAAAATTAGAGACCCAATTTATCCCAAAAACAATCTTTAATTAACCAAAACCTTTTTACAATCCATCTCCTCCAAGGAGTCTCCTTCTCATCTCTTTATGTAGAAAATAGCCCCTAAAGTGTAACTTATGATTTGCTACTCTGATGAAGATTTTGACCGCACCATTAAATTGAAAGGGGGGTAAAATGCAACGATGATCTCCCATATCGTTCCATCTCCACTTTCTATGCCTTCAGTATTGTTGAGTACTACCACAACCCATGAGGAGATTAAAACATTTACCTTGATGGGTGGCTAGAGTTTGAATAATTGTAAATTGTCTTTGAGCTCCGAGGTTGTCAATAGCTGCATAAATAGTTGCTCTCTCTTCTTCTTCACCAAGAGTAGGCTCTCATACGACTGTATGTGCATGTGCATTCCTACCTTGACCTCTTCTAAAGGCCCTAGCTACTCTTCCTTGCCCTCTACCTTGTCCACCATTTTGTCCATTGTTACATCCAGGAGGATGGTGTCTTTGGCTTGCCTCAATTGCCACTGCTACTCTATTAGTTAGATGTGGGCACATGGTTTGATAGTGTCCCAACTCTCCACATTCAAAGCATCAAATATCCAAGCATGGAGGATTTTGACCATTAGCGGCATAAGCTCTTTGTGGTTTTCTATCATTGGGAAATCTTGTTGGTTGCCTAACACCATTAAATCTTTGACTTTGTTTAACTCTCCTTCTAATCCACTGCTCCTTCATTAAGGGCTTAACTCATAGTAAGGCATCTTATATAGTGGTAGGATTTATAGCTTCTAGCCGCAAACTAATTAGTTCTCTTAAGACTTGACATAAGCAGTCTACCTGCTGTTCTATGTTCATTGATAGTGGGTAACATCTAAGCCTTACAAACTTTGAGTAGTACTCTTCCAAGGATAAGTTGTATTGTTTCAAGCTAAAGAACTTATTCATCTTTATCACCTCATGGGAAAGCTATAATTATCTTTCCTACACTGCTTGCTTAATCTCCCTCCAACTCTTGGAGTTTTCCAATACTCCTATATCACAACAATGTTGTTTCCACCATAGTTTTTCTTCCCTTGACAGGCGAAACATTGCTAGAATTGCTTGGTTTGCAAGAGTGGTCTTTACAATGGAGAAGTAATCATACATAACTTCAATCCATACTTCTATATCTTCTCAGTATCATCGCCCTCTCTTTTAAAGAAGGTGGTTGCATTTGTTTGAGTAACAACTTCTTCTCCTGAATTTTTTTTTATAAAGCATCAATTGGAGGGTTTTCCAATATAGGAGTAATTTGAGGGTTCCCTTGGAGCGTACACATAAAAATATTATAATGCCAAATAACTCAAAACACTAAGGTTCTTTTCAGCTAAGACTTATCCAATTCACTAAAAACTCTTGGGGTGCATTATTCTTGGTGCATGCTTTTTGGATACTTTCCTCACGTATCATTATTTTTGGCTACTGCAAGTCTCTCACATCACTTCTTTTCGCATAGTCAACTATGGTTAACCTATGTTTTTAGCCATGAGTCACATCGACCTCTCTTTTTGGAGTCATTTTCTCTTGGTTATCTAGGAGCCACAAAATAATCCACCCCCACTTTCCTAAAAGTAAGGCCTTTGAAGCCTTCTCTTTATTCCTTAATATATAACACATAGAATTAACATAACTTGCACATAGAATGTTCGATTTTAGAACTGGTTGTTTTTTACAACTTTCTAATTACTAATATGCTTATAAAAAATGCTTGAAAACCTAGAATAAGGACCTTGAGTGGAAGGAAAAATTATTGATAAAAATTGAGGTACATTACAAGTTGCCTCTACATTGAAAATATATAGTACAAGATGAAGCTAGATAGGCAAGACAAAGAATGGTAATATTATTTATTTTGTATCTACATTTACATAAGGGAGTGTGTGTCACTCGCTAAATTATATCAGCTAGATGGGATGAATGGCAGCTTCATGCCAATGGTTTTTACAATCTCTTTAGGGTAATTTTTCACTCCTTGACCTAAGCTTAGGGCACATTGGGATAGAAAAGGTCTAGGATGCTTACCTACAAAGGCCTATAGGATGGCATTGTGATCCAGTAGTATAAATTTTTTGACATTAAGAGTGAGAAAATATTTGCTAAGTATAGTACTCAATGCCTTGAACTTGAAAAGATTCACACAACCATGCTCCAAGTACTTTGTGTGAACTACTCAAAGAATGGAGGGTCCTATGTGGCTCAGGTAGTTGCATAGCAAACTATCCCTATCAACAGACACGATGCAAGAGCCTCCTATTTGCATAGCACATTTTTCTATGTGGTATGTGGTTTGCAAAACATTTTAAAG
This sequence comes from Adiantum capillus-veneris, assembly GCF_014529385.1. Lineage (NCBI taxonomy): Eukaryota > Viridiplantae > Streptophyta > Polypodiopsida > Polypodiales > Pteridaceae > Adiantum > Adiantum capillus-veneris. The sequence continues at coordinate 89,539,078 of NC_140952.1, read as the reverse complement.
ATCACTACTTCTATGTGTATAAAAAGCGTAGACAATAGTCTAATCTAATTATAGCTTACCTCAGTATCCTCATCCATTTCTTCAAGAGCTTTTCTTATCAGGTCAATGCTTGAACAATTGTAACCACCCATTGGAATCAATAGCTTGTGGGGGTGTAAAGCTCTTTTGTGCCCTATTAGTAGATCACCACAATGAAGGTCTATAACATAGCTATCTAGCACTAACATACACAATGTTAGTACTCATGGGAGCAACTTGGATAGGGCATGGAGACCCATTGAGTTTGTGAGTTTTAAAGGAGAATTTATGTAGGAAGATGCACAAGAGCAACCACAAACCAAAAATCAACAATCAGTCTTGTTAGAGGCATACGATCAAGTCTCACGTCAACTAATTCACTCGATGGTTTCCTATGTAGGGATAATCCTAGCAATGGGGTTGACCTCTTACCTCCTTCCATGAGGCATACATGCTTGCATGACATACATCCATGGCACATGAAGACTGCATTAATAAATGAAATCCAAAGACTGTATTAAAAAAGGTCCATAATCTCTATCCTTTTAGAAGCCTTGCTTTGGGCTATAAAAGCACTAAGTACCATGTTCATTTCACCTAATGCATTGCTGTTTTCATTTGTACTTACATTGAGTTCACTTGTTATTTACCTTCTGATTAATCCCATTGTGCTAATCTCCCATGAATGGCACTAATACCCATCCACCCTAACCTAGTCCCATCATCCTAGCTAAACGAGCTCGAAATACCATGAAACACGAGCCAAGGGCTAGATAAACCTATATTGGACCTTGTAATTCCATTTTTGAGAGGTACATAAATTGGAATTTATTGATTTGCTAGTCAACAAAATATGAACATAACTGGTCTAACAACACCTCTTAAGGCTAATGAACAACCTCCTATCAAAAGATAGCATTTAACCTTGAAATTATTATTAAATAACAAATTAAGTTTCACAGAACATAAATGTGAACCTTCACAAAACTGACAATGAATACATCCAAAAGATAGAGCAAGAGGAGAGAAACACAATGCATTTGATGGAACTTGATTTGGATTACTGAATTGCAAGATATGTCGATTACAAAGTAGGCCTAGTCACTTCTCTAATTCACACATACATAGAGTTTTCCTCTATCTTTTTAATAAGTGACTTTTATACCTAGGGCTTCTAAAAAATGATATCTAGCCTCAGTTCCTATGGGAAATACACATTTAATGAAAAGTAAGTGGGACAAACCACTTACATCATAATTTGTGAGCTTCATCTATATTTGGCAATTTGTAGATAATCTGAATAGTATGACAAATGAGGAATTTAGTGGAAATTGGTTAGACAAGGTATCCATGGTCGGCATTTCTAAACATGCCCACTCTCATAAAAAGAAGCAAAAGCCTCAATTCCCACCAGGTTGCTTATCACCATTTGCATCAAAGTTTTCTCATCTTCCTTGGGGAGATATGAAAGTATTTTAGGGAGAGGTTGGTCTTCAAAATCAATTTTAAATTATGTGGGCGCTTCCTTTCCACTTGGATCCTTCATGCCCATAGAGATAGCAAGCACCGAGAGTGATTTTTTGTCTCTGAGTCTAAGCATATTTGCAATTTCATCGAGGAAAAGAAACTGATGACCCTCCACTATCATTGCATGCAAAGCGAGTAATTGGAATTTTAAGACTTCTTCCAACACTTCCTCTTCCTCTACCATTGGATCTTTCTCCTCGATGGAGTTGGGATCTTGTATAAGTGTCAGGGATGCTTCCATCTGCACACTAGCCTTGCCAACCTCTTTATTTTCCTCCTACACAATTATTGTAGGGTCCTTGTTGGTTTGCTTTTCTTTTTCTTTTTCCTTCTTGATGCCCTCAAGTGCCAAAACAATGTCCCAAGTGTTGAATTGGGCATGTATACACCCCATGCACAAGTCTATGAGGTCATCCTTATCCTCTATCTTGTAATCCTATTTAGTTAGCCCATCGAAGTGATTTATATACCCAAATTACACTAATTTTTTGTTTACAATCTAAAAAAACTAAAAATTGAAAATTAAAACAAGTTTTTGCGACAAAACAAATCAAGAAACCATCTTAAATTTTTGATAGCTGCTAAAAACTTATTACAAAATGAAATATTCCACAAAAAATTGAAAATGAACAAATATGATAGAAAACATTGTCTTAATTGAAAAAGGACAAAATTCACATCAATTACAAACTTTTATAGTGATACATCATGGAAACACAATGTCCTCACAAAGAAAATCTCTTTCTTTTCTAAACCAAACAACTCTGTCATTGACAACAAAGAGGTACTACTTGGGCAATGTATATCTTAGATTGAGATACTTGAAAAGATGGCCAAGGTACTAGTTCTTATTGACATAGATGTTGTGCACGCATCATCACAGGGGCATATTTGAAGATCTACAATGTATTGAGTAGCAACATCAAAGGCGAGTGCCTTCCATACTCCCAGAGGTGGGAAAGAAGGTCTCAAATCTCTGCTTTTGCAAGAGGCTTTTGTGAGGGAAAAGTGACATTGAAGAAGGAGAAACTTTTAAGTTGGAATGAAGAGAGGATAAAGATGGTCCAATAGAGAGAGAAAGGAGGGAACGACTAAAACATTTTTTGAGGGACCCACGTTTAGGAGAGACAGGGAGAAACTACCACTTGTGGGGTTGGAGAAGCCTGTGCGTATGCGTGCAAGAAGGGGAAGGAGAAGATGGAGAAGAGAGAGCAAGCCATTTGGGGGTCAAGGAGTCATAGATTGTATCCTTTATTTTGTGTATATGAAAAGAACTCAATAGTTAGTGAGTAAGTGAGGGTAGGGGGTGTCCGAGCGGCCACAAGGCCTTTATCCCAACAACTTTCAACCAAAGACCAATGTGGACATAAGTGGCGATTAAAGCTAGTATGTACAATTATGAAGCACAATAACTTCACTCTTGTAAAATATATTCACCCTACACCCATTAACTTGATGCAATGTGCAAACCGCTCCGTAGCTAGGCTCTTTGTAAGGGCATCTGTTGGGTTGTCATCAATGGTGACCTTGAAAAGCTCCAAGCACTTACCTATTAGCGCATCGTGAATGAAATGATACCTCACCTCAATGTGTTTTGACTTGGAGTGAAACACGGGATTCCTTGCCAAAGCAATGGCACTCTGACTATCACAATGCAAAACTAGAACTTGTTGAATGACTAAATCTCCCACTAAACGTGCCAACCATATAGCTTCCTTGCTGGCATCTGATGTTGCATTGTACTTAGCCTCTGGAGTGAAAGAAGACATACAATCCTCGAGAGATAAACTCCAAGAAATGGCTCCTCTTGCAAATACAAAAATGTAGCCAAGTGTAGATCTCCTACTGTATTTGCAACCAAAATAATTTGCATCCATGTAACCAACAATAGATGCATCGCTGTTATTGAAGCACAAATACCTACTTTTAATACCCTTCAAGTATGTACAGATGTGTTTCACTGCTATCCAATGGTACTTGCCAAGATTAGCCATATATCGACTAACCATTACCACTACAAATGCAATGTCAGCCGACCGTTGTAGCTACCATAGCATACAAAAGACTACCTACAGCTGAAGAGTATGGCACACTTGCCATTTTTTTCTCTCAACATTTGACTTGGGAGAATCTTCCTTACTAATTTTCAAATATGACGGTAGTAGGGTACTCATTGCCTTCCCACCTTGCATATTGAAACGCAGCAAGACATTGTGTATGTAGGATTACTGAGATAACTCAAGATCATATACCAAGAAAATGATTTTCTTCAACCAAATCCTTCATATCAAAGTTTTTGCTCAACATTTGCTTTTATTTGACAATCTCCTCATTGGAATTTCCTGCAATGAGCATGTCATCTACATATAAAATGGGAATGACTAAGAACCATTAGCGAGTTTCTTTGTATACAAGCAGTGATTCTCTTAACTCCTTTTGAAACCCAGGGACCTCATAAAAGCATCAAACTATTGATACCACTGCCTTGAATCTTGCTTTAAGCCATAAAGTAATTTCTTGAGTTTGCATACAAGCTCCTTCCTGCTAGGCTGCTCAAAACCTTCAAGTTGCTTCATGTAAACATCCTCTTCCTAGATCTCTGTAAAGAAAGACTATCTTCACATCCATTTGGAGAAGCTCCATGTCCTCTATGGCTATTGTATGTAGTATAGTCATGTTGACCACGCGCGAAAGGATTCCGTCAATTTCAAATCCATTTAGCTACTTGAATCCCTTAGCAACCAATCAAGCCTTGTACTTAGGCTATCGATCATCATATGTACAATTTTTCTTGTGAACCCATTTGGAAGGTAAGGTTTGCTTGCCCTCTGGCAATTCAGCTTAGTCCCATGTCTCATTATTGACCATCGAGTTTGTACTTAGATTGCATGGCTTGCTCCCACTTGACCTTTCATCCATTTGCATGGCTTATTTGTAACAAGATGGCTCACCGTAGTCAATCAACATAACATAGTCCAACCTTGGCTAAAATTGCTCAAGTGAATGTGAGGATCTAGTAGATTGTCTCAAAGCCTAACTATTGCACTTTGCCTTGTCAATTGGAGCGCTACTAGTGGAAGGTCCATCGCTAGGCTTTCGAGTTTTCAAAGATTCTAAGCGAATGTCCTTGAATGTGGCTTTTCTATACTCAACCTCTTTGATAGGTTTCTTGTGCATCTTTGACTCATTGAAGATAACATTTGAACTACAAATTACTATGTGAGATTTGGGGTGCCAGAGACGATATCCCATCTCTCCATTTGCACCATAACCAAGGAAAATGCATTCGTGTGACTTTGGGTCTAGCTTTTTTCAAAGCTCCTTGGGCACATGTGTATATGCCTCACATCCAAAGACACAAACATGATTATAAATGTGGTTTCTTTTTGGACCACATCTCCTCTTGAATCTGGTAAATTAATAGTGTACTAGGTGACCAATTGATGATAGGTACTGCTTCTGCCCAAAAGCCCGAGTCAGATTTGTTATAAAAATCATGGCTGTGACTCGCTCCTAAATCGTATGATCCATCCTTTTTGCAACTCCATTTTGATTAGGTGTGTAAAGTGCATTAGATGCCTCTTAATACCTCTCTTGCTACAAAAATTCTTGAACTCCCTAGAGACGTATTCTCCACCATTATCAGTCCTCAAGCTTTTGATCTTCTTGCCAGACTAATTTTCTACCAGTGCTAAGAATTTCTAGAAATTAGAGAAGACCTTATCCTTATATTGCAAAGGATAAATCCACAACGTCCTAGTGGAATCACCTATGAAAGTCACAAAATAGCTAGCTCCTTCTAGAGACTTGGTCGGCATAGGACCGCAAACATCGCTATGGACAAGCTCTAATGGTTGCAAACACTTCCTATTCCATGGCAATGAGGTGGTCCTAGTTTGTTTACCATAGATATAGTGCTCACACATAGAAGATTAGGAATAACTTAACACGTGCTAGTAACCAAAACGAGTTAGTGTTTTCATTCCCTTTTGGCTCATATGGCCTAATAGGCTATGCCATAACTCAATAGACGACATCTCATCTATGGAGTAAAGTGTTCCATGTTTTTGACCCATGAGAGTCACAAGATTTCCCTTTTGAATTGACCATGAACCATTCCCAAAGGTGGCCGTGTAGCCCAAGTCATCAGGCAGGCAAGCAGATATCGAACTTTTTGCTAACTTGGGAACATGTATGACATTCTTGACTATGAATTCCGTGCCATTTTTCATGACTAGCTTGATGTCTCCGACTCCATGTATCTCAAGCTCATAGGCATCACATAGCTTCACGTTGCCACAAGTATGTGCATACGTAGAGAACCATTCTCTATGAGGTGTCACATGGAAACTGGCTTCATAATCTATGACCCAATTCTAATCCAAGCTAGCATCTTCTGCAATAAGAGAATTTGAGTTAAGATCTGCTAGAAAGATTGGAACATTTGAGGAACTATGGACCTCAGTCACATCTACAATCTTGGGAGACTATCACATTGAGCTCCTCAATCTTAGCTTTACCCTTGTCATTATTGTCAGGCTTCTTGCTATCTTGAAACTTTGTTTTGTCTCTCTGCCATGTACGATAATATTTCTTCAAGTATCCTCTGTTATGGAAATTGTAGCACTTGACATTGCACGAAGAACCTCTAGATTTGCTTTGAGAATTCCCATGATCCTTACTTTTGGCACGGTTATGAGTGCGACCTCTTTGACTTTGCTTCAAGCAACATATGCATCACCTTGCTTTGCAAACTCATTCACTTTTTGCATATCTCTTTACTGAGTAGACTAGAAACTACAACATCGTAGGCTAACTTGCCCTCAAGCACATTGTTGCTAATCACTACGCAAAATATGTCGCATGAAGAGGATAAACAGTGCAAGAAGAAGATGGACCACACTTCATCATTAATTTTCAATCCCTATGATGTCAATTGACTAAAAGTACATTGAACACATTCAAGTGCTTGGAACTTGTTTCACCTTATCTCATGCAAAGCTTGACAAAGCTTATTCATTAATTACACTTTGTTACTTGTGCTTTTTCTCTCATATGTGTTGCATGGCTTATCCCACAAGGATTTAGCAATAACTTCACCCAATACAGTGAAGTACATAGACTTGGCTAAGCGTAAGTAAATACTGGACCTAGCTTTTGTATCTAGCATCTTCCACTGCACTTCTGTATAGCCATCTCTGACTGCACACTAAAAAATTGGCTCTAATTGACCTTTTTGGGTCAGTACATCTTGGATTTGCTATTTTCACATTGAAAAATCAGTATCAATAAACTTTTTGCTATTGTAAATATCCTTCTCAATAAAAGATGCCATTTTTGCAAGACTTGAGCACTATGGAGATAAGGCCAAAAGTTATGGCGTGAAAACTTGGAGAGAATTTGAGAGAATATTTTTTTTGTAATGAGGGAAAAATCACAATCCAAAATAGTTCTCAAAAACTCATAAATTGCATAGATAGACTCGTGAAAAAGATTTAGTAGAGTCTCCTTTGTTCGGGGAATGAAAACTCAACAAAAGTCATTCATAAAACGCATGAAATCAACTCAAGAGAGTAAATGGAGGCATAGACTATCAAGTTTCACTGACAAGCAACTACCATACTTAGCTTCAAGCAAAATATCCAATCAGATCATAACCTATGGTGAGGATACCATAGTAGGGAGCTGTAGTGACCTGTATCAACCGAATAGTAACTCAACATTCAAGAATACCCCAACTCGATAAAACCTCATGCAGGACCCTCCAAAAGGCTAAGCAAACACCAAGACTAGTCATAGTCTCAAAAAGGGCTCTTTCAATCCGAATTGAGAAACGATAGTGAAACTATCCAAAAACACCAAAGAATGGCTCCACACATGTACAATGGGTAGTATCCACAACTCAACGTACATGAGTATGAAATTGTGCACAAACAGGCACCAAAAAACTATTGCTAGCAGTAGACAAAATCCTTGTCCGGGATATCTACTCTCAAAAGAGCTCAATATTACTGTGTGTGCTCAAGAAAATATGCATCTATCAATGCATAGCATCTCGCAACAAAATTGCCTCCAAAACACTGCCAAGAATGCCTATGAACCCTATATCTATGTGTTTCTAAAAATCTATAGATATAGGTGTATGTCAGATCAAAGGCCCCCCTATAAAACTTTTCCTTGAGAAAACCTTGATGTCAAAGTAGGCTGAACATTGGTGTCGACTTCCACCACCGGATGGAAGTGTCAAAAACAGCGACGCTCAAAGCTATAACGTAGTTTCTGCATGTGAAAGCACACTAGCCAATGTCATCGATGCCAATGCCAAATGTCACTCCTCTAAGGAAGAGACACCTCGACCGAGCATGTCAAGAATGCAATCATCCATAGGAAATCATCCGTCCATGAGAAGGTTGTCGATGGCAAGATATCATCTATAGAAATGCTAAGAATGTGTCACCAATGTCACTAATTAGTAACCAGAGAGGATATGATCTATCTCTCACTCTCCACTCATGCCAAGAATGAGTCACCAATGTCACTGATTGGTACCCTGAGAGGGATATGATATTTCTCTCACTCTTCATTTATGCTCTATCCGAGTCCGGGTCATCTCCAATGCAGGTGTGTATGCGTATGTTGGTGTCTAGACGCCAAGAGAATATGCTCAAAATGGCCCTATTTCACTCCAATGTAGTACTTCGACAGTGCATTTGGCATCTACGTTGACCAAGGCAATATCAAGCATGAAAATATTTGGTTATGCAAGGTTGCAATGTGCGTGTGAAACTTTGAGTCGATGGGCAGATGTGCACTGTGTATGAATACACTACTCTTATGCGATTTCATATAAGAAAAAGAGAGCCCCATGCTCTGTTTGGTGCAAGCTTGTTTGCTGATAATTTTGATTTGAAAACCTTGCAAATTTTCAAGGTTTGCTTGCTTCATTGCTCTGCTCACCACCCAAAATTTCCCGACTTGTTGTGCCCGATGCTCTACTCAATGCCCAATGCTACTTGATTAGGCTACTGCTGGTTGTTTCACTTCCTCTTCAAGATTCCAAGCTTGCTTCACATTGCTTTGCTACCCGATTCACTTTCTACAGAGATCCCAATGTCCTACCAAGATTCCTTCATGCACTCAAGAGGAGATGCAGATGCAGATGGGTGGGGGTGAATTTGGTTGAGCTTGGGATCAAAGTACACAAGCTTTGATTCCAGTTGTGGGGCTAGAAAAGGCCATGTGTGTGCATGCAAGAAGGGGAAAGAGAAGATGGAGAAGAGAGAGCAAGCCATTTGGGGGAACACATAGTTAAGCAATCATAGTGTGTTTACCTTAATTTCTATGTATATGGAAAGAACTCAAGGGTTAGTGGGTTAGTGAGGATAGGGGGTGTAGGGAATTTACCCCAGCAATAGCCACTAGAGAGAAAAAATTGGTTTCTACTCAAATTTTTATAAAAACATTCAAATTTTTTATTTATCAAAGATTTTATCATTATATTACGAAAGATTTATTGCCCTCCACATCTAGCCCTACAAGTTTGACCACTCACTTTTAGGCCATGCCATACCTACCATTTGCATCTACATGGCATCCACCCATTTGTCCATTCCATAATCTCATTTTTAATCTCATGTCAAATAAAGAGGCCCTTTTATACCCCATTCCCTTCCTAATGTAAGAGACCATCACCCTTGTAGGTAGACCATGTTGGTGAAGTTCAACTATAGTACCATTGGTGACGATCCAATTGTCCACTATACCATGTGAGTGATAATGTTAGTGAGAAGTCATCTATGTGTACTATGTGTTGAGATTGATATCTCAACACTCTCCCTCAAGCTCAAGGCCATCACTCATACTCCAACCATAGCTCAAACACGTCTCAACTTCTCTTCTCCCAGGGCCTTGTGAAGATGTTTGCAACCTGCTTATCTCTCCTCACATACCAAAGGTTGATGTCGCCAACCAGACCCCTATCTCTCATGACGTGAGAACTCATCTCAATATTCTTTGTCCTAGCATGGAGCAATGGATTCCATGCTAGCTGTATGCTACTAAGGTTGTTGAGACATCTTGTCATAATAATCAATATCTAATTCTCCTAAATGATTTTCTCATATTAAACTGATCATTTAATGTGGGGAGGTACTAGGGGAGAAAAAGCTAGAATATTGGTTAAGCTAGCAGACCGGCCACAGTAGGGATCCAAAGGAGGGAAAATAGGGATCAAAAGGGGGGGCCATCTGCAAAAGAACCATGTGCAACAATGGGCTAAAAAGACCCTAAGGTTCAGCCCATTAAGACTTCCAAAATGCTAAGGTTCCAAAATTCAAAGGTTGTGTCCAAAGGTCAACCCTAGGGAAAATTGGATGCTTAGTGTGTGTACAAAAGTCTTCTTCAAAGCCTACAAAGAAGGGGGCGAGCCCATTTAGTAGGGGATGAGAGAGAAAGCCACACACACACAGGCTCCCTTTACACAAAGGGAATTAGGGAGACATGTCAGCTCCCTAGGCCAGATGCCCACAAGGTGTGCTCAATTCCTATTGGAAGACCCTTGAAGTGGACCAATGAGAATTAAGCTAGAGTAAATTTAGTTTACTTAATTTAAAAACATTTAATAAAAGAAACCAATGAGAATTAAGTCTCCTAGAAGACTATTGGACAGTCTCCCAAGGGGTCCAATGAGCATTCAGGAGCCCAATGGCTTGCCTGATTCCTATTGGCCAGGAGGCAAAGGGGTCCAATGAGAGTTTAGTTTAATTATTTAATTACCTAAAGCTCTCACAAAAGGGGAAAGGGGGACACATGTCAGAAGGCTATCACTTATGCTGCTTAACACCCATTGGCTTGACTTGGGGAGGTCCAATGAGGCAAAAGCCAGACCAATTTAGCAGGAAGGGCTCGCCCAAGAGAGAGAGGGGGCTGATTTTTGCAAGGCATTATCACACACACACTCACACAAGCTCATGTGTGAAGAAAGAATACTCTATCTCCTCCCAAGCTTTAATGGAGAGCTCATCACCTACTCCAAGCTTGTGAGATAGAAGCCTACATCAACACTCTCTTGGCATGTGGATGCAAATCCAACCAAGAGCCAAGCTTCAATGCATGCTCATCTTCTCTACCAAGCTAATTACTAAGCTAAGCTATGCTAATATGAGTGATTATGTGAGGAGATGTACATCTTTCTCGTAAGATACTCCTTCTTCCTCTCAATCTACTCTCATACCTTGCTAGCTCTCACCATCTTCGAAGGTGTGTGAGGTCTTGGGTCTGAGAACGGGGATAATTCAAGTTGTGTTTGTTAAGTGTTTTGCTTAGTGCATGAAGTTTCCATCTTCATTGCACTAGCTAGTCTTGAAGGAACACAAAGAATTGTATTGTACAATGTCTCTCTTGATGGGAGAAACCATAATACAAAGCCTTTTGGAGGGGGGACCGGCTCCATGAAAATCCAGTCCTCAACTGTTGTCAATAGCTTAATTTCTCTCTCTTTTGAAAGTATTGTTGATGCTATCTAACTAGGTGTTATGCTTTTTGTTGCTCTCTCCACCCAAACACTCTTGTAATTCTCATTAGGAATCTATTCTAATGAAATGCCCACTATGTTCATGCTAATTTCCGCTCCACATAAGTTATTAGACCATTAAATGTTACATTGGTATCAGAGCTCAAGGTTTCTCTTTTCTTGCTAAAGAAGGGAGGTCCTCAAGCTAGCTACAAATGGTTGGTATTATTAATTGCCTGTGAGTAAGTAGAATAGGGATTTTTCAGCCTTGCAGTGCGCCTGCCTTCGTGCAGTTAACGGGGCATCACCGTCGAGATCTATAGTCTTAATAGTGGAGTCCTACTGGGCTTGCCTACGGCTTAACCACTATTGAGCTATTAGAAGCTTGACAGGAGCCGATGCTGTTTTGGTGTCGAAAGACCCTCTCTTCTATTCCTTGCAATTAATGGTATTCGAGCCGCGGGTACAGTAGCTTGAGTGCTTTTTCTAAAGGGGTAAAGAGGAGTAGCAACTAGGGCTTGAAGTGCCAAAGTACACCTAAAAAGTTTACACCTAAAAGTTGTTAGAATGGCTGACAATAGTAAAGAGAATGAAATTAATGTTGATAACTTTGATTTTGCTCATGAGCTAGCTACTAATGATGCTTCAATGCTTGTTAACTATCTTGTTTCTAGGCTTCAACAAGCCATGGGCAATCCATCTCTCCAAAGTGAAGTGCAACGGCAGCACCGTGCTCACGGGATTCTCCAAGCTCATCACCATGAAGAGAGAACACCTAGGAAGCCTCCTTGTGAGACTACCAAAAGAGGTCTCTCTCCGATTCGGGAAGAAGAAGAGAATCCATATGAAGGGCTCAAGAATTTACTTCTTGATGATGAATCTCCTTCCCAAAGGAGAACTCAAGAGCCTCCACCGAAGGAACGAGAAAGAAGCGAGTCTCCCGCCACCTCGACGGAGATAGCTCCACAAAGACGGCGGGCTAAACGGTCTCCATCACCACCAAAGGGAAGAAGACCATCGTATTCTTCTCCTCACCACAATTCAAAGAGGGATGATAAAAAGCAAGAGAAGAAAAAGGCGAGAAAGAGGACACCCTCTTCTCCATCTTCTTCATCCTCTTCCTCTTATGAAAGCTATGGTGAAGACGACAAAGATCAAGACAAGAAAAAGGCGAGAAAGAGGTCACCTTCTTCTCCACCTTCTTCAAATTCTTCACCTTCTGAAGAAAGTGATGGTGCAACTTTTGAACCATCAAAAAGAAGAGGCCATAGGAAATCCTATGCCGCATGGAGGAGGTCGTCCAAGCTGAAGAAATTCAAAGAGGGAGGGAAGAGCATCTCTTTCCTTACCTATGATGGCACCTTCGGTGCTACGGACAAAGTCTTGGCCTTTATCCAGCAATTCGATGCGGCGTTTGGAGATGAGGGCTTCACGGAGTCCTCTAAGCTACACCATGTAGCTATGCACTTTCAAAAGTCTGCCAGACAATGGTGGTCTAGCCTACGAGCCAACGGTGAAGCTCCACGAACATGGAAAGCTTTAAGAGCTTCCATTCTGAAGCAGTTTTTGGCCACTGATGCCAAAGACAAAGTACTCACCGAATGGCGAAGCTTAAAGCTCTCTCCCAATGAATCTATCCACAAATATGTAGACAAGTTTTGGGACCTACAACTCAAAGACACTGTCTTCAAAAAGTTGCATTTTGGAGAGCAAAAGCAACAATTTTGTGCGGGCTTAACCGAAGAAATGGCGGAGTATGTCAACTCCCAAAGACCACGTACCATATCGGCGGTAATACAGCACACTATGGTCGCCTCTCGAATCAATTTCCAAACGGGGGCAAAAAGAAATAATAAGCCCCCGAAAAACAAGCGTTCCAATGAGCCTAAGGGGAAGGACAATGTCCAAAAGTTTCCTAAGGGCAACGCCAACAAAGCTAAAGAGAAGGGAGTTTACAAAGGTAAGAATAAACTCTCTCCTAAAGAGCTTGAGCGTTATGATAAGGATAACCGGTGTTTCAAGTGCGGCGAACAAGGGCATGCGTACCGCGATTGTCCCCAAAAGAACAACCGCCAAGATCCTCCTAGAGCTTCCTTGGTTGAAATCCAAGAGGAGGAGACTCACCAAACTCACCACAAAGGATCTCCTCTATGCCATGCTTGGGGAAAAGTAAGAGAACATGATGCTTTTATTCTCTTTGACCCTGGTTCTACTCACAATTTTATATCTATGGAGTTAGCCACCAAGCTAGGCATACAATCCTACGAGATGGAAGATGTCCTACCCGCAGACAGTGCCTTCAAGGGGCAAGAAGCTTCAGTCACTTCCTTAATTGGGAAATTGAGGCTTCATGTCCAAGGCTATGTGGACAAAGAGGACTTCTTTATCTCTCCTCTCAAGCATGAGGATGTAATCCTAGGGGCACCATGGTTTGACCGCCTGGTTGCCGATGTTAAATTTCCTGAAAGGAGAATCTCCTTTAAGTTCAGCGAAAAAGACATGTATATAGATGCTAAGGAAATGGGTAACACCATCCCCATTGTACATACACCAGCTTTCAACAAGTCAATAAAGAGCTCTATTTCCGTGTACATGATTTTTGTTAAAGACTCTCAAAATGAACCTAATGCTTTAGCAAAAGAAAATAAAAGCAACCAAAAGGAATTAGAGTTATCCAATTTTCTCAAGGGGTTTCAAGATGTTTTTATTGACGACATCCCTTGTGAGCTACCTTCTAAACGAGGTAATGATGACCATGCAATTGAACTTCTTCCAGGAAGTTCACCGCCTAATAAACCTCCTTATAGAGTTTCTCAAGCTCAACAAGAGGAGATTATGCGGCAAGTGCATGAGTTAGTTGAGAAGGGTATGGTTAGGCCAAGCTCATCTCCATTTTGCTCACCTGTGCTATTAGTGCAAAAGAAAGATGGCACATATCGTATGTGTGTCGACTATAGAGCACTAAATAGGATCACTATCAAGAATAGGTTTCCCGTTCCACGGGTAGAAGACCTATTTGATAAGCTACAAGGATCGACCTACTTCAGCAGGGTTGACCTAAAAAGTGGCTATCATCAAATAAGGATAGTTGATCAAGACATTGTAATGACCGCATTTCGTACTACATTTGGTCTTTACGAATACATTGTCATGCCTTTTGGCTTGACAAATGCACCAGCCACATTCAACCGCTTGATGGAGAAGCTCTTCAGGCCTCATCGAACCTTCACCGGAGTGTTCTTTGATGATTTTATTATCTACTCTTATTCATTGGAGGAACACAAGCAACACCTCCAGGTAATATTTCAAGTTTTAAGAGAGAATAAACTTTATGTTAATCGAAAGAAAAGTGAATTTTTCTTGCAAAAGATTTAGTATTTAGGTCACATTATCTCTCAAGATGGCATCCAAATGGATCCATCCAAGTTAGAGGTAATAAAAGGATGGCCTAAACCAAGGAATCTTCATGAACTAAGAAGCTTCATAGGTATGTGTGGATACTATAGACGCTTCATAGAAAAGTTCTCACAAATTGAGGGACCATTACATGACCTAACAAAAAAAATCGTTAGGTATACATGGTATGCTAAGGAGAACAATGCTTTCGAAAATCTTAAAGAAAAGCTTATCCCTCAACCTGTGCTTACACTACTGGATCTCTCAAAACCATTTGAGGTCCAATGTGATGCTTGTGGTGATTGCCTTGGAGCTGTTTTTCTCTAAGAAGGGCACACCATAGGCTATGAGAGTCGAAGGCTCGACCCTATTGAGCAAGCTCTAGGCATATATGAAAAAGAACTCCTTGCAGTTCTACATGCCTTAGACTCATGGAAGCACTATTTATTGGGGACTCCTTTCATTCTGCGAACGGATCACCAAAGTCTTAAGTACTTCATGACACAGACCAAGCTCTCTGACAAACAAATGAGGTGGACAAATTTACTTTCGCAATTTCATTTTCATATTGCTCACATTGCTGGCAAGCATAATCAAGTAGCCGATGCACTCTCAAGACGACCGAGAGTGAATGCAGTTTCCATAGCAACTCACAATGATCTATCTTCAATGATAGATGAGTATGCTATTGATCCCGATTTTAGAGATGTGATTTCAGCCCTTGCATTAGGGAAGAAAGAAGAACCATTTACTTTACAAGATGGTTATCTTCTCTATGGCAATAGACTATGCGTTACTAACTCCCTGCGTGAGAAAGTAATGTATGAATCTCATGCTCCCCCGTATGCGGGGCATAGAGGGATTCAGTCTACCTTAAAGGGAATTGAAACATATTTCTATTGGCCTACCATGAAAGTGAACATACAAGAGTATGTTTCCAAATGTGTGGTATGTCAAAAGACAAAATTTGATAAAGGGAAGCAACCTGGATTGCTTCAACCCTTACCAATCCCTAATTCACCATGGGAGAGCATATCCATGGATTTTATCTTTGGATTGCCTAAGTCTATCCATGGGAATACGGGAATATGGACGATAGTAGACAGGTTCAGTAAACAAGCTCATTTTATACCTGTCAAAAAGACTATCAAAGCCCATCAAATGGCAACCCTCTTCATTTCACAAATTTTCAAATACCATGGCTTGCCAATGTCCATAGTGTCGGATAGAGATCCTAGAATGACCAGTAATTTCTGGAAGGTTCTCTTTGAGAATTTAGGGACAAGGCTAAATTTATCTTCGGCCTATCATCCACAAACGGATGGCCAAAGTGAAATAGCTAACCTAACAATTCTCGATCTACTAAAAGCCTATGTAACGGAAGTAGATCAAAGATCCCAATGGGAGAAGTACTTACCCTTAGTGGAGTATGCTTACAATAACACTGTACATACTTTCACGGGAAAAGCACCTTTCGAGTTAATTGAGGGAAGATAAAAAAGTCCCTTGCTACTTAAGGTACATGGGAAGATCTTCGTTGCAGATGAGTATAGCCGAGACCTACAAGAATCTTTTCAAAAGATTAAAGATGCTATCTCTATCTCACAGCAAAGGCAAAAGGCTTCTGCTGACAAGCACAAAAGAGCCCAAGCCTTTAAAGAAAACGATTGGGTCTTGTTAAAGTTTCCCAAGGCTCGATTAAGACACACGACGGGCAAGAATCCTACGGGCCACCAAAAGTACTATGCTAAACTAGCAAAAAGGTACTATGGTCCCTTCCAGATTCTTAGGCCAATCAATGACATGGCCTATCAACTTAAGTTGCCCAATCATTGGCTCATACACAATGCTTTTCATGTGAGCCTATTAAAGCCTGACAAAGGAGAGCCACCTCAAGAATCAACTATTGAAGACCCACCGGAGATCGAGGACCAAGAAGAGGTGCTATAGCCCGACTCCATTCTCTGACATGAAGACAAGGTACTAAGAGGCGGTAAGACTATCCGACGATATCTTATTAAGTTTAAGAATTATCCTTTTGAAGATGCTAGATGGATGCAAGGCATACAATTAAAGGATAACCTAAACCTTGTCAATGCTTACAATGCTTCCCAAGAGTAAGCAAATGTACAAACTGTTAAAAATGAACAAAAGTTTTGTCCTATAAGACTCTCTTTTTCTTTATTTGTGCACAAAAATGAAGTATTATGCATGCTTAGATCAAGTTTGCAGAGACGACGTCTCCCAAACACCAAGTAGAGCTTGTCACTCTACTATGTAAGACTGATAGGACTAATGTGCAGACATGCTTGAGGCAGCTTCAGGCTCTCAAGTGCAAAATGGACTAGTCATCCATTGTGGAATGATCTCGTAGGGTAACATAGGGATCCTCTACCCGCTAAGAAAAGGACTCATGAATATGCTTTATCTTCTCTACACCATAGTCGAGGACGACTATGATTTCAAGAGAGAGGTAATGTCATAATAATCAATATCTAATTCTCCTAAATGATTTTCTCATATTAAACTGATCATTTAATGTGGGGAGGTACTAGGGGAGAAAAAGCTAGAATATTGGTTAAGCTAGCAGACCGGCCACAGTAGGGATCCAAAGGAGGGAAAATAGGGATCAAAAGGGGGCCATCTGCAAAAGAACCATGTGCAACAATGGGCTAAAAAGACCCTAAGGTTCAGCCCATTAAGACTTCCAAAATGCTAAGGTTCCAAAATTCAAAGGTTGTGTCCAAAGATCAACCCTAGGGAAAATTGGATGCTTAGTGTGTGTACAAAAGTCTTCTTCAAAGCCTACAAAGAAGGGGGCGAGCCCATTCAGTAGGGGATGAGAGAGAAAGCCACACACACACAGGCTCCCTTTACACAAAGGGAATTAGGGAGACATGTCAGCTCCCTAGGCTAGATGCCCACAAGGTGTGCTCAATTCCTATTGGAAGACCCTTGAAGTGGACCAATGAGAATTAAGCTAGAGTAAATTTAGTTTAATTAATTTAAAAACATTTAATAAAAGAAACCAATGAGAATTAAGTCTCCTAGAAGACTATTTGACAGTCTCCCAAGGGGTCCAATGAGCATTCAGGAGCCCAATGGCTTGCCTGATTCCTATTGGCCAGGAGGCAAAGGGGTCCAATGAGAGTTTAGTTTAATTATTTAATTACCTAAAGCTCTCACAAAAGGGGAAAGGGGGACACATGTCAGAAGGCTATCACTTATGCTGCTTAACACCCATTGGCTTGACTTGGGGAGGTCCAATGAGGCAAAAGCCAGACCAATTTAGCAGGAAGGGCTCGCCCAAGAGAGAGAGGGGGCTGATTTTTGCAAGGCATTATCACACACACACACACTCACACAAGCTCATGTGTGAAGAAAGAATACTCTATCTCCTCCCAAGCTTTAATGGAGAGCTCATCACCTACTCCAAGCTTGTGAGATAGAAGCCTACATCAACACTCTCTTGGCATGTGGATGCAAATCCAACCAAGATCCAAGCTTCAATGCATGCTCATCTTCTCTACCAAGCTAATTACTAAGCTAAGCTATGCTAATATGAGTGATTATGTGAGGAGATGTACATCTTTCTCGTAAGATACTCCTTCTTCCTCTCAATCTACTCTCATACCTTGCTAGCTCTCACCATCTTCGAAGGTGTGTGAGGTCTTGGGTCTGAGAACGGGGATAATTCAAGTTGTGTTTGTTAAGTGTTTTGCTTAGTGCATGAAGTTTCCATCTTCATTGCACTAGCTAGTCTTGAAGGAACACAAAGAATTGTATTGTACAATGTCTCTCTTGATGGGAGAAACCATAATACAAAGCCTTTTGGAGGGGGGACCGGCTCCATGAAAATCCGGTCCTCAACTGTTGTCAATAGCTTAATTTCTCTCTCTTTTGAAAGTATCGTTGATGCTATCTAACTAGGTGTTATGCTTTTTGTTGCTTTCTCCACCCAAACACTCTTGTAATTCTCATTAGGAATCTATACTAATGAAATGCCCACTATGTTCATGCTAATTTCCGCCACACATAAGTTATTAGACCATTAAATTTTACACATCTAACCTTTCAAACTATATGTTTAACTCTCCAAGTAGCATCTCTAATCATACTCCCTCACATGTTGCCACTACAACACCCCTATACTTAACATCTATATTTGACAAAGTAATGATGGATTGCTTCTTGATGCTCCATGGGATAGTAGCACTCCCAAGTGAGAATATAGACAAGCTATCAAATTTTTGGCTCCATAAGAGTGTGAAAATGCAAACCCAAAATTTTTTTCATTCCATACTTGCTTCCATGCAGCAGCCCAATGCTCACAGGAAGAAGAAAATACATACGCAAGAAAAAATGTGTTGGTTTATGATTGTGCACACCAATCCAAAGCTCGCCTAGATTTTGTCTAGCATTGTATACATGAAACCATGATTACGTTTCCAAACACGATCAACACCAAAAAAACATGATTATATTGACAAGCTATCAAATTTTTGGCAGCATAACGGCATGAAAATACAAACAAAAAAAATCCCCATTCTATACTTGCTTCCGTCCAGCAACCCAATGCTCACAGGAAGAAGAAAATACAGATGCAAGAAAATATGTGTTGGTATATCACTTTGGTAAATCCAAAGCTCTCACACCTAACTTCTGTCTTGCGTAATAAACATGAAATCATGATTGCATTGATAAACACAATCAACATCAAAAACATGTCTTCAATCAAACCAAAAAACTAGCACCCAAACACAATAGTCATACGTGGTCCCATACATATCATAGTCTAGAAAACACTATAGACAACACCAATGTAGATGTTGATCAAGGGAAATGTGATCCGGGCTCATATTGTTGCCAGTCGGTCTCCTTGTCACTATCTGCATCAATTGTTAGAATAATACTTACATATCGAGCCTTGTAGCGTTCAAGATGCTGCTGAAAGACACATGGATCACTATCCATGCACATGTAGTGTCTAGAAAACTCAGCGCAGACATAGCCCAAGCCACCACATCCAAAAAGACATCAATGACGGAGGTGTATTCCGCAGTAAATGTTGGCATGAGCCAGTTGAAAAGAAAAGAAACATGCGCATATTTACTTTGTGTAACATAGTCTAACAAGACATAGTAGCATGCATATCTTCTTACCAAAAGAAATAAAGGCTACGCTCGGAGGAACCTCTAAGAGTGTGTTCTCCGATGTACTCTCCATCACCACGCTCCATTAGTATCCCGAATTTGGCATCGAAAGAGTTGCTGTCCATGCTCTCTCCATCTCATCGGTCATAGATAGGACATTGACCCTTATGAAAAAACTATTCTAGCAACAATGTTTCCACATACAAATTACAATTAGAGTGTGATGTAATTAAAGAAGCTCCAAGAAAACTACGACCATGCTTTTTCAATCAGCAAATAATTTTACTCACTCTCAAAATCTCAATGGTCTTTCGCATAACCATTGGGTATCAAAATAAGGATGGTGTGCATCATTTGAGTCCCATCTCAATGGCATAGCCAAACACAATGCCAAAGTGATCATTGAAGCTTAAGGTAACGTACAACCCATTGTCTACCACATACTTAGAAGCAATTATGGCCACTTTCTTACTCAATTTGAGAGAATCGATTCCATGGAGAAACTTGCATATTATGCATTGTAAATTTATTTAAAGTTCCAAAATTGTCATGAAGTAGAGGTACCCATTGAGGTTGTGAAGAATGCATACCTCATTCTCCAAAAATTGCTCAACTTTGAAATTTGTTGTGAAACCCATAAACAAAAGAGAGGCCACTTCATTGCTCTTTTCCCCATGAGCATTGGCTAAATGTAGAAAATCCAAGATCCTATATACGATCAAACACATGTATTTCAAACATTAACAAGACACACCACATAGTCAATCTTTCTTCTTACATGTATTTACCATTTCTCATCACATCGAGAGAAATTTTGGAAACATCTGTCATGTTGCCAATAACGGTCACATCATAATCTATGGAGAGCACTGCATAATCTGAAAATGAAATATTTCATCAAGACTTGTTGAGTAGACAGAAAGTGACCGCTAGATATCTTTACAAGCAAGTTTACCTGTGGAACCTTGAGCACCTATTTTGTTCTTTTTGGGGGACTTATTGGGCTTCTTGGATTTAACAAATTCTAATAATTTCTTTATAGAGGAGAAGATACTAGTGTCTACTCTTTTTGAAGAGGTGGCTTTCTTGAAAGCCGAGCCAATCTCCTCAATAACCTCTTCATTTCTTTCAATAATGTTCTCTAAAGTAAACAAGAATACTTTCTCTCACAAACTTAGCACTTTAACAAATTTGTACATTTTATAAATGCAAAAAAATGACCTTTATATAAGTTCCCTTTGTTGCTTGGGTAGGTGCCTCGAACGTAATCTAGCCACCAAGGGCAATACTCAATTAACCAAGCAAGTAAACCATGATCTCTCATCCATAGCGGATATATACACTCCTCAGAAGAGAGGTCCCTCCAACTTTCAACAGCAACAACTCGCAGCTTCTCCAACAAAGTTTGATCGTGAAGATAATTAGCCATCTACATAAAATGCATTTAACTTTCTTTGATCTCCTTTACTTAGTGAATTATTTATTTTACAAACTCTAAGTGTAAAAAAAAAATATCAACCATAAAGATATCAATTGTATTACCTAAATAAAACTCTCCTCGACGATTCCATAAGCTCTAGGATTTTTTCATTCGACTCTTTTGTGTTGAGCTTACTCCAAAGCTCCATAAAAGCTTTATCAATGTGCTCCCTCAACCGATGATGAAACCATGCTTCAAAACCCTTCGGCGTTTCATCAATCATGTTCCCTTTGATCGTTAAGCATTGCTTCAAGATACTTGCCCAATACCATTCTTTACGTGAATACATTCTAAATTTCATGGGACTAATATAATGCTCAGAAGTAACATCATCTACACGGCAATGCATCAAAGAGTGCAATATTTCCTTTTTTCCTATAAAGAAGACAATAAACAACCCATAAATGCATTGATTCATTTGATGATTTTCTGAGATTCCCAACTCGCCAATACCAAGATCGGGATGGGATCCTTGACAGGGCTCTAGGTCTGATAAAAATCAGAGTCTCTATACAAGAAAAATCAAGGAATAGACCTTTACCATTGACAATGACTGGGGTCTATAGCCTTAGAAGAAGACCTAGTCCTGTCTCGCAGCGAAAACGGGACAACGTATTAAAAGTCCAAAAAAAAATATTTCGGCCCTATAACTGCGCTAAGGTATCCTCAACTAACACTTTTTAAGGTATCCCTTAAAAACAGTGTTTTTCTACTAAGATAATTAGCTAAACTAATTATCTGTGGTTAAGATAATTATCACGGGTTCCCTAAGATGTATTTTACCTCTGAAAATTATCTCAAATCTTTTTAGTCTAATTTTCTATTTTCTCCCTTTATTTTTCCCTTAAAAACACTGTTTTGCTACTAAGATAATTAGCTAAACTAACTATTTGTGGTTAAACTAATTATCATGGGCTTCTTAAGAATTGCTTTAGCTCTAAAAATCATCTCAAAGCTTTTTAGTTTAATTTGCTAATTTCCTCATTTAATTTTTCCTTAAAAACAATCTTTTCCTACTAAGATAATTAAGTAAACTAGTTATCTGTGATTAAGATAATTATCAGGGGA
The DNA here is from genome assembly GCF_014529385.1 of Adiantum capillus-veneris. NCBI lineage: Eukaryota > Viridiplantae > Streptophyta > Polypodiopsida > Polypodiales > Pteridaceae > Adiantum > Adiantum capillus-veneris. The sequence continues at coordinate 89,516,925 of NC_140952.1, read as the reverse complement.
TCCCTAAGATGTGCTTTACCTCTAAAATTTATCTCAAAGCTTTTTAGTTTAATTTGCTATTTCCCCCCTTTAATTTTTTCTTAAAAAGAGTGTTTTTCTACTAAGATAATTAGCTAAACTAATTATCTGTGGTTAAAACAATTATCATTGCTTTTCTAAGATATATTTTATCTCTAAAAATTATCTCAAAGTATTTTAGTTTTATTTTCTCCTTTTAATTTTTCTTTAAAAATAGTGTTTTTTTACTAAGATAATTAGCTAAATTAATTATCTGTGGTTAAGATAGTTATCATGGGTTTTCTAAAATGTGTTTTACCTCTAAAAATTATCTCAAAGCTTTTTAGTCTAATTTGCTCTTTCCCCTCTTTAATTTTCCCTTAAAAATAGTATTTTTCTACTAAGATAATTAGCTAAACTAATTATCTATGTTTAAAATAATTATAATGGGTTCTCTAAGATGTTATTTACCTCTAAAAATTATCTCAAACCTTTTTAGTATAGTTTGCTATTTTTCCCTTTAATTTTCTCTTAAAAACAGTGTAATTGTGCTTAAATAATTACAAAAATTATTCAAAAAATTAAGAGATAATTTTTTTAGCATCTTGACAGTCTAATACAGCTCTTATAATTATCTTATTTTAATCAAAATTTAATTAGTAATCACCATTAATTTATGTTTAAAATGATTAATTTTAGTCCTAATATGACATAATAATTAATTAGATTAGTATCCCTAAGCTTAATCTCAATAATCAGAGAATTAAGAATTAGGAGATAATTTCAAAGTATAAGTAAGTTTAATCTTCTTAATTAATTGGATTGATTAAGAAAATGTCAGTAGATCAATATAATTATGCTAATTAAAAAGGTTTAGTGCTAATTAGCGTGGATTAACCAACTAGAGTTTTGCTCTCTAGTGATTTCTGAGTAGAGATCTCTCTAGGTGCGAGAGAAATGGCCAGAACTTCGAGTCTGTTCAAAATGTGAAGCAAGGGGTCTTATTTATAAGTTTTTGGGCACTCATAAGCTATCATAGGCTGAAAATGGCAGTTTTTTGCAGCTCAAGCAACCCTACAGCTCAAGATGGCATCCCCTACTACTAACTGTGTCCCTGCAAGTCAATGATGACCACTCCCATTACCTGCAAGCTTTAAAATATCAATTCTGCTATATTTTGACCTATTTTTGCTTAATTGGTAAATATCTGGGAGGCCTTTAGTAAAGTCTATGCTTAAATGATTACTGCAACCGTTCAATTCTTCTTAATAATTTAATTTACATTGAATCTTCCGAAAGGACTAACAGGGCCAGTTTTTGTCCGAATTTAAATCTGAAAATTTCTAGCCCGGGGTTTGCTATGCTTAAGATTCCAAAATAACCATTTTTAATTGCTTTTGAGATAGTGCTTTACCTATTTGTAAGTCCAATGCTTTCCCCTAAAATTTTGAGTTTATTCCTCTGCAGCTAGAAAGGTGGAGACCTTGCAGATTTCATGTGCTTTTTTGGGCCAAGGATTATTACCTCTCTAGTGATATTTTAGAAGTTACCAAAGAGTGGACCTTATCTCTTGTAACATTTCCTTTTATATATAAAGTAGACAATAAACAACCCATAAATGCATTGATTCATTTGATGATTTCATGTGCTTTTTTGGGCCAAGGATTATTACCTCTCCGGTGATATTTTAGAAGTTGCCAAAGAGTGGAACTTGTCTCTTGTAAGGCCCACATGGTCCTTTTCCTTTACCCAATTGACGTTAAATAACAAAGAGAAGAACCCTTGGCCATTAGCGGGGCTGGCAACGGCCAACATATATGTTGCATTTGCACCAAATGAAATTCAAGCTTTGTCAACTTACAACTTTCTAGAAGTTCAAACATGAATGGTGAAAAGAGAAAGTGTTTACCTTATAAGCTCTTCTTTTGAATATTTTTCTACTCTTCCTTGAGCAACCATTTCCTTTTCTGGCATTGAAATCGATGAATGATTGATCTCTTGCATCTCTTTGATAAGAGACATGTCGAACACTTCGTTTTGAAGAGTAAATAGGAAAAAAAGTAAGATTTTTAAAAATTATACCTAGCATTAGAAATTACATAAAAAGTATACTTTGAAGCCTAAAAAGTATACCTTCCATATGAGCATTGCCAATAAAAGAGCAGGAGCATTCTACCAACTCCCTTTAAATGCCTTCTTTTTGCAAACAAGATCTACCTCTATCCATTGAATTCAATCTTTGGGGATGTTTTTCATTAATGAATCTTTGCTGGCCACAGCTAGTTTTTGGAACAAGAAGATCTTCTGACCAAAATTTGTGCTCACTGTTGGAATTAGGGTTGCAGAGAAACACACATATCTTGGAGAAGACAAAGGAAGCTCAAGGCACACAATAGAGAGTGAGTTACTTAGTGTGCAATGGAAAGATAGATAGCCCTAGAGTGATGGGCGTATATAAAATGCACGGGGAAAAAATCTCCTAAAGAGGGAAAAAATGCCCCGACGATCCTAGTGTGTTCACACACATCACTACCACATGTATATGGTAACAAATCCCCCCTGGAGTGATGCGGTGAACGAGAGCTGGCACATGAGTAAAGGGAAGTGCCATGCCTTGAGGACAGGATCAGTCCACAAAGGGGAGTAAGCCCAGAGCTTTGTGGAAAGCTTCAAGCTTCTCATGAGACAATGCCTTTGTGAAAAGATCTGCAAGGTTGTCCTGTGTTGGCACATAAGCCAAGCTGATCTCTCCTGCTGAGAGCCTCTCCCTAACATAGTGGTAATGCACCTCAATGTGCTTTGTGCGAGCATGAAAAACTAGGTTCCTCGCAACTGCCAATGCGCTCTGACTATCAGTGTAGATAGTGTTGGCACGGTCCTGTCCAACACCCAAATCAGCCACTTAAGGCGTCTGAGCCATACACACTCAACCGTAGCTGTGAAGACTGCCTTGTACTCAGCCTCACAACTCGAAGTGGCCACAATACGTTGCTTCTTGCTCAACCATGATATACATGAACTGCCAAGCATGAAACAAAAACCACTTGTGGACACTCGCGTGTCAAAACAACGAGCCCAATCTGAGTCCGAAAAAGCATGTAAGTCTGGCGGCAATGATCCCCCCTTGGGATAAAACAAGCCAAGATGTAAAGTGCCACTAAGGTAGCGGAAAATCCTCTTGACAGCCTGCCAATGCTTAGACCCTGGGCTATGCATAAATCTGCTGACCTATGAGACTGCAAACTGAATATCTGGCCTCGTGTTGCATACATAAATGAGGCAGCCAACAGCAGTTTGGTAAAGAGTGACATCAGCAGGATCGCAAGCATCATGTAGACTCAACTTCAAACCTGTTTCCATGGGAGTGGCAATAGGTTTGCAATCCTCAAGTCCAAACTTACATAGCAATGTCTCTATGTAACTTTTCTAACACAAGGCAATACCACCATCACACTACTTAAATTGTATACCCAAGTAATGATGCAATAGCCCCAAATCTTTCATCTTGAAAGTAGCATTCAAATCAGCCTTAAATTCAGAAATATGTCTCTCATTTGGTCCAGTGATAAGAAAATCATCAACATAAAGAACCACAATGAGAAGTACATCACCCTCACGCTTTACATACAATGTGCTTTCTGTTGGACTGTTACGAAAGCCTCGTTTAACCAAATGAGTGTCAGTTTTCTCATACCAAGCACGAGGAGATTGCTTCAACCCATACAAAGCCTTCTTACATCTGCACACTTTGTCCTCTTGTCCTTTTATGACAAAACCGCGAGGCTGAATTACATAAACTTCCTCAAATATGTCACCATTCAAGAAAGCAGTAACAATGTCTGATTGATGTACATCCCAACCAAAATGAGCTGCCAATGCACATAGAAAACGTACAGTAGTCATACGACAAGTGGGAGCAAAAGTCTCATCATAATCTATGCCTTTTTGCTGTGCATAACCTTTTGCAACAAGTCGAGCCTTATGGCGATCGATCTCACCATCCGGCTTGCGTTTCAACTTGTAAACCCACTTTGTACCAATGGCCTTTTTGCCAGGAGGCAAATCACATAAAGTCCATGTGTCATTTTCTATAAGTGCATCATATTTTGATTGCATGGCAACCATCCAATTTTCTGAATTCTGTGCTTCATCAAAAGACAGAGGCTCCTCAACATCATGTAAGCTAGACACAGCCAAAGCATAACAATCTGATGCATAAGATGCATGGCGAGAGCCTGAACGAGTATGACTAGACAAAGGTGCATCCTATTTACTGTCACGCAAAGTGTGCACCAACCATTTTGGCATACCTCTAGCCTGCTCATTTTCAGCCCTTTCCTCATCAAGTACATCATGTACATGTGCATCAGTAATAGGCTGATCTAAAACATTTTCAGAAACCCCCATAGGCTGTACATTTGCCTCATTGGAACTTACATTCGTATTTCCACCACTGAAAAAGAGGCAGCAAAGTGTCATAAATGTCCTGTGAGCTTACATTACTGTCTCTAGTACATGACAGCAAGGGCTAAACAGAATCTTCCACAAACACTACATCCCGTGAAACCAGAATACGTTTTGTTTGCGGATGATACAACCTGTAACCTTTGCTTTCAGCACTATAACCAACAAAAATACATTTGACAGCCTTATCATCCAATTTTTTGTTCTGCACTTGTGGCACCAAAGCATATGCCAAACAGCCAAAAACACGCATGTGCTCAATAGAAAGCTTTCTATCATGCCATGCTTCATATGGAGTAATAGACTGCAAAGCTTTCGTAGGACACCTGTTAAGTACATAGTGGCACACATGATGGCCTCAAGCCAAAAAGAATGCGGCAAAGCTTGACTTTTGACCATACATCGTGCCATTTCCGTCAGTGACCTATTTTTCCTCTCACCAACACCATTTTGCTGAGGTGTATAAGGCACTGTACATTGGTGTTTTATCCCACGACTAGCGAGAAATGCATTAAATTCATGAGACATATAATCCCCCCCTCAATCGGAACGGAGGGTGCCCATAGTACATTTCGAGACATTTTCAGCCATAGCCAGAAATTGTTTGAAGCACATAAAAACTTCGGACTTCACTTTAAGCGGAAATACCCATGCATGCCTGGAGTAATCATCAATGAAAGTCACGAAGTACAGGTAATTGCCCAAGGACGGAGTTTGCATTGGCCCACAAACATCACTATGCACAAGCTGCAACCTGCATGTGGCCCGAACTGAACCATCCTTTGGAAATTTAGAACGCTGCATCTTACCCAAAATACAGCCTTCACAAACATGTTTGACAGGTGCTTCAAGAGGCGGCAAAGAAGCAACCATGTCAGATTTCTGCAAATGCAGCAAACTGGCAAAATACACATGACCAAAACGTGCATGCCAAAGTTTTGCATCTGAAATAGCCCTTGAATCTGCAACAACATTTGCAAAATTTTGTCCACACTTGTCATACAAAGTGAGCTTATACAGCCCATGGCACAAAAGGCCAGATGCAACAATTTCATCTCACCAAAATTGAGATCATGAACTGTACATCTGTCATCCATAAATTTGACTACAAGTCCAAGTCTAGCAAGTGCGGATACAGACAAGAGATTCTTTTTGATCCCAGGTACATAAAGTGCATCAACAAGTGTGAAAGAACTGCCATTAGCAGCAGTAAGCACAATCTTTCCAACTCCCTGAACTAGATAAGAGGCATTGTTGGCACAAGTGACTGAATTCCCACGAGGGACAGACTCGAGAGAGGTAAACAATTCACGATGTGAGGTAATGTGCTTTGTAGCACCACTCTCGAAATACCACACATGTGAATCTGCAGCAACTGACAAGCATGCATCATGGACAGCAGGATTGTAAGTGCACTCTGCGCTAAAAGCCCATTCTGCATCAACATCAGCAACACGGTCTCCTTTCACAGAAGACTCAACAATGGCTGCATTTGTAGTGGAACCAGCATTTGTAGTGGAACCACCCTCTTTCTTCTTAGCCTCTTTGGCCTTCAACTTAGGACACGACTTGATCAAGTGATCATTGGATTTACATTAATGACAACGCATCTTCTTTTTGCCCTTATCACTAGAATTTCCTGACGAATTGCTGTCAACAGAAATATTAGGAATATAATTTTTGCCACTTGCAGCAAAACCATAAGAAGTGGCTGCATTACTGTTACCACCCTTTCTTTGAGAAGCAATAAAAGCCTGTTCAACTGCACGCTGCCTAGTCCTGTTTTTTCTAGAAAGTGACTCTTGCAACAACAATGTGCATAATGCATCAAACTTGACAACTTTAGGATTTCCTTGGGTCATAAGTCTCCGAGTACTAGCAAAAGTCTGGTAGGAATCTGGTAAGGCATCAAGGACAGTCTGCACAAGGGAACTGTCTGAAATTACTTCACCTGCAGAGATAAGTTGCTCATTGATATCCATGACACTAGCAAGGAAAGTGTCCATATAATCTTCCTCATGCATAATCTTCGACTCCAGCTCTTTACGCAGCAAAGCAATTTTAGCCTCATTGCGACTTGCATAAAGACCTGCTAGAATATCCCAAGCCTGTTTTGCAGATTTTGCTGAACGGATGTGAGGAACAATGGTGCGCTTCATAGACAACGCAATCAATGCATGACCCTGTGCATCGTTTACATCCCAACGAGCTTGTTCTGCCGTAGGCAAAACAACTCTAACAGCAGCAATCCTTGCAGCAAGACCTGCAACATCCTCAACATTGCCTACATCCTCAGAACCAGGACGTACATCAATACCCTGAACAATGTTCCAGACGCCCTTTGACACAAGAACATGTTGCATCATATAAGCCCACATAGGGTAGTTGTCCCCATCCAACCTGTCCTCAACAGCAAACCTCTTGAACACATATGTGTTGTTGTTGTCAGCCATGGTAAATGCTTCACCTGATGTGAAAACTGTCCGAAAATAGGAGAAATGGAGTGGGAACAACACGTGCTGTATAGCACAAACCTAGAAGACTATAAGGCACCTGTTATGCAGAAAACGGCACTGACAAAATTGCCTGTGCAGACCTGCCTGTAGTGGAAACGGAGGCCGAAATGAGCTTGTAGACAGTGAGGTCTGCGATTACCTGCAAACGCTCGCCAAACCTCACTGGAATCGGAGAAAGTGAGCAGGCGTGTGCTGGAGCAGCTGGCTGGCGACTAAGCCCGGGAGGACGTAACCTGCTTTGATACCAATTGTTGGAATTAGGGTTGCAGAGAAACACACACAGCTTGGAGAAGACGAAGGAAGCTCAAGGCACACAATAGAGAGTGTGTTACTTAATGTTCAATGGAAAGATAGATAGCCCTAGAGTGATGGGCGTATATACAATGCAAGGGGAAAAAAACCTCCTAAAGAGGGAAAAAATGCCCCGGCGGTCCTAGTGTGTTCACACACATCACTACCACATGTATATGGTAACACTCACAGTGGTTCTACCAATCCTAAACCACAAAGTGACAAACACATAAGGATTTGGAAAGGAAAAGAGTAAGACAATGACATGTACATAGTAACAGTAATATCTTAAAAAACAAGAAATGAGCCTACTCATTCTGAGCGCAGAGCTACCATAAGCTCTCCCTTGGCACTTCTATCAACATTGACAAACTGACACCTTGACATGACAATGTCTCCACCTTATCATTGAAAATTCTACAACAACAAAATGGCAAATTAAATAGCACAACAAGAGACAATATAGCCTTATATTAAACAAAGAACAAAACACTTATGCGTTTTTTTCAAGCGCATCCAAGTTTTCAAGCGGTGATTGCCATCCCAAAAAATAATTTTTTTCCCCTTAAGTCTTCCTACTCAAGAGGAAGGGAAAGATCAAAATCATCGCTAATTTCTCTCCAAATAGGCCCCCATTCTTCTTTGTCTAATTCGGAAACATAATATTGATCATGGCCATTTGCAAGAAGTGAAACTGTGTCCTTAACATCCTTCCATTCCGTCTTCAAGTCCTATTCAATATTCTTGTCTTCCAAAAGTATCTCTACTTTCTCTTGGATTTCTATACTTGTAGCTTGGAGAAATAATTCAACCTTTTGAGAATCTAAGGTACGTGCTCTATTATTGGCAATTGTGCATATCGCTTGAACTCCCTTAATAGCTCCATAGGAGATAGTCCTTCCTTTCTGAGTGTAACCCATTCCAAGAAATTCCTCATTGTTACTTGTTTGGATTCATACATGAAATTTTCTTACTTGAGAGATTTCTTAAAAGCTTTTACGTTTTCACCATGTGCACCTCTTATCTCCCTTACATGTGCTTGAAGCTCAGGAACAACTACAAGCTCAAAACTTGTTACCATGTCAATTGCATGCACCATGTTTAACTTCATTTCTCTAACATAATTCCTCAAGTATTTAGATACATTTTTACCATTAAATTGATACATTTTCTTCACCACTAATTGAAGGTCTTTGGTTGAAGAAAGCTCCCTCCTTTTAGTTGCTTGTTGCTGCTATATAAACAAAGCAAAGGCTTGAAACATTTGCATTGTGTTTGCATCAAAGCACATCCCTTGGTCTTCCATCACTTGAATGGCCTTTATGAAGATTTAAATTAAGCTTTTGAACCCTCAAACTAATTGATTTGCATCAAGCTCACCAAAAAGAATGCCAAGAAGTTTGTGATACAGGTGAGAAGGTGTTAGACCTCTGGCTGTGAGAGTTCGTAGGTTGGTGAATGGGGAACACACTTATTCAAGGAAGAAAAACAAAGAAAAACACTCAAACTAGCCATGGAAGCTCTACTCTCAAATAAACACAAGATCAACATAAAAATAAATTCTCTTTCATGAACTAGGTAGCTTTGGACTCAATAGCACAAGTACAATGCAAATTTTCCAAGCCAAAAACCATAGAGTATTCCTATGTGTTGCGGGGAGCGAATCACACCACCTATAAAGTGCATGCAGCACTACCTAGATCAGCATAATGTCAATCAAGGACACAAATGACATGATAGGTGCATAGAGGCAATCTCTATAGATTGTCAGGCTGAGACCATCCCACACATACAACACTATAGAAGGCCAACTAAACCAAAATCAAGAATCTCACAGCTCTCAACTACACCACCCAACCCACTTACACACAAATGTAAGGAAACTCATCAAATCATATCGGAATCGTACGAAACTTAAGGAACACCATCCCTTCACTAGGATATAGCTGCTCCAAAGCCTCTACACTCAAAATCCTCACTCCCAATCCATCTGCTGCAAACGCGTATGAAGACATAACAAAATTTTGAAAGTGCCCAAAACTAAAATCTATGAGTACCTATGCGTAGCTTACGTCGCCACGATTCTAACGACTACTTGCATGCAAAAAAAAAACATTGTTTGATACACTTAGGACCACAAATAGCTCGTATATGTGTTAGCGCGTGTGCTCCACTTTACGTGGAATGCTTTGTGTTATTGCATAACTCTCTCTGAGCCTATTGCAATGGTGTAGTCGGATCTCCAATGCGATGAGCGAGCACGGAGTAGCGTCAGGATGAAGCTCACGCTCTCTCTTACACACAATCGTCAACAACACAATATCTAGATTAAGATTAAAGTTCTATTTACAAAATGACCTAGGTACCTTATATACTAAGGCTACCATAGGCTAAACCAAAAATAGAGTTCAATGGGTCAAATGGATTTGTATTTACAATCCAAAAGTGCCATTGCATCCCAGTTTTTACAATAGAATAAATAGTCATTACAAATGATGTTTTTGACCATAATCTGCATCATTTTATAACTCTCAAAAAATAAGACTTTTGTCATAATAATCAATATCTAATTCTCCTAAATGATTTTCTCATATTAAACTGATCATTTAATGTGGGGAAGTGCCAAGGGGGAAAAAGCTAGAATATTGGTTAAGCTAGCAGACCGGCCACAGTAGGGATCCAAAGGAGGGAAAATAGGGATCCAAAGGGGGGGGCCATTTGCAAAAGAGCCATGTGCAACAATGGGCTAAAAAGACCCTAAGGTTCAGCCCATTAAGACTTCCAAAATGCTAAGGTTCCAAAATTCAAAGGTTGTGTCCAAAGGTCAACCCTAGGGAAAATTGGATGCTTTGTGTGTGCCCTAAAAGTCTTTGCACATCCCTACATGGGAGGGGGCGAGCCCCAAAGGTAGGGGATGAGAGAGAAAGCCACACGCACACACACATAGACTCCCTTTACACAAAGGGAATGAGGGACACATGTCAGCTCCCTAGGCCAGATGCCCACAAGGTGTGCCCAATTCCTATTGGAAGACCCTTGAAGTGGACCAATGAGAATTAAGCTAGAGTAAATGTAGTTTAATTAATTTAAAAACATTTAATAAAAGAAACCAATGAGAATTAAGGCTCCTAGAAGACTATTAGGCAGTCTCCCAAAGGGTCCAATGAGCATTCAGAAGCCCCATGGCTTGCCTGATTTCTATTGGCCAGGAGACAAAGGGGTCCAATGAGAGTTTAGTTTAATTATTTAATTACCTAAAGCTCTCACAAAAGGGGAAAGGGGGACACATGTCAGAAGGCTATCACTTATGCTGCTTAATACCTATTGGCTTGACTTGGGGAGGTCCAATGAGGCAAAAGCCAGACCAAATTAGCAGCTAGGGCTCGCCCAAGAGAGAGAGGGGGGGGGGGCTGATTTTTGCTTGGCATTGACACACACACACTCACACTTGACCATGTGTGAAGGAAGAATACTCTATCTCCTCCCAAGCTTTAATGGAGAGCTCATCACCTACTCCAAGCTTGTGAGATAGAAGCCTACATCAACACTCTCTTGGCATGTGGATGCAAATCCAACCAAGAGCCAAGCTTCAATGCATGCTCATCTCCTCTACCAAGCTAATTACTAAGCTAAGCTATGCTAATATGAGTGATTATATGAGGAGATGTACATCTTTCTCGTAAGATACTCCTTCTTCCTCTCAATCTACTCTCATACCCTGCTAGCTCTCACCATCTTCGAAGGTGTGTGAGGTCTTGGGTCTGAGAACGGGGATAATTCAAGTTGTGTTTGATTAAGTGTTTTGCTTGGTGTATGAAGCTTCCATCTTCATTGCACTAGCTAGTCTTGAAGGAACACAAAGAATTGTATTGTACAATGTCTCTCTTGATGGGAGAAACCATAATACAAAGCCTTTTGGAGGGGGGACCGGCTCCATGCAAATCCGGTCCTCAACTGTTGTCAATAGCTTAATTTCTCTCTCTTTTGAAAGTATTGTCAATGCTATCTAACTAGGTGTTATGCTTTTTGTTGCTCCCTCCACCCAAGCACTCTTGTAATTATCATTAGGAATCTATTCTAATGAAATGCCCACTATGTTCATGCTAATTTCCGCTACACATAAGTTATTAGGCCATTAAATGTTACATTGATATCAGAGCTCAAGGTTTCTCTTTTCTTGCTGAAGAAGGGAGGTCCTCAAGCTAGCTACAAATGGTTGGTATTATTAATTGCATGTGAGTAAGTAGAATAGGGATTTTTCAGCCTTGCAGTGCGCCTGCCTTTGTGAAGTTAACGGGGCATCACTGTCAAGAGCTATGGTCTTAGTAGTGGAGTCCTACGGGGCTTGCCTACGGCTTAACCACTATTGAGCTATTAGAAGCTTGACAGGAGCCGGTGCTGTTTTGGTGTCGAAAGACCCTCTCTTCTATTCCTTGCAATTAATGGTATTCGAGCCGCGGGTACAGTAGCTTGAGTGCTTTTTCTAAAGGGGTAAAGAGGAGTAGCAACTAGGGCTTGAAGTGCCAAAGTATACCTAAAAAGTTTACACCTAAAAGTTGTTAGAATGGCTCACAATAGTAAAGAGAGTGAAATTAATGTTGATAACTTTGATTTTGCTCATGAGAAAGCTACTAATGATGCTTCAATGCTTGTTAACTATCTTGTTTCTAGGCTTCAACAAACCATGGGCAATCCATCTCTCCAAAGTGAAGTGCAACGGCAGCTCCGTGCTCACGGGATTCTCCAAGCTCATCACCATGAAGAGAGAACACCTAGGAAGCCTCCTTGTGAGACTACCAAAAGAGGTCTCTCTCCGATTCGGGAAGAAGAAGAGAATCCATATGAAGGGCTCAAGAATTTACTTTTTGATGATGCATGTCCTTCCCAAAGGAGAACTCAAGAGCCTCCACTGAAGGAACGAGAAAGAAGCGAGTCTCCCACCACCTCGGCGGAGATGGCTCCACGAAGACGGCGGGCTAAACGCTCTCCATCACCACCAAAGGGAAGAAGACCATCGTATTCTTCTCCTCACCACAATTCAAAGAGGGATGATAAAAAGCAAGAGAAGAAAAAGGCGAGAAAGAGGACACCCTCTTCTCCATCTTCTTCATCCTCTTCCTCTTATGAAAGCTATGGTGAAGACGACAAAGATCAAGACAAGAAAAAGGCGAGAAAGAGGTCACCTTCTTCTCCACCTTGTGAAGAAAGTGATGGTGCAACTTTTGAACCATCAAAAAGAAGAGGCCATAGGAAATCCTATGCCGCATGGAAGAGGTCGTCCAAGCTGAAGAAATTCAAAGAGGGAGGGAAGAGCATCTCTTTCCTTACCTATGATGGCACCTTCGGTGCTATAGACAAAGTCTTGGCCTTTATCCAGCAATTCGATGCGGCGTTTGGAGATGAGGGCTTCACGGAGTCCTCTAAGCTACACCATGTAGCTATGCACTTTCAAAAGTCCGCCAGACAATGGTGGTCTAGCCTACGAGCCAACGGTGAAGCTCCACGAACATGGAAGGCTTTAAGAGCTTCCATTATGAAGCAGTTTTTGGCCACTGATGCCAAAGACAAAGTACTCACCGAATGGTGAAGCTTAAAGCTCTCTCCCAATAAATCCATCCACAAATATGTAGACAAGTTTTGGGACCTACAACTCAAAGCCACTGTCTTCAAAAGGTTGGATTTTGGAGAGCAAAAGCAACAATTTTGTGCGGGCTTAACCGAAGAAATGGCGGAGTATGTCAACTCCCAAAGGCCACGTACCAAATCGGAGGTAATACACCATACTATGGTGGCCTCTCGAATCAATTTCCAAACGGGGGGTAAAAGAAATAATAAGCCCCCGGAAAACAAGGGTTCCAATGAGCCTAAGGGGAAGGACAATGTCCAAAAGTCTCCTAAGGGCAATTCCAACAAAGCTAAAGAGAAGGGAGTTTACAAAGGAAAGAATAAACTCTCTCCTGAAGAGCTTGAGCGTTATCATAAGGATAACGGGTGTTTCAAGTGCGGCGAACAAGGGCATGCGTACCGCGCTTGTCCCCAAAAGAACAACCGCCAAGATCCTCCTAGAGCTTCTTTGGTTGAAATCCAAGAGGAGGAGATTCACCAAACTCACCACAAAGGATCTCCTCTATGCCATGCTTGGGGAAAGGTAAGAGAACATGATGCTTTTATTCTCTTTGACCCTGGTTCTACTCACAATTTCATATCTATGGAGTTAGCCACCAAGCTAGGCATACAATCCTACGAGATGGGAGATATCCTACCCGTAGACAGTGCCTTCAAGGGGCAAGAAGCTTCAGTCACTCCCTTAATCGGGAAATTGAGGCTTCATGTCCAAGGCTATGTGGACAAAGAGGACTTCTTTATCTCTCCTCTGAAGCATGAGGATGTAATCCTAGGGGCACCATGGTTTGACCACCTGGCTGCCGATGTTAAATTTCCTGAAAGGAGAATCTCCTTTAAGTTCAGGGAAAAAGACATGTATACAGATGCTAAGGAGATGGGTAATACCATCCCCATTGTACATACACCAGCTTTCAACAAGTCAACAAAGAGCTCTATTTCCGTGTACATGATTTTTGTTAAAGATTCTCAAAATGAACCTAATGCTTTAGCAAAAGAAAATAAAAGCAACCAAAAGGAATTAGAGTTATCCAATTTTCTCAAGGGGTTTCAAGATTTTTTTATTGACGACATCCCTTGTGAGCTACCTCCTAAACGAGGTAATGATGACCATGCAATTGAACTTCTTCCAGGAAGTTCAACACCTAACAAACCTCCTTATAGAGTTTCTCAAGCTCAACAAGAGGAGATTATGCGGCAAGTGCATGAGTTAGTTGAGAAGGGCATGGTTAGGCCTAGCTCATCTCCATTTTGCTCACCTGTGCTATTAGTGCAAAAGAAAGACGGCACATATCGTATGTGTGTCGACTATAGAGCACTAAATAGGATCACTATCAAGAATAGGTTTCCCGTTCCACGGGTAGAAGACCTATTTGATAAGCTACAAGGATCGACCTACTTTAGTAGGATTGACCTAAAAAGTGGCTATCATCATATAAGGATAGTTGATCAAGACATTGTAAAGACTGCATTTCGTACTACATTTGGTCTTTACGAATACATTGTCATGCCTTTTGGCTTGACCAATGCACCAGCCACATTCAACCGCTTGATGGAGAAGCTGTTCAGGCCTCATCGAACCTTCACTGGAGTGTTCTTTGATGATATTATCATCTACTCTAATTCATTGGAGGAACACAAGCAACATCTCCAGGTAATATTTCAAGTTTTAAGAGAGAATAAACTTTATGTTAATCGAAAGAAAAGTGAATTTTTCTTGCAAGAGATTCAGTATTTAGGTCACATTATCTCTCAAGATGGCATCCAAATGGATCCATCCAAGTTAGAGGTAATAAAAGGATGGCCTAAACCAAGGAATCTTCATGAACTAAGAAGCTTTATAGGTATGTGTGCATACTATAGACGCTTCATAGAAAAGTTCTCACAAATTGCGGGACCATTACATGACCTAACAAAGAAAAGTGTTAGGTATACATGGTCTGCTAAGGAGAACAATGCTTTCGAAAAGATTAAAGAAAAGCTTATCTCTCAACCTGTGCTTACATTACCGGATCTCTAAAAACCATTTGAGGTCCAATGTGATGCTTGTGGTGATTGCCTTGGGGCTGTTTTGCTCCAAGAAGGGCACGCCATAGGCTATGAAAGTCGAAGGCTCGACCCTGTTGAGCAAGCTCTAGGCATATACGAAAAAGAACTCCTTGCAGTTCTACATGCCTTAGACTCATGGAAGCACTATTTATTGGGGACTCCTTTCATTCTGCGAACGGACCACCAAAGTCTTAAGTACTTCATGACGCAGACCAAGCTCTCCGACAAACAAATGAGGTGGGCAAATTTCCTTTCGCAATTTCATTTTCATATTGCTCACATTGCTGGAAAGCATAATCAAGTAGCCGATGCACTCTCAAGACGACCGAGAGTGAATGCAGTTTCCATAGCAACTCACAATGATCTATCTTCAATCATAGATGAGTATGCTATTGATCCCAATTTTAGAGATGTGATTTCAGCCCTTGCATTAGGGAAGAAAGAAGAACCATTTACTTTACAAGATGGTTATCTTCTCTATGGCAATAGACTATGCGTTACTAACTCTCTGCGTGAGAAAGTAATGTATGAATCTTATGCTCCCCCGTATGCGGGGCATAGAGGGATTCAGTCTACCTTAAAGGGAATTGAAACATATTTCTATTGGCCTACCATGAAAGTGAACATACAAGAGTATGTTTCCAAATGTGTGGTATGTCAAAAGACAAAATTTGATAGAGGGAAGCAACCTGGATTGCTTCAACCCTTGCCAATCCCTAATTCACCTTGGGAGAGCATATCCATGGATTTTATCTTTGGATTGCCTAAGTCTATCCATGGGAATACGAGGATATGGACGATAGTAGACAGGTTCAGTAAACAAGCTCATTTTATACCTGTCAAAAAGACTATCAAAGCCCATCAAATGGCAACCCTCTTCATTTCACAAATTTTCAAGTACCATGGCTTGCCAATGTCCATAGTGTCGGATAGAGATCCTAGAATGACCAGTAATTTCTGGAAGGGTCTCTTTGAGAATTTAGGAACAAGGCTAAATTTCTCTTCGGCCTATCATCCACAAACTGATGGCCAAAGTGAAATAGCTAACCTAACCATTCTCGATCTACTAAAAGCCTATGTAACGGAAGTAGATCAAAGATCCCAATGGGAGAAGTACTTACCCTTAGTAGAGTATGCTTACAATAACACTGTACATACTTCCACAGGAAAAGCACCTTTCGAGGTAATTGAGGGAAGATCAAAAAGTCCCTTGCTACTTAAGGTACATGGGAAGATCTTCGCTGCAGATGAGTATAGCCGAGACCTACAAGAATCTTTCCAAAAGATTAAGGATGCTATCTCTATCTCACAGCAAAGGCAAAAGGCTGCTGCTGACAAGCACAGAAGAGCCCAAGCCTTTAAAGAAAACGATTGGGTCTTGTTAAAGTTTCCCAAGGCTCGATTAAGGCACACGACGGGCAAGAATCCTACGGGCCACCAAAAGTACTATGCTAAACTAGCAAAAAGGTACTATGGTCCCTTCCAGATTCTTAGGCCAATCAATGAGATGGCCTATCAATTTAAGTTGCCCAATCATTGGCTCATACACAATGCTTTTCATGTGAGCCTATTAAAGCCTTACAAAGGAGAGCCACCTCAAGAACCAACTATTGAAGACCCACCGGAGATCGAGGACCAAGAGGAGGTGCTGCAGCCCGAGTCCATTCTCCGACATGAACACAAGGTATTAAGAGGCGGTAAGACTATCCGACGATATCTTATTAAGTTTAAGAATTATCCTTTCGAAGATGCTAGATGGATGCAAGGCATACAATTAAAGGATAACCTAAACCTTGTCAATGCTTACAATGCTTCCCAAGAGTAAGCAAATGTACAAAATGAACAAAATTTTTGTCTTGTAAGACTCTCTTTTTCTTTATTTGTGCACAAAAATGAAGTAGTATCCATGCTTAGATCAAGCTTGCGGAGACGACGTCTCCCAAACACCAAGTAGAGCTTGTCACTCTACTATGGAAGACTGATAGGACTAATGTGCAGACATGCTTGCGGCAGCCTCAGGCTCTCAAGCGCCAAATGGACTAGTCATCCATTATGGAATGATGTCGTAGGGTAACATAGGGATCCTCTACCCGCTAAGAAAAGGACTCATGAATATGCTTTATCTCCTCTACAGCATAGTCGAGGACGACTATGATTTCAAGAGAGAGGTAATGTCATAATAATCAATATCTAATTCTCCTAAATGATTTTCTCATATTAAACTGATCATTTAATGTGGGGAAGTGCGAAGGGAGAAAAAGCTAGAATATTGGTTAAGCTAGCAGATCGGCCACAGTAGGGATCCAAAGGAGGGAAAATAGGGATCCAAAGGGGGGGGGCATTTGCAAAAGAGCCATGTGCAACAATGGGCTAAAAAGACCCTAAGGTTCAGCCCATTAAGACTTCCAAAATGCTAAGGTTCCAAAATTCAAAGGTTGTGTCCAAAGGTCAACCCTAGGGAAAATTGGATGCTTTGTGTGTGCCCTAAAAGTCTTTGCACATCCCTACATGGGAGGGGGCGAGCCCCAAAGGTAGGGGATGAGAGAGAAAGCCACACACACACACACACACAGGCTCCCTTTACACAAAGGGAATGAGGGACACATGTCAGCTCCCTAGGCCAGATGCCCACACGGTGTGCCCAATTCCTATTGGAAGACCCTTGAAGTGGACCAATGAGAATTAAGCTAGAGTAAATGTAGTTTAATTAATTTAAAAACATTTAATAAAAGAAACCAATGAGAATTAAGGCTCCTAGAAGACTATTGGGCAGTCTCCCAAAGGGTCCAATGAGCATTCAGAAGCCCCATGGCTTGCCTGATTTCTATTGGCCAGGAGACAAAGGGGTCCAATGAGAGTTTAGTTTAATTATTTAATTACCTAAAGTTCTCACAAAAGGGGAAAGGGGGATACAGGTCAGAAGGCTATCACTTATGCTGCTTAATACCTATTGGCTTGACTTGGGGAGGTGCAATGAGGCAAAAGCCAGACCTAATTAGCAGCTAGGGCTCGCCCAAGAGAGAGAGGGGGGGGGGCTGATTTTTGCTTGGCATTGACACACACACACTCACACTTGACCATGTGTAAAGGAAGAATACTCTATCTCCTCCCAAGCTTTAATGGAGAGCTCATCACCTACTCCAAGCTTGTGAGATAGAAGCCTACATCAACACTCTCTTGGCATGTGGATGCAAATCCAACCAAGAGCCAAGCTTCAATGCATGCTCACCTCCTCTACCAAGCTAATTACTAAGCTAAGCTATGCTAATATGAGTGATTATGTGAGGAGATGTACATCTTTCTCGTAAGATACTCCTTTTTCCTCTCAATCTACTCTCATACCTTGCTAGCTCTCACCATCTTCGAAGGTGTGTGAGGTCTTGGGTCTGAGAACGGGGATAATTCAAGTTGTGTTTGATTAAGTGTTTTGCTTGGTGTATGAAGCTTCCATCTTCATTGCACTAGCTAGTCTTGAAGGAACACAAAGAATTGTATTGTACAATGTCTCTCTTGATGGGAGAAACCATAATACAAAGCCTTTTGGAGGGGGGACCGGCTCCATGCAAATCCGGTCCTCAACTGTTGTCAATAGCTTAATTTCTCTCTCTTTTGAAAGTATTGTCAATGCTATCTAACTAGGTGTTATGCTTTTTGTTGCTCCCTCCACCCAAGCACTCTTGTAATTATCATTAGGAATCTATTCTAATGAAATGCCCACTATGTTCATGCTAATTTCCGCTACACATAAGTTATTAGGCCATTAAATGTTACACTTTGGTACAAAAATTGAGTTATGCCGTATTATTGACCCATGGGTCAACAGTCCCCCCTATGAATTCATGTCGCCCCTGACATGACTTGATTGTCAATGTCGGTGTAGTCTTTGTTGTCGTTTTTTTTTCTCCACTGCTGGTACATTGTCTTTGGATGCCTCTGTAAATTCCTTACTAGAATCTCTTTTAATTTCTAGTGCTTTTCGGCCTTTTTATAACCAAGAATGACTTAAGGCTTTGAGTCTTCAATTGTCTACCTTTTGTGTCTACTCCCTCATTGGGGACTTCTTTGTTCTTGCATCAAGGTGATTTAAGTCGCATTTGCCACTGTTAGCTTTTGTATGTTGTGTAAATCATTATATTGCTTTTACTTGATACATGAATTAATTAAAGCCTGACAAATCCCACTTAATTCCCCAAGTTAGTAACTTGCTTCAAAAGGACTTATCCAACATCATTCATGATAGATGACCATCTATGAGCTATCATTGTCCATTTGTCCCCAAAACTCATATACATGATGTATAGGGTATGTAGATGGCTATCATGGCTTTATATTTGAAAATTGCATCTCTAGCTAGGGGTTGAATTTCTATCCTTTTTTAAATTTTCTTCACCCTTAGCTTGTATTCTCTATTCATAGCCTACTGACAAATTTTGGCTTGATTTGGACTTGTATTTGGCTTTTTAAGCTAACTTTTTGGATTTCAGTCTCAAAAACGACCGATGGGCATCTCTGGCTCCTTCTGACCGCCAAACTTGAAATGAATTATACCCTGAGCATCCTCTAAACGTGTAGAACAAATACTGATGACTAGAATTTGTCTTGACCCCTGGTTGCTCCTGCAGAAATCTATCACAATAGATGACTGAATTATCATTTTTGCCCCCTTTTTTCCCAATACTGTTAGTCCCTTTTGTTTGTTAGGCTTCATTAAGTCACATACAAGATAGAAGATTTACAATATAAAGATCTACTTCATGAATACTGCCTTGTAGTCGCTTTTGTTTAGTCGCATCACTAACTTTCTTTGTCCTTGGAGGCCATCCCAGAGTTTTATTACCATTCTCAATCATTTTTGGTGTGAGGTCCCCACCCCGTCGTATCAAACAACGGATTTGATGGTAAACCTGGTGGCCACTAGATCTATAGCGGAAGCAAACAAAGTGTTTCAGGGTTCAACTAGCGGACGATCTCTCATCACAAAGTGAGTCAAGTTCGAGCCTACTAGTAAGGAGATCTAGCTCCACCTCGCAGGGAAAGCGTACTTAAACTATCTAGCGATCCTAAGACCCACCTTCCAAGAGGAGAGAAACCCCGAGCGCCTTTTTCCCCATGTTTCAGAGGCACGTACACTTGAGACTTCACCACTCTAGGGGCAATGAGTATTACTAGTATCGATTTTAACACTATGGGGACAGAGAGTTCCCGACCAATCGGGACCACCCATCTCGTAGGCATTGGCAACCCGAGCCAAGCCCCCACTTTCCACCCCCACACTCACACTTCCTCGTGTGACCTAATTACTACCACAAAGGTTGTTCAACATAGATATTCCTTGTTTAATTCCGAATCACATGGTTCGTTAAACCAACCCTTCAACCAGTATTGCAAACAACACCAAGATAGAATTCTAGTAAAAATTCTACTCAAACTTATTCATAAAAGTTCCAATGTTCTGGAGGTACAACATCCCCCCTCCAGCGAGAGTTCACTCCTCCCGTTGTCGCCTAGCTGCCCATACAACTAGGTATGTCCACTGCATAGAAAGCACGACATGGACAACATTCCCACCGCTTAACCAGCAGACGCGGGTTCCCACCGCTTAACCAGCAGTCGTGGGTATCCACCGCATAAAAAGCAAGTCGTGGATTCAAGAGCCCTAATGAGGAACTCTGCCCCCTGTGATCAGCAGGGGGGTCGGGACTGATTCAACATTGGAAATAAAATGAACATGTCGAGCTAAATTTTCCCTAGCAAACATTCTTTCCTCTTGCAAACAGCATACCCATCAATCATTTCTTTCCTACTTTATACTTAAATGTAATATGCATTCAATGCCGAGGTTTCTGTTGGATTTCTCCAACATGTTCGGGGATATGTTCATTCCTAACTAATCGTATGCAATGTTAATTTAACAACTTGAATAGAAATTGGGACCTAACTCTTCCATTTCTTCTTCAATAGCCCGTGAGATGGCCGGTATTTGCTCGTCCATTTGAGCCTTTCTTTTTCCGTTGACATTGCTTGTTCCCGCCTTGCGGTCGTGGGCTCCACCGAAGCGAGTTCTCTTAACGAAGCCATTTTTCTCACTACTTAAATGATAGACTTGAAAAAAAAAGAGCTAAGGTCCGAGAGTAACATGACAAACCAATCGGCATATTAGATTTATTAAAGACTCCTCCTTATGCACGAGGTTAGATTTTTCCCTTTTTGCCCTAGCAATTTTTAAGGTTAATTCTGTATCCACCCTATGGGAACGACTCTAAGGTTAATTACTTGGCTTAGATGATTAAGAAATTCAGAGTTTTTCTAATTGATTCACGAAAGATATGAAGTAAGCAAGCTCATTCATTTTCCTAGAGCAATATGAAGGTGCAGAGTGACCGCAGGCATGTGTGATGGAAAAACCTTCTTCTTATTGGACTAATGATGGATTAATTTTCACCCTTAATCGCATCTAAATGTGGGAGAAGATTAAGTATAATTTAATTACAACTCTATTGAGTAGTGAAAGATTGAATTCTGACAAATCTACACTATTACTAGCTGACAATTTATTGACTATACCGCTTAGAGAGAGAATCTTTCCAAATCATGCATTAATCCTTGATTAAGGATGATGAATGGCTGAATAAATTAACCTAAATGAATGATAATTATGTAATGAAGTATAGCTATGAAAACTTAGAGAGCAGCTATAGAGAATTATGGCTAAAAGTAGGCATAGTAGACAAGAATTATGAGTGGGGAATGATGAGCAATAATTAAACCATAATTACCGTGATTAGGGGCTGAGAATCCTCTTAAATTTCTGATGCAATGAATCCTCGAGATGGGAATTTCGGCAGCACCTCCCTCCTTGCTTCTCCTTCAAAAGCTGTGTGTGTGCCGGCAGCACCTTCCCAGTGTGTAGGTGTGTGAGTATGCAATGTGTGTGTGAGCATATATGTGTGTGTGTGTGTGTGTGTGTGTGTGTGCAGGTCTTTAAATAGGCCTCTCAAGCTGAAAATCGATCTAGGTTGCTAAATGCATTTGGCTTCTCCAGTTAAGCATGGCAAGTCCAGTTCCCTGCCCACCAAGTGTCCAGTTGGCTCAGTAAACTGACTCTCACACTGAGTTGCAAGCTTGGCAGCTTCCCCAAGACTCCCACAAAGCAAGAGGGCACCCCCTCGCTGCTAAAGATGGTCTGGAATGGCCTGGAACCTGTTCCCACACAGCCCCGGGCCCCCAGTGCCTCACGGACAATTTTGTGAAAAATTGGTTTTAGGCTAAAACGGCCATACGAGTCGGATTTTGATGCCGTAAATTGCTATACTAAGCTCTAACTAAGACGTACGGGTCTGAGTACCTGCCATATTTAGCAGTCCCCCCGGGGTCCGAAAATGCATTTTTTTCAAATTCGCGGTACAGGTGCAGATTTTCGAGACGGTCAAAACTAGACGGGTCGGGTGACCAAAAACTTACTATATTTGGAAAATTTTTACAAAAATTATTTTAATTCACATTTCGAAGATTTATGACATTTTAAACATCATGGCACTGACAGAATTCGGAAAACTGCTAAAAATAGTAACTTTTTTCCATTATGATCATTTCATGGTACAAGGGTGCTCTTTTTGGTTGGGGTCAGAGACCTCACATTTGGCCTTATAGAGTTGTTGAAGACTGATCGGCATTCTTTACTTACCTTGACATCATAGCCTTGTGCATATGTCTTTTGAGACATACCTCGTGAAGTTTCGTCATTTTCCTGCCCCTTCTTCTCTTTGTACTACTCGAGCATCTCACCAGGGGAGAAAAAGGGCTAGAATATTGGTTAAGATGGCAGAGACTAGCCACATTAGGGATCCAAAGGAGGGAAAATAGGGATCCAAAGGGGGGGCCACCTACAAAAGAGCAACGTGCAACAATGGGCTTTAAAGACCCTAAGGTTCAGCCCATTACGACTTCCAAAATGCTAAAGTTCCAAAAATTCAAAGGTTGTGTCCAATGGTCAAATCTTAAGGAAATTGGATGCTTTGTGAGTGTACACAAAAGTCTTCAAGACTCCTACATAGGAGGGGGTGAGCCCTGTAAGTAGGGGATGAGAGAGAAACACACACACACACACACACACACACACACACACACACACACACACACACACACACACACACACACACACACACACACACACACATACACACTCATAGGCTCCCTTTACACAAAGGGAATAGGGGACACATGTCAGCTCCCTAGCCCAATTGCCCAGAAGGTGCACTCAAATCCTATTGGATGGCCATAGAGGTGGACCAATGAGAATTCGGCTAGAGTAAATCTAGTTTAATTCATTTAAAAACACTTGATAGAAGAACCAATAAGAATTAAGCTCTCTAGAAGACTATTGGACAGTCTCCCAAGGGGTCCAATGAGCATTCAACAGCCCAATGGCTTGCCTACTTCCTATTGGCCAGAAGACAAAGGGGTCCAAGGAGAGTTTAGTTGCATTATTTAATTACCTAAAGCTCTCAGAAAAGGGAGAAAGGGGGACACATGTCACAAGGCTATCACTTATGCTTCTCAATTATGATTGGCTAAGCTTTGTAGGGTCCAAGAGTAAATTGCAAGAGGGACTGACCAAGAGAGAGAGGGGGCTGGTTTTGGCAAGGTATTATCACATACACACTCACACAATCTCATGTGTGAAGCAAGAAGACTCTCTCTCTCTCTCTCTCTCTCTCTCTCCTCTTCTCAAGCTTTAATGGAAAGCTCATCATCCACTCCATGCTTGTGAGAAGGGAGGCCTTCACCAACAACTCTTGGCTATGTGATGCAAATCCAACCAAGAGCCAAGCTTCAATGCATGCTCATCTCCTCTACCATGCTAATTACTAAGCTATGCTAAGCTTTTATGAGTGATTATGTGAGGAGATATACTTCTTTCTTGTAAGACTACCATTTCTTCCTCTCAATGTACTCTCATACCCTGCTAGCTCTCACCATCTTCAAAGGTGTGTGAGGTCTTGGGTA
This sequence comes from Adiantum capillus-veneris, assembly GCF_014529385.1. Taxonomy (NCBI): domain Eukaryota; kingdom Viridiplantae; phylum Streptophyta; class Polypodiopsida; order Polypodiales; family Pteridaceae; genus Adiantum; species Adiantum capillus-veneris. Next base: position 89,492,980 of record NC_140952.1, on the reverse strand, counting down.
TGAGACCGTGAGGGAATTGATGTTGTGTTTTATAAGTTTTTGCTTAGTGCTTGAAGATTCCATCTTCATTGCACTAGCTAGTTAATGAAGGAGCACAAAGAATTGTATTGTAAAATGTCTCCCTTGATCGGGGAAACCTATAATACAAAGCCTTTTGGAGGGGGGACTTGCTCCATATAAATTCGGTCCTCAACTATTCTCAATAGCTTAATTTCTCTCTCTTTTGAAGTATTGTTCATGCCAATGTAACTAGGTGTTATGCTTTTTGTTGCTCTCTCCATCCAAGCACTCTTGCTATGCTAATTAGGAATTTATTCTAATGAAATGCTCACTATGTCTATGTTTTTTTACGCTACACACAAGTTACTAGGCCATTAAATGTTGCGTTGGTATCAGAGCACAAGTTTTTTCTTTTCTTGCTCAAGAAGGGAGGTCCTCAAGCTAGCTATAAATGGTTGGTATTATTAATTGCAATTGAGTAAGTAGAATAGGGATTTTGCAGCCTTGCAGTGTGTCTGCCTTCGTGCAAATAACGAGGCATCACCGTCGAGAGCTATGGTCTTAATAGTGGAGTCTTACGGGGCTTGCCTACGGCTTAACCAGTATTGAGCTATTTGAAGCTGGTACTGTTTTGGTGTTGAAAGACCCTCTCTTCTATTCCTTGCAATTCATGATATTCGAGCCACGGGTACAATAGCTTGAGTGCTTTTCTAAAGGGGTAAAGAGGAGTAGCAACTAGGGCTTGAAGTGCCAAAGTACACCTAAAAATATTACATCAAAAAAATTATTAGAATGGTTGACAATAGTAAAGAGAGTGAAATTAATGTTGATAGCTTTGATTTTGCTAATGAGTAGGCTACTAATGATGCCCCTATGCTTGTTGACTACCTTGTTTCTAGGCTTCAACAAGCCACGGGCAATCCATCCCTCCAAAGTGAAGTGCAATGGCAGCTTCGTGCTCATGGGATTCTCTAAGCTCCCCACCATGAAGAGAGAGTACCTAGGAAGCCTCCTTGTGAGACTTCCAAAAGAGGCCTCTCTCCGATTTGAGAAGAAGAAGAGGATCCATCCCAAGGGCTCAAAAATTTACTTCTTGATGATGCATCTCATTCCCAAAGGAGAACTCAAGAGCCCCCACCAAAGGAACGAGAAAGAAGTGAGTCTCCTACCACCTTGGCGGAGATGGCTCCACGAAGACGGCGGGCAAAACGCTCTCCATCACCTCCTAAACGGAGAAGACCATCACACACTTCTCCACACCATAATTCAAAGAGGGATGACAGAAAAAAAGAGAAGAGAAAGGCGAGAAAGAGGTCACCCTCTTCTCCATCTTCTTCATCCTCTTCCTCTTATGAAGAAAGTGATGGTGCAGAGAAGGAGGACTAAGGCAAGAAAAAGGCAAGAAAGAGGTCACCCTCTTCTCCATCTTCCTCAAATTCTTCATCTTTTGAAGAAAGCGATGGTGCAACTTTTGAACCATAAAAAAGAAGAGGCCATAGGAAATCATATGCCACGTGGAAGAGGTAGTCCAAGTGTTCAGGCGGTTACGCCGCTAGCGGAAGCTAAATAGCGAGAACTCAACCAACAACAGAATTTGTCAGACGAGGACGAAGCTTGACCCGCAGGCGCATGGACACAACTAGGTGGGTGTCAAATCACCTACTCGACCTTCTAATGACAATCACTACTAAGGAAATCAAATCTAAGTTCTAAAATACGCAAGTGACTGAAATCCGTACTACGAACGAATGCTATACGAAACAGGATCTAGAATCATTGAATCGATCTCAAACTCAAGGGGAAGTCTATACACTAGGTAAGAACAACACCCTAAAGACTTGAACTGCAAAATCAACCTATAACCACTCCGTGCGGCAAACGCGTATGAAGACAGGCCGAAAAATACAAGTGACCGAAACTTGACCCCGATGGTACTAATGTGTAGCTCTACTCGTTGTGGTTCTATAGATATGCTGCATGCTCTATTCCGACACACGAGTTGGAAGAAAACTCACACCGAAGCTCGTAGGAACTTACCACACGTAGAAGCCGATAGCGCGCACTCTTGGTATCTGTGCGTAGCTCTCACCGTTGCTAACACAATGGCGGTGTCGCTTCTCCAATGGAGGCCCCGTAGCTCGCGTAGCAAGAAGATAAGACTCTCTCTCTCTCTCTCTCTCTCTCTCTCTCTCTCTCTCTCTCTCAGACACAGTCACGGCGCTCAAAACTCACTTTGATTAATAATTGAATCTTTCTCCTTTAGGTTACAAAACTTTGGCTTATATACCTCAGCCTTGGAGGTGAGAACATCTCTAATTATTTACATCAACAGGTGAAATTACTTCGGGATTACAAGCTGGAAACTCAATTGAGTCCCGTTACTTAATGAATGGCTCAAATCAAAATTAATGTCGGAAAGACATTTATTACAATCAATGGTTACAAAATGATGGGTGTGAGCAAAAATGTGGGTGTGATCCTCTGCTGGCTCAACACTCCCCCCCTCCGCGTTCATGTCGTCCCTGACATGACTTTTAGGCTTGATCAATAGAGTCCTGTCGTCTTGAGCATCTGCAAATGTGATTCGTAGCGTAGGTTGCCGATGGTCAAGGTTGGGCCGAATATTTTGCTTTCGTGAGTGAAAAAACCGGTGTAGAAAGCTTCTTCTAATGTTTGCATGTGGAAGCTAGGCAAAAACATAATTCTTTGGTATAAAAGATGTAACACCTTTGGTGATGGCTGCAATGAAAGATCATACATCATATCCGTCACTGTGTCGGCCGTCGATAGTAGACTCGAGGTCGTGGCTTTATCTGGCGCGAACACTTCAATGCATGCTAAGAGAGTCCTGCAGATTTTCTTTAGCATCTGACACGAAAGGTCAGGAGAGCCAGTAAAGAGTTTGATGGTGCCCGTTAGGGTTTTCACCATGTAGGCTTTACCTATTCTCTCTCCTGCCTTTGGTCCTGGCATCCTTGGGTAATTAAGCCAATTTGGCTTCCTTTCTGCAATCCTGCCATGCTCTTTCCAGCTTCTGACTCTTGGCACCGGGTAGAAGGTTGCATCCTCCTGAATCTCCTTTGGAGCCTCTACCAAGTAGATGAGGTAGGCTGGGTATTTGTTCAGCCAACCTTTCCTCCATCTAGGTTGAGAATCTACAATCTTCTTTGATTGTTCATCTTTTGTGATGTCGCCTTCGTAAAGAGCGACATACTGCTCCTCCTCTATTCTCTTTTTCGTCTTTATCACTTCAAATTTCATCAGAGGGAAAGGCAGGCTGGGTTGCATCCACTCTTCATGGAGCACTTTTGTGTCTAAACCTTGAAGTCTAATGGAGATGAGGAGTCTCCTTTCCCATTCCATTTCCGCCTTGGCACTTTCCTCTGTTGACTTTTCTATTTGGTCCTGGAGCCTTTGTTCTTCTTCTTCAGAGATTCCTGAAGTTGAGGCCACTTCTTGAACTGGGGCTGGATCGTCAATTGTGGTTGCCTCTCCAGTTTCTGGTAGCTCTATAGCTGCTCCCCCTGCTTCTTCTTGTGGTGTCTTTGTTTCTCTTCTTTGTTGCTCTTGGAGGTCTTGGAGCTGATTGCGGAGGGCCTCATTTTTTGTCCTTAGTGTTTGGTTTTTTGATGTGAGCCTCTCCTCTGCAGCCAATGATCCCTCCGCCATGTGCAATCTTTGCACTTGCTCTAACCTTAGCTCTCTTTGCAAACTTCTGACCTGATCTTCCAGAGCTGGTACGAGGGCTCCCTCTTGTTCTATTCTTGCTCTGCTAGCTCTAGGGGTGGTCCTGAGTCTCGTGATTGTCCTTTCTTGAAGTTCGACTCTTTCCCTTAGCTCAATGAGCTCATCCTTGGCTGCCTCCAGCTCATCTTCTATTCGCTCCTTTGCTTCCTGTGAACTTGTTACCTCTCTTGAAGCTTCGGCTAGTTGGAGTATCAAGCCGTCTCTCTCGTTTTCTGCATCGTAGAGTGATGCTTTATGACTTTCAGATTCAGTCATAGCATTCTCTAACTTCTTCTGCAACTCTGCTTCCTTTTGTTTTGCTGTCTCAAGTGCTACTTCCTTTGCTCTGGATCTTTCTTTAATCTTGCTGAGCAGTTCATGCACCATGTGCATGTCTTTTTCATCTTCATCTGTCAACTTGACAGCTCTTTTTGCCACCACCTCCAATGGTTTCGGCTCTTCTAGTATGTTCCGTTCGTCCATTTTCTCTTCACTCTCCATTGTACCTTTTGTCTTTTCCTTCGTCCCTTTCCGATCATCTTGTTTTCGTAGGGATATCCCATAAACTGCTTCCAGGGCCTCTTCTTCACTGTATCCGATCGCTACCAGATCCTCATAATCATCTTTCTTTTGCTGAACTGGATCTATCTCCTTTCCCTTGGTCCCGGCCTCCGGCTTTTCCATAACTTCTGTTTCTATTTCTATTGTGGTCTCCTCCACAATAATTTCCATCTTCTTCAGGCTTGGTACATCAATAAAGGAGGGCTGATTGTCCTCAGTCATCTTGGCTTTCCCTTTGTTTGCTTGCCCGTCTTTCTCTCGAAGTTCAGTAGACTCATCTACTTCCTTCTTCTCCTTGTCGTCCTTTTTCAGCTCAGCTTTTAAAAGCTGTACTTCCTCTTCAGTATAAGGCTCGACAGGTTGCTGCTCCAGTATGGCCTCCGACTCCTCATAAGCTCTAATATATTGATCATATTGATCAATATGTGGCCTGGCTGAGCTGGTTCCGACTTTAGTGGGGTCTGGCACCCACATTTCTTCAAAGTCCCCCTTTAGCGCTCTTTCCGCTCTAAACTGCTCTACCAGCCTTTCCATTCTTGCGGCTTTTTGACTTTTGGTTTGCTTGGGATCGGCCTTCTTCTTCACTTTCTTCTTGAGCGGTTCGTCCACGGCCTCTTCAGGTTCTGAAACTATTTCTAGTTTTCGGCGTGCTCTTGTGGACGCCCTCTTGGATACGTCTTGCTGTTCTTCCTCCTCATCGGCTTCTCTAAGCCACTCATTTTGGGAGGGGACCCGTGGCCCTTGATCTCTGGCTCCAATAGCTTCATAAGCTATTCTTGTCAGAACTTCAGCTCCTCCTATATACTTTGGCTTCTGGTTGTGCATGGCGATTACTTGCTCGTGGATGTATTGAGCATAATTCACCTCTTTTGGCATGTTGCTCTTCAGTGCCCATGTGATGGTTGTCGCAATGGCATGGGGTGGTGTAGTATACTTCTGCGGTCTTTTACTGCACACATAGAAAAACTGGTTGTATAATCGGCAAAGGGTTGCCGCTCGTTGATCTGCCATATCTTCGTAGGTTGTATTTTGTTTCTTTGATCCATAGACCTCTATGGCCTCCCTTCTTTCTCTGACAGAACTCCCTTTGTTGTGCAGCTTCAATGCATCTGCAATGAGCTGTGGAGTGATCTGTACTTCAACTGTTTCTCCATCCATGGCTGTCAACGTGGCTTTCCCATCCTTCTGAATGGATGTTGCCAACTCATACACTCTTCTTGTGTCTACACCTGATGGTCTCGAGGTGAAGAACCTGTGTAAGTCAGCCTTTTCCAGGTATCTGCTGATGTTCTCTGATCTGCTATAGTCCACTAATTCTCGTGGGATCATAGGTACATCGACCGATTGCCCTTGAGGATCTCTGAAAGTCCCCTGGTAGATCTTTATTCCTTCTTTTTCTAGTACTGCTTCCTCCACCCAAGTCTTGGTTGGCTTGAGGGTTTCTGTTGGAATATCAAAAGGTTCTGCTTCTGCAAGAGCATCCTTGATGGTTGGTCTTTTTCTCTTAGTTGCCGATGACTTAGCGGAATCCATGGATCCTGTAACTCCAATTCCAGAAGTTAGCGTCTTTTTAGTACTGAAAGCCGAAATGAAGCTTTTAACTATTCAAATGACTTGAAAATTGAAACATGAGCTATTCAGGGCCTAAGGATGCAATGTAGGTGAACAAATATGCAAACTGGGCTCAAAAACATGCTTGAGACATCATACGCGTATGATGTCTTTTGTGTCAGAATGACTTCATATTGGTTGTGCTTGTAGCTGATAGTGTATACATGAGTATCATATGCTTGGATTTGAGTTTGGATCCCATTTGGTCAAGTTTTGGCCAGTTTAGTTCAGTTCAGGCTCTTGGCAAAATTTTGAAAGGGAATTGGATTTTATGATCCAAATTGGGTAAAACTTGGTGGTTCACCTTCAAATGGCATGTAGATCACTTCTGTTTGGTGGTTGAAGCCCTGAGGTGCCAAAATCACATAGTGAGACATCATACGCGTATGATGTCTTTTAGTGCATTTTTGGACCAATTTTCTCTATAAGCTTGGTTTTGGCTTTAGATAGGCTTATTCAGTGGATTTATCAAGTTTGGATAGAATTTGGACTAAAATTGGCTCTGGAGACATCATACGCGTATGATGTCTTTTTCATCAATTTTTCATGGGATTGGTTCTGTGGACTCTCCATGTGCTAGTGAAGGACTGTTTATACTCAAATCTTGGTTTGGACTTGAATATGTTGGATTTGGGACAAAAATAGGCTTTGTATGAAGGATTTTCTCTTAATTGGGCTAATGGGTGATCCACTTGACCAAATGGTTCCAAACTTCATATGTAGCATGTATTAGATATATATAATGGATGTATGATGACAAATGAGCATTTTTGGCTCTGTAAGTGCAAATAGACATTATACGCGTATGATGTCTTTTGTGTCAAAATGGTGCTTTTTGGTTCCAGATAGCTTGTAGATGTGTTAATCAACAATCCTACAAAGTTTCAATGAGTTTGGAGTTATTTTGACAAAATTAGGACCAAAAATCAATTTTATGGCCTACTTTGCGTCTTTTTGGTTTTCCTTGGGTTTTCTAACTCCAATTCTCATGATACTTGGTTCATAGGATGTGATTAACATGTGGAATGAGGCTATGCACTCAAATGTTGAAATGGATGTGAAAATCATGCTGTGAGACATCATACGCGTATGATGTCTTTTCTTGAAATGTTGGTCTTTTTGTGCAAAGAATGCTTTGTGCTAGTGCCCTAAGCCCTGCTAACTAGTTTTCAACTTAAAAAGTCATCAGTTTAGCTAAAAAGCCCCCTTATAGGCATTTCAGTCTCCGAAGTCGTCTTTTTGCCTTGGAGTTGAATTTCTTCAACTTTTCTTCTCGAGAGTTGCATTTCCAGCTCATTGGATATGTTGTGAAGCCACCTATTTGGTTGAACTTGACTTTGGCTCCCCGTTCTCCATCTTTCTCCATTTGGTTGCCCGAAAGCGTCTTTTTCACCATCGGTAAGTGAATCAGATTTCTTTTGGGTTTTGCTTGCAAACATAAGTCATCCATGTATAGTTGAAGCTGCTTGTGAAGTTTCATGTCATTTGGTCGTCAATTTTAGCCGTTATGCCAAAATGACGCTTTGTGTGTCCGCAGCCGAATCGGTTGTTCCGACCTACTTTTGGTGATTCAAACCCGGAGATACTCCATGGTTGCATTGCCCTCGATGTTGTTAAGCTTCCTGAGAAGTTTTGTGTCGTTCCGATAATTTTTTTCTGTTTGCCTCTTGCAGGCTCTGTTGACCTAGGGTTTTTCCAGTCGTTCTTTCTCGAGCTTTGAGTGCTAGAAACTCATCTCCTGTACTAGGGTAACCCACCTCTAAGTTCTTGCAAGGTTTGGTTAGGCGGTTGTGCCCCTACCTAGCGTTCCTCCCCATTCCCCGTCTGCTCTTGTTTCTTGGTTTTGGTGAGTTTTCGCGACAAAAGTTAACAATAAGCATTAAAAGCTTATGGCAACGAGTCTACCTCTCATGTCTGGTGTCCTCTGAGCTCTCGTAGTAGTCGTAGAAGGCGGTAGAAGGTCGGATGCTCCTGTGTGCTCTTTGCTCTCTCCAAGAAGGTAATAGTGGAGATGAGCTTGATAGTGAAGTGAAAAATACTTAACTTCGGGCTTCCCGGATCACTTGTTACCAAATTTGACATGTGCTCCTATCTCGTCGTGAAATGCACTTTAGGATTTGAAATTTCTCAATTTGGACTCCGTTTGACCTGTTTCTGAGAAATCTGTCCACTTTGCCAAAATTCTGTCATTTCGGGCTTTCCGCAACTTTTTTAGAATTGTACCCCATTTTTACCATGGGTTGCCCTTGTCATTAGGATCATCGCCGTCTATTCTTTTCTTTTTTTCGATCTCATTTCACCTGCTTTTTTATTTTTCTTTTATTTTTATTAAGAAAATCATAAAAAATAAAGGAAAATAGCAAATTGAAGCCAAAAAATTCCAAACATACACGATAAATAGCTGGTAACCCTGTGTATATGAATATACACTTCTTTGTGATTTTTGGACTTGGATTACCACTTTTTTCCACTTTTTAGCTCCAAAAACACTCTTATTTAGTGATATTTACACATCTAGAGACCCAAATTCATCATTTGATCTCTTCTTGTTGCAAAACGAGGTATATAAGGGCATAAATATTATCAATATCCGCAATCAAACATAAAAAATTGCAAAATCATGTAAGACACTGCCCTTGTAATATAATTTTTGTTTTTCCCGCTTGTAGCTGCTTTGTAGCTCCTGTATATCTCCCCCCCTCCTAGTTTGAGTCCTCCCGGACGACTATGAAGTGTCTGTGGGCGAAGCCTTGTAGTTGTTTTGGTCATAAATTCCCAATGTAATTGTAGAGCGATGATACAACATTCTTTCCAATAAAGCTGCTCTTTGTTTGATTGAAGGATTGGTGGTCGGGTTTTGGGTTGGTTTTGGCACTTCGGTAGTAGAATCAGTAGATGGGTTCTTCATTACCTTGTTGTCTTTTTTCACAATCCAAATCTGCTTCCGCTTTGCTTGTGCTTGCCACAAACTCTTTGCGACCCAAACCTGCTTTGTTCTGTGTGTTGATTTCCTCGCCTTGAAATACCTAGGAGTTTCCGTGGCTTGTACTGAAGGGAATTCCTGTTTACAAATCTTTGGGATCCAAATTTGCTTGCTATAGCTTTGTGCCGTCATGAACTTCTTTGGAATCCAGATCTGTTTCACTGTCCTTGATTGTCTGGAATCACTCTGTTGTCTGGTATTGAAGACTCTGTTTGTGTTTTCTGGCACAGCCTTTTTTGGTCTCCATACCAACGTTGACTCCGTTTTTCCCAAGGTTGAGCTGTTATATTATTGCTTGTCTTCCTTATCCAATGTTGAGAGTTCCTCGTCGAAGAGCAATCCAGTTGTATAGAAACTTTTGGTTGCCATTGCTTCTTCTTTTTCTCTGTTTGTTGTTTGCCCTTGTCCGTGGATTCTTCCTTTGGAGTTGGCTCTGCTCCTTTGGTGAACTTAACTGATTGACTTTCACCTTCGTATTTGATAAGCACTGATTTAGAACTCCAGTCAATCATTGCATTGTATTGCTTCTGCCATGGTTGTCCTAGCAATAATGGATGTTGTGTAGCTTGGTCTTCAACCACGTAAAACATATGAGGATACACATACTGGTTAATCTGTATATGTAAAACTGTGCATCCGACAGTTTTGATTGAATTCTCAGAGTAACTTTTTAACTCTTGCTTGGCAGTTTGTAATTTAGTGTCATTTGTCAATTGTCTATACAAACTGAGTGAAAGTAGGTTAGCTTGAGCTCCTGAATCCAATAGTGCTCTGGCTTTGATTTGGTTGGTCCCTACTTTGCATTCAATGATGGGTTCTTCTTTGTCATTATCCATTTCTGTTATACTGACTGCGTTTATTCGTATTGCTCCTTCATTGCGCTGTTTCTGACGCAGTAGTCTTCTTTTCTCCATTCTTTCCTTCGCCTCGGCTTGCGCTTCCTCCTCAATTTTTTCTTTTTCTGGACACGCATCTTTTCTTGATGTATTTTGAGAAGCATGTCTTGTGTTAGCGGCAACAGATACTTTTTCACTCTGCATCCACTAATCCAATTGGGCATTTCTTCTCCGTCTAATGTAGCAAGCTTGACGGCTCCACTTGGTGATAGATCTTTAATCACCAGAGGACCCATCCCTCGCTTTTTAAGCTTCTTAGCATGCTGTTTCAGAGTGTAAACTAGGACATAGTCCCCAACTTTAAACTCTTTAGTCCGCACATGCTTATCAAAAAATTCCTTTTGTCGCCTTTTTTGAGCGTAGATGGAAGCTACTGCTTTTAGGCGAAGCTCATCTATTCTATCAGAGAGCTCGTGCCCTGTCCACTCTAGATCCTTAGCCACCCGTAATGTTGAAATCAAGAATTCTATTGGTAAGATAGCATTTAGCCCAAAAACCATGTTATATGGGGTCGTTCCTATTGATGTTTTATATGCTACCCTATATGCCCATAAGGTTGAATGCAACTTCTCGACTCAGATACAATCTTCGTAAGGACCGTGCATATGGTTTTGTTTGTTGCTTCAGCTTGTCCGTTTGCTTGTGGATGATACGGGGCTGATTTCCTATGGATTACCATGAATTCATCTAGAAGGATCTCTATCACTTCATTTATGAAATGTGTGCCTCGATCACTCACAATTTCTATTGGCAATCCATATCGTACAAAGACGTATTCATAAAGAAATTGTGCCGTGGTCCTGGCATCTGCTTTTTGAGTTGACTTTGCTTCAACCCACTTTGTTAGATAGTCTGTAGCCACAATGATGTATTGTGCATGAGTCTTATATGCAGGAGGTGAAATGGGTCCGACATAATCAATCCCCCATTTTGCAAAAGCTCTTGCCCCCATCATTGGTCTAAGCGGCATATCATCTCTTTTAAGTGGTACTTTGGTCCGCTGACAGTCATCACACCGTTTAACGTATTCCTCAGCGTCCATATGTAATGTTGGCCACCATATTCCTACGTCTAAGACAAGTTTTGCTGTCTTATCACCTGAGAAATGGCCTCCACCTACTCCTCCATGAGCTTGCTCCAGGATTATCACATACTCAGACTCTGATGCGCAAATCCTAAGCTGGTTGTCTTTACCTCTCTTATAGAGTTGATCTCCTATTAAAGCGTAATCTCTAGCTTCTGTCTCTACAGATTTCTGACGAGCTTTTGACGTTCCTTCTGGGAAAGTTCTATTTGTGAGATATTCAACAATATACTGACTCCATTCTGGAGCGATCATTATCTGATATAATGTCGAATACTCGGCTGGCGGTTTTGATGAACATACAATACATACAGTGACATATTCATGTACGCTTTCTTTCATTCCTGGCCAATAGACTCCCAATTGTAACAAATTCCTATATGTGTTCCTTCTTGAACAATGAAATGCACATTCCTGAACATGTGCTTCGCGCAGATATATACTATATTCCTCAGGATTGATGCATAGTCGTAAAACATGATCATTTCCCAATTGATACAACCTTCCTGCAACCAATTGAAGATTCTTGGATTGCTGAATAGCAATATGTTTCAGGTTGTATTCTCTTCTATCGAACTCTCCTCCATAGGTTAATAGGTTAACGACATTTTGAGACCACTTAGGTATCATTTCTATGTTGAACAAGTACGCGTCTGGCATGTCGTCATCTACTCCTATAGGGTCTTCTCCATTCGTCAATCGCGAAAGATGATCAGCTCTAAGATGTGTTTTTCCTTTCTTTACTACTACCGTGAAGTCGAATTCCAGTAAGATAATGAACCATCTCACTATTCTCCCGGTATTGCATGGTTTATTCACTAGGTAGAGCAAGGCTTGGTGATCCGTAAAAAACACAAACTTGTTGGCTAGAAGATAATGCCGAAATTTCTTTACAGCATATATCATTCCTAATCCCTCTCGCTCTGTTGTGGTGTAATTCTTCTCTGCATGGTTGAGCTGTCGACTGGCGTAACAGATAGGAAAATCCATGTTTCCTTCTTCTGGCTGAGCCAGAATGCATCCTATTGCATATGCAGAAGCATCTATGTGCACATGGAATATCTTCTCCCAATCTGGTGATTTCAAGACTGGAGCAGTAATGAGTGCCTCTTTCAATTTCTTGAATGATTCCTCACACTCCTCTGTCCATTCAAAGTTCACTATTAGCCTGTAAAGTGGTTGGCCTATTATAGCGTACATGTAAATGAATCGTCTATAATATCCGCAATGTCCCATAAAGCTCTGTACTTGTTTCGCATTGGTTGGTCTAGGCATATCCACTATAACTTTTATCTTCTCTAAATCCGTGGATATTCCGTTTTGTGAGACAATATGTCCCAGAATTCTGCCCTGTCGGACCATAAACACACATTTCTCAGGATTGAGACAAATGCGATATGTCCTACATTTCTCAAATACTTTTCTTAGGTGTTCTAGATGCTCATCTCTCAGTAGAGAATGTACACATAAGTCATCCATGTATATTTCGAGGAACAACCGTAAGTATTCTTTGAAAGCATGCGTCATCAGCCTCTGGAAGGTTGCGGGAGCATTGGTTAGACCAAAAGGCATAACCCGATAAGCATAAATTCCCCACTCCGTTGCAAAAGCTGTTTTATGTTGATCTTCTAGTGCTATGGCTAGCTGGTTATATCCTGAAAAACCATCAAGAAAGGAGTATGCTGTTTTCCCTGATACACGCTCTAGAACATGATCAGTTATCGGCAGGGGATAATTGTCCCTGATTGTTGCAGCATTCACTTTCTTTAAGTTGACACACACTCGGAGTTTTCCGTTCTTCTTAGGTACTACCACAATCGGAGATACCCAATCAGTGTGTTCAATCTCGTATATGAATTCAGCTTCCATTAGCTTATCTATCTCTTCCTTGATTCGCTTAGAAAAAGTATCATTATATGTGTATGGTCTCTGTCTGCTAGGCTTTGCGTCTTGTTTCAGTGGGATTGTGTGTTGGCATATCGATGGGTCAACTCCCTTTAAGTCCTTATAAGACCATGCAAACACATCCCTGTACTCTCTGAGAAGACTCAAAAGTCTCTCTTCCTCGCTTGGAGACAAATCTGTGGCTATGTACACCGGTCTAGGCGTCTCACCTGGAGCTGCTAAATCAACTTTTTTTGCATCCTCCGGTCCGTCATAAGATTCGTTCTCCTTCCTCTCTCGAATAGGTGGGGTTAATATCACCTTCCTATCCTCTATTGTGAATTTCCTATAGTGAGAGGGAACATCCATGTTTTCCTTGATTTTGACGTTTTCGTCCTCTCCACTCTCAATTTCTGTCGTCCAAACTTCCTTCAGAGTTTTCTTGAGCTCTCTGTACTTGTTTCTACGTTCTAACTTGGACTCCGTGTATTCTCTGTTGCGCTTGTTCTTTTCTGATTTTTCTGTTTCAGTTTTCGTTCCATTCTTTTGAACTTGATTTCTTGAGCCTCTTTTGTCTTTTCGTAAGCTCTTTTGATCACTGCCTCTCATTCTTCCAGAAATCTTATCCTTAACACAATCTTCAGCCTTTACTAGCATTAGGAATTGATTTTTTCCTCTTATTCTAGGCATCGGATTGGTTCTAACCCCTTTTGTTTTTCTCTTTGCTCTATAGTGTTTCTGGCGTTGTTTAGTTTGGTTCGGAAAATCATAAAATCGGACATCCGTTATAGTTTCTTCGTTTCCGCTTGAATTGTCCGTTGACTCGTTGTCTGCTTCATTTCCCCACTCTGGATGATTGGGAATGTCGTGAAACACCTCTTCTTCATCTTCTTTTTCCAGTGTATCGTTCTTTTCAGTTTCTTTTTCGAGTACAGTTCTCAACATGAAATACGGAACCACGTCGTACCGTCCTTGTCGCAAAATTTTGTTGTGGGACCATCCGGAATTGCACAAACATCTAGGGTTGCTAGAATGTGTGTCCATTCTAATGGTTCAAACGTGTCCTCTGGAAAGGGTTCTCTTACATAAGTTTCGTCTTCGATAGCCCTTTCTAAAACACATTCTTCTCGTTTCAGACTTCCACATTTCGAAGCTCCACACATCCATAACTCCTTGGGTTTACCTAACCAAGCTGGAAATTCGGATCCCGCCAAAGTAGCTGAATCAAACTCCTCTACCGGTGTTCGGTTCACATCTTTGTAGCTATGGTCTTTCAGGTTCACACGTGTAGTGGTTTCCATATTTCTCAAGTATATGTGATCGTAGCCCCAATCTTGGACCATTTTCAACTGTCTCATGAATGGTCTTCCCAGTATGATATCATAGTTATTCTCCTTGCCAAAATCGACAATAGCAAAAGTATGTTCGTATTCAATGCCGCAAGAAGTCACTACAACTTTCTCTAATAACCCCATAGGTTTCTCCATGTGTCCATCTGCTAATTGGAGTTTCAACCTAGTCTTCCTTATTGCTGGTTTTCCCCATTTTTTCCAGATTTCTTTTGTAGCAATGGCTACCCCAGCTCCGCTGTCTAGTATTGCCATCGTCTTCACTCCTTGGAATTCAACTGGTAAGGTTGTATTCCCCTCTTCACCTTCGCAATACTCTCCGACCTTGTTTAAGGGTACAGGCTTAGCGTTCTTTTGTGGCTTGCTCAGCTCCTCTATGCTCTCTTGCAATCTCGATGTTGGATCTTTTATCCCGAATTTCTCCAAGCATTTTCCTACAGTGGTCCACATATGTGGTCTTAGCCTCAAAAGCTCAGCTAGAGTGATAGTGCATGTCACTGGTGTTGACAAAATCTCTATCAATCCTTGCGAGTCCATGACTTTTTCTGATGAGATTTTTCGTGAGGGAAGTGCTCTAATCTCGGATTTTGCTTCATACTCTCCTAAGTATGAAGGTAAGGTTTTCAGTGAATGAGGTTTGCTCTCCATTGTTCTAACAGAGCCCCCATCTCCCCAGTAAGATTGCAGATCCAAGTCTACTTGAGATCCTGCCTCAAATTCCACTATGGGAGGATTCCTGATGTCCTTTTCCCAATTTGTCTGATTAGCTTGGCAACTTAGCTCGTTTGCAAAGTTTGACTCTCTCACTTGTTTCCAAAATTCATTGTAATCCTCATCTTTTCCGTAAATCCTCTGTATGACTGGATGAAAACTCTCTATCTCCTGATCGGTTGTGTTCAATACTATGCGGTCATCCTTTTGTGTATTTTCAGGCTTTTGTGCACTGGGAGTCTTTTCAGCTACCCGTGAAACGATAGTCTCTTGCTGAATTGGGTTTTCCTTCCCACAATTCATTGTTTCTTTTGGTGGTTCTAATAAGGCTTGTGCAGTCTCGATCATTCTCTGGCACATTTCAAGTCTCTGCTTTTCCAATTCCGCGTTTGGGTATGTCATCCACCTCTGTTCTTGTGTTTGGTTGTTCTTTAACCTAGCTTCGTAAGCTCTCATCAGTGCGTCCAATGGTTCGTGTACTTTGTCGACTAGCACTGATCCCCCTGAGCTTAAGCTCGTTGTTTCTTTGATACTCTTTTGTTTCGTTCTTTCCGGGCTCATCTCTCGTTTCCCGTTTTGACTCTCAAGTTTTTCTAATCTAGCTTTAGTTTGCTTTAGTTCCTCAGCTAGAATAGCGTCTTCACGTTCTTTTCTCAACTTCATGCGTGCTTTTCTAGCTTTCCATGTGTTTTTCTGACTCCGCGGTCCTTGACTAACCACTTCAGTCGCTAACTTTCCATTCTCAGGTTCTCTAGTGGTTTTCTTAGCTTGAGCTCTAGTAACAACTTGTGTTGGTATCTGAGTTTCATTTTCAGACCCACTGCTGGTAGGAATAGTTTCTAACATATTCAATGTCGTCTTTTGCACTTTGTTTGGATTCTTTGAACAATCCTCAATGAAGTGAGTAACCCCACACTCAGTGCAATAAGCGTTAATTCTAATGATTTCTGTATGTGGGCAAACATTCATCAGATGGTCACCTCCACACTTGTAACAGGGTCCTAGTGCTGGTCTTGGTCCCATTTGATTCGTCCTTTGTGGATAGGATGGTCTTTGTCCTGTTAACCCTCCATGAGCTATGAACATCAATGTTCTTGCGTCCAAATTGTATCTCTCTTCATCAGAAGCACTTGTAATTGTTGGTATTCCAACATTCCCTATCATGCCCCATGGTTCTGGTTGTTTGGGTTCTTCTGGTGGGTAATACATAGTTGGAGACATGTGTGCACCAGATTCTTCATAATAGGCTTGAACAGGCACTAGGGCTTGTTCTTCCTGATTCTCTAAGGTTGGTGCATATCTAATGCCCACTGGTCTTGCTCCTGGTAAAGGTGGTTGTTGTCCCAATACCGGTTGCGGTCTTTCTATCCCCATAGGTCCTGGTACATTTCCCGTTGGGTATCGAGGTACTGGATGTATCTGAGGTGGTGCTAATTGAGCAGGAGGTGCATACTGGCGCTCCCTTACATACCCTTTGTTGTAATAACACTCCTCTGTTGGATGATTTGTCCATTTTTGTTCAATAGCACACCATTTCAGTGTTTTTGGCAATGGTTTTTGGTATGGTGCCATCCTTTTTAGAGCATCTTCTATCATTTGCTCTACATTTGGCATGGTTGTTGTTTGAACATTCTTTTTAGTGGTAGTCTCGCTCGCTACGGAGGAGGAGCTACTGGATGCAAAATCTGTATCCGCTGACACTCTCCATAAACCGTACAGTTATCCACTAAGTACAATGCCTCTCTCGTTACTTGCTCGAAACTTGTACAAGCTTTCAAGTGCAAGTCCTTCTTGAGAGTGTCGTTCCTCAGTCCCTCAATAAAGAGAACAGATAGTCTGTCATCTTGTGGTCGTTCACGTACTGGACATCTCTCAATGTATTGTTTGAAGCGAAGTGAAGCTTCCTTCACTTTTTCGTGTTCTCTCTGTTTAAAAGCATATATTTGTGAGACCGTATTGTGCTTAATCCCTCGTTTTGAGAATTCCTCAGCAAACTCTCTTAGCAAATGGTCAATGTCATGGAATCCCCCTATGTTCATTGGTTGAAACCATGTCAATGCAGTACCTTCTAGAGTAAGACCAAATCCCTCGTATTGTGTATGGAAATCTGTTATCTGCTCAGCTCTTAAGACTTGCTTAAAGAGTGACACATGTGCATACGGATCTCCTGAACCACCATACTTCTTTGGCATACACTTGGCTACTTGAGATGGTCTCATACGTCTATGATCTGCTACCAATCTCATTGCTCCTGTGTCTCGGCTAAAGCTTTCTCTAGCATCATGGACTTCATGGGTTACCCTTGTCGGTTCCTCTGCCCTGAATCTACTACTGGGAGGTAAATGTGATGGTTCCGCTTCAAACCTTGGACCTGGAGGGTATAGGTGGGGATTGGAACTGCACTACCTCGATTCGTCTCCATTGACTCTCTGGAATGTAATGATCCCATTGGTCCGAGCTTCGAGTCCCAAGGTTGACTGAAAGAGTCAGCAACCTGAGTTCTTTGTCCTCCTGTTGTCATTGAGTTTTGCACTCCAGTTGTTGGTGCTGGTCTATGTGAGCTAGAAGTAACATAATACTGATGTAGTGGTCCCCCAAAGTATGTATATCCTTCTAATTCTTTCTTGCCCATTGTTGAGTATTGCCTGCCATACTTATCGTAAGCGGCAATTTTCACTTCCGATCCCTCTGTGTAGGTAAAGACATAGAGTCTTTTTTTGTCTGTCAACTCTCCGGTGTAGGGTTCTTCACATCTATAATAGAGATCTTGCTCCCCATTATTATATTTGTATAGCCCCACATAGATGTTATCAGTGTTGATCCTTGTAGTTTCATTCTCTCTTCTTAACCTCGCATCAGGGAAGTTCATTATTGGTGCCTTCTCCTCAAGTTCTTCATCTACTTTGGCTTTGGTGCCCATCAATCCCCACTTGTCCACAATGTTAGGGTTTAGGACTACCAAATACATGGTACCCTCGTCATCTAGATATCTATCT
This sequence comes from Adiantum capillus-veneris, assembly GCF_014529385.1. Lineage (NCBI taxonomy): Eukaryota > Viridiplantae > Streptophyta > Polypodiopsida > Polypodiales > Pteridaceae > Adiantum > Adiantum capillus-veneris. The sequence continues at coordinate 89,475,179 of NC_140952.1, read as the reverse complement.
CCGCTATAGCTCACAGGCACTAAGTCCTTGAACTCACTAGGTCTATCTTCTATCTTTACACAATAGCGGTCCATTCCATCTTTGTAGATCTTGGCACCTTGCTCATTGTCGTACTGGTATTTTATGAACAATAGCTTCATGGTGGCGGAAGGGTTTGATGATCCTGCTGCCATATTTTCTATGTTGTTCCTGTTCGAGTGTTCGGTGAAAATCTCGTAAGACCTCTCCGAAGAAGTATCAGAAACACTTCCTTCAAAGATCGGTTCTAATGGTTGCACCCAACTTTGGTTTACACTTCCCTCGGTTGATATGACACTTGCTGGTTCCCCTTGTTTTGGTTGATTATTCCAGAGATTTCTGCCCGATCTCAAATTCATCAATTCCCCTAAAGGACTGTAACTTTTTCGTCTCTGCAATTTGTTTTCCCCAAGTTTTTGTGGTCAGAATTGATCCAAACTGACTGATACTTGGTCAATTGTTTAATCTTGTCAGTTGCACAACTTCTGTTTCATCAAGTGAGAATTTTGTCGCAGTTATGCTGAAAAAGACATTATACGCGTATGATGTCTTTTTTCACAGATTTTGACTATTTTGGTTATGCTCACTCTCAATGGCCCCTTTATGCTCTGTTCACTCACAAAATTCAGTTTGAACTCTGTTTGAGCAAGTTATGGCTAGTTCAGGCTTTTCTTGGCAATTTTCTGCTTTTGACTTGTTTTTGGGTCAATTGTTATCCAAATGGGATGAAACTTGAAATATAACCTCTAGACAGCTATTACAATGGATCTGTGTTAGCAAAGTATCAAAATATGTCCAAAATTAGGTCAAAGACATCATACGCGTATGATGTCTTTTTCATCAATTTGGGTCCAAACTTGATATTTATGCTTCCAACAGTGCCTGTAACAATCTTGTCAGGTCAAATTTCAAAAATAAGCAGTGGAAGTGCCAAAAGACATTATACGCATATGATGTCTTTTGTCCTAGATTTTGACTATTTTTGGTTTTAAGCCTTCTCCAATGTTTATAATTGAGTTTCAAGTGTTTTTGTCAGGTTTGGATGTAAAAACAAGATTTGAATCCAAAATTTCCTATTCTTTGCGTTTCTTGGACTCCGACTTGTCTTTTTTGGTTTCTTTGAGTGTTAATGCTCTTGTTTTAAGTTGATCTTAGGGTAAAACCCCCCTTCTAAACACTCTGGCAATGTCAAATTTTCAATTTTAGTCTCTGTTTAGGTCCTAAGACATCATACGCGTATGATGTCTAAAGTTACAGATTTCCAGTTTTTCAGCACAGAACTCTTCCAATAGCTCTTTTAAGTGCTCAGCAACAATCAGTTACACAGAAATTTTTTCTGAACTTTGTTTATTGCATATTTCACTACCAAAGCGACTTTTTCAGTGACCTAACATGCAATCAAACACATCAAGCAAATAGAACACCAATTGATAGCTCTAGATCAGGATCAAATCAGGCCCTACCTAAGCTACTTCTAATCATAAAATGGATTTTTTTTTTTTTTTTGCAATTGAAAATATAAAGAGATTTACTACCACACAAGGAGTAGCAAATGCTTTTTATGTCAACAACCACTTAAACACCATCAATAACAATCTAATCTAAACTAAACTAAAAATACTGTCAACACTGAAGACCCAGGAATACCCCACTTCCTAGTATCTTTCGAGACCTTCGGAGTCCACCACTCCTAGATCTTTTCTAACTAAAGTATACAAAGTAGTTTATACGACTCACCTCGTAGGATTAGTCTAAGGTCACCTACTTAGGGCTCTCGTCCCCGGCAGCGGCGCCAAATGTTCAGGCGGTTACGCCGCTAGCGGAAGCTAAATAGCGAGAACTCAACCAACAACAGAATTTGTCAGACGAGGACGAAGCTTGACCCGCAGGCGCATGGAAACAACTAGGTGGGTGTCAAATCACCTACTCGACCTTCTAATGACAATCACTACTAAGGAAATCAAATCTAAGTTCTAAAATACGCAAGTGACTGAAATCCGTACTACGAACGAATGCTATACGAAACAGGATCTAGAATCATTGAATCGATCTCAAACTCAAGGGGAAGTCTATACACTAGGTAAGAACAACACCCTAAAGACTTGAACTGCAAAATCAACCTATAACCACTCCGTGCGGCAAACGCATATGAAGACAGGCCGAAAAATACAAGTGACCGAAACTTGACCCCCGATGGTACTAATGTGTAGCTCTACTCGTTGTGGTTCTATAGATATGCTGCATGCTCTATTCCGACACACGAGTTGGAAGAAAACTCACACCGAAGCTCGTAGGAACTTACCACACGTAGAAGCCGATAGCGCGCACTCTTGGTATCTGTGCGTAGCTCTCACCGTTGCTAACACAATGGTGGTGTCGCTTCTCCAATGGAGGCCCCGTAGCTCGCGTAGCAAGAAGATAAGACTCTCTCTCTCTCTCTCTCTCTCTCTCTCTCTCTCTCTCTCTCTCTCAGACACAGTCATGGCGCTCAAAACTCACTTTGATTAATAATTGAATCTTTCTCCTTTAGGTTACAAAACTTTGGCTTATATACCTCAGCCTTGGAGGTGAGAACATCTCTAATTATTTACATCAACAGGTGAAATTACTTCGGGATTACAAGCTGGAAACTCAATTGAGTCCCGTTACTTAATGAATGGCTCAAATCAAAATTAATGTCGGAAAGACATTTATTACAATCAATGGTTACAAAATGATGGGTGTGAGCAAAAATGTGGGTGTGATCCTCTGCTGGCTCAACACCAAGCTCAAGAATTTCAAAGAGGGAGGAAAAAACATCTTTTTCCTTACCTACAATGGCACCTTTGGTGCTACGGACAAAGTCTTGGCTTTCATCCAACAATTCAATGTGGCGTTTGGAGATGAGGGATTCACGGAGTCCTTTAAGCTACACCATGTAGCTATGCACTTTCAAAAGTCCGCTAGACAATGGTGGTCTAGCCTATGGGAAAACGATGAAGCTCCACGAACATGGAAAGCTTTAAAAGCTTCCGTTGTGAAACAGTTTTTGGCTACCGATGCCAAAGACAAAGTACTCACTGAATGGCAAAGCTTGAAGCTCTCTCCCTATGAATCCATTAACAAATATGTAGACAAGTATTGGGACTTACATCTCAAAGAAACTGTCTTCAAAAAGATGGATTTTGGAGAGCAAAACAACAATTTTGTGCGGGCTTAACTGAAGATATGGTGGAGTATGTCAACTCCCAAAGGCCACGCACCATATTTGGGGTCATACACCATACCATGGTGGCTTCATGAATCAATTTTCAAACAGGGCTAAGAGAAATCTTAAGCCCACGGAAAACAAGGGTTCCAATGAGCCTAAGGGGAAGGACAATGTCCAAAAGTCTCCTAAGGGCAATTCCAATAACAACAAAGCTAAGGAGAAGGGTGTTTACAAAGGCAAAAAAAAACTCTCTCTTGAAGAGCTTGAGCGTTTTTGCAAGGATAACCGTTGTTTCAAATGTGGCGAGCAAGGGCATGTGTACCGTGCTGGCCCCCAAAAGAACACCCACCATGAGCCTCCTAGAGATATCTTGGTCAAAATTCAGGAAGAGGAAGATCACCACAAAGGATCTCCTCTATGTCGTGCTTGGGGAAAGGTAAGAGAACATGATGCTTTTATTCTCTTTGACCCTGGTTCTACTCACAATTTCATATCCGCAGAGTTGGCCACCAAGCTAGGCATCCAAGCCTATGAGATGGGAGAGTTCCTACCCATCGATGGTGCTTTCAAGGGGCAAGAAGCTTCAGTCACTCCCTTAATCGGGAAATTGCATTAGGAAAAGTTTGGACTAAAAAATGGGCCTTGTAAGAATTGTTGATGTGGCATAGCTTTCAAAAAGTGGGGATCGGTAAATTTTTTGCAAATAAGATCCGAACTTTTTGGAGGTTGGATATTTAGAATCTACTATTCAAATGCTATCTATTGATATATAGCATGCATGTATCGGACATTGCCTTCATGTAGATCTAGAAAAAGGTGATTTTAGATTACCTTAACGGTAACAAAACCTGGCTGATTGAAAAAAATGGCATAACTTTCATAGAAGTCATCCAAACTTTTCGGGCCTTGGCTCTTTAGAATCCATTTTTCAAGAACTTTCCAATGATAGGTCATATCATGGGGTTCTAAGCAATATTTAGAGGGGTCTACCGGGTTGCTTTCTTTTGTACAACTTTGATGATGTGGCACTCTTAAAAGGCCCAAAAATGAGTTTAAAATTTTCCTAATGAGGCTCCATGTCGAAAGCTATGTGGACAACGAGGACTTCTTTATCTCTCCTCTCAAGCACGAGGATGTAATCCTAGGGGCACCATGGTTTGATTGCATGGCTGCCAATGTTAAATTCCCTAAAAGACGAATCTACTTTAGGTTCCCGAGAAAAAGATATGTACATAGATGCTAAGGAGTTGGGTAACACCATACCCATTGTACATACACAAGCTTTCAATAAGTCAATAAAGAGCTCTATTCCCGTGTACATGATTTTTGAGAATCTCATGATTTTTGTTAAAGATTCTCAAAATGAACCTTATGCTTTAGCAAAAGAAAATGTAAACAATCACAAAGAATTAGAGTTATCCAATTTTCTCAAGGTATTTCAAGATGTCTTTATTGACGACATCCCTTGTGAACTACCTCCTAAACGAGGCAATGATGACCATGCAATTGAACTTCTTCCACGAAGTTCACCGCCTAATAAACCTCCTTATTGAGTTTCTCAAGCTCCACAAGAGGAGATTATGCGGCAAGTGTATGAGTTAGTTGAGAAGGGCATGGCTAGGGCTAACTCATCTCCATTTTTCTCACCGGTGTAATTAGTGCAAAAGAAAGACGGCACATATTGTCATAAAATCTAATATCTAACCAACCCAAATGATTTTCTCATATTAAATTGATCACTTAATGTGGGAGAATAAACGGGAACAAGTGTTAAGATATAGATATGTGCTTATAGATCTATCTCAACACGGGGCCAATAGTAAAGGGGCCCAAATGGGAGATGGTCTATCAAGAGCAAGGCTAACCAATGGAGCATAAGACCTTAGGGTTAGCTTCATTGAAGACCTCCAATAATGTGTGTAAAAGTCCTTTGACCTTAGGTAAGCTAGGGCTGAGCTTGAGGTGGAAACCCGGCCCAAGCTCGAGGTGCTTGACCTGCTTGAGGTGCTTGTCGTGCTTGAGGTGTTTGTCCTGCTTGAGGTGCTTGATTAAGGTGCTTGAGGTTCTTGACTTACTCCATGCTTGAGGTGCTTGACTTGCCGCTTGATTAAGGTGCTTGAGGTGCCTTGACATGCTTGCCTGAGATGCTTGTGGGAATACCCCCTAGTCCAAGTGCTTTGTCATGCTTGATGACTAAGGTGCTTGAGCTCCTAAAGTCAAAAGCATCCCACAAGAGGGGGGGCGAGCCCTTTTCCTAGGGATTAGAGAGAGAACACACACTCACACTCACAAGGGAAGCCCCAGCTTGAAGAGGCAGCAAGGGCACATGTCAGGTCCCTACCCATGTTACCTTCATGTGTTGCTTGAAGCCTATTGGCTAGGCTTCAAAGGGGTCCAATGATAAATTACTTGAATTATCTAATTGTTTTTGCATTTATCAAGTCCTCTCTCTCAAAGGGGAAAGGGGGACACTTGTCCCAAGGCTATCCCTGTTGCTTGTAATGGCTTCTGCTTGTGATTCGCTAGGCCTGGAGGGGTCCAATGAGCTTCAGACACGAGCTACAAGGGGGGGTCGACCCAAGCAAGCTAGGGGGGTGCTTAGGGGGTATACTCACCCACACACACTCACATGCACTCTCATTGTGTGCTATGCAAAGTGGAAGAGCTCCCTCTCCAAGCAAGTAAAGGTTGAGAGCCTACACCAACACTCTTGGCTATGGAGTGCAAATCCAACCAAGAGCCATGCTTCAATGCTTAAGCTTGCCATCTCCTTCTTCTTCATTACTATGCTATTATGTATGCTAGCAACAAGAGTATGATAAGTGAGGAACTAATTCTTTCTCCTACGAAATGTTTCTTCTTCCTCTTTCCTACCCTCATTCCCTGCTAGCTCTCTCCACCTTCGAAGGTGTTGGAGGTCTTGGGATTGAGGCTTGGTATAGTTAAAGCTTTCTTCAAGTTTAGGTTATGCTATGATGGTGATGTATGAAGCTTTCCATCTTCATTGCTTCACCTAGGTCACAAGGAACACAAAGAATGTATTGTAACAAGTCTCTTTTTATGGGAGAAATCATAATACAAATGCCTATTGGAGGGGGGACCGGCTCCACATAAATCCGGTCCTCAACTGTTGTCATGTTCTCTAAATCCTCTCTCTTGCAAAAGTATTGTCTATGCCAAGTTAATTAATTGCTATGATTATGTTGCTATCTTCAATTATGTCAACCCGCTATGCTCACAAAATCATTTCTTGAAAGTACTCTCATTAAATTCCGCTACTCTCAAATTGAATAGGCAAATTCCATTACACATATTGTATGTGTGTCAACTATAGAGCACTAAATAAGATCACTATCAAAAATAGGTTTTCCATTTCACGGGTAGAAGACCTATTTGATAAGCTACAAGGGTCAACCTTCTTTAGTAGAATTGACTTAAAAAGTGGCTACCATCAAATAAGGATAGTTGATCAAGACATTGTAAAGACCACATTTTGCACTACGTTTGGTCTTTACGAATACATTGTCATGCCTTTTGGTTTGACCAATACACCAGCCACATTCAACCGCTTGATAGAGAAGCTATTCAAGCCTCACCGAACCTTTACTGAAGTGTTCTTTGATGATATTATCATCTACTCTAATTCACTAGATAAACACAATCAACATCTCCAGGTAATATTTGAAGTCTTACGAGAGAATAAACTTTATGTTAATCGAAAGAAAAGTGAGTTTTTCTTACAAGAGATTCAATATTTAGGTCACATTATCTCTCAAGATGGCATCCAAATGGATCCATCAAAGCTAGAGGTAATAAAAGGATGGCCTAATCCAAGGAATCTTCATGAACTAAGAAGCTTTATAGGTATGTGTGCATACTATAGACGCTTCATAGAAAAGTTTTCACTAATAGCAGGACCATTACATGACCTAACAAAGAAAAACGTTAGGTATACATGGTCTGGCAAGGAGAACAATGCTTTAAAAAAGATTAAAGAAAAGGTTATCTCTCAACCTTTGCTTACACTACCGGATCTCTCAAGGCCATTTGGGGTCCAATGTGACACTTGTGGTGATTGCCTTGGAGCTGTTTTGCTCCAAGAAGGGCACGCCATAGCCTATGAAAGTCAAAGGCTCAACCCTGTTGAGAAAGCTCTAGGCATATATGAAAGGAACTCCTCACAGTTCTACATGCCTTAGACTCATGGAAGCACTATTTACTAGGGACTCCTTTCATCCTACGGACGGATCACCAAAGCCTTAAGTACTTGATGACACAGACCAAGCTCTCCAACAAACAAATGAGGTGGGAAAATTTCCTTTTGCAATTTCATTTTCATATTGCTCACATTGCTGGCAAGCATAATCAAGTAGCCGATGCACTCTCAAGACGGCCAAAAGTGAATGCGGTTTCCATAGCAACTCACAATGATCTATCTTCTATGATAGATGAGTATGCTATTGATACCAATTTTAGAGATGTGATTTCAGCCCTTGCATTAGGGATTATGAGGAACCATTTACTTTATAGATGGTTATCTTCTCTATGGCAATAGACTATGCACTACTAACTCACTACGTGAGAAAGTAATGTATGAATCTTATGCTCCTCCTTATGAGGGGCATAGAGGGATTTATTTAGTCTACTCTAAACGGGATTGAAACATATTTCTATTGGCCTACCATGAAAGCAAACATACAAGAGTATGTTTCTAAATGTGTGGTATGCCCAAAAGACAAAGTTTGAAAGAGGAAAGCAACCTGGATTGCTTCAACCTGTGCCAATCCATAATTCACCATGGGAGAGTATATCCATGGATTTTATCTTTGGATTCCCTAAGTCTATCCATGGGAATACGGGAATATGGACGATAGTAGACAGGTTCAACAAACAAGCTCATTTTATACCTTTCAAAAAGACTATCAAAGCCCATCAAATGGCAACCCTCTTCATATGACAAATCAAGTACCATGGCTTGCCAATGTCCATAGTGTCAGATCGAGATCCTAGAATGACCAGTAATTTCTGGAAGGGTATCTTTAAGAATTTATGGACAAGGCTAAACTTCTCTTTGGCCTATCACCCCCAAATGGATGGCCAAAGTGAAATAGCTAACCTAATAATTCTTGATTTACTAAAAGCATACGTAATGGAAGTAGATCAAAGGTCCTAATGGGAGAAGTACTTACCCTTAGTGGAGTATGCCTACAATAACACTGTACATACTTCCATGGGGAAAGAACCTTTTGAGGTAATTGAGGGAAGATCAAAAAGTCCCCTACTACTTAAGGTACACAGGAAAATCTTTACTGTAGATGAGTATAGCCGAGACCTACAAGAATCTTTCCAGAAGATTAAGGATGTTATCTCTATCTCACAACAAAGGCAAAAGGCTGCTGCTGATAAGCACATAAGAGTCCAAGACTTTAAAGGAAATGATCTAATATCTAATTCTCCTAAATTATTTTCTCATGTTAAACTGATCGTTTAATATGGGGAAGTACGAGGGGAGAAAAAGCTAGAATATTGGTTAAGCTGGCAGACCGGCCACAATAGGGATCCAAAGGAGGGAAAACAGGGATCCAAAGGGGCGGGGGGGGGGGGGCATATGCAAAAGAGCAATGTGCAACAATGGGATTTAAAGACCCAAAGGTTCATACCATTAAGACTTCCAAAATGCTAAGGTTCCCAAAATTCAAAGGTTGTGTCCAATGGTAAAATCTTAGGGAAATTGGATGCTTTGTTAGTGTACACAAAAGTCTTCAAGACTCCTACATAGGAGGGGACGAGCCCTGTAAGTAGGGGATGAGAGAGGAAACACACACACACACACACACACACACACACACACACACACACACACACACACTCACACACTTCACAGGCCCCCTTTACACAAAGGGAATAGGGGACACATGTCAGCTCCCTAGCCCAGTTGCCCAGAAGGTGCACTCAAATCTTATTGGATGGCCATAGAGGTGGACCAATGAGTATTAGGCTAGAGTAAATCTAGTTTAATTTATTTTAAAACACTTAATAAAAGAATCAATAAGAATTAAGCTCTCTAGAAGACTATTGGACAGTCTCCCAAGGGGTCCAATGAGCATTCATCAACCCAATGGCTTGCCTGCTTCTTATTGGCCAGAAGACAAAGGGGTCCAATGAGAGTTTACTTGCATATTTAATTACCTAAAGCTCTCACAAAATGGAAAAGGGGACACATGTCACAAGGCTATCACTTATGCTTCTCAATTATGATTGGCTAAGTTTTGTAGGGTCCAATGGGGTGCCAACAAGAGTAAATTGCAAGAGGGGTCAACCAAGAGAGAGAGGGGGACTGATTTTGGCAAGGTATTATCACACACACAAGGGACACACACTCACACAATATCATGTGTGAAGCAAGAAGACTCTCTCTCTCCTTCTCAAGCTTTAATGGAAAGCTCATTATCTACTCCAAGCTTGTGAAAAGGGAGGCCTACACCAACAAGTCTTGGATTTGTGATGCAAGTCCAACCAAGATCCAAGCTTCAATGCATGCTCATCTCCTCTACCATGCTAATTACTAAGGTATGCTAAGCTTTTATGAGTGATTATGTGAGGAGATATAATTCTTTCTTGTAAGACTACTCCTTCTTCCTCTCCATCTACTCTCATACCCCGCTAGCTCTCACCATCTTCAAAGGTGTGTGAGGTCTTGGGTATGAGACCATGAGGGAATTGATGTTGTGTTTTATAAGTGTTTGCTTAGTGCTTGAAGCTTCCATCTTCATTGCACTAGCTAGTTATTGAAGGAGCACAAAGAATTGTATTGTAAAATGTCTCCCTTGATGGGGAAACCTATAATACAAAGCCTTTTAGAGGGGGGACTGGCTCCTTATAAATCCGGTCCTCAACTGTTGTCAATAGCTTAATTTCTCTCTCTTTTGAAGTATTCTTTATGCCTATCTAACTAGGTGTTATGCTTTTTGTCGATCTCTCCATCCAAGCACTCTTGCTATGCTCATTAGGAATCTATTCTAATGAAATGCTCACTATGCCTATGTTATTTTCCGCTACACACAAGTTAATAGGCCATTAAATGTTACACATTTCTAGCCTCTATTTTTCTAATTCAGCATATGGATATGTCATCCATCTTTGCTCTTGGGTTTGATTGTTTTTGAGCCAAACTTCATAGGCTTTCAAGAAGGCATCTAGTGGCTCATTAACCTTCTTGACTAACATTGATCCTCTTGAACATCACTTCTCGGTTTCTCTTCCGTGGATGGTTCTTTTGGAGGTTGAGACATTTGTGTAAGAGGAGGTGAAACCCTTACTCATGTTGTCTTATCTCCTCTTGAGGTTGGGTAAGCTCCTCATCTAGGGATTTTTTCTCGTGTTCCCTACGTGTTTTGATCCTAGCCTTTCTGGCTTTCAAACTATTCTGTTTGCTCTTGGTTTTTTGATTAGGTGCATCAGTCTTTTGTTCATCATCCATCTCTGGTCTCGCATTAGTTTTTATTTTTCTAGCTCCGGGTTCTCATTAGCTTCCTTTTGAGCTTGCACTCTCGTAACCACTTGAACTATTACAACATTTTTGTTTTTCAAGCTACTAGGTAGTTGAACAATCCTTGAGACATTTGTTGTGATCTTTCTAATCTGGTTTGGATTTTTTAGACAGTCGGGGATCAAGTGAATGATGTCACATTCAAGATAATAGGCATTTACTTGAGTGATCTCTATCTAAGGACATTGTTTGACCAAGTGATTGTCATAGCTTTTGTGACAACTTGTCTCTGGTTGAGGAGCTTCTTCTTGCATTTCCTATTGGCTATAAACAGCCTCTGACGACGTTGCTAAGCCGCTATTCACAATGAACCGCAATGTCCTTTTGTCCATCTCATATCTTCTATCTTCAGGACAAAACACATGAGGTGGAGGTTGTACCGGCCTCACCACTCAATATGTTTCTCTCATCTTCTGTCGCTCTGAACTGGCAGTACCCGCTTTGGTTGTTATAATACATTGTAGTTGGCACTAGCGCTTGTTTATTAGATGCTTCCATCATTGGTGCGTATCTCATGTCTACAAGAATTCTATGACCTGGAAGTGGAGGTTGTTGTCCTGAAAAAGGATGTGGTCTTGAAACTCCTACTAGTCATAAAATGTTCCATGTCATGTATCTTGGCATTGGTGGGACTTGTGCTGACGCTATTTGGGCTTGTGGAGCATATGGACATTCTTTCACATACTCCTTATTGTAATAGCACTCCTCAGTACATGGTTTGTCCACTTTTGCTCTATCGAACACCAATTTAGTTGCTTTACTTGAGGCTCAACAATTGGAGATCCTTTTTAGCAGCTCTTCTATAAACTTCTCCTGGCTCAATGGTGATTTAATATTTTGAAATGATGTTGCATATCTTGAACCACTATTTTGAGAAGAGGAATCATCATATTGATCCTTGCAAATCCCATTCCTACGGTAGACTGCACAATTGTCTACCGATATATAGAGCTTCTTGTCAATTTGTTCATCGTAGTGCTCTTTTGCATATCCAAGTTCTTTTGAAGGTCAACATTGTTTAGTCCTTAAATAAGTGTGAATATCAGTCTTGATTGAGTTGGTAGTTCCTCAATAGGACATAATTTCACATATATCTTCACCCTCAGTGTTTCCTTTCGCACAGATTCTCCTTTTTGTTTAAATTTGTGGATTTGCAAGACAATGTTGTGAGCTATTCCTGCCTGGGAGAATTCCTCAACAAACTCTTCAAACAACTCTCCTATTGTCGCAAAATCCCATTTTTCTACTGAGTCAAACCATGTAGTGGCATCTTCTTTTGGCGTCAAGCCAAATCGGACAAATTGCGTATCGAAACCCCTGACCTCTTCTGCACGGATTACTCTCACAAATGCTGCTACGTGGTCTAGGGTCCTTGTCCTCTGGATATTCCTTGTGCACTCATTTTTGGACTTGGGATGGTCTTACCCCCCAATTGTCTACAAGTCTAACCATAGACTCTCCCAATCCTTCTCTCGCTTTAGGCCTTCTACTATGCCTAGGTTCTTCTTTGATTCCATCTTCTAGTTCATATCCTCGTGAGTGTCTCACAACAAGTGGGTCTCCCCAAAACTCTCTCTCAATTCTTTCTCTTTCTGCACAAGGTAACCGTGTTGTAGTCGGTCTAATGGTTGGTCCTCGACCTTCACTCAAATACATATATGATGGGAATAGTGGTGGTGCACTTAGTCTTGAGATGACCGGATAACCACCTCTATTGATATCTGGTCTTGGTATGGCATCTTGATGTAGACCTGATTGAAATGAATGCGGTGTATTTGGTCCCACATTGTTCACTGGTGGATAGATCAACATTTCCACTCTCCTTGTATGGTCCAATTGATACCCGATTGTATATTGGTTTTCTTCAAAGGGATTGGTCGTTCTGTTGGAGATTGGTCCATTAGGGAGATTCACTTGAGGAGGCATGTCTGCCATCTCTGTGATCATTTTATCTCTTGTTATCACTCTAGGAGGGAATCCAGGTGGCTCCCTTTTTGGAATTTGCGTGTTTGGTGGAGGTATCTATGGTCCTTCATTGAAAAAATATCCACCTATTTCTAATGCAGTATGTGGATTTTTTCTACAGCTCTGTATTCTTTTCCATACTTTCAACAACTATAAATTTCCATTGACAGTCGGCTTCATATATAAACATATAAGAGCTTGTAATCTGGCCGTCAACTCTTCTAGGTATGGCTCTAGGCACCTATAAAGGTTGACCTCACTGTCATTAATGTATCTATACAGTCCTTCACTCTCATGATCTTTCATCCAAACTCTCTCAAAAAAATTGGTCTTTATCAATTGCAAGTTTGGAAGATCCATTATGGGTGGATGCAATGGGATCCAGAGCATGTATAAGTTGAGTTTGAATCTAAAGTAGAGATGATTTTTGAGCTTAGAAGCTCTAGCTTGGTTTAAGCAGTCTTAATCCAATGTGTTCAAGTGCTTTGGTTAGGAAAAAGTTGAACTATGTCTAAAATCGTGACTATTTCCTCACAATTCTCTTAAATTGTCACTTTTAGACACTCCTACCTTTCGGATGCATTTTGAGGCCTTAAATGACGTTTTTTTGAATACTGAACAACAATGAATGGCCTAATGGGTCTTTGATTGTTGTTCACGAGTTACACTAAACATTGTAGAGTTACTTTTGAGCTTTATTCTGATACAAAAAGTTTCTTAATCCGATACCGCGAGCTCAAGTTATGGCCAAAACAATGTTCTATTGCATTCAATCTTACTGTAGGTCAAATCTAGTGATTTCAAAGTGTCAACACTCCATGGATACATGCTTAGGTCCACTTATAGGTGTCCAAATTTTGTTTGGAATGATATTTGAGATTTTAGGGTCAAAAGGAAGTCCTTTGATTAGTCAAAGTTCATGTTTGACCTCAACCTGTGCCTAGAGTCTTCATATGTGTATGATGTCTCTTGACCCAAAATTGCTCCAAACTTTAATTCCAGACTCTCCTTGATGTACTCTAACCACCCCAAGTCTCAGTTTGTCATTCTGACACTTTTAGTTAGCTCTATCACTCCTTTTTCTGTTTGGCTGCTTGCAACTTCCCTGGGAGGTTAGCTAAGCCAAAAGTGATCCAAATTAAATGAAACTTGGTCTCTAGGCCTATTTTGTGATGGACAACACTTCTGTAAGCTTAGATGTAAGTTTTAGCCTCTAATTTGGGCCTTGAGATATCATACTTGTATGATGTCTTTTGTGGCAAAATAAAGTGAATCTTATCCCAAAGACTCTTTATCACTCAAGCAACTCTCAACAACTTTCATTCAATTTTAACACTTTTCGTGTAAGTCATGGTCACTACAAGCATGAACCTTGTCCAATTTCCGTCTTTTGGCACTTTTTAGCCCAAATGTGCTCCAAATGCAATGAAATTTTGGCTAGGGACTTCTTTTATGCTTTATAACACTAGGGTATGTTCAGTTGTCTGATTTGACCCAGATATGGCCTAAAAGTCTTCATACTTGTATGATGTCTTTTGGCTCAGATTTCACTTTTGTTTCTATCCAAGGTGCTCCTTGATGAATACAACAAGTATATGTGCTTGCAAAAAAATTTGGATGTAAAAAATGCACAAAATCACTATTTTCCACTTTTACCTTCTTGGAATTACAAGTATCTTCTTAATTCAAAGATATGTGTCCAAATGAGATGAAATTTTGTAAAAAATCTTAAATCATCATTTCTAAACCTCCCGTGTGGTCAAAAGTGCAATTGGACTTTCAGATCTTGACTTGAGACATCATACGCGTATGATGTCTATGTGCTCAGATTTTGAATTGTCTTTACCTTAGGTCTCCCTTATAATAAGCAACAAGTATATATGATCACAACAAAGTTAAAGCTCAAAATTGCTCTCAAAACACAAATTTTACTTGTCACCTTCCATGAAGTGCAAAATCACACTTTTCTCTCAAGATATTTATCCAAAATGATTCAAACTTGGTGAGGATGCTCAAGACATTGTGTCAAAGCACCCTATAATGACAAATGGTCAGTTTTGTTTAAAAATTGGCATAGGAGTCTTTATATGCGTATGAATACTATTGGTGAATTGCAGGCTCTGGCCAAGACCAAACTAGTCTTTATGGTCTCCTTACTAGATTTTAAGCCCTGTCAAGAGTTTTGGTACCTTTTCAAGCTCAAAGAAGACAATTTTTCAATTTTCAATATTTTGTTTCTCGGCTTTTGTGTTTTAGGCACAAAATGCAATTCAAAATTCTAGTTTCAAGGTGTACCTAGGGTAAAACACCCTTTTTGAACACTCTGATGCAGTTAGATTTGTCAAATTTGGTTTCCAGGTGTCTCTTGAGACATCATACACTTATGATGTCCGAGTTTGCAAAATTTCATTTTTTTTTCATAGAACTCTTGCAAATGCCCTCTCATATGCTCAACATCAATCAATCATGAAAAAATCTCAACATGAAACCTATTTATTGCATTTTTACCCTCAAAATAAAACTTTTCCATGATTTTTAATGCAAACAAGCACTTCAGTAAATAAATAAGTGATGGATAGCTCTAGATCAGAATCAGATCACTTACCTAAAGCTACTCCTACTCATCATATGGGGTTTTGCAATTGTGAATAGAAAAACGCTTCACTGCCACACACAGACTAGAAAACACTTTTATCACCTCACAAATCACTCGACCACCAATAGGTACTCCTACTCATGACTTACCTAAAGCTACTCCTACTCATCATATGGGGTTTTGCAATTGTGAATAGAAAAACGCTTCACTGCCACAAACAAACTAGAAAACACTTTTATCACCTCACATATCACTCGACCACCAACAATTACTATAATCTACAACTAATACTACAAATCCTAACTAAATCTATCTAGTCGTAGACCCTCGGCAAGACACACACTTCCTAGCTGTCCACTTGATTTCGAAATATCCCCTTCTGGATCCACTTAAGAAAAATGCTCTCTTTAGTCAAAACTATGGCAAGCAACCATCACACGAGTGTTAGTAGGATTACCTACTTAAGTTTCTGTGTTCGCGACAACGATGCCAATGTTGCGGAAGCGAATCACACCACCTATAAAGTGCATGCAACACTACCTAGATCAACATAATGTCAATCGAGGACACAAATGACACAATAGGTGCATGGAGGCAATCTCTGTAGCTTGTCAAGCTGAGATCATCCCACACATACAACACTCTGGAAGGCCAACTAAACCAAAATAAAAAATCTCATAGCTCTCAACTACACCACCGAACCCACATACACACATATTGAAGGAAACTCACCAAATCATATCGAAATCGTACGTAAATTAAGGAACACCATCCGCTCACTAGGATACACCTACCCCAAAGGCTCTACACTCAAAATCCTCACTCCAAACCCATCTGTTACAAACGTGTATGAAGACATAGCACAATTTTGAAAGTGCCCAAAACTGAAATCTATGAGTACCTATGCGTAGCTTATGTTGCCACGATTCTAACGACTACTTGCACACAGAAAACAGACATCATTTGATACACTTACAACCATAAATAGCTCGTAGATGCGTTAGGCGTGTGCTCCACTTCGTGTGGAATGCTTGGCGTTGTTGCGTAACTCTTTTCAAGCGTATCACAATGGTGCAATTGGATCTTCAATGCAACAAGCAAGCAAGGAGGATGACGTTCACGCTCTCTCTCTTTCTCTCTCACACACAATGGACGTCATCATGATTAAGATTAAAGTTTGGTTTACAAAATAACTAGGTACCTTAGATACTGGGGCTGCCATAGATTAAACCAAAAATAGAGTTCAATGGGTCAAATGGCTTTGTATTTACAGTCTGGGAGTACCATCGCACCCCGGCTTCTGCAACTAGAATAGCTACTCATTACAAATGATGTTTTTAACCATAATCCAGATCATTTCATAACTCTCAACAAATAAGACTTTGGTACAAAAATTGAGTTATGTCGTTTTGTTGACCCATGGGTCAACACTTTGATTCACCATAAATACATAGTCATGGAATCTTAAGGACTTCCACACACTCTTTAACTCACCTTTTTGAGGAGGGAGAACTCTTATCAACTCACCCACATGCTCGAATACAGGGTAGGAACAATGTGCTATTGCTCTAGCACACCATATAAGTCCCCTGTGTATCCCTTCATTGCGAGGCTTAAAGAGCTGATTTTTACTCTTTCAAAAGCTTTCCACACACTATCAGTAGCACCCACCATTGTTGATATGGTCTTTTGACCCATCTTTTCCTGAATTTGGGTTATTTTTGACCATTTTCACCCAAAAATGCTCTTCTTTGGCCGTAAAAAGCACAAATGAGTTGGAAAATCCCTAAAATTGTGGAAAAATCGATTTTGGCTCAAATTACATGATTAACCTCATTTTTCCATTTGGCAAGAATTTTAGATATATTGTCTGTGTAGCTGCACACAAAACCCGCGATGTTTGGACCAAATCGCCCACATTGAACTTTCTAGGCGAGAAGAGTGCTTGACCATGTTGCATTGGGTCCATAAACATTCCTAAAGAATATTAGGGATTATTTACATTATAAAAGCACTTAGAACACTGGTACAAGCAAAGATGGTCGATGCTGAAAGATGTGTTGTGCAGGGCTAGAGATACTGTTAAGTGTGGGCTAAAGTTGTAAGGCAGATATATAAAGCCTGGGCAAGCAAGGTGTAGTTGAAATGTATGTATAGTGGGGTTTCTTTGGCCAAAAGAGCTCTAGAAAGGGCCAATTGGGGTAAGGGGGTCAAGGTGTTTAAGGTGCTGAATTAATGTTTCAAAATGTAGTATTTGAAGTGCTATAGAAGCCAATCGAGACAACTCCTCAAACGGAGCCATAAATGGCAAGTTATGGCGATTTGAAGTTGAAGTGCATTGTAGATTCTTGACAGACAGGGAAAACGAGGACATGTGGCCAAGATTGCTTTTAGCAGATAAACATAAAGTGCTCAAGTTGTGCAGCATGCAGGTCCTTCTAGATATCGAATCCCAAATGTGCGAAATATGGTCAATTGAAAGATTGCTAGGGGCCAGTTATGGGCCAGCTTGATTGCATTGGAAATCATGCCAAGTGGGGGATTTTGAGCCTTGCTAGGGTTTGCAAAGTTGATGTCCAGCATGAGAAGCCAATAGGGAGTGACACCACATCAATCGGAGCCGGGAGTACAAAATCGGTTGAAGTTTGGACCAATTGACGGTGATACGGGATCGGATAAATTTTCTTAGTTTTGGTCGCATTGATTGGGGGGCTCAATGAAGTCGAAAGGTGGTCAATATGGTAAAGTTCGAGGTCAGCAAGGTGAGATCTTAGGTGTACTTTGCGGGTCGATCATCGGGTCGGTGGATAGTGAACTGCAGGGCCTTGAAGTAAGGAAAAAACCAACTTTTTTGGCAAAGTTTGGGAGAGATTTGGAGACCTTGGAGGACTCCTTAAGAGGGAGCTGCCACACGGTGCACGTGCATATCCACATGCGAGGGGAGGCCCTGTGGGCACATGCTATAAGGCAAGGATGGGTGGACCATTTGGGAGCAAAGGTGTGGAGAGAAAGGGAGCTCCCTAGCTATGGTGAGCTCGTGGGTGGCCCTGCACAGGATTTTTCGTGGTTGTTTTGGGTGCTGTTGGTGGCATTTTTGGCGGCTGGTGGCTCACAATGTAGCTAATGACATGGCATGGCCTTGTGGTGGATGTTCTGATGTGGCTCTCCTAGAGCCAAATCTTTTAATAAGGAGGTGGGTCCCATTGGGATTGTCATGCCACTGTGACAACCCCATAGGGAAGTGCTCACACTCAGGGGAGTCAATGCAAAGGTTCCGGGAATAGCATAAGAGGTTTTCCACATGCAGAGAAAGAGGGGTAGAGATAGAATGTTGCCGAGTTGTCCTGAGCATGTAAATTATGCCAAATGAAGTGTGACACATGTGTGTAACGATTAGAAAGTACTAAGATAGTCTCTGTGAGCACTGCACGAGCAAAACAAAATCCCCATTTTTTATTTTTGTTTTAAAAACGTGTGGCTCCTTATAAGAGGGTTTTTGGAAAAATTGTAAAGGCTTTTCGCCATTTTGGAGTTTTGAACGTGGTGAAGAAGGAGAGCAAAGGGAGGATTTCTCTGCAGAACATGGAGGTGCTTTTGTAATTGATTTTGAAGAGAAATATCACCATTGCCCCAACCTGATTTCGATTCCCCACCCCCCTTTGCTCTTGTGCTTTGCTTGTATTGTCGGTGTTGGTGCGGTTGTGTGTGACCCAAACCGTGGTTGTGGTCTACAAAGTGGGAGGTTGGTGTGTGTTTGCAATGTGGAACAAGATTTGTGTGTGTGTGGAATGTGCTGGAGCTTTTTGAGAATTCTGTGTGTTGGTGTGCCGGGACGGGTGTCTCCAGCAAGTGTAATTGTGATGATTTTGAAGGGGAATTCAAGTGGTTAGGGGTGTTGTGTATATCCTGGTCTATAGAGAGGTATTTATTGTGTGTGGAGGGTGAGTATTTCCTTCCCCTTTTCCATCTTTTGGTGCCCCCCATTGAGGACCACACTGATTGCTTCTGATTTGGTGAAGAAGTGTATATCTTTTGCATTGGTAAAGATGGCCTCTCAAAGCTATGGTTCAATTTTCATAGGCAAGGAAAATCCTGATGAGTGGATTTTAGATTTTGAATTGTATATGATGTCATTGCGGATGCCAAATGAAGACAACAGGATGAATTTTTTTTTGTTGTGATGCACGGTAAAGCTAAAGTATGGTATGATGCATTAGAAGGCGAGTAGAGGCAGGCATGGCTGCTCTTTCGAGTGCAATTTTTGCATGATTTTTACAAGGAGGCGTCTCTTATTGAGATGGATGCAAAGCTTAAAGCTCTCAAGCAAGATGTAAGTGAGGATTTCAATTTGTTTTTAGATAATTTTGAAGCATGTTGGGCAGAACTGGCGGTAGCCATGTAGTTGCTAATGGAGACTATTTCAAGTTGGACAAATTTATGGAATGTCTGCATCCTAAAGTTAGAGAAAAGGTAGATTTTGAAAGTCCAAAAGACTACAATGGTGTAATGGAAATTGCTCAACAATTGAGCAGGGTGCAATAGGCTACAACGTGATGGCTCCTACCCAACCTTAGAGCCCTCAAGAAGTTGGCCAGGAGGAGAACCATCATTAGGAGAAACTTGGACTCAATTTTGGGCCCTGTAAGAAACGCCAACTCAGCATAGAGAGAGGTAATTATGAAAAATGCAAAAGTCTTTTTTTGGTCTCATAGTACATACGTAAAAGTTTTCTCAATCACTTAAATGCATGCTCGTACAAAATGCTTTTCGAGAGCCCAACTTAAGTGTACACAAAATTCCATGTCTGTGAATCCTAATGAGTGATGTGATGTGCGATGAGAGAAAACACATAAGAGTTGTTTTCAAAATACAAAAATAATGCCACGGAATAGAGGCACAAGTATCAATCACCTTTTTATGAAGTACTCGCAGTTTAAATGCAAACAGATTGTACTTGATAGTGATTGATAGGTACTATTTAAGACTATGAAGGAGTCAGAACCAAGCGAATAGGGGCGCTTGAGGGGTCTCTAGGACCTCTATTTGCTTGGTTCTGACCTTATGAGGCCCTAGGATTAAGATATAGCACTTTTTAAGCCCACGGATGTGTCCGAAACGTCCAAAAACCATAGGATCTCAAGGGCCTCTATTCGCTTGGTACTGACCTCATGAGGCCCTAGGCTTAAAAATGATATATCTTGAGCTAGAGACGTCAGATTTCAGTGTTTTCTAGAGATGTCAGATTTTAGTGTTTTAGGGCCTCTATTCGCTTTGTACTGACCTCATGAGGCCCTAGTCTTAAAAATGATATATCTTGAGCTAGAGACGTCAGATTTCAGTGTTTTCTAGAGACGTCAGATTTCAGTGTTTTAAAGAGCTATCCTATGGTTTTTGGACGTTCCGGACGCATCCGTGGGCTTAAAAAGTGCTATATCTTAATCCTAGGGTCGCATAAGGTCAGAACCAAGCGAATAGAGGTCCCAGAGACCCCTCAAGCGCCCCTATTCGCTTGGTTCTGACTCCTTCATAGTCTTAAATAGTACCTATCAATCACTATCAAGTACAATCTGTTCAAATTTAAAATGCGAGTACTTCATAAAAAGGTGAGTGATACTTGTGCGAGATGCACAAGTATCAATCACTGGGTCATAAAAAGGCGTTCGGCGCTTGTGCCAGATGTCATTATCAAGCGCCTTACTTTTCTGATGATAGTGACAATTTCACCAAAATGGTTTTCATGGACATTTTCAAAATGAGAAAAAATGTTTTTTCAACGTAACGTTAGCCTTCTTCCTATTGGCTAACGAGAATTCTCTCACTAGAGTTGAAAGGCCAGAAAATGAGTCCATTTCTTTCCTAATGTGTAACATGGGTATAGCAGTTGTGACACAAAATTGGGCATGAACGGTTGAAGACTTGTTGGAGCAAATGCAAGAGTTAAGGCTAAGTGTGATGGACAGGGGTTAACCAACAGGCATGGCGAGACCATTGCCTGACCAATGCTACAACTACGGAGAAGAAGGACACTATGCACTGGATTGTCCCCAACCAGAGAGAGAGAGAGAGAGAGAGAGAGAGAGAGAGAGAGAGAGAGAGAGAGAGAGAGAGAGAGAGAGAGAGAGAGAGAGAGAGAGAGAGAGAGAGAGAGAGAGAGAGAGAGTGTATCTACCTGCTATTTGAAAGAGGTAGAGGGCAAGGCAATTCAATGGCCAAAGAGAGCAATCATGTGAAAATCAAATGCAGCCGGTCCCGCAGATGGTGGTGAGATCCCTAGGGTGAACATCATTGGAGTGGATAAGCAAGAGGTTGAATTTTTGGCCAACCAAAGGTCTATAGCATAAAGGTAAATAGAAACAAAAAGGGAAACCATGGCCTACAAAGGTGAAGAGAAGGTGTACAAGGGCAAAGAGCAACTTGAGACTAGTAAACGGAGAAGGCGTTGTAGGATCAAGCAAGCAGATTTTCAGCTTGGATGTGGCTACCCCAAGTATGATTTGGCAAGTGATGTCCAAAGTCAAAAAGATAATATTACATTTGGTTAGGTGTTAGCTTTGAACCCCAGATTGAGAGACAGTGGTCCACAAGTGTCAACAGAAGGCTACCAAAAGCTAAGAGCAATGTGCAGGCAGTGCAAAACATGGCCTTGACGGTGGGTAGTCTGGTTGATGTTCTTCCCCTTGTAGATGTAGTCATTGAGAAGCGGATGCAGGTGCATGCTTAAATAGATGGTGGAGCGTAGGTATGTGGACAGAGGCATCCATGAGGGAGATAGATGTAAAACAGATAGCCATGTCAAATGTGAGAATGAGGATGGTGAACCATACTAAAGCTAGGTGCTTGGGCACGGTTCAAGATGTGAAGGTGAAGGTGATGGGTATTGAATGTTTAATAGGTTTATTGTGATGAAGGTAGGTGACAATGCATACCCTACCATTTTGGGGAGGCCATGACTTCTAGAAATTGGAGCCAAGTAGGATTGGGAGAGCGGGGTGTTTACCTTGCTTGACAAAGAAAAAGGGAGGCAGATAGTGCTAGATTTGAAGACCAAAGAAAGCCGTGTTCATCCTATGGCGGAAAAAGATGAAGAAGATATCACAACCAGCTATGAGTACAAGACCAAGACTACATATGATGAAGGCTATACATATACGGAGCAAGAAGAGAGTGAAGATGATATGCTGAAGATCGATGTAGATTTTTTTGGTGTCACCGTAGAAAGTTCTCATGGGAAAGAGGAGGTGCAACCATAGGTTCGTGGTATAGGAACCAAGGAAGTGACAAGTATGTTGAGCGAGGATTTGTCCAAGCAGTAGAAGGAGAGTTATGTGCATCCTATCCAAATCTTTTTGCGATGAAGTACAAGGATCTACAAGGTGCGAAGGGATTGGAGCACAAAATTGTTATCAAGGAGGGATACAAGCCAAAAGCACAAAATCTGAGAAGACTAGGGGAGATACAAAAGGAAGCCCTTTGGCAAGAGATAAACAAGTTGTTGGATGTAGGTATCATCTACCCTGTGAAGGAGTTGGACTGGGTTTATCTAGTGGTCATCACTCACTGCCATTCCAAGAGAAAATATTAAACCAGGTAGCCGGCCATGAGAGGTACTTGATTATGGGTGGATTTTTAGGGTAATTCCAAATAGGTATCATGCTTGAAGACCAATTGAAGACTACATTCATCTCTCCATTGGGATGTTTTTCCTACCATAGGATGCCGTTCGGGTTTGTAAATGCTTATGCTACCTTCCAAGATTGGATGAACATAGTGTTTGGTCCCCGTTTGGGTAGGTTTATTAGGGTATTCATGGATGATATTGGATGCTATAGCTCTAGCATGGAGCATCTGTAGATGAAGCTTTGTTTTCAAAGGTTGAATAAAGAAGGAGGTCAAATGAACCCGAAGAAATGCAAGCTAGCACAATCCTAAGCACACTTTTTGGGCCATGTGGTATCACAAAATGGAACTAAGACGGATCCGAAAAAGGTTAAGGCTCTTGTTATGATGGAGCCTCCTTCTAATGCTCAAGGTTTGGCCTTGTTTGTGCATAAAAAGTATCTATCACGGTTTTTTTGGATGTTGTCCTAGTATGTGTATCCTCTTCAATAAAGAACTCACTAGGTGCATGGGTTTCAATGGGATGGGGAAGATCAGGAAGTGTTTTTGATAAGGTGAAAGGAATTCTATGTCAGCTACCTACAGTGTGTCCTCCCAACCAAGAGGACGTATTCTATATTGCTTTGACAGTATGTGAATTCTAAAAGTCTTTGATGGTATGTACTGTGGAAACTGGAGAAATGTTGTTGTAGAAGGTGGAAAGAATCTACAAGCATGTTTACTTCAAGAGCAAGGTAATAAGTCCTAGAGAGGTGACCTATACTCAAGTGGAGCAGTGGGTGATGGCTTTAGTTTTTGCTTGCAAGAAGTTTCAAGTGTATCTCATTGTTCGTACGTTTTATGTGTTGATGGCTAACAATCTATTGCCTGAGGTGGTGTTGTACTTGAAAACATGGAAGCAAAGCATGAAGTGGATGATAGAGCTACAGGAGTTCAAGTTTGCGTTCAAGGTCAACCATACTAGTCATTCTCATTTGGCGGATATCTTTGTTAGCAGGGAGGTCGAGTTGCCAGTTTATCCAAGGTGGTGCGAGATGAAGCTAAAGAGGAGCCATACTTGGAAGGAGCATTTGATGTGTGGTTTGATGGTGCTTACAGGAGGGTGATATAGAAATCATGTGGAGGTGTGGGGATACGAGATCCACACAGCAAAGTGAATTTTTTTCAAAGGCTTACAACTTGGAGAAATGTTCACACCAACAATGAGGCCAATATCTTACTTTACATTTGGGTTTGAAGTAGTGCATGGAGTTTGGCATATCTAGGCATTAGGAAGGGAATGGGGTCCAAGGGGGCCTCTTTATTTGCCATGGGATTTAAAAGGAGATTATGGAAAGGGAAAATGGGTGAATGCCATGAGGACTAAAATGGTAGGTATGGCAGGGCCTAAAAGTAAGTGATCAAATTTGTACTCTTTTATAAAATATAAAGAGAAAATCTATTATAAATTCAAAAAACTAAACTTTTCTCTAAATAGTTGAGTAAAATACAATCCTTTCTCTCTCTAGTGGCTGCTAATTTTCCCCCCCTCTCTCCTAAAAGGAGGTCCCTCCAAAAATGTGTTGATCGTTCCCTCCTTCCCTCTCTATTGTACCATCTCTCACTTCTTTTCATTTCACCGTGCAAGTTGCTTCTCTTTCCTTCCTTTCAATTTTCCCTCCCAAAAGCTCTGCAACAGAAGTTTGAACCTCCTTTCTTTCCTCAAGCTTACTGCATTCTTGAGGGTTGCATTCTCCTCAAGCTAAAGTTCTCCATTTCTCCATGGGCCTCACTAAACACCTCTAGCTAAAGCTGAAGATCTGCAACATATCCTTCTGCTAGATCATCCCTCTTTCTTTCCTCAACAGGTTTCCTGCTCCTTCTCCATTAAGCTCTCTAGAGAAAAATATACTTCCCTCTCAAGCTTTGCAACATTATCTTCCCCATTAAGCCAACAAGTAGGTGGAGCAGCATAGCATTAAGTGGAATCCTTCACCTTTGTGTACCATCAAGAATCTTGCTCTTTATACAGTTGAGAACATGGACGTGCAATGTCTAATCATAAGTGTTTGTCTGCAGGTTGTGCCACTATTCCCCATGCATCATCAGGTACTCGATGACCTAGGTGTGTCATTGACTCCATTTCATGTAGCAATGTACAAGATGACAATGGATATTGGGTGACGATGGAGTTGAAACGAATGATGTGGGTGACAATGCACACAAGGTCTCAAGGAGACACATGGCTTCTCAAGCACACCATTGGAAGGGAAGAATCATGGAGTTCAAGCCAACACAAGACAACAAGAGGCTTGTGAAGGTGCAACATGTGTATGCTACTTCACAAGTAAAGCTAGAGACAACAGTGGCTCCATTGAGG
Organism: Adiantum capillus-veneris; assembly: GCF_014529385.1. Classification (NCBI taxonomy): domain Eukaryota; kingdom Viridiplantae; phylum Streptophyta; class Polypodiopsida; order Polypodiales; family Pteridaceae; genus Adiantum; species Adiantum capillus-veneris. The sequence goes on along the minus strand of NC_140952.1, from coordinate 89,449,885 downwards.
TTTCCTATAAATTGTAATTTTACTCCTCTTTCAGGTTTTTTCATCGTCTATTTAGTATTTTTGCCTTTTTTGTTGCTTTTGATGTCTGTAAGATTTCCGTTGCTTGTTCATGTTTGCAGATGTTTTTCCATCTGATTTTGTAGAGTGGGAGCCAATAGAGTCCTTCACAGGAACTTTTGAGGCCATCCACATTGAGCTTGACAAGTTGCTCTATGCTGGCTGTCCATCCTCTTAGCTTGCCTCACATGACATGTTTTTTTATAATCATACTTATGTCACACCTAGGCAAAATGGTATGGTAATCTTTCTCCGGTTCAGTTGCCAACCTTGGAGAGTTTGGAATGGCCTAATCCAGACAGTGCCTTGATTGTAGCGACCAAAAGGAGAATCGAGGTGGATGTGCAAGCAAAAGTGAAGTGCACCTATGGTTTCCACAAAGCCACGGTAGCATGGTTTATATCTCTTCATGTGTTTGTGTTTATATTTCGACTTCAAAGTGTTCACTGGAAATCAACAATGTGGACTTGCAAAGGGGGAAGTGCGATCAACGGATTCCTTGCAGCTGGATGGGAAACTAAGGTGGTCAACCACCAGGGAGATAGAATCAAGTGCTTTGTAGTTGCTGACAATGTGGTGTTCATTTATTATATTGCAAAGAAAATCTTGTCTTCGATGGTCTTTCCCTATAGAAGATGGAAGTTGATGATTGGAGAATAAGAGGCACTAGATTCTGATGTTGCTGCTAGAGAATAGTTGAACTGCAAATATGCCTTCACGTTGATGCAGTGCACCACATTATAGTGACTAATGACTGGCACCTCAGTCACCTTCACGAGTATCTTAATCTCAAATATACCTTGACCAAGCAATATCTCTTTGTAATCAATGAAAAGGTTGTTTGCTCCAACAAAGAGAAGATTTTTCTTTGTGAGAACGTTTTGTTTCCACGACATATTTTTGTAAAAGCTTGTAACTAACAGGGATTTTGCTCCCATTAGTACATACGGTGTTTTGAATCTCGTTTCTGCGCATAATTGTTTATTCTCAATTTGTTCAAGTTTTTGGTTGAAACGTGCAATTTCTTTGATGTGGAGCACAAATGTTTTCAATGTTGGTGTCTTTCAATGCTTTGTCGTGTGATTTTGTTTAAAATTATAGTTTTAAGTTATTTTGACGTTAAGTTTAAGTACTTTTTAAAAAGTGACTTTGGGTATATAAGTGACTTTCTAGGTTTTAAAGTTCATTTCTAAGCTTTCTTTGCATCTTCTTTGCAAACGAATCCATGTCAACGTCTACTGATGCACTTCTCACACAATTAGAAAAGGTAGGACTTGCAGATCGAGCACATGAACTACTCAGTGTGTTCAAAGGGACAATTGACATGCAAGCCACTGCCAACCTTCATGTAGAGGCATTCGAAAGCTTTCTTGACTACATGGCGTAGCACATGGAAGAATATGCCATAATCTTTGAGGAATCCGACAGGGTGTGGTTGCTAGTTTTCTCAAGCATCTCTATGCGGCCAACAAAAACTTTCACTTTCTCTTGTTGAGGTTCTTTGAGGATTGATCGAACGAGCTCCCACCTGGCTGTTCAAGTAGCTGGACACCACATTTGTACTCTATTAATTGTCTGAGCTAGTGTAGTGATACTCTGTGTAAATCCTGATTCCAGAGTAGCAGTCGATTCCCTAAGTTGTAATGCTATCATAATATTTGTAAAGGTCCATGTGAAATAGCCACTGGCCATTTAGAAAGCCCTAGGTATAAAGGTCAATAACTTTAATGTGAAAGGGGAGGCTTATCTTTGGAGAAGTAAGAAGTTGATTATACGTACGCTCAAGCGACTACGAAGCTTCAACTTGTAATCATCGTAGCTAATGATTGGGTCACATCCATTTTTAGTTTTGAAACTGGCATTGTGTTCCTCTCTCTTTGCTCTTTCATTTAAGTGTAAGCATTGTCAGTTTTGTTGTGGTTCGCGACTACACGTTGTGAGTGGGATGAAAACACACAGAACGCCTCTATAATGACCCAACACACACTCTTGGGAAGACACACACACACACACACACACACACACACACACACACACACACACACACACACACACACACACACACACACACACACACACACACACACACACACACACACACACACACTAGGGCACCACTCAGCTTACACAACCCACCTGGCCGAGACAGGAAACACACCTATGGAGTGAGAGGAGAGAGACTACCCATTTACCCACTCCACACAGACACACACACCCCCCCCCCCCCCCCCCAAAAAAAACTCAACTCAAAAGAGGAGAATTTCTGATGTTTAGATACAATTGAGCTTGGGCCAACACCAATGGGGCAAATAGCTCACACAATATGGGTAAAATATGCTAGATACAATCACAGATTGGAGCAGAAGCTTCGCTCAAAGGAGAAACTTACACAGCCAAAAAAAATAAAAATAGTGAGGAATTTGGTAAAATGGACAGTGCCATCGCGTTCGGAACGGCCCAATACCCCATTCTACAATGTCAAAGTGCTCAAATCCGACCTCGGATGAGCAATTTACGGCCAAAACAGGCTCCAAAATAAGCAAAAACACAGTTGCGGATGTTCCTCCTCTTCTCTCCACGTTTTTTCTGGTCTTCTCTCAGTTTTTTCAGTTCCCACACTTAGCTTGTTTACTTGGGCACCCTTGGCCTTTTAGATGACCTCAAACGGACCCCGAACATGCCAAAAATTGACCTCGTAGTGCATAGTTGTCACCCTGCTGCATCCATCCACACACCTGGCACTCAGCTTTTTCCAATAATGAATCCCGCCACCACGTGAAGTGGCCCCAAAATATCGTGCTCATGATGACCTTTCAACATAATTATCACAAGAAAACACCCACTTTGTGTCCATACTTATCCACGTGCAAGTATTGACCCCATTCGACCTCCTCACGCCACTGGATGCCATCTGACGCACCTGCTTACCTCATGTCATCGGCCCACGGATAGCTTCCTCGAGAAGTTTTACGCGCCACCAACTCCTCATTATTATAGGAAAAACACACTGGTACTGGTAATAGTGAAAATCGATGCAACATGTACATGCTGTCCTACCTGTACACATGTGGGACCCACGTAACCACCTAGCTTTGGAAAATGGGCAATCCTTTATTTGATGCACCATGAATTTCTATGCACATATGTGCAATCCCTGTTAGGAAATAAGACGTAGCTAAATAGATAATTGAGTAGATTACTTAATGGAGAGAGACAGATTTATATACACGAGATTATAGAGGAGAGAGAGAGAGAGAGAGAGAGAGAGAGAGAGAGAGAGAGAGAGAGAGAGAGAGAGAGTACACACGATATACGTGGTTCACCCAATGTGGGCTACGTCCACGGGAAAGCAGCCACTCAATGGCTTTAGTACTTCAAAACAAGAAGTAGTCTACAAAGGGATTATACCCTTAATGGAGCTCCCGCCTTGCTTCAATCTCACCACCTCACACTCACCTTGTTCCATCAACTTCACACTATGAAATGTGTGTAGAAATGGCCTCCTTTTATAGGCCAAAAGGGCTGCCCTCTCTTATGAGAGACAGCCATGTGTAGCCGCCCTTGTGCGAATAAGTCCAAATTGGACCCTCCAATCTGCCCATGTGTGGCCACCCTTGAGAAGACAAGTCCGCTTTTGAATTCAGCCACCGGCCATTGAATTCGGCCACCGGCCACCGGCCATCGGCCATTGACTACCGGCCACTGGCCAACCGACCGGTTGTTTTCCGACCACTTTCTGGCTGCCGTTCGGCCATAATATTCCGGCGAAAAAAAAAGTCTCGACGGCCTCCGCCCCCGAGGCCTTTAAAGTTCCCCCTGATTCTTGTCCGTGAAAATTTTTGTTTCCAGTGAGTGATTTTCCTTCACACACGATGGCTTCTCCTCATAATGGGGGCCTTACAAATGTGTGCTTTTACCACAGAAAATTACAAGGGTAAATCAGGCTCCATACTTAACAATCTCCCACTTGGAGACTGATCTCCAAACCAAACCTGTGACTGCTTTCCATTTTGGCTTCTTATCCTTGAATGCCGATTGAAGATGAGCAAAAGCTCAACTTCGCCTTGTTGACCACCTTTGTAAACATGTCTGCAGGATTTTCACTTGTATGCACCTTTCCTAGCTTTAGCTGTCCCTCTTCCAAAAGAGTGCGTATGAAGTGATATCTCACCTCAATATGCTTTGTCCTTGAATGAAAGGCTGAGTTCTTCGCAAGATGGATAGCGCTTTGGCTATCACTGTACAAGACACAATTGTCTTGTTTGAATCCAAGCTCTTCTAAGAATCTGTGAAGCCACAGAATTTCTTTGCTTGCCTCCGTCATTGCTACATACTCTGCTTCCGTGGTAGAAAGTGAAACCACTTATTGCAGCATTGAAGCCCAGCTTACTGCTGTGCCTCCAACCGTGAACACATAGCCAGTAGTGCTCCTTCGAGTATCTTTGTCACCTACCATATCTGCATCAGCATACCCTTTTAGAAAAATATCAGTTCCTCCAAAATACAAAGCATTTGTTGTTGTCCCTTTTAGATACCTAAGTATCCACTTCACTGCTTGCCAATGCTCTTTACCTGGGTTGTCCATGAACCTACTCACAACTCCCACTGCATGTGCAATGTTTGGCCTTGTCCAGACCATAGCATACATTAGAGAACCTACCGCTGCAGCATATGGAACTTTAGACATATAGGCTATCTCCTCTTGTGTCTTTGGACACATATCCTTCGTTAGTTTAAAATGACCAGCCAAAGGTGTAGAAATTGGTTTTGCATTTTGCATTGCAAACCTTTCTAGTACCTTCTTGATGTAATCTTCTTGAGATAGCTTTATTGTCTTCTTCGTCCTGTCCCTTGATATCTTCATACCAAGTATCCTCTTTGCAACACCTAAATCTTTCATTGAAAAAGATTTGGATAGCTCCTCTTTTAGGTCTTTGATGTCCTGCATGTTAGCACTTGCAATCAACATGTCATCAACATACAACATTAGGATGATGAATTTCCCATCTCCCAAATTCTTCGTGTAGACGCAGTGATCCGAGTTGCATCTTGTGAATCCATGATCCAACATCCATCGATCAAACTTCAAGTACGATTGTCTTGATGCTTGCTTTAAACCATACAAGCTCTTCTTTAATCTGCAAACCATTTTCTCCTTACCTTTTACTTCATACCCCTTTGGTTGAAGCATGTAGATTTCCTCCTCTAAGTCACCGTGAGGGAATGCCGTATTTACATCCATTTGCTCGAGATTTAGATCATGAGCAGCCACAAGGCTTAAGACAAGTCTAATTGAGTTCATTTTTACAACATGAGAAAATATTTCATTGAAGTCAATACCTTTCTTTTGAGAAAAACCTTTTACTACAAGCCTAGACTTGTACCTTTTCTTCCCACCTTCTTCTTCCTTCAGCTTGTACACCCATTTGTTTTGAAGTGCCCGCTTACCTTTAGGCAACTCAACCAACTCCCATGTTTGGTTGCGATGTAGTGAGTCCATCTCCACTTGCATGCTCTTCCTCCATTCTTCTTTGGATTCATGTTGCATAGCTTCTTCGTATGATTCCGGCTCTCCAGAATCTGAGATCAAGAGATGGTTGAAGGAAGGAACAAACCTTTCTGGAGGTCTACTTGCTCTTGTAGATCTTCGTGGAATAGGTTGAGGCTCCTCATTTTGTTGACGTTGTTGCACATTGTCACCGTTTGCAGTCTTTGGGTCTTCACCATCCTCAAGCTCCATGTACTCATCACCTGTTTCTTTTGTTTGTTTTCTTTCCGAGTAATCTTTGTACATATTTTGTTCGTTAAAAATTACATCCCTACACCTTAAGATTTTACCATCTTCAGGATTCCATAGGCGATACCCAAAGTCTCCTTCTCCATAGCCAATGAAGAAACACTTTTTGGACTTTGCATCTAGCTTTGATCTTAGGCTTCTATCTATGTGCATGAAAGCCTCACACCCAAACACTTTGAGAAATGCATAATTCACCGGTTTACCTGTCCATGCCTCTTCTGGAACTCCCCCATCCAATGTCGTTGAGGGTGACCGATTGATTAAGTACACAGACGTACTTACAGCTTCCGCCCAAAGCTCAAGCGGTAGGCCTGCATGTAGCTGCATGCTTCGTGCTCGTTCCATGATTGTCCTGTTCATCCTTTCCAAAATTCCATTTGGTTGAGGTGTCCTTGGGGTTGTCCTTTGCCTCCGAATGCCATTGCTAGCACAAAAGCTTTCAAAAGATTGGCTGCAATATTCGCCTCCATTGTCGGATCTGAGGCATTTAACCTTGGTACCTGTTTCATTCTCCACAAAGGCTTTCCACCTTTGAAATATGGAAAATACATCGGATTTATTCTTCATGACATAAACCCATGTTTTTCTAGTCGCATCGTCTATGAATGTTACATAGTACAATGAGCCACCAAGTGATGGTGTACTTGCAGGACCCCAAACATCAGAATGAACCAACTCAAGTTTTTTATTTTTTCTTTCATTTCCTGATTTTTGAAATTTTACCCTCTTTTGTTTACCATAAACACAATCTTCACAGAACTCTAAGTCCACTTCTTTCAAACCTGGTAGAAGCTTCTTTGTTTGAAGGATTTGCATTCCTTTGGCACTCATATGCCCAAGTCGATAGTGCCACACCGCACTGTCAACTTCTGTAGTTGCTGCACAAGCTGAAGGTTGCGTGCTAACAGTACACAAGTAAAGTGTACCGACTTTTTCACCCTTGGCAACCACCAAAGATCCCTTTAAGATCATCCACTGTTTGTTTCCGAATGCAATGTTGTGACCTTGATCGTCCAATTGTCCTGTAGAGATCAAATTTTTGCGAAGAGAAGGAACATGTCTAACATCTTTAAGCTTCCATTTATTTCCGTTAGCAGTTTTGACAGAAACTGTACCTTTGCCGACAATCTCACAAGCTTCATCATCTCCCAAGTATACATACCCAAAATTATCTTTGGTGTAGTCTTGGAAATGTTGCTTGTGTGGTGTCGCATGGAATGAAGCCCCGAAATCTACTATCCAGGAATTAGACACATTGTCTAATGAGAGAATTAGAGCATCTCGCTCTACTTTACCTGCCACATTGGCCTCCGATGTTGGCTTGTTGTCTTGAGACTCTGTCTCCTTCTTCTTCTTGGACCAACAATCCTTCTTGACGTGGCCCTTCTTGCCGCAGTTCCAACATTCAAGAACTGACTTTGTGCGTGACTTGCTCTGCCTTGAGCGATCACGACCCTTTTGGTTTTTGAACCTCTCCTTAGGACTTCCTCTTGTTTCCACTGATAGTGCAGCACTTGGTGATTCTCCTGTGCTTCTCCTTCGCATTTCCTCGCTTAGGAGAACACCCACAACATCATCAAACTTAAGAGTATTTGTGCCAGAGATAGAATTACTTACAGCCATCACAAGGCTGTCCCAACTATCCGGTAGAGATGATAGTATAAGGAGAGCTCGCACTTCATCATCAAATTTGATTTTCACTGATCGAAGTTGACTTATGTTTGTGTTAAAGTCATTTAGGTGTTCTGCAACTGAACCATTCTCTGCCATCTTTAGATTGAACAAGCGCTTCATAAGAAATACCTTATTGGATGCCGATGGTTTCTCGTAGAAGTCGTCAAGTGACTTCATCAAGTCCTCCGTGGTCTTCATCTCCGAAACATTGAAGGCCACCGTTGACGCCAAGTTTAACCGGATTGTTCCCAGTGCCTTTCGATCAAGGACAATCCATGCTTCATCTGCCATTGTTGCGGGCTTCTTCGCAAGACCGCCTAGTGGCAAATAGAGGTCCTTCTGGTAGAGATAGTCTTCAATCTGCAGCTTCCAATGTTGGTAGTTTTTACCGTTGAACTTCTCAATCTTGAGCTTCCCTTCCTCCGCCATAACTCCCACTCAATTCAAGGAATCCTTTCCTTGAGATAATTTAGCTACGAGCAAACCTTGCTCTGATACCAGTTGTTAGGAAATAAGACGTAGCTAAATAGATAATTGAGTAGATTACTTAATGGAGAGAGACAGATTTATATACACGAGATTATAGAGTAGAGAGAGAGAGAGAGAGAGAATACACACGATATACGTGGTTCACCCAATGTGGGCTACGTCCATGGGAAAGAAGCCACTCAATGGCTTTAGTACTTCAAAACAAGAAGTAGTCTACAAAGGGATTATACCCTTAATGGAGCTCCCACCTTGCTTCACTCTCACCACCTGACACTCACCTTGTTGCATCAACTTCACACTATGAAATGTGTGTAGAAATGGCCTCCTTTTATAGGCCAAAAGGGCTGCCCTCTCTTATGAGAGACAGCCATGTGTAGCCGCCCTTGTGCGAATAAGTCCAAATCAGACCCTCCAATCCGCCCATGTGTGGCCGCCCTTGAGAAGACAAGTCCGCTTTTGATTTCGGTCTCCGGCCACCGGCCATCGGCCATTGACTACCGGCCACCGGCCAACCGACCGGTTGTTTTCCGACCACTTTCCGGCCGTCGTCCGGCCATAATATTCCGGTGAAAAAAAAAAGTCTCGACGGCCTCCGCCCCCGAGGCCTTTAAAGTTGCCCCTGATTCTTGTTCGTGAAAATTTTGGTTTCCAGTGAGTGATTTTCCTTCACGCACGATGGCTTCTCCTCATAATGGGGGCCTTACAAATGTGCGCTTTTACCACAGAAAATTACAAGGGTAAATCAGGTTCCATACTTAACAATCCCTTGCTCCAAAAAACTCTTGACATAATTTTCCTATCCCCTAGCCTGCTAGATCATTCATGATCAGCAACAGCAAAAAGAGATATGAGACTCATCGCATCACAAGTCTCCTCATCCCTCACAGACATTACTTGTTCTACAGACAACTCATCTTGCTCCACCATCATCAACATGGCATGACATAATTTAAGACGCAAACCATTTACCCTTGACTTATGTAAAATCCCATCCAGGTTAGCTAGCTGATATGTACCATTCCAAAAACACTCCACTACCTTGAAAGGGCCTTCCCACTTAATTTGAAACTTCTTTTGGAAGGTGTTGTCCAGCTTATTGTTGTAGCGCAAAACCAGGTCATGTTTCTTGATACCCTTACTTTTGACCTTTTTATTTATCTTTGCCAAAGCCCTATCTTGCATTTGTCCATAATGTTCCAATGCACTCATCCTATCCAGCTGAACCTCTTGTAACTGTAAGATCCTCTCTTTGAATGCATCACTAGGCGACCCAAGCAACTTCTCTAGCATCTTGACTGTAGGAAACTCTACCTCCACAGGCAATAGTGCTTCCTTTCCATATACCAAATGAAATGGAGTAAACCCCGTACGTGTCTTCACCGAAGTATGGTAAGCCCATAATGCACTAGGCAATTCCAAATCCCAATTCTTTCCTTGGTGCTTTGTTACTTTTGAAAGAATTTGTACCAACTCACCATTGAACCTTTCATTTAAGCCATTACACTGTGGGTAATAAGGAGTGGTATGCTGGTGCCTAATCTTCATCTTTGCGCATAAAAAATCTAGCAGTTTAGCTGTAAATCCTGGCCCCTTATCTGAAAGTAGCTCTAATGGCACCCCAAACTTGCAACATATTTCATCATACCCAAATTTTGCCACATCCTTTGCAGTGATTTATTTTACTGCTATAGCCACTGCAGTCAAAATATAGCTTTTGCCCCTGCTTGTGATAGGCAACGGGCCGATTGCATCAATCCCCCACTTTTCAAACACATCAAACGCCATAATGGTTTTTCATAGCTCTGGCTTCAACACTCTCTTCCCAAATTCTTGACACCTATTGCAAGACCTACACCAATGGTGAACATCCTTGTGCAAACTAGGCCATACATACCCCTCTTACAAGATCTTGTGTAAGGTGATCTTTAGAGCAAAATGGCCGCCACATGCGCCTTCATGATTCTCTTCCAACACTCTGTAAAGCTCCTCTCGCTAAGGTACACGTCTCAACACAAGATCATCCCCTTTCATGTACAAGACATCACCAATCAATTTGTACGTGTATGCTCTACGCACAAAGCCATACTTCTTAGACTTTTGAATGTCTTTCGGAATGATTCCTGTTAGCAAAAAATCCTCTTCTTGAGACAAACTTTCCCGGCCATGATAAAGAGGTAAATTGGTCCTCAACACAAATAGCTCCCCAATCATGCTTTGAGATGCTTCATGTGCCTCTCCATTTAGAGCACGTTCAATGTGTCTGATGCTCCATGCTTCAAACTTTTTAAAGAGGCCTTTAATTCTGAAACACATTTCCTTCAATGAGGTGTTCTTGCTCTTCCGCACACCTAGCACTTGCTTCACAACCAACAAGGCATCACCTTTTATGCTCAACCTTCTAATCCCATACTTCAAAAAAATGTGTAATCCAGCTTCCAAAGTAGCATATTCAGCCTCATTGTTACTATGTGCATCCATTTTGAACCCTCTCTCGCATACTAGCTTCCCCTCTGGATCATAAAGTGCTATACCCCCTGAAGCAGCATCATGGCTCTTTCTGTATGAGCCATCAAAGAACAACACATGTACATTGCTGATCTGTGGCACTTCTTCAACTACTTTTCTCACCACATATTCCTTAACAAGAAGGGGATTCTCCTTGTAAGTCAACAAATCAGCTAGGGTAGCCCTTGTACTGTCTTCCACTAGAAAAGAGAACTCAAACTCTTGCAGCTCTATTACCCATTTTCTTGACCACATTTGACATGTTAGTGCCATTAATTAACTGTGGCAAAAAAGCGTAACTCGTCAAGAAAACAAAAGGTAGTGGTAGCAAGTAATGACAAAATCGACAAGCAAATATTACAATGGCCATCACTAGCTCTACTTCTGAGAATTTTCTCTCTGCTACCAACTTCACTCGACTTGCACAATACACTGGCCTCATATAATGGCTGCCCTTCCCCTTTTGCAATAGCATGGCTCCAATGACATCATCCCCTACCGATGGATTTACATAAAACACTTTTTCCCAATCAGGAGCCTGCATGGCTGACAACCCCCCTAACACCTCTTTCACCTCCTGAAACACTTCTTCACACTTGTCATCCCATTGCAATGGATCATGCTTTGCAACTTGTTAAATGGATAAAGAAGCTGAGAAGACAATGGAATAAACCGTGCCATGTACTTCACTTTGTGTATAAAGGTTGCCAATTGCTTCGGACTCGTAGGTGATGGAAGAATAATCATAGACTTAACCTTGTCTGGATCAGCCTTAATGCCATTTTCTGACACCATATGGCCCAATAACTTCACCCTTGGCTGTGCTAGATGACATTTCTTTGGATTTAGTTGTCCTCCACATTCATCATATCGAGCCAATACCATCTGCAGCTTCTCATGGTGTTCAGCCCTACTACTGTAGACACAGAAGTCGTCCATAAAAGCCTTAACACAACTACCAATGAATGGTTCCAATACCCAATTTGCTCTCTCTTGATAGAAAGATGGTCCATTTGACAACCCAAATGGAAATACTGTGTAGCAAGAGCAGCCCCATGGCGTAATGAAAGTTGTCTTTGTGCAGTCCTTAAGAGCAATCTTCAATTGAAAATAGCCTGAAAAACCATCACACACATTGTACCTCTCATAACCTGCCCTGAATCCAAGATCTGATTGATGAATGGAAGAGGATATGGGTTCTTCTTAGTGGCTGCGTTTAAGGGTTTAAAATCTACACAAATCCTCCACTTCCCATCCTTCTTTGGACTGACTACTACTAGACTCACCCATTCTGTGGTCTCCACAGGGACTATGAACCCTGGCCTCAATAACTTGTCCACCTCTTCCCGCAAGGCTTTCATTTGCTCTTGACCCATCCTTCTTAGCCTTTGCCACACTGGTTTAGCACCTTCTTTCAACTCTATATGCATCTCTTCGCCCTTGAATCCTTTGATCTCTTCATATGAAGTAATGAACAAATCAAGAAAACTAGCCAGCATGTGCAAATATATCTCCTTCTCCATAACTGAGAGGTCTCCATTGATCATTTGTGTCATCAATTCTTACTTCTTTGAAAATTCAACCTTGGTTTGCATCAGCCCTTCAATCACTTCATAAGGCCCTTCACTTTTATCTTCAACCTCATTCACAAATGCAACTAAACCAGACTCCTGGGTTTCTCTGTCCATCAAAAGAAATGCAACATCAGCATCCTCATCACTGCTAGTAGTGCTATCACTGTCCTCATCAGTCACTGTGGAATAATTTTCATCACACTAGATTCATCCTCATCTTCATAAAGCTCCTCCAATCGTTTCCTTGTGTCCATATTATATAGCTTCTTGGCGCCTATCTTTCCATAAAGACTAATCGTACCACGTCTCCAATCTTGAACAGCTCCCACTACACGTAACCATGGTCTACCCAGTATAATAGGATATGCTCCCAACCCCGCTGGCATCACATGAAAATCGACCACCACCTTTGCATCATATGCTTCCACTTCTAAGCTCTTTACAAAACCCAAACATTTTACTTTCTGATGGTTTGCCAATCTGATCCGAAAGCCTGACACCCCAGTCACTGTAAGACCCATCTTCTCAACGCATGAGTGTGTTATGACACATATTTGGGCTCCGCCATCAACATAACCTTGTCCCAGATTTTTTCTTTTGTGCCACACATCTACTATTGGGCAAATGTCTGGTAGCTCATCCATTGCCAACACCTTCACTGAACCTCTCTCTGGCTCTTTCTCCATTGAGTTAACCATCCTCTTCCATTGTCACTTTAGCTTAGGCACCATCTCTATATGCTGCCCAAAAGTAACATCTGCCTTCCTGCTTGTCAGATCCTCCTTCAAGTCATAGCTTAATTGCCCATCCCCTAGTGGAAAATCTAAAACATGAAACTTGTGACGAGCTCTCCTTTTCCTCTTGGCCTTGACATCCTCGCCTTCATGGCTCTTTTCCTTCTTCTTACTAGGACCTGGGGCACTTCTTCCTTCCTTTTCCTCTGTGGTCCTCTTCCCAATAGGCATCACTAATGTATCCTCTAGCTTTGATGCCTTCTCCAAGGTGACTACACTTAGCACTTTGTCTTTCCCTTTTCCTCCTGGGTTAATCCACTGGTTCCTTCTTCTCCCTTGATTTCGATGCCATAATCATTTTTAGCACCTGTCTTGGCAATGGATACATGTCTCCCCCCATCCTTGGTGGCTTATCACATTGCGGGCTGATGTGGCCCAACTCTCCACAATTATAACATGTGGGCGTCTGCCTCCAGAACCTACCATTACTTTGTCCAACACCATTTCTAGGTCTCTCTTCACCTCCTGACTGATTTGCAAACCTCCCTCAACCTCGATGATTTCCCACTTGGCCTAGCATGTTTAGACTAAGATTCTTCATTAAATCTACCACTTGCCTCATGTCTTGCCTTAGCCCATCATCTTGCACTACTGTAGGGACCACTGTTGGAATAACCCGAGGAGTAATAGGAACCACTGGTTCATGATGAACCGCTGGCATGCAACCTTGTAAAGAGTCCATAGGCTGAAATTCAGACCTCATGGGCAAAGACTCTACCCCTTAACTGGCTCATTTTCCTCAGCTTCCACTCTTTGTTCCTTGCTACCTCTAGTGCATCTTCATAATTCCTAGGCTTCTTTAGCTCCACTCTCCAACGTATATTCTCCCAAAGACCAGCCAAGAACCTGTCCTTCTTCATCATGTCAGGCGGGGGTACTTGTGGTGCTAAGGACTTGCACATCCTCTCCCATGCCAATGAGAACCTACGTATGTACGCATCTACTACTGGCTCACCTTCCTTCTGCACCAAACCTTGTACTTCTTGCCACACTTTGTCAGGATCTTCTATCTTCACAAACTCCACTTCCAACCCATGCCGTAGATTGTCCCAACTCAACCTTACGGGTGGATCAGCCCCACGCAAGTCCTCTTTAAATGCTTTGGACCAAACTCGTGCATCACTCTTCAAACAAATTTGGAGAAGACGTAACATCTGTGCCGGGTCATGAATCTGGTTGCTAATGCAGGCAACCTCCATCTTTTCCAAAAAGTCTTCCACATCTTCATCACTTCTTCCATGAAACTCCGGATAAAAGAAAGCCATGGCTACCCAAGTTACGATGCTTTGAGAACCCCTTCGAACACACGTGCAAGAACCCAAAACTTTTGATTGACTCAATTTCTAGAAACTTCAATGGAGCTCAACTTTAGATAAGGACAAACACATGCACATCAAATGAGTTTTCATAGTTAATCATCGGAATTACAACAGGCAAATGGCATTCCAGTATCTCTCTCAATCTTCTTGGCCCGAACATAAAGACTATGCGCTGCTGGGAAAAAATCTTGCTAGACACATGAACATTTATCTGGATTCTTTGAGTTAAATGAAAAGGAGTGAATTGAGGGCCATTTTGATCATCCATTAAAGCCAACCATGTAGCTCCCAAGAAGGAACACGTGACTTATCCTCTGATTCTGCCAGAATTTCAGCAGCATAACAACATAAATGGCTCAAAGGATAAAAAAACCAGCCATCATAACTTGGAAAAATTTTGACAGAGTTTCCCCAGAAGTAGAGTAGTAAGAACCCAAAATATAAATTGTATATGTATGCATAAACTACCAAAAACAATAGGACCCGAGCATCAAGTAGGAATCACTAGTACATAGCCTATGGCGAGGTCACAAAAAGGGTGCTCCAGCTACCTATATCACCGAAAGGATCTCCACATTTGAGAATCCCCCAGCTCAATAAAACCTCACGCTTTCGACCCTCAGACGAAGGCTTATGAAAATCGTGTATAGTCAAGTCTCAGAAATGACTATCTTCCAGACTATCTTCAAGGCTGGGACTGCCAAATAAAACCAAGTATGGCTCCACAAAGACGTACAATGGTAGTTTCCACAAGTAACGTACAATACCAGACAATGCGCTCAAACAGGCGCCAAATGATGCATACCCACGACAATGGCAACTGACTCCATTTCTAGTATATCCCTGTACTCTAGCTACCTGTACCTGTGTGAATCACCTGTACCTGTCCCTGTAACTTGTAACCTGTAATCTGCAACATGTAATCCCGAAGCTTGAAGCTCGAAGCTCGAAGCAGAAGGTACTCGAAGAAGATCCTCCGTGGGGGCGCCAAAAGAATGTGAGCGGGATGGAAACACACAGAACGCCTCTATAATGATCTGAAACACACTCTTGGGAAGATACACACACACACTATGGGGAACCACTCGGCTTACACAACCCACCTGGCCAAGACAAGAAACACACCTATGGAGTGAGAGGAGAGAGACTACCCATTTACCCACTCCACACAGAGACACACACACACACACAAAAACTCAGCTCAAGAGGAGAATTTCTGATGTTTAGATACAATTGAGCTTGGGCCAACACCAATGGGGAAAATAGCTCACACAATATAGGTAAAATATGCCAGATACAATCACAGATTGGAGCAAAAGCTTCGCTCAAAGGAGAAACTTACACAACCAAAATAGCAAAAAAATAGTGAGAAATTTGGCAAAATGGACGGTGCCATCGCGTCCAAAATGGCCCAAAACCCCAGTCTACAATGTCAAAGTGCTCAAATCCGACCTCGGATGAGCAGTTTACGGCCAAAACAGGCTCCAAAATGAGCAAAAACACAGTTGTGGCTGTTCCTCCTCTTCTCTCCACATTTTTTCTGGTATTCTCTCAATTTTTTCAGTTCCCATACTTATATTTTTTACTTGGGAACCCTTGGCCTTTTAGATGACCTCAAACGGACCCCGAACAGGCCAAAAACTGACCTCGCAGTGCATAGTTGTCACCCTGCTGCATCCATCCACAGACCTGGCACTCAGCTTTTTCCAATAATGCATCCCGCAACCACGTGAAGTGGCCCCAAAATATGGTCCTCTTGATGACCTTTCAGCATAATTTTCACAAGAAAACACCCATGTTGTGGCCGTACTTATCCACGTGCAAGTATTGACGTTGTGTCCACGTACTTATCCACGTTGTGTCCGTACTTATCCATGTGTAAGTATTGAACCCATTCGACCTCCTCACGCCACTGGATGCCATTTAACGCTCTTGATTACCTCACGTCATCGGCCCGCGGATAGCTTCCTCGAGAAGTTTTATGCGCCACCAAATCCTCATTATCATAGGAAAAACACACTGGTACTGGTAATAGTGAAAATCGATGCACTATGTACATGTTGTCCTACCTGTACACATGTGGGACCCACGTAACCACCTGGCTTTGGAAAATGGGCAATCCTTTATTTGATGCACCATGCATGTGTCTGTACATATGTGCAATCCCTTGCTCCAAAAAACTCCTGATAACGATTGTGAGCCTTAATTGTAGATTTTAGTACTTAAATCACTATTTATTGTCGTTTTGACCATAAGAGAGTTTTCCTAGACCATAGGGTGACCTTTCTAAACTAACCTGTTGCAATTTTCAAGACCTTTTTCATAATGGATCGTGATTTTGGTATCTTGCTGGATTGTGGCCAGACTTGGTAGGATAGTGTCCCTAGGTGTCCTAGACCTCCTCCTAAAGTTGCGTTGCATTTTGAGTTCGTTCGAGTGCCAAAATGGCATGATGACCTAGAGCTGTGAGAAAGGCCCTAGATGGATTTCCATGATCATTGAGTGTTGGTTTGCTTGTTGAGTTGGTGTGTTTGCTTGTTAAGGTTCACTTCTTGAGATTGACAGTGCCCAATAGATATGCTACCGATGTCTGTCCGCTCCCGCTCCCCACGATGGATGTATGTAGCATAGTGATCTGGCACTAAGATAATGTCAATACTCAAGGAAGTAACTCGGATGGGGCACGGAGACTCTTTGAGATCGTCAATCTCAAGAAGTGAACCTTAACAAGCTAACACAACAACTCGACAAGCAAACCAACACTCAATGATCAAGGAAATCTACCTATATCTTTTTTCACAGCTCTAGGTCATCACGCCATTTTCGCACTCGAACGGACTCAAAATGCAGTGAAACTTTAGGAGGAGTTCTAGGACACCTACGGGCACTATCCTACCAAGTCTGGTTGCAATTCGACAAGGTACCAAAATCTCTATCCATCATGAAAAAGGTCCTAAAAACTGCAATAGGACTATCCAGAAAATTCACCCTATGGTCTAGGAACACTCTCCTATGGTTAAAAAAAACTAAAAACACTGATTTAAGTACTCAGATTTGCAATTAAGGCTCACAGGCACATAGTCGCGAACCACCGCAAAACTGACAATGCTTACACTTGTATGAAAGAGCAAAGAGAGAGAAACACAATGCACATTTTGGAATTGAAAATGGATTACCTAATCAAGTTGCGATGATTACAAGTTGGAGCTGCTTCGTAGCTTGTCCGGCCAGTTGGGTGCTCATTCAATCAACCCTCAAATAGAGGTTTATTAAAGGCCTCACGGACCGGGACTATAGAACAGAGGATGAAGATGATCTCATAGATTTGGGCATGGGGTGCATAGGCACCTAATTCATTTCTTGGGACATGGTTCTGGTCTTACTTGTGTTTGAGGGCACAAATAAGGGAAAATCAAATGAAAAGGTCAGCCAAAGACCACCTAATCAAATGAAGTTATCAAAGAGATTGATGAGCAGACTGAAGCATCTATGGCACTCGTTCACTTGCAAGATCCCAGCTCCAATGAGGAGGATGATCAAATGATAGAGGGAGATGAGGTGCTGGAGGAGGTCCCAGACCTCCAAATTCTCACTTTGCATGTAGTGGTGGTGGATGATCATCACTTTCTGTTCCTTGACAACATTGCCAAAACATTAGGACTTAGAGAAGATGAGTTGCTCGTAGTGCTTGCTATCTATGCGGGCATGAAGGATCCTAGTGGAAAGGAAGAGAAAGTTAATTTTCAAATTGACTTTGAAGACCAAGGTCTCCCAACAAGCCTCTCTTTCCTCCTCAATGAAAACAAAAAGAAGTTGGTGCAAACAGTATAAAGTACACTTGTGGAAATAAAAAATCATTCACCTCTTTCTATGATAGCATACCAGAAAGCGCTTTTTATCCAGACAAACCACTAATCGCGATTGGTAGAGATGATCAATCTAGCATTGATCTTACAAAGAAAATTCTTAAAGAGAAGGATGAGGAAACTGAGGTAAATAAATCTTAACGTGGTAAATTGTCTATTATTCCTTACTACAAGTGTTAAAGTCATTTGAAATGCTTTGCAGATGGCATACCATGTTGATAAGTTTGCATTGCGTACTGGAGGTTTATGCAACGTGCCCATGGGTAGGGATAGCTCGCTTTGGCACTACCTGAGCCACCTAGGGTTCTCCAAGAATTCTCCAAGATTGGCTTTGCGAAGCTGCTAAAGTGCAAAGCACACAGAGTTCTCCAAGAATGGCTTTGCGGAGCTGCTAAAGTGCAAAGCATTAAGTGCCATACTTGTTGAAGATTCCCTCACCCTAAATTCTCACAAATGTATATTGGTGGACCAAGAGGAATCATTGTACACCTTTACAGGCAAGCACCCAAGCTCAGTCCTCTCCCACTGTGCCTTGAGCCTAGGTCAAGGGTTGAAAAACCTAGAGGAAATTGTAAAATCCATTGGTGTCAAGTAAGCCATTCACCTCATACCCACATATCTAATTTGTAGTAAAACTAATTGACCATGATGTAATATCCAAATCAATACAAAATAATTGTTTTTGTCAACGACTTCTGTCAATATTCCGTACTTGTTTTTTTTGTTTTGTTTTGATTCATATTGTCTAATGAATTTCATTTTTGCAACACATGCATAGAACCTTGAACATGCAGCCACCCATCAACCGGGGGAGGGGGGGTACGGGGTCAACCGGACTACACATGAGCTTGAAGGCACCCGACGAGGTTAGACGAGGCAAAAAAAGCCCCTGTGCACCATGTCACGAAGGGAGCAGATTTGAAAATGACAGACCTCCTTGTGCATCATGGCCCGCAAGGGCTTTCTTTGCCCCGTTCAACCCCGCTGGGTGCCGCCTTGTTTTGCAAAAGAATCATCGAGATGTGCCCCCCCGACCAAGGAGTGGCTGCATGTTCGAGGTTCTGTGCATGTGGACACCGCCCAAACGAGCTGTGTGCCATGGTGGTCAGCTTAAATTTAACATACCCAACAATTCAAATACTTATAAAAAACAATGTAAAAAATTAAGTTGAACAATTGTACGGAATGGTAGAGATTCAACATTTGATATTATATGAAAAGATTACAAATCTCATCAAGAGAGAGTACATGGGATAAACTATTTCTAATGAAGGCATCCTTCATTTGTAAATTGATTGCTAAATCTAAATCCGTATTTTTCAATGTTACACACATAGCATGCACCATACAGGAAACACCATCCTGAAATAGTTGCACCAAAATGTCTTCGACGGCATCCTGTAGGGCCAGTAAAGTTACACGTTGTATTCATCCATTATCTCTCTCACCACCTAAGAGAAGGCCGCTTTCGGTATGATTGGCTCAGTGCTCTTTTGATATTTTTTAATCTCCCGCAAAGCAACTGTGCCTAGCTTCCATCTTTGTTGTTTTGTGTGCTGTTGGTGGTGATGGAGGAGCCGCCTGCCTGGCTCATTGAGAAGGATTGTCTTTATACTTTTTCCTCCTCTTCTCTTGGGCCTGCTGTTCTTCAGGTATCACCTTGTCCTTTTTTTCTTTGCACATTGCTTGGCTCTTTCAGGTATTTTTGAAGGCCTTGAGCTCCCAGCCTTTGCTTGTTGGGTGGCTTGAGCTCTATCCTCTGCCACCTTTCTCTCTGCCTCTGCTCGTGCTTGTAAGTTTGCCAAATGAGCTCTCTCGGCCTCAGCTCTCTGCCATTCCTCTTGCTCTCTCTGTCTTGTTTGCTCTTCTTGCACTTGTTGTGCTTCCTTCTCAACTGCCTCTTTCTTTTCCATCTCCCTCATTCTTTTCCTCCTCTTGGCCTCTCGTGCTTCAGAAACCAGGTTACCTGGTATTACCTTGATTACTCTTTGTTTGATTCGCGATGGAAAGTTTTGCAACGTGGTTTTGGTGGTGGCCTGAGCACCATTTGCTGTGACAGCAGGCGAGGGCTCCAAATTTTGAAGCGGACGTCAATATTCTTCTTCTGTTGCTCTTGTTTCTTGCATGGATTTGTGTAGAGATGAAATTGGTAGGGAATCTGGCAGAGATGTGCGGTTGGCATGGTTTAATGGTCCGAGATCTTCAAAAATATGTCATATGGTGGTTAAATCATTTGGGTTTGGTGGGTGGAGAATTTGTTGGGTGTGTAGAGAGGGTTGGGATGATGGGTTATCTACTTGTGGTTGGGGATGTGGATTTGAAGCCATAGATTCTACATGGGTTTGTGGCTGCAAATTTTTTGTGGTGTGAGTGACTGTAGTGGTATTGATGTGCGTAGTGCCAGTTTGCTTGTGTGAATCATCCAAGATATGAGTGCGTGCACGTTTGTGCTCGAGAGGGTCTTCTAGGTTATGCAAAAAAGAAATGAACTTCAAAATAGATGAAATTTGACCCATGGAACCACTGATTGGGGCGTCAACAAATCACGTGGCATTACAATGCATATTTACAATAGAAGTAGTTAGTGTCAGAAATTTATTGGTTTTTCACCCAACGCCTGCCATTTGGTCACCTTGTCTCTAACCATCATCAGTATTGATCTTTTGCACTAGAAGCATGATATGATTGTGATCACCTCAGGCTAACCACTTTCTCTATTCTTCATTTCAAAGTTCTTTGCACTCTAGTCTTCTTCCTTTCTCTCCCCGCTAAAACTCTGTAGAACCAATTGAACATTTCGTGTAGGGCGTTGCTCTTTTTTCTCCCACCTCCATGCCGTGTATTCTTAAAATACACTGCTTTTGCTTGATAGTGTGAGCGCTCCATTCCTTGGCTACTCTAGATGCCCGATGAACCAAATGTGTCAAGAAAAAATGAGCTATGAGCATAGAATGTGCTGAAAAAATAATAAAGCTTTAGTTCAAACGCTGATGTTTTTTGACTGCAAAGACAAAGTGTTAACCCACCATGTAATGTGTTATGTGCATCTCCCCCCCAGGCACCCACCATTTTCACTGTTAAACTATTGATTACAAACTTTAAGGTGGATATCTCAGCACAGGTTAGCTTTTACTTTTCAAGCAACAAAAAGTATCATCTACAGACTGCCACACTTAATTCCTAGGACTGCTTCGTTACCTCTGTAGGTCCTAATGTCACACACCTTTTTCCACAATTAAAACTCATTGGGACTTTGGGAGTCAAAATAGTCTAAAAGCATATGTCTAGCTTTACTACCACCCATACATATTTTATTAGGACGATCGTGTGTCCTTCCAAATGCCTTCTTGTCCTTTGATAACTATACTGCACCCCCATGTAGGCCAACACTTGATAGAATAGGGTTTAGTTCTTTGATACACTCTTCTCTTCTTTCTGCAAGTTCCATATTCCAATCATAATTAATATGGAGCATAATCAACTTGTCAAGAATTTGTAGACGGGCATGAAGAGTGCACACATGCACATTTATCAGAGGAATCGGTAGAATAGGATCCCAATTTGGATCGTCCATGTCTTGCGATTAGAGAGTACACTTTGGTTACAACTGAGGATACCTTGAAACCATTGTGTAGTGCTTTACCCACTATTTGTGTAGTGGACACACATTCCGTAGAGTTGACTGCAACTTTGCCACCCTTACCCTTACCTCCCTTTGACTTGCTGGCCTTAGAACCCTTGCCCTCAGTTCCTAATGAGAGTTTAATTTGGCAACAATAAATGCATGGAAAGAGGGTCATTGCACCTTAACATACACTTGAGAGTTTTCAAGTCTCCTACCAAATTCCACTCCACTTGGAACGTACCCAGACATGAAACCTGCAATCGTTGTCCTTCTTGTTGTTGATGAATGACATCAACAATTGGGGTGTGATTAAAATCCCATTTGAGGGACTCATTTGTCTCATGTGGGAGATGAAAAGTTGCCAGCCACCAAATATTCTTCTTGGTTTGAACACCTAAACATGTGTTTCCCTTCTCGTTGGCATTTAACTCAACATCGACGCTTTTGCTCTATGACCTAGCGTGACAAGTCTATACAAAGCCTCCTAGGCCTTGAAACTTATTCATGTGATGCCACACACCTCCATCATCTCCTAAGGTGACACGATGCTCTTTAGCTCACTGAAATACTTCTGGCACAAAACATTAGCAATGCAAGCATTGGATGGATCATCCAATAGCTCCACCAACTCCTTTGGGTTTGATGATATGCTACAATAGAGTATGTCCAGTCGTTTGAGCATCGAAATCAATTCCCATCATCATCCGAGCTAAGTTCTTACATATTGAAATAATATTACAGCTACCTGCAAAAAAATGTAAGAAATTTGAAGCTTGCCTTTGTATTCCTACCGAGTTTGACGGATACGTTTCTTTTAGCTTCACTGCTTGAAGATAGCATAAACATCGGATGTCTCTTGCGCTTGGGAATGTGGTAGCCCAATGGGATGTGTGTGAGATGATCAATTCACCAATGCATATTATGCATAGTGTGTTGTAGCTGAACATAATTGTCTAGACGGTGCTCTTGCTCCATTTTTTGATGCTCTGCTTTTTTAATAAGCTTTGACATCTCGTTGTTTAGCTGCTTTGTCTTCTCATTGGCTTCCTCTTTGACTTGCTGAATGTCTTTCACATACTTCTCTTGCAATGATGAATATGCAGCACAGAGATGCTTTCTTGCTTCCCTTTCATTGAAAAAAGATGAACACAATCTCCAGCAGTAGCCAAACAATCCGTCTCTCCCATCTCGAATAAAACGCGGTAGCTCAGTGACATTATAAAAGGGCGGTGATGCATTGGTCATTGGATTGCCAGGGTAAATATGGCCATCAACCCATAAGTTGATTGCCTTGCACCCAAGGTTCCATAGCTGATCTCCAACATTGGGATTAGATGTGTCAAGTCGCACAATAGTATACTCCTGCTCTAAATCAACATTTAATCGATACCGTTTTGACTTGTTAGTAATGTCTTGCAATGGTAGGGGATTGAATGACATTTGGGTTAGTTAATTAAACAGAGAGGGAGTGAAGCTCAATCTCCTTTGAATTTGAATTGTTGATCATGAGTGTAGAGAGAGAAATATTGTTGCACACAGAGGTAGTGGAGTTTTCCATTGCTCTCAGTTGGAGATGGAGTGGGAGAAGCATGAGGAGAGAGAGAGAGAGAGAGAGAGAGAGAGAGAGAGAGAGACAATAAAGGAAGAGAGACTGGGAGAGAGGGTAGATTTGCAACCTTGGAAAAGAGACAGCAAAGAAAAGAGACAGCAAAGAATGTTCCTTAATAATTGGGAGCGGAAGTGACAAGAGAAAAGGGGGAAAAAGAAAGAGAGAGAGTTGGCTCACATTTTAGAGAGAGAATGCAGTGAGAGAATATGGAAATTTTACTTTTTTGGCAGGGGGCTGAAAAGTGCCTCTTTTAATGAGTTCTAAGTGAAAGAGTGTTAGAAGAGGGGTGGAAAATAAAATTTTAAAATTCATTTTCTCACCTCTCTTTTGGGTTACTAAATAGACTATTTTCATATACAAAATATGAAAATGGCTTTTAAAAAAATCTCAGCATAGACCTTTTTGCCCTCTCTTTTAGGCTTGGTCAAACTTGGCTTAAGCTTTAAGAATTCCCTTAAACTGCCAAATAAAAAGGCCCTCCTATACCCCATTCACTTCAAGTTGCTGGTAAAAGGTGATCCTCTATTAGTCATCAAGTAGCTGCTAGGACAATGGCAAGGAAAACAGGATTCATTGAAGCATTTTTTTTTCCCATTAATAAGTTGCTCAAGTTTTTTTGAAGAGATTCAATTCAAGCATGTTAAAAGGGAGCAAAACCAAGAGGCGGACCACCTTGCAAGTTGTAGAGTGCATGCAAGTACATGTCACATATTTATATGTGGCTCCAGTCACTTATGCAGGTCGTGAAACTTTGAAGGAAATTGAAGAATTTTTAAGCCCCGAACAATGTTCAAAAAGCTTGTTTAGGCTGTAGAAGAGGAGGATAATGCAAAAAGCTCGCAATATCACGTTGATAGGGGAGGATTTGGTGGTCTATGGACGGGATGAAGTGTTGCAAATAATTCTTTACAAGGAGGAAATTGGCATGGTGTTGCAATAGTGTCATGAGGAAGTGGGCATCAAGGTAAAGACAAGGTTTTGTTTTGAATTTTAAGAGCAGGTTTTTGGTGGCCTTCCATAGTACGTGATGTGCACTATTGGTCTAGACCTGCCACGAATGCTAGACTATGGATGAAATAAGGCTAGTAGCCAAGTCACAAGGGGCTATCATTTATTCAAATGCTTTTGAAAAGTGGGGTTTTAATGCCATTGATACACTCATGAATTCGAAAACCAAGAAAAAGTATATTTTGGTAGCCATTGACTACCTTACCAGGTGGGTTGAGGTGAAAGCAGTTAAGGAGGTAAATGCTCATGTTGTGGATCAGTTTATTTTTGATAACATCTATTGTTGTTTTGGAGTACCATGGTTGCTCGATTTTTATAAAGGGCAGGGATTTCAAAGCTAGCTTATGTGGTCATTGGTTGAGAGACTGTGCATTCAACACCGGTTCTCTTCACCTTATCATCCTTAGTGCAATGGTCTAGTAAAGGGTGCAAATGGGAACATCATCAAGATGCTGACGAAGTATGTCTACAAGAAAGAAGCACAGTGGGAGGTGAATCTTGAGAAGTGTTTATGGGCATACATGACACCATACAAAGTGGCTTCAAATTTCACTCCATTTGAGTTGGTATATGGCAAGGAAGTAGTATTGCCAGTGCATACATAGTTGGGAGATTTGAAGGGATGTGGCGAGTCAATGCCACACATCAGGAGATGTTAGAGGATCAGATTGTTAATCTTGAAGCTTTGCAGATGGATAGAGAGGTAGCAAAAGACTACTTTGTAAAGCAACGAGAGAAACAAATTGCCAAGTTCAATCAAACCTTGCCGGATAAGAAGATAGAGGAAGGAGACCTGGGGATGAAGTACAAGGGCTACTTGGATTTTACTTTCCAAAAGAAGTTCAAGAAGAAGTGGATGGGGAGCTCGTTGGTACATGGGGGCATCTAGCCAGGGATACACTATGAGCAATAGTGCACTGGCTCTTAGCCATCTTTTTGCTTTTCTCAACATCTATAGGACCTACTCTCATGTGACCTTCTATTCCATGGAATCTCATCATGAATTCCACTAAGAAACCCTTGCGGTCCACTCAAACTTTGTGACTATGCACTTGCATTTTTTTGCAGCCATGTTCTCCCATTAGGAAGAGAATGGGTTCAGGAGGGCCTCTTTATTTGACACGAGTTTATAAAGGTGACTAACATTTTGACGAATTGGTGATGCCATGTGTGCAAGAATGGTGGGTGTGTAAGAGATGTGTAAGAGTGGTCAAAGGATACACTTTTCCCCCCAAAAAAGAGGTGGACATTTATGATTTTTGGCCTTCCATAAATCCCACATATGACGAATTGGTGTATGCCATGTGTGCAAGAATGGTGGGTGTGTAAGAGATGTGTAAGAGTAGTCAAAGGATGCACTTTTCCCCCCAAAAAAGAGGTGGACATTTATGATTTTTTGCCTTCCATAAATTCCACATATGATCTCTAATTTCAGCAGAGATCCCACATCTGTAATCTACACATCAAGCTCTTTCCATAGATATGCTACATGATACGGTTTTACCCGCTAGATTTTAAATTCCATTTTGGGGGGAAATTTGAATTCAAGTAAACTAGCCATTTTGCATGTTTGAATTCAAAGGTTGTCCTTTGATTACTTTCGTAATACTAAAAGTTTGACTTCCTTAAATTGCCAAATAAAGAGACCCTCTTAGACCCCATTCTCTTCCTAATGCTTTAAAGTAGTCCCAAGATCATCTAATACATCAGCATACTAGGCCTTCAACTCATCAAAAACCACATCCCTAATCACCTCACTTGAGAGGTGACAAAGTTGTCACATTTGTGCCATAAGTGCTCTAGGGAATAGCCAATGAACACATTTTTTCAGCTTTTGGATCCAATTTTGTTTGTAACTCATCTCACACATCCACATTAACAACACATCCAAACAGGTTGAAGTGTGCTAAATTAGATTTTATACCAGTGAACTTTTCCTCAGATTTCATGTTAGCGAGCTTGGTGAAGCAAGCTTTTTCCCCCTTGCACCTCTGCCACTCGATACCACCAAATGCCACCCCTACCATCGGCGATATAAGTGGCATTTTGTTTGAGCCACTGCAACCCCTCTTGCTCCTCCACATTGCACTACCAACTTTCAATCCCCCTCCTCTCTCAACCTTCAACCACATTCTCTCTCTCTCTCTCTCTCTCTCTCTCTCTCTCTCTATATATATATATATATATATATATATATATATATATATATATATATATATATATATATATATATATATATATATATATCCCCTCTTCCTCTCCATCTCTCACACAATCTCTCTTAATTTCTTTTTCCTCTCTCTCTCTCTCTCTCCTATCATAGGTAGCACCATATTTATCTATCTATCTCCATCTCTCTCCCTATTTGTCTTAGTAGGTACTCTCTCTCTCTCTCTCTCTCTCTCTCTCTCTCTCTCTCTCTCTCTCTCTCTGCCCCCCCTTTTTTTGGGCTCAAACATGAAGATTTTTTTGGCATTCCAAAAAGCTCGTTTCTGAGGGAACACACTCTAATAAAATGAAAGGGAGATAGGTAAAGGGACCAACCTCTTAGGAGTATTTGAGGGAATCCTTTCTAGGCTTCAATTCTCGACTACTTTGAGCGTACCCTCCTAGAAAAATCAAACAAGAGGTTACTTGGGATACCCCACCCCCACTCCTCCCTAACCGACTTTGGGGCCTCTTTCTCTCTCTCACTCTTTTTGTCCCTACCCCTTCCACTCTCTCACCCCCACTCATTGCTCCTGACAAAGGACTTTTTAAACAAAGAAAATGCTTACACCTTGGAGGCCTATATAAGGGAATGGGTCTTAACTAGTACACATCAAAGCAAATTTTTACCCACATGCTACAAAAGGAGAACAAGTACACACCACCTACCTCCTTGGAATTTCTTGATCAATCCTGCTACACAGGTGCGGTCTTTAAGATTAGATTTATTAATTGGACATCTATAACATGTAAGAACCGCTCATGACACCTGTCTTCCACCTTGGACTAACTATTGGTTTGTTTATTGGTGATGGTGGCAGGTAACAAGGGATTCTTTTGATTAATTTACCGACTCCCAGGACTCATCTATGCTCTATTACCCTTGATCACCCTAGCATTTGTTCAATATTTGTAATCTTTGCATTAATAAAGGAAACCATTGGCTAGCTTGACTTGAATGAGTGCTTCTTAGATTTTTTTGTTGATTTAATGCAAGTAAAGGTCTTTATCTTTTTGCAACCTACTCTCTCTTTCCCCTTCCTATTTATCTCCCTCTCCCCCTCCCCCACCCTTCTCTCTCTCTCTCTCTCTCTCTCTCTCTCTCTCTCTCTCTCTCTCTCTCTCTCTCTCTCTCCCCCCCCCCCCCCCCCCCAATTGCCCTAGCACCCCATCTTGCATAGTTGATGTCACTCTTTTTAGTGTATAAAGGTGAAGAACATGGTTTTATATTTGGGGGAAATATGGATGGCTTAAACATATAAAGGCGAGTGTGGTTTCCCTTTTTAGTGAAAACATGGTTTTATAGTTGGGGGCAATCTGGATGTTGTAATGTATGAAGTGTGACCCATTGGATTCTTCAGAAGCCAAAATATATTGGCGGTCATGTGTGTGTGACAAAGAGAAAGAGAGGAAGAGAGAGAGAGAGAGGGGCGGGGGAAGACAATGCAGTGGGAGTTTTGCATAATTGATGTGAATTGTTTCCATTACCTCAGTGCCACGTCTCGCATCGAGAGGGAGTGGGAACTAAGAAAAATGGCTAAGAAAGTGCGTACCATCAAAAAAGGGATAGGCTTAAAAGTAATCAAATTGTTACTCAAGGTCTAGAATCATGGAAGGTGATCAAGTACGTGCAATTTTTGTGATAGATGACAAAGGAATTGGATACACAAAGAGACAAAATAGTTTCCTCCAATTTTTTTCATGGCTCTATACATGAAGTCAATGATACTCTTGCTCTTGCTGAAAACACTATGTGAATAATTCGTTGGAAGATGAGAGACGGGGTCACAGTCACAATAGAAGAAGAGGATGAAGATGAACACAAGAATTTTATGCATAGAGGTGCATATGTCATGACTAGCACAAAGTTGTTGACTTGCTTTGATTGCTTGCTAATCCCATTATGTAGACTGATTCCCTATGATAGAGAAGTAGGACTTAGGGATAATCTTAGTGGATTGAAAGTAGCTTTTTCCAAGGAGGGCCACATTTAGGAAAAGAAAGAATTTATTGTTTGAGGGCAGACATTGAGGAGGTCTGGGATGGGCAAAAAAAGAGTCAAATTCTAAACACCCCTCAAGGCTCCCGTGCTGCTCAATTAGGGCTGGTGCAACTGATGGGGGCTTTTCACAAGCCAGGCTCTCATACCCCTCTTCTCTCTTCCCCACACCATGGAAACCCCCATTAGGGAGGGAGTGATGAAAGGCATTGAAAAAGTAAGAAAAAAAATAAAGTATGAGTATGTAAATAAGTAAGAAAGGTAAAATAGGCCACCTCGTGCCTGCGGGGCAGCCCATCCCCACCCTGCCTCCTTTTTCTTCACTGTTGCCTCACCGTGTGTCCCTTTTCTTCTCCTCCACTTAAAAGGTCAACCCCCTCTCTCTTCCCCTTGTCCTTTCTCCTTTATCTCTCCCCTCAAGCTACCCCACCCCTGTCCTCACCAATAATATGTCCTTTGTCACATGCCACCTCTCCTATCTTCCAAAATAGCATATCCCACCCCCTTTTTTCTCTCTCCTACACTCTCCCATGATCCAAATACCCCCCCCCTCTCTCTAAAATTCAAAATCTCTCTTGTCTTGTAGCTCGATGGCCTCCCCCACACTCAGTTCTACTAAAAAAGGTGCCCACAGACCCACCTTTACATGATGGTTACCCAATTTTTCTAGCGTACACACACATGTGCACACAGATTTACCTCTGTACACACCCCTCTCTCTTCCCTCTTGTAATTACTTATTTTCCATCTCACTCACTTTTTTTCATCAACCCATCTCTCTCTCTCTTAATCTCTCTCTCATGAGACTACTGTTCTGGCGCATATACACACAGCTAGACAAGTGGGACCCAGAGTCACATGGCCGGTGTAGATAATAATTTCTTGATTTCTAAAATTCTAGAAATCCTCCCCCTCCTCCCCTATATAAAGAGGGGTCACCATCACACTAAGGACACACACAACATCACCACATAGTACACTATGCACTGTGTGTGCCTCGCGCACACACACACACCCACACCATCACCATCACCACAGTCACCATGCTCGACTTGAGCATGACCTCTACACCCTTGGTCTATGGAAGATGAAGTGAAACTAAATGAAGGATGATGGCAATAACCTTTGTGCGAGTCTTCACCATCAGCTCCCACCTATCCGCCATGTGCTCTACCACTCTCTCCCTTCTCTTTCCCCTACCCTATGCTCCCTATTTCATCGCCTTATTCTCTAAATAAAGCTTGAGGTTTTGTGAGTATGTTTCTTGCAATGTTTTGCCCATGTGATGTGTGCGGAATCGCCACCTAGTCTTGTGTTTGGAGTAAGCTTGTGTATGTGTGAAGGGTGTGCGGATTCGCCATCCTTCTATGGTGACTAAGTACTAAGCCGCTATACTGGCCGACGCTTGTAGGGTGCCAAAGGCACATGCATCTGCGCTCTGGTCCTGTGCTAGAGACCGAGCAACTAGAGAGAATTTCGACTTACGCGAGTTCTCATTATCCACCCACCTTAGGTTCCGGGCCCTCGGCGGGGACCCAAGGTAGTACAAACCAAGACCCGAACATAACGGCTAGTAACTCTTCCTCTGACTACGATGTCATGGAGGGTTTCCCAATCGCTCAAGCCAAGACATGCATGCCATGGACCCACGGTCTGGGCCGAACGTGCTTAGCCGCTTGAAGGAAACCTTTAGTAGAGCCACTCGCTCCGAACATGGAGCTAATGATGTAAATGAGGGGGGTGGGGAAGTAAATTCTCCATTCATGACCAATGTAGACCCTATGCCCTTAGAGAATGTGCACGTGAATACTTCATTCACTACACCTTGTGACTCTTCAGAGTTATTTCCCTCCGAGGTCATATTACCCGATGGTAAAAGCCTTGCCAAAGTGCAAGAGGTTGAGCGGTATATCCTTGCAGCGAGGGAAAAGGAAATTGAGAGCTTACTCAAGGTGGAGCAATGAAGAGAGTTAAAAGCGAAAGCCCCTATGTCAATATCCTTGTTAGGAGAGCAATCGAGTGCTCTTGACTTAGCAACCGCTAAGGGCCAACCCCTAGAAAGCAACATTGCATCTAGCTCAAAGGACACCCCTAGCACCTCAATCCTAGATGGAGCGTTCTTAAATGAGAACTGGGAGTACGAACTACAAATGGAAATTCTGACCGACCTATACACATGTCACACCTATCACGTGGGTTGGTTAGATGTCCTACAATCCACAATGGGTGCTACTAGTGTGGAGGATCAACAACAACGAGTTTGTGAGGTCATCCATAGGGTCATTGAGTTAGAGAGATAGAACAAGGGGATCAACATGCCTTCAACGGGTCTCATAAGATTCTTGGATACAGGAAAGGCTAAACAACCGACCTTATCGCAAATGAAGACCCCCTCGGTAAGTCCGATGATCCCCCATATGTTGTTTCGCTAGGGGTCTCGGTGCAATCTGAGCCCACAAGTGATAGCTTCACCTTTCCAAGTCTAGCTCATCTTTCCCTTGATGACACCACGGCTACCATGCCTACCCCAATGATGGGCATGCCGAGAAACACGCCATGGACCTCATTTGTTAGTAAAGCACCACTACATGGTAGCTCAATGCCTGCAACAATACCTACAAGTGTGTACCAATCGTTATGGGTCATCGCACTTATACAATCCCTACTCCTCCCATGGTTTCAACTACCTATGCCCCACAACCACAACACCCAAGTTCTTATTTCCATGGGACCATACCGGCTAGCATTAGCATGTCACATCCAATGTCTGCTATGCCTAGGGCCACACATATGAACTTTGGGCCACAACATGGCACACCATCATACCAAACATGGAATCCAAGGGATTCCTATGCGCCAAGCCCAATGCCAATACCTACTCCACATGTAGCATTTAATGGCCTAATAACTTGTGTGTGTGTAGCGGAATTAGCGTGAACATAGTGGGCATTTCATTAGAATAGATTCCTAATGAGAATTACAAGAGTGCTTGGGTGGAGAGAGCAACAAAAAGCATAACACCTAGTTAGATAGCATGAACAATACTTTCAAAAGAGAGAGAGATTAAGCAACTGACAACAGTTGAGGACCGGATTTGCATGGAGCCGGTCCCCCCTCCAAAAGGCTTTGTATTATGGTTTCTCCCATCAAGAGAGACATTGTACAATACAATTCTTTGTGTTCCTTCAAGACTAGCTAGGGCAATGAAGATGAAAGCTTCATGCACTAAGAAAAATACTTAGCAAATACAACTTCAATTATCCCCATTCTCAGAACCAAGACCTCACACACCTTCGAAGATGGTGAGAGCTAGCAGGGTCTGAGAAAGAAGGAGTATCTTACAAGAAAGATGTACATCTCCTCACATAATCACTCATATTAGCATAGCTTAGATTAGTAATTAGCTTGGTAGAGGAGATGAGCATGCATTGAAGCTTGCTCTTGGTTGGATTTGCATCCACATGCCAAGAGTGTGTCGATGTAGGCTTCTATCTCACAAGCTTGGAGTAGGTGATGAGCTCTCCATTAAAGCTTGGGAAGAGATAGTCTTCTCTTTCTTCACACATGAGATTGTGTGAGTGTGTGTGTGATAATGCCTTGCAAAAATCATCCCCCTCTCTCTCTTGGGCGAGCCCTCTTGCTATTTGCTCTTGCTCAACCCTCATTGGCCCTCCCCAAGTAAGGCCAATGACTATTAAGCAGCATAAGTGATAGCCTTTTGACATGTGTCCCCCTTTCCCCTTTTGTGAGAGCTTTAGGTTAATTAATAATTCAATTAAACTCTCATTGGACCCCTTTGCCTCCTGGCCAATAGGAATTAGGCAAGCCATTGGGCTGCTCAATGCTCATTGGACCCCTTGGGAGACTGTCTAATAGTCTTCTAGAGGACTTAATTCTCATTGGTTCTTTTATTAAGTGTTTTTAAATTAATTAAACTAGATTTACTCTAGCCTAATTCTCATTGGTCCACCTCCAAGGCCATCCAATAGGAATTGGGCACACCTTGTGGGCATCTAGGCTAGGGAGCTGACATGTGTCCCTAATTCCCTTTGGTAAAGGGAGCCTGTGTGTGTGTGTGTGTGTGACTTTCTCTCTCATCTCCTACTCCCAAGGCTCGCCCCCTCCTATGTAGGGATTTGAAAAGTCTTTTTGGTCACACACAAAGCATCCAATTTCCCCTAGGGTTGACCTTTGGACACTACCTTTGAATTTTGGAACCTTAGCATTTTGGAAGTCTTAATGGGCTGAACCTTAGGGTCCTTTTAGCCCATTGTTGCACATGGCTCTTTTGTAGATGCCCCCCCCTTTTGGATCCCTACTGTGGCCGGTCTGCTAGCTTAACCAATATTCTAGCTTTTTGTCCCCTGGCACTTCCCCATATTAAATAATCAGTTTAACATGAGAAAATCATTTAGGAGAATTAGATATTGATTATTATGACATTCCCTCTCTCTTGAAATCATAGTCGTCCTCGACTATGGTGTAGAGAAGATAAAGCATATTCATGAGCCCTTTTCTTAGCGGGTAGAGGATCCCTATGTTACCCTACGACATCATTCCACAATGGATGACTAGTCCATTTGGTGCTTGAGAGCCTGAGGCTGCCGCAAGCATGTCTGCACATTAGTCCTATCAGTCTTCCATAGTAGAGTGACAAGCTCTACTTGGTGTTTGGGAGACGTCGTCTCCACAAACTTGATCTAATCATGTATACTACTTAATTTTTTTGTGCACAATAAAGAAAAAAAGAGTCTTATAAGACAAAAAAAACTTTGTTCCTTTTTAACATTCTGTACATTTGCTTACTCTTGGGAAGCATTGTAAGCATTGACAAGGTTTAGGTTATCCTTTAATTGTATGCCTTGCATCCATCTAGCATCTTCAAAAGGATAATTCTTAAACTTAATAAGATATCGTCGGATAGTCTTACCGCCTCTTAATACCTTGTCTTCATGTCGGAGAATAGACTCGGGCTACAACACCTCCTCTTGGTCCTCAATCTTCGGTGGGTCTTCAATAGTTGGTTCTTGAGGTGGCTCTCCTTTGTAAGGCTTTAATAGGCTTACATGGAAAGCATTGTGTATGAGCCAATGATTGGGAAACTTGAGTTGATAGGCCATCTCATTGATTGGCCTAAGAATCTGGAAGGGACCATAGTACCTTTTTGCTAGTTTAGCATAGTACTTTTGGTGGCCCGTAGGATTCTTGCCCGTCGTGTGCCTTAATCGAGCCTTGGGAAACTTTGATAAGACCCAATCATTTTCTTTAAAGGTTTGGGCTCTTCTGTGCTTGTCAACAACAGCCTTTTGCCTTTGCTGTGAGATAGAGATAGAAAAGATTCTTGTAGGTCTCGGCTATACTCATCTGCAGAGCGAAGATCTTCCCATGTACCTTAAGTAGCAAGGGACTTTTTGATCTTCCCTCAATTACCTCGAAAGGTGCTTTTCCCGTGGAAGTATGTACAGTGTTATTGTAAGCATACTTCACTAAGGGTAAGTACTTCTCCCATTGGGATCTTTGATCTATTTCCGTTACATAGGCTTTTAGTAGATCGAGAATGGTTAGGTTAGCTATTTCACTTTGGCCATCGGTTTGTGGATGATAGGCCGAAGAAAAGTTTAGCCTTGTCCCTAAATTCTCAAAGAGACCCTTCCAAAAATTACTAGTCATTCTAGGATCTCTATCCAACACTATGGACATTGGCAAGCCATGGTACTTGAGAATTTGTGAAATGAAGAGGGTTGCCATTTGATGGGCTTTGATAGTCTTTTTGACAGGTATAAAATGAGCTTGTTTACTGAATTTGTCTACTATCGTCCATATTCCCGTATTCCCATGGATAGACTTAGGCAATCCAAAGATAAAATCCATGGATATTCTCTCCCATGGTGAATTAGGGATTGGCAAGGGTTGAAGCAATCCAAGTTGCTTCCCTCTATCAAATTTTGTCTTTTGGCATACCACACATTTAGAAACATACTCTTGTATGTTCACTTTCATGGTAGGCCAATAGAAATATGTTTCAATTCCCTTTAAGGTAGACTGAATCCCTCTATGCCCCGCATACGGTGGAGCATGAGATTCATACATTACTTTCTCACGTAGTGAGTTAGTAACGCATAGTCTATTGCCATAGAGAAGATAAACATCTTGTAAAGTAAATGGTTCTTCTTTCTTCCCTAATGCAAGGGTTGAAATCACATCTCTAAAATCGGGATCAATAGCGTACTCATCTATCATTGAAGATAGATCATTGTGAGTTGCTATGGAATCCGCATTCACTCTCGGCCGTCTTGAGAGTGCATCAGCTACTTGATTATTCTTGCCAGCAATGTGAGCAATATGAAAATGAAATTGCGAAAGGAAATTTTCCCACCTCATTTGTTTGTCGGAGATCTTGGTCTGCGTCATGAAGTACTTAAGACTTTGGTGATTCGTTCGTAGAATGAAAGGAGTCCTCAATAAATAGTGCTTCCGT
Organism: Adiantum capillus-veneris; assembly: GCF_014529385.1. Lineage (NCBI taxonomy): Eukaryota > Viridiplantae > Streptophyta > Polypodiopsida > Polypodiales > Pteridaceae > Adiantum > Adiantum capillus-veneris. The sequence goes on along the minus strand of NC_140952.1, from coordinate 89,414,883 downwards.
GAGTCTAAGGCATGTAGAGTTGCAAGGAGTTCCTTTTCGTATATGCCTAGAGCTTGCTCAACAGGGTCGAGCCTTTGACTCTCATAGCCTATGGCATGCCCTTCTTGGAGCAAAACAGCTCCAAGGCAATCACCACAAGCATCACATTGGACCTCAAATGGTTTTGAGAGATCCGGTAGTGTAAGCACAGGTTGAGAGATAAGCTTTTCTTTAAGCTTTTTTGAAAGCATTGTTCTCCTTAGCAGACCATGTATACCTAACGTTTTTCTTTGTTAGATCATGTAATGGTCCCGCAATTTGTGAGAACTTTTCTATAAAGCGTCTATAGTATGCACACATACCTATAAAGCTTCTTAGTTCATGAAGATTCCTTGGTTTAGGCCATCCTTTTATTACCTCTAACTTTGATGGATCCATTTGGATGCCATCTTGAGAGATAATGTGACCTAAATACTGAACCTCTTGCAAGAAAAATTCACTTTTCTTTCGATTAACATCAAGTTTATTCTCTCTTAAAACTTGAAATATTACCTGGAGGTGTTGCTTGTGTTCGTCTAATGAATTAGAGTAGATGATAATATCATCAAAGAACACTCAAGTGAAGGTTCGATGAGGCCTGAACAGCTTCTCCGGTTGAATGTGGCTGGTGCATTGGTCAAGCCAAAAGGCATGACAATGTATTCGTAAAGACCAAATGTGGTGCGAAATGCGGTCTTTACAATGTCTTGATCAACTATCCTTATTTGATGATAGCCACTTTTTAGGTCAATCCTATTGAAGTAGGTCGATCCTTGTAGCTTATCAAATAGGTCTTCTACCCGTGGAACGGGAAACCTATTCTTGATAGTGATCCTATTTAGTGCTCTATAGTTGACACACATACGATATGTGTCGTCTTTCTTTTGCACTAATAGCACAGGTGAGCAAAATGGAGATGAGCTAGGCCTAACCATGCCCTTCTCAACTAACTCATGCACTTGCCGCATAATTTCCTCTTGTTGAGCTTGAGAAACTCTATAAGGAGGTTTATTAGGCGGTGAACTTCCTGGAAGAAGTTCAATTGCATGGTCATCATTACCTCGTTTAGGAGGTAGCTCACAAGGGATGTCGTCAATAAAAACATCTTGAAACCCCTTGAGAAAATTGGATAACTCTAATTCCTTTTGGTTGCTTTTATTTTCTTTTGCTAAAGCATTAGGTTCATTTCGAGAATCTATAACAAAAATCATGTACACGGAAATAGAGCTCTTTATTGACTTATTGAAAGCTGGTGTATGTACAATGGGGATAGTGTTACCCATTTCCTTAGCATCTATATACATGTCTTTTTCCCTGAACTTAAAGGAGATTCTCCTTTCCAGAAATTTAACATTGGCAGCTAGGCGGTCAAACCATGGTGCCCCTAGGATTACATCCTCATGCTTGAGAGGAGAGATAAAGAAGTCCTCTTTGTCCACATAGCTTTGAACATGAAGCCTCAATTTCCCAATTAAGGGAGCGACTGAAGCTTCTTGCTCCTTGAATGCACTGTCTGCGGGTAGGACATCTCTCATCTCGTAGGCTTGTATGCCTAGCTTGGTGGCCAACTCTATAGATATAAAATTGTGAGTAGTAGGGTCAAAGAGAATAAAAGAATCATGTTCTCTTACCTTTCCCCAAGTATGGCATAGAGGAGATCCTTTGTGGTGAGTTTGGTGAGTCTCCTCCTCTTGGATTTCAACCAAGGAAGCTCTAGGAGGATCTTGGCGGTTGTTCTTTTGGGGACAAGCGCGGTACGCATGCCCTTGTTTGCCACACTTGAAGCACCGGTTATCCTTGCGATAACGCTCAAGCTCTTCAGGAGAGAGTTTGTTCTTACCTTTGTAAACTCCCTTCTCTTTAGCTTTGTTGGAGTTGCCCTTAGGAGACTTTTGGACATTGTCCTTCCCCTTAGGCTCATTGGAACCCTTGTTTTCCGGGGGCTTATTATTTCTTTTACCCCCGTTTGGAAATTGATTCGAGAGGCCACCATAGTATGGTGTATTACCGCCGATATGGTACGTGGCCTTTGGGAGTTGACATACTCTGCCATTTCTTCGGTTAGCCGGCACAAAATTGTTGCTTTTGCTCTCCAAAATCCAACTTTTTGAAGACAGTGGCTTTGAGTTGTAGGTCCCAAAACTTGTCTACATATTTGTGGATGGATACATAGGGAGAGAGCTTTAGGCTTCGCCATTCGGTGAGTACTTTGTCTTTGGCATCGGTGGCCAAAAACTGCTTCATAATGGAAGCTCTTAAAGCTTTCCATGTTTGTGGAGCTTCACCGTTGGCTCGTAGGCTAGACCACCATTGCCTGGCGGACTTTTAAAAGTGCATAGCTACATGGCATAGCTTAGAGGACTCCGTGAAGCCCTCATCACCAAACGCCGCATCGAACTATTGGATAAAGGCCAAGACTTTGTCCGTAGCACCAAAGGTACCATCATAGGTAAGGAAAGAGATGCTCTTCCCTCCCTCTTTGAATTTTTTCAACTTGGACGACCTCTTCCATGCGGCATAGGATTTCCTATGGCCTCTTCTTTTTGATGGTTCAAAGGTTGCACCATCACTTTCTTCAGAAGGTGGAGAAGAGGATGACCTCTTTCTCGCCTTTTTCTTGTCTTGATCTTCGTTGTCTTCACCATCACTTTCATAAGAGGAAGAGGATGAAGAAGATGGAGAAGAGGGTGTCCTCTTTCTCACCTTTTTCTTCTCTTTCTTTTTATCATCCCTCTTTGAATTATGGCGTGGAGAAGAGTGTGATGGTCTTCTCCGCTTTGGTGGTGATGGAGAGCGTTTAGCCCGCCGTCTTCGTGGAGCCATCTCCGTCGAGGTGGCGGGAGACTCACTTCTTTCTCGTTCCTTCGGTGGAGGCTCTTGAGTTCTCCTTTGGGAAGGAGATGCATCATCAAGAAGTAAATTCTTGAGCCCTTCGTACGGATTCTCTTCTTCTTCCCGAATCGGAGAGAGACATCTTTTGGTAGTCTCACTAGGAGGCTTCCTAGGTGTTCTCTCGTCATGGTGATGAGCTTGGAGAATCCCGTGAGCACGTAGTTGCCGTTGCACTTCACTTTGGAGAGATGGATTGCCCATGGCTTGTTGAAGCCCAGAAACAAGATAGTTAACAAGCATTGAAACATCATTAGTAGCTTGCTCATGAGAAAAATCAAAGTTATCAACATTAATTTCACTCTCTTTACTATTGTCAGCCATTCTAACAACTTTTAGGTGTAAACGTTTTAGGTTTACTTTGGCACTTCAAGCCCTAGTTGCTACTCCTCTTTACCCCTTTAGAAAAATCACTCAAGCTATTGTACCCGCGGCTCAAATACCATTAATTGCAAGGAATAGAAAAGAGGGTCTTTCGACACCAAAACAACACCGGCTCCTGTCAAGCTTCTAATAGCTCAATACTCGTTAAGCCGTAGGCAAGCCCCGTAAGACTCCACTATTAAGACCATAGCTCTCGACGGTGATGCCCCATTAACTGCACGAAGGCAGGCGCACTGCAAGGCTCAAAAATCCCTATTCTACTTACTCATAGGCAATTAATAATACCAACCATTTATAGCTAGCTTGAGGACCTCCCTTCTTGAGCAAGAAAAGAGAAACCTTGTGCTCTGATACCAATGTAGCATTTAATGGCCTAATAACTTGTGTGTGTGTAGCGGAAATTAGCATGAACATAGTGGGCATTTCATTAGAATAGATTCTTAATGAGAATTACAAGAGTGCTTGGGTGGAGAGAGCAACAAAAAGCATAACACCTAGTTAGATAGCATGAACAATACTTTCAAAAGAGAGAGAAATTAAGCAATTGACAACAATTGAGGACCGGATTTGCATGGAGCCGGTCTCCCCTCCAAAAGGCTTTGTATTATGGTTTCTCCCATCAAGAGAGACATTGTACAATACAATTCTTTGTGTTCCTTCAAGACTAGCTAGTGCAATGAAGATGAAATCTTCATGCACTAAGAAAAACACTTAGCAAACACAACTTCAATTATCCCCGTTCTCAGACCCAAGACCTCACACACCTTCGAAGATGGTGAGAGCTAGCAGGGTATGAGAGTAGATTGAGAGGAAGGAGTATCTTACGAGAAAGGTGTACATCTCCTCACATAATCACTCATATTAGCATAGCTTAGCTTAGTAATTAGCTTGGTAGAGGATATGCGCATGCATTGAATCTTGGATCTTGGTTGGATTTGCATCCACATGCCAAGAGTGTGTCGATGTAGGCTTCTATCTCACAAGCTTGGAGTAGGTGATGAGCTCTCCATTAAAGCTTGGGAAGAGATAGTATTCTCTTTCTTCACACATGACATTGTGTGAGTGTGTGTGTGATAATGCCTTGCAAAAATCATCCCCCTCTCTCTCTTGGGCGAGCCCTCTTGCTATTTGCTCTTGCTCAACCCTCATTGGCCCTCCCCAAATCAAGCCAATGACTATTAAGCAGCATAAGTGATAGCCTTTTGACATGTGTCCCCCTTTCCCCTTTTGTGAGAGCTTTAGGTTAATTAATAATTCAATTAAACTCTCATTGGACCCCTTTGCCTCCTGGCCAATAGGAATTAGGCAAGCCATTGGGCTGCTAAATGCTCATTGGACCCCTTGGGAGACTGTCCAATAGTCTTCTAGAGGACTTAATTCTCATTGGTTCTTTTATTAAGTGTTTTTAAATTAATTAAACTAGATTTACTCTAGCCTAATTCTCATTGGTCCACCTCCAAGGCCATCCAATAGGAATTGGGCACACCTTGTGGGCATCTAGGCTAGGGAGCTGACATGTGTCCCTAATTCCCTTTGTGTAAAGGGAGCCTGTGTGTGTGTGTGTGTGACTTTCTCTCTCATCTCCTACTCCCAAGGCTCGGCCCCTCCTATGTAGGGATTTGAAAAGTCTTTTTGGTCACACACAAAGCATCCAATTTCCCCTAGGGTTGACCTTTGGACACTACCTTTGAATTTTGGAACCTTAGCATTTTGGAAGTCTTAATGGGCTGAACCTTAGGGTCTTTTTAGCCCATTGTTGCACATGGATCTTTTGCAGTTGCCCCCCCCTTTGGATCCCTATTTTCCCTCCTTTGGATCCCTACTGTGGCCGGTCTGCTAGCTTAACCAATATTCTAGCTTTTTCTCCCCTAGCAGTTCCCCATATTAAATGATCAGTTTAACATGAGAAAATCATTTAGGAGAATTAGATATTGATTATTATGACACCACATGTAGTCTCTGGAGCACCTTCACCCACGGTGCCTGCTCACTTAGGTGACTTGGCAACATTTGCTCAAGCTATAGGTCGATCTATTACTGAGAATATGTGTAACACGCCTGATAGAGAGCCTAGAAGTAACGCAGTACAAATAGCCAAGCTTCACCTTCACCCACGGTGCCTGCTCACTTAGGTGACTTGGCAACATTTGCTCAAGCTATAGGTCGATCTATTACTAAGAATATGTGTAACACGCCTGATAGAGAGCCTAGAAGTAACGCAGTACAAATAGCCAAGCTCACACAAAAATTTAGTGGAGACGGGGATGTGAGAAAGCATATCGAAGCGTTTGAACAAATATGAAATTCTCTAGGAGAACACAATGACTTGCATAAGAGTAATGCTTTAAGCCTAACCTTAAGTGGAAAGGCTGGGGATTGGTATAGAACCCTAAGGGTGGAAGAAAAAAACGATTTACCATAGTCTTAGGAGACTGTTCTTGAAAGAATACATACGAGAGGGAGTACTTTGAGGAGTAGCCTCTCAACTCCAGAAATCCCAACGAGAGGAAGGAGAGTATTTGAGAGAGTTTATTAGTCACTTGAAGAATTTGAATTCTCTTCAATAATAATCAATTGCTAGATAGATTCATTAGGGGATTACGACATGAGGATATCTACAATGGCCTAGTCATTGGAGGTATCACCACTTGGGAAGCAATCACCACCAATGCGATCCAATTGGAGGATAATTTAATGATTCAAGGAGAAAGAGTGTCTGTTGAGACTAAATCTATTAGCTCACAAGCATCAGGGCATCAACCAATGACCTTAAATCCTATTGCTAAGGAGCCAAAGATATCTGAGATGACTTTAGCAGATCTCACCAAGGCTATTCAAGGGAGTCTTAGAGACAATCGTACTCCTCAAAACAATCATATGTATCCAAGAAGGGAGCAACAATGGTGTTCAGAATGCTATGGACCACGTAGTACTAGCGAATGCTAGAAGGTCTCAAGATCAAGGTCTTTGGACATAAAATAAGAGTTACCTTCATTGTTATGGATTTCTCCAAGCACACTATGGCATCAGAGATGATCTTAGGACGTCCTTTCATGAGGGAAGCAAAAATGGTACATGACTGGTCTAAAAACCATGTCTACTTGTAGTTCCTAGATTTTGTCATTTCGAGTGGATCTTGTGACGAGTCGAGCACATCCTCTAGGAAACAGGTTTATAATTGATCATAGATCTGACACCACAGTTCGCTCGGCCCCATTGCAGTATTGTTACACGTGTAAAGCGGACACTGATATTGGGGAAGATTCTCCTTATATGGATGTACTACCTGGGATGATTGAGTCGGACAATGTGGATTGGGTCCACCTAGCAGCAACCATAGACACTTGGGGATATAGGGGGATGACCTGGGTAACACCTGAGGGGGATGAAATGCACGTACCCTTAAATATGCTACAAGAAATGCATATAGCTTATGACAAGACTCATCATAATATAACGAAGAAAACATACAAGTGGGTCCCTAAATCTTCTTTAGCGACCATGGCTGATGCTAAAAAATATAAGCCTTGTAAGAAACGTACCACTCGCTCTCCAAGAAAAGTAAGAAAACATGGCAGTGGATTCCTAAATGACTATTGGAAGCCCAAGGCTACTATCAAGGAAATGATCAAATCGGGGTGCCAAAACATCGATTGTGTTCTTACCTGTCACCTGACCCATTTGCGCCCAATCGCGTAGCTCCAAAACGAATCACCGATCGCGGAAAGAAAAAAATCACAGAATGCTACACACCCGCTAGTTTGGGTACCAAAGAAAGAACGATTTGTTCCACCTAGCTCAGGAAGGGGGGAGTCCCATGAAGCTTCTAGCTCCTCATGTAATGCATCCATAGAGGTAAAAGATTCTCCACAGTCTCCACCTACAATAGTGGACCTTCATGAAGCTACAAAGGAATCCACACCTCCCAGTGTTCAAGAATCACCTGATGAACCACTTCAAGTTCTATCTTGGGAGAGTACCTTACCACCCTTGCAACTTGACGAGGCACCTAAGGTAATAGAAAAATAATGGCAAAAATCCTCACCTATTACAAACGGAAAAATTGGTTTCAAAGGGTGATGAGCACATTTCAAACGGCATGATCTACCCAAGGAAGGGGGGAGTGCTTGCTGACATCCATCATTCACTTGCTTCCCTCTCAACCTTCCTCGCTGACCTCTCAATCTCCCAATCTTAGGGAATGTACATATAAAGCCTTATACTCACAAAAAAAAAGAGCAAGGGCAATTAGCAAACGAATATGCACAATCAAAGTCAAAACATTGACTCAGACCTACACATTCGCATCCGGTACACTGAAACAGAAACCTATTTCATCAAACACCTTTGATCCTCATCACTCGAGTGATGGAGGGTAGGTAGAATTAGTACGATAGGAATGTTTCTGTTTTAGAGTTGAGTGATTAGAAAAGTTCCTTTTTTCCCACTAATGTGCCTCCTAGAGGTATTCTTTATGTTTCCTAGTGTGTACAGGAACGTGTTGTTGTGGTTAGGATTTGGACCTTCATGGAATCTTTCTCTCGTTCACACTTCAAATCAAGCACAACCATCAACACAAACAGGTGTTTCTTGTCCATTAGCATTGCCCCTTATCTTTTTTGCATCCATGTTTGTCTGCTTTAATTGTGATTGATAGCATAATATCCAGCACATTTGCTTAGTATCAAACATTAAATTCAATGTAATTTTTTGTCATAATCACTTGTCTAGGTTTAAAATTCAAGCAATCTGACTAAGCTAGCTTGACCAAGCTAGGCGTTAGAGATATTCTCTTAATACCATGGGGGATGCCTTCCTAACAATCAATGGTTACTTAGGTTCTTAATCCAATTTAGGCAGCATTGTGTGAAATGCACTAGGGCTTTCTAGTGGGCTTAGTCCCTATTGACCTTTAGTTTAAGTATTATAAAAGGAGTTTACTAGTGTGATGAGCTTGGGGAGGTGTAATAGTGTTATATGACCCCCCAAAGTTACAAAATTAAAATGCTGAAAACGAACAAACAAAAAATCAAAGTGCCACAATGTAAAATCTTAAGCTGGAAGAGAAATCTCAGCTTGATTTGGTACTTCACTCACACGTATCGCCTATGGTACTAGAGACCTAGAGGTTCCCAGTGTGGGCGTTTTTCCTTGAAAAGCAAAAAACCCAAGGCATACAAAATAAGCACACACATAAAAATTGAATCACTGTGAAAAGACTTTGGGGGGTCAAAGAAAAAGTAATCAATCAGGCGATGATTTCATGAGAAATTCCTTTTATCGTAGCTTAACTACAAGGTCTTCTAGGTATAGCCTCTAGTGAGCCCTCAAACATGAAATACTTGGCTCTCGCGATTAAACAACTTAATTGACTAGAGAAAATTGAGGAGCTTGCCCATGGTATTAATAGTCAATCTCTAGTGCCTTTCGATCGTTAAATTAGCGACCCCAGACTTGTTTAATTTTTTACCTTTACATGTGTTTATGCATTTGATTATATTGCAATTTAATCTTTATTGTTGCTGACAAATGGTTTAAAATTCTGTTACCAATCACATGTCTGCCTACAACTGCATATTCTTTTTAATTCTATATGAGAATGCAATTACTGTGCCAATTTTGTTTGATTTTGCAGTGAGACTGAAGAAGGCTAAGGACATTCATCTCAAATGCTCTTCCACCTCGTCGAACGAGCTTCAACTCAATAGCTTCCGAGGACGGAATCTACATCAGGAAGGGGGGCATGTTAATTCTCACAGCTCACGGACACCATATCACCTACGATGGACGTTGTATTATTTACTTGGTAGAGTCAGGTACCGGGCTTGTCGGTCCAATAGGAAAAGGGTAAGAGTGATCACCGATGAGAGGCGCACTCTAACGAACATTCAAGGGATTAGTTGGCTAAGCATGGACGTCCAAGTGTGAATGGGGCGAGCTCATATAAAAGTCAACTAAACCTAAAATTCACTCATTCTCTCATTCGTGCAATTGAAGTGTGCTCTTGCTCCATCTCCATCTTCTTCTTCTTCATCTCCTTGTGTGTGTGTGTATGCGTGAGAGAGAGAGAGAGAGAGAGAGAGAGAGAGAGAGAGAGTGCGATCGAGCATTGCGGCAACACGACGGCGGCGAGGCGGTTGAGCGTGGCGTAGCGGCATCTACCTCTTCTTCACGGCGAGGAATCCTCCACGACAGGAAGCGTACAGCGGTGAGTGACACACCAACGTCATCTTTGAACTTACTAGTTTAGGCTTGTTGTGTGCTTGGAGCCATTTGTGGCTCGCACAAAGTGTATCCGCAAGTTCCTTGCATTCACACGTGCGACATACGCGCACAGAGAGAGAGAGAGAAATTTTGATCAGGTATGCCATAGATGAATATAAATAGAGTATGGGGTCTGCTCTTATAGCAAGTTTGGACTATGAGTGAACATTGAAGGCAAAGAGGGTGCACTTCTTGTCTTTGCTAGTGGTAAGTGATCAAAATCAAGATGAGTCTAATGTCCAAAAAGCACCCAATTCTTGGATCTCAGTTTCAAGGAGTAGTGTGTAGCATAGCATCTTTTTATGTCATACAAAATTGAGTGGAGATGGTGCATCATGCACTATATGCCACCTCAAATTGTGCACAATAGAAATGCACCATCTCTTGGCCATCTTTTTGCCTTTCTCAAAATCTTTAAGACCTACTCTCTCATCCAACCCTCTCTTTCATGGAATCTCAACATGACTTTCATGGATTAAAACTTCATGTTTAGGGATGTTCCTTCTTTTTGGCTCCATTAGAGCTTGGGTGGTCTCTATGAGCCTCTTGCACATCTGTTTCTCGATTTCAAAACGTGGATAGGTCATTCATCTCAGTTCCAGTGTCTGGTTAGTTTTGATTCTAGCCTTGGAAGCTTGTAATAGAGCCTCTAAAGGTTGTAGAACTTTATCTACTAGGGCTGAACCGCTTGATGATATTTTGGATGATACCGCTCCTTGCATTTGCTCTTTGTTTTCCTTTTCATATGTAATCTACTCTTTGGCTTGTTGAAACTTTTTTTCTAAGGAAATTTTCTCCTTCGACCTCTATGCTTTCATTTTGTCTCGTTTTTCCTTTCATGATTTTGTTTGAGTCCTTACCAACAAACTCTCAAATTCTTTTTTAGCAGGCTGTTTGTTTTTATCATTGATCGTTGTTTCTTTTGCAGCTTCTTGAGCTTGAGCTCTAGTCACCACATTCATAGGATTTTTTGCGTCAGTTTTTGATCCGCTTAAGCATGGTAAAATCCCTATGATGTTTATCATCGCTAACCCGTTATCAGGATTTTTGGGATAGTTTGGAACAACATGATTGATTCCATATCCGTCACAAAATCCAAAAATCTTTTTATGCTCACCCTTGTGTGGAAAAACTCTTTCCCAATGATTATCTCCACATTCATGACCTTTCGGTTGGGATGCTTGTAGTGCCCTCATTGGATGTCTTATCCTAGGGGGATAACCTCTAGGTTAATAATTTTGGTTTTCTATGAACATGAGCGTGTTTTGTCCATTGTGTAATGATTCTTTATTGATTTTACAATATATGATGACTCTGTAGCTTCATATGGCCCCGCCCAAGAAGGATAACCTTTGTCGACATGTGCAACACCCTCAGGTTCCCTCACATAAGTCTCACTTGGTTTCTCGTAGTATGAGGTTGGTGGAAACATTCTCTCATTTGCAAGTGTTTTTATCGAGTGATTGTATTTAATGATTGCTCAGTTCCCTTGAGATAAAGTAGGTTGTTGGCCCAATACTAGTCGAGGTTTGTCTCCCCCTTGGGTTGTGTTATTTGGGCCCTCGGGGGGTTCTCTATGTGTGAAACTACCATATCACGTGCGTTCAAGACATGTTTGTAAAACCCCTTTTCTGTGAATTTTGTTAAGAATATAATGTACCCTTTTCTTTTAAAATCTGTATTTTTTTTTCAAATTTGAAATAATAATGCCCTTATGTATATATATTTCTGTAAGTTTCAAGAACTTTTAATACCCTTCTGTTGAACTCACGTGATAGGTTACATTTTTATTAGGTGACCTCCCCGAGTTCGGGCCTATTTGGTACCTCGGTGGTGGTGGCAATGGTTGTACCCCCTGTGGTCCATATGGCCTCTTCCTCACATAGTTTTTGTTGTAAAAACACTCATTCATTTTTGGTTGGCCCACTTTTCCTCAACCGCACACCACTTCAAGTCAGGTGGTTCATTTGTTGGTGTTGAATGTTGTCGTATGTTTGGGTTCTGTCAATAGCCTTGGTTCATTCTCATCGTAGAAGAGGCATTGCTGGTAGTACTATTTGCATCTTTTGTTACCTCTTTGTAAGCCTTATAATTGTCAACTAAATGTAGTGCTTCTCCAGTGACTTGCTCAAATGTGATGCAAGCTTTCAAGTGAAGGTCCTTCTTAAGAGTTTCATTCCTGAAGCCTTCTATAAAGAGAATTGATAGTATATCACATCTTGTGGTAGCTCGTACACAAGACATCTCTCTATGTATTGTTTAGAGTGAAGCAAAGTTTCCTTCACTTTCTCATTTTATTTTTGCTTGAAAGTGTAGATTTGGGACACAGTATTGTGCTTGATTCCCCGTCTAGAGAATTCCTCAACAAACTCGTGAAAAAGTTTCTCTATGTTTGGAAAATCTATGCTATTGAAAGGTTGGGACCATGTCAAAGTTGTTCCTTCCAATGTCAGACCAAATCCTTCATAATGAATGTGGAAATCCACCACATGCTCAGCTCTCAAAACTTGTTTGACGAGTGAAATATGTGCGTATGGATTTCTCAATCCAATTTACTTCTTAGAAACACACTTAGCTACTTATGATGGTCACATCCATCATGTTGTGGCAACCATTATCTCAATTCCACGTTCTCTTGCAAGGACATCCTAGCCTCGTAACCCCCACTAGGAACTCTAGTTGGAGTCCTCTCTGTGGCTCTCTCCTCAGAACACACATATCTTGATTATATACAGGTATCTAGAACTCACATCATATAAATTGTGTTGGGAGATTCACTGCACCTATAAGTAATTACTAGAACCCTTGAACCCAAGGATCCCATCAATCTAGGAACTAAAAACTAGGATTGGCTAAACGAGTCAGCAATTCTAGTTGTATCCGGACCCAATCTTCTCATTTATAATTTGGTCTTTGACATAGCAGGTCTAAACATGGTAGGAGTGACATAATATTGATGGATTAGGTCTCCAAAGTATGTATATCTCTCAAGTTTCTTATAGTCTACTATGGAGTATCTACGCCCATACTTGTCAAGCATGATTAAATGGGTGTCTCTACCTTCAATGTATATAAAAACATACAATTGCTTGTGTTTTGACAACTCTCCAAAGTAGGGATCGTCACATTTTTAATAGATCATATGGTCACTATTATCATACTTGTACAACCCCACATGTGTGTTGTTCGTGTTGACTCATGTTGTCTCATTCACTCGTCTCAGTGTGGCATTTGGAATGTCCAACTTAGGCGGCTTATCTTCAGGCTCTATGTAAACTTTTTCTTTTGTGCTTTTCATGCCCTCTTTGTCCAAAATATAGGTATTTTGCACAACTAGATACATTATTTCCCCATCTCAACGTATTGAGATCAACACTATAGTCCATTGGCACTAGGTCCTTGAATTCACTAGGTCTCTCTTTTGATTTCATGCAGTAGCGATCCATACAATCTTTGTAAATTTTTGCACTTGTTTGTTTTCAAATTGATATTTCAATTGTAACAGTTTCAGTGTGCATGCTGGTTGGGATGGTCCTATTCCCATGTGTGTTCCCTCTTTAAAACTCACAATTTTGAATCCCTCAATCATGTAGGTATAGGATCTCTTTGAAGAAGTATCATACAAATTTTCCTCTATGATCGGCTCTGAAGGATGCAATAGTATGTGGAAATATTTCTCACTTGGTCTCCTACATTAGGGTTTCTAATCGGGTGGATCGGGTGGAATCTACCTAATCTCAAATACATCAAGAAATAGTATTCTTGCAAAACCTTGACTTGTTATCTCTTTGACCGCCTCCAATTCTTCAACTCAAAGTCAGTTCAAGCTGCATGCTCTAGACCATGTAATCTATGCAATAAAAACTTGGTGGCTATGAGTTTATAGCCGCTTGGTTAGTCAAAAATTCTTGAATTGACAAAACAATCGCGCTTTTGGCACAAATGCTATTTTAGCTTGCAAAATCCTCAAATATAGTCCAAATTCAATTTTGAAAAGACCAATGGGCTTCTTCTAATTAGATCTAATTATGGTACAATATTAATCTCAATCTGTGAAAGGGAGACATGGATCATGATCCATGTACCTTAGTGGTAGAATGTGATGAAACTTTATACATAGGTTTCCCTTGTGGTACCCTGACACCAACTATATGCTTGTTGTATGATTTGGACCTGATTAGGTCAGCTTTGAAAGTCAAACCCTAGGTCCAACTTTGTGGTTTTTCACCTTGGAATATTTTTGGCCTTTTTAACAAGATTTTTTGATTCTTTTTGCAATCTTACTTTGGGAAGTTTTGTTTATGTTGGTCTCTCATACAGACTGAAAAAGTATTTCTCAAATTTTGTGGATGGGGGACATGGATCACGATCTATGTTCCATCACTTCTAGACTTGAAATATGACCAGCTAATAGGTTATGAAGTTTATAATCTATCCTCAAAATCTTTTTGAATTTGGTTTAGTTTTGGTCAGCTAAAAGTGAAATCTCAGGTATGTTTGAGCGGTTTTTGGCTATATTTTGGTTTTGTCTATCTTTTATTTTTGGCACTTTTGACCACCTTTTTCAACTTCAAGTCACAAGTGTCTCTTTGGGGAAATGTGTTTCTCCAAGTCTTAGCTACTTATTGTTCAATTTTCAGCCAAAATTTTTGATGAGGTACATGGATAATGATCCATGTTTAACCTCCTTTTCACAAAAAACTTTGTCAGCTTCTAGTCTCTACTATTTTGAAGATGTTCCCCGTATCTTTTTTGATTTGGACTTCAAAAAGTTGAAAATCCCCAAATTTAGACTAGCTTTTGGCGAATTTTCACAATTTCCTTGATTTGAGTGTGATTTTGATTTTAATTGAGTCCAAAATTTGGTTTTAGTTGATTGAAGTCACTATCTGTCAGATGGTCTCAATTTTGGTTTGCTCGATCTCAGGGGGACACCTAGGGGATTCACTATGTATAAAAAAGGACATGCCACCTGCGAGCGGAGAGTCTTGGAAAACCCCTATTTACAAGTCTTGTGAAGTGAAAATGACACCGCTTTCTACACTTGTACGACATGTAGTTACTAAAACTATATAAGGTTTGGTTTAGTTTCTCACCTTCAAGTTAAAAAAACCAAACTTGATGCCATACAAATTACATTTTTAAAGTCAATACCTCAATCATGTTGGCTTGTATTCTCTTTATAGGGGCATGTAATGCTGTAACCACATGTAATTCACTAGCAATTGTCGGCATGTTTACTATTAAAAAGCCATGATTAGGTCTCCCCAATCTTAAAAAAAATAAAAAGTCTTTCAAAACATATTAATTGCCTAAGTGAAGGGTGAATCAAGGAAACAAAAAGACAAATGAGGGTGGAAAGTCAAAACACATGTGAAGGTGGAAAGTCAAAAGACCTTTTGTGTCCATATAAAGAGGAGGTGTTCTATACTTCACATTGGTATACTTGTGTTTCTTTTCTCCTTTATTTTCCCTTAAGCATTTTCTTCTCTTTAAAGTGTCATTGTACTCTCTCTCTCTCTCTCTCTCTCTCAATGTTGTATCTGTCCTTCTTACGTCTAGCTAATACTATGGCAAATCTATGTGCTTCATCATTGCTCGTTGTTGCGTGATATAGATTAGCGCATCGTTTTTTTTGTTCTGCTGAGGAAATCTTTGAATTAGGAATGCATTTCAAATTTTTTTAAGCCATAAAAAATACCTATTTTACTATTAAAAATCCTTGATTTGTATGTCTAGATGTATGTTATTAATCTCTTTCACTACCCCCAAATACCCCTTCTTTTCCCCTTGAAGTATATATCACAACCCCCCCTCTCTTATGTTCAAATATTGAAGGAGAAATTATTAGGGGCCTACTACCCCTGGATTATACACTTAGCTAAATTCCCACAGAACCTCCTTTCCTTGCACTTACGTGGTACGATAAGTTTATGATGGTGAATCCCTCAAGTGGGGGGGGGAGGGGGGGGGGGGGGGGGGGGGGGGGACATGGATCGCGATCCATATTCTACCACACAATCTGATCAAAATTATTAGTTTGCACCTGGTGAGTTTGTTGAAGGCCCTGAGCAGTAACATTTTGAGTTTTGACCAGTTTTTAGATCTCTACCATCAAAACTTCAAAGTGATGATCTTTTTGCTCAAAATGGGGTTTTCAGCCCTTTTTGCCATGATCCTTGTAGCCCAATATAATTGTGTTGGTTTCTATCTACGCTACTTCTATGTGCTGAAAAGAAACTTGAAACAAAAACAAACAAACCAATTTGAATTAAAGTCGTAACAAAAAATAAACTTTCAAAGCATCAAGAAATTTTGAAGAATGAAATGCTTTTGGTATCTCACTCATAACTCTCTTTGCCTTGCAAGGATAGATCTAGCCAGTCCCTCGCTTGACTCTAGACTCTATCAAGCACTAAACCCACATCTAGCTGCTTTACTACTAAAATGTAAATGGAATGAATGACAAATCTTTGTTAAAAAAGGCTCTAAATACGTACTAGGTCATTGACCATCTAAGGACCATTCCGCGACAATGGTACTAATGTTAGTGGGTCGCCACGATGGATGTTTGTAGCATAACTATCTAGAACTAACATAATAACGTCAATACTCAGGGCAGTGACACAGATGGGGCATGGAGACTCTTTGAGGTTGTCAACCCTCAAAAAGTGAACCTAGCAAGCAAATGCATCAACCCAGCAAGATAACCACCACTCCCATATCAAAAAATATGCCTATGTTCTCTCATTGCTCCAAGACATCATGCCATTTTGATGACTAAACGAACTCAGATTGTCATGAAATTTTAAGAGGAGCTATATTAGATATAGGGGGACAAGTCTAAAAATTATAGTGGCCATCTAAAAAGGTACCAAACTCACGATCCATCATGTACCGGGTCACAAAAATTGCAACAAAATAGCATAAATATGTTGTCCTAAGGTCTAATAACACTTTCCTATGGTCAAAATGTCAAAAATTAGTGATTTAGGTACTCAAATTTGAAGATAAGTGTTAGCTGAAGACTAGCATCCACACTCAACTAAAGACTGAAGAAATAAGAAAAGAAGGAAATCCTATGTAGTCATTCTTTGATTAAGAAAACCTGTAATTTCACTTGTAAATACTGGGGACTTGCAAAAGTTTCCAATTTTGTATATTATTTTTTTTCATTAAACTGAGTAGGATTTCACTTTGAAACATGAGGTTTTGTATTTGGAAGCTATATATACCAAATTTTGACCTTAATGAAAAAAACCCCTGTTGATTCTATCAAGTGTCTGTGAGAAGCGTATTCTGTTTCTGAGAGAGAGTGAGAGCTTATCTTGACGCTACGCGCACACTGATGGTCCAAATCAAGTACGAATAAGTGCCGCGTGCTGCCCCCGGAGAGAACTATGCGCCAATACCCACATTGCATGTGTACGACCCGGCTTCGCGAGATTGAATTGGGAGCTATTTCTAGGGATTCGATAAGCAAACGATGTCTGTTTTTGCATTTCAGCATATCCACTCGTTCGTATTGAGTAGAGCTACACATTAGGCACCTTAGTTTTCAGAAACGTCAACCTGCAAAAACCTGTCAGACATCCTACGTGATTCTGTACCAGGTGTTTTTTAGTAGGGTTTTGGGTCACAACCTTAGGGAGAGTGGCCTATTGGTGTTAATAGGATATCCCTCAAGTTTCATAGCGTTTCGAGAACTTCTAATGGGTATTTGGCTCATGGAAGCGTTGTAGGAAATCTCCTCCTGTGCACAATAGTAGGATGTAACTTAGACATTGGATAGAGACCTCTGTAGGAAGTAGTCAATAGTCGGTCGAGTGTAGGTTGACACCCTATGCTTGCTTCCACGTGCCTGTGGGTCTTAGCTGACAATTTTTGTTAGGTGAGTTCTCGCTGTGCTGACGTCCCGTCGCGGCGTACCCGCCAACATTGGCACCGTTACCGGGGACAAAAACCCTACCTGTAGGTGACCGAGACTAATCCTTGAGGATAGGGATTCTCTGGCTTGCCAGAGTCTAATTTTACATTTAGATAGGATCAAAGAGTGGTGGATTGTCTAGGTCTTAAGAGGAGTCTAGGGAGTGTGTGTCTGGCCTAGATCCTTTGACTTAGGTAGTATTAGTTAGGTTGTGGTGTGGAGAGTAGCAGTTGGAGTGGTAGATGTGGTGAGAGGATAGCTTGAGAGTCTGTGGGAGACCAGGAAGCAACCAAGACACCAAAATCACCATCTCACATGATGAGTAGGAGTAGGATAAGTAGTACATCTTGATTTATGATCTAGAGAACTTCATGCAGGTTATATTTTCTATTAGACTCATCGATGAACTATAAAAGACGGTAAATTGTGTTTATAATTTGAATTGAAGTCCAAAAGTTTCTGTGATAATTGTTGAGAGATCTACAGAGCATAAGGAAGCCCACTGGTAGAAAAAAAATTAAATTCTAAGACCGTAGACATCCTATGCATAGGATGTCTATAGGGTGATCTGGCATGAATTTTGAGAATCTGAGGTGACCAGAGTGTTTAGAAGGTAGGTTTTACCCTATTTTCACCTGGAAAGTGAAAGATTGACCATATCTTGATAGATTGTGGTCAAAAGACAGGAACATCCTACCCAAATTGTGCCAAGGCATAATTGTGAGACCAAAACCATAGGATGTCTTCATATGCATGATCTATATGATTTATTGAGTGCATGTGAAAAGTTTCATCTCAAGTAGGTGAGAAAATTGGGGTTTAAGCAGACTTTTTGACAGAAAAAAAAGGCCAGAACAGCTAAGTTTGGGGTCTTTTGACATTCAAACACAAATCTAAAAACACTAGGGAGCTCAACACATCAAGGAAAAGCTGTGGGCCAAGTTGGGTCAAAATCTGATGCAAAAGACATCCTACGTGTAGGATGTTTAATGCATGATTAAAAGCCCAAAATTATATTTGGGACATACTAGGCTCTCATATAGCCTTAGACAAACCTCCTAGTCAAGTTTGGTCCAATTTTGAGTTGATTTGATTGGTGAATTCATCAAAACAGACATTAGGCTTCTGGAACAGATTTTTGATCAGTTGACCAGCTTATAGGTGTCCAAACCAAAAAGTGAGAGCAACTGATCCCTTGCCAGGTGAGTGGTTGGATTTGTGATAAATTGCATTGTTAAGTTTGATGAATTTAAGATCAGAAAGACATATTCCAAGAGACCAAAAAGTGGCATATGATCAGGGTAGCTTAGTATCCATTGAGGAGAGTGTAACTTCGGCAAGGCTAGATCCATTAGACCCAATCATTGAGGAAGGTAGTGATACTGACACTTCATTGGACAAGTCCTTCTTCATGATGGGTAGTCAATAGCCAGGAGGCTTCTCTGGTGAAGGACCAATGCTAGGAGGAAGTACCTCCCAAAACCCTTTGAACAAGGCCAAGTTCACTATAATCTTTTTAGAAGGAACAAACTCTCGGGGAGCCCTAGTTTATTCTAACTATCGGGGACACAAGTATATTTGTATAGAGGAACGGCCTTCTCAGAGACTGGAGATAATTCAAATCTATGATGATGGAGATAGATTTCGAGATGAAAAGGGGAACCATTATCTGATAGTTAGCAACCCTGAGGATTACAACAGGTATGGAGATAATGTGGCAAAAGAAAAATTGGTCTCAGAAACTCAAGAGCCGCCCCCTAAAATTGATCGACCTGGAGCTCTTTTTATGTATGATAAAAAAACAACCAGAGTCTCTACCTATAATGAGAATGTGGGAATTTACAAGCATGAGAGCGAGGGAGTAGTCTCTTATTATCGATGCAAAGAATCCTACCCAAATGAATTAAGCGATGACAAGGTTCTTTACTTGTTCTCTTATGAATTTTCTATGGGAAAGGATATCATTTTTGTTGACAGGTACGGGCGAGAATACAAAGGAATTCTGCCAAAGGAGGTAGATAAGGCAACAGTTCTAGAAACATCAACATATGCCCCCGAAGAAGTACCAAGGTCCACCTATACCCCTAGCAAGTCAACAAATCCATTTTCAGAAGAGTACGATGTAACATCACATTCTAACCGGCAGCACACTTTTAACTATCAGAACCAGTAGGCAACCCAACCATCATTGAAAGCATGGATTCAACAAAATGCAACAACCGAACAAAACCTAAACAGAGGTGGTTATCCAGCCACACGAGGGTTAAGAGATTTACAAGAACCACCACTCCATTCACATTACCAAGGCGAGAGTAAGTCAAAAACTCAAGAGTCGGCAGAGCCCAAAAGACAACCCATAGAACGAGAACAAAGAGAATGAGTTTGGAGAGATGAACCACCTCTTGCAAGAACCATAAGAAATTATGGCTTAGGAGCACCTCTAGAAGAGGAACCCTCCCACTACCGAAGGCCAGAAGAGGCATATTGAGGAGGACGAGGAGAACCAATGATGAGATTTGTAGACCATCGTAGAATTAGACCTTCTCAGGTGCAAAAATGGATAAAAAAGACATACACGGGAAACAGAGATATTAGGGTCATGTAGCAGCCTTTGTGCGTGTAATTAGAGCTGAAGAAGTTTTGGATTTCTATACTCAATTTGCAGGGTTTGGACTTACCCTAGAAGAGGATGCTGCCACTTGGTTTGATTCGGTGGAGCGTAGAGATTTTGAGTCTATGGAGGAGGTTTTTGACGAGTTTATTGAGGAATTCTCACAAAGGGGGATAGCTCATAATACAGTCTTACAAATCCATAAATTCAAACAGAAGGAAGGGGAATCTTTGAAAAAGGCAGCTCTACGACTAAAGAGATATCTGAAGTTCTGCCCTGTGGAAGGACTACCAACCCAGTCCAGACTTATGCTTATGTTTATTCAAGGATTGAGAAACGCAGATCTCCAGAAGGACTTACATATGAAGAGGAGCACAACGTTATATGAGTTAACTAAGGAGGCTCTTTACCTTGTAGAAAATTGTGGGGTCTACAAGGAGGGTGAATTCAAGGATCTTGATGACGATTCATCCTCACAACAAAGTGGAAGCAAGGCCACTAAGTCAGCACAGAAAGGAGAAGTAGTTGTAAGCCAGGAGCAGCTGGTGGAAGAAGTGCACGGGGGATTCACTCTATATACAAAATGGGACGTCACCTGCGAGCAGAAAACTTTGATAAAACCCCTATATACGACTCATATTAGGGAATATGACCCCCCTTTCCACGCTTATACGACAATCAATGAAGAAAACTATCATACCCCTATCTTACATATAAGATTTAGGTCATGATCTAACTAAGTAAAACTAGTCAAAGAGTGTGTAGCAAAGTGATTGGCAATGTACTAAGGAACCACTTATATTGATAGCTAGATGTACCCTCAATATGTCTTAGTTTGACTTTCAAACTATGTGCTCAATTAGCCTGCACTCTAGCTACTCGTCCAATTCTGACCCATCCAAATCTGGTGTAAATCAACCCTTGACCTGCTCCAAATCAACCCTTATCTATAACCGGGTTGATGCAAAATTTGATGTGTGACCTGATAAAAAACTTCCCCTAAATTCATCTGAGTTCTAGTGCACATCGGTGACCACTCGTTACAAGTAATCAACCTGGGTCAGGTCCCCCCCCCCCCCATAATATGATATCCCCCTCCCTTATTTTTAATCTTGGGAGATAAATTATACAAGGCCTACCCCTAACTTATACGCTTATGTAGCTTGTAAAAAAAACCCCCTCCACTTACGTGGTGCGATAAGTTTTCCATGGTGAATCCCCCGGGAAGAAGTGCTAAAAAAAATTTAATATATATGCCAAGCCTCAGGCTAAGCAGCCAAAGTGGTGTGCAATTGAACTAAGATGGACAAACCATGTGACAGAGGAATGTTATCATAACAGGGGATATGTCAGAGAGCGACCTTATGCTCCTCAAGCTCAAGTAGCATCTCCTCAAATCCCACCGATGCCTAGGTATCCAGCGGGTAACCTACCAGGACCTGCAGGAGTTGAAAGACCACAACCAGTGTTGGGGAAACAACACCCCTACCAGGAGTAAGAGCGGTTGGCATAAGGTATGCACCAACGGTAAACGAACCAGAAGAGAAGGCTTTGGTACCCATGCATGCATATTATGAAGATCCCAATGGATATGTAGCAAATCCTGTCTATTATCCACCTGAAGAACCTAAGATGCAAGAACCTTGGAGCATGATTGGAAGTACGGGACCACCAACAGCTGCCCAGGCGGTAGGAGAAGGAAGATACAGCTTGGATGAACGAACACTATTGTTCATAGCCAACAGAGATATGGGCAGGCAGAGGCATGCTTACCAACAAAGAGGAGCTCAAGGAGCACCTCAACAGCCTAAGGGACCCTACTACAAGTGTGGCAAAGATCATTGGCTAAGGGACTGTCCTCACAATGAAATCATTAGAGTCAATGCGTATTGCATCGAGTGGGATTACTCACTTAATTCTTGATTGCCCTAAGAACCCAAGCAAAGGAGCAAAAACTACTTTGAGCATGCTGAAAGCAGTTCCATCTAGTGGGGGGTCAGAAAACGAGACAGTAATACCTATTCAGGCAGTCACATGGGCACAAGCTCAAAGAAGAACAAACTAACCCATAATTGAAGAGCCAAAGACCGATGCCCTTAGTGCAAAAATGAAAAATCAACAAAGCACTTGGAAAGATAGAAAGGATCATATGAAAGCCAGAAGGAACGAGAGTAAACGGCTCTATCCGAGGAGCTAAAACACACAAAGGATAGATTGGAGCGATTAGAGGATCTAACTAGTTTTAGTTCACACATAGCTGCAACCATAGGGCCCAAGGAAATAGTGGAACCCAAAAGTGCAGGATTGGGAGGATCAATACTGGTAGAAAAAGTAAATGAGAAGCTTGACGCACTTTTAAAAGCATACAAAGCCAGACTCAAAAATAACCAAAACCAAGAGCAACAATGGATGACTTATCCATATGCGGAACTAGAAAAACAGAGGTTGTAAATGTGTAGAAAAATGATTGAAACAGCCCAATCTTTGATAGAAAACCCACCTAGTAAACCTGCAAGTTGACACAAGGTGCCAGCTCCAACCCCTATCACACCAATTCTAGAAAACCAAGCAGACACAAAGGAAGGGCTCACGACTGCCTCAGAGTCTAAGCGGGAACCTATCATAGTGCCAAATACAACAGATGAGACATTTGATGGTTTCCAACCCAAAAACATCGGCGGGGATGGGTAAAAAGTGTGACAGTCTAGATGACTTGTGGAAGAAAATCCGGGAAGCCAATGAAGCTAATGGGGTAAACTACCAACTAAATCGTTCTTAGAAGGAGAAAAATGAGATCTTACCTCCCATTGAAGAATTTGAGTCAATATCACAAATGATCTTTGATATCAATTCAGAAGGGGGGAACCAGGGGTCAATTAGCTCGGGGCACAACCAACCTGACTCGCTAAAAACTCTACCCTCTTACCTAGGAGAGTATAAAGCTAAGTCTAAAGTGAGAGCAATCCCATCTCAAAGACTTTATCCCAACAAAGTAATGATTCACAAGGGTTGATTGAGTTATTGTCCACCCCTGTGGCATGCACAATCACGTTAGACAAAATCCTGAGGTTACAACCAAACATGTGGACCACCGTAGGCAAATGCTTAGAAAAATTTAGAGTAAAAGACCCTACCTCGAGGATTCAAGAAGGGATCAGAGAATTGGACAAGCCTCAACTGAACACTAGGCCTATACCTTTAAACAAGGTTGGAGACTATTGAGAGGGAGAAGACGGAAATACACACTACCAATAGAATTCCAAGGAGTGGTATCCAAGGCTATTCTCGACAGTGGAGCGGGAGTCGCTATCACCACCAAAGAAATCTGGAAAAAATGGAGAAAATCGGCTTTGAGAGCAAACAAAATGAAATTACAACTGACAGATGGGTTCATGGAAAAGCCTCCAGGACTTTTAGAAAAAGTAATTGTCACCTCTTGCGGAATCGAGTATGAGCATACATTTGCAATAGTTGATTTTGACAAGAAGAACAATTACAAGATCATCTTGGGAAGACCGTTCATGAGACAATTAAAGATGGTACAGGATTGGGGTTATGACCACATATACCTTAGGTGTGGGGAGACTACAACCAAAATATACCTAAAAGACCATAGTTACAAAGATGTGAACCAGACACCAGTGGAAGAGTTTGATTCGGCTACGTTGGCAGGGTCCGAACTCCCAGCATGGTTAGGGCAGAAAAAAGATCTATGGATGTGTGGAGCTTCACATTGTGGGATCTTGAAAAGAGAGGAATGCATCTTAGAAAGAGCTATTGAAGACAAGGATTATATTCCGGAACCTTTTCTTGAAGATGCATTAGAACCTATGGTATGGGAACACATACTAGCAACGTTGGACATTTGTGCCATTACAAATAGCCCAACAACAAAATTTTGTGATAAGGACGGCTATGATGTGCTACCCTATTACATGGTAAACCTTGTACCAGTAGGAGATGAGAATGTAGACTCACCAAAACAAGAAGAGTTTTATGACTCCTTTGCGCACATGGAATTAAGTAACGATGCAGATAACGAGTGTTCAGACAGCTCAAGCGAGAGTAGGGAAACAACCGCAGATATCAAGTTTTATGATTTTGCAAATCAACACCCTAGATGCCAGGAACACTATAGAAAAAAAAGAGCAGAAAACAAGATTAGAGAAAACCTGATGCCCAGGATAAAAGATAAAACACACTATCTAATGCTAGTCAAGGCAGAGGATTGTGTAAAAGACAAAATATCAGGGAGATTCTCAAGAGTTCGAGGGGGAAGGACACATGAGGACATAAAACAAGCACAGAAAACTAAAACGGAAACAAATTCAAGAAAATCTCAACAATCAAAACGTGAAAAGACAAAAGATCTCGAGTGGAGCGTAAGAAGAAATACCAAGAACTTAAACGAACGTTATGAGAGGTATGGACTATTGAGGCAGGATGTGAAGGGAAGGATGATTCAGAAAAAGAAGACATGGATGTACCATCCCACTACCAAAAATTCACCATCCAAGACAGAAAAATCATAATGATACCACCAATAAGGGAAAGAATAAACCAAGAATCTTACGATGGGCCGGAAAATGCAAAACAAATTGACCTCGCTGCACCAGGCGAAGAGCCTCAGCTTGTCTATATAGCAACTGATTTAGGGCTTGAAGAAGAACAAATGCTAACACAGCTTCTCAAGAAGTATAAAGATGTGTTTGCATGGTCTTACAAAGACCTCAAGGGAGTTGATCCATCGATATGCCAATATACAATTTCTTTAAAATCAGATGCCAAACCAAGCGAATAGCGTCCTTACACATATAATGACACATTCGCTAAACGAATCAAAGAAGAGATTGACAAGCTGAAGGATGCCGAGTTCATCTATGAAATCGAGCATACAGATTGGGTGTCACCCATTGTGGTTGTCCCCAAAAGAACGAAAAGTTACCTGTGTGTGTGAACCTCAAAAAGGTAAATGCAACAATACTAAGGGATAATTATCCCTTGCCAATCACTGAACATGTGCTTGAGAGAGCAGTGAGAAAACAGGCCTATTCATTTTTGGATGGGTTTTCGGGGTGCAACCAATTGGAAATTGCAATAGAGGATCAACACAAAACTGCAGTTGCCACAGAATGGGGCATATATGCGTATAGAGTTATGCCTTTTGGCCTAACCAATGCACCAGCCACCTTCCAAAGGTTAATGACTCATGCATTTAAAGAATACCTAAGAATATTCCTAGAAATATATATGGATGATCTCTTTTTCCACTCTCTTATTCAAGAAGAACACATTGACCATTTACAAAAGGTATTTGAGAAGTGTAGAACATATCGAATCTGTCTCAACCCAAAAAAGTGCATTTTTATGGTAAGTCAAGGCCGCATCTTAGGACATATTGTCTCAAGAAATGGCATAACTACTGACCTAGACAAAATTAGAGTCATAGTAGACTTGCCCAGGCCTACAAATGCCAAACAAGTACAATCTTTCATGGGACACTGTGGATATTATCAAAGATTCATATATATGTATGCGGTCATTACACAACCACTATATTGCTTATTAGTCAGTTTCGATTGGACTGAGGAGTGTGAAACTTCATTCAAAAAGCTTACAAAAAGCCTTGTATCAGCACCTATACTTAAAGCACCAGATTGGAAAAAGATATTCCATGTTCACATTGATGCCTTTGCATACACAATTGGGAGTATTCTGGCTCAACCGGGATACGAAACAATGGATTTCCCAGTTTGTTATGTGAGCCAACAGCTAAATAGTGTAGAAAAGAACTACACCACCACTGAAAGAGAGGGATTAGGAATGATATATGTTGTAAATAAATTTTGGCATTATCTGCTTGCAAACAAATTTGTGCTCTTCACAGATCATCAAGCTCTTTTGTATCTAGTAAATAAACCATGCAGTACTGGGAGAATTGTGTGCTAGTTTATTATATTTCTCGAGTTTGACTTCACAGTGGTAGTAAAAAAGGGTAAAACGCATCTACGAGCGGATCATCTTTCAAGGCTACACAATGGGGCAGCTCCTGAAGGAATTGATGATGACATACCTGATGCTTATCTTTTCAATATTGAAATGATACCCAAATGGTCTCAGAAAATTGTTAGCATTCTTTCCTTTGGAGGTAGATTTGATAAAAATAAAGAAGAATCCACAAAATAAACATTTTGACAAACAAAAAACTTTCAATTGATTGCGGGACAACTATACCATCTAGGCTCGGACAAAGTTCTACACTTATGTATAAATCCAGAGGAATTCGAGTGTTATCTTGAGGAAGCACACATCCAAGACTATGCATTTCATTGTTCAACAATGAAAACACACCAAAGGTTGAAACACTTAGGAGTATATTGGCAAAATATGTATGCTGACACACATGCTTATGTTAACAAATGTATTATATATAGTGCCAAACGATCGGTGGATCATGCGACATTGTTTCAGGTAACCATTGCACCTGCATGGAGTCAATATATCATTGACTTCTTCACAACAAGGAAATTTCTTGAAAACACAACAAAAGCACGACAAAGGGCTATAGAGTTGTAGGCTTGAGACTTTAATTTAACTGAAAATCAACTCTACAAGCGAGGAAAGGACAATCAACTTAGAATCTGTGCAAGTGAAAGTGAATACCTGCTGATTATAGAACATGCACATGGAGGAATAAGTGGAGGCCATTTTTAGGCGATAAGACGACAAAAATTTTCTTAACCGCGGGGATATGGTGGCCGACATTGCACATGGATTCTGAGGAATATGTAAAGCGTTGTGACGCATGTCAGCGCACTAAAGTGCCAATAAAAAGAGATGAGATGCCACTACGGCCAATGATGGGAGCACGAGAATTTGCAAAATGGAGAATTGATTTTGTGGGGCCTATTTCACCCCCTGCGTATCGCACCCATGCCCAATATATCATTGTGGCTACGGACTATCTCACAAAATGGGCTGAAGCCGGGCTGAAGCCAAAGCGGCACAAAAAGCAGATGCAAGGACCATTGCACAAATTTTGTATGAGAATGTCTTTGTAAGATATAGATTACCAATAGAAATTGTCAGTGATTGAGGAACACATTTTCTTAATGAAGTCATTGAATACCTACTAGAGGAATTCATGGTCATACATAGAAAATCTGCTCCATATCATCCACAAGCAAATGGACAGGCTGAGGCCACAAACAAAACCCTATGCACCGTTTTTACTAAAACTGCATTAGAATCAAGGGCAGATTGGGATCAACAATTACACTCAACACTATGGGCATACAAGGTAGCTTATAAAACATCGATTGGAACAACACCATACAACATGGTGTTTGGTCTAAACGCTATATTGCCCATAGAGTTTTTGATTCCAACTCTACGAGTAGAGAAATGCTTAGAATGGACAGGACATGAACTCTCTTAAAGAATAGATGATCTTGAAAAGCTAGATGAACTTCAATTGAGAGATGTAGCTTCGATCTATGCTCAAAAGAAAAGACAAAAGAAGTTTTTCGACAAGCATGTGCGCACAAAAAAGTTTAAAACAAGTGATTATGTACTTGTTTACACTTTGAAGTAACATGCCAAAAAACTTAAAAAGCGAGGGATGGGACCCTTTGTGATTAGTGACTTATCACAAAACGGAGTCGTCAAACTTGAGACATTGGAAGGAGAAGAAATGCCAAATTGGATTAGTGGGTGTCGGTTAAAAAAGTATCATTTACCACTAACACAGGAGATGCTTCAACAAATCCATCATGAAAAACAACAGACAAAGGAGAAACAAAGGGTAAGAGAAGAAGCACAAGCTGAAGCAAAAGAACGCATTGCAAAAAGAAGGCTTCTACGACAACAACAACAAATTGGATCACCGTTGCGAATAAATGCTATTCGATTAACGAATTTTAATGAAGACATAGTGGATCCAATAATCACAATCAAAGTGGGTAGCAACCAAGTTGAATCGACGGCATTGCTTGATTCAGAAGCTCAAGCAAATCTGATTTCTTGCAAATTATATAAACAACTCAAGCTCAAAGAACAACTCCATCCTACTCAACAAGCATTGGAAAGCAGTGCATCACACTCATTAAGCATGTTGGGCTGGATGATATTGCATGTACAAATACATCAATATGTTTATCCCCACAAGTTTTATGTGGTTGAGGATGCGAGCACACTACATCCAATGATGTTGGGACAACCATGGCAGAAAGAGTATAATGTGCAGATAGATTCGAGTTCGAATACGGTCAGAATTCAACACGCACAACAACAACATGTGGTATCATTTGCTCAGACAACCCAAAAGAAACAGATAATGGTGCCACAATCACTTGATAAGGAGCAAAAACGATAGGTGCCACTTAACCAACAAAAGATACCTACAACGGGTAACAAGGAAACCACACACCGTACTCAATCAAAAAATGAGACACCACAGGCGACAATGAATAGATCAAGGTTAGCAATACGAAAACAACAGGTATGGGTACGAAAGGATGGAAGTGAATGAGCCTACAAACCACAGGGCAATAGCAGACGAGACCTCCGAAAAACAATGTTAAATAAACACTGAACAGGGCCATAAACAGATCTGGATACCGAAAAACATGCTCAATCGCCAACTACATGAGACACGCATTTGGATCCCCAAAGTGATGCTACAGGAACTCCCTTCAGTACAAGCAACACAAACAGCCAGACAATCACTACATCCGACATCGGACTATCGATCTATGTGGGTGCCGATCAAAAGAACCGCAAAAACAACCAAAGAAGAGGCCATAAACCTTCAAATGCCTCCAAAGCAAAGCTACAAATGGCAATCAAAAGAGAAAAAGATTATGGCCACATTGGACAAGACACTCCCATCCAAGGAAACCACAATGGCCATATCTACAATAGCGGCAAACCAAGCCACTTTCGCAAAGAAGACGATCAAACAACGAGCAACAGAATTACAACTTTTAATTGCAAAGAAAATCTGCCAACCAAACGAGGAACAAACAGGAAACCTTAACGTCGAATGCCAATAAGCATCTTGCTTATACCCTCCTGCACCGCATTAATTTTACCATGCATTGACTGAGTATGCATTAGGTAGGGCCACGTTACAAGGCCGGGCATTAGCACAGTTTTGAACCCATGCACTACACATACCCCAAGGCGATACCTTGTCGTCCGAGAGGACTCCGATTAGGAGGGGGAGAGGCCTTCTCAATGCGAACCCGATGACCGTAAAAAGCAACAAAAAGGGCATGTTTTGACTATTTTTGAGGGGTTTACATTTGATTGCAAAATTTTCTAGACTAACATAAGTACATATGCCCTTATACAACATTAATCTACAGATATATGAGGCCAAACGCCAAATTGAGGCCTATAGGTATGTGTATATATGTAAAAATAGCCATTTTTCGGACAAAATATTGGTAAAACGGAGAAATTCGGCCATAAAAATTACATGTGAGTGTACATAGTGTGTCGGGGTGAAGTTTTTGATTTATTTTGATTTTTGGGGTTTTTTCGGGTTGACCTTGCTATTTTCTTTTTTATTTTTACTAATTATTGGCCAAAAAACTTCAAAAATACAAAAAGCAGGTGAATTGCGAACGTAATGAAAAACAAAAAAGATGGGGATGATCAGTGACTATAAGACAAACCAGGGTATAGTGTGGGTGAAATTATGATAACGAAGCGGGAGGCGTGTTGTGGCTAGATTTTGACCGAATCGTCAAAATTTTCAGAAACTGGGCAAACGGAGTCCAAATGGGGGACTTTTTGAGTCTAAACTGCGTTTCGCAAAAAGTTAGGAGCACATGTCAAATTTCATGAAAAATGGTTCTGGGACCCCCATTATAAGATTTTTTTCACTCCACTTAGAGCTCATTTCTACTATTCACTTGTGAGAGAGAGCTCTAGCCACCTAGAGTGCACGAGACTTCTAGCAGCTGATACGCCCCGCACAGTCATCCGACAGCCACCACATATGAGAGGTAGGTTTAACACCTTATGCTCTTCGTGTATATGTGATGTTTTGTCGCCAAGACTAGCATATAACTCCAACGGGGTTTGCAGGGTAGAGGCCTGTAAGCATAGGTAGCCACCTAACGGCTAACTCAATACCAACAAGACTTCATAGGGGGTTTACCCTAGCCTAGGAGACCAAAGTTGGATGCCCAAAGGAGGCAAGAATGCAATGAAAAAAACCCTAACATCTCAAGCCCTGCAAGAGGCCACAAAGAGGAAAATCCGGCAAAAGTGACCCGAATGATACCAAAACTCATGGGTAGGAGCTTCTCGACGAGCTCTACAAGGCTACATAGGCCACATGGCCATAAGGCGACCCAAAGCAGGCCTAAGCTTCAGAAACGCAAAGCGTCACTTGGCTCTCACAGCCAAGCGAGACGTCCATTTGCCACCAAACTTCACGAGCGGCTTACCAAGCCTTCAACAACCAAGTCCTATGGTGATAGACCACAACAAATCATCAAGGGCATGCAAACGCAATCATGGGTGCTTCCAGAGCAACGAATCCCCAAACGAAGCTCAGATGAAGCCAAAGCCAACAAGAACCACATGGCAAGGTTCCCCAAGGGTTTATGAAGCTATGCTGGTCATCATCAAGAAATTTCATCGCGAAAAAGCGCTCCAAGAGTTAGAAATCGCCTCTGAGGCTCTGGAAGCCAAGAAGGGAGTTTCTAACTAAACATTTGATTTTTTAATTGAAATAAGGCACAAAGGGGACTTAGGAAGGTCCTCTGCACATGGTAGTAGGACTTGCTCCTAAAAAATGCACAGGAGACATCCTAGCGTAGGATGTCTCAAGGCAACTTTTGGGCACCCAACTCATGATTCAGCCATACACATAGCCTCTACATGTCATTTACATCTTATCCCTCAAGTTTCACTTCACTTGGACCAAGTTTGACCTCTTCTGCATCAAAAAAAGTCAGAGAATAGAGGCAAGAAATGGTCATAGACCTATCAGAAACGATCCAAATCAAGTGAAGCTTGAACCACACACTCTTCAAAATCATGGCAAAGCTAATTGTGAGGTCATATCTTCAAAATCATGAAAAAAGACATCCTACACGTAGTATGTCTCTAGGCTTGAAATGACCTCCAGAGGGATTTTTTGATCTACATACATCTTTATCACATTCATACAAGCCCACCCACCAGGTTTCCAGCTAAACAAATCACTTTTTGGCCTCATAGCTCCATAGATGGACTTTTCAGATTCTCAGACACCAAAAATGGTTTTCCTACCCTTAAAACTTATCCAAATTCAAATCTAAGACCATGGTGATGATCCACAAGCTATGCTCTATCACACTGACAAGTTTCATGCAATTCTGAGCAAAAAGACATCCTACGCGTAATATGTCTCCAGGGTCATTTTGCCTTACTGAGGAAAGTTTGACATCATGAATGTGATCAACATGCTACAAGAAGCCTACATATTAAGTTTCAAGTCATTTGGATACCATTTGCTCATCTTTACAAGACATCCTACTCATTTGTATACCAAGAAGCCAAAAATTGCACAAAATTGCACTTTTTGGTGTCTAAATCAAAATCCAAGCACATCGCTTTGATGTACAGGTCCTAAGCTACCATCATGACAAGTTTCAAGTCATTCTAAGGAAAAAAAGACATCCTACGTGTAGGATGTCTTCAGGCTTATTTTGCAGCAGAAATCCTACTGTTTTCACTTGCAGGGCATCCTTAGTCCCTCTTGAGCTCATGTTTCAATTTTCAAGTCAATTGGATAGTTAAAACTCAGTTTATCAGCTAATCTGTAAAGAACGCTAACTTTGGACTACTGAGTGCAACAGGATCCATGGTAGCCGCTAAGTCACCAGCAAAGAAGAAAAGAATGACCAACAAGGATTACCTGGATGAGGTGGAGCCATTTATAATACCAACAGGAACCATAAAGCCCACTACCACTTGGTTACAAAGCAACTTACTTGAAGCAAACGACCTCAGAATATACCAAGGCATGTTCAAAGACCCAGAGGGCAATCCCATATAGCTGCCAATGATACCACAAGAACTCAATGGGTTCACGAGAAAACCAGAGATAGTGTCTATCTTGAAAAAGTTGGACTTACACAATTACTTTGAGGCTTTGCTAGCAGGAATTGACATTCAAAGAGTCTGGGAATTCGTCACCACAATAAAGGAGAATGGCATAGCCAAGGTGACAGATTTGCAAGGAAAGAACATAGTGATTGTAATCACGCCAGAGGTGGTCGCAAGTTCCTTGAATCTCTCTAATGTAGGAGACAGTGTCAACAAGAGGCGAGAAGAGGTGAAGGTATACAAGGAAACAAAGAAGAACTACACCTTCGAGGATATTGTGGATCCAATGGTGGCAACCATGTGCCAACTTTACAACCAATATTTCTATATCTGCACCAAGAGGCCTCAAAAGTACACAGTGCCACCTGGAGCAATTGGAACAACATTCACATGGGCAATGAAGACAAGCAGCCCAGGAGAGATAGATTATGTGGCATACCTGGAGTACAACATTGTGAGGATGGGAACCCAGAATCCTACATATATTGCAGCAAGGGAGATGCTCACAAAGGTGATATATGAAGCTCTACATGCTAAAAACCAGTGGCCTCTTCCTCCGTCACAGAATGAGTGGTTAAAGCTGACAGAAGATAAGGAAGAGGAGCAACCTACAGCTCCCAGAGTGACCACCAGGTTGAAAAGAAGGTTAGATATAGTAGAAGAAGAGACACCTCAACCAAAGAAAGGAAAGAAAGCTACCATTTAGATGCCAGCAAAAGAGACTAAATCCCAAAAGGCCGCTCGGCTAGAGAGGTTGATGGAGAGTTTTAGAGCCCAAAGGATGCTTAAAGGAGATCTAAACGAATTATGGAAGCCCTCACTTGAGGCCATGTCTGGATCTTCTTGAAGGACTAATAGGGATCGCTTTGAAGATTATATAAAGAATTTTGAGATCCTAGATGCGGCGGCCGAGAATATTCCAGTCATACCTTTTACCGAAGAAGAGGTTGATGATGTGAGGCGGCAGCTATTAGAAGAGCAGGAAGGTGAAGCGCGAGAGAGGAAAACAAAAGTTGATTGAGACTTCAAAAAGAATCTATCAACACCACCATCAAGCCGTGAGTCAAGTCCTCCACCATCACCTCCTCCTCCTAGTCCTCCTCATCCTCGACAAACTGAGGAGTTGAATAAATCTGAGAAGCAACAAGACTTCAAGAAAGAAGAGGACAAAGAGAAAGAGCAGAAGGCAAAATTTGAACCAAAGCCTGAGAAGCAAGATCCAAAGGCAAAAAATTATGGAATATTCTTGGATTTAGCTGATGGATACACCCGAGAGGAGGCAACTCATACGACTTTCCAATTATCAACCCCTAAACCAGAAGAATACACACTGAGCTCTCGTTTGGTGGGGCTAAAGGAGATTGCAACAAATACCATGGATTTGCAACCACAAGCCGAAGATTGGGAAGAAGTGATGCAAAAACTACAAGGATTAAGAGCCAGATCAATGACCAAAGAGATTGAATATGAAGGGCTAAGGTTGAGTGAAGAAAAGGTGAAAGCTGAAGTGGAAACACTTCAGAAGAAAAACCAAGAGAAGATGCACAACCAAGCACAGATGCAAGCTGAACTGGAAGTAGCACTGCAAAAATGTCAAGATTTAGAAAGTCAAAACCGAGAAATCAATCAGAAGCTGATAAACTCTGAAGAAGAATACCAAAAAATCAGCAATTCTCTTTCTGAAGCCAAAAAGGAAAGGGATGGGATCATCCTATAGCTAGCGGAAGAATCAAAACACGTTGAAAGCTTGAAAGAGGCCAAGGACAAGGCTGAAATATCACATGAAGCTAGCCAAGATGAGGTGATTGAACTCAAGGATCAAATCAAAGTGAAAGATCAAATAATTCAGAGGTTGAGAGCATCTCCGGGTAGAGCAAGAGCTGCAGTTGCAACTAGCACTAACCAAGATAAAGATGTGTTTGAAGAACAAATGATAGAACTTCAAAAAGAGATGATGCTTGAAAAGAGGAAGAGAGTGATGTTGGTAGAGGGATCAATGGTGATACAAAGCAGATTGGAAGATGATAATAAATCATTGAAAGCAGAATTGGTTAAGCTTCAGAAAAGACTAGAAGATGATACAAAGACACTACAGACAAAAAATGATGAGGTAAGACAGAAGCTAGAAGAAACTAATACAGTCAATGCAGAACTTAATGACCTACTAGTATCCGTGACAGAACAAGCTCACTTAGCAAAAGACGACTTACAGAAGCAGCTGGATGAACTCAAGAGCGAAACAAGTGAAGAACATCAACAAAGTCATGGGCCGGCTGCTATGGAAGGAATTGATATAGAGAATGTGTCAGATCCGGTGGACACAACATTACAAGAGGACATTCCTATGGGACCATTACAAGAGCCCCGGGATCTGACACAAGAAGAAGAAGACAATCTATAGAAAGCAATAGAAGCAGCCATAAAGGACACCACCAAAGAAGCAATGCAGTGAGAGGACATTGAAGTCAATGACCATCCAGAAATTAGATGCAAATGTTGTTCGACATGAATGGCCACAACCCTCTCTCCCCTATCCTCTTCCAAAATACGAGGCTGCTACAATCAACAAGAGGATCAAAGAGGAGCCTATAGTGCCGCTATACAATGAAGACATTACCAAACCAGAAGGTGCTAAGCTCATTGTGGACTCTCAGCCAAAAAGGAGGAAGGCATGGCTCACTAAATACCCACAGTATTTAGTACATTTGGTAGAAGCGCCTAAAATGATCAAAGACGACCTCAGCTTTTGCCCTCTACCAAGGATGCAGACATGCTCACTAAATACCCACAATATTTAGTACATTTGGTAGAGGCGCCTAAAATGATCAAAGACGACCTCAGCTTTTGCCCTCTACCAAGGATGCAAACATGGAAGGAACATGAATTGTTGAAGAGGAGTCACCCCATGTGGCTCAACTACCCGAAGCTGCCAGGCTTGAAGGCAGGAGACAGAATGAGTGAGCAATACATGGTGAAAACCCTAACGGGCGCCATTAAATTGTTCCACTGGCTTGCCTGACCTCTCTTGCATTATGCTCAGAAAGATATGTAAATTACTTCTGGAAGTCTTTGAGGTCTTCAAACCAGGACAAGCCACAGACATCATATTCTTCTTCCAGGACACTTATAGATGTGCTTATGGACTGTCTACTCAACCTTACCATGAGGTGATTGTTAGGAAATAAGACGTAGCTAAATAGATAATTGAGTAGATTACTTAATGGAGAGAGACAGATTTATATACACGAGATTATAGAGTAGAGAGAGAGAGAGAGAGAGAGAGAGAGAGAGAGAGAGAGAGAGAGAGAGAGAGAGAGAGAGAGTACACACGATATATGTGGTTCACCCAATGTGGGCTACGTCCACGGAAAAGCAGCCACTCAATGGCTTTAGTACTTCAAAACAAGAAGTAGTTTGCAAAGGGATTATACCCTTAATGGAGCTCCCGCCTTGCTTCACTCTCACCACCTCACACTCACCTTGTTGCATCAACTTCACACTATGAAATGTGTGTAGAAATGGCCTCCTTTTATAGGCCAAAAGGGCTGCCCTCTCTTATGAGAGACAGCCATGTGTAGCCGCCCTTGTGAGAATAAGTCCAAATCGGACCCTCCAATCCGCCCATGTGTGGCCGCCCTTGAGAAGACAAGTTCGCTTTTGAATTCGGCCACCGGCCATTGATTTCGGCCACCGGCCACCGGCCATTGACTTCCGACCACCGGCCATCGGCCATTGACTACCGGCCACCGGCCAACCGACCGGTTGTTTTCCGACCACTTTCCGGCCGCCGTCCGGCCATAATATTCCGGCGAAAAAAAAAGTCTCGGGGGCCTCCGCCCCCGAGGCCTTTAAAGTTGCCCCTGATTCTTGTCCGTGAAAATTTTGGTTTCCGGTGAGTGATTTTCCTTCACGCACGATGGCTTCTCCTCATAATGGAGGCCTTACAAATGTGCGCTTTTACCACAGAAAATTACAAGGATAAATCAGGCTCCATACTTAACAATCTCCCACTTGGAGACTGATCTCCAAACCAAACCTGTGACTGCTTTCCATTCTGGCTTCTTATCCTTGAATGCCGATTGAAGATGAGCAAAAGCTCAACTTCTCCTTGTTGACCACCTTTGTAAACATGTCTGCAGGATTTTCACTTGTATGCACCTTTCCTAGCTTTAGTTGTCCCTCTTCCAAAAGAGTGCGTATGAAGTGATATCTCACCTCAATGTGCTTTGTCCTTGAATGAAAGGCTGAGTTCTTCGCAAGATGGATAGCACTTTGGCTATCACTGTACAAGACACAATTGTCTTGTTTGAATCCAAGCTCTTCTAAGAATCTGTGAAGCCACAGAATTTCTTTGCTTGCCTCCATCATTGCTACATACTCTGCTTCCGTGGTAGAAAGTGAAACCACTTTGTGCAGCTTTGAAGCCCAGCTTACTGTTGTGCCTCCAACCGTGACCACATAGCCAGTAGTGCTCCTTCGAGTATCTTTGTCACTTGCCATATCTGCATCAGCATACCCTTCTAGAAAAATATCAGTTCCTCCAAAATACAAAGCATTTGTTGTTGTCCCTTTTAGATACCTAAGTATCCACTTCACAGCTTGACAATGCTCTTTACCTGGGTTGTCCATGAACCTACTCACAACTCCCACTACATGTGCAATGTCTGGCCTTGTCCAGACCATAGCATACATTAGAGAACCTACCGCTGCAGCATATGGAACTTTAGACATATAGGCTATGTCCTCTTGTGTCTTTGGACACATATCCTTCGTTAGTTTAAAATGACCAGCCAAAGGTGTAGAAACTGGTTTTGCATTTTGCATTGCAAACCTTTCTAGTACCTTCTTGATGTAATCTTCTTGAGATAGCTTTATTGTCTTCTTCGTCCTGTCCCTTGATATTTTCATACCAAGTATCCTCTTTGCAGCACCTAAATCTTTCATTGAAAAAGATTTGGATAGCTCCTCTTTTAGGTCTTTGATGTCCTGCATGTTAGCACTTGCAATCAACATGTCATCAACATACAACATTAGGATGATGAATTTCCCATCTCCCAAATTCTCTGTGTAGACGCAGTGATCCGAGTTGCATCTTGTGAATCCATGATCCAACATCCATCGATCAAACTTCAAGTACCATTGTCTTGATGCTTGATTTAAACCATACAAGCTCTTCTTTAATCTGCAAACCATTTTCTCCTTACCTTTTACTTCATACCCCTTTGGTTGAAGCATGTAGATTTCCTCCTCTAAGTCACCGTGAGGGAATGCTGTATTTACATCCTTTTGCTTGAGATTTAGATCATGAGCAGCCACAAGGCTTAAGACAAGCTTAATTGAGTTCATTTTTACAACAAGAAAAAATATTTCATTGAAGTCAATACCTTTCTTTTGAGAAAAACCTTTTACTACAAGCCTAGACTTGTACCTTTTCTTCCCACCTTCTTCTTCCTTGAGCTTGTACACCCATTTGTTTTGAAGTGCCCGCTTACCTTTAGGCAACTCAACCAACTCCCATGTTTGGTTGCGATGTAGTGAGTCCATCTCCACTTGCATGATCTTCGTCCATTCTTCTTTGGATTCATGTTGCATAGCTTCTTCATATGATTCCGGCTCTCCAGAATCTGAGATCAAGAGATGGTTGAAGGAAGGAACAAACCTTTCTGGAGGTCTACTTGCTCTTGTAGATCTTCGGGGAATAGGTTGAGGCTCCTCATTTGGTTGACGTTGTTGCACATTGTCACCGTTTGCAGTCCTTGAGTCTTCACCGTCCTCAAGCTCCATGTACTCATCACCTGTTTCTTTTGTTTGTTTTCTTTCCAAGTAATCTTTGTACATATTTTGTTCGTTAAAAATTACATCCCTACTCCTTAAGATTTTACCATCTTGAGGATTCCATAGGCGATACCCAAAGTCTCCTTCTCCATAGACAATGAAGAAACACTTTTTTGACTTTGCATCTAGCTTTGATCTTAGGCTTCTATCTATGTGCATGAAAGCCTCACACCCAAACCCTTTGAGAAATGCATAATTCACCGGTTTACCTGTCCATGCCTCTTCTGGAACTCCCCCATCCAATGCCGTTGAGGGTGACCGATTGATTAAGTACACAGACGTACTTACAGCTTCCGCCCAAAGCTCAAGCGGTAGACATGCATGTAGCCGCATGCTTCGTGCTCGTTCCATGATTGTCCTGTTCATCCTTTCTGAAATCCCATTTTGTTGAGGTGTCCTTGGGGTTGTCCTTTGCCTCTGAATGCCATTGCTAGCACAAAATCTTTCAAAAGCTTGGCTGCAATATTCGCCTCCATTGTCGGATCTGAGGCATTTAACCTTGGTACCTGTTTCATTCTCCACAAAGGCTTTCCACCTTTGAAATATGGAAAATACATCGGATTTATTCTTCATGACATAAACCCATGTTTTTCTAGTCGCATCGTCTATGAATGTTACATAGTACAAAGAGCCACCAAGTGATGGTGTACTTGCAGGACCCCAAACATCAGAATGAACCAACTCAAGTTTTTTATTTTTTGTTTCATTTCTTGATTTTTGAAATTTTATCCTCTTTTGTTTACCATAAACACAATCTTCAAAGAACTCTAAGTCCACTTCTTTCAAACCTGGTAGAAGCTTCTTTGTTTGAAGGATTTGCATTCCTTTGGCACTCATATGCCCAAGTCGGTAGTGCCACACCGCACTGTCAACTTCTGTAGTTGCTGCACAAGCTGAAGGTTGCGTGCTAACAATACACAAGTAAAGTGTACCGACTTTTTCTCCCTTGGCAACCACCAAAGATCCCTTTGAGATCTTCCACGGTTTGTTTCCGAATGCAATGTTGTGACCTTCATCGTCCAATTGTCCTGTAGAGATCAAATTTTTGCGAAGAGAAGGAACATGCCTAACATCTTTAAGCTTCCATTCATTTCCGTTAGCAGTTTTGACAGAAACTGTACCTTTGCCGACAATCTCACAAGCTTCATCATCTCCCAAGTATACATACACAAAATTACCTTTGGTGTAGTCTTGGAAATGTTGCTTGTGTGGTGTCGCATGGAATGAAGCCCCGGAATCTACTATCCAGGAATTAGACACATTGTCTAATGAGAGAATTAGAGCATCTTGCTCTACTTTACCTGCCACATTGGCCTCCATACTTAATAGTGATACATGCCCTCTACCAAAGAATTATGTTCTTGCCCTCATACCATCTCCAAGCCTTTGAAGAAGCCTTCTACACCGGCTTCTTCACCATCAACACAGATATATTCGGGCCAACATTAGTGGCCCAGCATGCACGGTATGAGTCTGTTTTGAAGATGCTCGACATCCTCCACTGAAGCAACAACTCTACTGTCATGTCGGGGACGACATGAGCTAGGAAGGGGGGAGTGTTAGCTGAAGACTAGCATCCACACTCAACTAAAGACTAAAGAAATGAGAAAAGAAGGAAATACTATTTAGTCATTCTCTGATTAAGAAAACCTGTAATTTCACTTGTAAATATTGGGGACTTGTAGAAGTTTCCAATATTGTATATTATTTTTTGCCATTATACTGAGTAAGATTTCACTTTGAAAAATGAGGTTTTGTATTTGGAAGGTAGATATACCAAATTTTAACCTTAATGAAAAAACCCCGTGTTGATTCTATCAAGTGTCTGTGAGAAGCATATTCTGTGTCTGAGAGAGAGTGAGAGCTTATCTTGATGCTAAGTGCTACGTGCTGCCCCCGGAGAGAGCTACTCGCCAATACCCACATTGCGTGTGTACGAGAGTCGGCTTCGCGAATTGACCTGCGAGCTATTTCTAGGGATTCAGTAAGCAAACAGTGTCTGTTTTCGCATTTCAACATATCCATGCGTTCGTATTGAGTAGAACTACACATTAGGCACCTTACTTTTCAAAAACATCGACCTGCAAAAACCTGTTAGACATCCTCCGTGATTCTGCACTAGGTGTTTTTGGGTAGGGTTTTGGGTCACGGACCTTAGGGAGAGTGGCCTCTTGGTGTTAATAGGATATCCCTCAAGTTTTGTAGCGTTTTGAGAACGTCTAATGGGTATTTGGCTCATAGAAGCGTTGTAGGAAATCTCCTCCTATGCACAATAGTAGGCTATAACTTAGACATTGAGTAGAGACCTCTGTAGGAAGTAGTCAATAGTCAGTCGAGTGTAGGTTGGCACCCTATGCTTGCTTCCACGCACCTGCGGGTCAAGATTCGTCCTTAGCTGACAATTCTTGTTAGGTGAGTTCTCGCTGGGCTGACGTTTGTCGCGGCGTACCCACCAACAATTAGACTCACATATATGTAGTCACAAACCATAACAAAACTTAAAATGATTACACTAAAATGAAAAAAACAAGAGACAAGGAACACAATTCCATTCTTGGAATTGAATTTGGATTATTAAATCATGAGAAAAATGGACTACAAGTTGGAGCAGAGCAGCCGCTTTGAGAATCGTAAACATAGATCTTCTTTTCTCCAAGAGATAAGTCAATAATAATCTTTTTAAACTAGGATTTTTGAGCTTTCTACCTAGGGCTTTCAAAATGACGAACGGCCAGCTACTTGGGCTTTGAGTACATGATCAAATATTACACCCATAGTTTTACATGTTTGTCTCAAAATTACATATCCTCATTTACAGGATTCCCCAAAAAAAGATACATTACATTAAAAAAATGGCTTGGACAAGGTGTGACCGACTAGGAGGGTGCCCGTTTGCTGCATTGGCCAAACGACATTGCATAGATTTCCTTTACCCGAGAAATTGGACATGAATTTGTAAATAATGGGCCCAAGGTATTAGCTCATTGTATGGTATTATTGTGTGAGTGTACAATAGGGATAAATGTTTACTATGTGTGTGCAGTGTCAGATTCCAGAGGATGTAATAGTTGAAGCACATGTGGCATGGATGTATATATGCATACTATGGTCACAATTTGTGACAAGTATATGTAGACAATCATAGAATCAGTGGAATTGTCAGTGTGAAACTAGACTCTAACATCTTCTGTACTTGGAAGTTTAGAATGACCAATTTCCTGATTGGTTATTGGGAGTACATTGATGGTGAACATGAATACGTGCCAATGGTGTGTAGGGAGAACCCTATTCTGCAACTGGTCAAAGCATCCAAAGATTGGAACCAAGGAGCACAAGAAGTTATGTATTGGTTGTCTACTAGTATAGAGAACTCTTTGATTTTGCATATACAAAATACCAATTCTCCCAAGGATAAGTGGAACAATATGGAACCATTAGATGTGATAAAAAATAAGGCAAGAAAATTTTCTTAAAGATAAAGGACATATGTGAATCCCTTGCATCAATTGGTGTTACGGTTGATGATGATGGCAAGTTGGAAGCATGCTTGCTAGTTTCGGACCAATATACAAGTAGCTCAAGGCCTCTATTTATAACTTTGAAACCATTTTGAGTTTAATAGATATTGTGTCATTGTTGATTGTGGACAAGAAGAACATTAGCGAAGATTCATATTCGCAAAATGCATGTTCTTCTACATCAACAACAATAGAGGAAGAGGTAGAGGACATGGTGCAAGGAAAGGATTTGGCCGATGTCATGGAAATCAGAATCAAGACAATCATTGTATGTTTCACAATTAATGGTAGAATGCAAGGGATATTGGACATGTGGCAGGCAAGACCACTTCAAGCTTGACTATCCACAAAGAAGATAACAAAAGAACTTTATAGGAACTAATAGAGGTGTGGATGAGCCACATAGATTGTTCGTTATGCATCATTTAGTAAATATGATATGCAAATGTATCAAGATGTGGGGATAATGCACGTTATGGGGATTAGGATGCATCATGGTAATGGTTTTGAGACATGCAAACCTTGGAAAATCCTAATCATGTTTGAACAAGGGATGATGCAATGCATTCTATTGCACATATAGAGAATGTGACACTATCATTGGTAGAAGAAAAAGTAAAGTATTTGATTGATATATTTCATGTGTTGAACATTACAAAGCACTTGGTTTTTTTGGGCAAATGGTTGAGTAGGGTTAAGGTAAGGTTCAATTCTAATGGCTTATATCTAGAGGAATACAAAAAGAATATAAGGCTCATTACTAAAGAAAAAATGTAGGTAGAATGTTCACTCTTGACGTAGATGTACTGGAGATGAAACCTATCATGATTTCACAAGGGTCAAGAGGGGTTGTTGCAGATATTGGAATTTGGTACAATCATATTGGATATGAAAATGTGGAAAGGTTGAAGACTATGTAGAGGCAAGAGCTTATGACACCTTTGCAAGTGTTTAAGATGGTTGAAAATTCATAAGATTTAGGAGGCTTGTTAGTTTGGAAATCAAGAAAAAGCATCATATCCACATGGCAAGCATGTAAGCAAGAACGCATTGGAGACAATGCATTTTGATGCGTGGAGTGTTGCAAAGACTGCATCTATGGGTGGATGCAAGTATTATGATACCTTCATTGATGATTGCACATGGAAGTTATGGGTGTACTTCATGAAAGAGAAAAGTGAGATGTTTCCTCACTATTAGAATTTCAAGGTTATGGCTAAAAATCAGTCCTTGAAGTCAAATGGAGGGGGAGGATCCTTCTCCAACAAGTTTAGAGGTTTCTTAAGAAAGTATGGAACTCAAAGGCAGTTTTCATGCAGGTATACTCCACAGGTAAAATGGTATTGTTGAGAAAAATATCACGCACATTGTAGAACCTATAGTGGGCAATGATGAATGAGAAGATCATGCCCCATTGTCATTGTGATGAGGCAGTCTCTACAGATCTCTACATTACAAAAAAGACTTCTATTTACATTGTACACAATATGACACAACCTGAGGAGAAGTAAAATGGCAATTTTTTGATTTGGGACACCTTAGAGTATTTGAATGTATTGCTTATGTGTATGTGTGTGATGAGATGCAAACAAAGTTCGACCCAAAAGCTGAATAATGTGTGTTTATTGGGTATTCTCTTGATAAAAAAGGGTATACTTGTTACAAACCTATCATATATCAAGTGAGGTGGGGATTTTGAGAGTTGAATAACATGGCTATAGAAAATGTACGTGTGCAGTCATAGGTTTTGAGTGGCCTATAAGGGTCACTGGGTTCAAGTAATGATGAAAACCCATGGAGTGGTAGGTTACAAGGAAGATAATGTCCTAAAAATTCATCAAATGCATTGAGAAAGGTTAAAGAATATATTGATGATGCATCAAGGATGAAAAATTTGAGTGCAAGTCATGGTGACGGTGATTCAAATGCTCGGAGTGAAGTCTTGATGAGGAGTTTGGTATACCCTCTATGAGAACTATGCAAGCAAAAAATAGTGCATCTAATGATGATCCTGGACTA
The DNA here is from genome assembly GCF_014529385.1 of Adiantum capillus-veneris. Taxonomy (NCBI): domain Eukaryota; kingdom Viridiplantae; phylum Streptophyta; class Polypodiopsida; order Polypodiales; family Pteridaceae; genus Adiantum; species Adiantum capillus-veneris. Next base: position 89,371,310 of record NC_140952.1, on the reverse strand, counting down.
CACAGATGTGAGGGAGTCAGGAATCCTGAGCAAAGATTGACTTCTGATAGTTATGTGGCTTGACATTGTGCATTTATAACAAAGATTTTATAGATTGTAGAGCCCACTTGTTTTGAGAATATTGTGGAGATTCCAAGTGGGATCAAGATATGGATGAGGAAGTGAATTCCCTTTATTCTAATGATACATGGGAGCTAGTTCCATTTTCAAAAGAAAAAAATGTGATTGGATGTAAATGGATCTACAACATAATGCAGATGGAAATGTAAGCTGGTACAAGGCCAAATTTGTAGCAAAGAGCTATGCACAGACTTATGGCATTGATTATGAGGGGACATTCATCTTGGTAGCTAAGATGGGTATTGCGAGTACCATTGGTGTAGTGGCTATAGAAAAAGGTTGAGTATTACATCAAATGGATGTAAAGAATGTATTCTTGCATGTATATGGAGTGGCCAGAGGGATATGAGGATGTGAGACATCAAAATTATATATGCAAAATGGGAAAGAACTTTATGGGCTCAATAAACCCCCAAGAGCTTGGCACAAGAGGATTCCAACCTGCTTAATCACTTTTGGTTTTTGTATGGCTGATGCGGATCATTGCTTGTATGTACGGGAGAATGAGATAGGCTTGTTTGGGTTTACTGTTTGCTTTTATTACTCTTCTCAAATTTCTTCGCTCACATTTTGGAAATCCTCTAACTTTTGCAATGTGCCTATTCTTATACCCATAAATACCATTTTTTGTAGAGTATACTTGCAAAAATGGCCTTTAAATTGCATGCTTTAATAAAAAATTTCTAAACTCATTAAAGAAGTTATCTTCCCCTCCATTGGACTGTACACTCTACATACTTCCCAACCTATTTTCAACCATAATCTTAATAATGTTAAAGTGATTAAAACTGATAACTTTTCACCTTCATGAAATACACCCATACCTTTCTAACATACATGATCAAAATGCTCTAACTCCAAAACCTTTTTAATTTCTTGCATGCTTGCCATGAGGAAAAGATGCATTCGTCTACATTCCAAATCTGCACGATTCACTAATGCTATGCATTTTAGCCATCTTCAACTAAGAAAACCTCTCAGACAAGATCTTGGATTTGCATAGTTTTTAGCCTCTCTACATTAGCATGTCCAATACACTTATGTTAGATGTTAATATCTTCAACAAGTCTTGAACCTTGTGCAAGCACGATGGCTTTTGTCTTAGCAATGTTCACATCAGGAGGGAAAATTTAGCCTACCTTTTTACCTTGTATAGTGAGACTTCCATGATTTTGATATTCTTATGCATACAAACAATACCACTTGGCCATGACCTACAAACCATGCATGCTCTACTAGTCGGTGAATGGACACCAAGTTCTTTGTAATATTGTGCACATGAAGTACATCACCCAAATACTTCACTTTTCCATCTATCAAAGACAATGGCATATCAACTGTATGTGCAACAAGATGTAATGTATCATGAAAAGACTCAACATAATTGCAAATATTGCAAGTCCTTAAACCACTCACTATGGCTGGTCATATAATTTGATGCACCCAAATCCATTCCACATATTATTGTCACCACATTTTGATAAATTTGCAAACATAGTATTATCATATGCTCCATAACAACCATTCTTTTCGGCTCAATGGCCCTGTTAGTAGCTGCATAATTGTTTTATGTCTTCTTCATAGACAATCATGCCCAAAGTGGTCTTGAATATACGCACCCAATATCCCTACCATTATTTTGTTTTATTTTGGTTTGCAAATGTTTCTATGACATCTTTGAATCCCCCTACCTTGAAAATATTTTTTACCACCTACATTTTCTCTTACATCGTTGATTGCCTTGATTCTGGTTCCCATGACCATGACCACCTCCTTGACTTGCACCAAGCGCTCTACCGCTACCAGTATTATGATAAAATACTTGTTTAAATGTAAATGCTTCTTGTGAAGATGATTCTTCACCAATGTTCTTCCCTTCTACAATCAGTAAGATACAAGATTTATGAAACTCACCCAAATATGAATAGAGGTCTCAAACTATTCTACGTTAGTCTGGATCATTGTGGTTCCTCAAGTCACCTTGTCATCCTTATCAACACAGATACCAACAAATGCAAGATATTCTCATATGCCTTTAATATTTAGAGCATAATCACTATTAGTGTGACCTTATTCTGCATTATATGCAACTATGTCTTCAATTGCAACTTTCTTGTCTTGATGTTAGACACATCTAATAAGACCACATTCACACATGCCTCCATGGGGGGATTAGCATCCTATACATGTAATGGAATTGTCCTATTAACTTGAGAGTAGCGTAAATTAAAGAGAGTACTTTTGAGAAACTACTTTGTGAGCATAGCGGGTGAACATAATTGAAGGTAGCAACATAAACATAGAATTTATTTAGCTTGGCATGAACAAGACTTTTGCAAGAGAGAGAATTTAGAGAACATGACAGCAGTAGTTGAGGACCGGATTTATGTGGAGTCGGTCCCTCCTCCAAAAGGCATTTGTATTATAGTTTCTTCCATCAAGAGAGACTTGTTACAATCCAATAGTTGTGTTCCTTGTGACGTAGGTGATGCAATGAAGATGAAAAGCTTCATGCATCACAAGCATAAAATAAACTTTGTGGAAAGCATTAACTATCCCAAGCCTTAGTCCCAAGACCTCAAACACCTTCAAAGGTTGAGAGAGCTAGCAGGAATGAGGGTAGGGAAGAGGCAAAAGAAACATTTCATAGGCAAAAGAATTAGTTCCTCACTTATCATCACTCTTCTTGCTAGAATACATAATAGCATAGTAATGAAGATGGAGAAGATGGAAATCTTAAGCATTGAAGCATGGCTCTTGGTTGGATTTGCATTGCATAGCCAAGAGTGTTGGTGTAGGCTCTCAACCTCTCTACTTGCTTGGAGAAGGAGAGGGAGCTCTGAACTTTGCACTTCACACAATGAGAGTTTGTGTAAGTGTGTGTGGGAGAGTATACCCTCAAGCCTTAAAAGCTCTTTCTCATAAATGCCCAAGACTCGTTCATCTGTATTGAGCCTTCGGATCTCATATGCTATGGCATGCCCTTCTTGAAGCAAAACTGCTCCAAGGCAATCATCACAAGCATCACATTGGACCTCAAATGGCTAAATTGGGTGATTTGGAAGCATGAGGACTGGTTGGGAGGTAAGATTCTCTTTGAGCTTGTCAAAAGCATTTTGCTCCTTAGCAGTCCATAAATACTTAATGTTCTTCTTTGTTAAGTCATGTAATGGTGCTGCTATTTGAGAGAATTTTTCTTTGAAGCATCTATAGTATGCGCACATACTGATAAATCTTCTTAGCTCATTTAGACTCCTTGGATTAGGCCATGCTTTTATTGCCTCTAATTTTGATGGATCCATACAGATACCATCTTGAGAGATATTATGACCTAGGTATTGAATCTCTTGAAGGAAAAGTTTGCCTTTCTTTTGGTTGAGAAAAAGCTTGTTCTCCCTTAATGCTTGAAAAATCACTTGGAGATGTTGCTTATGTTCCTCCAAAGACTTGGAGGTAGATGATGATATCATAAAAGAACACTCCAGTGAATTTGCGGTAGGGTCTAAAGATGATTGAATGTGGTTGGTGCATTAGTCAAGCCAAAATGCATGACTAGATATTCATAAAGGCGAAACGTTGTGCGAAACGGGTCTTTAGGATATCTTCATCCACTATCCTTATTTGATGATAGCCACTTTTAAGTTCAATCCGACTGAAGTAGGTAGATCCTTGTAGCTTAATAGATCTTCTACCCGAGGCACGGGAAATCTGTTTTGAATAGTGATATGGTTTAGTGCTCGGTGATAGTCCACACACATACGGTATGTACCATCTTTCTTTTGCACAAAAAGAATTGGAGAACAAAAGGAAGAGGAGCTATGCATCCCTTTGTCTACCAATTCCTGTACTTGCCTCATGATCTCCTCTTGTTGAGCTTGAGAAACTCAATAAGGAGGCTTTGTTAGGCAGTGATCTTCCTAGAAGGAGCTCAATGTGATGGTCATCATCCCCTCGTTTTGGAGGTAGGTCCATAGGGATATCATTAATGAACACATCTTAAATCATTTATTTTTTTTTTACAAGTCTAACTCTTTTGATTCCTACCATTTACATTTGACATAACATTAGGATCTTTTAGGGACTCTTTGACAAAAATCATGTACGCAAAAATTGAGCTCTTCATTGATTTATCAAAAGCAGGAGGATTTACAAGTGGTATAGTACGTCTACAATCACTAGCATCTATATACATGTTCTTTCCCCCTGTAGGTGAAGTAGATTCTCCTTTCAGGGAACTTTAGGTTGGCAGCCATGCGATCAAACCATGGCGCCCCTAGGATAGCATCCTCATGTTGGACAAGAGAGATAAAAAAGTCTTCTTTGTCGGCATAGCTTTGGACATGGAGCCTCAACTTCCCAATCAAGGGAGTAATGGAGGCTCGCTATCCCATGAAAGTAGTGTTGGTCGTTACAGCATCTCCCATCTCAAAAGCTTGATTGCCCAACTTGGTGGCCAACTCTGTTGATATGAATTTGTGAGTAGAGCTAGGGTCAAACAAGATCTTAGAAGGCATCATGCTCTCTTACCTTTCCCCAAGCATAGGAGAGAGGTGCACCCTTGAAATGAGCATCCTCTTTTGGAGCTTTGAGGAGTCTCATTGCGAACATTCTTCTTGGGGCAAGAATGATAACCATGTCTTTGCTCCCCACACTTAAAACACTTATGGTCCTTGCGAAAAGCTTCAAGTAATGAGATAACTAACAAACATGGGTGCATCATCATTAGCACTTCATGTGCAAAATCAAAGCTATCAATGTTCATTCTACTCTCTTGGTTATTGTCATTGTCAGCCATGTTAACAAAATTTTTGTACGTACTTAGAGTATGCTTTGGCAATTCAAAACCTTAGTTGCCACTCCTCTTAGCTTTTGAAAATTGTCTCTTAAGTTTCTACACCCACAGCTCAAAGTGGTTAATTATAGAGAGTAGTGGAGTGGGTCTAATACTACAGAATTGTTGAGGGCTAGATCTTTTTGGACTTCTTATGGCTCAATAATGGTAAAGCCATAGGCAAGTCTAAAAAGATTCCATTATTAAGTCCAAAGCTCTCGAGGTGTGCACCATATCCCACATAGTGGGCTCAACAAAATTGATAATAAATCCCAATCCCACTTACTCTAATATAAATAACAAAATCAACCATTTAAAAGCTACTTAAGGAACTCTCTTCTTAAGCAAGAAAAGGGAAACAAATACTCTCATACCGATGTAATGGAATTGGGCTATTAACTTGAGAGTAGCGGAAACTAGAGAGAGTACTTTTGAGAAATTACTTTCTGAGCATAGCGGGTGAACATAATTGAAGGTAGCAACATAACATAGCATTTAGTTAGCTTGGCATGAACAATACTTTTGCAAGAGAGAGAATTTAGAGAATATGACAATAGTTGAGGACCGGATTTTATGTGGAGCCGGTCCCCCCTCCAATAGGCATTTGTATTATAGTTTCTTCCATTAAGTGAGACTTGTTACAATGCAATCTTTGTGTTCCTTGTGACCTAGGTGATGCAATGAAGATAGAAAGCTTCATGCATCATGGGCATAACATAAACTTTGTGGAAAGCATTAACTATTTCAAGCTTCAGTCCCAAGACCTCAAACACCTTCGAAGGTGGAAAGAGCTAGCAGGGAATGAGGGTAGGAAAGAGGAAGAAGAAACATTTTATAGGAGAAAGAATTAGTTCCTCACTTATCATCACTCTTCTTGCTAGCATACATAATAGCATAGTAATGAAGATGGAGAAGATGACAAGCTTAAGCATTGAAGCATGGCTCTTGGTTGGATTTGGATTCCATAGCCAAGAGTGTTGGTGTAGGCTCTCAACCTCTCTACTTGCTTGGAGAAGGAGAGGGAGCTCTTGCACTTTGCACTTTGCACTTTACACAATGAGAGTGTGTGTGAATGTGTGTGGGAGAGTATAACCCTCAATCAGGCCCCCTACTTGATTTGGTCGTCGACGCCCCCCCCCCCCCCCCCCCCCTTCCCCCCTTGTAGCTCATGCTTGAAGCTCATTGGACCCCTCTAGGCGTAGCCAATCACAAGCAACAATCATAGAAAGCAACAATGATAGCCTTGGGACAAGTGTCTCCCTTTCCCTTTTGAGAGAGAGGGCTTGATAAATGCTATAACAATTAATTAAATTAACTAAATTATCATTGGACCCCTTGGGTGGCCAACCAATAGGCTTTAGTCACACCATGAGGGTAACCTAGCTAGGGGCTTGACATGTGTCCTACTTGCCTCCTGGGCAAGGGGTGCCCTTTGGGGGAGAGAGTGGTCAAGCAACCATCCCCTCTTCTTGCATGTCTCGCCCCCTCCTTGTTGGGATTAAAAAAAAAACTTTTGTGCCACCTCAAGCCTCTCAACCTTGGGCCTAGTTCTCACCATAAGCTTGGACTGGGTTCCCACCTCAATTACAACCCTACCATCTCAAGCATGACAAGCACCTCAACTCATCAAGCACTTCAAGCATCTCAGTCCATCAGGCATGATAAGCACCTCAAGCTTGGGCCGGATTCCCACCTCAAGCACAACCCTAGCTTACCTAAGATCAAAGGACTTTTAAATCTAACTATTGGAGGTCTTCAATGAAGCTAAACCTAAGGTCTTTATGCTTCATTTGTTAGCCTTGCTCTTTGATAGACCGTCTCTCATTTGGGGCCCTTTACCATTGACCCGTGTTGAGATAGATCGATAAGCACATGTCTATATCCTAACCCTTGTTCCCGTTTATTCTCTCACATTAAATGATCAAATAAATATGAGAAAATCATTTGGGTTGGTTGGATATTTGATTTTATGACAATACATGACCACTCATGGTATTTGCATTGTGACAGATAATTAATGAATGACCTTTTGTGCTCCCTATTTCCAATCTTTGAAAGCTTGCACTTATTGAGGAGTATGAGTCATTATGTACTTCCAAGCGTGTATGTTGTTCTTTTTGTCCGCTTCTTAATGACTATCATGTGGATTTTATCACATGTTTGCATAATATTATAGATCTTTATAAAACTTGCAAGGCACCAAAAATACTCTATATTTGTTACAAATTACGACGTGAATATGTGTACAGACCCATACAACTTTTCTACTAAACTATTGGCTTTGCGCCTTCTGGTCGCACAAGGCCTGCAACGCCTTGCTCCACTCTCCGGCGTTTCTTTGAGCCCGGGCCTCCTCGTCCCTTGCTGAGGATGACGATGGGGGTTGGCTGGTCATGATGAGGACGAAGTTAGGCTCTACCCATGCATGGCATATGACATCGCAGCAGCTCAGTGGACGTCACTCATGCCCCCTCCATCTTCCTTCATACAGCGCGGTCGCATCGTCAATGCGCTCTTCCTTGAAACCCTTTATTCCGTCAATTTGGGGAGTTGGTAGGCGCCGCCCCGAGCCTTGCCTGCTTCTTGTTGTCCCCCATCGAGTCATACGGTGCCCCTCACCACTAAGGGGCACGGGAGCTTTAAGGAAGCTCAGGCGGTGGGATCAAGGGCGCAGAAGTGGGGCGCGGTGATTGATGGCATCGGGGGGCTACACGTGGCAAAAAAAAAGTAAACTTGGACGGGTTTTGGTAAACGGGGGCGCCGGGAGGTAAACTCGGACGGGAGGGTGACGTAGACAGGAAACGTGGAGCGAATGGGCTGAGGTGGAGTCCCAGGTGGCAAATGGTGGGCCAACATGGCATTACTTTCACGCGAGCATCCCGTTTTCAAATTTGCCCTCGCGGGAATGCAGGGTAATCACAGATAATCGGAGGTGAGATGAGAGCAGGAGAAGGGGAGGCTGGTATCTGAGACAGTAATCAGATGAAGACTCTGTAGGAGATTGGAAGCTCAAAGGCAGCATGGATTTGAACCAGGTAGTGTGTGTGAGTGTGAGTGTGTGTGTGTGTGTGTGTGTGTGTGTGAGAGAGAGAGAGAGAGAGAGAGAGAGAGAGAGAGAGAGAGAGAGAGAGAGAGAGAGAGAGAGAGAGAGAGAGAGAGAGACAAAGAGACAGAGATGTTGTGTATTAGATGCCTCCCATCGATTTAATCGAAGACCGGCCATCGAGTGGATATTTCAATGGTGAAACAACGACTGAAGGAGAATCGTCAGATGACTGGCCAATCAACGAGGATAATGGCATGGATTACTAGCCACAGAACAATGGAGCTAGTCCCAGCTCAGTTGCATGTTGGCATTCGCAATGCTCTTGGGTTGCCTTAGATCCGTCTTCATACACATCAAAAACATTTTTCTCCTTCGACGAGATGACATACTCCTTAATGGCCAAAGATTTGGGAGGGACAGAGACCATGTCACTAGCAATGCTTCAAGCGATCGATGTTCGGGGATTGTTTGATTTAAAGAAGTGGAATAGGATGAAAGACTCCTTGATGCTTTGTCCAGGTATAGGGCTGGAAATAGGCTGCCTGCACTTGAAATCTACTGGCCTAAAGGTTGCCTTTATGGAAGATTGGGCACATATTGTTCATGCAGCCCATTGCCCTTTGACACATGACAATCATCTTGGAGTGGCTGCCACTCTCAAGGCCGTCCAGAAGGAATGGTGTACAGACAAGAGACAACATGGGTTGCCTCTTGATTACATAAAAGACTCAATCACTGCATGTGGATGCTTACTAAAAGAGAAGATTATTGATTGTGATGTAGCTGCGATGTCTATTAGTAGCAGAACCGCAAATTGCCCAACCTCTTCAATCGAGACAACAACATCTCAAGTCGAGCAACAGTTGACAAGAATCATGATAAAGCATCACACACGGCTGGTCCTAGTCAGATCTTCAAAGAGGCATAGAGCATATAAGTGGCTACAAGAATACATTTTCCATCGAGGTGGAAGCATAGATCGGAGAGGTGCGGATAAGCGGCGACAACGAAAGTCAAAGAGGTGTGGGTGCCTATTTAGGCTGGTGGTTCAACACTGTCATGATGGTGATAGGGTGACTATCACAATCCATGGCGATCACACCGGGCACATACCTGGCTCACGTGCTGACCTTTACCACTTGCCGATGCATTCAACTGTAGTTGCATGCTGTATGGATGATTTGTTTGATGTTGGGATGTGCCGCCATGTCGCCAAAATGTCGATCTCCAAGGAAAGGTTTCACATGGCAAATGCATCTGAGCTGGATCGTGTAATCTACAGATTTTTTATGATACCAAAAGAGGTGCAAATTCTATTTCATCAAATGTGCACTCGTGGTACTTAGCTTGCCATTGGAATTTCTAAGAAGCCTTTTCTCTACTGAGTTTTGATAGCATTTGATCCAACATTTTTTTTGACTGTAGGTAGCTCTGTAGGTACTGAATGGGGTGCGATGCTTGCCGAGGCTCTACGTTTGCAAGAATTGAAGAAGGTAATACTACATTCTCAACTTCTTAAGCTGGATGGGTGAGCATGCATCCTCAAGTATACTTCTCGTATGGACAGGTAATCTTTGTGCAGCCTTACAGTCCCCAAAACCCTGATGAGAACAAGCGGCCATTCATCCTCCTCATTCAAGACGAGTGGATGCTACAAGTCGCTCTTCGTTTCTCTCGTCGGAACTCATGGGCCGTGGATAGCACTTTCAAGATAAACATTTATGGTCTACCGCTCTATGGTGCAGTCTTGCCAACCAAAACGGCATAGGGATTCCGATATGGCTGATGTTATGCATCAATGATGTGGGTACCAGCCAGGAAAAGGTGGCCCTAGAGCTCACGTTCAAGATGATCTTTGCAAGGTTAGGTGACGTTCGGCTTGTAGCCATTGTCATTGATAAGAGCTAGCAAGAGCTCGAGGCCATCCTCAAGGTTGTGGATCAAGATTCTTTTTGCTGGAGAGAAGACGAGGATGGAAGGCGGCAACAAGTCGCATGCAAAGTTTTGCTATGCTGGTTTCATGTCAAGAAGGCATGGGTTGAGAACCTATTGCCCCAGATAGCTGGTCATTTCTTTGATGTGTTCTTTGTGCCAGCTCATGTCTACAAATTGACTCTCATACTCACATGGCGTTGTTGTGCATAGGTCCCTAAGGACAAGTGCGATGATGTGTACAATCGCATGTCAAATTTGATGCATGCAATAAGTGAGGATATATTTGATGCAAGGTGCGATGAGCTATTGCAGGTGTATCAGGCACATGAAAATATTTGACGGTATGTATCCACTGGCTGGTGTGGTAGCACATGCATGTGGCGAAGCCGTTGACCAAGATTCGGTCGTCTATTTCAGCATGGGAATGTGGATACTACAAACTTGGTTGAGCGATTATGGCAATATGTCAAGTATACCTTGCTAAATGCACAGATAAAAAGGTCTTTGTTGGTCTTGTTGAATGCATTGGTGGGAGATTCAGTGCATGGGACATATATTGGGGGAACACTTCTCGAATTCTTCAAGCAAAAGCAGGAGATTGGTAAGAGCGGTTCTCTTTCGCTTGAGAGTATGCCTTTGCTGTTGCCAAATGTTGAGCTCATGTTGTTTCAATTTGACAACCGTTCAGCTGATTCTGGGCGTTTTAGTCGTTTTGGATCAAGCAAGCAACATACAGCCAAGCTAGCAGCAGGCGAATCGATTCTTAAACGATTTGAAGCAGATCCAAGCACCCTCGAAGTGATAGAGGAAGGACACATGCGATTCAAAGTCCTTAGCACTACTTCGGCCTCAAACTGGTATCATGTGAGCATGCAATCCAACTACTGCGATTGTGTGGATTGGGGATCAGAATGTAAGCATCTATATGGCCTTCGACTGATAATTGAGAGGCACTTTCCTCATCTTCACGAAGTTCTCCCCATCGTAGATAGCGTTCAAGCTTTGAGCCATGTGGACCTACAACCCATAGTTGGAGCAGGGGAAGATAATATAGCACTAGAGCATGACAATTTTGATGTAGCTGAGACAGTTGTCAACAACATAGACAATGAGATTGGTAGCTGCATCTATGACATGAGAAGCATGTTGGAGAGTCTAGAAGAGCAGTTGGTGCAATGTGATAGCTCTTTGAAGCCAGCCATACTAATGCAACTAAATCTTTCACGAAATAGTCTCGCCGCCTTGATCATCCCAAAGAAGATTGAGCTACCAACAAAGGGCTCGATCAAGCAAGTCCAAGCACACGTTACTCTAACTCGACTCGGGCATGGGATGCCCGTAGAAGCAAGTGGAGCCAGAAAGGAACAGGTTCTCGAGGCCGACATGCCACCATCTAAAGGTCCAACTACTGGTGTTTTGCGACACAAGCATCAGCGTGGACGGAGTCGAGTCCGCTTTCAAAGAAAGCCTCGAATACATTGTACTCGTTGTTGCAGCAAAACTCTCATGCTCGATCCATTGGAGAGAATTTCATACCATACATGCCATGCCCTCCTTCCGTTATTGCTCAAACATGCCCCAGGTGGAGCAGAGTCAAGTTTGCTTAATCGTCATGTCACCCTCTTTGGTGAGAGCATCCAAAAAGGGATGATTGTCTGTTGCAAAGCTAGCGAGGTTCCCACAGAAGAGAGAAGCTTCACAATCTGCTTGCTTGATGGGTCAATACTCGAGGCAGTCCTTGCGTCCCAGCAACGAATGGTTCTCTCTACATGAGAGACATGTAGCTTTTTTCTCCCTTATGCAGTCTGCTGGGCTGATTTGATTACCAGTTTGTGAGCGTTCGGCAGGCACTTGTGAGCCCATTTGCAACTATCTTTGGACTGATTAGGTGGGTTGTTTTGGGAGCAAGCTGTGAGCTGATTCCATCTGCAGACTTCCAATATGTTTGGTTGATGACTATTTACCTTGTTTAGGCTATTAGGCCGATCTTTTTGGATGGCATCTTGCTTGATCGTGCGTGAGCGTTACAACTGGGTTTCGAAAAGTTATTCTACCAATGTGAGTCATGAGCTCATTTCAGCTACCAACTTGATGCATTTCTCCTGTAAATTGTGTACGATCTCTATGGACTACGACTGCTCTAAGTGGATGGCATTGAAACTGACCTTTTGTGAGAGTCATGGATGGGTTGTTGCTAAATGTATGTCTTGTTTTCCCAGCCAATTTTTCTTATCCGATTGTGTACGATCTCTGAGCACTAGGGCTGGCCTAATTGGATGGCATTGAGGCTGATCTGATTTCTCAGTTGATTTCACTTGCAAACATTTAGCGTTTTTGGTATCTGAGTATTTACAGTTTTTGGTATCCGAAGCATCAATGGCATTTATGGCATCCAACAATTTACAGTTTCTGGGTTAGAGGGTTAATTTCCTTTTTGATTTTTTGATGTCTTTTGGATTCTTGCCATACATGCGAGTGAGTTGTTTTGCCGCCCATATATGAGGTGTGTGCCGCACCAGAGATCAAGACATTTACGGTCGCCGACTATTTACGTTACTGGGGATGGAAGGCTGATGTTTTGTTTGACCATTCTTGGGCACTGCGGCTGGTTTCCCACTAGATTTGGTGAGCATTATGGCATGTTTGAAGCCGGTTCATGCTTAAGAGGCTGGAGAAAGTGAATGCTTATTGCAGTGACTTATGTTGGGCAGCATAGACCCTTGCAAAGAGTGGCTCCTTCGTATACTTTCACCGTATTTTGACCATTCAAGGTGCAAGGTTTGAGATGTTTTTCTGTTAGGCTTTGTGTCATAACCATGTAGTGAATAATGCCTTTGCATTTATATGATGCATTTTTCACTCACCAATGCCGAGATGAACTTTGTGCTGCATCATGGGCTTGTAGCACTAACATCTTGGCGACGAACTTCACTCCTTGGTTGCACTATTCATATGTATAATCAATATTCGTATGCATAATCTAGCCATGCATTTGTTTGATTGGTCAGGTGACAATTTAATCCATTGAACAAAATAAATACTCTGCCAATGCACACAAATACTATGTATCATCCTTTAAGTTTGCAACCACAATGTGCCTACATGGTATGCCAACAAAGGGTTGTCAGTTTGTCATTTTTAATACAAGCACCTTTTCTTTTCCGAGGATACATAAATCTACCAAAGATAAATTTGGAAGTTAAGAGTTGCTATTCTCTATGAGCAATCAGATTATCAAAACATTACAAAGAGAGAGGGAGAGTTTCAATCGTTGACATTCTGACAAGAAAGAGATTCCAACAAATGTACACAAAACTTAGCTACGACGAGCTTAAAATGTGTTCAACCTGCTTGCTAAATGTGAAGCAAAGGAAATCCATATGTGTAAACTCAACAAACACCCCACTTGGACTACAATAAAGGCTATGACAATGTCACGCTCTCACCACTCATGGAGCTTCTCAACACCCACAACGCAATCCAAGCCAACAACCACCCTTAAAGAGATATAAAAATAGAATATACGCATGCTCCAAACACCTTAGCAATACTAACAACCACCAATAACATCTCACCACAACACCTAAGCCGAGTCATTTCAGCTGATTCAAGTTAACCACATTCATGAATGGTACCAACACATACCACAACCCATAATGAGCAATTGTAAATTGACAAAATAACAGCACTACAACCGATCAATTGACAATGATATTGAAACGTAAGGCTGATCATTACGTAGACTTAATTAAAACATCCAAAGGGTGTGCACATTGCGCATAAATGCGTAGCTAGGTAAGCCATCCACCAAAAAAAACATTCACTTAGATCCGCTCAAAACGGAGGGTTCAAAATCCATAAAGTACACCGTTGTATAAGTATAGTGTCAATTGAGTTCATATGCTGGATATGCTCCCAAAACACCAGCCCCCAAGCGTGCTATTGCTCATGCGTCTCTAGACCTCCGCCAAACAACGTAAGCACCAATCATGCAGCTGCACCCTCAGAGTGCATACGTCCACATCCTCGAACCAATCCTTTGTAAACCAATGTCGCCCAGGCCTGTCTTCCAATCCACCTGCAATCAGTTCCCTGCTGAACAGTGCCATATGTTAGTCCATGCAATGAACCTCCCTAGCAACCTGTCGACACTATTACACAATGTAGCATGATCTCACCTCATGATCCTCATGACATAAAATCCGCAATCGATCGCATTTGTCTGTTGAGGCACATCCACAACTTTGAGCTCAATCTCTTCCTTGGAATCAGCCAAAGCACGTCGAATATCGTTGTCATGTACAAATTCTGCCAGGCTTCGAAGGCCACTAAGGCACAACCATACAAAAAACCAGGTTAGGTGAATTTAATCACATCTGTTGGGCACAACAATCACATGATGAAAACCAACCTTTGCACTTGCTCTAGGCACTCGAAAGGGTTTGTCAAACCCTTGAGGGAATCAAAATGAATCAGATAGTGCTTCTTGCCAGGCAATCGGAGGAGCCTTGCTCCCCTATTCAGGTAGAGAGCAAAAAGAGTCCAGTGATGCCTTCAAGCACACATTGTTAGTGTTATGAATGAGAAGTAGTTTAGAATTCACCATACAAAGCATTATGTCACCCTGAAATACCTGCAAATGACTGGCGAGAAGCAAAAGACCAGCTCTGACATGTCAACACCGCTAAATTGCCGCTGAAGAAAACTGGACAGAATACGTCTCTCCATCGTAAACCAAAGCGAATCGACAAAGTGTACTTTCCTTAGGATGGTCGGAGGCAAGGTGTGCTCCATCCACCTGTGCAAAGATTTCAGTTTCCAGATTAAAACACAGGAAATCCTATATGTGCGTATAGCCATTTACAATGATCAGGGCAAGAGAGAACTTACTGGCCAAACAAGTCAATAGTCCTACTACTGGCCTCGCCACGCAATATGTCAGTTACTAATCGCTGATCTACATTAACTGATAACTTGAACTGGTCTGAGGTGAAAGTAATGCATGCAATAGAGCCAAGCCTAACATGCGATAACAATCAAGGCTTAGCGTGCAAGTTTTATAGAAGAAGAAGAGGCCCAAAAAAACAGCAAGCAAACAAACAGTAAGAACTGGCTCATGACTTGTACCCACCTGGCAGCTGCGATGTTTCCTCGTGTCGTGACAACCCTACCTCCCCCTTCTTCCATAACTCTTAACTGGCCATTTTGTATGGAAAAATTCAGAGACACATGTGTGGTTGCCGCTGCACCAGGTGGGGATGAGACATCAACAACAACCCGGGTCTTCATTGACGAACAAATTTGCAGCTTTGGTCTATGTTGTTTCACAATTCCCTACATGGTTAAAAGAAGATTTTATGCCAAATCATTCGAAAAAATTTGACACCCTAAACCTGCCAAGAATAACAACCAAATAATGCATGCCACTTCTGCAATTAGGAAGATGTCCCACTACCTCCTCGTGCACAAGATCAACGTTGAGCGTCATGGATGCAAACCGGCTAAATGTATCTGTATTTGCAGCAGGCACCTCCTTTGTGTCCACAATCTCAAGAGACAGTGAGGGCGGTGTATCTCCAAGCCCAAGGGAAGTCGAGTGAGCGGAGTCCTCTTTCGCGTTGCTTGCTCCCCCCTCCTCCTCCCTGCATTCCTCTTTGTCTTCTTGGCCATCTTTATCCTCCTTGATGTCTTCATCCTCCATCCACTCATAATGTCCAGCCTCTTCATCTTCTCGGTCCGACTGAAAATCATCTGCATCCTCCTCTTCTTCCTCTAGCTCCTTGCCCTTGAAGTTGTCCATGGGATGGCTATCCTCAATGTCATCTATCATGACATTTAACCAAGGAGGTAAAACCTTGAGCCGCCTCTGCATTCAATCACCAAATAAAACCACAAGTTAGTCCCCCATTGAACCCAGCATGTTTAAATGAATGTAGCCAAAAAACCAGCACCAAATAAAACCACAAGAAGCCTGTAAGAAACAAGCAATTTTACATAAAATGATTTCAATCAAGACGTCGAGAATTAGTTTAAAATCCCTCCGAAAGCCACCGGTAAACTAGGACAACTACCAGCAAACAATGCACTGCCTTGTAAACTAGGACGAAGAAAGCAAACATGCCTCAACCACAAGTAATTAATGCATTGCCTTGTAAACTCGGACCAAGAAAGCAAACATGCCTTAACACAAGTAGTCATAGACTTCATCGGGCCTAAATTGGCCATTCAAATGGGATCTAGTGCAATGTGAATCTAAACTGCTCTCAGTAAACTAGGCCTCTTTTGGGCAGAAAATCCACCTTGAACTAGGATGCCACAACAAAGTGGACCATGCAAGCAAACATGCCACAACAAATGTAGTAATAAGCCATGCTGCAATAATATGTAAACTTGGTAGATTCGCCATGATTTTTTCAATAAACTAGGACAACTTCTAGCAAACAATGCACCTTAAGATAAGCTGGGACTAGGCAAGCAAACATGCCATATGCCTCAACTCATTAATGGTAAATGGTTTGCAAGGATAATCTCCAAGGTCATTATGCCTAAATCATCCATTTAACGGGAGAAATCTCAATGTGGACCTAAACCCGTCTCAATAAACTAGGACCGCATTCGGGCAAACAATCCACCTTTAAGTGAACTATGACTAACAAAGCAAACATGCAACACCAAATGTAATAATAAAGCATGATGCAATAATATGTAAACTCGAAGGAGTGGCCATGGCACTCACATTCTTTTCATAGCCTTCGTCGATTCGCTGCTGGATGCGATCCATGCGCTCTTTTGAGGACGCGAGGTAGGTTGCCATGCGCTCTTTGACAATCTTCTCAACAAAATCTACCTTTGAGACTCTTCTAAACTCAGGCCTGAGCTTATCCCACTTCTCAGTTGCTCGAAGATGATGAAGGCGCTCTGTTTTTTTCAGATTTAATGCAAACTTCCTATCTCTATCCTCGAAGCGCATCTTCGCTTGCTTGTGCCATTGTGCATTGTCTCTTGCATTTGGCGGTTTTGCTCTTGAGCCCAATTCAGCATTGGAACGCCTACCTCCCTTGCGAAGGGGAATGACCACATCAAGCCCATGCTCTGTCTTTAGATGCCTCTCCATCCGCAATCGAACCAACTCAAAGTGGAACTGTTGAGGGCAATGATCGCTCGCCCGACATTGCCGTGCAAGCCTTCCATCAGGGAAGAAGACCTCAACATATGGCAAGGGTTCAACCATGGCAGAGGATGCACCAATGCCTCTATCTCCTTCTCCCTTCAAAGAATCCATATTGTTTTGCGCTCCGTCGCCCACCGTCTCGACACACGGCTGATCCCTCTTGCCTTCACCAACTTTTTCTTTATCAAGGTTCTTTTTTTTTGCCTTAGCTCTTCCAACCTTCTTCTCATCCACTTTGTTTTCATTCTGATCAGGCTCTTCAAACATGCCTTCCAACTTCTTTCTTAGGTGCGGATTCGCTAATTTTGGTGTCTCCACTTGGGCCATATTGCATGAGCATGGAGAAGGCTGATTCTCCGTTTGCTTTAACTCCTTCTCCCTTAGCCGAGGGCTACAACGAGGAACTTTTATAGGCGAAGCCTCCCCCGTGCCCCTCCCGAGATCTGACCCATGCTTCTTTCCAACTAGATTCTTTGCCTGCGCCTCTTGATGTGGCCTTCTTGGCGCCATAATTTTTCCTGTGGGGATCACCATACAATGAACGTTTTATTGTAAGAAACACCAACAACCATTCATCATAGCATGGCAACATGCTTGCAAGCACCATAACGGACAAGTAGGACGACTCATGTTGGCAAAAATATGTATGAAGCAGAAGGCATCGGGACACAACTCTCTCTCTGTCTCTCTCTCTCTTCCACACACACACACAAACCTGTTGCCCGGTTCTCTACAAAATTGTTGTTGTCCGTGGGCTCATAGAGAGAGTGTGTGTGTGTGTGTGTGATGCAACATGACAAGCAACAGACGATAAAAACATATTTTCTTGGAGGTGGTTTTGGGGCGGTGTCTCTCTCTCTCTCTCACACACACACACACACACACCTGGTGATCCCGCCTACCGTCCCAATATGTACCTGTGCCAAAATCTCCACCTGGCTCCAATCTTCGTCTGTGTAGATTGGTCTAGAGGCCCCAGATGGCTCGTCTAACGCAATGCAGGCCCTCCCCTAGGCCCTCTCGCATTAGCTAGCAGCAAAACTCCCTCTGCTTGAATGCCCTAAACGCAGTCACTCACCCCCCATCCTCGGGATTCCATCCGCATGCATGCAACATACGAGATATCATGAAGTGCAGGCCGCCCACCTCAGCCCACCCCCACCACCATTTGGCACCTGGGACTCCACCTCAGCCCATTCGTGCCACGTTTCCTGTCCATACCACCCTCCCGTCCGAGTTTACCTCCCGGCGCCCCCGTTTACCAAAACCCGTCCAAGTTTACTTTTTTTTGCCACGTGTAGCGCCCCGATGCCATCAATCACCGCCCCCCACTTCCGCGCCCTTGATCCCACCGCCTGAGCTTCCTTATAGCTCCAGTGCCCCTTAGTGCTGAGGTACAGCGCCCAATATTCTCCTTGCTTGTTGTGAACCTTGTCACGGGCTCTTATCAAAAGTTGTGTGGCCCGCCCTTAAAACATCACCAAGAGCTGGCCAATTGGGAATCCTGCAGAGGAAACGCGCTTCAAATCTTCATGTAGCCTTTGCCAGACAATATTGATTACAGAGTCTTTCTGCAATTTGCTGAATGTGACGAGTTTCTCGGGCCTCTAGAGATTTACGACTCGTAGTGGGCGATAGAAGGCTGGAAACTCTTGTGGTGGTGGTTGTGAAGCGAAGAGTGCGATTGTTGCAGATATATTTGACGGGGCAGATTTACTCCGGTTTGAGGAGGACCCCCATGTTTTGTTTTCCTACAAAATTGACTCTAATGAATGGAGTGTAGTGAAAACAAAGTTCTCAGCAGATGTATATGATGAAATGGGTGGAGAGGATGGGTCTTTCTAGCTCAAGTCAAGTGGTTGTCAGGTATTTTATTTATGCGAGCTTTCAATATTGAGCTTTTACAATTGGAACTGTTTTTTTGAGCTTTTGAATCGTGATTTTACACAATGATATCTTTAAGTATCATTGTGTAGTGAAAAAACTTAAAACCCCATAGTACAATCCTTCAACTACCAAACACTTTTTAAAAATATGGAAGCAAAACAATGCTTATGCAAAATGAAACTTTATAAAAAAGCACCATTTGTATGTATTTATAAAACATGATTCTCAAAAAATTTGCCAGAGTCTCCTTTGTATAGAGACCTCTTCATATAAAAAACTATACACCCTTTCTTGGGCTCCCACATGGGATTTTCTTCACATAAACTCTTATTTCCATCACTTTAACGATTTTGTTATCTCACAAACATCAACACACAAGCCAATGGTGTCAACATAATCTAACTACATAGGAAAGTTTCAATCAAAGTCATCTCCACATCATGTGGCCATCATGTACCAAACAAGCACAAAAGAAACATCCAAATGAAATGCATGAAGCATACCAAAATACCATGTCAATGTCATATGGCTACGATGTACATAAAAACATAAATCAAAACATCAAGATGTATATTGTTAGAATAGTATTTCCTCAACCAAGTGTGCATCCGCAATCGACATCTTACGGGTCCACATGTGTTGGACGGAGCGACTCACACACCAATGAAGTGCATGCAAACACTACCTAGATCAACATAATGTCAATCGAGGACACAGATGACACGATAAGCACACGGAGGAAATCTCTTAAGCTTGTCAGGCTGAGACCATCCTACACATACAACACTCTAGAAGGTCAACTAAACCACAATCAAAAACCTCACTGCTCTCAGCTACACCACCTAGCCACATACACACATACAGGAGGTAACTCACCTAATCATGGAAGATTCGTACGAAACTTAAGGAACACCATCCCCTCACTAGGATACACCTGTCCCTAAGCTTCTACACTCAAAACCCTCGCTCAAAACCCATTGCGGAAAACGCGTAGGATGACAGAGCAAATTTTTGAAAGTGTCCGAAACTAAAATTTATGAGTACCTATGCGTAGCTTATGTCGCCACGATTCTATAGACTACTAGAACGCAGAAAACAGACATCGTTTGATACACTTACGGCCACAAATAGCTTGTAGATGCGTCGGAGTGTGCGCTTCGTCTTGCGTGGAATGCTTGGCGTTGTCGCGTAGCTCTCCTCGAGCCTACAGCAATGGTGGAGTCGGATCTCCAATGTATTGAGCAAGCCGGGCGCAGCGAGAGGATAAAGCTCACGCTCACTCTCTTTCTCTCTCACACACAGTAGATCGCAGCACTAAAGTTTTGATTATGAAAAAAGTCTTCTTTTACAAAATGACCTAGTTACCTTATATACTAAGGCTACCTTAGGTTTAACAAAAAATGGGGTTGAAAGGGTCAAATGGCTTTGTATTTACAATCTGGAAGTTCCATTGCACCCCGGCTTCTGAAACTAGAATAACTACTCATTACAAATGACATTTATAGCCATAATCCGCAGCATATCATAACTCGCAAAAGATAAGACTTTGGTACGAAACTTGAGTTATGTCATGTTGTTGACCCAGCGGTCAAAATTCCCCCCTTCCGCATTCATGTCGTCCCCGACATGACCTGATTGTCGATGGTGATGTGTTCTTTGTTGTCGTTTTGGCTTTATCTGTTGCACTGCTTGTAACTTTGTCGAACCACAACAAGAACTATGATCCATTAGAGCGGACATCGATCATCATAACCATTCATCCTTTGAGATCCTCTGATTAATTTTATGTCTGCTCTTCTTCATTGGGGACTTCTTTGTTCCTGTGCAATCATGTTGTTAGTGTTGTCTGCAGCTTTGTCATTGTAGGCCATTCTTCGACTCGCCATTGAGGAGAAGTATGCTATGATCTAAAATTGGTGCTCCAATTCATTTGTCAATTGATTTGAGTAGCATTTTCTTATTGTTGATGTAGAAGGAATATGTACAAGAGGATGGTGATAGGTGTCTTTAGATTAGGGTCTAAAACCTGGATGACCAAAGGAAAAAAAATCGGTGGGAAAAAAATGCCTTTGGTATACGCTCTTATTGGAGTTGAGCAGTTGAACGTAAAGTACATGTTCATGAAATGTGAGTGCGTGGGTGAAACACGGAAAGAGTGTCCGATGCAAGTGCCAATTATGGGACACTCTATATGGATATGAGAAATTTGTCAACAAAAGCATGCAATGTGAAAGAAGGAGATGATGGGTGTTTCGAGGAATAAATGTATCACGTGTGACATCAAAAGATGTCTCAATAGCTTCCACCTTTCCAAGAAGGGTTTTCGATGTAGAAGTTTCTCCACTCGTATCTCACTATGCTCAGTACGTGAGTGTCTTTTGGACCTTCTCCTTCACTTCACTAGACTTAAGTACTTAAACTTCGACTCTTTTGCTCACCTATACTAGCATGAGCGACACAACGTAAATATGCTCAACTCTTCCAGCTTGAGCAGTACCTATAATAACTAAGACGCTTAGACCACAGAGAATATTACTTGAAGCTTTGGGACTAACACCTCACTCATTTTGTGGCTTAGCTACTCGACTCTGACTTTTATGACTTGTCGGTTGCATGTTAACACTGCTTTGTGACAAGTTCTTCCGCTGTTGTAGTGGCTGCTGAGACATACTTCGTGAATTTTCATCGTTTTCCTGCACCTTCTTCTCTTTGTAGTGATGAGGCCTCTCGTTAGTCTTTTCTTCATGTGGATTATGGATTTTTTTATTTTTTCTTAATAATCAACAAATAAAATCTTTAAAAAAAACTTAACAAAAGAAAAATCATTCAAATAAAAATCTAAATGCTATGTACACTATACACATGTCCCTAGGGGCTCATATATAATTTTTGTCCCCATACTCCTCTGTAACACTACTATGAGGGCATATACTCGAAATTTCGTCAAAAATTTATCACAATAAAACGCAAAAATTCAATGCATCTCACAAAAAATTGCCCTCTAATAGTCATAATGTTGGGTCCGCATTCAGAATGCCTCCCCCCTTCCTATTTGGAGTCATCCTTTACGACAGGGTATCGCAAAGGGTATGTGTTGTGCTTGGGCAATTAAAAGTCGTGCCTATGCAGGCCTTGTAATGTAGCCCTATTATGCATACACAGTCAATGCATGGAAAAGATTTATGTTGTGCAAGATGTGGGTATAAACAATTTGCGTATTGGAATTTGTTGGCGAGGCTTCCTATTCTAAGGAATGCAATGGTCTTTGAAGCTCCTGTATCGTTGCTTGATTGAAGCGACTTGCTCTCTTCTAACTGTACTGTAATCGTAGGAAGAATTGTAAGAATTCAAGCGGCGATGCACTAACAGCAGTTTTGTTGTTCTTCTTTGGGACCCATTTCTTTGCGATTATTGGTTGTTTTGTTGCTGTCTCTCGTTTGGGAACCCATACTTGCCCGTGCTTTGTTTGTGTTTGAAGAGACTTCTTTGGGATCCACCTTTTTGTTGTGTGAGTCAACAGTGGTCTTTGCTTCAACCCTTGTACGCTTGGTTGGTGATGGGATTCAAGCTTTGAAAGTTGATAATGTGGTTGTTTTGGAATCCAAATGAATTCCTGACTTTTTCGTGCTTGAATCATCTTCTTTGGAGCCCAAAACTGAGTTGTGAAAGCTTGCGACTTTGTGATATTCTTACCCGTTCATGCACGCTTTCCTTGTTTTTGTTTTGGTGTTGGATCTTGTGATTTGTCATTAGAGATCTTTGTCTTCTTGATCCATATCTGTTTTTGGCCGATCTGGCTTTTTGGTATCCAAATTTGTCGAGCTTTTTGGCTTTGACCTGTTGTCCTGTTCTTTTGAGCTGTCATGGTTGTTGCTGAAGGGGTTGGTGATAGTGATGGCCTGAGTTGATGATAGGGGATGTTGTAAGATTCATCACTATCGCTACTATCCTCAGCAAGGTTGACTTCTTGTACTTTCCCTTGATTTTTTGGTTGGTAGTGGAAAGTTACTGTCTGTTTCCTCGTTGGTGGTAGTTTCTTAGAGGACTTTTCTAGCCCATTGATTAGAGCATTGTTAGCTCATTGCTCTGGTCGTATTCCTCCTAGCTGAGTCTTTGCATCCTTATTAGGAGCCATGTATGAGGATTCTTGTGGTGGCTGTGTCTTCACCTAGGACTTTGGAATCCACTTTTGATGCACTTTATTCGTGTAGCGATGACATTGATTCCCGGGTCGTTGATCTTCTTGAAGCTCAAAGTGTTCTACAGAGTCATAGAACTCATCGTCTTCTTCATCTTTTGATTCTCCACATTTCTTTGTTTGCTCCTTATGTCAAGAGCTTGTTGATGTCTGGTTCTCTTCATTTTCCTGGATTACACTCACTGCAAAATAAGGAACGACATCATAGCCATTTTCATCACAAAACTTTGTTGTGGGGGCATCCTCCACGGCTCACACGTCCGGAGTAGCCAAGATGTGTTCCCATCCAAAAGGCTCTAACTCTTCTTCAGGAAATGGTTTTGGGATATAGTCCATATCCTCTATAACCTGCTCTAGGATACATTCCTCACGTTTCAAGCTACCACATTGTGAATCTCCACACATCCATAGGTCTTTAGGATTACCTAACCAAGCTGGAAGTTTTGATCCTGCTACTGTGGCGGAATCAAACTCCTCAACCGGTGTTCTCGTCACATCCCTATAGCTATGGTCCCTCAAGTTTATCTTTGTTATGGTTTCCATATGTCTCAGGTATATATGGTCATAACCCCAATCTTGGACCATTTTCAATTGTCGCATGAATGGTCTTCCCAGAATGATGTCATAGTTGTTCTTCTTGCCAAAGTCAACAACAGAAAAAGTGTTCATATTCAATGCCACGAGAAGTAACAAGTACTTTTTCTAGCAGTCCTAGGGGCTTTTCCTTGTGTCCGTCTGCAAGCTGTAGGGTCATTCGTGTGGATCTCAAGGCAGGTTTTTTCCACTTTTTCCAAACCTCTTTGGTTGCAATGGCCACACCAGCTCCACTGTCAAGGATTGCCATGGTTTTTACATTATTGAATTCCACAGGAAGGGTGGTGTTTCCTTCTTCTCCCTTGTAATACTCGCCTACCTTGTTTAATGGCACTGTCCTAGTATTTAGTTGAGGCATTTCAAGCTCTTTGATGCCTTCCTCGATTTGAGTCATTGGGGTTTTTACACCAAATTTCTCTAGACATTTACCCACATATTAGCCCACATGTTTGGTCTTATTCTGAGCAAATCGGCTAACATTATTGTACAGGTGACTGGGGTAGATAGAATATCTACTAGCCCCTTTGAATCGATGGCCTTTTTGGGAGACAGTCTCTGTGATGGGACTGCAACCACATCTAACTTGGTCTCGTACTCTCCCATGTAGGACGGTAGTGTTCTTAGCGAATGGGGTTGACTATCCATAGATTGTACAGATCCTTTGTCGCCCCAATACGATCGCACGTCTAGATTCATTTGAGATCCAGTCTCAAATTCCTCTATTGGTGGTAGAAACACTCCTCGTTCATCACAAGTCTTGTCTACTCGTCTTCTTAGGTCATCGGTTCATTGGCCTCTCTGACTTGTTTCCACAATTCGTCAAGACCATCTATCTCTTTGCAATCTTCAGGTATAGCTTGGTGAAATCCCTCGGAAGAGTTATCCGTGGTATTCAGTACTATCCTTGGTTCTAATGCTGGGTCTTTGAGGTTTGATCTGTGCTCATGACTAGAGTCTGGCTCTTTTAGTTCCTGGTTTGGTGGGATTACTTGTGTAGGCATGACACGGATCACATTCTCAGGTTTTGCAACTGGTGGTTCTAGTAAAGCTTGGGCTGATTGAATCATTTTTCGGCACATTTCAAACCTTTGCTTTTCTAGTTCCGCATAGGGATGTGTCATCCACCTATGTTCTTGGGTTTGGTTGTTTTTGAGCCTCACATCATAGGCTTTCAAGAGGGCATCTAATGTCTCATTAACCTTCTTTGCCAACACAGATCCTCCTCAACTAGCACTTCTCGGTTTCTCATCCGTGGATGGTTCTTCTAGAGGTTTAACCATCTGTGTAAGAGAAGGTGCCTCCTTTTCCTCATGTTGTTCTATCTTCTCCTCACCTTTGGTAAGCTTCTCAGCTAGGGATTTTTGCTATCGTTTCCTGCGTGCTTTCATCCTAGTCTTTCTAGCTTTCCAACTATTTTGTTTGCTCTTGGTTTTCTGACTAGGTACGTCTATCTTTGGTCCATTATTTGTCTTTGGACTCATGTCACTTTCCGTGTTCTTTGTCTCTGGATTCTCATCAGCTTTCTTTTGAGCTTGTGCTCTCGTAACCACTTGAATTGGTACGACATTTTCATTTTCTGAGCTACTAGGTAGCTGAACAATCCTTGATACATTTGTCGTGATTTTCCTAATTTGGTTTGGTTTTTTTGGGCAATCGGGAATCAAGTGAGTGATGCCACACTCAAGACAATAGGCATTTACTTCAGTGATCTCCATTTGAGGACATTGTTTGACCAAGTGGTTGTCACGACTTTTGTGACAATTTGTCTCTGGTTGAGGAGATTCTTTTAGCATTTCCTCTTGGCTATAACCAAGCTTTGACCTAGATAAGCCGCTATTTGCAATGAATCGCAATGTCCTTTCGTCCATTTCATACCTTCTTTCTTTCGACTGAAACCCAGGAGGTGGAGGTTGTACCGGCCTCACCACTCCATGTGTTTCTCTCACATTTTGTTGCTCCGAAGGGTAGTACTCACTTTGGTTGCTATACCACATTGTAGCTGGTACTAGCGTTGGTTTATTTGATTCTTCCATCATTGGCATGTATCTCATGTCTACCTGCATTCTAGCACTTGGCAGCGGAGGTTGTTGTCCTAAGACAAGCTATGGCCTTAAAACTCCTACTGGTCCTAGCGCATTTCCCGTAATGTATCTAGGTGGAGTAGGTGCTTCTGGAACAGGTTGTACATACCTCTCCCTAGCATTTTCCATGCTATAATAACACTCTTCCCCCGTATGGTTTGTCCATTTTCTCTCAATTTCACACCACTTTTGCTCTCCCGAATCAGAGCTTACAAGAGGAATCAACCTCTTGATCAAGTCATTGATAAGCTTTTCTTGATCAATAGGCGCCGTTGGCTTGGCAATGGACTCACTTATCTGTGAAACACTGTGCTGAGAGGATGTGTCATCTCCTTGACTCTTTAAGTCCTTTTGTTTGTATGCCTCACAATTATCCACTAGATAAAGAGCTTCTTTGATCAACTCGTTTAGCGTCATCCTCCTTATCATATGCAGATCCTTTTGAAGGCCCCCATGTCTCATTCCCTGCATAAAGATCAATATCAGTCGTGCTTGTGTAGGTAATTCCGCTCTCGGACAGAGCTTAACATATATCTTGAGCCGTAATGATGCTTTGCGTACTGATTCATTCTCTTTCTGTTTGAATCTATGGATTTGCGAGACCGTGTTGTGAGCAATGCCTTTTGGCCAGAATTCTTCAATAAACTCCTCAAATAGCTCATCTAGGGTCTCAAAATCCCATTTTTTCACCGAATCGAACCATGTAGCTGCATCATCTTCTAGAGTCAATCCAAATCCCGCAAACTGTGTTGCAAAATCTAAAACTTCCTCTGGTCTAATCACTCTTCTAAAAGCCGCTACATGATCTCTCGGATCTTTATCTCTGGAGTATTTTTTGTTTACCTATTTCTGGACTTGGGATGGTCTAACTCGTCGATTGTCTACAAGTCTAACCAGAGACTCTCCCAATCCTTCCCTCGTTATCGCTCTTGAAGGGAATCCTGGTGGCTCTCTTCTTGGAATTCCTATAGGAATTCTAGTGTTTGGTGGAGGCATTTGTGGTCCTTCATTGACCAAATATCCACCTCTTTCTAGTACACTCTGTGGATTTTTTCTTTCTACAACTCTGTATTCTTGTCCATACTTGTCGACAACAATAGATTTCCATTGACAGTCAACTCCGTATGTGTAGACATATAAGAGCCTGTAATCCGTTATCTCTTCTAGGTGTGGATATGAGCACCTATAAAGATTGACCTCATTGTCGTCAATGTATCTATATAGTCCTTCACTCTCATGAACAATCATCCAAACTCTCTCAACAAGATGGGTCTTTATCAATTGCAAGTTTGGAAGATCCATTGTGGGAGGATATTCCTCTATCGTCGGGATCTCCAAGCTTGTGTAAGCTGCGTTTGAATCTAGGGTAGACATGATTTTTGGGCTTAAGAGCTTTTGCTTGGTTCAAGTAGACTTAGTCCACTGTGTTCAAGAGCTTTGGTTAGGGAAAAGTCGAAACTATGTCCAAAACCGCAACCGTTTCGTCACAATTCTCGCAAATTGTCGCTTTCAGACACCCCTAACTCACGGATGTATTTTGAGGCCTCAAACGATGTTTTTTTCAAAGTTGAACTAAATGGTTGCCGTTGGCATACATTTAGTTCAAGTTTTGCTCTAAGATCTGTAGAGCCGCTCTCAGGCTACGTTTTGATATAAAGACTTTTCCGATCTGATACCGTTTGTGAAAGTTATGGCCAAAACAGTGAAATGCAGTTTAGAGAGGTCAAAATGAGTCCAAATTCAAATTTAAAAGAAGATTTGGGATCTCTGTGAGACTGTGAACACTTCTGTATGGTCAAAATTACAGATGGACCCTAAAACTGGCCTAGAGACATCCTACGCGTAGGATGTCTATATGCCCAGAATTTAACAAAATTTGGTCCAGAGACTCCCCTTAAGTCCAGCAACACAATGGTATGATCAGAATTTCATTTGGACCTAAAAATGGCCTTGAGACATCCTACGTGTAGGATGTCTTTTTGCTCAGAATGACTTGAAATTTTCACCCTAGCCCCAAATTTGAACCACGGACTCTCCTTAAGGTGCTGATCACTGTGGTATGCTCAGAATTTTGTTTAGAGTCCAAAATCACACAGAAGACATCCTACGCGTAGGATGTCTTTTTGGCCTGTTGGACCCCAGACTTGTCCCACAGCTTCCCCTTGATGTCAGTAACCCATTGGTCTGCTTAGATTTTAATTTGGATGTCAAAAGACTACAAAACTAGCTATCCTTGCCTTTTTCAGTCAAAAACGCTAAAGTCTATTCAAAACCCAATTTTCTCACCCAAATGAGATGAAAACTCTCACATGCACTCAAAACATCATGTATAACATGCACCTGAAGTCACCCTATGGTTTGGTCTCAAAAATTATGCCTTGGGCACAATTTGGGTAGGATGTCTGGCAATTCTCGTCTTTTGGCTTTGATCTGACAAAATTTGGTCAAATTTCCACTTTCCAAGTGAAAATAGGGTAAAACCTACCTTCTAAACACACTGGTCAACTCAGAATTTCAAAATTTCCACCAGATCACACTGTAGACATCCTACGCGTAGGATGTCTACTGCTGATTTTTTGAGACTGAAGTGTCCCTGATGCATCCTTATGCTCTCAGAAAGTGCAAGTATGCTTTACAATTGCAAAAACATGCAAAAATCACTCAATTAAGCCTTTGCTGAAATTTTACATTTTCTGACTCCGCCTTTTGGCTTTTGGTCAACAAAAATAGGGAAAAACACCCAAGTCAATATGTTACTAGGGTAAAACCTACCCTTTGAACCCACTCGTGCAGTCAAAATTTTCACATTTGGTTTCCACAACCCCCTTGAGACATCCTACGCGTAGGATGTCTATGTTTACAGAATTGCAGGTTTTCTTCACAGAACCCTTGCAAATGCTCTTTTATATGCACATCATCAAACAGTCATACAAAAAACATCCACAAAAGCTTGTTTAATGCATTTTTACCCTCAAAAGCATACTTTTCCGTGATTTCAAATGCAATCAAGCACTTTAGCAAATAATTCAGTGATGAATAGCTCTAGATCAGAATCGGATCACTTACCTAAAGCTACTCCTACAAATCATATGGGGTTTTGCATCTATGAGTAGAAAAACGCTTCACTACCACACACGGACTAGTAAACCCTTTTATCACCTCACAAATCACTCGACCACCAACAACTACTCTAATCCACAGATCCTAACTAAACCTATCTAGTAGCAGACCCTCGGCAAGACACACGCTTCCTGGCTATCCACTTGATCACGGAATATCCTCTTCCGGATCCACTTAAGAAAAACGCTTTCTTTAGCCGAAACTAAATCTAGCAACCATCACACGAGTGTTAGTAGGAAACCTACTAAGGTCCTTGTGTCCCCGGCAACGGCGCCAATGTTGGACGGAGCGACTCACACACCCATGAAGTGCATGCAAACACTACCTAGATCAACATAATGTCAATCGAGGACACATATGACACGATAGGCACACGAAGGAAATCTCTTAAGTTTGCCAGGCTGAGACCATCCTACACATACAACACTCTGGAAGGCCAACTAAACCACAATCAAGAACTTCACTGCTCTCAACTACACCACCTAGCCACATACACACATACGGAAGGTAACTCACCTAATCATGGCAGATTCGTACGAAACTTAAGGAACACCATCCCCTCACTAGGATACACCTGTCCCTAAGCTTCTACACTCAAAACCCTCACTCAAAACCCATCTGCGGAAAATGCGTAGGATCTCCAATGTGTTGAGCGAGCCGGGCGCAATGAGAGGATAAAGCTCACGCTCACTCTCTTTCTCTTTCACACACAGTAGACCGCAGCGCTAAAGTTTTGATTATGAAAAAAAGTCTTCCTTACAAAATGACCTAGGTACCTTATATACTAAGGCTACCTTAGGTTTAACCAAAAAATGGGGTTGAAAGGGTCAAATGGCTTTGTATTTACAATTTGGAAGTGCCATTGCACCCCGGCTTCTGAAACTAGAATAACTACTCATTACAAATGATGTTTATAGCCATAATCTGCAGCATTTCATAACTCGCAAAAGATAAGACTTTGGTACGAAACTTGAGTTATGTTGTGTTGTTGACCCAGCGGTTCAACAACATGCAATGTCGGTCAAACATCTTTCATATAGCACATCATCTAGCTCTAGACACATGCAATGCCTCATATCTCCACAGAAGTTCGGTCCAAACCACCACACCCTGCAAACAAGTCCAAAACATAGTCATGAGGCTCAGTAAATGTTGCCAGCAACCTAACCATATAAAAAGTAAATTAGAAAACTAATGCAAACACATATTTACCATAACATTCACTAGTATCATACTTTGGACTAATCTTACCAAAAGAACAAAGAAGACCGCTCTGCCACGTTTCTAAGAATAACACCATCAATCTCAATGGAGAAGAGTACATCATCTATCATGTAGCTACAATTCACTGGAAATAATCTCTCGACAATTTTCTCCCCTGTCTCTCTATCATTGTGTGGCATAGGATGGACAATACAATACGAAAGACACATGGTAAGATCAAGTACCTGCATACATAAATAATTCAAAGAATGAATTTCATAGCTACAATGTTTTTAGTTAGGAAGTTAAACTATAAAACTAAGTTTGTTATCTCACCGCCTCTCTAGTGAGTGGATGTCAATATACCTTCTTGTTACATATAAAGGTCTATGTATGTAAGAGCACAAGTCCTACCTTTGTTGCATCTGCAATAAAATCTCCAATATGCTCGGTCATGCACATGGTGACTAAAAACCCCTCATCGGCCAAAAATTGATGAGCCACATCCATGCACCTTGTCACTAGAGCCTTGGAAAATGTGTTCGGCTTGGGAACACTCATGTCCTCTACAAAAGTGAATGATGACATGTAAGCATACAACCATATTTAGTTGTAGGTATATCCCAAAGAAAAGTCACTTACCCAATGGGATTGGTCCTAGAACAAAACTCGTAGGAAGATAAACATAGCAACCTCACAACAAGGAACACCATCTTTGCTATATAGATTTGTATTCTGTGTCGCAAAAAAATTGTTAATGCTACAAGAAAACCAAACATGAATCATGTTCAAAATCATAGAACAACGCAAGAAGAAAATGAAAATAAGTAAGTACAACGGAAATGTACCTATCAAGGGCAAACTTATCAATTTGTGATATATCCACAAACAAAACATCTACAACGGTTTGGTAATGGAACCCTGCAAGCATTATCCAAATTAGCTTTGAATTAGGAAATATGGAAGATAGATTTGCTAACAATTTTATTAAACTTACCAATAGATCGTGTGCAAGTGAAGACTCTGCAACAAACAAAGTAGTGTGCACTAATGAGGATGTAGTGGGCACATTAGAAGAGGGTACATATGGGGTATAGTGGTTTCCAAAGAGGACATGCCGGGATCTGTAGATGGCACAATGAGAGGCATCAAAGAAGTAGTGGGTATCCTTGATGTACTTGGAGGCTCCATTTTTCGTTTACCCTTCTTGAGTACATTGCTTGCTAGTGGAGTACTTTGAGAGCCACTCTCAACGGTGTTTTGACTAACTCCATGAGAAACAGGAGGGAGAGACTCTTCTTGTGTCTCCTTTAAGTACTCATCACTCTCATTTTGAAACCCTTTACTCAAAAACCATATAGCACAATATCACATAAATTAGCACTAAAGCAAGACATATACATTGTCAAAAGAAAAGAGCCACAAGTGTTAAGGTACTTACTCTTCCATAATTCAGACTCTTGCTTTGGAATAACTCCTAGTGGATAATCCAACCACCAAGGACAAACATTGGCTTCCCACGTTGTTAGATTCCTTTCAATCAAAGAGGTAGAGAACATTGTATTCTCATCACGCATATTAATCCACTCTCTAGTGAATAATGAGGCTTCATTCAATTCATGCATCTCAATGCATTGCATAACCCATCTACAAAATTTTAGGGCATCATCCACTTTGAAAAGCACATACATGCAATAATGTAATAGATGAAATGCATCCAAACAAAACAAAACGCCAGAGTCTCCTTTGTATGGAGTACACTTTTTCAAAATAAACCATAAACCCTGTCTTGGGCTCCAACAAGGGATTTAAGTGTTTTCAACATAGACATTATACATGCGCATATTGTCCAAAAACCCTCCACCCCATATCGGGCTTCCATAGGGAAATTAAGGTCTTTTTGTAAACATGAAATGATATTTCATCAATCTCAAAATGACCCACTGTCACCAAACTATGGCAAAAAAATGAAATACTCTTTTTTTGCAGAGAGTACAAGTGGAAGATGCAAACATGTAAATCCTCTCTTAGCCGACAACACAAGCTCCGACATCTTCTCACTAGAGTCGAAAGACTTCACTGCATTCATTAGATAAATAAAAGCCTACATACATAGTAACAATCAAAATACTCACTCAACTTGATCTTGTGTAATTAACACATGTCTATAATCCATTAAAAACAATGGTCAAATGTCTACCTGCAAAATATAATTTTCAAGGCTCATCTTGTAGAATAGGTCAAAAGAATTTGGACTCAGTGGTGGACCTTCTACTTTGCATCCTTTCAATCATAAGTGTAGCTTTCCCATGCAAGTGAGCCCAATAAGTCTCCTTTTCCATGTAACTTCTAAAAAGCTTGTAATCACCAAAATGAAGATATTGTGGATCCTTAGACTTAGTGAGGCTCATGAGGTGCAAAATTATCTTATTTCTACGAGCAATAAGGACAACATATCACTTAGTCATATATAAAAACAAAATGGAGCGAACACAATTACAAATGAGAAACGAATAGCTACAATACCTCTCAGGAGTAATTTTAGAGCTTGTCAAACAATAGAGCTTATCTCTGTGATCTTTAGCATTCCAGGTTTATCCCATTTAACGCTAAAAAGAAACTTGAAGAACTCATCACCATTAAGAGGATTGGCAATTGATAGGTACTTGTACCCCTATCTTTCAATTGTTCCTCTTCTACCTTTGTGGCCTTGTCAAGTCTCTTCTTCTTCTTCTCAACATCGTTTAGTCCAAGAGCATCTAGATTTGCTCTTTCTTTGGACATAAATACAATGAATTCATCTTAGTACAAAACACTGTATTGAAACCAAAATAAAATTTTGCATTAATTACCCAATATGTAGAGTAGGTATCACCTTCCACAAGTTGAGATATCAATCCACATGGAGTGTTGTACCATGGTGTAGCACCATGTTAATACTGTGCCTCCATAGTCATCTCCACCATAGCCCATTCTCTCATATCGGGTGTCAATTTTTGAAGAATAGACTCTTTATTTTCCATGCCAAATCTTTGAAACATATACACTTCATGAGTGATGTTTGGCATGACATGTACCATAGAAATTCTACAAAAAAATATAAAACAAAGAGTTGAACACAAGCGTTGTTTGCAAAAAAAATAAAGTCAACATACTATTAACAAACTTACGCATTGGAAGTGTGTGCAAGAAGCAACTATACTTCTTTTGCTCTGGAAAACTCAAGGAATTGGCAACGAATACTAACATGGTATTGACGAGTTTTTGAATACTCTATCACAAAAGTAATAATCATCATTTGTAAAAACAAAGCTTTACAAAAAAAGAGTGAAAAAGGTGGAAGATCTCACTTTCTTTGATTCTCTTCCACCATGTTTTTAGCTTATGGTTGCCATCCCATACCAGATTTTGTTTCCCTTTGAGCTCCTGCCACTCTCTACCAAGTTCTCTCTCAAACTCAACATTTCTTTCTCACCAAAGTGGTCCCTATTCCTCCAAATCCGCTGCGGTCACGGGAATGGTATCTCCTCTAGAATCCCCAGTGGACATAATAAAATGCCCCAATAGAATGAAAAAAGAAAATGAGCCATTCTACATCATATCTAACAAACCTAACAGCCTCATGCACCATGAGTCAACAAAGTGGAAGAGGAGGAGGTAATGTCTTCTTCTTGACATAAAACTGACTTATAATATCTTTCATCAAGCCAAGTGAAATTTTCTTGCCTAGGTGTTTGGAATGCTTATTCTCCTCATCTCCTTCATGATCACTAACTTCTTCATTTTCATGAGGATCTTCAATGTGAACATTGGTCTCTGCATAGAGAAAACAAGTGACAAACATTTAATTGTCCAAAAACATATGCAATTAGAATTAGATAGTCTAAAGTATTTAATTTACAAATTTTTTGGCAGAGTCTCCTTTGTATAGAGACAACTTTTTTTAGAAAAATTAGCACACCCTATATAGGACTCTCACTTGAGATTTAAGGACCTTTTCTCCAACATAAACAAAAACAATGCTTAATATTTTCTGTAGAAACTATCAATGGTATGTATATAAAAAATGGTTCACACTTTCTTCATCTTCCACATAGTTGATTATAACCAAACTTTCTTAACAAAAATAAAACGTCCATCAAATTTAACCATCTAACATTGCAGAATTTATAACACAAACTACGTTTCAACATAAAATTATAACACACACTCATAATGTACCTGTGATCTCTACATCATCTTCGACATTGTTGGAGTCTTCATCAACTTGAGCCTCATCATCAATAAAAACACACCTTTTGAGAATCCTATTTTTTTTATTGGGTGGAGTGTCCAAATGTCGGACTTGTGATGATGCCTCCTGATTGATAGTTCCCTCCTGATTGATAGTTCCCTTTGGTATACAACCGGATCTTAGATTCATGCTCACTTAACGGTTGCTAAAGAGAGACTGGAGGTTTTCTTTTCTTGCTATCCCTTTTTGGTTCCATTATCTACAAAACACATATTATATAGTTTTTAGTTTATATAAGACAAATAATTTGCAGTTAGGTACATATTACATAAAGTAGACTACCTACTACTTCAAAAAAATACTTTAGAATGTAGATTATAGTATATAACACTATATGTGGTATACTATAATATGTATTAAGTAGTATATAAGACTATATGTAGTATGCAATATATATAATATATGTAGTATAAAATATATATACTATATGTAGTGTGCTCACTTTTTACCTTTTTTATGTGGTATCCTATATATAGTCCATTTTTTATTATATATTCTATACTATGTATTATACATATTAAATTATATAGTATATATTCTACATTATACATATAATATCTACTCTATGAAGTACTATGTTACATACATAGTACTCAAACGTAGTACTATATTACTCTATCCTAGAAGTATATTAGATATATATACTCTATATTATATATATATATATATATATATATATATATATATATATATATATATATATATATATATATATATATATATAGATATATAGATATAGATATAGTAATCAAAAGCGATTCACATGCAATTTCGTTCACAAGGTTCATCGATTCAACAAAAAAAGGGGGGAGGCAAAGCTCCCCCATCATCCACGCGTGCACGAATGATGGGGGAGCTCTGCATCCCCCTTTTTTTTGTCGAATCGATGAACCTTGTCAAATTTGTGTTGATGTTGAGGAGTTAATACAAACATGTAATGAAATTTCTCTTGATAATCAATAGATGTAATGCCGTTCAATGCAAAAAAAATGGGGAGGATAGGGGGAAGGGGGCTCTGTCCCCTCCCTTTTTTTTCAATTTTGAGATTATATCTATTGATTATCAAGTTTTTGCTTTTATTGGCTCTAAGCGGACTGTTTTGAAGCGTCGGAACAACATTAGAGAGAGAGAGAGAGAGAGAGAGAGAGAGAGAGAGAGAGAGAGAGAGAGAGAGAGAGAGAGAGAGAGAGAGAGAGAGAGAGAGAGAGAGAGAGAGAGAGAGAGAGAGGGAGGGAAGACATCATCGCTATGCACGCACAAGAGAGAGAGATGGTAGTAGATGTGATAGCTCGAGCAGGTAAAATATGTTTCAAGAGAAGAATGCTTCAACCCTAAGATTTGAGATTCACATTATGTACGGACAAAGATTAAACTAACTAAAACCAAACTCGACCTGACTAGTATATAATTACATTATACATAATATGTTAAGTATATATTACAAACATAGCTATATAATACTAGTATATTATATCTTATAGTATATATACATATAATATATAGTATATAATATACGCTATCATATAGTATATATACATTAATGTATAGTATATAATATATAATTATGTTAAGTATATTAATATATATATGTACAATATATAGTGTATCTACGTTAATATATAGTATATAATATAGTATACGTATATTAGTATATGTCATATAGAGTTATAAAATATTAGTACATGTGTAAGACTAGTGGAAGCTAGACTTGGGATCCTCCTCCCAACCCCCCATAATATAGGCCCTTGCCCTAGACGGATCCCCTGTCCACACTGTCTAGCCTGGCCCCTGGCCGAAGTCCATGACCACCCTAGTCCTTAGGTTACAGGACCCTTGTCCTGACATTACTCCCCCCTTGGAGAAGCGTTTTCTTCCGCGAAAACACAAGTGGTGGTATCTTCATAAGAACACTAATGTCTTCTACCGTAACATCCCTCATGGATCCAACGGTTTATTTGAGCGAAACCCGGGTCAGTAGGAGGTTCAATGAAACCAAGAGTAACATCTTGATTTTCTACATTGTTATCCATTTGTAAACATCCGATAGTATCGGTTCCTATCCAAACATGGTGTGTAGACTCCATTTAGAACAGTCATGAGCATGGTAAACGAGTTTATCACAACAAAGATGTACCAAAAAAAGTACCTCTTGTCACTTTCCATGAAAGTAACTTGCTGACATAACTCATCAACCAAGTTTAAGTCCTTGACTTGTTCCCAATTTTCATCATCAGTAAACAACCCCACCCTAACGAGTGTTCAAGGTTGAGAACCTGACTTATACATGAAGAGACTACCTATTCGCAACATGCATTAACTGATAGTAAGTAAACTCCAAGAAGAGCAATAAATGCTTATTAATTGGATTACTTGGTGCTAATGTACGCACTTTGCATATCCTTTTAGCCCAAGGTTACACTTTGTAATCTGCCAATCCCCTTGGATACTGACAGTACTGAGGTGTGTTTCCCCCACGGTTTACAGACAGTCTTCCCAGACGATTGGTAAATGGGGAATCACAATAGCGTATAACATTGTTGAGGAATCAACAATGTCTGGAACAACCGTCGTGGTTAACTTGAAAAATCCACAAACACCCAAACCGAGTCATGACCTCTATGGGTGATTAGTAGACCCAAAGTAATCTCATAGAGATAGTGCACATAGAGTGAAAAATGCTTCATAAGCAACAACTGAAGGAATATACATGCCGTTCCAAATCAGCGTTTGCTAAACACTAGGGCCCATAACACCTAGTGTGCATGCATTTAGCAAGAAACAGATCCGAACCTGTATATCCATGGTGATCTTTTCCAATACTTATGGAAAATGTGATGCGCGTAGCACACATTAAAAAAGAATGTAAATAATCTTGAAAAGAAACTAAATATTTTCAGTTGCAATCTTTGCAAGCCTTGTTGAAATGTCTGAATGGCAATAGAAGGTGAAACATTGATCACTTCTAGGTACAGACAATGAAACTTTTTCATTAACCACTTATGTTGCTATATGTATAAACAACCATATGTAATGTTGTTTAGAAATACTTGTAGCTAAACAAGTCATTCTAAGTATCCGACAATTGTTGGCCACTGAAATTGCTCCTGATACGTCGTGCTGAAAATGGTCGAGAAAACAGATGTGACCAGCACCTAGGGACTTTGTCGTGACACATATTTGAAATAGGGGGTGCCAGTGTCAGTCCCAGAGACTCATATTCGCCACATGTGGAATATGTCTCAACTAAGGATGCCTAAAAAAAGAACATCCTTCAAGTACAAGATGTACTTGTGTGTGGAGGTAACTCTAAACACTCTGCGGCAAGAGTGAGAGGGACCCTCATTCATTGCTCCACACTGGCTAAACCGAACTCCTTGAGTTCCTAGACCATGTTGTATCCCATGTGACAACATGTGTCAAATTGAACCCTACAAGTAGGTTCGTAACAGCATAAGGCAGAAAGATAGATTGGACACTTGGCCCAAAATACTTTGTGCCGACATGCCCTTGGCATGGCTGTGTAACATTCAAGCGTACTTATACGTCTTGAAAAACCAAGCAAAGCATACTAAAAATGGAATAACACCAAGTCAATAGATGTGTACCTAGAGATTTGAACCTAATGTTCACTTACCCGTATTCAAATGGAGAGGAGTACGTCCCCTACCTGAAAAAAAAATAGCATTGCACTGGGAACCCTGGGTGTTGCCTTTGCAATCCAAGCCCTTGGCTTAGAATCTATGTAGTGAAACCCCTTGGTAAGACTCTTTGTAGAAACTGCTCAACTAGCAGATAACGGTAACCAACATAGTCACCCGTGTACAGAATGATTAGAATCAATGTGAAAAGTGTGTTCGTCCACTATCGCGTGGTAGGTTGCGGAATTCTTTCCTTGAAAGTATAACTGGGAGAGATCAATTGTGATCCTCAATGCAGATCAAACTGTGATCCTTAATGCCTATGGGGTGATGTAGCAATCACCCGGCGGGTCTTACCCCAAAACAGTATGTCTATAGAGGGAGTCGGATACCCACACAAGTGAAATGGCTAGCTCTTATGGACAGCCATGCTGTCTCAACCTATTGCTGCGTCTATACTCTGTGGTAGAGATCAACTGATGCGAGTTTAAGGTTATCTAAAACTCAACTCGAGCACCGCATTAAAACATGTAGTGCAAAATGATACTCTAAACATCCGTAATGACAAGACTCTTCCTTGTCAATTTACGTCAATGTGTACTCCACTGGGTAGAGCTGTTTGATCTTGAGAACAATCATCCAAGGAATACCAACAATTGGGTCTTACCCTAGGTTTAACAATGGCTCTTAGCCAGCATGTGTGCCTCATAGCCTTCATGGAAATTAGTGTTCAATCATCGAACCGATGAAGACTAATGTGGATGGCATATTGCCCAATTTGTAGATGAGAGTCAGAGCATCTTGGCTCAGGTGGACTCACTAGTGAAACATGTAGCAAAAGCTTCTTGTAAAGTATGCAGTATTCGTCGAGAGAAAGAAGAGGGAGAGAGAAGGACAAGAGCATGCTGGATTGAGGCAATCCCCTTATTCTAATGTGCTGTAGGCCCTTAACAAATGCTCCAGTGCAGACCATGTTTGTGTCATAGCTTATCCTATAAGCGTACATCAGTGTAATTGTACCATGCCCTCATAGAGAGAGGTACCAAAAAGTCACATCTTGACCCACTTACCTTGTATGTGATCGTGACTGTCTGAAAACAACAACAACTGATCTCATCCTTGACAAAGTAGCTAGTGCTCTAGTGGAAGCGTATACAATGATGGAGTGTCATACGTTCAGCAGAATAGTACGCCATGCATACATAGAAAAAAAGAAAATAATAAGCACTGTTGCATAAACTGTGAGCTTATATCCTTGTAGTGCTAAAGATGTGTGCCATTAGCATCGAGTTCAAGTCAATCGAGAACACCTTGGCACAGAAGAGAAGTATTGCTTCACATGAAGAAAAGAAAAGAACTTTTGTTTTTCACAGTGTGCTTCTCATAGAGTCTGCCAAAGCACTTTGCTTTGCACAACCAAGAAATCAGGTACAAAATGAAAAGGTAAAAATAGGAAAAACAAACATAACTTGAAATTAACTAACCGTGTCACACCTCTGGGAAGAGTGATCATCGTGTGAATGTGCCTCATAGCCATATAGGTTGCTAACTGTAGAAGTGTTGGATGTCCCCTTGCATGCCCTCTTGGCTGGGTTTAGTCCGATCTAGTGAGAAAAAACAGGTAGACATGTTGCCTAGTTTCCCCCCAAAGTACGTATGCTACTAGCATATTCCAAACCTGGGAAGCTTCTAGGCAATAGACCCAAAAATGCGTAAATGCTCATAGCAAACAAGTACTTATGTTAAAACAAAAGAGAATCGACCTTGTTGAACTGTCTTGAAAGACTTGCCTTACTGACTCGTAGTTCATATTGATAATCCTTTGATTTATCAACAATGTGAGTAATTAGCATAGAAAAAGTAGCTATCCCATGGCCAAAATTTGCTTGACCGAAGCAACCTTTGCTTATCAAGTGTGCATGATAAAAACTGGTGCAAGCTTAGTTCAAAGTTGTAAAAAGTAACTTACGTACCGACTTGCTTAAATTGCCATCGTCCTTGGGAGCAGACTCGTAGCCCTTTCGATATATTATGCTGATGCAGAATGTCTCATAGATGTAGAATATATATGACACCAAGAACTATTGTCTTGATCACTTTAGTGCAAAAACATGTTGCCGAGGATCCATGTCCTAGCCAAAATTTAAATCCAAACAGAGATGTCTGCCAGATTTTGGAATTGCCATCGCTAGTCGGCCCTACGGAATACGTTTACTTACAAGTAGCAAGTCTTGCTTGTACTTGCCAATTGAGGAGGATGCAGGTTTTCTAGATAATGACATGCCCTTGTTCTAGCCTCTTTAGCGACACAATCCGTGCGTGTGAATGGTTGTATATGGCATCGTATTATATCGTCTTCATGAGTAGCCATATATGGAGCCGTGCTCCGATCTTATGGTTCTTGCATGAATGCTACACCCATATACTACTTTGTGGCCGATTGAGGTTGTCGTTCCCTTGACGGTGTCGAGTAGCACTCCATATAAAAACTTAAAATTTCAACAAACAACACGATCTAAATTTGATAAAGAAAACATACCTTCAACATGAATTTGCTACTGGCACCAATCGTGTCCTGTCATACAATATGTCCGTGCCAGTAGGCATGTTTGAGGCCGGGGTGATCGGTCTACTGTTCATGCTTACTCAAAACCTTGGAGCTTATTTGCAGCCTTTCATGTTGTGCCAGTTGTTGCTTGCCAAAACTCAAGCCTTGCTCGGCTTGCTTGAATTTTCCCCACCTACTGACCCTTGGACTGACTATGTTTTACCAAGTCGTTGCTACCATGCAAACATGCCATCAATGCCATACTTTACCTTGAAGCCTTGTTTGGAATCAATTGTATCCTAATCCAAGTCCTTGACTTTGGTTTTTGGTTTACAGCCATGCATGCCTTGCATGCATGTTGGTTCGTAGCCTTGTCAAAATTGTGTTGCATATGGCACCTGTTGTGCATGCGGTCCTTAGGGCTTACACCATCTTTGCATAGGTGTGGTCAATTTGAAATTGCTATCGAATGCTCAAGAATCAGTCTCTGTAGATTTGTGAAGTTTTCTGAATTGGCGAAGCTTTAAAAATTCTGCAACCTTGAGATCCTCGTCGAACCACCCAAGAAGATGATGGGGCGGGGGGGGGGTGGGGGCGACCGCGGGCACCCCTACTTAGCTTTTTGTCTTTTTTTCCTTTTTATTGAATGGCCTAAGGTCACCATGGGCGGCCCAATCTGGGAAGGCCAAAAAAACACAAGGCTGGCTATGGCGGCAGAGGCCGTGATGATGAGCAAGAGAGAGAGAGAGAGAGAGAGAGAGAGAGAGAGAGAGAGAGAGAGAGAGAGAGAGAGAGAGAGAGAGAGAGAGAGAGAGAGAGAGAGAGAGAGAGAGAGAGAGAGAGAGAAGGAGAGCACTCTGCTGCTCCACGGCGTCGGCCTATGTGACGCGTTTTTCTCAGCACCCCCGTGCGCACTGCTGAGCCAAAGAAAGCCCGTTTTTGCCTTCCTCTCTTCTGCTCACTCCTCTTGATAGGGGCGGATCCCACGGGTGCAAGATGGGTCGACGGTGCCTGCTAAGCGGCCATGCCCGCATAGCCGAGCTTGGTGTTTTCCCTTGCTTGCATGAACATGCAAAAAAGGAGAAGTGGAGAGGACCATGCCTGCTTGAAAAAACCTGAGGCTTTGATACCAATGTAAGACTAGTGGAAGCTAGACCTGGGATCCTCCTCCCAACCCCCCATAATATAGGTCCTTGCCCTAGATGGATCCCTTGTCCACACTGTCTAGCCTGGCCCCTGGCCGAAGTCCATGACCACCCTAGTCCTTAGGTTATAGGACCCTTGTCCTGACAACATGATATTCATGTTAAATATGATATACAATAATACGATATAGTTACATCATACATAATATATTAAGTATATATTACGAACATAGTTATATATATATGTATACACGCTCTCTATAACTATAGCTAATTAATAATATAAGTCTAATATGCATTCTATATACTGTATATTACATTCATGCTATTGTATTAAATAATTATATACTATAACTATGAGTATATATTATAAGTACATGTATAACTCTATTATAAGTATAGGTATAGGTATACATATATATTATATACTATATACTCTATATTATATACATACTATTATATTAAACAAGTATATACTAAAACTGTAAGTATACATTATAGGTATAAGTATACTTTGTAGGTAATAGTATAAGTATATAAGTATATCATAACTATAAGTATAACTTTATATATATTATCTACTATACACTCTATATTATGTACGTACTATTATATTATACAAGTATATAATATAACTATATACTATATATACGTATAATTATATATGTAACTATAATATATAAGTATATATTATATCATTATAGTATAACTATAAACTAAACGTATAGTATGTGTAGTATATAGTATACCAATATATTGTACAGTATAATATAACTATATTATGTTAGTATAGTTCTATATACTATATACTTAAATCCCATATATTTAAGTATACATAAATACCATATATTCTATATATACTATGCTCATTTTAATTTTAAAGTGCTTAATTGGAGATATATAAAACTATACTCTATATATATATATATATATATATATATATATATATATATATATATATATATATATATATATATATATATATATATATATGTGTGTGTGTGTGTGTGTGTGTGTGTGTGTGTGTGTGTGTGTGTAGATATAGACACATGTATGATGTATAATTTTTAAAACATCGTATATTTTATATATACTATGTTCTAATTTTTTTAATGCGCTTATTTGGGGAGATTTTGAAAGCTTGAAAGGTTAGCACATGGATTTGACAATGGCTATGATTGTGCATATCTTAAAGACTTAATATTCCAATTCCATTTAGAACATTTTTCAATGAATGCATTAACTTCTTGCAACTGCATGCTTTTACACTTTCTTTGTACCTTATACACATTCTCTTCCTTCTCTTTTCGTCTTTTTATTTACCTTAAGTATTATTCCTCCTTGTCTGTCTCAACTACATCTACAACTATGCTTTCATGGACGATTAATGGTGCTCAAATGGATTATAAAGTCTCATTACAAAATGGAGAGCTTCTACTTAGTGAATATTTTCTTCAAAGCTTGTTGCCTCCTTCTATTAAGTTTGAAGGCTTGCAAGCAGTCGTTCAGACAGGGAGCTCAGAGTCTAAGGTCAATGTGTTGCCAAGATGGGATCATGAATATCAAAAGCATTAACTTATTGACCATAGTCTGTCCTTAGATTACCACATTCTTCATTTGGATGACTTTGTTTATGTGGCTGACGTTTTAGAAACAAGTGAAGAAGTCGGTGATTCTTATGTGTTTGCTATACCATGTAACAAAAGTTTAACTACATCACATTTAAATGTTGATATTGATGAAGGTACAGACGCAGTTGTTTTAAAGACAATGGAACTAATCAGATCACCAGAATCCTTTCAAGACACACAAGATGGGGTGGAGCATACAAGGCAAGATACATCCATTATATCATGGATGAAAGACAAAGGTAAATCATGCACGTTGTCTAAAATTTTAGAGATTTTTGGACCTCCCAAAAAGGTTGATGAGATCGCAAATTTTTATAATGGCAATGTGTGTTTCGAGCTTCCTCCAATTCAAAACAATAAAAGGATGCTCGGTATGGATTAGAAGTACGATGGTCACCTTTGGTCTTGCCTAGTATTGACCAACATGGCCATAGATGCACTGTGCGTTTGAGTTATTGTCTTGGAAGCCTTCAATGTTGCAGAGTGACATGCCCTTTTTACCTTGGTGAAAGAAGATACAGTGATGCCTTCTTTCATGGAAATTTACAAAGACAAATCACCATGGGCTACCCTGCTAGTGAAGGTAAATCTAAAATAACCTGCCACTATTGTGACTGAACGGTCACTTGTTCAAATGTTTGCAACTGTATGATCTATTATGTGATGCAAAAGGAAACAACAATAACACGTTTGGGGTCTATCTGGGAGTGCATGACCACATTCTAGAGCCAGAAACTAGAAGGGAAACTCTTCAAAAGGTGTGCAATCTTGTTAAGATAGTTTTAAAGATTGAGAAGGGGGGTCCTAGAAAAGCACAGATGTTAGTTTCTTGTCAAATGCTATTCTAATCTTTGACTAAAGAAGATGATTTAGAAGCCACTGATGTAGAGCTTAATCATTTTCTTGAGGAAATGATGC
Organism: Adiantum capillus-veneris; assembly: GCF_014529385.1. NCBI lineage: Eukaryota > Viridiplantae > Streptophyta > Polypodiopsida > Polypodiales > Pteridaceae > Adiantum > Adiantum capillus-veneris. The sequence goes on along the minus strand of NC_140952.1, from coordinate 89,326,950 downwards.
CCCTTGTTCAGAATAGGGGATTCAAAAGTATTGTGTCAAATGAGAAAGCTAAATAGGGTCAGAGTGTGTTTTTATGAACATGAGTGTGTTTTGTCCACCATTGTGTAATGATTCTTCATTGATTTTACAAAATATGATGGCTTTGTAGCTTCATATGTCCCTGCCCAAGAAGGATAACCTTTGTCGACATGTGCAATACCCTTGAGTTCCCTCACATAAGTCTCGCTTGGTTGCTCGTAGTATGAGATTAATGGCAAATTCTCTGATTTGCAAGTTATCGGACTGAGTGTATTTAACAATTGCTCAGTTCTCTTGAAATAAAGGAGGTTGTTGGCTCACTACTAGTTGAGGCCTGTCTCCCTCTTTGGCTGTGTTATTTGGGCCTATTTGGTACCTCGATGGTGGTGACAATGGTTGTACCCCCTGCGGTCCATATGGCCTTTTCCTCACATAGCTTTTGTTGTAAAAACACTAATTCATTTCATGGTTGGCCCACTTTACCTTGATTTCACACCACTTTCAAGTCACGTGGTGCATTTGTTGGTGTTGATTGTTGTCGTACGTTTGGGTTCTGTCGATAGCCTTGGTTCATTCTTGTCGTAGAAGAGGCACTTCTGGTAGTAATACCATATTAGATATTTTAAGACTTTAGAGACAATTTGTGAGTCACCAATATCTTAAAGATTTGACCATATGGACAAATCTAAGAACTAATTTTGAAGGCCAAATCCTTCCACAAGTAGTACATGAAAATTTCTTTCAAGCCATGCTTTCAAAAGTTTGGCTAAGATTTGGCCATGTGGTCAAATCCTAACCTCATTTTGAAAGTGGGAATTAGGAAATTCCTAAACTCATTAATATGGTGTTTAGTATTGTATGCATCTTTTGTTACCTCTTTGTAAGCCTTACAATTTTCAACTAGATGTACTACTTCTCTAGTGACTTGCTCAAATGTGATGCAAGCTTTTAAGTGCAGGTCCTTCTTAAGAGTTTCGTTCCTCAAGCCTTCTATAAAGAGAATTGATAATATCGCATCTTGTGGTAGCTCGTGCACAAGAGATATCTCTATGTATTGTTTAAGGTGAAGCGAAGATTTCTTCACTTTCCCCGTTTCTTTTTTCTTGAAAGTGTAGATTTGGGACACAATATTGTGTTTGATTCCCCGTTTAGAGAATTCCTCAACAAATTTGTGTAAAAGTTTCTCTATGTTTGGAAAATCTCTGCTATCAAAAGGTTGGAACCATGTCAAAGTTGTTCCTTCCAATATCAGCCCAAATCCTTCATAATGAGTGTGGAAATCCGCCACATGCTCAACTCTCAAAATTTGTTTCACGGGTGAAACATGTGCATATGGATCTCTCAATCCATTTTACTTCTTAGAAACACACTTAGTTACTTATGATGGTCACATCCATAATGTTTTGGCAACCATTTTGACAATTCCACGTTCTCTTGCAAGGACATCCTAGCCTCGTAACCCCCACTAGGAACTCTAGTTAGAGTCCTCTCTGTGGCTCTCTCCTCAGAACACACATCTCTTGATTCTATTCAGGTATCTAGAACTCACAACATATAAATGTTTTGGGAGCTTCACTGCCCCTATGAGTAGTTACTAGAACCCTTGAACCCAAGGATCCCATCAGTCTAGGAACTAAAAACTACGGTTGGCTAAATGAGTCAACAATTCTAGTTCTATCCGGACCCAATACTCCCATTTCTAGTGTGGGCTTCGACATAGTAGGTCTGAACGTGGTAAGAGTGACGTGATATTGATGGATTAGGTCTCCAAAATATGTATATCTCTCAATTTTCTTATAGTCTACTGTGGAGTATCTACGCCCATACTTGTCAAGCATGATTATATGGGTGTCTCTACCTTCAATGTATATAAAAACATACAATTTCTTGTGTTTTGACAACTCTTCAAAGTAGGGATCATCACATTTTTAATACTATTATCATACTTGTACAACCCCACATGGGTGTTGTTCGTGTTGACTCGTGTTGTCTCATTCACTCGTCTCAGTGTGGCATTTGGAATGTCCAACTTAGGTTGCTTATCTTCAGGCTCTATGTCAACTATTTCTTTTGTGCTTTTCATTCCCCCTTTGTCCACAATATAGGGATTTTGCACAACTAGATACATTATTTCCCCATCTCAAAGTATTGATCACCATTATAGTCTATATGCAAGCACTAGGTCCTTAAACTCAGTAAGTCTCTCTTTTAATTTCATGCAGTAGCGGTCCATAAAATCTTTATAAATTTTTGCACTTGTTTATTTTAAAATTGATATTTCAATTGCAACAGTTTCAGTGTAGGTGCTGGTTGGGATGGTCCTATCCCCATGTGTGTTCTCTCTTTAAAACTCACACTTTTGAATCCCTCAATCATGTAGGTATAGGATCTCTCTGAAGAAGTATCACATAGATTTTCCTCTGTGATTGGCTCTAAGGGATGAAATGGTCTCCAATTCACACTCTCTTCTATGGAAATATTGCTCACTTGGTCTCCTACATTAGGGTTTCTAATTGGGTGGAATTACCTAATCTCAAATACATCAAGAGATAGTATTCTTGTAAAACCCTGACTTGTTATCTCTTTGGCCGCTTTCAATTCTTCAACTCAAAGTCAGTTTAAGTTGAAATGCTCTAGACCATGTAATCTATGCAGTAAACACTTGGTGGCTATGAGTTTATAGCCGCTTGGTTAGCAAAAAATTCTTGAATTGACAAAACAATCACGCTTTTGGTACAAATGCTATTTTAGCTTGCAAAATTCTCAAACAAAGTCCAAATTCAATTTTAAAAAGACCATTAGGCTTCTTGCAATTTATATCTAGATATGGTACAATACAGATCTCAATATGTGACAGGGGGACATGGATCATGATCCATGTACCTTAGAGGTAGAATGTGATGAAACTTTATACACAAGTTTCCCTTGGTACCCTGACACCAACTATATGCTTGTTGTACTATTTGGACTTGATTAGGTCAGCTAGAAAACTCAAACCCTAGGTCTGACTTTTTGGTTTTTCACCTTGGAGTGTTTTTGGCTTTTTTATTGAGCTTTTTGGATTCTTTTTGGTGTTGTACTTTGGGAAGTTTTGTTTATGTTGGTCTCTCATATAGACTGAAAAAGTATTTGTCAAATTTCTTGGATGAGGCACATGGATCACGATCTATGTTCCATCACTTCTGGACTTGGAATTTGGCCAACTAATGGATTATGAAATTTATAATCTATCCCCAAAATCTTTTTGAATTTGGTTTAGTTTTGGTCAGCCAAAAGTGAAATCTCAAGTCTGTTTGAGCTGTTTTTGGCTATATTTTAGTTTTGTCTATCTTTTATTTTTGGCCCTTTTGACCACCGTTTTCAACAAGTCACAAGTGTCTCTTTGGGGAAATGTGTTTCTCTAAGTCTTAGCTACTCATTGTTCAATTATTAGCCAAAATCTTTGATGAGGTACATGGATCACGATCCATGTTTAACCTCCTTTTGACATGAAACTTTTTCAGCTTCTAGTCTTTGCTATTTTGAAGATTTTCCCCGCTTCTTTTAAGATTTGGATTACAAAAAGATGAAAATATCCAAATTTGGACTAGCTTTTGGTGATTTTTCACAATTTCCTTGATTTGAGTGTGATTTTGATTTTAACTGACTCCAAAATTTGGTTTCAGTTGTGATTGAAGTCACTATCTGCCAGATGATCTCAATTCTAATTTGCTCTATCTCAAGGGGATACCTAGGGGATTCACTCGGTATACAAAAGGACATGCCACCTGCAACAAGCAAAGAGTCTTGGAGAACCCCTATTTACAACTCTTGTGAAGTGAAAATGACACCGCTTTCTACACTTATACGACATGTAGTTACTATAACTATTATGCCTCTAACTTATATATAAGGTTTGGTACAATTTCTCACCTTCAAGTTAAAAATACCAAACTTGATGCCATACAAATTATATTTTTAAAGTCAATACCTTAATCATGTTGGCTTGTATTCTTTTTATAGGGATATGTAATGGGGTAACCACATGTAATTCACTAGCAAATAGGCAGTCTGTTTACTATAAAAAGCCTTGATTAGGTCTCCCCAATCTTAAAAAAATAAAAAGTCTTTCAAAACACATTAAATGCCTAAGTGAAGGGTGAGTCAAGGAAACAAAAAGACAAATGAAGGTGGAAAGTCAAAAGACATATGAAGGCGGAAAGTCAAAAGACCTTTTGTGTCCATATAAAGAGGTGTTCTACTTCACATTGGTATATTTGTGTTTCTCTTCTCCTTTATTTTCCCTTTAACATTTTCTTCTCTTTAAAGTGTTATTGTACTCTCTCTCTCTCTCTCTCTCTCTCTCTCTCTCTCTCTCTCAATGTTGTATATGTCCTTCTTACGCCTAGCTGATACTATTGCACATCTATGTGCTTCATCATTGCTCGTTACTGCGTTATATAAATTAGCACATCGTTTTTGTTGTTGCTAAGGAAATATTTGAATTAATAATACCTTTCAATTTTTTTGAAGCCATCAAAAATACCTATTTTCCTATTAAAAATCCTTGATTTGTATGTTTAGATGTATGTTAACAATCTCTTTCACTACCCCCAAATACCCCTTATTTTTCCCTTGAAGTATATATCACAAACACCCCCTCCCCCCCCTCTTATGGTCAAACATTGAAGGAGAAATTATTAGGGACCTACCCCTAATTATACGCTTATCAAAATTCCCAAAGAACCCCTTACCTTGCACTTACATGGTACAATAAGTTTATGATGGTGAATCCCTCGGTGGGGGGGGGGGGGGACATAGATCGCGATCCATATTTTACCACACAATCTGATGAAACTTATTAGTTTGCACCTGGTGAGTTTGTTGAGGGCCTTGAGCAACAACTTTTTGAGTTTTCACTAGTTTTTAGATCTTAACCATCAAAATTTCAAAGTGATGATCTTTTCACTCAAAATGTGGTTTTCAGCCCTTTTTTCCATGATCCTTGTAGGCCAATATAATTGTGTTGGTTTCTATCTACCCTACTCCTATGTGATGAAAAGAAACTTGAAAAAAAAGCTAACAAACCAATTTGAATTAAAGTCGTAACAAAAAATGAACTTTCAAAGAATCAAGAAAATTTGAAGAATGAAATACTTTTGGTATCTCACTCATAACTCTCTTTGCCTTGCAAGGATAGATCTAGCTAGTCCCTTGACTCTAGACTCTATTAAGCACTAAACCCACATCTAGCTGCTTTACTGCTAAAGTGTAAATGGAATGAATGACAAATCTTTGTAAAAAAAGGCTCTAAATAAGTACTAGGTAACTGACCATCTAAGGACCATTCCCCGACAATGGTACCAATGTTAGTGGATTGCCACAATGGATGTTTGTAGCATAGCTATCTAGCACTAACATAATAATGTCAATACTCAGGGTAGTGACTTGAATGGGGCATGGAGACTCTTTGAGGTTGTCATCCCTCAAGAAGTGAACCTAGCAAGCGAATGCATCAGCCTAGAAAGATAACCACCACTCCCATATCAAAAAATATGCCTATGTCCTTTTACTGCTCCAAGTCATCATACGATTTTGATGACTAAACAGACTCAGATCGTCATGAAATTTTAAGAGGAGCTATATTAGATATAGGGGGACAAGTCTAAAAATTCTGGTAGCCATCTAACAAGGTACCAAAATCACAATCCATCATGTACCGGGTCACTCAAATTGCAACAAAATAGCATAAATACGTTGTTATAAGGTCTAATAACACTTTCGTATGGTCAAAATGTCAAAATTAGTGATTGAGGCACTCAAATTTGAAGATAAGACTCACATATATGTAGTCACAAACCATAACAAATCTTGAAATGATTACACTTAAATGAAAGAGCAAGAACAAGGAACACAATTCCATTCTTGGAATTGAATTTGGATTACTGAATCATGAGAAAAATGGATTACAAGTTGGAGCAAAGCAACCGCTTTGACAATCGTACACAGAGATCTTGTTTTCTCCAAGAGATAAGCCAATAATAATCTTTTCAAACTAAGGTTTTTGAGCTTTCTACCTAGGGATTTTTAAAATGACCAATGGCCAGCTACTTGGGCTTTGAGTACATGATCAAATCTTACACCTCAAAGTTTTATAGGTTCGGCTCAAAATTACATATCCTCATTTACAAGGATTCTAAAAAAAAAAAAGATACATTACACCACAAAATATGGCTTGGACAAGGTGTGGTCAACTAGGAGGGTTCCCGCCTACTCCATCGGTAAAATGACATTGCATAGCTTTCCTTTACCCTAGAAATTGGACATGCATTTGTAAATAATGGGCCCAGGGTATTGACTAAGTTTATTGTATGGTATTGTGTGAGTGTACAATAGGGATAAAAGTTTACTATGTGTATGCAGTGTCAGATTCTAGAGAATATAATTGTTGAAGAACATGCCGCTTGGATGTATATATGCATACTATGGTCACAATTTCTGACAAGTATATCTAGACAATGATAGAATTCATGGAATCATCAGTGAGAATCTAGACCGTAACAACTTGCATACTTGAAGGTTTATAATGACCAATTTCCTAATTGGTTATTGGGAGGACATTGAAGGTGAACATGAATACGCACCAATGGTGTGTAAGGAGAACCCTACTCTGCAACCGGTCAAAGCATCCAAAGATTGGAACCAAGGAGCACAAGAAGTTATGTATTGGTTGTCTACTAGTATAGAGAACTCTTTGATTTTGCATATACAAAATACCAATTCTCCTAAGGATAAGTGGAACAATATGGTACCAGTGTTAGATGTGATAAAAAATAAGGCAAGAAAAATTTCTTAAAGATAAAGGACATATGTGAATCCCTTGCATCAATTGGTGTTACGGTTGATGATGATGGCAAGTTGGAAGCATACTTGCTAGTTTAGGACCAATAGACAAGTAGTTCAAGACCTCTATTTATAACTTTGAAACCATTCTGAGTTTAATAGATATTGTGTCATTATTCATTATGGACAAGAAGAACATTAGCCGAAGATTCATCTTCACAAAATGAAGGCAATTTGGAATAGTTCTTCTACATCAACAACAATAGAGGAAGAGGTAGAGAACATGGTGCAAGGCAAGGAGTTGGCCAATGTCATGGAAATCAGAATCAAGAAAATTATTGTATGTTTCACAATCAAAGGTAGAATGAAAGGGATATTGGACATGTCACAGTCAAGACCACTTCAAGCTTGGCTATCCACAAAGAAGATAGCAAAACAATTTAATAGGAACTAATAGAGGTGTGGATGAGCTAGAGAGATTGTTTCTTATGCATCATTTAGTAAATATTGTTTGCAAATGTATCAAGATGTGGGAATAACACATGGTACGGGGATTGGGATGCATCAAATCACATGACCAACCATGGTAAATGGTTTTGATACATGTAAACCTTGTACAATCCTAATCATGTTTGAACAAGGGATGATGCAATGCATCCTATTGCACATATAGAGAATGTGACAATGTCATTGGTAGAAGAAAAAGTAACATATTTGACTCATATATTTCATGTGTTGAACATAACAAAGAACTTGGGTTTTTTGGGCAAATGGTTGAGTAGGGTTTGTAGGTAACGTTCAATTCTAATGGCTTATATATGTAGAGGAATATAAGGCTCATTACTAAAGAAAAAATGTAGGTACAATGTTCACTCTTGTGGTAGATGTACTGAGATCAAACCTATCATGATTTAACAAGGGTCAAGAGGTGTTGTTGGAGATCTTGGCATTTGGTACAATCATATTGGATATGAAAATGTGCAAAGGTATGTAGAGGCAAGAGCTTGTGACAGCTTTGCAAGTGTTTAAAATGGTTGAAAATTCATAAGATTTAGGAGGCTTGTTAGTTTGGAAATCAAGAAAAAGCATCATATCCACATGACAAGCATGTAAGCAAGCACGCATTAGAGATAATGCATTCTGATTTGTGGGGTCTTTCAAAGACTACATCTATGGGTGGATGTAAGTTTTATGATACCTCCATTGATGATTGTACAAGGAAGTTATGGGTGTACTTCATGAAAGAGAAGCGTGAGATATTTTCTCACAATTAGAATTTCAAGGTTATGACTGAAAATCAGTCCTAGAAGTCAAATGGAGGGGACTATCCTTATCCAACAAGTTTAGAGGTTTCTTAAGAAAGTATGGAGTCCAAAGGCAATATTCATGCAAGTATACTCCACAGGTAAAATGGTATTGTTGAGAAAAACATCATGCACATTGTAGAAGCTATAATGGGCAATGATGAATGAGTGATCATACCCCATTGTCATTGTGATGAGGCAGTCTCTACAGTTCTTTACATTACAAACAAGACTTCTATTTCCATTGTACACAATATGAGAAGTAAAATGGCAAATTTTTTGATTTGGGACACCTTAGAGTATTTGAATGTATTGCTTATGTGGATGTGTGTGATGAGATGCAAACAAAGTTCGACCCAAAAGCTGAATAATGTGCGTTTATTGGGTATTCCCTCGAGAATAAAGGGTATACTTGTTACGAACCTATCATACATCAAGTGACATGGGGATTGTGAGAGTTGAATAATGCGGCTATAAAAAACGTATGTGTGCACTCACAGGTTTTGCGTGGCCTATAAGGGTCACTGGGTTCAAGTAATGATGAAAACCCATGGAGTGGTAGGTTACAAGGAAGATTAAGTCCTAAAAATTCATCAAATGCATTGAGAAAGGTTAAAGAATATATTGATGATGAATCAAGGATGAAAAATTTGAGTGCAAGTCATGGTGACGGTGATTCAAAATGCTCGAAGTGAAGTCTTGATGAGGAGTTTGGTATACCCTCTATGAGAACTCCACGTGCAAGAAGTATGCAAGCAAAAAATAGTGCATATAATAATGATCATGGACTATGTAGATGTGAGGGAGTCAGGAATCCTGAGCAAAGATTGACTTATGATAGTTAGGTGGCTTGCCATTGTGCATTTATAGCAAAGATTGTATAGATTGTAGATCCTACTTGTTTTGAGAATATTGTGGAGACTCCAAGTGGGATCAAGATATGGATGAAGATGTGAATTCCCTTTATTCTAATGAGACATGGAACTAGTGCCATTTCCAAAAGAGAAAAATGTGATTGGATGTAATTGGATCTACAACATAATGCACATGGAAATGTAAGCTAGTACAAGGCTAAATTGGTAGCAAAGAACTATGCACATACTTATGGCATTGATTACGAGGGGGCATTCATCTTGGTATCTAATATGGCTATTGCGAGTACCATTGGTGTAGTGTCTATAGCAAAAGGTTGGGTATTGCATCAAATGCATGTGAAGAATGTATTCTTGCATGTATATGGAGTGCCAAAGGGATATGAGGATGTGAGACATCGAATTATGTATGCAAACAGGGAAAGAACTTTGTGGGCTCAAGAAACCCCCAAGAGCTTGGCACAAGAGGATTCCAGCTTGCTTAATTACTTTTGGTTTTTGTATGGCTGATGCGGATCATTGCTTGTATGTATGGGAGAATGAGATAGGCTTGTTTGGGTTTAATGTTTTATTTTTTTACTCTTCTCAAATTTCTTTGCTCACCTTTTGAAAATCCTCTAGCTTTTGCAATGTGCCTATTCTTCTACCCATAAATACCATTTTTTGTAGAGTATACCTGCAAAAATGGCCTCTAAATTGCATGTTTTTATAAAAAGTTGCTAAACTCATTAGAGAAGTTCTCTTCCCCTCCATTTGACCCTAGACACTCTACATACTTTCCAACCTATTTTCAGCCATAACCTTAAAAATGTTCAAGTGAGTAAAACCGATAACTTTTCACCTTCATGAAATACACCCATGCCTTTCTAACATACATCAAAATGTTGTAACTACAAAACCATTTTAATTTCTTACGTGCTTGCCATGAGGGAAAGATGCATTTGCCTACTTTCCAAATTGGCAAGCTTCACTAATGCTATGCATTTTAGCCACCTTCAACTAAGAAAACCTCTCAGACAAGATCTTGTATTTGCATAGTTTTTAGCCTCTCTACATTAGCATCTCCAATACACTTATGTTAGATGTCAATATCTTCAACAAGTCTTGAACCTTTTGCGAGCACGGTGGCTTTCCTCTTAGCAGCGTTCACATCAGGAGGGAAAATTTAGCCTACCTTTTTACCTTGTATAGTGAGGCTTCCATGATGTTGAGATTCTTATGCATACAAACAATACCAATTGGCCATGACCTACAAACCATGCATGCTCTATTATTTGGTCAATGGACACCAAGTTCTTTGCAATATTGTGCACATGAAGTACATCATCCAAATACTTCACTTTTCCATCTATCAAAGACAATGGCATACCAAATGTATGTGCAACAAGATGTAATGTATCATGAAAAGACTCAACATAATTGCAAAGATTGCAATTCCTTAAACCATTTACTATGGCTGGTCATATAATTTGATGCACCCAAATCCATGCCACAGATTATTGTCACCACATTTTGAGAAATTTTCAAACATAGTGTTATCATATGCTCCATAACAACCATTCTTTTTGGCTCATCAATGGCCCTGCTAGTACCTGTATAATTGTTTTGTGGGTGAAATCATGTTAAAGTGTCGCACTTTTTGTCCTAGTTAACATATGCCAGGAAGCACACCTTGTAAGCATAACAATAGTCATTTTTTTTCAAGTGTGGGGGCCACAAGCATGAACCATACAAAGTGTATACTTGGACTTCAAAAAAATGAATCGTAATATTTTTAAAATCTCAAACAATTAAACTCAGTCTCTAGAGACATTGAGGTAGTAGTGTAGTCCTGAAGCATGGAGGGAAGCATGTCGCAGGGGCCACATGTCAGAGAGAGGGAGGAAAGCAATTGCAAGCTGCAAGCAGGTCTACAGTCAGAGGCCAGTAGTCAACCCAAGTGGAGGATAGCTCACAACTGGATCCAGCCACCTTCGACAACAATCTTGATAGTATATCACAGAGAAGGAAGTTGAGGGACAAAGGTTATGTTGCTTCTCCTCCACCCTACAAAATATTGAAGGTTTCTAGTTCCCAAGGACCCCCAAGGTCAAAGTACATGCATGCAAGGAAGAAGAAGCGGGACTCATGTACTCTCTCTCTCTCTCTCTCTCTCTCTCTCTCTCTCTCTCTCTCTCTCTCTCTCTCTCTCTCTCTCTCTCTCTCTCTCTCTCTCTCTCTCTCTCTCTCTCTCTCTCTCTCTCTCTCTCTCTCTCTCTCTCTCTCTCTTCAATGAGGGGGCCACATTTGGAAGTTGTAAACCAATCAAAGCATGACACATTTCTCCAACATGCCTCGACTACTAATCTATTAGTGAATCCTCTCACCCATGAGAAAATTGTGTTGCTAAGCATATGCTGCAATCAACACAGAGGACTATGCATTCAGCTTACATGCTTGTTTTTGCAGTAGCCCCTGCTGTAATCTTGTTGTGGATTCTCTCACATTGATCAGGTGCTTGTGCATTGCCTTAGGAATTCAAGGTGCATGCTTAGATGATTGCATTTAAGGAGAGCCCGTGCAATTTCCTGTTAGAAATTACTTAAAAACCCTATTCTAGTGGGGTTCTGTAAGGTTTTAATCTTATAATCCTATGTGGTGTGCAAGCCGATGGAAAGCTCCCAAGCTAAACATCCCACTGCATGAAAAGTTTTGTGTAACAGTAGAAGAGTTTAATGTTGTCCATGGCCTCTCCATGGATGGTGTCGACCCCAAATTGGCGAGGCGGGAGCAAATTACATATGTGGAGTGGTTCCGTGTATTCAAAGAGAAGAAGGATCACAACAAATATTGCTTCAAATGCACTAGCATTTGTAGCAACATGTACGACCAAGTACTTCAACTGCACTAGAGGGTGTACCAGAAGGCCCCCAGCAACATGGAAATTAACTCGGCTTTTGCGAAGGGTTTTGTAAAACAATTCAGTCCACTGGCAATTGCAAGTGGCTCAATCATGTAGTTTAATTGGGCTAAGTTTTCTTTCCAGCATCTGCACGACCTTTGAGAAAAAGGATACTACGATGCCCATGTTGAAAAGTGGAGGGTGCGTAATACCCACCCCTCAAGTCAAAAAACAGAGGAGGGTTCCATGGAAACAAAGGACGGTTGTGCTGGCTAAGTAGCTCCAAACATTGTTTTTGCTGCCAGGGCAACACCCCTCTCTATTAGCAGCTCTCACAAAGTGACAGCAAGCCTGTCATATTTTGGGCTCTCTGATTTGCAGCACATCATGAGTGCAAGTGACCATCTCAAAAATCAATTGCAAGATGCTAAACACCAGCTCAAGAATGCGGGTCAGGAGCTTGAATCTGCTAGGGTTCTGAAAGCAATCCATGATATGGTCAGCCCTGTAGTACTTTCTATGAGATAGAATCTTCATGATGCTAAGAATGAATTGCGGTGTTTAGGCCTCACTGACAGTGTGGATGCAAGGATATAAATAGAGCTCAAGGTAAAGATCAAGACACTGAAAGAGACACTAGATGGTTTGGGGTTTCCTCACAGTGAGGACACCCCCACTGCTATTGATAATGACATAACCTGTCTTCGTGTAAGTGCCGATGGTTTTTGTGATTGAACCTTATGTTTTGAATATGTGCACAACTATCCTATGTACTTACCATGCTTCTTGTTTGATTAGTTTGTAGATTAATGTGGAGGTGCAAGAAGAAAAAGTGCATGCCTGTGATAGTCAATTGCAGTTGCTCATGCAGATAACTAGGATGATACAAGGCTCCATCATCTCCACTGCCCTATGCAGATACCTATGGACACTTTTACAGAGTGTATAGGAGGGGTACACGATGGGACAACAAACAACGTGTGTATTGGCTGTGGTCTACCACTAGAAGTACACAAAATCAGTGCAATGGTCAAAATGCCATGTGAGCATACTTATCACCTGATTTTCTTTCTTGGTGCATGCTCCCTGGGGACTAAATGTAGAGCTTCCACTTGCCAGTGGAGGATACCAATTGAATGGTGTGGCAAGGTCACAGTGCAAGGATCTCCAATCACACAGAGTTCTGGTAAGATAATGTTAAGGAACAGTTATCCAGCCTTGATTCCTACACTAGCCTTGTGTATGCTAGTTAGCATAGAAGGTGTGCTAGTTAGCTTAGAGGGTATGGTGGCTAGCATATTGTGTATGGTAGTTGGAAAACCTAATTATGATAGTTAGCTTACTATGAGATATAGCTAGCATACATTGTCATGGTGGTAAGCATATTGTGTATGCTAGCTAGCATAACTAGCTATCCTAGCTAACATATTGTGAATACTAGTTGGCATTTTTTGTATGCTAGTTAGCATCAACATTCCTTCTATGCTAGTTAACAAACAATGCATGCTAACTAGCATAGAGAGTTTCCCAATTAGAAACAAAGTATGCTAATTAGCATATTAAATATGCTAATTAGTGCACATTGTGCTAACTAGCAAACAAGGTATGCTAATTAGCATACTTTTTATGCTAATTAGAACACTGTGCATGATGGCTAGCATGCAAGTATGCTAAATAGCATGCATAAGCATACCTTTTTTTCTAGTTATCATACTTACATGCTAGCCATCATACACAATGTTCTAATTAGCATAAAAAGTATTCTAATTAGCATATTAAATATGCTAATTAACATACCTTGTTTGCTAGTTAGCACACAAAGTGTGCTAACTAGCAAACAAGATATGCTAATTATCATATACAATATGGTAATTATCATACTTTTTATGCTAATTAGAACATTGTGTATGATGGGTAGCATGCAAGTATGATAACTAGAAAACAAGATATGATAATTAGCATACTCAGTATGCTAACTAGAATACCTTGTATGCTAGCTAGCATTTGGTGCATGCTAACAAGCATTCAAAGTTTAGTTAGCATACCTTCTTTTCTAGCTAGCATAATGTGTATGCTTGTTAGCATACCTCTATGCTAGTTCGCATACATTTTGAGCTACCTAGCATAATGTGTATGCTAGTTAGCATACCTCTTTGCTAGTTATTATCGTAATGTTTATTTTAGTTAGCATGCACATTATGCTAACCAGCAAAGATGGTATGTTAATTAGCAGAGATTTTATGTTAATTAGCATAACTTATTTTCTAGTTATCATGCCATCTATGCTAGCATACATGGTATGCTAATTAGCATACCATGTATGATAATTAACATAGCATGTATGCTAATTAGCACACCATGAGTAATAAGCATACCATTAGCAAACACACAATTTTGCCTATTAACATTTTATGTAAGCTAATTAGCATACATTCTCTGCTAGTTAGCATACACACTATATTCACACTTCCTTGTTAGCATATTTTATATGCTAGTTAGCATATTGATCATGGTGGTTAGCACCCTTTGTATACTAGTTAGCATAGACAATATGAATGTCTACATGATATAGATGCCTACTATACATGGAATGCTACTTGTCACACTATGCATACAAGCAATCATAATGGTATCGATGAAAATTAATCGGTGAATGGAATATACAAGTATCAATGATGCAAGATGCGAACCTGACAAGACACCTGTCAATCAAAGGATAGAAGAGAAGCTCTGTAATGATGAATCTGATGAGCTCGATAGACAACATGAAAGGTCATATCTAATGACACAGCATGCGACGGTGCATGAGGCTGCTGCAGATGGTAAAGAAACGCATGATGATGATGAAGATTTTATCATTATTACTCATCCCAAACCCAAGCCCCCTACAAATGATCAAACAAGCATCTCAGAGGAAACGGTTAGGATTGTGGAAGAGGAAGGTAGGAGTGCTCAAGAGGAAGATTTCAGGACTAACAATGGGCTGACTGCACAAGACGTCGGTGATGACAACCCCTTGCAGGGTTTTGTAAACAAAGTGAAATTAAAGAGAAAAGGTGGCCTGGAACAGATTCCGGAAGATCCTGGGGACGAGATATGTGCTGCCCCTCGGAGCACCCTGGATGACATAAACAAATGCAGCAGAGCTGAAAAGAAATCCATTCGCTCACGTGCTTGCAAGAAATTATGTTGAATCTATTCCCTGTTTTGTCCAAGTTATGTAGTGTTAGCAAACTCCACACCCTATGGCATGTATCTCTCTGGATATTTATAATAGAGAAACTCTTTTCAATATTATTTTACTGTGCAGCAATTCAGTAGTTTTTTCTTGTCCTTTATGATGTCTTTATTTGATACCATTTTTGGGTCACACGGCAAGATAAATTGCAGTTAGTTGCCCTACATGATTTGAATTATTCCATTGGATGCGAAACCATACAAAAGTGGCGTATTGCCAAGGTGAGACAGCTACAAAAAGAAAAGGCCAAGATTGAGAAGTGCCTGGCTAGCTATCTTAAACACTTAACAAAAATTCTTGCCTACTTTAGTTATGTTCATCCCTCGGGGGAAGTTATTTTTGCTGAGTGGTATGCACTGCCAGACCCAATATGTGTGCCAAAGCCATTGCCAGACGAGGGGCACGCTTTGGTTCTTGATTCAAATGGCCTGCGTGTTCAAGTTGTAGAGCCAATGAATGGTGACATTCCCCCTAAACATGCAGGGGAAATGATCAAGTACAATGTGCAAGATAGGATGTATGTATTTTTTCGCAAAGACAACCACAAATTTTTGGATTGGTGCCTTCAATTTTTCCATGTGTATATATGGAGCACCAGCATGGCACCTAAAGTGAATGCAATATTAGAAACAATATTCAAAGAGCAGCAGGCTAAGATAAGAAGTGTTTTTTCATAGAATCATTGTAGTGGCTAGCCTTGGCAGATATATAATAAGCTTGTATTCTTGAAGGATTTGAGATGGTTTTGGAAGAACTGCAACTTTGGGCTCCAAAACAGTCTAATTATTGACGATAGTATGTACAAAGTGCACCAGAACCCTGAAGGAAGTTGTCTTGTTACTCCTAAGATAGAGGACCAGACCAAAGAACAGTGACATAACTTCCTGATTGATACTTTGAGCACCTAGCTATTCCTATGGCTGCAATCAGAGGATCGTGTAGCGTATACAACTGAAAATGCGTTTGATACTGCCCCAGATTTTTTTTCACAAGGAGTGATCGAGAAGCTGGCATCTGCAAAATCAACAACTCACACGACGACATCGTCCAAAAATCAAAGAAGTCAATCTTTGAATTGTTGTCCTAGCCATAGAGCCACATAGTTATGAGTGATAAAGAGCTCGAACTTGGTCTTCAAGAGTTGAAGAAACTCCCATATCTTTTATTTTGTTATTATTTCCCTGCTTGTCTTGAGCTTGTACAGATGAAAATACTTTCACATAATACTGTATTACCTGGCTTTGATGTCTCCAAGCACCATAATTCCAACCTATTCACTCCACATGTCAAACAATCTCCCATCAAGCATTGCCTTCTATGAAAAACTGCATCTGTGGGATTTGGAAAGAGAATAGACTCCCACATATGTGTGACACCTTTGAACGTGTGATTTGAAGCTAAGAAACCCTTGATAATGTTCTCACCTACAGCACAGATACTGCATATACAGTCACAACTTGCTCTATGCAACCCAAAAGCACAAGAGCGCATGTGGTTCAGTGTGTCCTTCAAAAAGTACATTTGCACATGGTATTCGTAACAGCATGTGTATCTATCCTTCAGCCGCCTACAAAAAAATGGCTTCAAAATCTCAAACATTCTCATGCCAATCTTCCAATCTAGATGTTTTTCCTTGAATCTACGAAAGAACTCAACCTGCAACATCCAAATGACGATCAGTATTCAGATTTCTAAATAGGACATTGTTGGGGGTCCCATCATTGCATAGCTTCAATGCCAACAAAATTATCAATCTGGAGGGATGAGCTACCCGGCTAGGGTATGGAAACACTCACACAATTAGTAAGCTAATCATGGCAACACGAATGGTTGACTCTATGAGGTGAGCTTCTCGGCCTATGGAGGAGCTAAGCCACAATGATGGGCAATCTCCACATCCAATTCTTTTCACCTCTAATCAACCCAATCACACACACTAACAATTGCAAGACGCACACAACATTAATCCTATCATGCAACACACTAATCACAAGCACACACACATAGATTGTAAGGGTTCCAGCTTTTGAAACCTTAGAAATTGTACAAAGCATAATCAAATCAATCTGTTTGTTAACTAAACAATGTAGAATTGTCCAACTGTGGCAAATTTTGGTATGTTTCCAACCATAATCATGACTTTACTATGGTTAGAAATTTTCAAAACTAAATTCCGATAAAATTTGGCATAGTTATGGGCCCTGGAAGTTTACACTGTGGATTAATTTAATTAGATAAATTGTAAGGTTTTAGTAATCATTACTGCAAAAGACTGTTAACCTAAAGTTCCTAGATATTTAAAGATAATTGCATATATTTTCAAAATTAATCATGAAAGGTCAAAAGAAAAAAAGCAGAAAATCAATTTTGTGTATTTGGGGGGCTGTGTGGGATACTGATGAACTTGCTAGGGCCGAATTTTGCAGCAGGTGGCACTAGGGGAAGGCTGAGGGCTTGAGGTGCAAGTAACTACCACAAGCAACCCAAGAGCCCTAAAAACCTATAAATAGGTCCCCCTCTTCACAAAAAAATTCAAGCTCAGAGTCCTCGCCATTTCTCTCCTACCTATAGAGAACTCTACTCAAAAATCACTAGAGAGCAAAACTCTAGTTGATTATCCATGGCTACCACTATGGCTCAGAAAAGGACCCGAGGAAATCCTCAGTCCGATGAGGAAGATAACTCGCCGAATCAGAGGTGTCTTGAGACAAGCTGTCTTAAGGATGATCAAACATTCTTTCTTAGGTCAACCTGTTTTAGCCCAAACATTTCTTTCCTATTTACAAACAATGCTCATTGGTTTCTTGGAAGTTAGCTTCCATTTTTGGGCTAGTTATTCCTTTTTGGTTCTTATGTATGCAATGTTAATTATATAAGAACTTTAAGCTATTTAAAGAATTAAGTGAATAAATGGAAACCCACCTGAGACTGATCAGCCATCTGCTGTTGCACTGGCGCCTGAAGAATCTCCTCCGTAGGCCTACAACTAGGCCCAGCCTCATGGTCATGGGACGCCCTAGTCTTTTTGTGCGTTATGGACGACTATTTCTTGGTAGCGGGAACTGCTTCAAAAAACCAGGCAATGCTGAGAATGTTTCGACTCACTGGAGATGCTAAACTCTGGTGGAAACAACATTGTAGGGATAATCCTTCCATTAGTCCGTCCTGGGAGAAAATGAAACAGGCAGTGAAAGAGAGATATCTTACTCCGGCTTATCAAGCTATAAGAATGAAAGAATTTTTTGCCCTCAGGTACTAGTTAGGGCTTACCTAAGAAGAATACTACACCAATATGTGTCCTAATCATGCAATGCTGGGAATGTTTCGGCTCACTAGAGATGCTAAACTGTGGTGGAAATAGCATTGTAGGGATAATCCTTCCATTAGTCCATCCTAGGAGAAAATGAAACAGGTAGTGAAAGAGAGATATCTTCCTCCGGCTCATCAAGCTATAAGAAAGAATGAATTTTTTGCCCTCAGATAATTAGGGCTTACCTTAGAAGAATACTACACCAAATATGTGTCCTTACGGTGCTATGCACCACCGATGACAACAAAACAGCAGATGGCTCGCTTCTTCCAGGGCCTTAACAAACCTTTAAGTACACATTTAGAACCTATGAGGCCCACATCAATTCAAGACGCCCTTCTCAGAGCTAAACCTCTTGCAGGGCTAAAGGAAATCCCCCTGCAAGGAACTATCCTAACTACAACAACTTCAGAGGAAGAGCGAGGGGAAATCCCAACCAAGGATATCAATGAAGGGCAGTAACAGCTGCAACAAATATAAAACAAAGTTTTCCAAATGTCGGATGTTATGGATGTAATCGAATGGGACACTACAAGAATAGATGTCATGAGGAACAAAACCCCAGAGTCGCTGCTAGGACCATTCCTCAGTCTCAGATAGGCCAAGGAATTAATCAAAGAGGAGAAAGAAATGGAGGACAAGGCCAAGGAAGAGGTAGAGGAGCTAGAGCCTATGATGCAGTGGGAGAGCCAACCTTGATGAACGAAAAAGATAAAAGAGCTACTCTTTTTGCCGCCATTGATAACCCTAGAGCTCAACAACAGTATGCAGTCATCCAAACCACTGCAAATAAACAATGTGAACATTTGAATTACTTATAGATTGTGGTAGCACACACTCTTTTCTCTCCCCTAAATGATTAAGGAAGCTCAAATTAAACCAATACCCCACCAAGAAATTAGTGGTAGAACTAGAAAATGGGAAAGAGGTTCTATCTCAATTTACAATCGGGGAAGTAGAATTCGAACTAGGAGGATCTCTCCCTTCATCTTACTTTCAGACCCTACCAGTAGGAATCTATGATGATATTCTAGGAATGGATTGGCTAATCAAAAATCAAGCCCACATTCATTGTGCATAAGGGAACCTATCCTTCAAAAATCACTTAGATGAAGAAACATTAGTACAAGGATCCAATGGGAAGCCTAAGGCTCATTTAGTTAAGACTAGTCGACTTCTAAAAGGGTTCCGCAAGGGGCAACAGATATTTGTAGTAAAACTCAACAAGATTGATGATTCAAGGGACAACCCAACTCCAGAATGGCTTAAAGAATTATCAAATATATTTCCGGAAGATCTCTCAAATTTACCTCCCCCAAGGGACATAGACCATGAAATAGAAACCTTTACAGGTAGTGAACCAATTTCAAAAAGACCTTACAAAATGTCACTCCCTGAAACTATTGAATTGAAAGAACGGCTTTGTCAACTTATTGAACAAGGATTCATACGACCAAGCATTTCACCCTACGGAGCGCCTGCTCTATTCCAAAACAAGAAGGATAGATCTTTACGTCTCTGCCCCGGGGGATTCACCATGGAAAACTTACGCACCACGGAAATGCAAGGGAGGGGGGTCTTTTAACAAGTTATATAAGTGTCTAAGTTAGGGACAGACCCCCAATAATTTATCTCCCAAGCTTAAAAATAAGGAGGGCGGTATCATATTTATTGAGGGGGGGACTGATCCGGGTTGATTGCTTGTAACAATTGGTCACCAATGTGCACTAGAACTCGGATGAATTTAGGGGAAGTTTTTTATTGGGTCACACATCAAATTTTTCATCAAGCAGGTCATAGATAAGGGCTAATTTGGATCAGTTCAAAGGTTGATTTACACCAGCTTTGGATGGGTCAGAATTGGGTGAGTAGCCAAAGTTCAGGTTGATTGTGCATATAGTTTGAAAGTCAAACTAAGACACATTGAGGGTAAATCTAGTTATCAACAGAAGTGGTTCCTTAGTACATTGCCAGTCACTATGATATAGACTCTTTGTTAGATCATGTGAGACCTAAATTTTATATGTAAGATAGGGGTATGATATTTTTCTTCATAGATTTTCGTATAAGCATAGAAGGGGGGTCATATTCAGTAATATAAGTGGTATATAGGGGTTTTACCAAAGTTGTCCACTCGCAGGTGGCATCCCATTTTGTATATAGAGTGAATCCCCCGGGGTCTCTACATCAATTATAGGGGGCTTAACCAGGTGTCTGTAAAGAATAAGTCTCCTATTCCGTGCATTGACAAATTACTTGATAGATCACATGGGGAAAAGGTATTTACAAAAATTGATCTCAGATCAGGCACCATCAAATCTGGATTAAAGAAGCAGATATTTATAAAACTGCATTCAACACCCGATATGGGCATTATGAGTTCATAGTGATGCCTTTTGGTCTTATGAATGCTCCGGCTACCTTTCATCGACTCATGCAATATATTCAAAGAATATCTGGATAATTTTGTATTGGTATTTTTGATGATATATTGGTATAGTCCAAAGATGAAAAAGAGCATGAAGGCCATGTACGTAAAGTCCTTCATCTTCTACGCCAACATTGGTTGTATGCTAAGATGAGTAAATGTGTGTTCTTTACTCCTGAAGTTAGCTATCTTGGATTTATTATAAACCATGAAGGAATCTCTTTAAAGATTAAGGACATAATAGATTGGCCACAACCCAAGACGGTCAGTGAGATTCGAGGATTTTTGGGCATTACAAAATAGTATAAAATCTTCGTCAAAGATTACACAGTCATCACTGCACCCTTGACTCAGGTACTTCAAAAGACATCCAAACTTACATGGGAAAAAGAGCAGGAGGACTGTTTCCTCAAATTAAAACAAAATCTCACATCAGCCCATGTACTCAAACTCCCTAACTTCACTCAAGAGTTTGAAGTAGCAACCGATGCCAGCGGCCTTGCTATAGGAGGAGTCTTAAACCAAGGAGGCAGATCAATCACCTTCACCTCTCGGAAATTGAGAATCCACGAGCTGAATTATCCAACTCATGATCTGGAACTCCTAGCCATCATCCATGCTCTCAAGCTTTGGAGGCACTATCTTCTAGGGGGAAGTTTCAGCTAATCACTTATTATCAAAGTTTGAAGTGGATTTTCTCTCAAGCAACACTCAACATGAGGCAACATAGATGGATAGAACTCTTACAAGAGTATGATTTTGAAATAAATAATAAACCAGGTAAGGAGAATGTGGTTGCCAATGCCCTTAGCCGCAAGGTTTTTCTTGGGGCCATTTCCATAGTCAACAACCCAATTCTAGACAAGGTTAAGGAAGCCTCCTTGGGAGATGAGGCTTATCCAAAATTCCTATAGGTTATCAATCAAAAGGACCTAAAAGGAAAAGAGAAGGAAAGAATCAAGGATTATTCACTTGAAGATGGGCTTCTCTATTACAAGCACCGAATTTACATTCCTAAGATTTCAACCCTGAAGGAGTTAATCCTTTATGAAGGACACAACACCCCAAATAGCCAGCCATCCTAGCTATGCAAAGACCCTTAATGCCATGAGGAAAAACTATTTTTGGCCAAATATGAAGGGAGATATCCTTCGCTACATCAAACAATGCCTTTCCTTGTCAAAGGATTAAGGCTGAACGAGTAATGATGCCAGGGAAACTTCAACCTCTTGACATTCCTCAAATAAAGTGGGAACTCATTAGCATGGACTTTGTAATAGGCCTTCATACCGTTCAAGGAGGTTAAGACTCCATTATGGTGGTAGTGAACATGCTGACCAAGGTGTCTCATTTGATGCCTGTAAAAACAACTTACACTGCATCAGACATAAGTCGTTTATTTATCAAAGAGATCTTTAGATTACACGGACTTCCAAAAAGAATAGGTAGAGAACCCCGAAAATGGATACAATTTCTTCCCTTGGTGGAATTTGCCTATAATTCCTCATTCCATAAAAGCATTGGGATGTCACCTTTTAATGTACTTTATGGGCATAAATTTATATCACCCCTAAACTTTTCCAACCCCACTACAAGAGTAGAAACTTCAAAACAAATGCTGGAAGAGATGGATGCCCAAATTAAGGCCATACGATAGGACATTCAAGCCACTAAGGACTGCCAAAGACATTATGCTGATAAAAAACGGTCTGATCGGTTTTTCAAACAAGGGGATAAAGTATTCCTTTGGGTTCGGCCAAAGAGAGAAATCTATCCTTGGGGAAATTTAAAAAACTTAGCCCTAGATATTGTGGACCTTATGAAGTGATAAAGGTAATCAGTGGATCAAGCTTACGAACTAAAGTTACGTGAACACCTCAAGGTTCATAATGTATTCCATATCAGTCTTCTAAAACCTTTTATTTGAAACCCCAATCACACTCTAGACGACGAATAGATTGTGATGCAAAAACATGGAATTCTTGAACTTCAACCAGATTGTATTCTCGATACTAGGGAAAGAAGTCTACGAAACAAAGTAATCAGAGAGCATCTAGTAAAATGGAAGGACTACCCCATTGAAGATGCAACATGGAGGACCAAGTATAAATCATTTTCAGTTGCATTTAATGAACGTCGTAGAATTGGAGGGAGTTTCTTGTACATGGAATGTATGACTAAAGGAAATAAGATGTATCCCTTCTCAAAAAAATTCCTAAATTTGGTTGAGATGAGGACATTTCAATTCCTCAAGTTGGGGTGATTGTAAGGTTTCCAGCTTCTGAAACCTTAGAAATTGTACAAAGCATAATCAAATCAATCTGTTTGTTAAGAAAACAATGTAGAATTGTCCAACCGTGGCAAATATTGATATTTTTTGAACCGTAATCATGACTTTACTATGGTTAGATATTTTCATAAATGAATTCCGATAAAAATTGGCATAGTTATGGGCTCTCGAAATTTACACTGTGGATTAATTTAATTAGATAAATTGTAAGGTTTTAGTAATCATTATTGCAAAAGACTTTTATCCTAAAGTTCCTATATATTTACATATAATTATAGATATTTTCAAAATTAATCATAAAAGGTCAAAAAATAGCAGAAAATCAATTTTGTGTATCTGGGGGGTTGTGTGGGGTAGTGACGAACTTTCCACGGCTGGATTTAGTAGCAGGTGGCACTAGGGGAAGGCTGGAGGCTTGGCTTGAGGTGAAAGTAACTGCCAAAAGTAGCCCAGGAGCCCTAAAAACCTATAAATAGGCCCCCCTCTTCACAAAAAAATTCAAGCTTGGAGTCTTGGCCATTTCTCTCTTACCTAGAGAGAACTCTACTAAAAAATCACTAGAGAACAAAACTCTAGTTGATTATCCACGTCTACCACTATGGCTCCGAAAAGGACCCGAGGAAATCCTCAGTCCGATGAGTAAGATAAAATGTACAAAAGGACTAGGGAATCCCATGACCATGAGGCTGGGCCTAGTTGTAGGCCTACGGAGGAGAGTCTTTAGGCGCCAGTGCAGCAGCAGCAGATGGCTGATCAGTCTCAGGTGGGTTTCCATTTATTCACTTAAGTCTTTAAATAGCTTAAATTTCTTTTATAAATTAGCATTGCATACGTAAGAACCAAAAAGAAATAACTAGCCAAAAAACGGAAGGTAACTTCCAAGAAACCAACGAGCATTGTTTGTAAATAGGAAAGAAATGTTTGGGCTAAGACTGGTTGGCCTAGGAAAGAATGTTTGATCATCCTTAAGATAGCTTGTCTCAAGATACCTTTGATTCCTTGGAATATTTTACTCCAGGTGATGAGCAATGATGGCGAGTCAGCCATGGATGAGTCGGTTTCCTCCGAGCACATGGAGTCTTTACCCCGTGCTTGTCTATGTTTGTGGATACTACTTAGGATATCATGTTTATCCTAGAGGAACCGTCCGGTTGTATGGGCAACCGGTTGACGTATGGACGCCCAGATTTTGGGTGATGACTTTCTCCACCCCAATTTTTATAAATAAGGAATGGGTGCCGTTTTTCACCCCTGTATAGGTAATCTTGAGACAAGTCATTACTAGTCAGAGTTACTTCATTGATAGTACCTTGCCTTAGGTCTAAAGATGTCTGTTTGCTAAAAGATTGTTTTCAATACTGTTTTCAAGGGCTGTTTTTATGAAATTCTGTTATGAAGGATAAAAGGAATCATTATTTTAATTGTGGTAAAAACGTGATAGTAATTAAATAACAAAGTATCATGTGTGAGTGTGGGGTGGTAAGTGGGGATTGACTAAGGTTGTCAATCATGGATGGGTGGACCTGATTATTCAGGTAACTATCCATTCTCACGTACTTAAAAAGTCTAGAAAACTTCTCCACTTGGAAGAGGAGTCCACCAGCGATTGTGCCCTCACATATGTTGGGGGGGGGGGGGGGGGGGGGGGGGGGGAGCGTTGGTTAAGGTAACCTTAGTCCAATTAATGGAAGTTATAGCGCCGAAATAGTTTTAGAAATTTCAAAAAAGTTGTCCCGTTTCCACTGCAAGATAGGACTAGGTCTCCTTCTAGGGTTATAAACCCAAGCCATTGTCAATGGTAAAGGTATATTTTTTGGATTCTTCTTGTTAGATACTTTGATTTTTATTTAGACCTAGAGACCTATCAAGGATCCCATCCCAATCTTAGTATTGGTGGGGTGGGGATCTCACATAGGTCTATCGAGCACCACACTCCAATCAAACCTACATGCACACACAAGCAAAAGAGGGAAATCACACAAGATTAAAGCGAGATTAACCACTAATTAGTTAAGATCTAGCTAATCAAAACATCATTAGCAATCACAAGAAGCATGAGAGAGGCATAGTAAAAGAGAATTAAGCATTGATTAGTGTTAATCAAGTCACATGAGCAAGGAGAAGCTCAAGGACTCCATAGCCACACACCTCAAGAGCTCTCACCAAAGAGTGCTCTCCACAAATGAGCTTGAGACCCCTAATTTCTTTTACACATTGCCTTATATACCTAGGGTAAAAATATGCAATGTTCTGGCGGCCAAGGCTTTTAGGGCTCCACCACTTACTAAATATGCTACCTAGGTACACTAACTGACCTGTTCTTTACAGCTTGGAACTCCCATTGAACCCATAACACATTAGAAATATTACAATCGCCTGAAATCAATTAGGAATTTACAATACGTGACCATTTTGGAAAATTTGGAAAATGTGTAACTCCAATCTTTAATTCTTCTTTGTATTTCTCTTTGATGTGCATCAGTACGTCTTCGGTCTTTAGCAGCTCTACTGACGTTGACTCAGTTAACATTCCCCCCTTCCGATTTTAGTGCGCGTCCTCAGGCACTGTTGAAAAGTGTTTGTGGAGGCTGTGGAAGGTTTTTGATTGGTTTTTGATGGCCTGGTTGTCTTCATTTGTCGTTGAATTTTTTGATGAGGTTGAATTTATTGCAGCATCTTCATTGGTTTGAATATATCTGTTGTGAGAGATGATGTTGCATTTGTCCGTTGTAATAGCATAATGATGAGGTTGTTGTTTATTTATGAAAAGTATGTACAAGGGAAGTAGAATGATGAGGTTGTAAATTAGGGTCTAATACCTGGATGACCAAAGGGAAAAAACCCAGTGGGAAAAAAGTGCCTTTGGGATAAGCGCATTATTGGAGTACTTATCAGCATTGGAAACATTAATAAAGTACTCAAGGGATTATTTGTTGATAGATATGGAATTAAACAATGTGATATCGGTGGAAGGGCCGACGCCAATTTGTCAAGGTCAGCACCAAGCGATGGGGAGCGTTGGGCAGTCACCAAGCTTCCTATTTTCTCAGTGCTGACCCCACTATCGCATGTAATGATTTTAACCCCAAGGTCAATACCAAGCGATAGGGAGCGTTAGGCAGTCCCAAGATTCATATTTGCCCAGTATTGACTCAACTGCATTTTTGTAATTAAATCACCATGGTCTTCATCATCAGTTATACCAAGGTCAACACCAAGCGATAGGGAACATTGGGTAGTCCCCAAGATTCCTATTCACCCCGTATTGACTTCACTGTATGACATGTCTTTCCGTTTTCAATTATCATTCCCCGAGGTCTTTGTGGTCGCTTGTAATTGATTTAACACCAAGGTCAACAACAAGCGATAGGGAGTGTTGGGCATTCCCCAAGCTTCTTATTCGCTCAATATTGACTTATTCAATGACTTTTCTTTATGTTGTCGGTTATCATGCCCCAAGGTCTTTGTTGTCGCTTGTAATGGATTTAACACCAAGGTCAACACCAAGCGATAGGGAGCATTGGGTAGTTCCCAAGCTTCCTATTTGCTCAGTATTGACTTATTGCCTGACTTGTCGGTTAACATGACATTGGTTTCCTATTGTAGTCCACTCAATGTGCATAGGTGGTAGAAAAAAGAGTGTCTAATGCATATGTCCAACAATGGGACATCCTATTTATGCATACACAGAAATGCATGGAAAACAATATGCTGTGCAAGAAGGATTTTGAGGGGTTCTTCAGAAAGATGGTGTAGCTATAAAAGCATATGACATGGCTTTGCAAGCTGGCACCCCTTTAAGAATGGTTCTCCTTGACAAGGATATGTGCTCTCATCTTACTGTGCACTATGCGTGAGTGGTGGACTCTACGATACTCCACCAATTGTAAGTTAATAGAATTTGACTCTCATGCTCATCTCATCCAGCATGAGCGACATGACTTAGATATGCTTAACGCTTCCAGCTTGAGCGTAAGCCTATTAACTACGACTCTTATCACATAGTTTAATATGACTTGAAGCTTTGGGACTAATGGTTTGCTCATTTTATGGCTTAGCAGCCCGACTCTGACTATGCCAAAAGAGTGTTTTTTGCACCCTAGCAACTTGACTTTTTACATTCTTGTGCCTACTACAAACATTTCTTCAGGTAAAAGTAATCCTGAATCCTCAAAAAGAGGATTAGTGAAGGACCAAGTTGGCATTGAAGGTTTCTTTTGCCATACCTGTTTTATCATCTTTGAATTTGCATTTGTGTTGGTTGGGTTGTCCTTCTTTGACTGTCAAGACTCCATTATTTGTTTGATTCTCCAATTGAGCCTATTGATATGAGTCTTTGATGTTGTTGTAGGCCTCTGTTCACTGTCGGCATTTGGCTTTTGACTCAAAGCATTGGAAGACTTAGGAATCCAAATCTTTTGAGGACCTTTGTATCTCCTTTGTTGAATTTGTTGAGCTCTAGGTCTTTTGAGATCTTGAGATCTTCATGTAGGTCTGGTGTAGTTGCAATTGGCTTGTGGTTGACTGGTAGCCAAATCTTTGTATAGCCTGTGTAAAATCCTTGTCGAAGAGGAAGATTCTTTGAGATCTGTCTTTGTTTTGTATTCTCTTGAGAGTTGTGGTAGACTTTAGCATCTTTTGAGGTTCTTTTGTTGTATATCTGCTGCTTAGGTATCCTAGGATATTGTTGAAGTTGATACCTTGTGGGCCTTCTTTCTTGGGAGGGATTTGAAGTTACTTCATATGCTCTAACCTACGGTTTTGGCACCCATATCTGTTTGTTACCTCCATAGTACTCTTGTTCTATTAAGCTCCATTGTGATGCTATCCATCCCATGTGTTTGTTTTTGTGTGTTGATTTCCTATCTTTAATCCAAACTGGATCATTGACTTTGACTAAAT
Source organism: Adiantum capillus-veneris (assembly GCF_014529385.1). Lineage (NCBI taxonomy): Eukaryota > Viridiplantae > Streptophyta > Polypodiopsida > Polypodiales > Pteridaceae > Adiantum > Adiantum capillus-veneris. Next base: position 89,298,885 of record NC_140952.1, on the reverse strand, counting down.
TTCTCGAAACAAACACTTGCTTGACTTTCCTTTTCTTTCTTGAGTACTTTGGGTGAAATATCTTTGCTTTTCTGGGTGTCTCCTTAGAGGTTTCAGTTGGGTCAGCAATTGACTTGAAGTTTTGAAAGCCTGATTTGCTTGAAGTATCTAATCCACGGGGGTTCTTTGATGTAGAGGCATATGTTGTCACACCTTCTTTCATAATCGGTGGAAGATCCACTTTGGCTTTACCTTTTTCTGCAAGATTTGTCTTTGATTCCTATGACTTTTGCAACTTTGATTCCATCATTAATGGTACCTGTAATTGTTGCTTGTTACCTCTTGGAAAAGAGAGTATTAGCATTTTATATTTGTTGTAGGCCTTGTGTTGGTGTAACCACTGATGGCCAATGATGACATCTGCAAGCATTTCCTTTGAAGGCTTCACCTGAAATTTCTTCTTGACTTGTAGCCTTACACATGATTTCTGGCTTGCCTTGAGTAATCTCTACAATGCTCTGAATGTTGTCTACAACCATACTACACTTTGCTTCTTTATCCAATAGAGCATTTAATCTGACACTTGCTCCTTTTGTACTGCGGAGAACTACAACTATTCTCATTGTTGGTTTTATTGAAGATGTTTGTCCTGCTTTTGCCATGGTCTCATCTTAATCTAACTATGTCTCTACTATCTTCCAATCTCACTTGCATATTCTGATTTGACTGGCAATGAGTGATTGATCTTTGGACTTCCTATTTCTTCCTGGTTGTCTCCAACCCCGTTCTTCTTAACTTCTGGCTTTGGTGGCATTCTCTGCTCTGTTTGATCTTCACTTCTTGATGCCTGATCTGCTTTAAGCTCTTCTAAAGTTTTGTTTAATGGAGATGAATCCTCTTCAATAAGATATGCTTTGATGTTAGTCTCCATTTTCACTGTGCTTGAGGACTTTGTGATGTCGTCCGCGGGTGACCAGTCTTGGTCTTCATTCTTTGTTGTCTCTGAAGACTGTATCATGTTTACATTATGTATCTCTAACATCTTCTGGGCCATTGGCATTCTTTTTATGATGTCGTCTGGCATACCTTTTGTTGTGATCAAATGAAATTGAGCTATGATGATCTGTGAACTTACTTCAATGGTGGTGGAGATGATTCCCCACCATTTTGCTCATTTGTCTCCAGATATGCTCACAAATTCATGAGCAACTTCCAACTGTGGTTGGCCACATTTTTTCCAAGTGCAAACACTATGGGAGAATGGTGCTGTTACCGCATAAGAGGAGAGAGAGAGCTTCAAGAAAGAGAGAGAGTGTATGGTGCAGACATGGTGGCGCGTTCCCCAGCTTTACCGCGACAATTACCGTCTGTATTACCGCACATATAAACGCCCAGATTACCACACACGGAAAAGAATCCAAGTGACCCATTCCTCTCCCACTTTTCCCTTTCTATAAATCCTATTCTATTTTGTTACTTTTCAGAAATTGGTACCCCCTTTTTGCATGGAGTGTAGAAATCCCATTCTCATTGGGATTTTTAGTACCTCTCTTCTCTTTGCTTGCCTCATCTATTGGTATGATTCTCCTACTCTACTCATTTGTACTCCATGAGATTCTATATCAATAAATATTTTGTTTCCATCTCAAAATCTTATGTCAACTATGCATTCGTATGAAAATGGCAAGCAAACGATGATCAAAATTGTATTGTCACCCCCTTTTTGCACAGAGTGTAAGAAATCTCATTCTCATTGGGATTTTTAGTACCTCTCTTCTCTTTGCTTGCCTCATCTATTGGTATGATTCTCCTACTCTACTCATTTGTACTCCATGAGATTCTATAAACAAAAATATTTTGTTTCCATCTCAAAATCTTATGTCAACTATGAATTCATATGGAAATGGCAAGCGAACGATGATCAAAATTGTATTGTCTTGCGTTCATAAACAAATAGCCCTTTTGTACAACATAAGTAGAGAAAGAAGTCAAAATCCAAAAGATATTTATTAATTTTCATCCTCCAAGAGATCTCTACAAGTGCTTACATCCATGTCCAACCCCATGGTAGCTAAATTAACAAATAAATCTATTGATTCATCCTCTATAGCCTCTCCTATTGAATCATCATCATCCTCTCCATCCTCGTCCTCCTCCTCACTATGGTTGGTTATTGGGAATGGTTGGTTCTCCTCGACCTCAATTGCATCATCTTCATTGGCGTCTTCTTGAGATGGTATGGTGGGATCTGCCAAAGTCTCTATGTTCGTATCTGCAAAGATAGATCTACTCCGTGGTGTGACTGGAATAACATACCATAGTCGTCTTCGATACATACAAGGCACATAAAACACCTGTAGGTCATAGAGCAAACACCAACATGAATATAGTTTTGTATGTATCATATAATGTTTTAGTGAGTTGCACATGGACTTTACCTGCTCACAACTACTAGGTTGCACCAAGTTGTCAGTCTTCCCGCGATGAAATTGCCCGGAGTCTACCATATAGAGTCCATTCTCATGTCTCTTAACCTCACCCGCAAACCATCGATAGTCAAAGAGATATTTGTGAAATGTTCTGAAGTCCACTTTGATTATCCTCTCTATTTTCCACATTCCCTCACCTCTTGTGTTTTCGTGTCAAAGTTGCCCATAACTCCACTATCATGAGTGGTTCGACGCTCATCTATCTTGCGGGTTCGAAAATGACATCTTTCGGACCACATAGAGTTGAATGTGAAGGCCTGCAAAAACCAATCAAGATAGATGAGAGAGAGAGAGAGGTGACACACATACACACACCCACACACACACACACACTAAACACATTGAGTATATTACCCTTGGTAGACATCCTCGCGCGTACTCCCATTCTTTAGGGCTTATTTGTTCTCCTCGTGCCTTGGCCTTGGTCATGGCATTGTGTATCCACCCAACTAAAATTAGATCAGGGTATTTGGCAAGCTCTTTAGGAAAGGGAGGTGCTCGCCTACCTCCATGCGACCTCTTCCATGCTTCCCTCTCCCTTTCTCTCGTTGTACGCACCTCCACATACATATCCACCCATTTGCCCATGATGGGAGCATTGAGTAGACAATGGTTGTTGACTATGGCTTGAAATTCCCTATCCAAAATCAAGAGAGAACCTTTCCCACTTGGAATGTTTACGTGTTTTTTTGGATCCTCTTCCTCCGTCTTTAAACGAGGCAATGATGGGTCTATTGTGAAAAGATATTGAGAGACATACACAAAAGCCTCTTGTACAATCCAACCCTCTACCATGCTTGCCTGAACACATGTACATGAAACCATTAGTGATTAAAGTAACTAATAAAAAGCGTTGTGAATACAACCCAATCCTAATAAGGTTTAACGCTTAAGATCGATGAATACCTCTGGTTGTGATCGTAGCCTTACAAAGTCTTTCAAGGTCTTTAGGAACCTCTCAAGAAAGAACATCCACCTTGAGTGAACCACACCACAAATGGCTATCTCCTCAACAAGATGGAGCAATAGGTGAACTTGGCTAACAAGGATAGAACGTGGGAATGCATCCTCAATAGCACAAGTTGCTTCAATCGCTAGAAGTCGAGCTGTTGGAATGGCTGAAACTTCGATTTCTTTGGAACTCACAAACCTATAACCAAAAAACCCTTCATAATCTTCATAGTAAAGTTAGTTTTCAAAGTAAAGTTTAGGAGGGAGGATCAAATGTTCTATACCTGACAACTTCTCCCACCTTGAATATTGCAGTCTTTACCTTCATGTCCACAAATCCACTAATGCTAATTGGAAGCACAAACTATTGCACAAACAAAAAGACTTTTTAGTATCCAGAACCCTAAACCACATACACACACACACACATTACCTGAAGAATCTTGTGCCAATCATGGGATTTGAGCCCATACAGTTGTGTGGATCCTCCTTTCTTAGTTTTAGTGAAGGCACTCTTGAGCGAACGCATATAACCTGTTGGAGTACGGATGGATGCAATGACTTGTTTCATCCGCTCTTGATCCACCCTTGATAGAATCCAAGGTGCCTTTGGAAGAACCATCTTCCCCCGAGGCCCCATGTGAGGTGTGGCCGAAGGAGGGAGCCTCCTTATGGCCCTCATGTCCTCTCTAGCCCCCAACGAATCTTTCTTGCCTACTATGTGATCCCATATAGCTTGGCCAACATTTTTGAACACATGCATTGGATCCAATAGGTGTTGGATTTTTAATGAAGCCCAATAGGGTAGTGATAAGAAAATAGAGTACCTAGACATACCCCTAGGTGGATCATTGGGAGGAGGCAATGTGTTGTGATGCTCGTTCCAATGTCTTGCCCAATCGGCCATGGTCCAATGGAGTGGCTCCATCCCATTGCACGGTGGAGCATAAGATGGATGTGAGGCGGCAAGAAGCGATGGTTATTGGGGTAGATCACCTTACCAAGTAGAGCGGGTCTCTCTGTCACGAGTGAGGGTCCACAAGTTGGGCATGCCCTATGTCTAGATGTCGATAGTCGTACAAAAACAAAATACATAACCGCATATAAGTGACCAATGCAAAGACATTAAAGAGAGTCACAAAGGAAAAGCTTACCAGAAATCTCTCCAAGCCCGGGGTAATCATGCATGGTCCACATGAGAATGCACTTGATCATTGTGCGCCGATCATGAAGTGGTCTTAATACATCAAAAACATCTATGCCATTCCATAGCTCTTAAATCTCTTCAATCAAAGGTGCTAAATATACATCCATGTTCTTCACCTTGTGTTTTCCTGGGACTAGAAGAGAGAGCAAAATGTTCCCCTTCTTGGTTGACTCCCATGGTGGAATGTTGTAGTTCACAACAACCACTGGCCAAGTACTCCATGAGGTAGACCGATGCCCAAATGGGTTTACCCCATCACTAGCCAGACCAAGCCTCAAGTGACAAGGCTCTTCTCTAAACTCCGGCCATGTCTGCTCAATGTGTTGCCATGCCGGCGAGTCAGCCGGCACTCTCATAACCCCATCGGTGGAGCGATTTGTCATATGCCATGTAAGAAGCTCGCTTGTTTCTTTGGTGCTGAACATGTGCTTGATGCGGGGAATGAGGGGGAAATGACGAAGAACCTTGCGAGGTATTGTGGTTCCTTGCATTCCCTCTTTGTACCTTGATTCTCCACACTCGGGGCAAGCATCAAGGCCTGCATGTTGATTGCGGAATAGCACGCAATCATTGACACATGCATGTATGCGATCATAGTCCATCCCAAGACCTGTCACCACCTGTTGTGCCTTCCTTCGATTTTCTGGAAGATGATTGCCTTTAGACATCATCTTGCCTAATAGCCTATGACATAATTAAAGAACACTCGTTATTGCATATAACCACGAAAAAAACTCACAACTAACACTTAAACGTACCTCAATAGTGCATCGACCCCTGCATTGCTCCATCCAAACATTGCTTGAATATTCAAGATCTCAAGAGACGCTTGTTATATGGAGTAGAGCATCCCTCGTAAAGAGCGGTGTGTGCTGCCTCTAGCAATGAATCTTTGGTTTTTTGGGTAGCTTATTCACATGCACACTCAGGCTCACACTCATTCGCCACCTCACGTGCAAGAAGATCCTCAACCATATTGTGCGAATGATCTTCCTCCACCTCCATGTGGGGCGGGGTGGTGGGGAGATCCCCATATGTGGTGGATGTAGGATGTGCATGCGCTCGTGTGGACCCAGCCACATCGGACGGCGGGTGTGACCCCCCTCCCATGACTGCTTCCTGGCGCAATCACTCTTCCGTCCTTCTCCCGCCTCCGCCCCCGATCACACTCCAATGGGGAGCGACATCAATGGATGCCAAAACCCTCGGATCACTAGTTTCCATTCGAGCGCGTTTTCTCGGATCGTCCCATAGCCCATAATCATCCACGTGAGCCAAGCATATACGTCGAAGCCATGCAATTGCACGCTTACATCACGTACATGGACATGGTAATCGCTCCACCAACCATCGAGTTCATTCCGCGCCAACCGGCGGACCCACGTCATCCCAATCGTCCTGCACACACGACCACACACTAAATAAGAAAAAATAAAATAAGAATATGAAAAATCAAGAATGTTTGTACTAACATGACTGACACTCATTAAAGATAGAGGGTAGTGGATACAACAGGTCATGCAGTCAGTCGGCGTAACCTTAATGTCCTGTCATAGATTTTCGCGGTAATAATTGCGGTAATACTGACGGTAACCTGCGCGGTAATACTCGCGGTAATATTTCAAGAAGATTTTTTTATATAAAGGGGGCACCTGCGTGCCCCCGCGAAATTGAATGCCAAAATTTCAAAATCGACTTCCTCTTCTGCATGGGCCCGTTTCCCTCTCCATCTCCAAGCTCCCTCTCCTTCTCCCTCTCCATCTCCATCTCCGACCTCTATTACTCTCTTCATCTCCATCCCCACCATTTCCAAGAGACCGAGGTCACGAATGTAAGTGCTCAAACTCTCTCTCTTTCTTCTCGTTCTTCTACACACACACACACACAAACACATCCACACACACACACACAATGCATACACATTGCACACACACACAATGCATACACACACATGCACTAACATGCACACACACACACACACACAGACACAATTTTATGCACAATCACACACTAATGCTTGCATTAGTGTGTGCATGCATTATACACACACTAATGCGGGCATTAGCGTGTGATTGTGCACAAAATAGTGTGTTTCCACACACTATTTTGTGCACAATCACACACTAATGCCCGCATTAGTGCGTGCATGCATTATACACACACTAATGCTTGCATTAGTGTGTGATTGTGCACAAAATAGTGTGTGAAAACACACTATTTTGTGCACATTCACACACTAATTCCCTCATTAGTGCGTGCATGCATTATACACACACTAATGCGGGCATTAATGTGTGATTGTGCACAAAATAGTGTGTGAAAACACACTAATTTGTGCACAATCACACACTAATGCCCGCATTAGTACGTGCATGCGTTACAAGCACACACTAATGCTTGCGTTAGGGTGTGCTTGTGCATGAATTAGTGTGCAAACACACTAATGCATGCACAAGCACACACTAATGCAAGCATTAGTGTGTGCATGCATTAGTTAGTTTTTACACTATTTTGTGCACAAATTACACACTAATGCCGCACTAGTTAGTTTTTAGGGTTTATTTTGTGCACAAATTACACACTAATTCCGCACTAGTTAATTTTTACACACTAATTCCCGTATTAGTGTGTGCATACATTATACACACACGCATTAGTTAGTTTCTACACACTAATTTGTGTCCAAGCACACACTAATGCAAGCATTAGTGTGTGCATGCATTATACACACACTAATGCTTGCATTAATGTGTGATTGTGCCCAAATTAGTGTGTTTTCACACACTATTTTGTGCACAATGCATGCATTATACACACACACACTAATTTGTGCATTAGTGTGTTTTCACAGACTAAGTTGTGCACAATCACACACTAATGCTTGCATTAGTGTGTGCATGCATTAGTGTGTTTCCACACACTAATTTGTGCACAAGCACACACTAATGCAAGCGTTAGTGTGTTCATACCTCTCTAGCACACACTAATGCAAGCATTAGTGTGTGCTTTTGCACTAATTAGTGTGTTTTCACACACTATTTTATACACAATCACACACACTAATGCTTGCATTAGTGTGTGATTGTGCACAATCACACACTAATGCAAGAATTAGTGTTGACGGGAGCAAAGTGAACCCCGAACCCCGACGGCCTCTAAAACACCGGGGACCGAATGGCGCGCCTTGAGCCTATCATGGTAAAGCAAAAAGGGGGCACCACCTAGCTTCAGGGGCTAGGACGCAAACAACACACCACCATAACAAATTTTTCATCCAAGAGAGATGGATGCTTGGGAGTAATGATGAAGAGGAAAGGAAATGAGATCAAGTGAGAGAGAGAGAGAGTGAGGGAGGGGGTATAGCGGCTTAGTACTTAGGCACCACAAAAGGATAGCGAATCCACACACCCTTCACACATACACAAGCCCACTCCAAACACAAGATTAGGTGGCGATTCCGCACACCTCACATGGGCAAAACATTGCAAGAAAACATACTCACAAAACCTCAAGCTTTATTTAGAGAATAAGGCGATGAAATGGGGAGCATAGGGTAGGGAATGAGAAGGGAGAAAGTGGTCGAGCACATGGCAGATAGGTGGGAGTTGATGGCGAAGACTCGCACGAGGGTTATGGCCATCATCCTTCATTTAGTTGCCCTTCATCTTCCATAGCCAAGGGTGTAGAGGTCATGCTCAAGACAAGCATAGTGATTGCGGTGATGGTGATGGTGTGGGTGTGTGTGTGTGCACTAGGCACACACAGTGCATAGTGTGTTCTTTGGTGATGTTGTGTGTGTATTTAGCGTGATGGTGACCCCTCTTTATATAGGGGAGGAGCGGGGAGGAATTCTAGAATTTAGAAATGAAGAAATCATTATCTACAAGATTAGGTGGCGATTCCGCACACCTCACATGGGCAAAACATTGCAAGAAAACATACTCACAAAACCTCAAGCTTTATTTAGAGAATAAGGCGATGAAATGGGGAGCATAGGGTAGGCGAATGAGAAGGGAGAAAGTGGTAGAGCACATGGCAGATAGGTGGGAGTTGATGGCGAAGACTCGCACGAGGGTTATGGCCATCATCCTTCATTTAGTTGCCCTTCATCTTCCATAGCCAAGGGTGTAGAGGTCATGCTCAAGACAAGCATAGTGATTGCGGTGATGGTGATGGTGATGGTGTGGGTGTGTGTGTGTGCACTAGGCACACACAGTGCATAGTGTGTTCTTTGGTGATGTTGTGTGTGTATTTAGCGTGATGGTGACCCCTCTTTATATAGGGGAGGAGCGGGGAGGAATTCTAGAATTTAGAAATGAAGAAATCATTATCTACAAGATTAGATGGCGATTCCGCACACCTCACATGGGCAAAACATTGCAAGAAAACATACTCACAAAACCTCAAGCTTTATTTAGAGAATAAGGCGATGAAATGGGGAGCATAGGGTAGGGGAATGAGAAGGGAGAAAGTGGTCGAGCACATGGCAGATAGGTGGGAGTTGATGGCGAAGACTCGCACGAGGGTTATGGCCATCATCCTTCATTTAGTTGCCCTTCATCTTCCATAGCCAAGGGTGTAGAGGTCATGCTCAAGACAAGCATAGTGATTGCGGTGATGGTGATGGTGTGGGTGTGTGTGTGTGCACTAGGCACACACAGTGCATAGTGTGTTCTTTGGTGATGTTGTGTGTGTATTTAGCGTGATGGTGACCCCTCTTTATATAGGGGAGGAGCGGGGAGGAATTCTAGAATTTAGAAATGAAGAAATCATTATCTACATAGGCCATGTGACTGTGGGCCCCACTTGTCTGGATGTGTGTATATGTGCCAGAACAGCAGTCTCATGAGAGAGAGACTAAGAGAGAGAGATGGGTTGATGAAAAAAAGTGAGAGGTGACATGGAGAATAAAGTAATTACAAGAGGGGAGAGAGGGGAGTGTGTTCAGAGGTGAATCTGTGTGCAGATGTGTGTGAACACAAGAAAAATCAGGTAACCACCGAGTGGGGATGGGTCTGTGGGCACCTTTTTCAGTGAAACTGAGTGTGTGTGAGTGTGGGGGAGATTATTTAGCTACAAGACAAGAGACATGGCGCCCTTTAGAGAGAGAGAGAGAGAGAGAGAGAGAGAGAGAGAGAGAGAGAGGGGGGGGTATTTGGGTCATGGGATATGATAGGAGAGAGAAAGAGGGGGTGGGGTGTATTATTTTGGAAGATAGGGTAAGTTGCATGTGAGTTAGGGTGCATTATTGGTGAGTTAGAATGCATTATTGGTGAGAGGTGGGGTAGCTTGAGGGGAGAGAGAAAGGAAAAAGGACAAGGGGAAGAGAGAGGGGGTTGACCTTTTGAGTGGAGGAGAGGAAAAGGGACACACGTCGGGACAACAGTGAAGAAAAAAGGAGGCAAGGTGGGGATGGGCTACCCCGCAGGCATGAGGTGGCCTATTTTACCTTTCTTATATATTTACATAATCATACTTTATTTTTTTCTTACTTTTTCCAATGTCTTTTATCGCTCCCTCCCTAAGAGGGGGTTTTCATGGGGTGGGGACGAGAGAAGAGGGGTATGGGAGCTTGGCTTGTGAAAAGCCCCCATCAGTGTATGCATGCATTAGTGTGTTTCCACACACTAATTTGTGCCCAAGCACACACTAATGCAAGCGTTAGTGTGTGCATACCTCTCTAGCACACACACATGCTTGCATTAGTGTGTGCTTGTGCACTAATTAGTGTGTTTTCACACACTATTTTAGGCACAATGCATGTATTATACACACACACACACTAATGCTTGCATTAGTGTGTGATTGTGCACAATTTAGTGTGTGCAAACACACTAATTAGTGCACAACCACACACTAATGCAAGCATTAGTGTGCATGCATTAGTGTGTTTCCACACACTAGTTTGTGCCCAAGCACACACTAATGCAAGCGTTAGTGTGTGCATACCTCTCTAGCATAATGCTTGCATTAGTGTGTGCTTGTGCACTAATTAGTGTGTTTTCACACACTATTATTGTGAGCATTGGTGTGTGAAAAAATTGCACACACTAATGCTTGCATTAGTGTGTGCTTGTGCACTAATTAGTGTGTGAAAACACACCAATGCATGCACACACACCCTAATGCACAAGCACACACTAATGCAAGCATTAGTGTGTGCATGCGTTACAAGCACACACTAACGCTTGCATTAGTGTGTGTTTGGGCATGCATTAGTATACCAAAACATAGCTCCATTAACATTAACAATATACCAAAACATACCTCCATGTGGGTGTACGATGAAGTTGATTGAGACCCCAATGGTCACCGAGAAGCCCAACGGTAGATTAAGGTCCAACACACACACACTAGATTAATTTCTTTCCCACACACTAATGCACACACACAATAGATTAATTAGAAGCACACACACTTTCATCTAAATGGATGCAAAAAAAATAAGCACATAAACCATTTTTTAAATAGGAGATAAAAGGAATCTTATGCAGGGAGGAATCCTATGCAATAAAGAATCTCACTTTGACTAGAATCCAATGTTAATTAGGGTCCCTTTGTTTTGTGAAATTGTAGGATATGGCATCCTCTTCCATGCCTAGCTATCGATCCATAGAGGACTTTCTCGCCGAGGGCCTCTCTTACGAGGACGCTTGTGATGCTTACTACTCGCAGTCTTCCTCCCACCAGTCACAATCCACCTTCGGCTTTCGATGGTTCCGAGATGCAGTACACAACCCCGACCTCGAGAGGGCATACCGCACCCAGGCAAAGTGGCTATCCTCGCAGCAGAGTCTTCGAGGGCGGTACACACCAGCACAGTTGGCTGCCTATGGGCTCTCATCGCTTGCGACACAGGGCGCCGGCACTCCGATCGTGCAGAGTGTGCCTCCCAGTGGGCCTCCCTCCACCTTACCCTCGACTTTCCCGTCACCGGTAGCTCCCTCCACCTTGCATTCGCAGCGATCCACGCCCGCACCGTCGAGTTATCTATCGCCTACACCACCCAGCGGTTTGGGCTCGGGCCAACGCTCTTCGGGTAGCCAGCGCTCTTCCCGTAGTGTTTGTCACGCTCTCGTCGAGGTAGTGGCTCGTGCTGCTTTGGTGGTGGAGAGGGCAGTGCTACAGATTCACCTCCTCTTACACCCCGACCTCCTCGCTCACCCCTTGGAGCTCCACATGAGGATGAGGACCGCGATGCGCCCGCCCCGGACGCTCGTGGGTACTACTATTATATACATCGTGGGGGGGAGGTGGATCTAGGTTCCTCTTTGGGGAGGACATTTCGAGGGCACCTTAACCAGCTGATCCACTCGACATACCAAGATTGCTTTAAATCTTTCAAAGATCAGAACCCAGCCGAGGTGACGTACATTCACACGACATTGCTCATGCGGTTCCCTAATCCGCAAGTGGAAGAGTTCTCCAGACAGTGGCTCGAGGAATATATCAAGAATTTCTTGAAAAATAAGAAGTCCAGTGTGCGGAGGGCGGCAACGCGAACATTTGAATCTGAGGGCCACAACTATCGCCCTGGAAATGTTCACGATGAGGAGTGGGAGAAAGCCCAGGGCGAGCTGGAGGACGAGAGAAAGACAGGTGCTAGGGCGCACACTCGGCAGGTGGAGGCGAGGGCGCAGCAAACGCCCACGCATTACGGCTCGGGCGGAAAAGCAGCATGGAAAGATAAATTTGTGAGTGTGCGGATTTTCATTTGAATTGATTTAATTTGTGGTAATAAGGTTAGGTTTGTGATATTTTTTAATTGATATACAGCAAAATATTACTATGACCCGTCCAAGCCGAGAGATCCAGAGATACAGAGAGAGCCACTCCGAATATCAGACATGGTGCTGGCTGTATGAAAACAACAAAATCAATCGCGAAGAATTTGAAAATGCATGTTGTACACTACAGCCTGTAAGTGTGAACTTTTTTTTCTAAATCATTGCATGCAGCTTTATGTATCCATTTGTATTAATTAAAGGTTTTGTTGTTTTTTTCTTTTCCAAAGTCAAGGAGTCCCTCGGGAGGTCCCAGGATCCGAGTAGCTCAATCCTCCAAGTGTTTTTGGGCCCGCGCGCGCGTCTTCTTTTCGCCATAGTTGCATAGCCCCCATGTATCGCCTATTTGGGCAATTTTGTAATATCCAATATAATTAAACACTTGATTTTGGCCCAAGTGTTCTTTTGGCCACAGTTGTATAGCCGCCATGCATCGCCTATTTGGGAAATTTTGTAATGAACAGTTTCTCCAATATAATTAAACATTTGAATTTGGTTGGTGCAATGAAATTGTTGTTTTTGAACAGTTTCTCCAATATAATTAAACATTTGATTTTGGTCCAAAGTTTTGGTGCAATGAAATTGTTGTTTTTTATTTATTAAATATATAGGAAAAAGAAGGTAAATGACCATTTGGATGGGTCCTACCATCCAAATGGTAATCTGCTTTTTTTTTAAAATGCTCCAGGTGCGGTAATCGTCGCGGTAATAATTGCGGTAAAGTCTGCGGATATAATTGCGGAAATTTAGCCGAGGGTATTACCGCGACGATTGCTGAAGGACCATTACTGCGCTTATTGAATCCAGCATTACTGCTCCCGAGATTTTTTGCCTTCAACTTTTCCTTTGTTTTTGTGAGTCTATCTGAGCGGTAATGTGCTCCGAATGTCATAGTGAAAAGTACATGAGGTTCTTGTCTAACTTGAAATCTAGCTTTACTTCACTCGACATCTTTTCTTCATTTTCACCAACAATGTTGCACTTGATTGTCTTGAGATCTTTTTCTGTATTTTTGCTTTTGTTGTGGCAGTGTCCTTTGGTTGAGCTTTATCTACATTTTCTTTGCTTTGACCACTTGCTTCAATCGATGTTGACTCCATTGGCTGTAATATTGCACTTTTTGTTTGTAATTGTTGAGCATTGCCCTACTTGCATCTGAGTAACCCGTGATCCTTAGAAGATCCACAGTTTCTGGCAAAATCTGTCTCTTTGGAGGAGATTTTGGTGGTGACCTTTGTGTATCCTTCTGGACTTTAGCTTTCATTGACTTTGACTTTTCTATCACATGCTCTGGCATCTTGAGGCTTTGCATCATCTTCAGATAGTCTTTGACTTCAGTCATGCCATCCGTATGGGTTTGTACAAGATCATCATCTTGCTGATATTCATTACCATGTGCATCTCGATATGCATATGTGAGCTTGGTCACATGTAGCTGTTTGAACACTATTGTACTTGTCGGCTTTTGACTTTGACTTGTGGAGATCAATTGAAACTTTTATCCTTGATGATCTTCATATAAGCAATTGTCTGTAGATCTTGAGGGAACCTGGGTCAATTGGAAACTTCCAACAACCATATGATCTTTCAATGGTTTGTGCTTTGAAGGGGTTCGTTGGCTAGAAGCTCTAGGGCTTCTAACTAGTGTAGCATTTCCTGGTACATATGCTAAGCTTGATGGATTTACAGCTCCCCCCTTCCTAGGGTGATCACTATAGACTTCTTCATTGTAAAAGTTCAAAATTGTTTGGCTCTGGTTTAGTCTCACCTTTTGGGACTGTGATAGCACACTTTGGGTAGCACTGTTGATGTTTGGCATCTGCAAACCTTCTGCATAGTTTCTTATGTATCTCCGTGAAACATGACAAATTATTCCCCAAGTCAAGTTGTGGATAGCATTATCTTTGATCCCATGGGTCTCCTATGATATAAGCTTATGTGGTTTCAAGACCCAAGGCATCATAGATTAGACTCTCGTCTATATCTACGATTGTTTTGGTCAAAGTATGTGCTTGTTTGGTCACAAGGTCGAAGTCTAATTTTTTTTGGAGGAGAGTTTGGCTCTGAACAAATTTCTGGGTTCACTCGGGTAATATCCTTCAGTTCTAGAGAGGATGGGCTATAATAGATTCTTTCCTCTAAAATGAACCATCCTTTCTAATCTATCACTGGACGCACTTCTATGAGCTGGTATATATGTGGGTCATTCAAACACTGCTTGATCCTTTTTGTACAGTTTCCCTTTTTGGTTTACATAGTGTGCATATGAATTAAAAGTGATGAGTTAAATGCACTTACATCGAGATTCGCATTTCTAATTTTTTAGGTATCTTACTTGGCAGTTGATGGATCCTTGTTGTCTGGATTTCTTGGACAATCTTCAAAAAAATGTCCACCTTTTTGTCCACAATCTGAGCAATATACCATGACTGGTGGTATTTCAACTGGCTCTGTCATGTCAAGCACTTGCTAAGAAGCTTCTATTTCAGTGCTTGCCAAGTTGTCAGCATCTTCTTTCAGAACACTAAGCATCGATTGCTCTGTCTTGATCTTTGTACCGTCTTTGGCTTGGTTCTCCAATTAGATTGGCTTCTATTGGTTGATCTATTGGATCTTCCAATTCTGGTTCTTGACTATAGATCTGACCAATGTCCATGTACAATGATCCTGATTGCATATCCCCCCCCCCCCAACACAACGCACACTTATCACTTTACCGTCCTCCATTGTATGTCGCCAAAGCAAATTTTGCTTGCTAAGGTTCTTTTCCTTTTTTTCAAAAGCTTTGAATTAAATTGAGTGATATAATCGCTCTTTGATGTACGGCGTAGCATTTGCTTTTTCTTTGACTACGTAAATAGGCTCCAACTCTCTTTCTTTTCCCCTTTCCCAAAGTTTTATTGCCTTTTACTCCTTTACGGCCCTGACTTGTGAGTTCTCCCTTTTTTTCTCTCAACGTTCGTCTTTGTTTCTTCTAAACTTGCACCGTGCGCAGTACTCCCCCTCCCTCCCGTTATTCTCTTTCCTCGCGACCTCAGCGTTCTTCCATACCCCGCCTGCTTTAAACTCCTTACACACAAAGGAAGGTTGCATGCTCTCACTCAAAACGCTAGTGCAGCCCTTTGCACTCTTGCACACAAAGCCCTACTGCAGCCCTTTGCTAACCTTATCACTTACAGCAGCAAGCTTTCACCCTTGCTTCCTCTCATGTGTTCATTGGCAAATCTAACCACCTGTGCAACACCTGTAAACCACTTGCACACCACCAGCACATCACCTGGTGGACCTACTTTCTCTCGCACACAACACCTTGCCTCCCAGGCATTGGTGTGAGCAGTTTTCAAGAAAATCGAACCACATGTGCAACACCTACAAACCACGCAACACCTGCACAACGCCTGCACATCACTTGGCGGACCTACGTTCTCTCGCAGACAACACCCTGCCACCCATGTGTTGGTGTGAACAGTTTTTGGGATAATAGCTCCATCACTCTGGCGTTGTTCCTCTTTTCGGCACAGTTGGCGGCTCCCAGCCTGCTGGCCTAGCTCCCCTTCTCGACACGTGTGGTGGCCTCCAGCCCGGCTTAGCAGGGCTCATGCTTAGTTCATGTGGCGACCCCGAGTCAAACGCTCGCAGCAGCATGAAAGGAGGGGGCTTCCTATCAACTGCTCAGGATTATGGAAAGGTAGTGCCCTTCTCTCACTTCTCTCACTGCTCTCCGTGCGCGGCCTTGGAAGAGTTGCCGTGACCCAAGCAAATGGTCTCTCGCCAACCAGACACCACACCGGACCCAAGCAAGCGTTCTCTCACCAACCAAACACCACCGCTGCTGATTCCCCAACAAAGTGTCGCTCCTCAACACAGCACAGACAGACAGCGGACTGAGCGCTACCCTTACAACCTCTCTTGCTTTAAGCAAGGTAAACTACATCACAGAGACCATCTGCTGCATCGCTTCAACATCATCAAACCACATCACCGACTATTTCTTTGGCATCCTTCAACGTCATCAAACCTCGGCATGTGCGGTCTCCTAAGCTACGTATCTGCAGTACTCCAACTCAATAGGACAAGCTAGAGGTTTTAGCATTACAAAGATTTTTACATTGCAAAGGTCTCTAATACAAGTTTTCACTTTGCCTTAACCTTTTTTACTTATGACAACTCCTCCTCCCTCTTTGTCATCAACGGTGGGTTCTTATCCCACCCCAATGACAGTAGAAGGCGTTCCCATGGCTTTCGCTCCGGCTCCTTCCATCCCCCCCCCCCCCCCCCCCCCTCCCCCATCTCCAATGTGGCGTCCCACCCTCCAAATCTTCTAACACCCTCATCTACTTCCCCAGCCCTTGTAATTCCTTTGAAACCCAATACCCCTCCTTTTGGTAAGCATATGTTTCCTGGCTTTACCTCAGCGGCAAAGCTCATCAACCTACCCTCTCCAACGTCAACTTTTCCCACCTCCTCTAAAAAGACCCTTTTTAGCTCGGAAGAAATCCTTGGCCTCACCGCCAACCTACCTCTTGAATATCTTGATCAACTCTCCCTTCCCGTAACAGAAAACCTCGGCATCGTTAACCCCTCCCTCTCCCATCATCCTGGCCTTACTAGCTCTCTTCAACCCAAGCTTGGTGGCATTTTCTCCAACAACGCTCAAAGCGGCCTCCTCACTAGTCCTCTCCTTGCCTTCCCCTACTCTTTTGGCTCTCTCCCCTCAAGATCTTCCTCGCTTGTGGCCGCTCCTTCTCCTCTTTCTCCCATTCTACCGGCAATCGAAAAGCCCTTAGAATTCAATAAAATTGTTTCCCTCTCCTTGGTAGAATTTAAAGTACTCAATCATAAGCTTAGCAAAGCCAAATCACACCTCTCTAATTTGCAAAACCTTCACTCCTTTCAAAAAGCACCACATAGCCTTTGTATGAAGCCTCCTTGTCTCACCATAGAAGACTCTCAAGTTCAAGCACTCTTAAATGCCAAGCTTAGCATTATCAATATCCAAATCCAATTAGATTGCACTAAAGCTTACATCCAAGCCCAAGAGTTACTTGTCAATAAACTCTAAAAAACCTTTGATGAATACCCTGATCTTGTGGAAGAGAGGCTTGCGTACCTCACCAAAAAGCTTGCACCCATCTCTTTCCCAAGAGTGCAACCTGCGACTTGGGAGAATCAACTCTGTCTTTGGAAGCAAACCTCCCTCAATGACTTTGATGCACATCTTCAAAATGAGATTCTCCAAGCCCATTTGGCCTCTTCCTTAAGCGTGGTGGCACACAATGCTAGAAAGAGAACCCAATCCTTTGTCTTGGAAGAAGTGGAGTCTCTACCTAAGGAAGAAACGATAGGAAAACCATGATGTGGAAAGACAGGTTTAAGAAATAGAAGTACAGTTTGATGTGATGTGAGTGTTTTCTTATAGGCAATGAAGTATGCTTGTTTAGAAAAACGGTCAATGACGGTCCAAATCATATCATGCTTGTGAATAATGAGTGGAAATCCAGTGACAGAATCAATTGAAATATGTTCCCAAGGTCTTTCAGTAATAGGGAGAGGGTGTGTCATAATAATCAATATCTAATTGTCCTTAATGATTTTCTCATGTTAAACTGATCATTTAATATGGGGAAGTGACAGGGGAGAAAAAGCTAGAATATTGGTTAAGCTAGCAGACTGGCCACAGTAGGGATCCAAAGGAGGGAAAATAGGTATCCAGAGGGGGGGCCATCTACAAAAGAGCAATGTGCAACAATGGTCTAAAAAGACCCTAAGGTTCATCCCATTAAGACTTCCAAAATGCTAAGGTTCCAAAATTCAAAGGTTGTGTCCAAAGGTCAAACATTAGGATAATTGGATGCTTTGTGTGTGTCACAAAAAGTCTTCACAATTCCTACATAGGAGGGGGCAAGCCTTGCAAGTAGGGGATGAGAGAGAAATTCACACACACACACACACACACAAGCTTCATTTGTACACAAGGGGAAAGAGGGACACATGTGAGCTCCCTAGCCCAGATGCCCACAAGGTGTACTCAAATCCTATTGGATAGCCTTGGAGGTGGAATGCTAGAGTAAATCTAGTTTAATTAATTTAAAAACACTTAATAAAAGAACCAATAGGAATAAGCTCTCTAGAAGACTATTGGACATTCTCCCAAGGGGACCAATGAGCATTCAGCAGCCCAATGGCTTGCCTGATTCCTATTGGCCAGGAGGAAAAGGGGTCCAATGAGAATTTAGTTGCATTTATTAATTGCCTAAAGCTCTCACAAAAGGGGAAAGGGAGACACATGCTAGAAGGCTATCACTTATGCTGCTTAATTTCCATTGGCTAAGCCTGGGGAGGTCCAATAGGGCTGTAGCATGAGCAATTAGCAAGGGGGGTCGACCAAGAGAGAGAGGGGGTTGATTTTTTCAAAGCATTATCACACACACACTCATACAATCTCATGGGTGAAGCAAAGAAGACTCTCTCTCCTTCTCAAGCTTTAATGGAAAGCTTACCACCTACTCCAAGCTTGTGAGAAGGGAGGCCTACATCAACAACTCTTGGCTTTGTGATGCAAATCCAACCAAGAGCCAATCTTCAATGCATGCTCACCTCCTCTACCATGCTAATTACTAAGATAAGCTAATATGAGTGATTATGTGAGGAGATGTACATCTTTCTCGTAATAATACTCCTTCTTCCTCTCAATATACTCTCATACCCTGCTAGCTCTCACCATCTTCAAAGGTGTGTGAGGTCTTGGGTCTGAGGCCGTGAGGGAATTGATGTTGTGTTTGATAAGTGTTTTGCTTAGTGCATGAAGTTTCCATCTTCATTGCACTAGCTAGTATTGAAGGAACACAAAGAGTTTTATTGTAAAATGTCTCTCTTGATGGGAGAAACCATAATACAAAGCCTTTTGGAGGGGGGACCGGCTCCATATGGCTCCATACAAATCCGGTCCTCAACTGTTGTCAATTGCTTAATTTCTCTCTCTTTTGAAGTATTGTTCATGCTATCTAACTAGGTGTTATGCTTTTTGTTGCTCTCTCCACCCAAGCACTCTTGTTATTCTCATGAGGAATCTATTCTAATGAAATGATCACTATGTTCATGTTACTTTCCGCTACACACAATTTACTAGACCATTAAATGTTACATTGGTATCAGAGCACAAGGTTTCTCTTTTCTTGCTCAAGAAGGGAGGTCATGAAGCTAGCTATAAATGGTTGGTACTATTAATTGCATGTGAGTAAGTAGAATAGGAATTTTTCAGCCTTGCAGTGTGCGTGCCTTTGTGCAGTTAATAGGGCATCACCGTCGAGAGCTATGGTCTTAATAGTGGAGTCCTACGGGGCTTGCCTACGGCTTAACCACTATTGAGCTATTAAAAGCTTGACAGGAGCCGGTGTTTTTTGGTGTTGAACGACCCTCTCTTCTATTCCTTGCAATTAATGGTATTCGAGCCACGGGTATAGTAGCTTGAGTGCTTTTTCTAAAGGGGTAAAGAGGAGTAGCAACTAGGGCTTGAAGTGCCAAAGTACACCTAAAATGTTCACCTAAAAGTTGTTAGAATGGCTGACAATAGTAAAGAGAGTGAAATTAATGTTGATAGCTTTGATTTTGCTAATGAGCAAGCTACTAATGATGCCCCGATGCTTGTTAACTATCTTGTTTCTAGGCTATGAGCAATCCATCCCTCCAAAGTGAAGTGCAATGGCAGATTCGTGCTCATGGGATTCTCCAAGCTCCCCACCATGACGAGAGAACACCTAGGAAGCCTCCTTGTGAGACTTCCAAAAGAGGTCTCTCTCCGATTTGGGAAGAAGAACAGGATCCATATGAAGGGCTCAAAAATTTGCTCCTTGATGACGCATCTCCTTCTCAAAGAAGAAAAAATCGAGAGATTTCTCAAAGTAGAAATCAAGAAAGAAGTGAGTCTTCCGCCACCTCGACAGAGATGGCTCCATGAAGACGGCGGGCTAAATGCTTTCCATCACCTCCAAAAAGGAGAAGACCATCGCATACTTCTCCACACCATGCTTCAAAGAGGGATGACAAAAAGCAAGAGAAGATTCAAAAGGTGAGAAAGAGGACACCCTCTTCTCCATCTTCTTCATCCTCTTCCTCTTATGAAAGTGATGGTGAAGACAAAGAAGATCAAGGAAAGAAAAAGGCGAGAAAGAGGTCACCCTCTTCTCCATCTTCCTCAAATTCTTCATCTTTTGAAGAAAGTGATGGTGCAACCTTTGAACCATCAAAAATAAGGGGCCATAGGAAATCCTATGCAGCGTGGAAGAGGTCACCAAAAGAACACCCGCCATGAACCTCCTAGAGCTACCTTGGTCGAAATCCAAGAGGAGGAAATTCACCACAAAGCATCTCCTCTGTGCCCTTCTTGGGGAAAGGTAAGACAACATGATGCTTTTATTCTCTTTGACCCTGGTTCTACTCACAATTTTATATCTATAGATTTGGCCACCAAGCTAGGCATACAAGACTACCAGATGGGAGATGTCCTACCCGCACATGGTACTTTCAAGGGGCAAGAATCTTCAGCCACTCCCTTAATCGGGAAATTGAGGCTCCATGTCCAAAGCTATGTGGACAAAGAGGACTTCTTTATCTCTCCTCTCAAGCATGAGGATGTAATCCTAGGGGCACCATGGTTTGATCGCATGGCTGCCAATGTTAAATTCCCAAAAAGGAGAATCTCCTTTAAGTTCAAGGAAGATGCTAAGGAAATGGGTAACACTATACCCATTGTACATACACAAGCTTTCAGTCGATAAAGAGCTCTATTTCTATGTACATGATTTTTGTTAAAAATTATCAAAAGGAACCTAATGTTTTAGCAAAAGAAAATATACACAATCAAAAGGAATTAGAGTTATCCAATTTTCTCAAGGGGTTTCAGGATGTCTTTATTGGCGGCATCCTTGTGAGCTACCTCCTAAACGAGGTAATGATGACCATGCAATTGAACTTCTTCCAGGAAGTTCACCGTCTAACAAATCTCCTTATAGAGTTTCTCAAGCTCAACAAGAGGAGATTATGCGGCAAGTGCATGAGTTAGTTGAGAAGGGCATGGTTAGGCATAGCTCATCTCCATTTTGTTCTCCTGTGCTACTAGTGCAAAAGAAAGACGGCACACATCGTATGTGTGTCGATTATAGAGCACTAAATAGGATCACTATCAAAAATAGGTTTCCCGTTCCACGGGTAGAAGACCTATTTGATAAGCTACAAGGATCCACCTACTTCAGTAGGATTGACCTAAAAAGTGGCTATCATCAAATAAGGATAGTTAATTAAGACATTGTAAAGACCGCATTTCGCACTACCTTTGGTCTTTACAAATACATTGTCATGCCTTTGTGCTTGACCAATGCACCGGCCACATTTAACCGCTTGATGGAGAAGCTATTCAGGCCTCATTGAACCTTTACTGGAGTTTTCTTTGATGATATCGTCATCTACTCTAATTCATTAGACAAACACAAGCAACACCTCTAGGTAATGTTTCAAGTTCTAAGAGAGAATAAACTTTATGTTAATTGAAAATAAAGTGAATTTTTCTTACAAGAGATTCAGTATTTAGGTCATATTATCTCTCAATGCATCCAAAAGAATCCATCGAAGTTAGAGGTAATAAAAGGATGGCCTAAACCAGGGAATCTTCATGAATTAAGAAGCTTTATAGGTATGTGCGCATACTATGGATGCTTCATAGAAAAGTTCTCACTAATATTAGGACCATTACATGACCTAACAAAGAAAAATGTTAGGTACACATGGTCTGCCAAGGAGAACAATGCTTTCGAAAAGATTAAATAAAAGCTTATCTCTCAACGTGTGCTTACACTACCGGATCTCTCAAAGCCATTTGAGGTCCAATGTGATGCTTGTGGTGATTGCCTTGGAGCTGTTTTGCTCCAAGAAGGGCATGCCATAGGCTATGAAATTCGAAGGCTCGACCCTGTTGAGCAAGCTCTAGGCATATATGAAAAGGAATTCCTCGCAGTTCTACATGCCTTAGACTCATGGAAGCACTATTTATTGGGGACTCCTTTCATTCTACGAACGGATCACCAAAGTCTTAAGTACTTCATGATGCAGACCAAGCTCTCCGACAAACAAATGAGGTGGGAAAATTTATCTTTGCAATTTCATTTTCATATTGCTCACATTGCTGGCAAGCATAATCAAGTAGCCGATGCACTCTCAAGAGAGCCGAGAGTGAATGCGGTTTCCATAGCAACTCACAATGATCTATCTTCTATGATAGATGAGTATGCTATTGATCCCGATTTTAGAGATGTGATTTCAGCCCTTGAACTAGGGAAGAAAGAGGAACCATTTACTTTACAAGATGGTTATCTTCTCTACGGCAATAGACTATGCTTTACTAGCCCACTACGTGAGAAAGTAATGTATGAATCTCATGTTCCTCCTTATGCAAGGCATAGAGGGATTCAGTCTACCCTAAAGGGGATTGAAACATATTTCTATTGGCCTACCATGAAAGCAAACATACAAGAGTGTTTCTAAATGTGTGGTATGCCAAAAGACAAAGTTTGATAGAGGGAAGCAACCTTGATTGCTTCAACCTTTTCCAATCCCTAATTCCCCATGGGAGAGCATACCATGGATTTTATCTTTGGATTTCCTAAGTCTATCCATGGGAATACAGGAATATGGACGATAGTAGACAGGTTCAGTAAACAAGCTCATTTTATACCTTTCAAAAAGACTATCAAAGCACATCAAATGGCAACCCTCTTCATATGACAAATCTTCAAGTACCATGGCTTGCCAATGTCCATAGTGTCAGATAGAGATCCTAGAATGACCAGTAATTTTTGGAAGGGTCTCTTTAAGAATTTATGGACAAGGCTAAACTTCTCTTCGGCCTATCACCCCCAAATGGATGGCCAAAGTGAAATAGCTAACCTAATAATTCTTGATCTACTAAAAGCATACGTAATGGAAGTAGATCAAAGGTCCTAATGGGAGAAGTACTTACCCTTAGTGGAGTATGCCTACAATAACGCTGTACATACTTCCATGAGAAAAGCACCTTTCGAGGTAATTGAGGTAAAATCAAAAGGTCCCTTGCTACTTAAGGTACATGGGAAGATCTTCATTGCAGATGAGTATAGACGAGACCTACAAGAATATTTTCAAAAGATTAAGGATGCTATCTCTATCTCATAGCAAAGGCAAAAGGCTGCTGCTGACAAGCACAAAAGAGCCCAAGCCTTTAAAGAAAACGATTGGGTCCTACTCAAATTTCCCAAGGCTCGATTAAGGCACACGACGGGAAAGAATCCTACAGGACACCAAAAGTACTATGCTAAGTTAGCGAAAAGGTACTATGGTCCTTTCCAGATTCTTAGGCCAATCAATGAGATGGCCTCTCAACTCAAGTTGCCCAGTCATTGGCTCATACACAATGATTTTCATGTGAGCCTACTAAAGCCTTACAAAGGAGAGCCACCTCAAGAACCAACTATTGAAGACCCACCGGACATCGAGGACCCAGAAGAGGTGTTGCAGCCTGAGTCCATTCTCCAACATGAAGACAAGGTACTAAGAGGCGGTAAGACTATCCGATGATATCTTATTAAGTTTAATAATTATCCTTTTAAAGATGCTAGATGGATGCAAGGCATACAATTAAAGGATAACCTAAACCTTGTCAATGCTTACAATGCTTCCCTAGAGTAAGCAAATATACAAATGTTAAAAATGAACAAAGTTTTTGTCTTATAAGACTCTCTTTTTCTTTATTGTGCACAAAAATGTAGTATGCATGCTTAGATCAAGTTTGTGGAGACGACGTCTCCCGAACACCAAGTAGACCTTGTCACTCTACTATGGAAGATTGATAGGACTAATGTGCAGACATGCTTGCGGTAGCTTAGGCTCTCAAGCGCCAAATGGACTAGTCATCCATTTTGGAACAATGTTGTAGGGTAGCATAGGGATCCTCTACCCGCTAGGAAAAAGGACTAATGAATATGCTTTATCTTCTCTACCCCTTAGTTGAGGACGACTATGATTTCAAGAGAGAGGTAATGTCATAATAATCAATATCTAATTCTCCAAAATGATTTTCTCATTTTAAACTGATCATTTAATATGGGGAAGTGACAGGGGAGAAAAATCTAGAATGTTGGTTAAGCTAGCAGACAGGCCACAGTAGGGATCCAAATGAGGGAAAATAGGGATCCAAAGGGGGGGCCATCTGCAAAAGAGCAATGTGAAACAATGGGCTTAAAAGACCCTAAGGTTCAGCCCATTAAGACTTCCAAAATGCTAAGGTTCCAAAATTCAAAGGTTGTGTCCAAAGGTCAAACATTAGAGATAATTGGATGCTTTGTGTGTGTCACAAAAAGTCTTCACAATCCCTACATAGGAGGGGGTGAGCCTTGCAAGGAGGGGATGAACCTTGCAAGTAGGGGATGAGAGAGACACACACTCACAAGCTTCATTTGTACACAAGGGGAAAGAGGGACACATGTCAGCTCCCTAGCCCAGATGCCCACAAGGTGTACTCAACTCCTATTGGATGGCCTTGGAGGTGGACCCATGAGAATTAGGCTAGAGTAAATCTAGTTTAATTAAGTTAAAAACACTTAATAAAAGAACCAATAGGAATTAAGCTCTCTAGAAGACTATTGGACAGTCTCCCAAGGGGACCAATGAGCATTCAGCAGCCCAATGGCTTGCCTGATTCCTATTGTCCAGGAGGCAAAGGGGTCCACCGAGAGTTTAGTTTCATTTATTAATTACCTAAATCTCTCACAAAAGGGGAAAGGGGGACACATGTCAGAAGGCTATCACTTATGCTGCTTAATTTCTATTGGCTAAACGTGGGGAGGTCCAATAGGGTTGTAGCATGAGCAATTAGCAAGGGGGGTCAACCAAGAGAGACAGGGGGATGCTTTTTGCAAGGCATTATCACACACACAGTCATACAATCTCATGGGTGAATCAAAGAAGACTCTCTCTCCTTCTCAAGCTTTAACGGAAAGCTTACCACCTACTCCAAGAATGTGAGAAGGGAGGCCTACATCAACAACTCTTGGCTTTGTGATGCAAATCCAACCAAGAGCCAAGCTTCAATGCATGCTCATCTCCTCTACCATGTTACCATATACATGTGGTAGTGATGTGTGTGAACACACTAGGACCGCCGGGGCACTTTTCTATCTTTCCATTGCACACTAAGTAACATACTCTCTATTGTGTGCCTTGAGCTTCCTTCGTCTTCTCCAAGCTGTGTGTGTTTCTCTGCAACCCTAATTCCAACAATTGGTATCAGAGCAGGTCACGTCCTCCCGGGCTTAGTTGCCAGCTGCTCCAGCACACGCCTGCTCACTTTCTCCGATTTCAGTGAGCTTTGGCGAGCGTTCGCAGGTCGACAAATATTTTGGGAGAGCTCGAAGAGCCGGTCTGCTCAAAATTTTGATTTGGGCTCATTTCGGCCTCTGTTTCCACTACGAGCAGTACTGCACAGCAATGGAGAATGGCACACTAAGGGTACTTTTGGTTGAGAATGAGAATCTCAAGAGGACACTTGAGATGCAAACAACACGTTTGATGCAACTTGAAGAGGAAGTCAAGGAATGTAAATGCTCTCTTGTGGACTTGAATGCTTTGAAGGAGCGGATGAGCAAAGTAGAGCATGACCATGTATTGAAAGAGGAGAAATTTGACACTATGAGCCGGGATGTATGCGACATGAAAAATGTATGCACAAACAAGTCTTGGGCTGATGTATGTGGTAGCAATGTGGTTTCTAATTCCTCACTCATGCAAGCTATGGCTCAAACAAAGAATGTTGAGAATGTGGATGTGGAGGAGTTGAAGGAACGGGAGCGACGTTCCAAGAACATTGTTATTCGTGGAATTCTCAAAGAGAAATTTAGAGACACTCCTTTGCTCTTGCCATTGTTATTGAAGATTTCTTCAAAACCCACATTGGCAATGTCCAGAGTTATGGTCTATGGAGCCACATAGAGTGGGGAATCAAAGGATCCTCGCTCTGGGAGAACGGCCAAATTGTATGCACCAGGCCGGATGAGACCAAGCGAAAGATTATCCTTGATAATAGTTGAATCTATTTGAGGGATACAAAATGTTTTGTATGTGAAGATCGCACTATTAAGCAACAAAATATGCGTCGCAAGGCATATGAGGAAAAGAATAATAAAAACAAGGAGATCTCTCATGAAGAAAATGTGCCCAAGGAGGAGGCAAGTCTCTCAAGAAAATAGGGATGCGTGACCTATGAGACCGAGTTACAATTGAAAATATGCTTTTGGAATTGTAATGGATACCCATGGAATGCGGAGGTTGGCATTGATGAACTAACAAGCAAAGCAGATGTTGTACTTCTTGTTGAAACTTGGGAGCATGATACACAAAGGATTAACGGCTTAGAGGATTACAATGTACATTCATTGATGTGGTCAAAGAATCTCAAGCAACGAAG
This sequence comes from Adiantum capillus-veneris, assembly GCF_014529385.1. Classification (NCBI taxonomy): domain Eukaryota; kingdom Viridiplantae; phylum Streptophyta; class Polypodiopsida; order Polypodiales; family Pteridaceae; genus Adiantum; species Adiantum capillus-veneris. Next base: position 89,271,987 of record NC_140952.1, on the reverse strand, counting down.
AGGACAAGGAGGATTAGCATGTATGGTTAAGAAAGGATTGGAAGATTTGTATCCATTGTGAAAGATGACAAGTACAAACGTTATGTATGGCTGAAAATTATGACACCAAAAAGAGCACCCATTTTTGTAGCCGGTTGCTACATTCCTCATCATGATTCTCCCTTCTATGCTTGCATGGATAGAGATCAACCATTTTCTGATTTGGAAGAGGACATTGCTTATTTCAAAGGTGAAGGTGATGTTATTGTATTTGGGGATATGAATGCTCGCACAAAAACATTGCAACATGATACTCAACAATTTGATATACCATACATTTCAAGGGAGTTGGAGGAAGTTCACTTGTATGATCGTACTTCAATGGATGAGAAAGAGCCGGATCACTATGGAAAGTTACTTTTACACATGTGTAATAGTACGGGTATGCTCATTGCCAATGGTGAATCTTTGTGGAGTGGAACCAATGGATTTACATGTAGGAGACATAATGGGGATAGTGTGATTGACTATATGCTACTCTCTGAAGCCATCATGTATCGCATAAAGAGTTTTATGTTTGGTCAATGGACCCCGGAATCCGGCCATCGCACCTTATGTATTGACCTTTCATGTGGAGAAGCAACTAAGCATGATAATCTCAGCCAAAGTAAAGAGAAGTTATCACTATGTATGGATTTCAAACGGGCACCAATGTACATTGAAATGGTTGAGCAAAAATTATGGATGACAAAGCTTCAATGTGATGCACCATTGGAAACTAAATGGGAAGCTTTCAAGAAAGCTATTTGTTCTTGTTCGGAAGAATGCTTTGCCATAAAGCATCTCCATGGTATCAACAAAGATAGATCACGCAAAAGGTGGTTTGATAAAGAATGTCAAGATGCTCGAAAGTCCTTGATAAAGCTTGATGCAACTATGGACAAAGACAACTATCAAATTCATTTGCATACATACAAGGCATTGATTCAAAAGAAGAGAAGAAGATGGGAAGTAAAGCAACAAGAATTTCAAGTCCAAGAAAAGGCACATGCATGTGGAAGATTTTGGAGAAACTTGAGAGGCAAGCGGGTTGAGAATTTTGGTAACTTGAGTCTAGTGGATATGTACACACATTGTAGGCAATTATATGAGCAAGCAAATACTGAAAAAATGCCATTTTATGGTTCACTCCCATGTATGCCATCTTTTTTTACTATTGAGGATGTATGTGGTGGGCTTGAAAAGTTGGCCACTCGCAAAGCGGGAGATCTTCAAGGTATCAAGCTAGAGATGATCAAATGGACGGGAGATTTTACCCATGAGTGGATGTGTGATATGTTCAACCTTGCACTTCAACATGGTATGCCTTATGATTGGAGTACTGATTGTGTTAAGCCTTTTCATAAAGGAGGGGATGTAAATAATGTAAGCAACTACCGGACTATAATGATTGGGTCTCTTATGGCAAAGTTGTTTGGGTGCATAATGGAGATGAAATTGAGTGATTGGGTTGAAGAGAATGACAAGCGTGCAAAGGGACAAGCGGGTTTTCGTCGATGCCATAGCACCATTGATCATCTTGTCACTCTTCGTGTTCTCATGGAGGAAAGTCGGTTGAAAGGCAAGCGATTGTATTGTTGTTTTGTGGACTTTAAGAAATCCTTTGATATGATTCCACGTAACAATTTTTGGAGAAGGATGGAAGAACTCCAAGTGCCAAGTGAGTTTATGCTTGCGGTTTTTCGAATCTATGAGAAGGTGATTTGTCAATTGCGCATGGGAAGAGAAATTTCAGAAATTTTTGTGAGCACTATTGGGGTTAAACAAGGATGTCCATTGTCACCAACTCTCTTTGGTCTATGCATCGATCAATTGGAACAAATGGTACTTGACTTTATGCAAGAAGAAGACATTGAAGAGGTCACTATTTGCAATGCGGTAATCATGCTTTTGTTGTATGCGGATGATGTAGTGCTTCTAGCACACACTTTAGAAGATGCACAAAAGCTTATGGTTGTCCTTGAGAACTTTTGCTTGCATAGTGGGTTGATTGTAAATGAATCCAAAACAAAGGTTATGCTTGTGAAAACCAACCATAAGGAGAAGCCATGCATTGTGTACAACAATGAGATACTTGAAGTTGTTGAGAGCTTTAAGTACCTTGGCCTTGAGGTTCCATCCAATCACAAGTGGCATGAATGTGCTATGCGTCGTTTGGAAGCGGGAAAGAGAGCATATTATGCATTTGAGAACATGTGTAATGCGGGAAACATCAAGTGTTGGGTTCTCAAGAAGTATCTTTTTGATGCATTGGTGACACCGGTTCTTCTTTATGGAGTTGAAGTGTGGGCGGGAGCATCTCAAAGTCTACTTGGAAAGAGTTTGAGAATGTCCAAAAGCGTTTTCTTACAAACTTTCTCCAAGTTAAGACACAAACACCATATATGCTCCTACTTCTTGAGTCGGGATCTCTTCCAATTGAGGTTATGGGCATGGAAAGGGTTGTGGAGTACATGATAAAGATGCGTCAAAACCCCTCACATCGACTTCCTACAATTGCATGGGAAGCAAGCAAAAAAGTTCAAAAGACGAGTAAAAGCAAGATCTTGAGCACGGGATGGATGCAAGACATAAAGAAGTGGTTTGGGAGATGGGATGCATTACACTTGCTACGTGATGCTTCAATTGACTCTCAAGTGAATGAAGCTTTTCTACAACGCCAATGTATTACGGCTTGGGAGAAATCCGGTGGGTCACGCTTCATACATTACACCACCTATATTGCCCCCAACTACAAAACCATGTTCTTCGCTGAGAGAGGAAACTGTACTCACACTTACATGCTTGAGCCTATTCTGTTGTCCGCGATACGCACTATCGCAGCAATTCGGCTTAGCTCCCATTTCCTTCGATGCGAGATAGGGCGTTGGGGCAATGGAGAAGAGTCAAATCGATTGTGCACATTATGCTCACTGCAAGTTCGAGAGTCTGAGTACCACACACTACTAGAGTGCTCAGCTTTTGATCACATCTGAACTTGCTTCTCTCACATTTTCAGCCATAACTTAGACCTACACACTTTCCTCTCCCAGCCAAAGTGTGGGCTCTCCATTGCGACTCTCATCACTACAATTTTGGAGCATCGAGGTCACTCATCAGCCATACACATACTACATCACATGTAACTTTGGTCCCATAGGTCATATTTGACCTCCGAGGATGATAATAAAATCTCTCTCTCTCTCTCTCTCTCTCTCTCTCTCTCTCTCTCTCTCTCTCTCTCTCTCTCTCTCTCTCTAAGAGCGTAGAATTGACAGAGACAAGTTGTAAGAGTGTGTAAGAACATGGAAGAGAATATGTAGACTTAATTAAGGAGTACACAGCAAACACAGAATAGCTTAACAGAGGGGAGATGAAAACTTGAGAGCATCTACACAAGAAAGGCCTAAAGATCATAGCCCCAAACTCCATGGAACCTCTCTTGTGGAGTTTGGTATTTTATATTTTGATTTATTATTGGTGTCAAAATTGGAGGCTCATCTTTTACACTTCAGTCCCACTTCAGTTATGAGTGGTACATACTACTTATTGCATGACCCTCTTAGGGTGGTTTCTCATTGTCCTATTTACAAAGGAGCCATAGTGGCTTATTTATAAAGTACTATGCTAGGATAAATGACTGAGAGAATTATTATTTGATGGCGCCTCCTCGTCAACTTCCGGAGTTCCAATTTACAAACCATCATGCACTCACTACTACTAAAATACAAATAGACAGCACATAATTAATCATTAAGCCAACTATCCCAATTGCAGTTAACCACATGCAACAGGAGGGTGCCCAGTCTCAAAACCTAGGTCTACTATAAATTTATGTCTGAAAATAATATTGAAGATAACCATAGCTACAAACTTTAGAGAATTTCAGTGTGTATTTTTATTCTAAAACCTCTTAATTTAGTCAAAATACACTAAATTCTTCCAAGATAAAGTTCACGAGTTTTGAGAAAAAAGTAAATTACATGTCCTGATTTGCTGCGATCACGAGGGTGTACTCTACATACTTTCCAACAACTTGACATATATCAATGAGATAATGCACAATGTGTGGGGTCCTACAAAGACTGCATCTATGGGTGGATTCAAGTTTTATATTACCTTCATCGATGAGTGGACAAAGAAGGTAGGGGTGTACTTCATGAAAGAGAAGAGTGAGATGTTTCCTCACTATTAGAATTTTTAGGTTGAAGGTATGGGTGTACTTCATGAAAGAGAAGAGTGAGATGTTTCCTCACTATTAGAATTTTCAGGCTATGGCAAAAAATTAGACATGGAAATATGTATAGTCTTTGAGGTCAAATGGAGGGGGAGAATCCTTCTCCATTAAGTTTATAGATTTCTTGTGAAAGCATGGAATTTAGAGGCTGTTTTCATGCTGGTATACTCCACAGTAAAATGATATTGTTGAGAAAAATAACATGCACATTGTAGAAGCTACACTAGGCAATGATGAATGAGAAGATCATGCCCCATTGTTCTTGTCATGAGGCAGTCTCTACAATTGTCTACATTACAAACAAGACTTCTATTTCCATTGTACAAAATATGACACCCAAGGAGACAAAAGTCTTGATTGGGACACCTTAGAGTATTTGAATGTACTGCTTATGTGTATATGTGTGATGAGATGCAAACAAAGTTTGACCCAAAAGCTGAATAATGTACGTTTATTGGGTATTCCCTTGAGCAAAAAGGGTATACTTGCTACGACCCTATCATACATAAAGTGAGGTAGAGATTTTGAGAGTTGAATAGCTAGTAAGTTGAATAGATTTTGAGAGTTGAATAACTGGTAAGTTGATGTAAATGATGATTTTGTATTTAATATAAAGGACAATGTTGCTATAGAAAATGTAGGTGTACACTCACAAGTTTTGAGTAGACTATAAGGGTCACCTAGTTCAAATAATGTTGAAAACCCTTGGAGTGGTAGGTTACATGGAATATTAAGTCCTAAAAAATCATCAAATGTATTGATAAAGGGTAAAGAAAATGTTGATGATGCCTCAAGGATGAAACATTTGAGTGCAAGTCATGATGACGGTGATTCAAATGCTCGGAGCAAAGTCTTGATGAGGATTTTGGTATACCCTCTATGAGAACTCCGTGTGCAAGAAGGATGCAAGCAAAAAATAGATCTTGGAAAACTTCTAACAAGATCTTGAATTCGCATAGCTTTTAGCCTCTCTACATTAGCATGTCCAATACACTTATGTTAGATGTCAATATCTTCAACAAGTCTTGAACCTTGTGCAAGCACGGTAGCTTTCATCTTAGCAACATTCACATCAAGAGGGAAAATTTAGACTACCTTTTGACCATGTATAGTGAGGCTTCTATGATTTTGATATTCTTCTGCATACAAACAATATCAATTGGTCATGACCTACAAACAATGCTCTACTATTCGGCCAATGGACACCAAGTTCTTTGTAATATTGTGCACACCAAGTACATAATCCAAACTATAATATGCAAAGATTGCAAGCACCCAAATCCATGGCCCATATTATTTTTACCACATTTTGATACATTCTCAAACATAGTGTCCATAATATGCTCCATAACAACCATTCTTTTCGGCTCATCTATGACCCTGCTAGTACCTGCATAATTATTTTGTGTCTTCTTCATCAATCATGCGCGAAGTGGCCTTGAATTCCACATGTCCAATATTCCCTACCATTATTGTTTTTTTTTTTTTTGCAAATGTTCATATGACATCTTTGAATCCCCCTAGTTTGAAAGTTTCCTTTACCAACTACATTTTGCCTTTGATTGCCATAGATCGTTGATTGCCTTGATTGGGGTTCCCATGACCACGGCCACCTCCTTAACTTGCACCAAGCGCTCTACCTCTACCTCTATTATGATAAAAGACTTGTTTAAATGTAAATGCTAAGATGATTCTTCACAATGTTCTTCCCTTCTACAATCAGTGAAGATTCAAGATTTGTGAAACTCACCCAAATAAGAATAGAGTTCTTAAATTGATTGTCCGCTGGTCTGGATTAGTGTGGTTTCTCAAGCAAGCTTCCTCCTTGTCATCCTTATCAACAAAGATACCAATAGATGCAAGCATTCACATATGTCTTTAATATTTAGAGCATAATCACTATCAACGTAAACTTATTCTACATTATATGCAACTATGTCTTCAATTGCAACTTTTTGTCTTGTTGTTAGGACATCTAATAAGATCGCATTCACCCATGCCTCCACGGGGGAACTAGCATCCTAGACATGCCCAATCATGGTATTTGCATTGTGACAAATAATTAATGAATGGCCTTTTGTGCTCCATATTTCAAATCTTTGAAAGCTTCACCTATTGAGAAGTATGATTCATTGTGTACTTCCAAGCATGAATGGTGTTCTTCTTGTCTAGCTTCTCAATGACTATTGTGTGGATTTTATGGTTGTTAGACATGTTTGCATAAAGTTATAAATCTTTATAAAACTTGCAAGGGACCAAAAATAGTTTATATCTTTTACAACCTATGACATGAATATGCGTGCATACACCCAATACAATGTTTCTACTACCATACATTACCTGTGAAAAGTGCATCACAAATCGAATTATCTACAACACCAAAATGGGAGATTTGCAGAGACCTAAACTTTAGCGTTTGTGATTGCAAACATGCTCTAATTTTACAACGTAGTTCAAACGCATCCAAAATAGAAATGTGGTTGTATAGTTTTTGTCCAAAGGAATCTACAAAGGATTGCACAAAATCTGGAACCGCATGATCTCCCAACGAAATATTTGAAGGTGGAGTAGAGTATTGATGCCTCCCAAAAATCCTAGGGATGGTTGTTTTATCCACACACAAGGAACGAGTATGGAGAAACCCTTACCCTCAACCACTTATTCTACTACTCTTGCTTGCCAAACAAGGCTCTAATACCATGAAAGACAAAGAAGGAGATTTGGAGCTTTTGCAAGTGCACGTGCACACGCGCACGCACACACACACACATGAGCTCGCATAAAACAGTTAGCACACAATGGAGGTAACTGCTAGCAGCTAATCCTTCTTCTGCACACTACTCAAAATGATGATAAAATGATGGCGTGATAAGAGACTATATACAATTTATAACGTGAAACTGCTAACGAGTGAGCCGGCTGGATAAATTGCCATCACTCGTGGTAGGTAGACCAAGTGGATGAAGTCCAATTGTAGTACCGCTCACCAACGATCCTCGTGTCTGCTACCTCATGCCAATGTGAGAAGTCATTCATTTGTATCATATGTTATCTCAACATGAGTAACACAAAATTCTTTGACCCCTCAGCCTTCCATACCCATAGCAAAAGAGTTTGTGTCTCTACACTGCACACCTTAGCCATTTTTGGACAAAACCAATTTCATATTCTATAGAAGAGTGCATGGCATCATTCACTTTATTAAACACGATATAACCTTGATTGTTAAAAGATGGACCTTACATTCTCTTATTCAGTAATTAGCATTTTCATGAGTATTGATACCTTGATGAATTTTCAACGATTGAATTCAACTAAGACTGCAATGCCCATGACAACATAGTGCAATGAGGGTAGGGGCGGCCTAAGAAGGCTTGGAAAAGGCACTATAGTGAGTAGGTAGCCTCAATTCATGATAGAGTTTTGGATGAGAGAGAGAGAGAGAGAGAGAGAGAGAGAGAGAGAGAGAGAGAGAGAGAGAGAACAACCATACTCTATGTGAAGTTGAAACTTAGAGAGTGTGAAAATCAAATGAATATAACATTAGCACTAAGAGAGATAATGGAAAGGAGATGAGGTGGAGAAGAGAGCGAGAGAAGTATCTATGGATTGCTAGTTTACTGCCTAATTATTTTGCTAAAACTTTGATAGCATAATGACACAATTCTGAAATCGAAAATTTCGGACGAAGGGGCATGTCCAATTAATAATAAGATAAAGATGATGTCTCTTGGTTGTAGGCACATTCACACCAAAATCCAAGCTTCCATGTTGTAGAGGATGATAATCACAACACCGGTAGTGTGTGTGTGTGTGTGTGTGTGTGTGTGTGTGTGTGTGTGTGTGTGTGTGTGTGTGTGTGTGTGTGTTGTGTTGTGTGGTGTGTGTGGTGTGTGTGTGTGTGTGTGTGTGTGTGTGCGCGCGCGTGCGTGTGTAAACACAACAATGTGTGTTTGTGTGTGCTTGTGTGTGTGAAAAAGAGACAAAAATTGTCTTAATCCCACGTCAAATTGTTGACCAACTTTTGCACCAAACCACAAAACAAGCTTCACGTCCCCACCACACACACACCCACTCACACCCCAAAAGCAAGCCTTGCAAGTACAGACACAAAAAAGGTGCATCTATCAAGCTTCACTAACCCACACACAATGCACCCACACACTGAAACTAAGAAATACACATGCATTAAAGAAGACAAATGAAAAGAAACAAATGCTATGAAAAAAACCAAAAAAACAGAAGTGCCTTGTCTTGCAGTCGTGACACAAAACCATATCAAGCCACTGAAGGCAAGCACCCTATCTTGTAGATGTGACACAACAACATACAACTGCCTTGTCTTGCAGTTGTGACACAACACCATATGAGGCCACTGAAGACAAGCACCCTATCTTGTAGCTGTGACACAACACCATACAAGGCCACTGAAGGCAAGCAGGTTGCAAGCTATCTTGTTGAAGTAGGTGACAAAGGCAGCTTTGTCAACAAAAATTGAAGCAGAAGCAGTAATCAAATACTAGCATGGCAGGGAAAAAGGTGCAAAACAAGGGTTTCTACAAATCACCAACACCCCTCATCAAGTCCATCTTTACAAGGTTGCGCATGAAGCCAAACAGGGTACTAAAACCCTAATAGACAATCCACCAGGTGCAAAGTAAGAGTAAAGATGGGAGGGCGGAGCCATGGCCGATAGTTGCTGTTTGGATTTTTAGAGGTTTTGATATGGTTCCCCAAGAGAATCTTCGGAGAGGAATGGAGGAACTCCAAGTACAAAGTGAATATATACGTTCGATTTCTCGTATTTATGAGAAGGCGGCATGTCAAGTACGTACAAAATATGGAGTTTCAAAAGTTTTCACAACAGGTATTGGTATCAAACAAAGATGCCCACTTTCACAGACTCTATTTGGGCTACTCATTGTTGCTGCATTGGAACACATGGTACTTGAGTTATGCCACAAGAATGCATTGAAGAGATTATGATCAGGAATGTGGTGATCATGCTTTTGTTGCATGCGGACGTATGACACAATGCTTTTGGCCCATACTTTAAAAGATACACACAAGCTTATGGTTGATTGTGAATGGATCTAAAATAAAGGTTATGCTTGTGAAAACTCTCAACAATGAGGATGCATGCATTGTGTACACTAAAGAGTGTCTTGAAGTGGTAGAGAGCTTCAAGTACCTTGGCCTTGAGGTTCCAGCCAATCATAAATGGATTAATTGTGCTACATGATGCTTCAAAGCCAAGAAGAGAGCCTACTACGCATTTGAGAACAATTGCAATGTGGGAGAGATTAAATGTTGGGTTCTCAAGAAATATCTCTATAACACCTTGGTGACACTGATGTTTCTTTATGGAGTGGATGTATAGGGTGGTAGCATCTCTAAATCTACTTAGAAAGAGTTTGAAAATGTCTAAAATCATTTTCTTGCAAACTTTCTCCAAGTCAAGACACAAACATTGTGCATGCTCTTACTTCTTAGATCCGGATCACTTCCCATTGAGGTTATGAGTATGTAAAGAGTCATGGAGTACATGGGTAAGATACGGCAAACTTTTCACATCGACTTCAAAAAGTTACAACGGAAGCTAAGTAAAATGGTCCAAAATCCCCGCAACATCAAAATCCTAAGATCGAGGTGGACGCAAGATATGAAGGTGTGATTTGGAAGATGAGATGCATTACTTGCTTCATGATGCCTCAATGAACTCCAAAGTGAATGAGGCCTTTTTACAACACCAATGTATCATGACTTGGAGGAAATCCAAGGGTTCACGCATCATATATTACACCACATATGATGCCCCCAAAAGCCATCTTCTTCAAACAAGGAAATCACACCCACTCTTACATGCTCAAGCCCATCCCCTTGAGTGCGATCTGCACGATTGCCTCCATCTGGCTCAGCTCTAGCCTCTCACTCTCTACGATGCAAGGCAAAGCGTTTGAGGCATTTGGGAGGAGTCTCATTGATCATACACTTTATGCCTCAATAAAGTTCGTGAGTCCGAGCATCACTCCCTACTTGAGTGCTCCACTTTTGATCACATTAGAGCTGCTATCCCCACATTTTCAACCATGAGCTCTCCCTACACATCTTCCTCTCCCAAGCACGATGTGAACTCCATATTGCAATGCTCAATTCCAATAGTTATATCAAGTCTTCGGCATGGTTGCGTGGGTCAACTAGGCCTCTCATGGACATCAATATGATCGAGTTCAACTCTGCTCGTTGGATAGATCTTTAAGATCTCTTGGGATAGTTTCCTACGAACGTTAAAATTCTCTTCTTCTTCTTCTTCTTCTTCTCTCTCTCTCTCTCTCTCTCTCTCTCTCTCTCTCTCTCTCTCTCTCTCTCTCTCAACCTCGACCAACCACTCCTTTCCCAAGAAACTGTCTACCATCCATCTAAAGATACTAGCCACTATCAAACTCAAGTTGTAATTAAACAGACAACAAAGCCTACACCAACGTTTAATCTCCAATATTCTACAAACAGGTCGTACGGACTTCCACATACCAAGAGGGGGCGGCTACACCAGCTGTTTTGTAAGCTTTTCCTTGTCACAAGCAAATTCTGTTGCTGTCTTCCTCGGTCATGTTTGCAAATAAACAAGCCTACAAAGCCTCGAGTTTCAATCTTTGATTCTCAGCAAACAATTCATCTATTCAGGCTCGTGCTGCTCAAACTCACACTTTGCAGTGTTCGAAAAAAACCCTAGGTCTACTGTAAATTTACGTCTGAAAATACTAATGAAGATAACCATAGCTACAAACTCTAAAGAATTTCAGTGTGTGTTTTTGTGCTAAGACCTCTAAATTTAGCCAAAATAACACTAAGTTCTTTTAAGATAAAGTTCACGGGTTTTTGGAAAAAGGTATATTTCAAGTCCTGATTCGTTGCGATCACCGGGGTGAACTCTACATACTTGCCAGTAACTTGACATATATCAATTGGCTGCAAAAAACATTCCTGCCTTGACATTTGAAAAATCATAAACATGAAAAGGTTTTACAACCAACAGAATCATTCCCACCTATCTGACCACACTGGTAGCTTCTGTAATCCCTAAATTGTCTCATATAAATGAAATGATTTGCAATGTGAGGTATCCCTTGACAACAGTGAATGATATAATTTGGAATATATAATTCTAGACAATATACTTTACCTCAATTCGCCCTCACCCAAACACACACCCCTTTAGGAACTTGAACAAAGAAAACACATCACACTTGAGACGGGACAAAGTGTCAGAGTTCCACTTTCGGGTGCATTGACCCCTCAACTAGGTGCCCCTATGATAAAGCAACGAGTATAACATCGTGAAGTCACAAAAGAGGATGAGAAAGAGTGCATGTGTGTGACCCCTCTTTACAAAATAAGAAAAAGGATGTCAACTATCTCTCACAAGGGCCCACGTATACAAAAGACAATGCTAAGTTCATGCCTCGCTTGGAAGAAATAGGAAGGAAAAAGACTAACATCATTAACTTGCCATGTGGCACTAATCAACAAGCTTTATCCGACGGTCCACAATTGCTCCCAAGAGTTCAATGCTTTACTTAGGCCTTATGTAGGCCAAAAACTCATATGTAAATTAAACTGTGACAAGGCAACAGTACTTTTAAGAGAAGCGGTGCAGAAAAAGAGAGACAAAAGAGTGTCAAGAGTCTAGACGAATTCAAATGGCAGTACAAGGACAAATAATTTTCATCCATTGTTCATTTGATGCAAAAGCAAAAGAATACGACACAAAATTTGAGCCTGCATCTAATAGAATGGTGAAGGCGCTTGCTATATGAAGAAAAAAAATCAACTGAACTGCCTTGAAACAATTGGACATGCTCTGGTTGCAAAAAAGGCTTATGCACAGCAACCTTTTTTCTGTAATAAAACTGGTTGATTATCTGTAGGAACGACGAGTTTTGTACCGGTCAACAAGGACGTGTTGCCATTCCCTTGCTCCTCATTTGCAATGAGAGATTTCTTGCTGACGATTCGGTAAATCTCCGTAAGCACAGTGTGGAATGCAGAGTCGACATTGGTGGCTTCTAAAGCTGATGTTTCTAAGAAGAACAATCCCTCCTTTTCAGCAAACTCCTTCGCATCTTCTGTTGGAACGGCTCTCAACGTGCCCAAATCAGTTTTGTTCCCAATTAGCATAATAACAATGTTGTTATCAGCATGACTCCGAAGCTCCTCTAGCCAGCGTGCAATGTGGTCAAAGGTTTGTCGCTTGGTAATATCATATACCAACATTGCACCCACTGCACCTCTGTAATAAGCACTTGTAACTGCTCTATACCTGTAATACCGCCACTCACAAGTCAACACAAGTCTTCATAATTCATTGTTCTACGTTTCTTGTGATTGATGCCTTCAACTAGACTGAGTCACTTTAGAAAAGAATTGGCTACTATCTCTAGCTATTCTATCAGCCTCAGAGACTATCCATAAACCGCACACTGGATGCATGATAAATAAAATCCTCTGAAATATAAAATCGAAGCGTTGTCAAAGGTAGGTGCCACCTTGGCAATCAACATTCTTCTCCATAGTAGTGTTAACAATATTCATGGAGTAATGCAGTTAGGCAGCTTAAACAGAATCCAGCGCGTAACGCGCCTCAACTCACCACTCAATCAACTAATGTAGCTTGAGACTCTCTCTCTCTCTCTCTCTCTCTCTCTCTCTCTCTCTCTCTCTCTCTCTCTCTCTCTCTCTCTCTCTCTCTCTCTATAGATTTGTACCAGTGCACTCACCGAAATCCATTGCAGTAGATGAGAAAACATACAAAAAATACGTAGATCTTGCTAAAAGGACAAGCATCCACCCTACATTAAGCGCTTTCAATTGCAAGCAAGCTTGTGAAGAAGGTGAAAGCAAGTTTTGGTACCTCTCCTGACCAGCTGTATCCCAGATCTGAGCTTTGACTGTCTTTTGATCTACGACAATGGTTCTGGTCTGGAACTCCACTCCAATTGTGGCCTTAGAGTCGAGAGTGAACTCATTGCGAGCATATCGATTTAGCAACTGCGACTTTCCTACTGCTGAATCGCCAATCAGCACCACCTTGAACACATAATCTATCTTTTGACTGAAATCTGCCATGTCTCTCCTTCACTTTACATGGATTCAATGAAAGGGCCACGATGAACTCAGACTATGTGAGATCTCTCTCTCTCTCTCTCTCTCTCTCTCTCTCTCTCTCTCTCTCTCTCACACACACACACACACACACACATAGACAAATACAGATCAGGCCAAGCAGCATCCAGGGAGGCGCTGAGTTCTCTCACCTACAAAACGCAGGGACGCATATCCTACCGAAGAATCGCTTGAATCTAGCCCTGAGAAACCATGAAAGCTTTGTTCAGCGTAAGAGTGTCGATGGGTAGCTCGTGTACTCGCTGCCGTCGAGAATGAGAAGAGACCGTAAATCCTGTGAAATTTTAGAAGGCTTCAGATGAGATGCTTTTTCTGAACACTTTACTCTCTATGTTCAAAACTCGTTGAAACTTTCTCTTCTAGACGGAGCGAGAGAGGAGAAGAAGAAGAAGAAGAAGAAGAAGATTGTTTTAACGGAGTAGGAAAGAGACCTTAAAGATCTATCCGACGAGGAGAGTTGAACTCAAGACCTTTGAGAGAGAGAGAGAGAGAGAGAGAGAGAGAGAGAGAGATGGCCAATGCTCGAATAAACATTTTTTTTTCAACATTGGAAAACCTACACATGGAAAATTGAGGAGCAAGTTGAAGATATTCGAAGAAATGCACCAAGAAGGCTTCAGATGAAATGCTTTTTCTGAACACTTTACTCTCTATGTTCAAAACTCCTTGAAACCTTTCTTTTGAGAGAGAGCAAGAGAGAAGAAGAAGAAGAAGAAGATTGTTTTAACATCGTAGGAAACTATCCCAAGAGACCTGAAAGATCTATCCGACGAGGAGAGTTGAACTCGAGACCTTTTAGAGAGAGAGAGAGAGAGAGAGAGAGAGAGAGAGAGAAATGGTCAAAGCTCGATAAACATTTTTTTTCAACATTGGAAAACCTATACATGGAAAATTTAAGAGCAAGTTGAAGATATTCGAAGAAATGCACCAAGATATGTTTTATCGCATGGAAATGTCGTCACAAACTGTTTGTCTATATTCTCAACGAGACCCAAGCATCCCAACTCTACCAAAGCTGGTAAAGTTGCACTAACTCTGTCACTCTCTCTCAACCATTTTGACTTTTCTCTCTAGTTCAGCTACTAGCTTTCACCACAATCAAGAATAACAACCAAAATGGCTCTCATCACTCAAAATGCTCCTATGCAAAAGCTCTCTAAAACCTCTACATATTGTAAGTTTCCTTACCGTCAAATAGAGGTAGATTCTAAAATCTGTACGTGGGAATACACTAAATGTTAGGAAATAAGACATAGCTAAATAGATATTTGAATAGATTACTTAATGGTGAGAGATAGATTTCACACACAAGAGATTATAGAGTAGAGAGAGAGAGAGAGAGAGAGTACACACGATATACGTGGTTCACCCAATGTGGGCTACGTTCACGGGAAAGCAGCCACTCAATGGCTTTAGCACTTCAAAAGAAGAAGTAGTTTACAAAGGGATTAAACCTTTAATAGAGCTCCCGCCTTGCTTCACTCTCACCACCTCACACTCACCTTGTTGCATCAACTTCACACTATGAAATGTGTGTAGAAATGGCCTCCTTTTATAGGCCAAAAGGGTTGCCCTCTCTTATGAGAGGCAGCCATGTGTAGCCGCCCTTGTGCGAATAAGTCCAAATCGGACCTTCCAAATCCGCCCATGTGTGGCCGCCCTTGAGAAGACAAGTCCGCTTTTGAATTCGGCCACCGGCCACCGGCCATTGACTTCCGACCACCGGCTACCAGCCATTGACTACCGGCCAACCGACGGTTGTTTTCCGACCACTTTCCGACCGCCATCCGGCCATAATATTCCGGCGAAAAGGAATATTCCGACGAGGGGGAAAAAAAGTCTCGGGGGCGGGCCCCTAAAGTTGCCCCTAATTCTTGGCCGAGAAAATTTTGGTTTCCGGTGAGTGATTTTCCTTCACGCACAATGGCTTCTCCTCATAATGGGGGCCTTACAAATGTGCGCTTTTACCACAGAAAATTACAAGGGTAAATCAGGCTCCATACTTAACACTAAATCTAAGTTTCTTTAGAACTTTGTTTGAATGAATGGTCTCATATGATTTTGTATGTGGCAGAGCTTACCAAAAACATTTTTCTCATAGGAGAGCAAAAGACCACCACCATCTAGAGTATTCATTGGTGATCTATTAAGCACATGAAATACGAACATATAGAATCTATCTCTACGTGATACTAATGCATCATCCTTACACTTCAAAGGATGTGCCCAAACCTTACAAGTTGCATCGTTCTATGAAAGTGATAAAGCAACAACACCTAGTGACTTGGTAGGCATAGGCCCACATACATATGAATGCACTCGGGCAAACTTCTCAAGCCTCTTCATGCCTAGCAGACTAGTATGAGCAGATCAAGCATGTTTGCCATAAACACAATGTTAACTAGTTCAAAATCTGAAAAATTCAACACATGCAGATAAGCCAAAGGAGTTAAGGATTTCATTCCATTTTGGCTCAAATGGCCTAACCAACTAAGCCACAAATAATTAATGAGCTACACTTTTCAACGGTGCCCGAGCACTAAAATCGGAAGGGGTGAATGTTAACTGAGCCGAAGTCAATTAAACAAAAGTCGTTAAATGCCCAAGCCTTACGAATGCACATCGAAGACAAATACAAAGAAGCAGTTAAGCTTGGAGTAACATCTTTTTTACATTTTTCCAAAATGGCCATGTATTTCAAGCCATTGTAATATTTGTTATGTGTTACGGGCTCAATGAGAGTTCCAAGTAGTCTAGTGAGTTAGTGTGCCTAGGTTGGAGATTCAGTAATCTATGGATCCATAAAGGTCTTGGGCGCCCTGACAATGCATATTTTTACCCTAGGTATATAAGGCAGTGTGTAAATGGAATTAGGGTTCTCGACCTCATTTCTTGAGACCACTCTTTGGTGGGAGCTCATGAGGTGTGTGGCTATGGAGTCCTTGATCTTTTCCTTGCTCATGTGACTTGATTAACACTAATCAATGCTTAATTCTCTTACACTATGCATCTCTCATACTCTCTTGTGATTGCTAATGATGTTTGATTAGTTAGATCGTAAATAATAAGTGGTTCATCCCACTATAGTCTTGTGTGATTGCCCTCTATTCTTTGTGTGTGCATGTAGATGTGAATGGAGTGCGGATGCTCAATAGATGTATGTGTGTGCGCTTGTGATTAGTGTGTTGCATGATGGGATTAGTGATATGTGCGTCTTTGCAAACCTTAGTGTGTGTGATTGGGTTGATTTGAGGTGAAGAGAAGTGGATGTGGAGATTGCCAGACATCGTGGCTTAGCTCCTCCATAGACTGAGAAGCTCTCCTCATAGAGTAGCCATTCGTGCTGCCATGATTACCTTGAGTATTTCCATGCCCTAGTCGGATAGCTCATCACTCCAGATTGACAATTTTTGTTGGTCATTGGAGCTATTCTACAATGTTACCCCAACACCGTACACAAAGAGCCCTCCATGATGAAAATTTTCAGTAAGATATTTTCCCTAAGGTGGTGCAAATTGTGGCAGTGTGGCTCTCCGAAGTGAACCGTCTAGATTACATAAAGAAAGGGAGAAAAGTGTTGTTAGTCATTGTGGTCACCAAGAATTTATCCACCACTGTATTCTCTGCTTGCTTTATCATGTATTGCAATAGATTGCACATTAGAGTCATGTGAAGTTTGATTTTGTAACCTGAGAATTGCTATTTAGCGAAAGAGGAAAGGATTCATTGATGGTTGCAAAAACCATTGCATTCCATGGGTCAGAGGTCTTACTTGCATAATTCCCACAATGGGTTGCCGCTTCTTTATGGAGTGTGAAGAGTCATGCACTTGAGAAAGGTATCCACTGTTTATAGAGATTTTGGGAAGAGCTATTTGTAGAGCTTGGATTTCTTGGCTTATTGGGAGCCATGTGTGAAATAGCTGAGTTGGTGGTTGTGCACCGCATGTGTAGGCAACGAAGGAGTGAGAGAGGTAGAGATGTGGTGTGCCTCAAATAGCCGTCAGGGATTTGCAAAGATGCTCCCATGGTGAGGCCAAAAATAAGGTCTTAAGCTTTCTTTAATTTATCTTTAACCGCGTATGTATTGGCCGGTTTTCCAAACCACTTTTTAGGTGGACCTTCCTCGCTTCAATAGTTACCTGAAGCACACAACTCCAGCAACCGAGCATTGAGCACCCATCTTCAATGGAGATAGGGAGATAGTACTCGTAGTCAATACACAATAAGCATTAGAAGAGGCGATACTTGAAGGTTTCTGTGATTTGAAAAACATCCGTATGTAAAGGCAGGGAGAGTAGCTGCTATTAAAAGCAACTACTCTTTCTCAGAGTACTTGCTAGGATGCAAGACATCCTAGACATGGAGGAGAAGGTCAGAGGGGGTAAGAGATTCCATATGGGGAGGAGTGTAACATTTAATGCACTAGTAACTTGTGTGTAGTGGAAAATGATAACATAGTGAGCATTTCATTAAGAGCAAGTTCCTAATGAGCATATAGAGAGTACTTGGTTGGAGAAAACAACATAGAAATTACACCTAGCTAGTTTGGGATAGACAATACTTGAAAAGAGAGAGAAATAGAACAATTGAAAACAGTTGAGGACGAGATTTACATGGAGACCGGATTTACATGGAGACGGTCCCCCTCCAAAAAGGCTTTTGTATTATAGCTTCTCCCATCAAGAGAGACTTTTGTACAATACAATCTTTGTGCTCCTTGACAAAACTCGTTGGTGCAATGAAGATGGAAGCTTCATGCACCAAATTATTCTTGAAAAACACACATAGTGGACCTAGCCTCAATCCTAAGACCTTACACACCTTTAAAGATGGTGAGAGCTAGTAGGGAATGAGGAAAGATGAAGAGGAAGAAGATGTATCTTACGAGAAAGAAGTAATCTCCTCACATAATCACTCGTATAGCATAGCTTAGCTTAGTAATTAGCATGGTAGAGGAGATGATCATGCCATTGAAGCTTGGCTCTTGGCTGGATTTGCATTCCATAGTCAAGAGTTTTTGGTGTAGACCTCTACTTATCAATGCTTGGAGAAGGAGATGGAGTTTTTTCTCAACACATGAGTTGTATGTGTGTGTAGCAAATGAGTTAGACTAAAAATTCCAACTCTCTCTCTTCTTGGCCGAGCCCTCTTCCCATTTGCTCTTGTTGGCTTCCCATTGGCTCCTGCAGAGCTTAGCCAATAGCAATTAAGAGGCATAGTTGATAGTCTTGTGACAAGTGTCCCCCTCTCCCCTTTTGTGAGAGCTTTAGGTAATAAAAATGATTTATTTAAACTCTCATTGGACCTTTTAGTCTTTTGACCAATAGGAATCAAGCAAGTCATTGGGTTGCTTGATGCTCATTGGACCCCTTGGTAGACTATCCAATAGTCTTTCTGGGAGCTTAATTTCTATTGGTTCTTTTATCAAGAATTTTTAAATTGATTAGACTATACTCTAGCCTAATTCTCATTGGTCCACCTCTATGGCCATCCAATAGGATTGGGGGAAACTGGGCTAGGAGCCTTCCATGTGTCCATTATTCCCTTTGTGTAAAGGGAGAGCTTGGGAGTGAGTGTGTGTGTTTCTCTCTCTTCCCCTACCTTTAGGGCTTGCCTCCTCCTTCCTAGGGATGTGAAAAGACTTTTTAGTCTTCCCATAACCATCCAATTCTCCCTACTTTTGGCCATTGGACTTTTTAATTAAATTTTGGAACCTTAGCCTATGGAAGTCCCAATGGAGCTGCACCTTAGGTCTTTTAAGCTCCATTGATGCACGTTGCTCTTTTGCATAATGTCCCCCCTTTGGATCCCTATTTTCCTTCCTTTGGATCCCTGCTGAGACCAGTCTAGCAGTCTTACCAATATTCTAGCTTTTACTCCCCTGATATCTCCCCATATTAAATGATCAGTTTAACATGAGAAAATCATTTGGGATAATTAGATATTAGTTTTTATGACATTACCTCTCTCTTGAAATCATAGTCATCCTCGACTATGAGATAGAGAAGATAAATCTTAGTCATTAGTCCATTTGCTAGCGATTAGAGCATCACTATTTTACCCTACGACACATTTCCAGAATGGATGACTAGTCCATTTGGTGCTTGAGAGCCTTAGCTGCCACAAGCATGTCTACACATTAGTCCGTATCAATCTTCCATTGTAGAGTGACAAGCTCTACTTGGTGTTCGGGAGACATCGTCTCCACAAACATGATCCTAAGCATGCATACTTATTAAGATTTGTGCACAATTAAAAAAAGAGAGTCTTATAAGACAAAAACTTTGTTTATTTATACATATTTACATTTGCTTACTCTAGGGAATCATTGTAAGCATTGACAAGGTTTAGGTTATCCTTTAATTTGTATTCCTTGCATCCATCTAGCATCTTCAAAATTATAGTTTTTAAACTTGATAAGATATCATCAAATAGTCTTACCGCCTCTCAATACCTTGTCTTCGTGTCGGAGAATGGACTCGGGCTGCAGCACCTCTTCTTGGTCCTTGATCTCCGGTGGGTCTTCAATGGTTGCTTCTTGAGGTGACTCTCCTTTGTAAGGCTTTAGTAGGCTCACGTGGAAAGCATTGTGTATGAGCCAATGGTTGGGCAACTTGAGCTGATAAGCCATCTCATTGATCGGCCTAAGAATCTAAAAGGGACCATAGTACCTTTTTGCTAACTTAGCATAGTACTTTTTGTGTCCCGTAGGCTTCTTGCCCATCATGTACCTTAATTGAGCCTTGGGAAACTTAAGCAAAACCCAATAATTTTGTTTAAAGGCTAGAGCTCTTCTGTGCTTATCAACAACAGCCTTTTTCCTTTGCTGAGAGATGGATATAACATCCTTAATCTTTTGAAAAGATTCTTGTAGGTCTCGGCTATATTCATCTGCAGCAAAGATCTTCCCATGTACTTTGAGTAGCAGGGACTGTTTTATCTTCCCTCAATCACCTCAAAAGGTGCTTTTCCCATGGAAGTATGTACAGTGCTATTGTAAGCATACCCCACTAAAGGTAAGTACGTCTCCCATTGGGACTTTTGATCTACTTCTGTGACATAGCTTTTAGTAGATCAATTTTTTTTATGTTAGCTATTTCACTTTGGCCATCCGTTTTGCTGGTGATAGGCCGAAGAGAATTTTAGCCTTGTACCTAAATTCTCAAAGAGACCCTTCCAGAAATTACTGGTCATTCTAGGATCTCTATCCGACACTATGGATGTTGGCAAGCCATGGTACTTGAATATTTGTGATATAAAGAGGGTTGCCATTTGATAGGTCTTGATAGTCTTTTTGACAGGTATGAAATGTGCTTGTTTGCTAAACCTGTCCACTATCGTCCATAATGCTATATTCCCATGGATAGACTTGGGCAATCCAAAGATAAAATACATGGATATGCTCTCCCATGGTGAATTAGGGACTGGCAAAGGTTGAAGCAATCCAGGTTGCTTCCCTCTATCAAACTTCATCTTTTGGCATACCACACATTTTGAAACATACTCTTGTATATTTGCTTTCATGGTAGGCCAATAGAAGTATGTTCCTATCCCCTTAGGGTAGATTGAATCCCTTTTTGCCCCACATAAGGAGGAGCATGAGATTCATACATAGTGAGTTAGTAATACAGCCTGTTTTCATAGAGAAGATAACCATCTTGTAAGGTAAATGGTTCTTCCTTCTTCCCTAGTGCAAGGGATGAAATCAAATCTTTAAAATCAGGATCGATAGCATACTCATCTATCATAGAAGAGAGATCATTGTGAGTTGCTATGGATATTGCATTCACTCTTGGTCGTCTTGAGAGTGCATCGACTACTTGATTATACTTGCCAACAATGTGAGAAATATGAAAATGGAATTGTGAAAGGAAATTTGCCCACCTCATTTGTTTGTCAAAGAGCTTGGTCTGTGTCATGAAGTACTTGAGGCTTTGGTGATCCGTTCGCAGAATGAAAGAAGTCCCCAATAAATAGTGCTTCCACGAGTCTAGAGCATGTAGAACTGCTAAGAGTTCCTTCTCATATATACCTAGAGCTTGCTCAACAGGGTCGAGCCTTTGACTTTCATAGGCTATGGCATGCCATTCTTAGAGCAAAACAGCTCCAAGGTAATCACCACAAGCGTCGCATTGGACCTCAAATGGCTTTGAGAGATCCGACGGTGTAAGCACAGGTTGAGAGATAAGCTTCTCTTTAAGCTTTTCGAAAGCATTGTTCTCCTTGGTGGTCATATATACCTAACATTTTTCTTTGTTAGGTCATGTAATGGTCCCTCGATTTGTGATAACTTTTCTATGAAGCGTCTATAGTATGTACACATACCTATAAAGCTTCTTAGTTCATGAAGATTTCTTGGATTAGGCCATCCTTTTATTACCTTTAACTTTGATGGATCCATTTTGATGCCATCTTGAGAGATATTGTGACCTAAATACTGCATCTCTTGTAAGAAAAAATCACTTTTCTTTCAATTTATATAAAGCTTATTCTCTCGTAAAACTTGAAATATTACCTGGAGGTGTTTCTTGTGTTCATCTAATGAATTAGAGTAGATGATTATATCATCAAAGAACACTCCAGTAAAGCTTCGATAAGGCCTGAATAGCTTCTCCATCAGATGGTTGAATGTGGCTGGTGCATTGTCAAGCCAAAAGGCATGACAATGTACTCGTAAAGACCAAACATAGTGTGAAATGCGGTCTTTACAATGTCTTGATCAACTATTTTTATTTGATGATAGCCACTTTTTAGGTCAATCCTACTAAAGTAGGTCGACCCCTATAGCTTATCAAATAGGTCTTCTACGCGTGGAACGGGAAACCTATTCTTGATAGTGATCCTATTTAGTGCTCTATAGTCGACACACATACGATATGTGCCATCTTTCTTTTGCACTAATAAAATTGGCGAACAAAATGGAGATGAGCTAGGACTAACCATGCCTTTCTCAACCAACTCATGCACTTGCCGCATAATCTCCTCTTGTTGATCTTGAGAAACTCGATAAGGAGGTTTATTAGGCGGTGAGCTTCTTGGAAGAAGCTCAATTGCATGGTCGTCATCTCCTCATTTGGGAGGTAGCTCACAAGGGATTTTGTCAATAAAAACATCTTGGAATCCATTTAGGAAATTAGATAACTCTAATTCCTTTTGATTCCCTATATCTTCTTTTACTAAAACATTAGGTTCATTTTGAGAGTCTTTAACAAAAATCATGTACATGGAAATAGAGCTCTTTATTAACTTATCAAAAGCTTGCTTATGTACAATGGGTATGGTGCTAGCCGAATCCTTAGCATCTATGTACATATATTTTTCCATGTACCTAAAGTAGATTTTTCTTTTAGGGAATTTAACATTGGCAGCCATGTGATCAAACCATGGTGCCCCTAGGATGACATCCTCATGCTTGAGAGGAGAGATGAAGAAATCCTCCTTGTCCACATAGCTTTGGACATGGAGCCTCAATTTCCCAATTGAGAGAGTGACTGAGACTTCTTGTCCCTTGAAAGCACCATCGACAGGTAGGACCTCTCCCATCTCATAGGTTTGGATGCCTAGCTTGGTGGCCAACTCCGTGGATATGAAGTTGTGAGTAGAACCAGGGTCAAAGAGAATGAAAGCATCATGTTCTCTTACCTTTCCTCAAGCATGACATAGAGGAGATCCTTTGTGATGAGCATCCTCTTCTTCAACTTCAACTATGGAAGCTCTAGGAGGCTCATTACATGTACTCTTGTGGGGGCAAGCACGATAGGCATGCCCTTGCTCCCCACACTTGTAAACTCCCTTCTTCTTGGCTTTGTTGTTGTTGAAGTTGCCGTTGGGACACTTTTGGACGCTGTCCTTCCCCCTAGGCTCACTACGGTCCTTGCTTTCCATGGGCTTAAGATTTCTCTTAGCCCCTTGTTGGGAATTGATTCTTGAAGCCACCATGGTATGGTGTATGACCGCAGATGTGGTGTGAGGCCTTTAAGAGTTAACATACTCTGCCATATCCACAGATAAACCCACACAACATTGTTGTTTTTGCTCTCCAAAATCCATCTTTTTGTAGACAGTGGCTTTGAGATGTAAATCCCAAAGCTTGTCTACATATTTGTGAATATATTCATAGGGAGAGAGCTTCAAGCTTCTCCATTCAGTGAGTACTTTGTCTTTGGCATCGCTAGCCAGAAACTGCTTCATACTGGAAAGCTCATAAAGCTTTCCATGTTCATGGAGCTTCACTGTTTGCTCGTAGGCTAGACCACCATTGCCTGGCGAACTTTTGAAAGTGCATAGCTACATGGTGTAGTTTAGAGGACTCCATGAAGCCCTCATCTCCAAACGCTACATCAAATTGTTGGATAAATGCAAAGACTTTGTTCGTAGCACCACAAGTGCCATTGTAGGTAAGGAAAGAGATGCTCTTTCCTTCCTCTTTGAACTTTTTGAGCTTGGATGACCTTTTCCAAGCGGCATAGGCTTTCCTATGGCCTCTTCTCTTGCGCAGTTCGAGAGCTACACCATCACTTTCTTCAGAAGGGGAAGAGGATGAGGAATATGAAGAAGAGTGTGACCTCTTTCTCACCTTTTTCTTCCCTTGTTCCTCCTCTTCTGCACCATTACTGTCTTCAAAAGAGGAAGAGGATGAGGAAGATGGAGAAGAGGGTAACCTCTTTATCGTCTTTTTCTTCCCTTTTTTTCTCTCTTCCCTCTTTGATTTGGTGAGGAGGAGTATGCGATGGTCTTCTCCATTTAGGGGGTGTTGGAGAGCGTTTTGCATGCCGTCTTTGTGGAGCCATCTCCACCGAGGTGGTAGGAGACTCGCTTCTTTCTTGTTCTTTTGGTGGGGGCTCTACGGTTGAAACTTGGGCTCTCCTTTGAGAGGGAGATGCTACAAATAGGGGCGTGGGCGGGCCTACAAAATATACAATTAATATGCTACATACAATGAAATACATGAATCTGCATACCTGGCAATCGCACATACACTGCACAAGATAGAGAGGATGAGAGAGAGCCAAAGAGCACGTGCAGGCGCACCTCCTAGAGCGAAGTGTAACACCCAACACGGCGAGAGAGAAGAGAGGAGAGAAGAGAAGAATAGACACGAGCACTGGGTGCAATCTCCCCCAGTGCAAGATTGAGCATTTTCCTCTTGCACGTATTTACTTTATAGATTTTTGAATGCTCAAAAATGAATACACATTGTTTGGCCGGACATTAATTGGCCATAGCTCATTCAGAGCACTTTAATAATACAATGATAATAATCGGGTATCCTTTGTACATTTCATAAATCCTCTATGTCTTTGCCACTTATCAACTGCAATAAGCAATAAATACAATAATTTATCATTTCCATTACATACTTCTCTGTTAGAAAGCAATTGTCCTTAGTTGCAAATATAATAAATCTGCAAACGATACTTGTCAAAAACAATGATTAGAAATCTTGTCAAAAATAGCATATGAAAATTTTTGAAACAAAATTGTTTATGCCTGTTGTCATCCACATACCACCTATTCTAGTGTCCCATACCACTAGAATAAGCAGTATATGTCATACCCTGATGAATCAGGATATCATTGGTCACACTCATCATTGTATAAATCAATTCTCATCAATCTCAAGTTCACTTTCATAAAGACTGTCGCGACAGAAAATCATCATATACCAATTCCAAATCCAAATCCAAACATCTGCCAACATGTACCCATTTCAAATTCAAATCCAAATATCCTTCAATTTGTATACCTGGGTAACAAAATCATACCAGTTACAATGGTGGCCAGCCACTGCAACATGATTTTGTGATCAGTGTTGCCTAAATCGGTGAATCTACACCAATAAGATGTGCTGCCTAAATTGGTGAATCTGCACTAATGTTACCTAAATTGGCGAATCTACATTTGGTATTGGTTATAAATTGTGAATCTGTAGTTTGTTGTTATGCTGCCTAAATTGGTGAATCTGCATTGTTAAGTGGTGTTGCCTAAATCGACGAATCTACACCAAGATGAGCATTTACACACTGCCTAAATCCGCAAATTTGTGTGCATGTGACCAATGGACTAGGCAAGACATAAAGAAGACAAAATATTACTACCTGTGTGACACCACATTGGAGTATAGTTGAGTAGCAGAGTACTTACAATTTTTTATTCACTAACTCAAAGCACCGCAGCTCATATGAGTAGCTACATAGCTTAATGTCAAATCCTCTCAATAGAAATTACATGCAGTGCACGCACACGCCATAAGTTTAGGGATGCTTAATTTCATATGCCATAAGAAAATGCAAAGATGTAAAATATCTTTTTCCTTTCAAATTATCCAATGGTATTATCTCTATTGCAAACTGCTTGACTTTGTGTCCTTAAATATATGCACCAACAAAATAAACTTCCAAGGAAGTAGAGAAAGTTAGTATTATCAATACAATAGTATGTTAAGGGATGTCATTGCAGTATAGGCAGATGAGATATGTTGTGTCATGAAACTTATGTTATGTAATTGATGAGACCTTGAGAAATATGATATCCATAGATATATATTCAGGAATGGATTCATGTAGAAGAATTAAAATGTCGTACCTGGAGGTGGCTTGAAGAAGTGATTAGAATCCAAATCTTCAAATGCTAAACAAGATTGTGAAAATAAAGGTCAATAGCAAAATTCATCATTTGAGGAATGTCATGCAAGATAGAACAAACCAAGTACAGATGCCATAAAGTTCAAGTCGTACAAATGGGTGTCATATATTGGTTGGGTGTCATATATCGGTGATGTGGAATGTATATGTGAGTAAGTTTTTAAACCATTGATTGTGGTCGCAAGAAACTTAGAAGCTAGTAAAATTTTACCAGTGTTGTTGAAACTAGCTAATAGAAAAACATCGGCTAGATTCTATCTTTCCTTCAAGTAAATTGGTAAAGTTTTACAAGTTTTAGTGTACCAAATACTTGAAAATCTTTGAATTTTGACTTAAAAAGCAAAAGTGCTTTAGGTGTGCCCTTATTTTCTTTAGTTGGGAAAAGAAAATATTTTTGGCAAGTCCTAACTCGATCACCAAACATTGCTATGATTACTCTGATCCAAAGTTTGATTTCCACCATTGCTCTCTCAAAGAGAATTTCAGTAGTGTAAAGAGAAAAAATATAATTCATTCTTCTAAACTTTCCTCTTTCTGTGTATGGTTAGGAGAATGATTTGTCTCGAACACTGCTTCCCATCACAAGCATGGCAAAATATTGTAGCTCTCCCCACCACTAACGTCCAAGGTGCTCAGCAAGCAATGTCTCAAGGAAAAGAACCCTACACAATGAAGGGTTCATGTCATAAAATATAATATCTCATATCCAACCAACCCAAATGATTTTCTCATATTAAACCGATCACTTAATGTGGGATAATAAACGGAAACAAGGGTTAAGATATAGACATGTGCTTATAGATCTATCTCAACACGGGGACCAATGGTAAATGGGCCCAAATGAGAGATGGTCTATCAAAGAGCAAGGCTAACCAATGGAGCATAAGACCTTAGGATTATCTTCATTGAAGACCTTCAATAATGTGTGAAAGTCCTTTGACCTTAGGTAAGCTAGGGCCGACCTTGAAGCGCTGGAACCTGACCCAGCTCGAGGCTCTTGTCCTACTTGTCATGCTTGATGACTAAGGTGCTTGAGGTGCTTGATGATTGAGGTGCTTGATGATTGAGGTGCTTGAGATACTTGAGGTGCTTGATGATTGAGATGCTTGACATGCTTGAGATGCTAGGGTTGCACTTGAGGTGAGAACCTAGCCCAAGCTTAAAGTGCTTAAGGGCCAAGCTTGTGGTGGGAACTGGGCCTATGCATGAGGGGCTTGAGGTGTCAAAAAGTCAAATATTCAATACCTACAAGGAGGGGGTGAGCCCTACATGAGGGGGGATGAGAGAGAACACCCACACACTCACACAAGGCATTCATGGTACAAAGAAAGCAAGGGACACTTGTCAAGTTCCTCCTCATGTTGCCCTCATGGTGTGCCTAAAGCCTATTGGTTGGAAACCCAAGGGGTCCAATGATAATTTAGGAGATTTAATTAATATATTTTTCATTTATCAAACCCTCTCTCTCAAAGGGGAAAGGGGGACACTTGTCCCAAGGCTACCCTTGTTGCTTGTAATGCCTCCTGCTTGTGATTGGCTAGGCCTGGAGGGGTCCAATGAGCTTCAAGCATGAGCTACAAGGGGGGGTCGACCCAAGCAAGCTAGGGGGTTGCTTAAGGGGTATACTCACCCACACACACCCACAAACACTCTCATTGTGTGCTATGCAAAGTGCAAGAGTTCCCTTTCCTTCTCCAAGCAAGTAGAGGTTGAGAGCCTACACCAACACTCTTGGCTATGGAGTGCAAATCCAACCAAGAGCCATGCTTCAATGCTTAATCTTGCCATCTCCTTCTTCTTCATTACTATGCTATTATGTATGCTAGCAACAAGAGTTATGTTAAGTGAGGAACTAATTCTTTCTCTTATGAAATGTTTCTTCTTCCTCTTCCCTACCCTCATTCCCTGCTAGCTCTCTCCACCTTCGAAGGTGTTTGAGGTCTTGGGACTGAGGCTTGGGATAGTTAAAGCTTTCTTCAAGTTTATGTTATGTCTGTGATGCATGAAGCATTCCATCTTCATTGCATCACCTAGGTCACAAGGAACACAAAGATTGTATTGTAACAAGTCTCTCTTAATGGGAGAAATCATAATACAAATGCCTATTGGAAGGGGGACCGGCTCCACATAAATCCGGTCCTCAATTGTTGTCATGTTCTCTAAATTATCTCTCTTGCAAAAGTATTGTTGATGCCAAGTTAACTAATTTCTATGATTATGTTGCTATCTTCAATTATGTTCACCCGCTATGCTCACAAAGTCATTTCTCAAAAGTACTCTCATTAATTTCTGCTACTCTCAAGTTAAATAGGCCAATTCCATTACATTGGTATCAGATCATTTGTTTTCTCTTTTCATGCTTAAGAAGAGAGGTACTTAAGTAGCCTATAAATGGTTGATGTTGTTAATTATATTAGGGTAAGTGGAACTGGGATCTATTATCGGTTTTTTTGAGCCCACTATGTGGGGGATGGTGCACACCTCGGGAGCTTTGGACTTAATAATGGAGTCTTTTTAGACTTGCCTACGGCTTTACCATTATTGAGCCATAAGAATTCCGAAAAGAGCTAGCCCTCGGCAACTCTGCTATGTTAGACCTACTCCACTACTCTCTATAATTAACCACTTCGAGTCGTGGGTGTAGATACTTAAGAGCCGATTTTCAAAGGCTAAGAGGAGTGGCAACTAAGGTTTTGAATTGCCAAAGCATACACTAAGTACATACATAAGTTTTGTTAACATGGCTGACAATAATCAAGAGAGTAGAATGAAGATTGATAACTTTGATTTTGCACATGAAGGTGCTAATGATGATGCTCCCATGCTTGTGAATTATCTTGTCACTAGGTTGCAGCAAGCTATGGGCAACCTTGCTTTGTAATCTGAAGTTACTCAACAACTTCGTGCTTATGGAATTTCCCTTCCTCTCCAAGAGGAGAGAGAGCTTAGGAGGCCTCTTGAAAAGACCCCCAAAAGAAGATACTCTCACATTCGAGAGGAGGAATCCAAAGAGCAAGAAAGAAATGAAAGTTTAAGTTCCTCTGAAGATGTTGCTCCACGAAGACGGCGGTCTAGACGATCACCCACTCCTCCCAAGAGGAAAAGATCAACACATAGTCCTTCTCCTCATCACTCTGAAAGGCAAGAGAGGAAACAAAGGAAGAAAAGGGCTAGGAAGAGGTCACCCTCTTCTCCTTCTTCTTCACCTTCCTCCACTTCCGACGAAAGCTATGGCTATTCTCCTAGAGAATAGCGAATACATCAACTCTCAACGGCCTGGTACTATTAGCGAAGTAATCCATCACACCATGGTTGCTTCACACATCAATTTCCATCAAGGGGCTAGACGTAATGTCAAGCCCATGGAAAACAAAGACAAAAATGATGCAAAGGGGAAAACCAATGTTCAAAATTCTTCCCAAGTCACTTCCAACAACAATCGGTCCAAGGAGAAGGGAGTTTACAAAGGTAAAAACAAACTCTCTTCTGAAGAGCTTGAAGCTTTTCGCAAGGATCATAAGTGTTTCAAGTGTGGGGAGCAAGAACATGGCTATCGTTCTTGCCCCAAGAAGAATACTCACAATGAGACTCCTAGGGCTTCCACCATCGAAGCTCCAAAAGAGGATGCTCATTGCAAAGGATCATCACTTTCCTATGCTTCGGGAAAGGTAAGAGAGCATGATGCCTTCATCTTGTTTGACCCTGGCTCTACTCTCAACTTCATATCAATGGAGTTGGCCACCAAGTTGGGCATTCAAGCTTTTGAGATGGGAGATATAGTAATGGTTGATGCAGCTTTCAAGGGACAGCAAGCCTCCGTTACTCCCTTGATTGGGAAGTTGAAGCTTCATGTCCAAAGCTATGTCGACAAATAAGACTTCTTTATCTCTCCTCTCCAACATGAGGATGTTATCCTAGGGGCGCCATGGTTTGATCGCATGGCTGCTAACATGAAGTTCCTTGAAAGGAGAATCTACTTCACCTACAGATGTATATAGATACTAGTGAGCGTGGTTGCACTATTCCACTTGTAAATCCTCTTGCTTTTGATAAGCCAATGAAGAGCTCAGTTTCTGCGTACATGATTTTTGTCAAAGAGTCTCTAAAAGATACTAATGCTTCATCAAATGTAAATGGTAGGAATCAAGAAGAGTTAGACTTGTCTAATTTTCTAAAAGGATTCCAAGATGTGTTCATCGATGATATCCATATGGACTTACCTCCAACACGAGGGGATGATGACCATTGCATTGAGCTCCTTCCAGGTAGCTCACCGCCTAGCAAACCTCCTTATCGAGTCTCACAAGCTCAAGAAAAGGAGATCATGAGGCAAGTACAGGAATTGGTAGATAAAGGGATGGTGAGGCCTAGTTCCTCTCCCTTTTGTTCTCTAGTCCTTTTAGTGCAAAAGAAAGATGGTACATACCGTATGTGTGTGGACTATCGAGCACTAAACCATATCACTATCAAAAATAGATTTCTCGTGCCTCGGGTAGAAGATCTATTTGATAAGCTACAAGGCACTACCTACTTCAGTAGGATTGACCTTAAAAGTGGCTATCATCAAATAAGGATAGTGGATGAAGATATCCTAAAGACCAAGTTTCGCACAACATTTGGTCTTTATGAATATCTAGTCATGCCTTTTGGCTTGACTAATGCACCAGCTATGTTCAATCGTTTGATGGACAAAATTTTTAGACCTTATCGCAAATTCACTGGAGTGTTCTTTGATGGTATCATCATCTACTCCAAGTCTTTAAAGGAACATAAGCAACATCTCCAAGTGATTTTTCAAGCATTGAGGTAGAACAAGCTTTTTCTCAACCAAAAGAAAAGCGAATTCTTCCTTCAAGAGATTCAATACCTAGGTCATATTATCTCTCACGATGGTATTCGTATGGATCCATCAAAGTTAGAGGTAATAAAATCATGGCTTAACCCAAGAAATCTACATGAGCTAAGAAGCTTTAGTGGTATGTGCGCATACTATAGACACTTCATAGCAAAATTCTCTCAAGTAGCAGGACCACTACACTACTTAACTAAGAAGAACGTTAAGTATGTATGGACTGCTGAGGAGCAAAATGCTTTTGATAAGCTCAAAGAGACGCTTACTTCCCAACCAATCCTCGTGCTTCCGGATCTCTCAAAACCATTTGAGGTCCAATGTGATGCTTGTGGTGATTGCCTTGGAGCAGTTTTGCTTCAAGAAGGGCATGCCATAGCATATGAGAGCCGAAGGCTCAATACTGATGAACGAGTCTTGGGCATTTATGAGAAAGAGCTTTTAGCAGTTCTACATGCCCTAGACACATGGAAGCACTACCTATTGGTGACTCCATTTATCCTATGAACCGAACATCAAAGTCTCAAGTATTTCATGACGCAAATCAAGCTTTCCGACAAACAAATGAGGTAGGAAAAGTTTCTTTCACAATTTAATTTCCATATTGCTCACATAGCTAGTAAGCACAATCAAGTGGCCGATGCACTTTCACGGAGACCAAAAGTTAATGCGGTGTCTATAGCTACTCACAATTATCTATCCTCTATGATAGATGAGTATGCTACTAACCCTGACTTTAGAGACATAATGTCAGCCCTTGCTTTGGGGAAGAAAAAGGAACCATTCACCTTGCAGGATGGTTATCTTCTCCATGGCAATAGGCTATGTGTTACCCATTCCCTTCGTGAGAAAGTTATGTATGAGTCACATGCTCATCCATATGCAGGGCATAGAGGTATTCAACCTACTCTTCGAGGAGTAGAGACGTACTTCTATTGGCCTACCATGAAAGTGGACATACAAGAGTATGTTTCAAAATGTGTAGTATGTCAAAAGACAAAGAATGATAGAGGGAAGCAACCTGGATTACTCCAGCCATTACCTATCCCAAATTCACCATGGGAGAGTATATCCATGGATTTCATCTTTGGATTACCCAAGTCTATCCATGGGAATACAGGAATATGGACAATAGTCGACGGGTTTAGCAAGCAAGCACATTTTATTCCTGTCAAAAAACTATTAAGGCACATCAAATGGAAACTCTCTTCATATCTCAGATTTTCAAGCACCATGGATTACCCACATCCATCGTGTGAGATAAGATTCTAGAATGATCAGTAATTTTTGGAAAGGTCTCTTTGAAAATCTCGGAACAAGATTGAATTTCTCTTCGGCCTATCACCCACAAACGGATGGCCAAAGTGAGATAGCCAATATTACGATACTCGATCTACTCAAGACTTATGTTACCGAAGTAGATCAATGCTCACAATGGGAAAAGTACTTACCTCTTGTAGAGTATGCCTACAATAATATTGTACATACTTCTACGGGAAAAGCACCTTTTGAGATCATTGAGGGAAGACCTAAAAGTCCCTTGCTACTCAAAGTACATGGGAAGATCTTTGCCGCCGATGAGTATAGCCATGACCTACAAGAATCTTTCCAAAGTATAAGGAGGCTATATCCATCTCTCAACAAAGGCAAAAAGTTGTTGCTGATAAGCACAGAAGAGCCTTAATGTTCAAAGAAAATGATTGGGTCTTACTCAAGTTTCCTAAGGCTCGATTAAGGCAAACGACGGGCAAAAATCCTACAGGCCATCAAAAGTATTATGCTAAACTAGCAAAAAGATACTATGGTCCTTTCCAAATCTTGAAGCCCATCAATGAGATGGCTTATCAACTCAAGTTGCCCAACCATTGGCTCATACACAATGCCTTTCATGTAAGCCTACTTAAGCCCTACAAAGGAGTGCCACTGTTAAGGCGGTTACGCCGCTAGCGGAAGCTAAATAGCGAGAACTCAACCAACAACAGAATTTGTCAGACGAGGACAGAGCTTGACCCGCAGGCGCATGGAAACAACTAGGTGGGTGTCAAATCACCTACTCGACCTTCTAATGACAATCACTACTAAGGAAATCAAATCTAAGTTCTAAAATACGCAAGTGACTGAAATCCGTACTACGAACGAATGCTATACGAAACAAGATCTAGAATCATCGAATCGATCTCAAACTCAAGGGGAAGTCTATACACTAGGTAAGAACAACATCCTAAAGACTTGAACTGCAAAATCAACCTATAACCACTCCGTGCGGTAAACGCGTATGAAGACAGGTCGAAAAAAACAGGTGACCGAAACTTGACCCCGATGGTACTAATGCGTAGCTCTACTCGTTGTGGTTCTATAGATATGCTGCACGCTCTATTCCGACACACGAGTTGGAAGAAAACTCACACCGAAGCTCGTAGGAACTTACCACACGTAGAAGCCGATAGCGCGCACTCTTGGTATCTGTGCGTAGCTCTCACCGTTGCTAACACAATGGCGGTGTCGCTTCTCCAATGGCGGCCCCGTAGCTCGCGTAGCAAGGAGATAAGACTCTCTCTCTCACTCTCTCTCTCTCTCTCTCAGACACAGTCACGGCGCTCAAAACTCACTTTGATTAATAATTGAATCTCCTTTAGGTTACAAAACTTTGGCTTATATACCTCAGCCTTGGAGGTGAGAACATCTCTAATTATTTACATCAGCAGGTGAAATTACGTCGGGATTACAAGCTGGAAACTCAATTGAGTCCCGTTACTTAATGAATGGCTCAAATCAAAATTAATGTCGGAAAGACATTTATTACAATCAATGGTTACAAAACGATGGGTGTGAGCAAAAATGTGGTTGTGATCCTCTGCTGGCTCAACACTCCCCCCCTCCGCGTTCATGTCGTCCCTGACATGACTTTTAGGCTGGGTCAATAGAGTCCCGTCGTCTTGAGCATCTGCAAATGTGATTCGTAGCGTAGGTTGCCGATGGTTAAGGTTGGGCCGAATATTTTGCTTTCGTGAGTGAAAAAGCCGGTGTAGAAAGCTTCTTCGAATGTTTGCATGTGGAAGCTAGGCAAAAACATAATTCTTTGGTATAAGAGATGTAACACCTTTGGTGATGGCTGCAATGAAAGATCATACATCATATCCATCACTGTGTCGGCCGTCGATAGTAGACTCGAGGTCGTGGCTTTATCTGGCGCGAACACTTCAATGCATGCTAAGAGAGTCCTGCAGATTTTCTTTAGCATCTGACACGAAAGGTCAGGAGAGCCAGTAAAGAGTTTGATGGTGCCCGTTAGGGTTTTCACCATGTAGGCTTTACCTATTCTCTCTCCTGCCTTTGGTCCTGGCATCCTTGGGTAATTAAGCCAATTTGGCTTCTTTTCTGCAATCCTGCCATGCTCTTTCCAGCTTCTGACTCTTGGCACCGGGCAGAAGGTTGCATCCTCCCGAATCTCTTGTGGAGCCTCTACCAAGTAGATGAGGTAGGCTGGGTATTTGTTCAGCCAACCTTTCCTCCATCTAGGTTGAGAATCTACAATCTTCCTTGATTGTTCATCCTTTGTGATGTCGCCTTCATAAAGAGCGACATACTGCTCCTCCTCTATTCTCTTTTTCGTCTTTATCACTTCAAATTTCATCAGAGGGAAAGGCAGACTGGGTTGCATCCACTCTTCGTGGAGCACTTTTGTGTCTAAACCTTGAAGTCTAATGGAGATGAGGAGTCTCCTTTCCCATTCCATTTCCGCCTTGGCACTTTCCTCTGTTGACTTTTCTATTTGGTCCTGGAGCCTTTGTTCTTCTTCTTCAGAGATTCCTGAAGTCGAGGCCACTTCTTGAACTGGGGCTGGATCTTCAATTGTGGTTGCCTCTCCAGTTTCTGGTAGCTCTATGGCTGCTCCCCCTGCTTCTTCTTGTGGTGGCTCTGTTTCTCTTCTTTGTTGCTCTTGGAGGTCTTGGAGCTGTTTGCGGAGGGCCTCATTTTCTGTCCTTAGTGTTTGGTTTTCTGATGTGAGCCTCTCCTCTGCAGCCAATGATCCCTCCGCCATGTGCAATCTTTGCACTTGCTCTAACCTCAGCTCTCTTTGCAGACTTCTGACCTGATCTTCCAGAGCTGGTACGAGGGCTCCCTCTTGTTCTGTTCCTGCTCTGCTAACTCTAGGGGTGGTCCTGAGTCTCATGATTGTCCTTTCTTGAAGTTCGACTCTTTCCCTTAGCTCAATGAGCTCATCCTTGGCTGCCTCCAGCTCATCTTCTATTCGCTCCTTTGCTTCCTGTGAACTTGTTACCTCTCTTGAAGCTTCGGCTAGTTGGAGTATCAAGCCGTCTCTCTCGTTTTCTGCGTCGTAGAGTGATGCTTTATGACTTTCAGATTCAGTCATAGCATTCTCTAACTTCTTCTGCAACTCTGCTTCCTTTTGTTTTGCTGTCTCAAGTGCTACTTCCTTTGCTCTGGATCTTTCTTTAATCTTGCTGAGCAATTCATGCACCATGTGCATGTCTTTTTCATCTTCATCTGTCAACTTGACAGCTCTTTCTGCCACCACCTCCAATGGCTTCGGCTCGTCCATTTTCTCTTTACTCTCCATTGTACCCTTTGTCTTTTCCTTCGTCCCTTTCCGATCATCTTGTTTCCGTAGGGATATCCCATAAACTGCCTCCAGGGCCTCTTCTTCACTGTATCCGATCGCTACCAGATCCTCATAATCATCTTTCTTTTGCTGAACTGGATCTATCTCCGTTTCCTTGGTCCCGACCTCCGGCTTTTCCATAATTTCTGTTTCTATTTCTATTGTGGTTTCCTCCACAATAATTTCCATCTTCTTCGGGCTTGGTACAACAGTAAAAGAGGGCTGATTGTCTTCAGTCATCTTGGCTTTCCCTTTGTTTGCTTGCCCGTCTTTCTCTTGAGGTTCAGTAGACTCATCTACTTTTTTCTTCCCCTTGTCGTCCTTTTGTAGCTCAGCTTTTAAAAGCTGTACTTCCTCTTCAGTATAAGGCTCGACAGGTTGCTGCTCCAGTATGGCCTCCGACTCCTCATAAGCTCTAATATATTGATCATATTGATCAACATGTGGCCTGGCTGAGCTGGTTCCGACTTTACTGGGGTCTGGCACCCACATTTCTTCGAAGTCCCCCTTTAGAGCTCTTTCCACTCTAAACTGCTCCACCAGCCTTTCCATTCTTGCGGCTTTTTGACTTTTGGTTTGCTTGGGATCGGCCTTCTTCTTCACTTTCTTCTTGAGCGGCTCGTCCACGGCCTCCTCAGGTTCTGAAACTATTTCTAGTTTTCGGCGTGCTCTTGTGGACGCCCTCTTGGATACTTCCTGCTGTTCTTCCTCCTCATCGGCTTCTCTAAGCCACTCATTCTGGGAGGGAATCTGTGGCCCTTGATCCCTAGCTCCAATAGCTTCATAAGCTATTCTTGTTAGGATTTCTCCTCCTCCTATGTACTTTGGCTTCTGGTTGTGCATGGCGATTACTTGCTCGTGGATGTATTGAGCATAGTTCACCTCTTTTGGTATGTTGCTCTTCAGTGCCCATGTGATGGTTGTCGCAATGGCATGGGGTGGTGTAGTATACTTCTGCGGTCTTTTACTGCACACATGGAAAAACTGGTTGTATAATCGGCAAAGGGTTGCCACTCGTTGATCTGCCATATCTCCGTAGGTTGTATTTTGTTTCTTTGATCCATAGACCTCTATGGCCTCCCTTCTTTCTCTGACAGAACTCCCTTTGTTGTGCAGCTTCAGTGCATCTGCAATGAGCTGTGGAGTGATCTGTACTTCAACTGTTTCTCCATCCATGGCTGTCAACGTGGCTTTCCCATCCTTCTGAATGGATGTTGCCAACTCATACACTCTTCTTGTGTCTACACCTGATGGTCTCGAGGTGAAGAACCTGTGTAAGTCAGCCTTTTCCAGGTATCTGCTGATGTTCTCCGATCTGCTATAGTCCACTAATTCTCGTGGGATCATAGGTACATCGATCGATTGCCCTTGAGGATCTCTGAAAGTCCCCTGGTAGATCTTTATTCCCTCTTTTTCTAGTACTGCTTCCTCCACCCAAGTCTTGGTTGGCTTGAGGGTTTCTGTTGGAATATCAAAAGGTTCTGCTTCTGCAAGAGCGTCCTTGATGGTTGGTCTTTTTCTCTTAGTTGCCGATGACTTAGCGGAATCCATGGATCCTGTAACTCCAATTGCAGAAGTTAGCGTCTTTTTTAGTACTGAAAGCCGAAATGAAGCTTTTAACTATTCAAATGACTTGAAAATTGAAACTTGAGCTATTCAGGGCCTAAGGATGCAATGTAGGTGAAAAAATATGCAAACTGGGCTCAAAATCATCCTGGAGACATCATACGCGTATGATATCTTTTGTGTCAAAATGACTTCATATTGGTGGTGCTTGTAGCTGATAGTGTATACATGAGTATCATATGCTTGGATTTGAGTTTGGATACCATTTGGTCAAGTTTTGGCCAGTTTTAGTCCAGTTCAGGCTCTTGGCAAAATTTTGAAAGGGAAATGGATTTTATGATCCAAATTGGGTAAAACTTGGTGGATTACTTTCAAATGGCATGTAGAACACTTCTGTTTGGTGGGTGAAGCCCTGAGATGCCAAAATCACATAGTGAGACATCATACGCGTATGATGTCTTTTAGTGCATTTTTGGACCAATTTTCTCTATAGGCTTGGTTTTGGCTTTAGATAGGCTTATTCAGTGGATTTATCAAGTTTGGATAGAATTTGGACTAAAAATGGCTCTGGAGACATCATACGCGTATGATGTCTTTTTCATCAATTTTTCATGGGATTGGTTCTGTGGACTCTCCATGTGCTAGTGAAGGACTGTTTATACTCAAATCTTGGTTTGGACTTGAATATGTTGGATTTGGGACAAAAATAGGCTTTGTATGAAGGATTTTCTCTTAATTGGGCTAATGGGGTGATCCACTTGACCAAATGGTTCCAAACTTCATATGTAGCATGTATTAGATATATATAATGGATGTATGATGACAAATGAGCATTTTTGGCTCTGTAAGTGCGAGTCTACCTCTCATGTCTGGTGTCCTCTGAGCTCTCGTAGCAGTCGTAGAAGGCGGTAGAAGGCCGGATGCTCCTTTGTGCTCTTTGCTCTCTCCAAGAAGGTAATAGTGGAAATGAGCTTGATAGTGAAGTGAAAAATACTTAACTTCGGGCTTCCCGGATCACTTGTTACCAAATTTGACATGTGCTCCTATCTCGTCGTGAAATGCACTTTAAGATTTGAAATTCCTCAATTTGGACTCCGTTTGACCTGTTTCTGAGAAATCTGTCCACTTTGCCAAAATTCTGTCATTTCGGGCTTTCCGCAACTTTTTCAGAATTGTACCCAATTTTTACCATGGGTTGCCCTTGTCATTAGGATCATCACCGTCTATTCTTTTCTTTTTTCCGATCTCATTTCACCTGCTTTTTTTATTTTTCTTTTACTTTTATTAAGAAAATCATAAAAAATAAAGAAAATAGCAAATTGAAGCCAAAAAATTCCAAACATACACGATAAATAGCTGGTAACCCTGTGTATATGAATATACACTTCTTTGTGATTTCTGGACTTGGATTACCACTTTTTTCCACTTTTTAGCTCCAAAAACACTCTTATTTAGTGATATTTACACATCTAGAGACCCAAATTCATCATTTGATCTCTTCTTGTTGCAAAACAAGGTATATAAGGGCATAAATATTATCAATATCCGCAATCAAACATAAAAAATTGCAAAATCATGTAAGACACTGCCCTTGTAATATAATTTTTGTTTTTCTTTGTTTTTTTCCGCTTGTAGCTGCTTTGTAGCTCCTGTATACCTCCCCCCCTCCTAGTCTGAGTCCTCCCGGACGACTATGAAGTGTCTGTGGGTGAAGCATTGTAGTTGTTTTGGTCATAAGTTCCCCTTTCAATATAAGCTGACTTTTGTTTGATTGAAGGATTGGTGGTCGTTTTTTGGGTTGGTTTTGGCTCTTCGGTAGTGAATAGTAGTAGATGGGTTTTCATATACCTTGTTGTATTTTTTCCACAATCCAAAGATTGCGGTCCGTTTTGGTTGTTGCTCTGCCAACAAATCTTTGCGACCCAATCCTTGCTTTGTTCTTGTGTGTGTTTCCTCGCCTTGAAACTTAACCTAGGAGTTTCCGTTGATTGTATTGAAGGGAGTTCCTGTTTACAAATCTTTGGATCCAAATTTGCTTGCTATAGCTTTGTGCCGTCATGACTTCTTTGGAATCCAGATCTGTTTCACTGTCCTTGATTGTCTGGAATCACTCTGTTGTCTGGTATTGAAGACTCTGTTTTCCACCTTTGTGTTCTCTGGCACAACCTTTTTTGGTCTCCATACCAACTTTGACTCCGTTTTTTTCCCAAGGTTGAGCTGTTATATTATTGCTTGTCTTCCTTATCCACTGTTGAGAATTCCTCGTCGAAGAGCAATCCGGTTGTATAGAAACTTTTGGTTGCCATTGCTTCTTCTTTTTCTCTGTTTGTTGTTTACCCTGTTCTTGGATTCTCCTTTGGAGTTGGCTCTGCTCCTTTGGTGAACTTAACTGATTGACTTTCACCTTCGTATTTGATAAGCACTGATTTAGAACTCCAGTCAATCATTGCATTGTATTGCTTCTGCCATGGTTGTCCTAGCAATAATGGATGTTGTGTAGCTTGGTCTTCAACCACGTAAAACATATGAGGATACACATATTGGTTAATCTGTATATGTAAAACTGTGCATCCGACAGTTTTGATTGAATTCTCAGAGTAACTCTTTAACTCTTGCTTGGCAGTTTGTAGTTTAGTGTCATTTGTCAATTGTCTATACAAACTGAGTGAAAGTAGGTTAGCTTGAGCTCCTGAATCCAATAGTGCTCTGGCTTTGATTTGGTTGGTCCCTACTTTGCATTCAATGATGGGTTCTTCTTTGTCATTATCCATTTCTGTTATACTGACTGCGTTTATTCGTATTGCTCCTTCATTGCGCTGTTTCTGACGCAGTAGTCTTCTTTTCTCCATTCTTTCCTTCGCCTCGGCTTGCGCTTCCTCTACAATCTTTTTCTTTTTCTGGACACGCAGCTTTTCTTGATGTATTTTGAGAAGCATGTCTTGGGTTAGCGGCAAAAGATACTTTTTCACTCTGCATCCACTAATCCAATTGGGCATTTCTTCTCCGTCTAATGTAGCAAGCTTGACGGCTCCACTTGGTGATAGATCTTTAATCACCAGAGGTCCCATCCCTCGCTTTTTAAGCTTCTTAGCATGCTGTTTCAGAGTGTAAACTAGGACATAGTCCCCAACTTTAAACTCTTTAGTCCGCACATGCTTATCAAAAAATTCCTTTTGTCGCCTTTTTTGAGCGTAGATGGAAGCTACTGCTTTTAGGCGAAGCTCATCTAGCTTTTCCAGGTCATCTATTCTATCAGAGAGCTCGTGCCCTGTCCACTCTAGATCCTTAGCCACCCTTAAGGTTGAAATCAAGAATTCTATTGGTAAGATAGCATTTAGCCCAAAAACCATGTTATATGGGGTCGTTCCTATTGATGTTTTATATGCTACCCTATATGCCCATAATGTTGAATGCAACTTTTGGTCCCAGTCAGTTCTCGACTCAGATACAATCTTCGTAAGGACCGTGCATATGGTTTTGTTTGTTGCTTCAGCTTGTCCGTTTGCTTGTGGATGATACGGGGCTGATTTCCTATGGATTACCATGAATTCATCTAGAAGGATCTCTATCACTTCATTTATGAAATGTGTGTGCCTCGATCACTCACAATTTCTATTGGCAATCCATATCGTACAAAGACGTATTCATATAGAAATTGTGCCGTGGTCCTGGCATCTGCTTTTTGAGTTGCCTTTGCTTCGACCCACTTTGTTAGATAGTCTGTAGCCACAATGATGTATTGTGTATGAGTCTTATATGCAGGAGGTGAAATGGGTCCGACATAATCAATCCCCCATTTTGCAAAAGCTCTTGCCCCCATCATTGGTCTAAGCGGCATATCATCTCTTTTAAGGGGTATTTTGGTCCGCTGACAGTCATCACACCGTTTAACGTATTCCTCAGTGTCCATATGTAATGTTGGCCACCATATTCCTGCGGCTAAGACAAGTTTTGCTGTCTTATCACCTGAGAAATGGCCTCCACCTACTCCTCCATGAGCTTGCTCTAGGATTATCACATACTCAGACTCTGATGCGCAAATCCTAAGCTGGTTGTCTTTACCTCTCTTATAGAGTTGCTCTCCTAGTAAAGCGTAATCTCCAGCTTCTGTCTCTACAGATTTCTGACGAGCTTTTGACGTTCCTTCTGGGAAAGTTCTATTTGTGAGATATTCAACAATATACTGACTCCATTCTAGAGCGATCATTATCTGATATAATGTTGAATACTCGGCTGGCGGTTTTGATGAACATACAATACATACAGTGACATATTCATGTACGCTTTCTTTCATTCCTGGCCAATAGACTCCCAATTGTAACAAATTCCTATATGTGTTCCTTCTTGAACAATGAAATGCACATTCCTGAACATGTGCTTCGCACAGATATATATTATATTCCTCAGGATTGATGCATAGTCGTAAAACATGATCATTTCCCAATTGATACAACCTTCCTGCAACCAATTGAAGATTCTTGGATTGCTGAATAGCAATATGTTTCAGGTTGTATTCTCTTCTATCGAACTCTCCTCCATAGGTTAATAGGTTAACGACATTTTGAGACCACCTCGGTATCATTTCTATGTTGAACAAGTACGCGTCTGGCATGTCGTCATCTACTCCTATAGGGTCTTCTCCATTCGTCAATCGCGAAAGATGATCAGCTCTAAGATGTGTTTTTCCTTTCTTTACTACTACCGTGAAGTCGAATTCCAGTAAGATAATGAACCATCTCACTATTCTCCCGGTATTGCATGGTTTATTCACTAGGTAGAGCAAGGCTTGGTGATCCGTAAAAAACACAAACTTGTTGGCTAGAAGATAATGCCGAAATTTCTTCACAGCATATATCATTCCTAATCCCTCTCGCTCTGTTGTGGTGTAATTCTTCTCTGCATGGTTGAGCTGTCGACTGG
Source organism: Adiantum capillus-veneris (assembly GCF_014529385.1). Taxonomy (NCBI): domain Eukaryota; kingdom Viridiplantae; phylum Streptophyta; class Polypodiopsida; order Polypodiales; family Pteridaceae; genus Adiantum; species Adiantum capillus-veneris. The sequence goes on along the minus strand of NC_140952.1, from coordinate 89,229,944 downwards.
CGTAACAGATAGGAAAATCCATGTTTCCTTCTTCTGGCTGAGCCAGAATGCATCCTATTGCATATGCCGAAGCATCTATATGCACATGGAATATCTTCTCCCAATCTGGTGATTTCAAGACTGGAGCAGTAATGAGTGCCTCTTTCAATTTCTTGAATGATTCCTCACACTCCTCTGTCCATTCAAAGTTCACTATTAGCCTGTAAAGTGGTTGGCCTATTATAGCGTACATGTAAATGAATCGTCTATAATATCCACAATGTCCCATAAAGCTCTGTACTTGTTTCGCATTGGTTGGTCTAGGCATATCCACTATAACTTTTATCTTCTCTAAATCCGTGGATATTCCGTTTTGTGAGACAATATGTCCCAGAATTCTGCCTTGTCGGACCATAAACACACATTTCTCAGGATTGAGACAAATGCGATATGTCCTACATTTCTCAAATACTTTTCTTAGGTGTTCTAGATGCTCATCTCTCAGTAGAGAATGTACACATAAGTCATCCATGTATATTTCGAGAAACAGCCTTAAGTATTCTTTGAAAGCATGCGTCATCAGCCTCTGGAAGGTTGCGGGAGCATTGGTTAGACCAAAAGGCATAACCCGATAAGCATAAATTCCCCACTCCGTTGCAAAAGCTGTTTTATGTTGATCTTCCAGTGCTATGGCTAGCTGGTTATATCCTAAAAAACCATCAAGAAAGGAGTATGCTGTTTTCCCTGATACACGTTCTAGAACATGATCAGTTATCGGCAGGGGATAATTGTCCCTGATTGTTGCATCATTCACTTTCTTTAAGTTGACACACACTCAGAGTTTTCCGTTCTTCTTAGGTACTACCACAATCGGAGATACCCAATCGGTGTGTTCAATCTCGTATATGAATTCAGCTTCCATTAGCTTATCTATCTCTTCCTTGATTCGCTTAGCAAAAGTATCATTATATGTGTATGGTCTCTGTCTGCTAGGCTTTGCGTCTTGTTTCAATGGGATTGAGTGTTGGCATATCGATGGGTCAACTCCCTTTAAGTCCTTATAAGACCATGCAAACACATCCCTATACTCTCTGAGAAGACTCAAAAGTCTCTCTTCCTCGCTTGGGGACAAATCTGTGGCTATGTACACCGGTCTAGGTGGCTCACCTGGAGCTGCTAAATCAACTTTTTTTGCATCCTCCGGTCCGTCATAAGATTCGTTCTCCTTCCTCTCTCGAATAGGTGGGGTTAATATCACCTTCCTATCCTCTATTGTGAATTTCCTATAGTGAGAGGGAACATCCATGTTTTCCTTGATTTTGACGTTTTCGTCCTCTCCACTCTCAATTTCTGTCGTCCAAACTTCCTTCAGAGTTTTCTTGAGCTCTCTGTACTTGTTTCTACGTTCTAGCTTGGACTCCGTGTGTTCTCTGTTGCGCTTGTTCTTTTCTGATTTTTCTGTTTCAGTTTTCGTTCCATTATTTTGAACTTGATTTCTTGAGCCTCTTTTGTCTTTTCGTAAGCTCTTTTGATCACTGCCTCTCATTCTTCCAGAAATCTTATCCTTAACACAATCTTCAGCCTTTACTAGCATTAGGAATTGATTTTTTCCTCTTATTCTAGGCATCGGATTGGTTCTAACCCCTTTTGTTTTTTTCTTTGCTCTATAGTGTTTCTGGCGTTGTTTAGTTTGGTTCGGAAAATCATAAAATCGGACATCCGTTATAGTTTCTTCGTTTCCGCTTGAATTGTCCGTTGACTCGTTGTCTGCTTCATTTCCCCACTCTGGATGATGGGAATGTCGTGAAACACCTCTTCTTCATCTTCCTTTTCCAGTGTATCGTTCTTTTCAGTTTCTTTTTTGAGTACAGTTCTCAACATGAAATACGGAACCACGTCGTACCCGTCCTTGTCGCAAAATTTCGTTGTGGGACCATCCGGAATTGCACAAACATCTAGGGTTGCTAGAATGTGTGTCCATTCTAATGGTTCAAACGTGTCCTCTGGAAAGGGTTCTCCTACATAAGTTTCGTCTTCGATAGCCCTTTCTAAAACACATTCTTCTCGTTTCAGACTTCCACATTTCGAAGCTCCACACATCCATAACTCCTTGGGTTTACCTAACCAAGCTGGAAATTCGGATCCCGCCAAAGTAGCTGAATCAAACTCCTCTACCGGTGTTCGGTTCACATCTTTGTAGCTATGGTCTTTCAGGTTCACACGTGTAGTGGTTTCCATATTTCTCAGGTATATGTGATCGTAGCCCCAATCCTGGACCATTTTCAACTGTCTCATGAATGGTCTTCCCAGTATGATATCATAGTTATTCTCCTTGCCAAAATCGACAATAGCAAAAGTATGTTCGTATTCAATGCCGCAAGAAGTCACTACAACTTTCTCTAATAACCCCATAGGTTTCTCCATGTGTCCATCTGCTAATTGGAGTTTCAACCTAGTCTTCCTTATTGCTGGTTTCCCCCATTTTTTTCAGATTTCTTTTGTAGCAATGGCTACCCCAGCTCCGCTGTCTAGTATTGCCATTGTGTTCACTCCTTGGAATTCAACTGGTAAGGTTGTATTCCCCTCTTCACCTTCGCAATACTCTCCGACCTTGTTTAAGGGTACAGGCTTAGCGTTCTTTTGTGGCTTGCTCAGCTCCTCAATGCTCTCTTGCAATCTCGATGTTGGATCTTTTATCCCGAATTTCTCCAAGCATTTTCCTACAGTGGTCCACATATGTGGTCTTAGCCTCAAAAGCTCAGCTAGAGTGATAGTGCATGTCACTGGTGTTGACAAAATCTCTATCAATCCTTGCGAGTCCATGACTTTTTCTGATGAGATTTTTTGTGAGGGAAGTGCTCTAATCTCGGATTTTGCTTCATACTCTCCTAAGTATGAAGGTAAGGTTTTCAGTGAATGAGGTTTGCTCTCCATTGTTCTAACAGAGCCCCCATCTCCCCAGTAAGATTGCAGATCCAAGTCCACTTGAGATCCTGCCTCAAATTCCACTATGGGAGGATTCCTGATGTCCTTTTCCCAATTTGTCTGATTAGCTTGGCAACTTAGCTCGTTTGCAAAGTTTGCCTCTCTCACTTGTTTCCAAAATTCATTGTAATCCTCATCTCTTCCGTAAGACCTCTGTATGACTGGATGAAAACTCTCTACCTCCTGATCGGTTGTGTTCAACACTATGCGGTCATCCTTTTGTGTATTTTCAGGCTTTTGTGCACTGGGAGTCTTTTCAGCTACCCGTGAAACGATAGTCTCTTGCTGAATTGGGTTTTCCGTTCCACAATTCATTGTTTCTTTTGGTGGTTCTAATAAGGCTTGTGCAGTCTCGATCATTCTCTGGCACATTTCAAGTCTCTGCTTTTCCAATTCCGCGTTTGGGTATGTCATCCACCTCTGTTCTTGTGTTTGGTTGTTCTTTAACCTAGCTTCGTAAGCTCTCATCAGTGCGTCCAATGGTTCGTGTACTTTGTCGACTAGCACTGATCCCCCTGAGCTTAAGCTCGTTGTTTCTTTGATACTCTTTTGTTTCGTTCTTTCCGGGCTCATCTCTCGTTTCCCGTTTTGACTCTCAAGTTTTTCTAATCTAGCTTTAGTTTGCTTTAGTTCCTCAGCTAGAATAGCGTCTTCACGTTCTTTTCTCAACTTCATGCGTGCTTTTCTAGCTTTCCATGTGTTTTTCTGACTCCGCGGTCCTTGACTAACCACTTCAGTCGCTAACTTTCCATTCTCAGGTTCTCTAGTGGTTTTCTTAGCTTGAGCTCTAGTAACAACTTGCGTTGGTATCAGAGTTTCATTTTCAGACCCACTGCTGGTAGGAATAGTTTCTAGCATATTCAATGTCGTCTTTTGCACTTTGTTTGGATTCTTTGAACAATCCTCAATGAAGTGAGTAACCCCACACTCAGTGCAATAAGCGTTAATTCTAATGATTTCCGTATGTGGGCAAACATTCATCAGATGGTCACCTCCACACTTGTAACAGGGTCCTAGTGTTGGTCTTGGTCCCATTTGATTCGTCCTTTGTGGATATGATGGTCTTTGTCCTGTTAACCCTCCATGAGCTATGAACATCAAGGTTCTTGCGTCCAAATTGTATCTCTCTTCATCAGAAGCACTTGTAACTGTTGGTGTTCCAACATTCCCCATCATGCCCCATGGTTCTGGTTGTTTTGGTTCTTCTGGTGGGTAATAAACTGTCGGAGACATGTGTGCACCCGATTCTTCGTAATAGGCTTGAACAGGCACTAAGGCTCATTCTTCCTGATTCTCTAAGGTTGGTGCATATCTAATGCCCACTGGTCTTGCTCCTGGTAAAGGTGGTTGTTGTCCCAATACCGGTTGCGGTCTTTCTATCCCCATAGGTCCTGGTACATTTCCCGTTGGGTATCGAGGTACTGGATGTATCTGAGGTGGTGCCAATTGAGCAGGAGGTGCATACTGGCGCTCCCTTACATACCCTTTGTTGTAATAGCACTCCTCTGTTGGATGATTTGTCCATTTTTGTTCAATAGCACACCATTTCAGTGTTTTTGGCAATGGTTTTTGGTATGGTGCCATCCTTTTTAGAGCATCTTCTATCATTTGCTCTACATTTGGCATGGTTGTTGTTTGAACATTCTTTTTAGTGGTAGTCTCGCTCGCTACGGAGGAGGAGCTACTGGATGCAAAATCTGTATCCGCTGACACCTCTCCATAAACCGTACAGTTATCCACTAAGTACAATGCCTCTCTCGTTACTTGCTCGAAACTTGTACAAGCTTTCAAGTGCAAGTCCTTCTTGAGAGTGTCGTTCCTCAGTCCCTCAATAAAGAGAACAGATAGTCTGTCATCTTGTGGTCGTTCACGTACTGGACATCTCTCAATGTATTGTTTGAAGCGAAGTGAAGCTTCCTTCACTTTTTCGTGTTCTCTCTGTTTAAAAGCATATATTTGTGAGACCGTATTGTGCTTAATCCCTCGTTTTGAGAATTCCTCAGCAAACTCTCTTAGCAAATGGTCAATGTCATGGAATCCCCCTATGTTCATTGGTTGAAACCATGTCAATGCAGTACCTTCTAGAGTAAGACCAAATCCCTCGTATTGTGTATGGAAATCTGTTATCTGCTCAGCTCTTAAGACTTGCTTAAAGAGTGACACATGTGCATACGGATCTCCTGAACCACCATACTTCTTGGGCATACACTTGGCTACTTGAGATGGTCTCATACGTCTATGATCTGCTACCAATCTCATTGCTCCTGTGTCTCGGCTAAAGCTTTCTCTAGCATCATGGACTTCATGGGTTACCCTTGTCGGTTCCTCTGCCCTGAATCTACTACTGGGAGGTAAATGTGATGGTTCCGCTTCAAACCTTGGACCTGGAGTGGTATAGGTGGGGATTGGAACTGCACTACCTCGATTCGTCTCCATTGACTCTCTGGAATGTAATGATCCCATTGGTCCGAGCTTCGAGTCCCAAGGTTGACTGAAAGAGTCAGCAACCTGAGTTCTTTGTCCTCCTGTTGTCATTGAGTTTTGCACTCCATTTGTTGGTGCTGGTCTATGTGAGCTAGAAGTAACATAATACTGATGTAGTGGTCCCCCAAAGTATGTATATCCTTCTAATTCTTTCTTGCCCATTGTTGAGTATTGCCTGCCATACTTATCGTAAGCGGCAATTTTCACTTCCGATCCCTCTGTGTAGGTAAAGACATAGAGTCTTTTTTTGTCTGTCAACTCTCCGGTGTAGGGTTCTTCACATCTATAATAGAGATCTTGCTCCCCATTATTATATTTGTACAGCCCCACATAGATGTTATCAGTGTTGATCCTTGTAGTTTCATTCTCTCTTCTTAACCTCGCATTAGGGAAGTTCATTATTGGTGCTTTCTCCTCGAGTTCTTCATCTATTTTGGATTTGGTGCCCATCAATCCCCACTTGTCCACAATGTTAGGGTTTAGGACTACCAAGTACATGGTACCCTCGTCATCTAGATATCTATCTCCGCTATAGCTCACAGGCACTAAGTCCTTGAACTCACTAGGTCTATCTTCTATCTTTACACAATAGCGGTCCATTCCATCTTTGTAGATCTTGGCACCTTGCTCATTGTTGTACTGGTATTTTATGAACAATAGCTTCATTGTGGCGGAAGGGTTTGATGATCCTGCTGCCATATTTTCTCTGTTGTTCAGGTTCAAGTGTTCCAAGTTTTCGGTGAAAATCTCGTAAGATCTCTCCGAAGAAGTATCAGAGACACTTCCTTCAAAGATCGGCTCTAATGGTTGCACCCAACTTTGGTTTACACTTCCCTCGGTTGATATGACACTTGCTGGTTCCCCTTGTTTTGGTTGATTATTCCGGAGATTCCTGCCCGATCTCAAATTCATCAATTCCCCTAAAGGACTTTAACTTTTCCGTCTCGGCAATTTGTTTTCCTCAAGTTTTTGTGGTTAGAATTGATCCAAACTGACTGATACTTGGTCAACTGTTTAATCTTGTCAGTTGGACAACTTCTGTTTCATCAAGTGAGAATTTTGTTACTGTTATGCTGAAAAAGACATTATACGCGTATGATGTCTTTTTTCACAGATTTTGACTATTTTGGTTATGCTCACTCTCAGTGGCCCCTTTATGCTCTGTTCACTCACAAAATTCAGTTTGAACTCTGTTTGAGCAAGTTATGGCTAGTTCAGGCTTTTCTTGGCAATTTTCTGCTTTTGACTTGTTTTTTGGGTCAATTGTGATCCAAATGGGATGAAACTTGAAATATAACCTCTAGACAGCTATTACAATGGATCTGTGTTAGCAAAGTATCAAAATATGTCCAAAATTAGGTCAAAGACATCATACGCGTATGATGTCTTTTTTCATCAATTTGGGTCCAAACTTGATATTTATGCTTCCAACAGTGATTGTAACAATCTTGTCAGGTCAGATTTCAAAAATAAGCAGTGGAAGTGCCAAAAGACATTATACGCATATGATGTCTTTTTTCCCAGATTTTGACTATTTTTGGTTTTAAGCCTTCTCCAATGTTTATAATTGAGTTTCAAGTGTTTTTGTCAGGTTTGAATGTAAAAACAAGATTTGAATCCAAAATTTCCTATTCTTTGCGTTTCTTGGACTCCGACTTGTCTTTTTGGGTTTCTTTGAGTGTTAATGCTCTTGTTTTAAGTTGATCTTATGGTAAAACCCCCCTTCTAAACACTCTGGCAATGTCAAATTTTCAATTTTAGTCTCTGCTTAGGTCCTAAGACATCATACGCGTATGATGTCTAAAGTTGCAGATTTCCAGTTTTTCAGCACAGAACTCTTCCAATAGCTCTTTTAAGTGCTCAGCAACAATCAGTTACACAGAAAATTTTTCTGAACTTTGTTTATTGCATATTTCACTATCAAAGCGACTTTTTCAGTGATCTAACATGCAATCAAACACATCAAGCAAATAGAACACCAATTGATAGCTCTAGATCAGGATCAAATCAGGCCCTACCTAAGCTACTTCTAATCATAAAATGGATTTTTTGCAATTGAAAATATAAAGAGATTTACTACCACACAAGGAGTAGCAACTGCTTTTTATGTCAACAACCACTTAAACACCATCAAAAACAATCTAACCTAAGCTAAACTAAAAATACTGTCAACACGGAAGACCCAGGAATACACCACTTCCTAGTATCTCTCGAGACCTTCGGAGTCCACCACTCCTAGATCTTTTCTAACTAAAGTATACAAAGTAGTTTATACGACTCACCTCGTAGGATTAGTCTAAGGTCACCTACCTAGGGCTCTCGTCCCCGGCAGCGGCGCCAAATGTTAAAGCGGTTACGCCGCTAGCGGAAGCTAAATAGCGAGAACTCAACCAACAACAGAATTTGTCAGATGAGGACGGAGCTTGACCCGCAGGCGCATGGAAACAACTAGGTGGGTGTCAAATCACCTACTCGACCTTCTAATGACAATCACTACTAAGGAAATCAAATCTAAGTTCTAAAATACGCAAGTGACTGAAATCCGTACTACGAACGAATGCTATACGAAACAAGATCTAAAATCATCGAATCGATCTCAAACTCAAGGGGAAGTCTATACACTAGGTAAGAACAACATCCTAAAGACTTGAACTGCAAAATCAACCTATAACCACTCCTTGCGGTAAACGCGTATGAAGACAGGTCGAAAAAAACAGGTGACCGAAACTTGACCCCGATGGTACTAATGCGTAGCTCTACTCGTTGTGGTTCTATAGATATGCTACACGCTCTATTCCGACACACGAGTTGGAAGAAAACTCACACCGAAGCTCGTAGGAACTTACCACACGTAGAAGCCGATAGCGCGCACTCTTGGTATCTGTGCGTAGCTCTCACCGTTGCTAACACAATGGCGGTGTCGCTTCTCCAATGGCGGCCCCGTAGCTCGCGTAGCAAGGAGATAAGACTCTCTCTCACTCTCTCTCTCTCTCTCTCAGACATAGTCACGGCGCTCAAAACTCACTTTGATTAATAATTGAATCTCCTTTAGGTTACAAAACTTTGGCTTATATACCTCAGCCTTGGAGGTGAGAACATCTCTAATTATTTACATCAGCAGGTGAAATTACGTCGGGATTACAAGCTGGAAACTCAATTGAGTCCCGTTACTTAATGAATGGCTCAAATCAAAATTAATGTCGGAAAGACATTTATTACAATCAATGGTTACAAAACGATGGGTGTGAGCAAAAATGTGGTTGTGATCCTCTGCTGGCTCAACAGCCACCAATTGAACCAATTATTGAAGACCCTCCCAAAGTTGAAGACCAAGAAGAGGTGCTACAACCCGAAGCTATCCTTCGGCATGAACACAAGGTAATACGACATGGTAAGATTATACGATGGTATCTTATTAAGTTCAAAAATTATCCTTTTGAAGATGCTAGATGGATGCAAGGAATATAGCTTAAGGATAGTATGAACCTTGTCAATGCTTACAATGCTACATTAGAGTAAGAAAATGTACAAATTTCTTTTAAATGACTCATGTTTTTGTCTTATAAGACTATTCCTCTTTTTAATTGTGCACAAATTTAACTAGTATGCATGCTTAGAATCATATTTGTGATGACGACGTCTCTCAAACACCAAGTAGAATTTGTCACTCTACTTTGGGAGAATGAAATGGACTAAAGAGCAGACATACTTGTGGCAGCTATGTCTCCCAAGCACCAAATGGATTAGTCATCCATCTTGGAAAGATGTCGTAGGGTAAAAAGGGATCCTCTACCCGCTAAGTAAAATTGACTAATGACTAAGGCTTTATCCCTTCTACCTCATAACTGAGGATGACTATGATTTCAAGAGAAAGGTAATGTCATAAATTCTAATATCAGATATCTAACCAACCCAAATCAATTTTCTCATATTAAACTGATCACTTAATATGGGAGAATAAACGGGAACAAGGGTTAACATATAGACATGTGCTTATAGATCTATCTCAACACGGGGCCAATGGTAAAGGGGCCCAAATGAGAGATGGTCTATCAAAGAGAAAGTCTAACCAATGGAGCATAATACCTTAGGGTTAGCTTCATTGAAGACCTTCAATAATGTGTGTAAAAGTCCTTTGACCTAAGGTAAGCTAGGGCTAAGCTTGAGGCGCGGGAACCTGACCTAACTCGAGGTGCTTGTCCTGCATGTCATGCTTGATGACTAAGGTGCTTGAGGTGCTTGATGATTGAGGTGCTTGAGATTCTTGCGGTGCTTGATGATTGAGATGCTTGAGGTGCTTGACATGCTTGAGATGCTAGGTTTGCACTTGAGGTGAGAACCTAGCCCAAGCTTAAAGTGCTTAAGGGCCAAGCTTGTAGTGGGAACTGGGCCTATGCATGAGGGGCTTGAGGTGTCAAAAAGTCAAATATTCAATCCCTACAAGGAGGGGGCGATCCCTACATGAGGGGGGTTGAGAGAGAACACCAACACACTCACACAAGTCATGCATGGTACAAAGAAAGCAAAAGGGACACTTGTCAAGTTCCTCCCCATGTTGCCCTCATGGTGTGCCTAAAGCCTATTGGTTGGCCACCCAAGGGGTCCAATGATAATTTAGGAGATTTAATTAATTGATTTTGAATTTATCAAGCCCTCTCTCTCAAAGGGAAAGGGGGACACTTGTCCCAAGGCTACCCTTGTTGCTTGTAATGCCTCCTCCTTGTGATTGGCTAGGCCTGGAGCGGTCCAATGAGCTTCAAGCATGAGCTACAAGGGGGGGTCGACCCAAGAAAGCTAGGGGGTTTCTTAGGGGGTATACTCACCCACACACACTCACAAACACTCTCATTGCGTGGGTATACTCACCCACACACACTCACAAACACTCTCATTGTGTGCTATGCAAAGTACAAGAGCTCCCTCTCCTTCTCCAAGCAAGTAGAGGTTGAGAGCCTACACCAACACTCTTGGCTATGGAGTGCAAATCCAACCAAAAGCTATGCTTCAATGCTTAAGCTTGCCATCTCCTTCTTCTTCATTACTATGTTATTATGTATGCTAGCAACAAGAGTTATGATAAGTGAGGAACTAATTCTTTCTCCTATGAAATGTTTCTTCTTCCTCTTCCCTACCCTCATTCCCACTAGCTCTTTCCACCTTCGAAGGTGTTTGAGGTCTTGGGATAGTTAAAGCTTTCTTCAAATTTATGTTATGTTTGTGATGCATGAAGCTTTCCATCTTCATTGCATCACCTAGGTCACAAGGAACACAAAGATTGTATTGTAACAAGTCTCTCTTAATGGGAGAAATCATAATACAAATGCCTATTGGAAGGGGGACCGGCTCCACATAAATCCGGTCCTCAATTGTTGTCTTGTTCTCTAAATTCTCTCTCTTGCAAAAGTATTGTTGATGCCAAGTTAACTAATTTCTATGATTATGTTGCTATCTTCAATTATGTTCACCCGCTATGCTCACAAGTCATTTCTCAAAAGTACTCTCATTAATTTCTGCTACTCTCAAGTTAAATACGCCAATTCCATTACAGTTCATCTTTTGGAAGCCCTTCAAATAATAACACTTAAATTAGATAAAGTTTATAAAGGGATAATGGTTATATAGTCTTGTGGATGACTCTGTCAATCCGTCTGATATAACAAGAGAAGAAAATCATGCAAAGAAAAGCAAGCCCTAAAAATAGTGTATATTAGAGGTATAAGCCCGAGCTACAACCGCACAAACAGTAATAGAATGCTCCTCCGACGTTACAGGCGAAGGGAAAAATGTGAACATGCCATTGCGCAACCGTTTGTGAAGCCTTTGAAGGCCTACTTTGCACCAATCCCCATCCTCACTTTGAGAGCCCTAGTGGTGGTTCATTCTTTCTCTGCAGGCACGGCTTGAGAACACAGATAGAGAGATGTAGTAGATATAGGAGTAGAGACCTTATTGCCATGCCATGTCACGTAGCGCACGAAGATCCCTGGGTGCTTGATGAGCTAATGAGGATCATTGTGGACTAGCTGTTGAGGAGGTAGGATTGGAAGTCGAGAAGCAGGGAGTCAAAGCTGCACCAGTGTGCTTCAAGTCGATCCAGCACCACCCCTTGCTCCCCAAACGTCGGCTTACTGAGAGCTTCATCGACACTCACCATCACCTTGGACCACATCCATTGGGGCAGGGAGTCAACGCTACAACGAAGGCGCAGATGACCTCCATGCATGTTGTCAATGAAGTGCAGGATGAAGAGGATGGCTTAGCAGTATATTTTGGGAATTCCCGTTCACTGTACCATGTAGAGGGGCTGTTGGGCTCCTATTCCTCTAATCATGCTCCGAGCAAGGTGTACTCCAAAAGGAAACACAGCGTCAAGCTAGTTGTCAAGAAGCCTTTCAAATCTTCAAGGAAGGCCGAAACTCTTTGAAGATGCCATTCCAAGCTAATAACAAAACTCAAAAGGGTAATAATGCAGTTCAAACGCCAACGTTTATGGTGGAGAGAAAGAGAAAGAGTAGGACTGTAGAGGATGATGGCCTGACAACTTCTTGTAGGTGTGTGTGTGTGTGTGCACATGCAACTATGAGAGAAAAAGAGAGTCAAGTTGCAATGAAAACTGCTTGATGACGGCTCAAGTGCATGTGTGTAAGAAAGAAAGAGAAGAGAGTGATAATTAGACGGTTGCATGGCATCACCCATGCTCAACCACTCAAACTTGGGGGTAACCTGAGTTGAAGGCGTCAATAGAGAGTGATAGAAAAATTAGCGTTCGACTAGCCCTCAAAGACAGAGACAGACAATGGGTTGGTTGCAGTGGAAAAGAGAGATAGAGGGTGCTACACCTCATGCAATATCTGATGGTTCCTGTAAAGAGAGAGTACTAGTGCATTGGCGGTTAGCCAAAGAGAGAGAAAGAGAAATTTTTGATGAATGTCTACCATGGAGAGAGAGAGAGAGAGAGAGAGAGAGTGGGCAACTGGCAGTTGCCTGCATGGCGGTTGGGTAGGGTCGTAGCCTGGAGGTGGTCCCCATGCAAAGCACATGGCTTGAGTGGCGCTGATTTGCAGATGGCATGAAGATCGTCTTCATATGGCATGGTGGAAATTGCCGTCGGAGTTGTCATGGTTCTCAAGGAGAACTCAATCCAACACTCATCAACACTGAGTGTCTAGGTCAAATGACGGCACGCAGCATTCAGGTGCCGCCACTATTGAGGCATATCATGTGCCGGGAAGAGGGGCGTTTGATGATGGCATTTTCAGCGATGACAATGATCTCCAATGTACTGGTTTCCACATAAGGGTGGTGGTTTTTTTTTGGTATAACGACATGTACACTCATCTGACTACATCGATTATGTGTGCTCCACATTATGACGCACTGCTCGCACACGGGGCTACTCGCCTTGATGATTTGTGCAGGATGATGAGGGTTTGACGAGGGTCAATAGCCGTGAGAGAGACGAAAAATAAAATAAATTAATAATAAATCATTTACAACTCCACCTTCTTGTTTGAGTCGTCTCCTTCTTAACGGGCTTAATATCCAAATCGCTACCCTACCTTGATCGTCTTGCCCTCATAAACCGTCATCTCGCTACGCTTTCGCAAGAAAATCATTGTTACTCTATTTTAATCCCCTGAATAAAGTACTCCCCATTTCTTCCTTATATAGCTATGGAAAACATCTCCAAGCTCTTCTTTTTATGAGTATTCTCATAAGATTAAGTTTTAATATGTTATTATGTCTAATTATCATAATTACATTGCTAATCATGATATTACGAGAAGAAAGAAGGGATTCTCTTTCATTTTAAAGACCCGTAACTGTCTTGTTCAATCACACTAATTACTACAAATGAAACCAAATAATAAACTCTACAAACATTAAAAAAAAACAATGTACTTAGCTTTTGATTATCTTTAATCTTGGGAGTGTAGCCTACACTTTGATACCACTGCTACAAATGGGGGTGTGGAAGGGCCTGCAAAATATACAAATAATATGCTACATACAATGAAATACACGAATTTGCATACCTGGAAATCGCACATACACTGCACAAGATAGAGAGGATGAGAGAGAGCCAAAGAGCGTGTGAAGGTGCACCTCCTAGAGCAGAGTGTAATGCCCATCACGGTGAGAGAGAAGAGAGGAGAGGAGAGAAGAATAGACACGAGCACTCGGTGCAATATCCCCCCATGCAAAAGTGAGCATTTTCCTCTTGCACATATTTACTTTATAGATTTCTAAATGCTCAAAAATGAATACACAATGTTTGGCCGGACATTAATTGGCCATAGCTCATTTAGAGCACTTTAATAATACAATGATAATAATCGGGTATCCTTTGTACATTACATAAAGCTTCTATGTCTTTTCCACTTGTCAACTGCAATAAGCAATAAATACAATAATATATCATTTCCATTACAGGAGATGCCCCATCAAGTAGTACATTTTTGAGCCCTTCGTACAGATCCTCCTCTTCTTCCCTTATCAGAGAGAGCCCTCTTTTGGAAGTCTAACCAGGAGCTTTCCTAAGTACTCTCTCTTCTTGGTGGGGAGTTTGGAGAATACCATGGGTGAGCAATTGCTGTAGCACTTCACCTTGGAGGGATGGATTGCCCAGGGCTTGTTGAAGCCTAGAAACAAGATAGCTTACAAGCATAGGGGCATCATTAGTTTCTCTATCATTAGAAAAATCAAAGCTATCAACATTCATTTCAATCTGTTTACCCTTGTCAGCCATACTAGTAAATTTTAGATGTAAATTTTTACTTGTACTTTGGCACTTCAAGCCCTAGTTGCTACTCCTCTTACCTTCAAAGATAATCACTCAAGCATCTATACCCGTGGCTCGAATATTATAAATTGCAAGGAATAGAGGAGAGGGTTGCATAGAGTTGAGACAGCACTGGTCTCTGTCAAGCTTCTAATAGCTCAATAATGGTTATGCCGTAGGCAAGCCCCGTAGGACTCCATTATTAAGACCATAACTCTCGACGGTATCCCCGTTAACGGCATAAAGCATGCGTGCTTCAAGGATGAAAAATCCATAATCTACTTACTCTTTTGCAATTAATAACACCAACCATTTGTAGCAAGCTTGAGGACCTCTCTTCTTGAGCAAGAAAAGAGAAACCAATTGCTCTGATACCAATGTAACATTTAATGCACTAGTAACTTGTGTGTAGCGAAAAATGATAACATAGTGAGCATTTCATTAAGAACAAGTTCCAAATAAGCATAGAGAGAGTACTTGTTTGGAGAAAGAAACATAGCAATTACACCTAGCTAGTTTGGCATAGACAATACTTGAAAAGAGAGAGAAATAGAACAATTGATAACAGTTGAGGACCGGATTTACATGGAGCCGGTCCCCCCTCCAAAAAGGCTTTTGTATTATAGCTTCTCCCATCAAGGGAGACTTTTGTACAATACAATCTTTGTATTCCTTGATAAAACTTGTTGGTGCAATGAAATGGAAGCTTCATGCACCAAATTATGCTTGAAAAAGATACATAGTGGACCTAGCCTAAGTCCCAAGACCTCACACACCTTCAAAGATGGTGAGAGCTAGCAAGGAATGAGGAAAGATGAAGAGGAAGAAGATGTATCTTACAAGAAATAAGTATTCTTCTCACATAACCACTCTTATAGCATAGCTTAGCTTAGTAATTATCATGGTAGAGGAGATGAGCATATGTTGGTGTAGGCCTCTACTTTTCAATGCTTGGAGAAGGAGATGGAGTTCTTGCTCAACACATGAGTTGTGTGTGTGTGTAGCAAATGAATTAGACTAAAAATGCCAACTCTCTCTCTTCTTGGTCGACCCCTCTTCCCATTTTCTCTTGTTGGGTTCCCATTGGCTCCTGCAAAGCTTAGACAATAGCAATTAAGAGGCATCATTGATAGTCTGGTGACAAGTGTCTCGCTTTCCCCTTTTGTGAGAGCTTTAGATAATTAAAATAATTTATCTAAACTCTCATTGGACCTTTTAGTCTTCTGGCCAATAGGAATCAAGCAAGCCATTGGGTTGCTTGATGCTCATTAGACCCCTTGGTAGACTATCCAATAGTCTTCTAGGGAGCTTAATTTCTATTGGTTATTTTATCAAGAATTTTTAAATTGATTAGCTTAATTTTACTCTAGCCTAATTCTCATTGGTCCACCTCTATGGCCATCCAATAGGATTTGAGGGGAGATTGGGGGCAACGGGGCTATGAGCCTCCCATGTGTCCATTATTCCCTTTGTGTAAAGGGAGAGCTTGGGAGTGAGTGTGTGTGTTTCTCTCTCTTCCTCTACCTTTAGGGCTCTCCCCCTCCTTCCTAGGGATGTGGGAAGACTTTTTAGTCTTCCCATAACCATTCCATTTCCCCACTTTTGGCCATTGGACTTTTAAATTACATTTTGGAACCTTAGGCTATGGAAGTCTTAATGGAGCTGAATCTTAAGTCTGTTAAGCTCCATTGATGCACATTGCTCTTTTGCAGGCTGTCACCCTTTGGATCCCTATTTTTTCTCCTTTGGATCCTTGCTGAGACCGGTCTGGCAGCCTTACCAATATTCTAGCTTTTACTCCCCTGGTACCTCCCCATATTAAATGATCAACTTAATATGAGAAAATCATTTGGGAGAATTAGGTATTAGTTTTTATGACAAGGAGGATGCAAGTAGACAACACATAATATTTATTGCATGATAGGAACGTGGGATACTATGAGCACTCGGAGGACAGGCTCGTTAGTTACAAGTAGGGAAGGAACGGAACGGGATTGAGGAGGGAGGGGGGGAGGAATTGCCATTGTATTGTGAAAGGGACAATGCACCAAAAACACTAGTGAAAGCAGTTGTAAGAGGGACAAGGGAACTAGATGCAGCTCAAGGTATAATAGACTCATGCCAAAATTCTTGCTGCTTGTATTTCTTTCTTTTTTTAAAAGATCACGCTACACTCACAACATGTGAGCAGACCACATCATCCTAGAGATAAATAGGGCTGGTCAAGGGTAGGTGTTTTGTTTGTGGTTGGGGAGAGAGCATGTATAGCATGCTTCACTCGAAAAGGCTGCGAGAGAGATTTTGATGGTTGTGGAGGTGGGGTGGGGGGGGGGGGGGGGGGGGGGGGGGGGGGGGGGGATTGGAAGTCAGCATAGGGTGTGATGAGGGAGATTGAGTGTGCCTTCAAGGGGCTATGGTGATCTCAAAGTGAACCTATTCATCAAAATCTCCCCACTCCATGCACTATGCATGCTAGTGAAAAGTGTGGGCGTCGTCAGTCAATTAGAGAGAGAGGGAGTTACTTGACAACTGGTTGGAGAAGAGACAAAGAGAGGGTCTCATGGATGCATGTCCTACAAGAGAGAGGGATTTGTTGAACGGTTGTGGTGGGGGGGAGAGAGAGGGCGACAACCAGAGAGAGAGAGAGAGAGAGAGAGAGAGAGAGAGAGAGAGAGAGAGAGAGAGAGAGAGAGAGAGAGAGAGAGAGAGAGAGAGAGAGAGAGAGAGAGAGAGAGAGAGGTGATGCATGTGCGGGTGTCGGGTGAGCCATTTGGAGGCTTGCAGTAGTTGGAGTCGAAAAGAACTAAAAAAAATGTGTGGCATTTGAACTGTTAGCCAAAGAGAGATCACATTATTGGCCGATCACTGGATCTACCGTTGCTATTGTGTTGTTGTCGATCGCCTACCTGCCTGCACTGCTATGTCATTATGCAACTAATAGATGGCCATTATTGTGCCATTTCTCTCATGCATCCTAGCATGTGCCACTCCCAGCTCCTCTACACTTCACTTGCCATGTAATGTAACATTTTCGTAGTAGTCTCACGATATGGTTTCGCTTCAATTGCATTAGTTTATATATGTATATATAAATTTTTATTTATTGATTTATTCATTACTTATATTATATGTATAATATATGTCAAGCTCAGTTCCCACGAGGAGGAAACTTGGCACTCTTGCCATTTGAAATCTGGGGTCAAGCGTGGTTTGAGTGGTCTTAACCTTGCTTTTCGTATTTCGTTAGAACTTTTCTACCCGAATATGTGGATGTGATTTTGGTAGTTCGTACTTCCCTTCTTCTTCTTGATGCTTTAATCAATTATGGTTAAAAACCTTTGAATTCTTTGTGACATATATACTCCTAATTTCGTCTTCTGCTTCTTCTAGTATTTTTGCTCCTTTTTTCAAAAATCGTCGAGCGTGTTAGATTGGTCATTATCTTTCCCTCCTGATTATGTCAAATTTTCTATAAATTTTTTATCACCTACCATACATGCTTTCTCGAGGGGTTTCTTCCTAAGACAAGAGAGAGCCATGAAGTTACAAAGCTTTTAATATGCTTGTTTGATAGCACTTCTACTCTTAAGGATCTATTTCTTCTACTACATATTTAACTTAAACTTTATTTAAAACAATTATTGTTAGTTAACGTCATAATTAACCCATGCAATTATGAGAACAAAAGGATCTAAGCAATCAAACCATACTTGTGCATCTCATATACAAGTATAAAATATCAAGAAGAAAGTTCCAAGAAGAAAAAAAAGGACTTAGCTTTGATTGTGGTGATGATTTCTATAGACATGTGAACGTAGCCTAAGCTCCGATACCATTGCTACATAAGGAAGCATACAAGACTTCTCCAAATCACTTGTCCAAATGATTTGGAGAAGTCTTGTCCCAAATCAATGAAAGAAGTTCAAGCACAAAGTCAACCTGAAGAAGTCAAAAAGGTGATGTTGGAAAGAGGAGAAGAAAAGGAGCATCCTAAGAGCCAAAGAAGCCAAAAGGAGCACTTAGTATCCCAAAACCACACTCCAAATAGACTCAAGGGTTTGCAGGATTCTAAAGAACTTGAATCAACAATAGATAGGTATTTGCAATCAGGTCAAGAAATTGAAGACAAAAGTGGGCCTAAAAGTATGCAGGGTCCTGAAGAAGACATGCAAATTCTAGTAGAAGATATGCAAATTTCTAAGGGCGTGGAAGGTTCTGAAGGCATGCTTGTTCCTAAAAATTTGCAGGAAATTGAATTTGTGAAAGACTAGATTACTGTTCATGCTGTAAAGACGTTACATTTGCAAGAGACTAAGAGAAAGGTTGAGAATGGGTTAGTCAAACATGGAGATGTTGAAGTTCAATGCAAGCTAGAGAGAGTCCAAAAGATGTTGGTGGAAGAAAGAGGAAGCAAGGAGCAGCTATTGAGCCAAAGGAGCCAAGAGGACTTCCAGCTATCCCCAAATCTCACATCAAAGAGACTTGTATCTTTGCAAGAAGAGAACAAGAGCTACCCAAAAGAAGAGTTGGCGATCGAGAAGAAGGGAATGCAAATGGGAGTGAGCCAAAGAAGCCACCAATACCACATACCAACCCATATACCAACCTTGGACATCAATCTTGAAGAGGATGAAATTCAGGGAGAGATCATATTTCAGTGTAATGAAGTGGAAGAGGTGAAGATAGATAAAGACATAATGTGTGTTGATGATGAGTATGATGTGATGAATCAATTTTTGATGTATCTTGATGAGGAGTATCCCGCAAGTGACAGTCAGGAGGATATGATTTATTCAGGTTGTGAAGAAAAAGAGCTTGAATTTCAAGTCCCTGAATTGCAAGTTTCAATGTCGAAGGTCCCTGATTTACAGAGTTCCACAATACAGGTCCCTGATCCTGAGATTACTGATTTTCAAATAAGTTATGTACCTAAATTTGTTGAACAACAAAGCCTTGTTATTTCTCAAGCGGAGATGATGCATAATCTTTCTTTGGAGCTGCATAATGAGAGGTATTCAAATATGATTGCGCCTAATGAAGCGGTTTCCAAAATCAGTCAACTTCAAGAAGAGAAGGCATCATTGATGGTGGAGATTTCTCAGGTCCAAACTGAATTTGACTTGCATGTTTCTTACTGTTATGCAGTTCATGATTCTCATAAGCAAGTTGTTTTGGATAAAACTAATCAAATTGAGGATTTGAATCTTCAACTTACTCAAATCAACAATATGGATTCTTCTTCAAACCTTGATGTTACAAAAGGTGTCTTGAATGATGATGTTATCATCAGTAATCTTTATGATGTTGGTGCTTTTGAGAGTTCGGTCAAGGAGATTGGAAGTCTATCTTTTTTCAACGAAGTTGAGTTTCTTGATAATATTCTTGATGATTTATACCAAGTTCCTGTTGGCAATGGTTTTGTTGATGCGGAGGGGTTGGTTTTTGACTAATGATTATGCAAGCCTTTTGCAAGTTCTTAATGATGGTGAAGTGGGTTTTCCTA
Organism: Adiantum capillus-veneris; assembly: GCF_014529385.1. NCBI lineage: Eukaryota > Viridiplantae > Streptophyta > Polypodiopsida > Polypodiales > Pteridaceae > Adiantum > Adiantum capillus-veneris. Next base: position 89,210,211 of record NC_140952.1, on the reverse strand, counting down.
AAGATGGTTCTACATTTCGATATGATGTTGTCAATGGAGGAGATGATATTGATATTACAATATCTCATTGGTTTTATGTCTTCATGCTTGATGACATAAGGGAAGTTTTTCAGGGAGCACAAGTCAAAAGTTTTCAGTTTCAGGGAGATAACACTGATTGGATAGTTTTGTAAACTCTTTATCTTATTGGTGGTATGATGTCAAAAACATAAAGAAATAAGAAAGAAAGCAGAGGAAGAAGCAAAGGAGAAGAATTTGCTATTGCAAAATCAGTTTGATGAACCAAAACAGTAGTATGAGGAATTGAAGAAGCAGTTGGAGCAACAAAAACATCATCAACCTGAGAAAATGTATACTCACATTGATATTGTAATGCTGGAAGCAACTAAAATTAAAGTTGAGATGCAATTAATTGAAGGTGCAGTCACAGTTCCAATTGCATTTCTAGGTGAAGAAGAAGGTGTTGCAGATGGAAAGAAACAATTTAAAGATCCATTATTGTCTATTGTGGATGAAATACTCATTGGAGAAGATGTTGAGGTTGCAAAGAAAGAACCTGAAGCTGAAGTGGATGCAGGATTTGGTAAAGATGGTAAGGAACCTGCAACAAAAGGGGAAAGTCCAAAGCAGCCTGAAGTTAAAGGTCATGTTGATGTTGAAGTTTTTAATCAAGGTATTGTGGGTCCTCACAATGTTTGTTAAACATTGGCCACTGGGTGTGCCATGTGCTAGAGCTTGATGTGCCAAGGTACTTATCTTTTTGGACTTTTAACTAAGCTCTTAGCTTTAAACCTTAGGAGCATGTTTACACAAGGACTTTATGCCTAGGTAGTTTGAAATACCCGAATGGTCATATGGTGTGTAGCAATTTTCGGATGTAACCAACCGACAGTTTGCAGTTTGTAGTCTTTTTGTACTCGTACTGTTGTTTTGGGCCTGTAGTTGGACGTTGATGATGAATACACGGTAACGCATACTTTCTCTTTCTTAGCCATGGTCTCTTATGTTCACACAATTTGCCGTTTTCATGGTGTAATGTGCAATCTCCTGTAGTCATTTTCCTTTATACTGCATGTTTCTTGCACTTTATACCTGTTAGGGTTGTGAACCCCTAACAATGGAGCATCGGTTTTCCTGTTGTAGTCCACTCAAGGTGCATAGGTGGAAGCAAAAAAGAGTGTCTAATGCATATGTCCAATGATAGAACATCCTATATATGCCTACACAGAAAAGCATTGAAAACAATATGCTATGCAAGAAATATTTTTGAGGGGTTCTTTACAAAGAAGGTGTATCTATAAAAGCATATGACGTGGCTTTACAAGCTAGCACCCATGTAAGAAGGGTTTTCATTGTCGAGAATATGTGCTCTCATCTTATTGTGTATTGTACATGAGTGTTGGACTCTACGTCACTCCACCATGATTAAGTTTATAGATTTCGACTCTTAATGCTCATCTCATCGGACACAACTTAGAGACGCTCAACTCTTTTGGATTGAGTGTAAGCCTAATAATTACGACTCTTAGCACAGAGTTTACTATGACTTGAATTTTTGGGACTAACGCTTTGCTCATTTTGTGGATTTTTTGCACCCTAGCGACTTGACTTTCTAGATTCTTGAGCTTACTACATACATTTCTTCAAGTAAAAGAAGCTCGAATCCTCAAAAAGTGGATTATTGAAAGACCAAGTTGGCATTGAGTGTTTCTTTTTCCATATTTGTTTAATCATCTTTGAATCTGTAGCTTTGTTGGTTGAGTTGTCCTTCTTTGACTTTGAAGACTCCGTAGTTCATGTTAATCTCCAAATAGGCCTATTGTAAGGAGCCTTAGATGTTGTTGTAGGCCTTTGTTGACTGTCGGTATTTGTCCTATAATTCGAAGCATTAGAAGACTTAGGAATCTCAATTTCTCTTTTACCTTTGTAGCTTCTTTGATGACTTTGTCTACGATAAGGTCTTGTTGAGATTTTGAGATCTTCATACAATTCTGTTGCAATTGTAGTTGGCATGTGGTTGATTGGTTACCAAATCTTTGTATAGCATGTGTAGAACCTTGTCCAAGAAGAAGATTCTTTGAAATCCGTCTTTGTTCTGTATCTTCATGTGGGTTGTGGTTGACTTTAGAAAAATTTGATGTTGTCCTTTTGTTTAACTGATTTTTAGGTATCTTGGGATATTGTTGAGGTTGATAGCTAAGGGACCTTCTAGACCTGGAGGGTCTCAATAGCACTTCATATGCCTTGACCTGTGGTTTTGGTACTCATATTTGTATGTTACCTCTGTAGTACTCTTGTTATTTTAAACTCCATTGTGATGTTATCCATCCCATGTGTTTGTCTCTCGGTGTTGAACTTCCATCTTCAATCCATACCGGATCACTAAGTTTTATTAAACTGCTTGGAGCAAACACTTTCTTGATCTTCTTTCTCTTTCTTGAGTACTTCAGCTGAAATACCTTTGCTTCTTTGGGTGGCTCTCTAAAGGTTTTGTTTGTTCAGTAATCAACTTGGAGTTTCTAAGTCCTGATTTTCTTGAAGAAGATGATCCATGAGGGTTCTTTGATGTAGAGGCATATGATGTCACATTTTTTGTGCTAGTCGATGATAGGTCCACTTTAGCTTTACCTTATCTATAAGATGTTTCCTTGATTCCTATGATTCTTGCAACTCTAAATCCAACATTAGTGATACCTGTAATTGTTGTTTGTTACCACTTAGAAAGGAGAGTAATAACATTGTATCTTCTCTATTGTAACATTGTCTAACCACCACTGATGTCCAAGGATGACATCTGCATGCATGTCTTTTGAAGGTTTTACCTAAAACTTTACCTGCTCTTCATGATTTTGGATGCTAAGAATAGCAACCATTTCTTCTTGACTTGTATCCTTACCCATGATTTCTCTTTTATCTTGCTTGCATGGAGTTATCTTGAGGATGCTTTGAGTTTTGTTTGCAACCACATTGCCCTTTGTTTCTCCAACCACCAATAGAGCATTGCATTTGACACTTGCTCCATTTGTACTGCTGAGGACTATATCTATTGAGGCGGTCCGGGGCGGGCAACAAGAAGAGCAACCTCTAGACACCCTTCAAGGCTCCCGTGCTGCTCAATGGGGCTGGGGCACAACACAACACAAACCAAAACAACAAACCCACAGCCAAATCCCAACTACACAAGGGGCACCACCTAGTTTAAGAGCGAACTAGGACGCAAAAGAGGAGAATCGTTAGAGCAACCCACAAACAAGCAAGGAATTTACACTAACCCTAACACCAATGGAACACTCTCACACACTAAAACAAGAGAGAGAGAGAGAGAGAGAGAGAGAGAGAGAGATAGTGCTCGGGCTGCTTTGAAACGTATCGGCAATGATCAAGCAAACACAACTATATATTTAAGAAAGAGAGAGAAAGGGGGAGGGGGTGCTTGTTGCATTAATACCTTCTTACAAATCTGTCATGACAAATCAAAGTGAGATTAGTATTTGTTCAACATAGCTTGCGTAAATTTCACCACAACACATCACAAGAAAAGCCACCCCAATCACTGTCTTAAGGCCAGGGGAGTCCTCTCCACCCTGTTGCCCTCTTACAGTATGTGGGATTTATGGCTAGATTGATGACAACACCAGAGACAAGCTATCAAGAACTTAACAAAAAACACCAAGACACTTACGCATCATTGTTGTCCATTACTTCACGTTGGAAGGGAGACAAAGTATCCAAGCTTAGTCCAAATCCACCCTCCTTGATTCAGCGAATGTTGGGCTTACACTAGTAGGAGAAATGATAGATTTCCTACTCTCAATTGAATGATCACTCTCTCTCTTACAATGGCATAGAGTTCCCTTGCTAATCCCCTATTACAACACGTGCACATGCATAAGACAATGAGCTTCCACTCAAGAGCTCCTTCTAGAGAGGTTGAGCTTGGCTTCTCAAGCTATAGCATAGTGCTCTTGCTTATGGCTCCCCCTTTTTGTGCTAGCTACACCCTCCTTTTATAGCAATTTTGAAGGCTAGGGTTACTCCTCTAACCATGGTTGGGTTAGATTTTCAGCAATTTATCTAATTTTTTTTGCTTGGAATTATCAAGAATTTGGTGGGGAAAGAGAGAGGAGAGAAATGGAGGTGATAGGACTTTTCATAGTGGGTTAGTGTTAGTAGAGTTAGTATTAATTTACAAATGGAATTGGATATTTACAATGGGAGTATCCATGTAGGATACAAATAAGGAAGAAAAACTCTTAAGAGGTTAGAAAAGGTGGATTTCTTACAAGGTTGATGCTCCAAGTGTCTTGAGTAGGACCAATTTTGACTCTTGTTGACGGTCCACTAGCTTTGACAGTACATTTTTTCTCCACTCTTGACCTTCCTTGAGAGACAAGGTAATTGAAGCTGAGTAATCAACCACCATGATGCTGTCTTTTAAGAGAAGAGGCTGAATTTTGTGGTTTTTTGATAGATATGGGTAATTTGGAGGAGGAAAAATGAGACTAGGTGGTCAATTTTGGAATGGAATTGTGTGTGGGAGGTATGAGTTCACCATGGTTTCTCTTATTCTTCAAGGTTGAGGAGAAGGTGAGTAGTGTGCAGAGAGGAGTAGTGAGAGAGATGGGGACGATGAGTGGAGAAGTGTGTGTGAAAGAGGAAAATGATAAAGTGGAAGAGAGAGTGTGGCTGCATAGCATGGGAAAACTGGGGTCCACTAATAAAATCATAGCTCACAGCTCGTAGCTCAAAAAAATATGAAAAAATTTGAGGCAAAAGTTCATCCCACGAGCTACAACTTTTGTTTGTATCACCTTTTCAAATTCAGAGAGCAAGTGAACTTTAAAAATTCAGCAAAACCGACCGTTTTTTTCCACTGCACAAGGTCCTTGTGGGGTCCTTCTTTGGATGATTCTTTTGAATACCACCAAGAGTGAGCCCTCCATAGTGCATGTATGCATGCCACCTACCCTTGACCTTATTTGGTAGGTCTATAATTGAAGATATTGTTGAGATTATGATATAAGTGAATAGTACAACTAAGAAAATCAAATATTGAGGGGTCTAAAAAATATGTACATATCAAATATAAATAATATAAGTGGAAAAAAATATAAAGGGGTCAAAAGAAACCTCTCTCATTATGAGGCTACCATAAAAAGATAAATATTTTTGGTGTTCTAATTTTTTAGAAAAAAAAACAAAATAGATGTAGGAAGGGAAAAATCACAATAGTGAAAAAATATACACATAAATAAAACTAGTTTTTTTGGATTTTTGTTGGGGTGGAGTTACACCAAATATAAGAGAAGCTTACATGAAAATATTTCTATATGGAATAAAGAGTATGAAAAATGGTAAGAAAAAATTGTGGTAATGGTGAGGCAATGTACAGAGCATAAATAACACACACCTACGTAGAAATATTTAAATAAATACCAAAATAATTATGAAAAAATCTTTTATTTAGGCCCTATATATAAAGAAATATTTACATACACATGGGCCATAATATACTCATTTTTTATTATTATTATTATTATTATTATTATTTTTTGGCTCAACTAGCCCAATGACTAGCTAATTGAGGGTTTTTTAAGAAGATATGGGAAAAGTCCCGTGACTCATGCACGCCTATGTACAGTGAAATGGTAGGGATAGCCACAGTGTTTGGGTGATTTTGGTAGGGTGAGGTAACTCACTGTGGTAATTACAAAGAGCCGAAAAACGGCTATCATTAGCCCTCCCCCTGGATGATGGTATATTCATGTACCATCATAGAGCATCTTTTCCAAAGAGAGTGCTTCAGAGTCCTTGACAAGATCTTCATTGTTTGGCCCCTCGGAATTTTGGCTAGAGTTACACTCATGCTTCATGTAACAATACTTACATGAGACAGTGGCCTTTTGACAGATGTTTGGTAGATCCTTTGGTAGAAGGCGACTCAAATAGGGCTTCAAGCAATACCCGTTTACTTTCCTGGAGTGCTCTTTACCATTCAAGTCCATAAGCTGATAGTAACTTGAATTGAAAGCCTTCTTGACTATGTATGGCCCTTGCCATCTAGTTTCAAACTTGGCATCAAAACGATTATCAAGTCGATTGTCATACCTTAGCACCAGATCTCCTTCATTGATGCCTTTGTCCTTTAGTTTCTTGTCAACCTTCTCCTTCGCCTGCGTAGCTTTCTTCTTGTAGCACTCGTATGCTGCTTCTCTTTTCCACTCAAGCTCAGCTAAGGTAAGAAGTCGATCCATCCATGCTTCTTGATCATCTTGTGCTGATTTGCCATGAAGTCGCATTGTTGGAATGTTTAGTTCAATTGGCTGTAAAGCCTCTTGACCATAGACCAAGTGAAATGGTGTGAACTCCGTGGCTTCCCTATATGTGGTTCGATACGCCCACAAGGCACCATCCAAGAAGTCATCCCACAACTTTGTCTTGTTTTTCACCATCTTTCTAATGATGCGTGCAATGACACCATTAGCTTTTTCTACCAAACCATTTGATTGGGGATAGTAGGGTGTACTGTGACGATGTAGAATGTGAAGTACTTCACAGACTTCTGTGAGCAAGCCCTTCCTAAACCCTGGACCATTATCAGAAACAATCTCCAAAGGTGTGCCAAATCTGCAACAAATGTGATTGTACACAAACTTGCTAACTGTCCTCTCATTCACTCTTGCCACACTTTGAGCTTCCACCCACCTAGTCATATAGTCTACAGCCACTAGAATGTAGAGTTTACCATTTTTTGTCCTAGGCAGAGGACCCATGGCATCAATGCCCCACTTTTCAAAGGGTCCATTTGCAATCACTATTTGCCTCGAGCCATGCACCAACCTTCCATTTCCATTTATCTGACAATTGTGACAGCTTTTACACCAATGTTGAACATCCACATGCAAGCTTGGCCAAACATACCCCGCAAGCAAAATCTTCTTCACAGTTAATTCTTGGGCAAAATGACCACCACATGCTTCTTCGTGCAAACCTTTTAGAATGGCTGGAATTTCCTCAATAGTTGGTACTCTTCTGCACACTTGATCCTTCCCTCTTTGATAGAGGGAGCCTTCTAGGAAGAGATACATGCTTGCCTTCTTCATGAGTCTCCTCTTCTGAGCTTTTGTGAAGTCTGGTGGAAACTCACCCTCCAAAATGTAGCCGATGATGGGAGCCAATGACTCCAATCCCTGGTACCTCGGTTGCTTCACAGCAGCCGCCACCATGATGACCTGCACTTCTTTCTTTACACATGCAACGGCTTGTTGTGCAAGTAAATCAGCATCTTCATTTTGTTTCCTAGGAATATGATATAATTGCACCTCCTCAAATTGATTAAATAGCCTACGGATGGTATGAACTTTAGCCCTTAGTCTTTAATTTTTGCATGCCTAAATGCCTAAAATCTGCTTCACAATGAGAAGTGCATCCCCTTTTACCATGAGACGTTGTATACCATGGCCAATACATATTTTTAAACCATGAAGTAGTGTGTCATATTCTGCTTCATTGTTGCTAGCTGAACTTGGTAGATTGAACTTCTCTTTCATGACCACCTCTCCACTTGGGTTGAGCAACACTAGCCCTCCCCCTGCTTTTGTTGTGGCTCGACGAAAAGCTCCATCAAAGAACAAGGTAAAAGCATTAGGAATACTTTTTGGTGGTGGCAATGGTAAGGTCTTTACTTCAGGCACCTTAATCTCCTTTTCGTGCACCCTATAAGTGAGAATCCCTGCCAATTGTGCACGCACACTATCTTCTACCTTGAAAGAGTATTGAAACTCTTGCAACTCCATAATCCACTTTGAGATCCTAGTACTAAGATTCATTTGAGATGACACCCAAGGGAACAAATTTTCTGCAGTGAGAATTACAAAAGGTTTTGGTAGCAGGTAGGATCTAAACTTTCTCACCGCAAACATGAGAGAAAGCATCATGAGTTCTGCTTCTGTGTAGTCTCTCTCCAAAGCATTCATGACCCTACTAGCAAAGTAGATGGGTCGCATCCTTGTACTGTGGGGATCTTGTTGTAGCAACACAGCACCAATTGTTTCTTTCCCATCACTAGAGCTAACAAAGAATGTGTACTCCCAACAAGGAGGCATGAGTGTTGGTAGCTCTGAGAAAATGACTTTAATGTTACAAAAGTACTCTTCAAGCTCATCAGACCATGCAAATTCTACTTGTTGTGTCAACTTTTGCGAAGGGTGAAGTAACTCCGAGGCTAAGTGAATGAAGCGTGACATATACTTCACCTTTTGAATGAATGAGATGACCTCCTTAAGACTCTTGGGTGATGGGAGCTCAATAAGAGCCTTTGCCTTTGAAGGATCCACCTCAATGCCTTTATAGGAAACCTTGTGACCAAGCAAGATCACTTCATCCTCAGCTATGTGACACTTGTCGGGGTTGAGTTGACCTCCCATGTCATAGAGCTTCTTTAAACCTTCTTCTACCCTTTGTAGATGCAATGATTTTGAGCTATAAATACAGAAATCATCAATGAACACCCTAATTGACTTTCCAAAGAATGCTTGAAACACCATGTTCATGAAACGTTGGAATGTTGCAAGAGCATTTGTCAGACCAAATGGCATGACTCTAAAAGCATAACAACCCCAAGGAGTGATAAAGGTTGTTTTCAATTGATCCTCCAATGCAATCCCTATTTGAAAGTAACCTGAGTAGCCATCACACACAGTGTACTTCTCATGACCAGCTACCTCATTTAGTATCTCATCCTGGAATGGGAGGGGAAAGTGATCTCTTTTTGTTGCCTCATTGAGTGGACGGTAATCCACACACACCCTCCACTTGCCGTTCTTCTTAGGAGTGACAACAACAGGAGAGACCCACTCTGAATTCTCCACTGGATAAATGAACCCTGCTGCTAGAAGCTTTCTTACCTCCTTGAGTAAAGCCTGCTCCTTGATGACTCCTAGCCTTCGTAGCTTCTGAGCCTTAGGTGTGGCCTCTGGCTTCAACTCAATTTTGTGTTGAACAGCATCTACTCCACGCACATCGGTGTAGTCTTTAGCAAAAAGCCTAGGAAACTTCCTTAGCACACATTTGAACTCCTCTCTTTCATCCTTTGTAAGTGTTGTTGATAGCATACCTTCCAGCATCCCTTCATCTTGAACACCTTAGTTCTCTTGAGGACCTACCTCCTCCAAGCCTTGACAAGAGGTCTCTTGGTTTCTTGGCTTAAACCTTACCCCCATGACTTCGATGGAAGACTCCTCTTCAGTAATGTTGCCGCTACTTTCTTCTTCTGAAGTGCTATCGGTCCAACCTTCTTCCGTCTCACTTTGAGATGATTCTTCATGGAGCTCCTCTTGGCGTTGCTCCTTCATGTCAAAGACAACCTTCTTATGATTGTCATTCTTGCAAATTAATTTCCCACTCTCCCAATCCTGCAAAGCTCGCATTTTCATTAGCCATGGTCTTCCTAGGATAAATGGATAACCACTTCCCTTGGTCGACATAACATAAAAATCCACCGCTTTCTTAATGCGAAAGGCCTCTACAAAGACATTTTTACAAATGCCTACACACCTAGCCTTGCTATTGTTTGCCATCTTGACTTTGATTTCAGGTGTCTCCTGGATGTGCATGCCTAGTCTTTGCATGAGTCCCTCTGTCATGATGCAAATTTGTGCACCCCCATCCACTAGACCTTTCCTAACCAATCTTCCTTTGATGTAACAGTCTAGCACCGGTGTAATGTCCTCATTCATTTCAGTTTGTGCAATTTTTACAACAGGCACACTCTCTTTTACCTTTCTCCTAGTGCTAACTGCCCTTGTTAAATCCCTCCTAACTTGTGGACATAATGCAAGAAATTGAGGCCATGAAATATCAAGACCCTTACCTCTCATGTCTTCCAACAGGTTGTATGGAGCCATACCATGTCCAAGAGGGAAGTCTTGGAGGTTGATACGACGTTGAGTCCTCTTGGTTTCCTTGGTTTCCTTTGCCTTCTTGCCTTGTCCATGGTCACTCTGTGATATGACTCCTTCCTTCTCTTTACCTTTTCCTCGGCCACGCTTAATTCCATTGGCTTCCATGTCAACCTCATTTGAATTTGTCACCTCTACCACATGCACATTTGGATCTGGCAAAGGTGGAACTCCTTCTACCCCTTGTGGAGGTGGTCTTGGTCCATTTGGCCTTTGTAGAAGCCTTGGTTGTTGACCAGTTCCTTCACCTGCATTCATCACTGGGTAATTCAAGTTAGGTCTCCCTGGCTCCCCACGGGGCCAAGGACAATTATACATCCCATGTCCAGACTCTCCGCAATTCCAACATTGCAAGACTCTCCTAGGTCGTGGATCTCGCTCTTCAGACTTCTTTGCTTGTCCCTTTGGACCTACAGCTTGTGCAAGGTGAATTGACAGGCTGCTTAAAGATTCGTTTAACTTCTCAATTACTTCCGCCGTTACCTCAGGAAGCTCCCTCGATGTTGATGCTTGTGACTTACCTTTGGGTCTCAGACCTTCTATTGGGACCTCTCCCCTTAAGCACTTGAGTTTCCTATACTTCTCAGCAGCCCTAGTTTCAGCTGCATCAAAAGTAGCAGGTGCACCCGCCTCAACTTTTACCTTAAGGTCAGGAAAGAGTCCGGCTATGAACCTCTCCTTCTTTAAAAATTCTGCACCATCACCAGGGTTAGCAACATTTCGTATCCATAGAGCCCAAAGACGTAGAAACTCTTGCTTGTACAAGTAGTAGTCATCTAAGTCTTTTTGCTTATGAGAAACAATGTCTTGCCATAGTTTTTGAGTGTTTTGGGGATCAAAGAAGTATCTCTTAAAACGATTCAAAACTTCTGTGTAATTCCCCTTAACTTCCTCAGGCAAAGAGTCAAACCAAGTACTAGCATCTTTCCTAAGGACCACCTCAAACATTTCTACACGTTCTTGATCGGTTACTATCCTCTTGATACGGCAAGACATCTTGAAATTTGCTAAAAATAATTCTGCATCCTCTCCAGGCTCTCCAAAGAAAAGAGGATATCCAGACATTTGGCGTTGGCTCTCCATTATTATGAAAGATTACAACACGAGTTACAATAAGGGATACAATAGAGATTTAGAACCACTCGCCTGCAAATGAAGAAGTGAGAAAATACCACTCTAGGTTTTCTTCTTCAGCTATCCAAGCTTCAATAAGGTCTCGATTTGTTTGATCAAAACAAAAGGGTAGACGATTGATGAGCTCTAAGAAGGGTTGAAATTCTTCAAAGCTAAGGCGATAAACAGAAATCTCTAGAACTTCATTTTCTGGATCCAAAAGAGCAACCACGTCCCAAGTGATAAATTGCACTTGCTCTACAATTCCCAATGCACAAGCGGTTTGTATAAAAACTAGATCTTCATGCTCGTCGAAGGCCGTGAGAAAGTAGCAATTGACTAGGAGCTCCTTTCCTTCGAGTTCCACACAGTCGGAGTGAGGCAATCTTCTCACAATTTCATAAAGAACATCCTCATCAAGTCCAATCAAGTTTGCAAGATTTAAAGACTCCACTTGTGCTACAAAATTCCTGGACAAAAACTCCTTAGGATTATGGTTAAATCATTCAAAAGCATAAAGAGATTTACAATGTCTCTATGAACAAAGTGTCATAGAAAGTAGAGAAGGATGAGAATTTATACAAATTTGCAATCTTCTCTATGCTCTCTTTATTAAGACAAGCTCTGAATAGCTCCCTATCTCCTTTGTTGAAAGCGAAAGGAAGACTATTAATAAGACGAAAATGAGGGAAAAATTCACCAAATGTGAGTCTATGAAGCATGAACTCTGGCCGCAAGTTTCCTGAAGAGTCTTCCTCAACGGTGAAATGCACTCGCCAAACGCCAAATTTCACTCTATTTACCAATCTTAGGGCACACACTAGTTGGATGAATGCGCGGTCTTCCTTAATGCCCAACAACAAGAGGAAAATGGAATCCACGCGTAGGACCTTCCGTCTTAACTTCACCACCCTCTTGTTATGAGGGAGACGCCTTACTACTTGCTCCTGCAACTCAATTGGTAATAGAGCTAGATCTTCTAAGGATTGAACTTTCACTGCACACACACTCCCAGTTAGAACAATGATCATTTTTTTGTTTCTTGTAACAACTTGGACAAAGAAAAAACAAACATACACACTATTTTGCCGGGCTGCACTTCATTTTAAAATAAAATGAACACATGTACATCAAAAGAAGTGTGGTAGTTGATGAGAGGTAAAATGACAGGGTTTGGTGATGCAAGAATTTCTCCTGCTCTTTGGGCACCAAACATGAACACCATTCGTTGTTGAAAATGGATCTTTCTACTAATTGCAACGTTTATTCTAATGTGTGGAGTAAAATGAAAGGGAAAAACCTCTATTCCTGGGCCATTATCCATGGCCTATGCATGTCCTAATGCTTAAAACAAAACAAAAATATAGACGTCCAAACTAAGGTCGTACCTAATGACAGGCAAAATAAAAGGATTTACTGAAGCGTTTATCTCGGCCAACCTAAGAGGACCTAAAATTCTATGAATGACACGTTGAAATTGCAACTTAGTACTAAAAATTATGTGTACCTTTTGCCTTGCAATGGGAATGAAGGGATCATACAAATCTTTGTGATTCATGCAAACTACTTGACTATGCTAAAGGTTGATTCTACACAAAAATACACAAGCAGTCCTCAGTGGGGGCACCAATTTGAGGCGGTCCGCGGCGGGCAACAAGAAGAGCAACCTCTAGACACCCTTCAAGGCTCCCGTGCTGCTCAATGGGGCTGGGGCACAACACAACACAAACCAAAACAACAAACCCACAGCCAAATCCCAACTACACAAGGGGCACCACCTAGTTTAAGAGCGAACTAGGACGCAAAAGAGGAGAATCGTTAGAGCAACCCACAAACAAGCAAGGAATTTACACTAACCCTAACACCAATGGAACACTCTCACACACTAAAACAAGAGAGAGAGAGAGAGAGAGATAGTGCTCGGGCTGCTTTGAAACGTATCGGCAATGATCAAGCAAACACAACTATATATTTAAGAAAGAGAGAGAAAGGGGGAGGGGGTGCTTGTTGCATTAATACCTTCTTACAAATCTGTCATGACAAATCAAAGTGAGATTAGTATTTGTTCAACATAGCTTGCGTAAATTTCACCACAACACATCACAAGAAAAGCCACCCCAATCACTGTCTTAAGGCCAGGGGAGTCCTCTCCACCCTGTCGCCCTCTTACAGTATGTGGGATTTATGGCTAGATTGATGACAACACCAGAGACAAGCTATCAAGAACTTAACAAAAAACACCAAGACACTTACGCATCATTGTTGTCCATTACTTCACGTTGGAAGGGAGACAAAGTATCCAAGCTTAGTCCAAATCCACCCTCCTTGATTCAGCGAATGTTGGGCTTACACTAGTAGGAGAAATGATAGATTTCCTACTCTCAATTGAATGATCACTCTCTCTCTTACAATGGCATAGAGTTCCCTTGCTAATCCCCTATTACAACACATGCACATGCATAAGACAATGAGCTTCCACTCAAGAGCTCCTTCTAGAGAGGTTGAGTTTGGCTTCTCAAGCTATAGCATAGTGCTCTTGCTTATGGCTCCCCCTTTTTGTGCTAGCTACACCCTCCTTTTATAGCAATTTTGAAGGCTAGGGTTACTCCTCTAACCATGGTTGGGTTAGATTTTCAGCAATTTATCTAATTTTTTTTGCTTGGAATTATCAAGAATTTGGTGGGGAAAGAGAGAGGAGAGAAATGGAGGTGATAGGACTTTTCATAGTGGGTTAGTGTTAGTAGAGTTAGTATTAATTTACAAATGGAATTGGATATTTACAATGGGAGTATCCATGTAGGATAAAAATAAGGAAGAAAAACTCTTAAGAGGTAAGAAAAGGTGGATTTCTTACAAGGTTGATGATCCAAGTGTCTTGAGTAGGGCCAATTTTGACGCTTGTTGACGGTCCACTAGCTTTGACAGTACATTTTTTCTCCACTCTTGACCTTCCTTGAGAGACAAGGTAATTGAAGCTGAGTAATCAACCACCATGATGCTGTCTTTTAAGAGAAGAGGCTGAATTTTGTGGTTTTTTGATAGATATGGGTAATTTGGAGGAGGAAAAATGAGACTAGGTGGTCAATTTTGGAATGGAATTGTGTGTGGGAGGTATGAGTTCACCATGGTTTCTCTTATTCTTCAAGGTTGAGGAGAAGGTGAGTAGTGTGCAGAGAGAAGTGGTGAGAGAGATGGGGATGATGAGTGGAGAAGTGTGTGTGAAAGAGGAAAATGATAAAGTGGAAGAGAAAGTGTGGCTGCATAGCATGGGAAAACTGGGGTCCACTAATAAAATCATAGCTCACAGCTCGTAGCTCAAAAAAATATGAAAAAATTTGAGGCAAAATTTCAGCCCACGAGCTACAACTTTTGCTTGTATCACCTTTTCAAATTCGGAGAGCAAGTGAACTTTAAAAATTCAGCAAAACCGATCGTTTTTTTCCACTGCACAAGGTCCTTGTGGGGTCCTTCTTTGGATGATTCTTTTGAATACCTCCAAGAGTGAGCCCTCCATAGTGCATGTATGCATGCCACCTACCCTTGACCTTATTTGGTACGTCTATAATTGAAGATATTATTGAGATTATGATATAAGTGAATAGTACAACTAAGAAAATCAAATATTGAGGGGTCTAAAAAATATGTACATATCAAATATAAATAATATAAGTGGAAAAAAATATAAAGGGATCAAAAGAAATCTCTCTCATTATGAGGCTACCATAAAAAGATAAATATTTTTGGTGTTCTAATTTTTTAGAAAAAAAAACAAAATAGATGTAGGAAGGGAAAAATCACAATAGTGAAAAAATATACACATAAATAAAACTAGTTTTTTTGGATTTTTGTTGGGGTGGAGTTACACCAAATATAAGAGAAGCTTACATGAAAATATTTCTATATGGAATAAAGAGTATGAAAAATGGTAAGAAAAAATTGTGGTAATGGTGAGGCAATGTACAGAGCATAAATAACACATACCTAGGTAGAAATATTTAAATAAATACCAAAATAATTATGAAAAAATCTTTTATTTAGGCCCTATATATAAAGAAATATTTACATACACATGGGCCATAATATACTTAATTTTTTTAAAATTTTTTTAATTATTATTTTTTTTATTTTGGCTCAACTAGCCCAATGACTAGCTAATTGAGGGTTTTTTAAGAAGATATGGAAAAAGTCCCGTGACTCACGCACGCCTATGTACAATGAAATGGTAGGGATAGCCACAGTGTTTGGGTGATTTTGGTAGGGTGAGGTAACGCACTGTGGTAATTACAAAGAGCCGAAAAACGGCTATCACTATCATCATTGGTGGTTCTATTAAAGACCTTTGTCCGGATTTTGTTGTTATATCACCTTGCTTTAACTTGATCTCTATGGAAGATGACTTGAGACTTTGTGTTTCACTCTGACTTACATTGGTTGATTCAAATGGAAATTTTTTGAAAAATCTTTAGACTTCTTGTTGTTTGCAACCAATTTTATTTACTTCTCGTCTTCATGTTGCTTCCATCCCCCTAGCTCTTGTGGTTGATGTTTGCTCTGTTTGATTTGCATTTGCTATTGCTTGATCCGCTTTAAGCTCTTCTAAAGTTTTGTTGGGTGGAGATAATCTTCAATAAGCTTTACTTTGGTATTGGTCTCCAATTTAACTTCGAGCACTTTGTGCTGTCTTTTGCGGGTGACCATTCCTAGTCTTCATTCTTGGTTGCCTTTAAAGATTGTGTCTTGTTTGAAATCTGTATCTCTAGAACCTCTTGGGCCAGTGGCATTCCCAATATGATGTTATCTGCTATATCTTTCATTGTGACCACATGGAATTGAGCTATGATTATCTTTGAACCTATTTGAATGGTGGTAACGATTCCCCATCATTCTGCTTGTTTGTTTCTATGCTTATGAATTTAGGATCATCTTTCGGCTACGGTTGGCCACATTTTTTCCAAGTGCAAAAAGACATGAGGTTCTTGCCTAGTTGAAAGTTTAGCTTCACTTCACTTGAGAGTTTTTCTTCATGTTCACCAGTAATGTTGTACTTGATCTTCTTAGGATCTTTTTTTATACTGACTGACCTTGATATGGTGGTGTCTTTGCTTTAACTTTTTTGCATCTTCTTTGCTTTGACAACCTATTTTAGTTGATGTTGGTTCATTTGAATGTAATATTGCACCTCTAGCTTGCAGCTGTTGGCATTGTCTGCGTGCATTTGAGTAACTTTTGACCTTAAAAGATCCACTGTACTTTTTGATAGAATTTGTCTCTTCAGAGGAGATTTTGGTGGTGACCTTTGTGTATCCTTTTGACCAGTAGCTTCTTTTGGATTTGAACTATGCTTCACCTATTCTAGTAGCTTAAGATTTTGCACCAACTTGAGATAGTCTTTGACTTCAGGCTACCATCCCTAGGGGTTTGTACAAGGTCATGAACTTGTTGGTATTCATTTCCATCTGCATCTTGATATGTATATGTGAGCTTGGTCACGTGCAATTGCTTGAATACAATTGGGTTGGTTGGCTTTGACTTTGACTTGTGGAGATCAACTGAAACTTTTGTCCCTGATGATCTTCATACCTGCATTCGTCTGTAGATTCTGATTGAATATGGGTCAACTAGAAACTTCCAACAATCATATGGTCTTTCAAAACGGTTTCTTCTTTGGAGGCGTATGGCCAGAAGTCCTAGGGCTTCTAGTTGAAGTTGCATTTCCTGGTATAAGAGCTGAGCTTGATGGATTTGCGGTTCCCCCCTTCCTAGGGTTCTCACTAAAGCTTTCTCCATGATGACAGCTCAAAACTATTTGTATCTGGTTTGATCTCACCTTCTGGGATTGTGAAGGCATATTGTGTGTAGCATTGTCAATGTTTGGCATTTGTTGTGAGGCGAGCGGATTCTTGTGGAGTGTGAGTGCAGGAGTGTGTGTGCAAGAGAGTGTACACTATGTGTGGGTGGAGCTATAGTGGATAATACACCACTGCTCCTTATTGCTTTATGTATTAAAGAATAAGGTTAGAGTACAAAGATGGACGGCGCCCGCGCTGTGTTAACCCTTACGGACACCCTATCACCTTCGACGGATGCCTTTTACTTATTTGAGTCATGGACCGGGCTTGTTGGTCCAATAGGTGTGTAGGTGATCGTCGTCGATGAGAGGCGCACCACTTATCTTATTTTTACAGTATTTTTGCAGCAACCAACCACTGTGGCGCCCATGTGTGAATTTTCACTCTAATAAAAGGTCTATTTTGACCTAAAATCCTCATTCATTAAGGTGCAAGCTAAGAAATTCTCTTGCTCTACCTCTATCTCCTTCTCCTTCGTGTGCTCACATGTGTATGTGTGTGTGTGTGTATGCTTGAGAGAGAGAGAGAGAGAGAGAGAGAGAGAGAGAGAGAGTGATGAAGAATTGCGGCGGCATCGATGGCGGAGGCGATTGAGCACGGCGACGGTGGCGGCTCCTTCTTCTTCGCGACATAGGATCCTTCACGAGGGAAGCATTGAGCGATGAGTGACACACCATTGCCGCTATGAGCTTGCTAGGACTGTCTACTTGTGTGCTTGCAGCCATTCATGGCTTACACATGGTGTTTTGGCAAGTTTCCAACCTCCAACACTTGAGGCAGAGTGCACATTTTTGGCGCCATTGTGTCGGGGACTGCCTTACACTAAGCTTGAGGAGCACTCAATGCTACCTCTGGAAGCCTTTCTTTCATTTGTTTTCAGCTTTTGTCTAAGTGTGTGTAGATCCATTAGTGGCTGTAATGTGTAGGTTTAAAGGGATTTGTTAGAATCAGTTAGTGTTGAAATGTGTAGGTTTTTGTTAGATCTGCTAAGTTCTGTAATGTGCATGTGTTAAAGAAGATAGATAGGGAAGGGTGAGAGATATAGGGAAAGATATAGTTAACGGATTGAATTATACTCCGATTATCTATATTTCTTTTTGGCAGATCAAATATTTGTGCTTGGCTTTAATTAGTCTCTTAAAATGGCGACGAAATCTTTTATTGGCACCAATGTTGAGTTCATTTATGATGGAGAAGCAATCAGTATAGGTTGAATAGAGAAGACTTCAAACTTGGACAAGTTACATGGAATGAGATTTCCTTTAGGTTGATTTTCTGTTTCTGTGTTGGAAGTATATAATGGCAAGGATGCTCCTCTATCTCATGTTCCTTCAACAAACAAAGCAACAAACAAAGAGATGGATACTTTAAAGAAGGTAGAGAAAAGCCTTGTCGGGTGGCCAAAAATTGATCTAGTAATTTCTTTGTTCTTCTTCGTAGAGACTATGTCGTTTATTATATTTGAATATTGTACATCAAATACCTATTAAAAATTTTCTTGCTGATTGATTTACGCTATGTTATTTTTTCTTATAGCGGGTCACCAAGACTGCAAAGAAAGAACAAGAAGAAATATCTACATCTGCTACTTTGACTCTTTTAAAGAGCATAAAGAAGACATGGGATCCCTTGTGGCATGCAGCGAACGAGTTGTTTGAGGCTGAAATCCATGACACTTGTTGGAGCATAGTAATGTTGTATACCTAGGATGGAAACCATAGGCTCACCGCATGGATGGGAGTTCTAAATGAGAGTAAGATACATTGGCGATGGTATTAATTTGCGAGAATGTTCAAAAATGCATTGAATAATCATCCTACTTTATGATATTAGGTGTTGCGTACAAAAAAGATGCAGATTTGCACCCTTGAGTTTGAGTGGAACTAGTCAAAGTAAATTCATCTAATACGACATGTTGAGCATAGTAATGTGTATAAACAAATAATATCTCTCTGATGAATTTGGGTGTCTAGTTGCTTGAGATTAGTTTGAGATTGAACTATACTAACATTGCATCAATTTCTTTTAGATTGAATGAGATACTGGTACAATGTGCATGTGGCTCTAATATCTTGGCTTCTACATCCAGTACGTATTCTTAGATTGTTTGAATGTTGTGTGTCGAAAGTGTTGCGATGATGAATTTGTTTGATCATTGGTACGTTGTCTATAGGAAAAATATATGCTTGCCTTGAAAAAATTGTAGTAGAGAAAAACAGTATGCTACCAAGTGAGTTTCAAGCCCGTTACAAAAAATCATTCTTTGAAGCAGACGTGCAATCAAAAAAGATAACAAGATATACATTGGTGATTGTTGACCCACTCTTGGAGATGAATGGTGGAGGTGGGTTGGTCGTTGGTCTCTTTCTAAGGCAAAACAAATGTTCAAATATCATGTTTCCATTGATCCCTTTGGACATTGCGTGCAATCAAGGCGGAAAAGTGTTAACCACCGGCGTCCACTTCTAGTAGTCATGGGCTGGGCTTGTCGGTCCAATGGTGAGTGATCGCCAATGAGAGGTGCACTCTAACATGAACATTCAAGGGTTAGTTGGCTAAGCATGGGTGCCCAAGTGTGAATGAGCGAGCTCATATAAAAGTCACGAAATCACTCATTCTCTCATTTGTGCAATTGAAGAGTGCTCTTGCTCCATCTCCATCTTCTTCTTCTTCTCCTTGTGTTTGTGTGTGTGTGTGTGTGTGTATGCGTGAGAGAGAGAGAGAGTGTGTGTGTGTGTGTGTGTGTGTGTGATCGAGCACTGCGACGGCACGGCGGCAGCGAGGTAGTTGAGCGGCACGACGGTAGCTCTCTCTTCTTTGCGGCGAGGAATTCTCCACGAAGGCGAGCGTAGGGCGGTGAGGGACACACCCTTGCTCTCTTGAGCTTGCTAGATTAATCTGGTTGTGTGACTGCAGCCATTTGTGGCTCGCACACAGTGTACGGCAAGTGCCTTGCTTTGACATGTGCGATAGATACCATATTTTTGGTGCCATTACTAGGGAGATGCCCTACACTAAGCTCGAATAGCATCTATGTTGCTTTGTGGTGCAATGTGAGATGTAGGAAAGGTAAAGAAAGAAGGTGTGTGGCTATTGAGAAGGATTTGTGAACTTTGTTTTTGTTGCAGTGTACTGGTTCTGTTAATAAGGTGTTAGATTTTTTTGCTGCAATGTACTGTTTTCTGTTGATAAGGTGTTAGATCTATAATGTTAGATCTGTAAGGTGCAGTAAGTAGATCTGTTAGTTAATTGGTTGTTGTAGTACTGTGTTAAACAGTGTGTAACAGTAGCTCTGTTAGTTGCAAGTAGGTAGGTGTTAGCAGCGACTAACGGTTGCACCAATTATGCACCAAGTTGAGGATATGCTATGGATGTACAAATATTTACTTTTCATTGTATAGGGCTTGGGCTCATTTAGGAGTTCCAAAGTTGTATTAGTCTAGGCTAGAGAGCTCACTTTATCCCATAGTTGAAGTGTTTGAGGCCCAAAACTATAAAAGAGCCCTATGCTTAATGAGAGGTCATTCTTGAGTGGTCCTTTTGAGAACTCTCTCTCTAGAGGAGGTCTTGATGGCCTAGCCTTTGAGCTTAATGCCCATGCTTAGAAGGCTAGTGCTAATCACATGTAATTAGTGTAATCCTCTCTTAATTAATCTAGTCTTCATTATGTTGTCAATCATGTTTCTCTACTTTCCTTCATTGTTTTGAAGTGTTGATCTTCTCTTATCTAACTCTTACTTATGCTAAGCTTCTCCGATTAGTGGAGTTCTTATCTAACTCTCTCGATTAAGCGGAGTGGGTGTACTCGTGATTGAGGGATTAGAGTTGTCCTCTAATGGTGTTCTTGTGTGTGTGTGTGTGTGTGTGTGTGTGTAGGTTTAAGAAGCCTTGAGCTTAATTTGATTATGTGTGACTTGATTTGGACACCATGATGGGCATGGTTGGGGTGGACGATTTGAATGCGATCTTGTGTGCTTAATCGTCAATGCATATAATTAGAGTTGTGCTTGAGAGATTCCAAGATTAGTGTGTTCCGCTTCGTTGCTTGATATGTGTAGATGATTGCTTGAAATTGATGCTTGATGTGCGATTAGCATTAGTTGATTTAGGATGATTTCTACTTGCATTGGAGGATGCACGCTCTTGAATCCTCTCAATCTTTGCATCCGATGACGCTCTCGCACATTCTTTGTGTGATGCCTCCAAGCCCTAGCCGGGTCATGCTCTCTCTCCGGATTGATAGATTTGTGGGAGATTGCCTATGCTATGGCGAGCCTCCAACAGTAGGTTAGGTGTGTGCGCGCGCAACGCGACCACGACAGCCTTATCCTCCAAAAATATATTTTATTTATTGATTTATTTATTTATTTAAAAGAAAATACCAGGATCGAGAACATTTCCCAAGCCCAAGCCCAGACTCAGGCCTCAGTCACCCTTTGGACTTACTTTTTTAGCCTCACACCTAAGTAAAAATCAACCCTCTTGAGGACCATCGGAGCTTCGGGTAACCGAATGCTGTACTGTAAAGCACACCACAACCCCCTAAGCAATACGCTCGTTTTGAGCTATCACACACTCTAATCCAAAAATTGATCGTAAAAAGACATTAAAAAACATCAAAAATCGAGTGAAAACGGGGTACAAAACGCCTAAAAAATCAAGCGGTTAACCTTCGAGGGTATTCGTCGACGCTTGTAGGGTGCCAAAGGCACATGCATCTATGCTCTGGTTTTGTGCTAGAGTCCAAGCAACTAGCGAGCACTTCGAATTACACTGTGGGGACCCAAGGTAGTACAACCCAAAACCCAAACATAGCAGCCAATGACTCTTCATTTGACTACAACATTATGGAAGGGCATCCTACACCAAACCCCGAGCAAGTAAACAAAAACGTACCTGTTTGGGCCCCACAGCCTGGATCCAGTGTGTTTAGTTGCTTTATAGAAACCTTTAGTAGAGCTACTCACTCTGAACCTACGGCTAGTGAAGTTAACGAAGGTGAGGGAGAGCTAGATTCGCCTTTGGTATCTCAGGGGGAGCCCATACTCCATGTGGGACTCTAACCTCACTCCTATCTTATTGCAGATTTAACGAGAACCACGATTAAATTGTCAATCCATGGCATGAAGCTGACTCGACTAGTGCATAGAGGCTACAAGAGGTTGTCAATCTCTTGGAAAACAACTAACAACTCGCATCTAACTCGAGCTACACTCAAGTGACTGAAATCACCAAAAGCCAATCACTCATCCACAAAAAAATCACATTTGTTACAGCATCAAATGACATCCAAATGTAATGAAACTTCTAGGACATGTTTACAAGACCTAAGCACACATGCTTATGGTCTCAAATCCCACTTTAGGTCAAGTGCAACAATCGCGATTATTAACAGCAGTGGATTTTTGACCTAGTTGTTTTCGACCCAGAATGCACCTAAATGCTTAGCAATGATGCCCCAATACCCCGCCTATGCTTAGTTTTTTATTTTGAAGTGTAAATTCCTACTTATGATGAAATTAGGCCATGGATCGGCGACGCCAAAAGCTACGAAATGTTGTGAAATGCTTACGTCAATGCATAGAGCTCTTACCTGCAGTTGCAATGAAACAAACGCTACTGCAATGTGACAACCGGAGAGGGAGTAGAAAGCGCGAGAAGGAGAGAAGTGAGCACAGTTAGCTCACGCTGTGTATTTCAAAATCTAAAACTTACAAATAACTTACAAAAATTGGCTTTTATACCCTAGCCAAGGTTTTTGGTGGTCAAAACTAATAATCTGGGAGCTCTAACTAAAGATGGGTAATGACAGGTTAATACAATCTGGAAGCTTGTAGTCCCGGCTCATCAATTACAAGACTTATCCAAAAAATAGGAGCTACAATATTCCCGATTTATCAAAATAAGAATTGTTTTTACAATGAGAGCTCTGAAAAATGGTATCCGAGTTATCTTGCTGCTAACATTCCCCCCTCCTTGCTTGTGTCGTCCCTTGACACAGCTTATGGGCTAAAATAGTCTTCAGGTTGACAGCTGGCGAGCCGGTCTTTAAGTGCATTTAGAGCCTTTTTGTATCTGATCTTTCTCTCTTTATCTGGCACCTGCAAGAACTACATAGTGACTCTATTTTTAAGATCAACTGCGGAGTAGCCGATGGATCTCGAAGTCAGGTTGCTGATCACTGGCCCAAATATATTCATTTGCCAAGTGAAGAACACTGTAGAATGCTTCCTCAAACGCCAACATAGTATGTGAAGGTAAGAACATGCATCGTGCATAGAAGCCATCGAGGATTTCTACAGAAGGTTGACCACTGAGATCGTAGCATAAACCTTTATTGCCCTCGAGGAATGACATCCACGTGGCGCCTGGTTGCTCTGGCTCATGAAAAAATTCAATACAGGTGAGCGGCATTCAGTAGATTTTGTAAAGCATTGCACATGATAGATCGAGTAGACTCTTGAAGAATGACATGGCACCCATTAGGGTTTTCACCATGTATTCTTCTTTGGCCGGACCTTTTCTGGAGCTGGCAATCTTGGGTAGTTCAGCCAGGTTGGCCGCTTCTTTGTTATTGCCTCATGAGCTTGCCAAGTCCTTACTCTTGGTACAAGACAAAAAGTGGGATCTTTTTGTAGTACCGCAAGTGCTCCTGTGAACAGAATCGGGTATCTTCGATTCTTGTTCAACCAGCTCAGCCTCCACTTGGGGTGGTCTTCATCTGCGCCTTCTACTTGCATGTCTTTGTAAAGCCTCTCTTTGACTTGGAGCAAGTCCACCTTTATCAAAGGATATGGCAGGGATTGCTGATACCATTGCACATTGATTTGATTGGGAGTGAGTTGAGTAACATTGACAGAGTGAAGAACTCTCAACTCCCAATCCATCGCTGCTTTTGACTGCTCATCTATCTCTTGTGTAATCTTTTCTTTGAGTGCATCTTCCTCAGCTTTTGACAGTTGGACCATTGGCACTTTATCTGCTTTGGTTAAAGGTACTCTAAAATCCTCTTTGCCACCTACTCCTTCTGCTGGTTGTGTTTCCATTTCAGAAAAAGAAACTGAGGGAATATCTATATGTGGCTGTTCTAAAGTTTCTGCTTCTTCATGTGTTTCTTGACGTCTGTCTCTCAGCAGCTGGTTGAATCTTTTAAGCTCGGCTATTTCTTTTTGCAGCTCTTCTTCTCGTTGCACCCGCATTAGTGGTAGGTCTCTGTGCTGAGACTGCTCGAGTTTTAGCTCTAGCTTGAGGTCTTAGTTCTTTTTCTCTAATGATTTGTAGACTTTGTATGTTTCCTTAATTGAGGCTACTGAGGGATTTTCTTGTATTTGTCACAAAAAAGTTACCTGGTCATTTATCCTCTACTCTGAATATTGTAAGGAAGCGTTTGCTACATCTAACTGCACTTGAATCTTGTGAACTAATAGAGTTATAGTTAG
Organism: Adiantum capillus-veneris; assembly: GCF_014529385.1. Classification (NCBI taxonomy): domain Eukaryota; kingdom Viridiplantae; phylum Streptophyta; class Polypodiopsida; order Polypodiales; family Pteridaceae; genus Adiantum; species Adiantum capillus-veneris. Next base: position 89,185,851 of record NC_140952.1, on the reverse strand, counting down.
AAGTTCGTTGGTAACTTCAGTCAGTTGGTCATCTCTGGCTTTGCAAGCATCTGTCAACTTCGTAAGAAGTTCACCTGACTCCTCCATTTCCTTTGGCTGTTTATCTCTTGCTAGCTGATGTTGTTCAACTTTAGCTTTCAATTCTTGCACTTATTTTTGTAGATCGGTGATGACGTTTAATCTGTCTTCTAACTCTCCTTGGAGAGTGTCAATCACCATCTCTAGTTCTTTAGCGTTTATGTTGCAGCTAAGTGTTGTTGTTTGTAGTCTTTTCGTCATATCTTGCATTTGCTTTGCATATTCGTTGACTTGCAAGATTGCCTCATCATTGGATTGCCAATCCTCATTTCTTGTGAGCTACCTAGATGTCTCCGCAGTCTCTTGTGACTCTCATGGTGGTGTTGTGGTGGCTGGTTGTCCTTGTCCTTGAGGTTGTGGTTGGCCTTCTTCTACTTTGTCATCTTGAGGCTTCGTGGATGCCTCGGCCCTTTCATGTTGTGTGGAGGTAGCAGGGGTTTCTTCTATTCCATGTTCCTTCATTTTCTTAAACTTTTTGGACTCTTCTGGTGCAGGACTCGCTGCCTTTTCTGGCTCTGGTTCTTGTGCTTTGGCTTGCTCCTGTATAGTGTCTGCTTTCTATTCAGGCTTCATTTCTTTTATGGGCTCAGCTTCTATGTTTCTATTTGCCGGTGACTGTGGTGGGCTTGGCATGGGGTGATCATGTTGTTTTGTAGCAGGTGAAGAAGTTCGAGGAGACATGTCACCTTGTTCTTGCTGGGCTTCTCCTTGTGCGGTTGCTTCTTTTGCCTGTTTTTGTTGCTCTGTCGTCTCTTTAGCTTTTCGTTCTACTTCTTGGGCTTCTTTCAGCTTCAATGCTTCTGCCTCCTGATACATTTTTTCCAATAACTCTATGGGGTCTTCGGCCTCTTTCCTAGCATGGTGCTTTGTTCGTGGTCCTTTCAGTTCAATGGGTACCCACGTTGTTGGGTCCTTGCCTTGAGCTTGGCAGCTGTGTTCATAGGAGTGCTTTTCTCTCTCAAATCTTGCATGCATCTGTTGTGGCTCCTCTTGATGTGATGCCACTGCTTTTATTTTCATTTCCTTGATTTGTGCTCTTCTTTCCTCATTGTCGGAACTTTCACTGCTATGTCGTTCTGGAGAGCTCTCGGCAGATTCGTCATCAGATTTTTATGTTCTCTTGGTAGATCTTGTGGCTCGAGGGAAAGGTTGTGCAGACACGATCCAAGTGTTTTGACCTGGGACAGGTGGCAAGTTGTCTGCCATGCCGATAGCATGATAGGCAATTCTTGTGAGAACCTTTGGTGCTCCCAGATATGTAATTTACCCTCTTTCTTTGTCCCTTTTAGTGTGGACATCACATACTGCGTGTGCTCGATTGGTTGCCTGGTTTTTGACTTGAGAATTTGTGTAAAAGTGGTCGCAACCGCATGATTTGGTGTTGTGTACCTTGGCAGTCTTTTGGCGAGGAAGTGGAAGTGTTGGTGGTATAATCTTGCAGGTTCCTCCACCTATTTTTGGATGAGATCGGCAAATGTCGTAGCAGCAGTTTCCTTGGTGAAGGTTCCTGCCGTCTTTCTATCTCTTTCTCTCATTGTCATTCCTTCTATTGGTAGTTTGAGAGCGTTTGTCACTATTTCTTTTGTAATCACTACTTCCTTGTTCCTTGCTGGTCAGAGATCTGAGATATCTTATCTTCTATGATTGTGGACAAGAGCTCATAAGCTTTTTGGAAATCCACTCAACATGGCTCTTGCTCGTAAAATTCTTGGAGCCTAAGCCTTCTGTTGGCTTCTTTTGTCTCGGGCTTTGCTACGACATCATATACTTCTTTTGGTAGAAGTTTGAGTTCTACTTGATGTCCTTCTTCGCTTTTGAATCTACCTGTGAACACTGTGGTGTTGTTCTCTTCAAGCTTCTCTTTCGACAGGTAGATTGCTTTGGCCATTTTGATTGAACTGGGGTTTAGTTGGTAGGGTGGTCGCTCTTGCAGCTTCTCCTTTTGCGTGACTCTTTTCTTGGCCTTCTCTGCAGCTTGCATGACTCCTGTTAAGTGAAAAGAGTGTCAAAGTTAGCAAATTTGGCAGATTCTTCTCTGAAATGTCCTTCAGTCTCTGAATTGCTGACAAATTGAGTCCAAATTGCTTCAAATCAATTTTTGAACATGCATAGGTGCATAAATACATGTAAAGGTCAAAATCTTGAAGTCAAAACAAAAAAATTACAACAAAAGTAAATAATCATGATTATTTACAGCTGAGTAATTTTTTCAACTTTTTGCAAACTTGGCATTATAGGCTTGAAGTATATACCAAATAGATACTTTGAGTGAAATATGGGCTCATTTGGGTGCACAAGGTAAAATGGTGCCAGATTTAGGCTTTAGGTCTCTGAAACAGTAGATATGAAGAAATTTTGAGATTTTGAGCTCCAAATTTGTTCAAACTTGGCTAGTAGGCTTTGGACATCATGTATTTTGGTCCCATGATGACAAAGTTGCAAATTCCCCTCATTTTGGCCAAAAAGTAAACAATCACGATTCTTAACTTTGTCATCAAAATGAACATTTTTTGGTACAACTTAGTTCTACGCATGGTATAGACCCGTGTATGTGATATGAGGTGATTTGGATTAAAAAATGTGGCTCATCACTCAAAATTTGTCTTGCAAGGACTTCTTTGCGTTTTTTGGCAATTTTCCAAGTTATAATTGATCATTCTAGCTCATACTTGAAATTTGGCGTGTGTACAAGTGATAGGAGAGGTGATGATACAAATTTCAAGCCAAAATATTGCAAAAGTAAATAATCGCGATTATTTACAATACTCAATATTTTCTTGCAAAACTTGAAAATTTTGACCTAAACACATTCTATACACCTAAAACGAGTCCTAAATTGAATTTGGTAAATTTTGGTCTTACCGGCATCACTTCATGCTTTATCGACTCTGAAATCATTGATTTTTGTGACTACATGGCCTGTAGTGTTGGTTAGTCACTTTTGAGGCTATGGACTTGTCCGCAACATAGTCGTGAAAGTAACTCATCCAATTTTGGCCCATTTGGAGTCAATTTGACCTTATATGTCGAATTTGACGCTTTGTAGCCATCGAGCCATTTTCTGCTTTTCGAGGGCTTGGCTGGATTGATTTTATGAAACCAATCATATACATTGTGTATAGACCTCGTATGTAAGATGTTTGTGGAGTCAGAATGCAATTCTGGCATCTGCCAAAAACCTAGCTTTTCTACTTGAGACCCCCTCAATCCTTGCCGAATGGTCAATTGTTGATATAGAAGTGTTCTATTTTGTTGGGGCATGCTACAGTTCAAATCTCATCCGATTTGGTTGAGCTAACAGGCCGCTATGGTCGATTTTTGGTCGTAGGTCTTTGTGCACTGCTCGGATTCTAGGGTTTTTTCCAAGGGTTTAGACTAGCTACCAGCCATACAAAATGGATCATTAATAAGTATAGAACTTACCCCTCATGTCTCGTGTGAGACAGCGTTGAAAACTGACGACTGTGGACTCCGGAAAGTGCGCACGAAGAAGTCGAAAGGCTCTCTCTCCAAAGATAACAAGTGGAAATGAGGTGATTTTAGCCTACCTTGGGTATCTAACTTCCCGAACCATTTTTTCCCAAATTCCCCTGTTAGTCCTACTAGATTATGAAATCTATGTTAGACTCAAAAATTTCCCCAATCGGATTCCTATAGCTCATTCTACAAGAATTTTGCAAAAGTAGGTATGGCCGCTTAATTTAGGTTTCACACTTCCATCTGCCGATTTGATTGAAATTTTTTTGTGCTTGTCCACCTTGTCTTTCTGATCACCATCGTGTCTTTAGTTTTCCATCTGAGTTCCTTTGCTATATTTACTAATTTTTTACCTCTTTATTGAAAAAATCAAAGAAGATAACAAAATGCGCTAGAAAAGCAAAGTGAAAATCCAATAATTAAGAAAATCCATTGAAAAACATAGCTTTATTATTTTTTGTTGGATTTCTCCATTTTAAGGTCTCAAAATCAAGAAAAATGATGAAAAATAACCAAAAGGACTATTTTTGTTGATTTTTTGATAGTATATACACTATTTACACTCATCGGGAAGATATTATCAGTTAATTTTCCCCTGTTGATGATTTATAAGGAGCATTATTAAGTAATTTTGCAAGAAATCACACGTTAACATCAGACTTTCTCCTCCCTCTTCAAACATTGCCCTTAGTTACTTAGTGCCCTTCCACCCCTCCTAGATGGCGTACTCTGGGACGACTGTGTGCATGGGATCAATAGTCGTGTCTTATGAATAGGCTGGGTTGTCTCTACCATGCTTTGAAGATCAATGCATTTCAAACCAATATGTTATGCAAGAGTTGGGCCTTGAGTAATTAACTCAAGGGTTTCTAATGTCGAGGCTTTCTGATGATGTCTTCCAAAGAGCAAATCTTGTAGCTTGTGTGCTCTTTGCTTGATTGTACCATCTAGGATGCTTTAGCAAGCTGATTTCCTGAGTTGTTGGTATCAATTATGGTTGTTGTCGAGCTTTTTCTCGCCATTGGTAGCTTGGTTTGCTTGGTGCAGAATATCGTGGTTGAGTCTTTTGAGACTTAACTCTCTATTGCTTGATTGGTTTTACAGTTCGCGGAGAAAATAAGTGCTCCTTTTTCTTCCAAATCCATTTCATGTTAGGTTCTTTGCATGGAGATGATTGTCTCTGTATTTTGAACCTTGAAACCTCCTTTGGTACTGTCGGTGATGTTTTGGGCACCCAGATTTCAATCGGCTTGTCCTTAAGTTGTGCTTTCAGTACCCATATTTATGTGACTTCATGCATGCTACTTGTAACATTTACTTGTCGAGAGGATGGAGAAGATTGATTGCTTTGTGGTTTGTTCTGCTGGTAAGATCCTTTCCATTCCTCCTTGCTTAGTGCAATTGGAACAATGAGTTGTCCGCCTTTAGGTGATACCTTGAGCTGATTCATATTCCAAGCTGGTACTGCCTTATATGTCCGCATCCAGGGAATTCCAAGAATCATCGTCTCATTCATGTGTTCATCTGGTAAGCATACAAGTTGATGAGAACATAAACATCCATGTACTATCACATTCAAGTCGACTACTCCCAATGTTGGTGTTGGGTTCTTGTTGCATCCTTTGATAGTCGCTATTCCTGCTGTCAATGACTGACTTGTTGCTTTCTTGTATGTGGAATAACTAACTGCATTCACTCTAGCTCCTGTGTTGACCAATGTATTTGTGATATGATTGTTGAGTTGTACTTTGATGCGAAGGTCCACTCCATCTAGCCATTCACCATCTGTCGATACGGTATCTTTTTGCAATTCCCATTGTCGGTCATTTATTTTCAGAGTGTTGATGGGAATCGGTATTTGTTGATTCTTGAGAGCAGCTTTCCTTTTGAGTACCCAAATCCAAGCTTCTTCTTGGGCTTCATCAATAACCTGCTATCGTTTTATCCTTCTTTGCTTGGCTACATGCATCCTTTCTAGCAATTCATTGGTTAGTGGCAAATTGTACTTCTTTAAACGACATCCACTAATCCAATTAGCCATTGGTTCACCATCTAGGGTGGAAAACTTAACTGCTCCACTTGGAGATACATCTTCAATGATAAACGGTCCATTTCTCTTTTTCTTAAACTTGGAAATGTGTTGCTTAAGGAAATAGATTAAAACTAAGTCTCCTTTTTTGAAGATTTTTGTAATTAGATGGGAATCAAAAAATTGTTTTTGTTTCTGCTTTTGTGCATAGATGTGAGCTACAACAGTTAGCTTTTGCTCATCTAGCTTTTCTAAATCTTCAAGTCTCTCTGACAATTCATGTCCAGTCCACTCAAGATCCTTAGCTACCCGTAGTGTAGGCAATAGAAATTATATTGGCAATATGGCATCAAGACCATAAACAAGGTTAAAGGGTGTAGCATTTACAGCTGTTTTGAATGAAACTCGATAAGCCCATAGAGCATCATGGAGATTCATTTCCCAGTCTATCCTTCCTGAACTAACCACTTTAGTCAATACCGAGCTGAGAATTTTGTTCGTATGCTCAGCTTGTCCGTTTGCTTGTGGGTGATAGGGAGCTGATTTGTTATGGATGACCATAAATTCATTAAGCAGATACTCGATTACTTGATTGAGGAAATGAGTTTCCCTATCTCACTGACAATTTCTATTGGAAGTTCATATCTTGTGAATACATACTCATATAAGAATGCGGCAGTGGTTCTGGCATCATTCTTTTGGGTTGGTTTAGCCTGGGCCCACTTGGTCAAATAGTCCGTAGCTACAATGATATATTGAGCTTGGGTTCTATAAGCAGGTGGCTGTATTGGCCCAACAAAATCTATACCCCATTTTGCGAAAGCTCTAGCCCCCATCATTGGTCTTAAGGGCATGCTATCTACTCTTATTGGCATTTTTGCTCGTTGACAAGCATCACATCTCCAAACATATTCTTTGGCATCTGCAAAAAGTTTTGGCCACCATATGCCTGCCATTAAGATTGCTCTTGTGGTGGTCTCACTAGAAAAATGACCTCCAGCTAATCCAGTATGTGTATGTTCTATAATTGGAATATATTCGTCTTCATTTGCACAAAGATGCAAATGTTGATCCTTACCTCTCCAATACAATTGTTTTCCAATAAGAGCATAGTCTCTTGCTTCAGTTTCAATTGCTCTTTGACGGTGTTTACTCATATCCTCAAGAAATGTTCGACTTGATAAGTAAGTAACTAGATAGTTACTCCACTTAGGAACAAGCAACATTTGGAACAAAGTTACATGAGGTATGGGTGTTTGTTTTTAATATTGAGGAAAATCCTTTACAAAGGAGCGAACATCACTCCTCATAGTTGGCCAAAATACTCCAAGTCTCAAGATTGGTCACATAGTTTGATCTTCCGCAAAGTGAAGTCCTACTATGGTAATATGTGCTTGACTTAGGTATTGGTTTTTCTCTTCAAGATAAATGATAAGAGCAATATTCCATCTCGGTTTCTTTTGTATAGCCTACCAGCTAGTAATTGATACATAGCCGATTGCTCAAGTAATCTGATTGTAATAGGAAGTGGTGTTTGTGAATCCACTTGAGCTATTGTCATCAATGATACCATGTTTTCCGACCATCGAGGTATCATTTCCACAGAGAACAAATAGGTATCTGGTAGATCATTGTCTACCCCTTTAGGTGATTCTCCTGAAACAATCCTTGAAAAATGATCTTCTCTTTGATGTGTAGTGCCCTTTTTTAGCACGACAATGAAATCAAATTCCAGAAGAATGATGAACCATCTCACTATTCTTCCTGTGTTGCATGGCTTGTTGACCAAGTACAATAAAGCTTGTTGGTCCACAAAGAACACAAATTTGTTGGCTAATAGGTAATGTCTATAATTCTTTTCTGTCTTGTTCAACTGTCGGCTAGCATAAGAAATAGGCAAATCAATTTTTCCGTCTCCTGGTTGAGCTAGTATACACCCTATGGCAAAATTGGAAGCATCTACATGTATGTAGAATACCCTATTCCAATCTGGTGCTTTCAATATTGGAGTTGAGGTGAGAGCTTGCTTAAGCTTCATGAAGGATTCTTCACATGCCTCGGTCCACTCAAAGTGTGTAATCAAGCTATACATGGGTTTTGCAATTATAGCGTACATGTAAGTGAATCATCTGTAATATCCACAATGCCCCATGAAAGCTTGAACCCCCTTGACTGTTGTTGGTCTAGGCAATTCAGCAATGACATGAATTTTATCCATATCAGTAGCTATGCCATTTTTAGACACTATATGTCCAAGAATTTTTCCTTGTCTACCCATGAATGTGTAGTTTTCATGATATAAGCAAATCCTATAAAGTCTACATTTCTTGAATACCTTTTTGAGGTGTTCAAAATGATCAGGCCGGATTGATGAATGTACGTATAGATCATCCATATATACTTCCAAGAATTTCCTTAGATTCTTTAAAAGCATGGCTCATCAATCTTTGAAAAGTGGCAGGAGCATTAGTTAGCCCAAAAGGCATAACCCGATAGGCAAAAATACCCCATTCCGTTGCAAAAGCAGTATTACGCTGATCTTTTGGGCCAACCAAAAGTTGATTGTATCTCAAAAAGCCATCTAAAAATCTATAAGCTTCTTTTCCTGCAACTCGTTCTAAAACATGCTCAGTGATTGGAAGAGGAAAGTTGTCTCTAATGGTAGCTGCATTCACTTTTTTGAGATTGGCACACACTCGTAATTTCCCATTTTTCTTGGGTACTACCACAATTGGAAACACCCAATCTGTGTGTTCAATTTCATAAATGAATTCGGCTTCCTTTAGTTTTTCAATCTCTTCTTTGATCTTTCTGGAAAATGTCTCATTATATGTGTATGGCCTTTGTCTACTTGGTTTCGCATCATCTCTCATAGGTATGGTATGTTGATAGATTTTTGGATCAACACCCTTGAGATCCTTATAAGACCAAGCAAAGATATCTCGGTATTCTTTCAGTAAGCTTAACAAAAGCTCCTCTTCTTCTTTTGTTAGGTCATTTGCAATGTAGGCAGGCCTAGGCTCTTGTCTTGGTTCAACCAAATCTATCTTTTTTGCGTTTCCAGGTCCTTCGTAGGACTTGTCTTGTTTTTGTAATTCCCTAACCGGTTGTTCGACTATGATTTTTTGATCTTGGAGAGTATATTTCTTGTAATGGGATGGAACACTAATTACATCTTTACTATCCTCTTCTATGGTTTCCATTTCGGTCATATATATCTCCTTTAGAGCTTTTTTCAACTCTTGATACTTCTTTTTTTGCTCAACTCGTGTCATGGTTGACTCCTTTTCTTGTGTTTTTTATTTTACTTGAGTATCCTTCCTCGTTTTTTTAGATATTTTTGACATTTTTGAGTTTTTTTTTTTTAAAGGATATCTACCAATGACTTTGTCCTTGACACAATCATGTACATCAAGAACTGTGTTCTAATAGAGACTGATGGCATAGGTTTAGCTTTTACATTTCTGGTGTCTCTTTTTCGTCTATACCATTCCTCTCTTCTCAATTTCTGGTTAGGAAAGTCAAAAAAAAATTCCTCCCCTCCTTTCATGAGTAGCTTAGCTCTCACATGTTCCTTTTCCGACCCCGAATCATCTGAGGTAGTTGAATGTTCTTCTAAATCATATGTTGCATCGTAGTAGAGATTTGAAAAGACTTGTTGAGCTTTCATCAGGTCCTTGGGTTCCTGAATTTCATCTTCAATGTGTGGAGGATTGAGATCATTTGTATGGAATTATGTCATAGCCGTCCTCATTGCAAAATTGAGTAGGCATAGACATATTCACACATACATCATAGTTGCTAAAATTTGAGTCCACTCAAATGGCTCCAACAAATGCTCTGGAAAGGGTTAAAGTACATAGGCTTCTTCTGTGCAATCCCTTTCTAAGATACATTCTTGTCATTTTAAGCTCCCGGTTTTTGAAGCTCCACAAATCCAAATAGGAGTGTCTTTGTGCAACCAAGATGGAAGCTTAGTTTCAGCCGAAGAGACTGAATCGAACTCTTGTATGGGTGTTTTTATGACATCTCTATAAGTGTGATCTTTTAGATTAACCCTTGTGATTGATCCCACTTGCTTCAAGTACAGATCATTGTTTCCCCAATCTTGGATGAGTTGTACCTGTCGCATGAAAGGTCTTCCCAATATAATTTTGTAATTGAGTTTCTTTCCAAAGTCTACTATGGCAAAAGTGTGTTGATATTCAATCCCACATGAATTAACTATCACTTTCTCAAGCAGTTCTAAGGGTCTTTCAGTGTATCCATCAGCCAATTGCAATTTCATTTGAGTTTGTCTAATGGTTGGTTGTCCCCATGATTCCCATATTGCTTTCGTGGCTATGGCTATGCCTGCTCCAATATCCTATGTCATTATATTTCACTGGAAGGGTTGTGTTTCCTTCTTCCCCTTCATAGTATTCTTGAACTTTGTTCACTGGAACAAATCGAATCTCTTTGTTGTCCATTTCGTATTTCAATTTTCCCAAATTCTTCGCGATTAGCCTCGTTATCCCCACCTTTTCTAGGGTTTTCTGTAGATCATTCCATAAATATGGTCTGAGTTTTAACAGTTTTCCCAAAGTAAGAGTGCATTGGATGGGTGTAGACATGATTGAATGAATGTTGTCTACTTCTAGGGTTTGTTCCGCTCTTTTTACTTGAGTGGTCTTACACACTATGGATTCATCTTCGTTATCTCCCAAGTAAGAGGGTAATGTTTTCCAGGTCAATGGTTTAGACATTCCTGAAGCTTCAGATCCGCAATCCCCATACAAGGACTGTACATCCATGTCCATATCAGGAGATAGATTGTCTAACCAAACTTCCTCCATAGGAGCTGACTTAAGAGTTAAGATCCCATCATTAATCTCTCTAACTTTTTCCCATAAGTGTCCTGGCTAGTCTTCTTCAACGAATGGAATTCCGTCTAAGGCATCTTCGTTGTCTGGCACTATAAGTTCTGGCTCTTTTGTTTCAAGGTGGGGTTCTAGTACCACTTTGGATTTTTCTTTAGTGTCTCTTACCACAAGCTCTTCACATTTTGCGTTACTCTCGAGCTTGGATTTTTGTTTTTCCAGCATCTCTTGCATAATCTTACCAAATGTTAATAAGCTCCAAGCTTAGCTGCTTCCATGTCTGGAGAAGGATAGTTTTTTCATTTGTTTTTCATGTTTTGGCATGCTTTAAGTCCTGCTTGGTAGGCTTCCAAGGCTGCATTAATAGGCTCAAAAATTTTGTCAACCAAAATTGATCCTCCAAATTTCACGGTTGAACCTTTGACTTCACTTCCAGTTTCTTTGAACTTTTTTTGGAATAGCTTTTTTGCTTTCTTCTTGATTTCAGCCTGTTGTTTTTGTTTTCTCATCTCATACCTTTTGCTTCTGCTTCTTTTGGTCTTTTGAGAGGAAATTTTTGTAATCTCCGAATCATCAGAGGAGTTACGTTTCTTTTTCTTAGCCTAAGCTCTAGTGATTACCTTGATTGGAACAATCGGTTCACTCTCAGATGAGCTACTAGGTATCACTTGGACTACGTTTACCACTGTTTTACCCTTGTTTAAAGGATTTTTAGGACAATCTTTCAGGAAGTGTCCTCCCTTTTTGCAACATTGTATGCAGTAAGCTTCAATTGGCTTGAGGTTTTTGTCAGGCTCTGGGCATTCATTTTTCCAATGATCATCTGCACCACAGTTATGACCGTTCCCCGTTCTTGGCTTAATCATGGGTCTTACCATAGGAGGTCTAACACCTTGATTAGCAACATAGTACATTGGTGCAAGCTCTGGTGGAGCATAAGTCATAGGTTCTTCCATTGGTGGTGGGTGTGAATTGTACCAATCTCGTTCTACCATTACTGTAGACGGACTAGGCTCAGCATAAGGTGTAACAGGCACTAGTGCTTGTTCATCTATGACTCCCTCTGGATGCATGTACTTTGCAGGAATTGCATTATGTCCTGGATATGGAGGTTGTTGGCCCAACACAGGTTGAGGTCTTTCCATACCCATCGGTGGTCTTTGAGTTGGGGCCATACTAGGCTGATATCTGTGCATGGGTTGTCCTTGCGGCCTCATAGGCATGTATTGAACATTCCCATCATACTTTGGTCGGAAATAGCACTCGTTGGTCTCATGGTTGGTCCATTTACCCTTGATTACACACCATTTTTGTGGCCTAATTGGTTGTCCCTATTGAGGTATCCCTTGTCCTGGTCCCCTCATAGGTGTTTTTTGTATATTATTTATCATGTCATTCATCCTTTTGAGCATGTCTTCTATGGCTAAAAGCGGTGTTGAAGCAGTTGTCCCCACTTGTGCTGGTTTGGTGGATGTTGTTTTCTCGCTTTGGTTATCCTTAGGGACATCCTCTGCATTATTGAAAATATCACAATTGTCTCCTAAGTCAATAGCATCAAACACACACTCTTCTAGGGTTGTATGCTTCTTGTTGTACAGTACAACATGAATTTCTTTGTTTAGCAGTCCCTCTAGAAACAATGATACCAGCTGTTCTTCTGTAGGTATCTCTAGCTCTAGGCATCTTGCAATGTATTGCTTCATTCGAGTTACACAATCCCTAACAGACTCGCCTTGTTTCTATTTAAAGCTGTAGATTTGAGCTACTATATTGTGTTTGATCCCCGTTTTGGAACAAGCAGCTACAAATCCTTGAGCTAATGTATTCAAGTCCATGATTGACCTTGGTGGAATGTTTTGAAACCATCTCAACTCTTTTCCTTCAAATGTCATTCCAAACCCCTCAAATTTAGTATGGAAATCGAATATGCGTTCTGCTCTTAGCACTTGCTTAAAGCTTGCTAAGTGGTCGTATGGATACCCTGATCCACTGTATTTTCTGACCCATTTCTAAAAATCAGTTGGTTTGACACATCTATTTGGTTCAACTCCCGATCTCTTGGTAGTTGGTCATGTTCCTAGTCCTTCAAACTAGTCTATTGAAAATAGTGACTCATGTAGCCCTGGACTGGCTTTAGTGTCACTCGGTTTTCTTCGTGATGAGGTGGTTTCTGGTTTCTTAACATTACTCTCAGAAGATCTCTTACGGTTTTCTTCTCTTGGAATGGTTTCTGGTCCTTGGTTCAACATCCAATCACTTATGGAATACCCCTGGTATTAGGTTTGTTCTACCTCCTCAGGAGTCATCATAACAAAATTGTTGTTAGAACAATCCCTAAACAGGTAGGTTGGTAGGTCTGTAGAACCATTATCTTTGATATTGAAGATATAGATGATCTTCATGGGCGTTAGTTGTCTTGATTTTTCATGCAAAGTCCACAAAAGATCCTTGACATTTCTATCCTCCCAACAATAGACTCCGATCCTAGGATTGTCCGTACTAAACCGTTTCAAAGGCTCCAAATCAACTTGATCATATCCCTTGAATTCTAAAGTTGGTGGTCCTTCTTTTGCTGACATATCTGGGGATATGGTGTTTACTTCTATTCTCCAATTGACGTTGGATAGGGGGAAAGGGGAACACACCCGAAACACAAGTAGTATGCCTCTCTACGGCTCAGGGTAAACACAACACCCCAATCCACTGGGATTCACCTTCAAAATCCTCTTTCCTGCTAGCAGACCACCACCTACACACCTCTCAAGTCGATCACACTATATCAAATCACGATCAAACACATAATACGCACCGCATGACACATTTTGCAGCTTCCCATGCACACCCAAAGCCTCTTTCTCTCTCTTTGCCACAAGACACCGCCGGTTTGACGGGGGCACATTTGCCTACGCACACATCCAACACCGCGGACACAAGCACAAGAGCAATAGAACAGAGGGGGGAAAAGGGGAAAACATGCCAATAAGCGGACAATGACTTCTTTTATTGTATTCCAGATAGCCAGTACAAGTAACCCGATCGGCACGACCTCGACGAGCACAAAGAAACGGACTTCAACAAACCTCATTGATGCCATCACTATGGTGCAGTCTCCCTCCTCTCGCCTTTGTTGTGGCTACACACTTGCACAAGCTCCATCGAGCTTCCATCTTTCGAGCCAAGGAAAAAAAAAAGCTCTTCGAACTTGCCCCTTCCTATACTGCAGAAGCCAAAGGTGAAGCCGTCGAATCCTTTTCTTCTTTTGCCTTCACCTCCTTGCTCAAAAAAAAAACCCTTCTCCCTTCTCTTCCCCCCCCCCCCCCCCCCCCCCCCTCCTTCTCCTTCGTTTCTTCTCTTTCCCTTCTTTTCCTTTACTTCCCTCCTCCTTTCCCTTCTTTCTTTTTCTTCCCTTCCCTCCTGGATGACAACAGTGTGCGCCTCCTTTTGACCTCCCTTTCTTTCTTTCTAAAAACATCTTCCCCCTTTAAGAAAAAAATCTCCCTTTCCTCTTTTGCACTCCCTGCCGTCGTTGCTCCCTTGGAGTCTTTAATCTTTTTTAAAAAAACATTTAGGAGAAGGTCCCATGCTCTTATGCGAGAATGCACCCGTCCGAGTCGTATTGCTACATTATCATCTTCTTCACACAGGGAGTGTGGCACCCGGTGATTAGAGCACCGAGCTGCAAGGTCTAGGCAAAAGCCATCGTTGTCGATCTTGATCCATGCTTGTCTTTTCGCATCCCAATTTTCCTAGGCCCTCAATTCCAAGCCGCTAAAATGGGCAAAAGAATCTAATGCCTTACTTCCGAGTCGTTGATCCAAACTTTGTCAAGGCATAACTTGCCACCTGAAAAATTTTATCGACAATCGATCCTTTCCTACCCACTCCACATGGTATGCACTACCCCTGCGAATTCTGGCAAGGCCCCAAAACGTCCAAATGGCATGCTTACCAATACCACTAGGTGGGCATACAACTGGCCCTCGACAAATTTTCAAATGGCAATGACTTGTAGTTTAGAGCACCGAGTGGCGATCCGAGAAGACTGGCATGCTCCACAACTTGAGCCTTCGAATCCTATTTGCTGACGCTAACCTTGGCTATCTGTCCCCATCTGCCCTACCCGTTGGGGATCTGTAAGGCTTCTAAATTAGAACTTCAATATCTTTCACCCCGGGGCTCCGTTTGATGAGCCGTCTGGACCGGCTTCTAGAGCACCTCGAACACTTCATTCTTGAATACCGATTTGGCACTTCAATCACCTTTACCTGCTATCCCATCTGGACCATTCTTGAGTCTTTTTGGCCTAGAAAACCGCTTTAGACATACATTCCCGCTGCCAATGGTCTGTCGAGGACTTTTCCACCTGCTTTAGCTCGCCACCGTGCACCTGTTGGGCATCCATAGCACTGCTTGTCACCATTCCTGGCACGGACCAACTTTGGCTGCACCATCATTGTCCACCCCCTAGTTGAACATTCATGTTCAACCAAAAGCATATTTAGAAAACTTGAAACCTGCAACACTTCACTGGCACTCAAACATATTGAAAAAGGTACAACCATATGTACAGTATGTGCAATATGTACAACACTGCATACCCGTCATTTCTAAGTCTTCTCAGGTGGGTTGCCCAATTCCCCTGGCTACAATCTGGTCTACATCAGGCACCAGACCTCTATCAAAGTATTGCTTGAGCTGTACACCGTTTACCCTGTGCCTGAGAAGCTTACCATTAACTCTCACCAACTGATAGGTCCCATTTGGAAACGCCTTTTGCACTTTGTATGGACTCGTCCATTTCTTCTTGAGCTTCTTCTGGAAGGTGAAGTCCAAGTAGCTCTCGTATTTCATTACCAAGTCTCCTTCCTCTATCTTCTTGTCTGGCAAACTCTTATTGACTTTTGCGACTCGTCTTTCCTTCTGCTTCATGTAGTAGTCTGTTGTTGCTTCTCTATCCATCTGGAATGCCTCAAGGCTAACAATCCTATCCTGTAAGACAGCTTGTGGAGTGGCATTGATGCACCACATACCTTTCAAAGCACCCAGCTGCATGCATTGGCAGCACTGCCTCCTTACCATAAACCAACTCAAATGGTGTAAAGTTGATCGCCACTTTGTAGGATGTCCTATAGGCCCATAGACACTTCTCTAGATTGATCTCCCATTCTGTCTCTTGCTTATACACATACTTTGTCAACATCTTGATGATTTGTCCATTGGCACTCTCCACAAGACCATTGCATTGGGGATGATAAGGCGAGGAAAATCGATGCTGAATCTTTAATTTTTCCACTAATGCCTGCATAAGCTTGCTCCTGAATCCTTGGCCTCTATCAAAAATGTGTACCCACGGCACTCCAAAACGGCAACAAATGTTATCAAAAACAAAGTGGGCTACAATCTGTGCATTGACCTCCTTCATAGCTTTGGCCTCGACCCACCTAGTAAGGTAGTCAATCGCCACTACAATGTATTTTTCCCCACTTGCCGACTTCGGGAGTGGACCAATGGCGTCCAAGCCCCACTTCTCAAAAGCATCTTGGGCAATGATAGCTCCCTGCAATTCTACTATCAACCTCCTCTCACCCATAGTCTGACATTCATAGCAGGTTTTGCACCAGTAGTGTACATCACGTACTATCTACGACCACCAAAAGCCTGCTCTCAAGATTCGAAACAAACCCTGGTCTTTACCCTGATGCCCACTTTCCTCATGACATTGCTGCAGCACCATACCGATTTCTTCCTTATAAAGTACCCTTTGCAACACTTCATCACGTCCATAGGTCATAAGATCCTCCCCTATCAGTGTAAACTTGCGAGATTTTTGTACTATCCTCCGCTTTTGTAGCTTTGACAATCTTTCAAAGCACTAACCGGTATTCAAAAAGTCTTCAATCTCTTTCAAGGTCTCACAACTAGCATAAGTGGCTGGGGCCACATATATATTTGCAACCTGCACTTGTACTTTGCTACTTGCAAGCTGATCTGCTTCTTGGTTCTGCTCTCTTCTAACATTCTTGAACTGAACCTCCTCAAAAAACTTCAGTAACTTCTTGATGGCAAAAAGCCAATGCTTTAATGAGTCTCGTTTCACATGTCATTGGCCCAACAACTGCTTGATGACTAAGAGTGCATCACCTTTCACCACCAACCTCGAGATACCAAACTTGACACACTTTTTCAAACCTAAATGGAGGGTGAGATACCTTGCCTCATTATTGGTATGAACATCCTCCAAGTCATAGGCTTTTAAAAAGATCACCCTGTTGCGTGGATCTCATATCACCACACCTCTACCTGCTTTCTGTATTACCCTCCTATATGCTCCATCAAACAACATGATAAAAGCTTCCGCTAAATCAGGATCCTCCTTGGTTTCATCTCACACCACCCTAGGATAGATTGGCAAATCAGCCACCTTGCTGAACAAAATATCTGCGAGGTGAGATCGACTTGTATGGTCAACTTTGAATTCAAACTCAACCTCTTACAGCTCTATTACCCACTTCATGATCCGCTTGCCTGGCTTCAAGTGCAACACTACCTCCGGCAATAAATTATTGGCTGTTAGCACAAAAAACCCTCGCACGATGAGATACACCTTGAACTTCTTGCAGGCAAAAACTAAGGCCATTACCCCACTGTTCAGCTTCGATGTAGGTTTCCTCCCCATGACTTATCACCCTGCTTGCAAAATAAATAGGTTTATTGCTTCTTCCCACCTTTTGCAATAGTATTGCCCCAATGGCTACAGTGCCTACCGTCATGGCAACATAAAAATCGTCTTCATGATTGGGAGGACACACCGTAGGTAGTTGACACAAGATTTCTTTCACCCTGTCAAAAGTTACTTAAGCCTCTTCATCCCATTTAAAACCGTGCACCAGCTGCACCGTCTTTTGAAGGGGGTATACATTCTGCGACAACATCCAAAAAAACCTTAACAAATACTTCAGCCTGTGCACAAACGACGCCAAAGCCTATGCACTAGGAGGAGGCTCCATCAAGACTAGAGCCTTGACCTTTTCTGGATCCGCTTCAATCCCATTTTGTGACACCACATGGCCCAACAATGATGCTTGAGGCTGTGCTAATCTGCACTTCTTAGGGTTCAACTGGCCTCCCTCCTCATCCAGTCTTTGAAAACACGGTCATAGCTTTGACAAATGATCTGCCCTTGAGCTATAACATCCAATGTCATCCATGAAAACTCTAATGAATCTACCCAAGTAGAGACCAAACACCCCATTCATCCATCCAGTCTTGGAAGGTGGCATAGGCATTCACCAAACCAAACGGCATCCTTGCGATAGGCAAAGCAACCCCATGGAGATATAAATGTCATCTTCAATTGGTCTTCAAGAGCAATCCCTATTTGAAAGTAACATGAAAACCCATCCATAATGGAATACCTCTCATGGCCAGCCACCTGATTCAAAATCTCATCCTGAAACGGCAATGGGTAGTGATTCCTCTTAGTCACAGCATTCAATGGCTTATAATCGACACACACCTGCCATCTCCCATTCTTTTTAGGAGTGATAACCACCAGGAAAACCCACTCTGATTCCTTTATGGGGTATATAATACTTGTATCCAGTAATTGATCGATCTCCTACCAAAGGGCTTCCTTTTGAATTTCACCCAATCTCCTTAGCTTCTGTGCCTTAAGTTTGTATCCTTCCTTGAGGGCTATTTTGTCCTCAACACCCTTGGCTCCTCGCAAATCTTTATACCCCTTTGCAAATAAGTTTGAAAAAGATGCACACAACTAGACATAGCTTTCTTTCTCCTTCTTGGTCAAGTCTCCACTTAGCATATTGACCACCTCTTCAATACCCATGGCATGCACCTATGATTGCACCTCCTCTTTTGCATAAGCTTCTTCCACAGTGACCCCAAACAAGTCACATCAATCTTGAGCATATCATCCTCGCTTTCTTCTTCCTTTGTATCTATATGGCCCTCATCATTAGCCGTTTCAGTCTCGTACTCATAGCTGGTGGTGTCCCCTTCGTCTCTCATCGCCATAGGATGGAAATGGCTTTCCTTGGTCTTCAGATCCCGCACCACTTGTCTTCCTTTCTCTTTATCAGGTAAGGTAAATAATCTGCTTTCCCAATTCAGTTTGGCACCTATTGCCAATAGCCACGGCCTACCCAAGATGATAGGATATGCATTATCCCCAGCTTTCATCACAAAGAAGTCGATCAGGCACTCTATGCCCATCACTTTCACTCTTACATCCTGGGCCATGCCCAAACACCTAGCTTTAGCATTGTTAGCCATCCTCAGGCACACATTCGACTTGGCTACCGCCTTGACCCCTGTTTCCCTCATCGCAGCTTCCATCATGATGCAAATATGTGCTCCACCATCTATATAGGCTTGAACTTGCATCCTTTTCTCGATGACAGCATCCACCAAAGGAAGAACATTCGTGGGGCTACCTACCCTGAGTGCCATATTTTGCACCGCATGCACATTGCCCTTACCCCTTGGCAGCCTAGTGCTAATGCTAGTTGACCATTGTCACCTCAACGTTGGGTTCAATGCCAACAACTATCCAAAAGTAATAGTAGCTCTTTGACTTTGGAGATCACTCACCAAGTCATACTCTGGATGGCTACGCCCAAGCTGGAAATCTCTTTGTTTAATCCTGCGACGCCTTCGTTTTTTGCTAGTTTAAGATTTTGTTTCCCCTCATATACCTTCTCCTTGCCTTTACGAGCTCTAGTCTCCCGCTCAGTTTCTGTGTCCCTTTCAACTCTAGCTCTTTTGTTGGCCAGCACTTCGACATCCTGTTTATCCACCCCAATGACGTCCAACCTAGGGACTTCACCGCCATCCGTTTGGGCTTGCTGCACTGGATTCTCAATTATCTGCTCCCTCGGCCATTAAATTGTGCTTGGCCTCTCCCTCTACCAAAGTAGATACCACCTCTTTCCCTCACCGGATGGGGACAGTCAAGTGCATAATGCCCATCTTCACCGCAATTATAGCACCTTCCAGGTACAGGCCTTGCCCTACCCCTTGCTCCTCTCGGTTGTCCCCTCTCCATTACACTCAATCGCAGCTCTTGCATCTACTCCAATAGATCTTGAACCATACATATCCACTACTGTGGAATAGCAGTCGTAACCCTATTCCCTTGATTTTCCTCTTGAGTTGACTCTCGAGGGCTTTGTGGTTGAACAGGTGCCATTGCTTCATAACCTGCTATGCCCTGCTCTATCTTTTTTAAAATTTTTCTACTTTTTGACCTTGCAATCACGATTGCCCCATTGTAGTTCTCTGGGCTTTCAAAGTCCACTTTCTCTCTCACCTTTAGATGTAAGCATGCCATAAACTTATCCAATTTGAAGTACTCACCATTAGCCTAGTTGCATAACTGCTGCTAACTCTGCCCAACATGCTTCAAAACGATCTAAAAACAAGTTGAATTCCTCACCTACATCCTAGTTTAGAGCGTTTAGCCTCGCATCGATCTCAACTGGAAAAGCTCTTTATGAAAATCATGCAAAAACCTTGCCTGTAGAGCCGGCCATGCCTATCTCGGCTCAATCTCCAAAGCTTCGAACCACAGTTTGGCCTTTCCGTGCATCACCAAAGGGAAGGTTTGCATCTTGCTATCCTCATTAGGCATTCGCAAAGACAACGTGTACAATTCAAAATTTGCAAGCCATTTGCCTAGATTCTCTTCAGCTGTAAAAATTGGACCATAGCTTGGGGACGCCATCCTTACTGATACGGAAACCTTTATTTTTTAACTTCACCGATCGGAGCAATCAGTGTGCTCCTCAATGGGGGCACCAGAAGATGGATAGGGGGAAAGGGGAACACACCCAAAACACAAGTAGTCTACCTCTCTACAGCTCAGGGTAAACACAACACCCCAATCCACTGGGATTCACCTTCAAAATCCTCTTTCCTGCTAGCAGACAACCGATTGCACACCTCTCAAGTCGATCACACTATATCAGATCACGATCGAACACATACGCGTAGCTTCCCACGCACACCCAAAGCCTCTTTCTCTCTCTTTGCCACAAGACACCGTTGGTGTGATGGGGGCACATTTTCCTACACACACATCCGACACCGCGGACACAAGCACAAGAGCAATAGAACAGAGAAGGGAAAAGAAGAAAACATGCCAATAAGCGGACAATGACTTCTTTTATTGTATTCCAGATAGCCAAGTACAAGTGACCCGGTCGGCACAACCTCGACGAGCACCAAAAGAAACGGTCGGCACAAAGAAACGGACTTCAACAACCCTCACTGATGCCATCGCTATGGTGCAATCTCTCTCCTCTCTCCTTTACACTTGTACAAGCTCCATCGAGCTTCCATCTTTCGAGCCAAGAAAAAAAAAAACTCTTCGAACTTGCCCCTTCTTGGACTGTAGAAGCTGAAGCCGAAGCCACCAAATCCTTTTCTTCTTTTGCCTTCACCTCCTTGCTCAAAAAAAAAGCCTTCTCCCTTTTCTTTTTTTTTCCCCCTCCTTCTCCTTCGTTTCTTCTCTTTCCCTTCTTTTCCTTTACTTCCCTCCTCCTTTCCTTTACTTTCTTTTTCTTCCCTTCCCTCCTTGATGAAAACAGTGCTCACCTCCTTTTGACCTCCCTTTCTTTCTTTCTAAAAAACCCTTCCCCACTTTTAGAAAAAAATCTCGCTTTCCTCTTTTGCACTCCAAGGGCAACGACGGCGCCATCGTTGCTCCCTTGGAGTTTTTAATCTTTTTTAAAAAAATCTTTAGGAGAAGGTCCCATGCTCTTTTGCGAGAATGCACCCGTGCGGGTCGTATTGCTACATTATCATCTTCTTCACACAGGCAATGTGGCACCCGGTGATTAGAGCACTGAGCCGCAAGGTCAGGGAAAAATCCATCGTTGTTGACCTTGATCCGTGCTTGTCTTTCCGCATCCCAATTTTCCTAGGCCATCAATTCCAAGCCGTTAAAATGGGCAAAAGCATTTGATGCCTTACTCATCGTTGACCCAAACTTCGTCCTGGCATCACTTGCCACCTAGATTTTTGATGGACAATCGATCCTTTCCTACCCACTCCACATGGTATGCACTACCCCTACGAACTCTGGCAAGGCCCCAAAACGTCCAAATGGAATGCTTACCAATACCACTAGGTGGGCATACAACTGGCCCCCGACAAATTTTCAAATGGCCATAACTTGCAGTTTAGAGCGTCAAGTGGCGATCCGAGAAGACTAGCATGCTCCACAACTTGAGCCTTCCAATCCTATTTGTTGACACTAACCTTGGCCATTTGTCCCCATCTCCCCTACCCATCGGGGATCTGCAAGGCTTCTAAATTAGAACTTTAATATCCTTCACCTCGGGACTCCATTTGACGAGCCGTCTGGACCCACTTCTAGAGCACCTTGAACACTTCATTCTAGAATGCCAATTTGGCACTTTTAGCACCTTTACTTGCTATCTCATCTGGACTATTCTTGAGTCTTTTGGGCCTAAAAAACCGCTTTAGACATACATTCCCGCTGCCACTGGTCTGCCGAGGACTTTCCCACCTGCTTTAGCTCGTCGCCATGCACCTGTTGGCATACATAGCACTGCTTGTCACCCTTCCTAGCACCGACCAACTTTGGCTGCACCAACGTCAGGGTTTTCTACTTGTAAATACTGAGTTTCGTTTCTATCCATGTGTATTTTTCCTTGTTTGTTTGTCTTGATCTCTTCTTTGAACTCAATACCATGGTCATCAATGTGAATAGCATACTCTTCGTTAGGATCCAGGTAAACCTGAGCTCCATGGCGATTAGTCTTATAAAATGAGAGTATATGCTTATAGCGCACTGTCGTTCCGGTTTCTGAGTGAGTCGAGTAAGAAGACATTTCAGATGTTGAATCTGAAAAAGTGTTTGAGACTTCTTCAAGGATAGTGTGCAAGGAATTGCCTTGATTTACGCTTTCTTTGGTGGATACTCTACTGGAGGTTTCTCCAAATATGCCTTGATTTCATAGTACCCGACCAGATCTAAGGTTCATATAAACTTGTGAAGCCCTGGATAGAGTACTTACATTTGGATTGACTCGTTGTCAATTTCTTCCACGTGACTTGATTGCGATTTCTGTCAAGTTGTCGATTCCTAGTCTGCAACCTCATTCATGTATCAATTTTGATCAAGTTAGCTATTCTTTCACAAAGACTATGTAATTTTTGCTAACTATTGTGATTGGTCTGTGTGTCACTTCTACTCGAGCTATGGGAGTCAGCAATTGACTTTCAGATTCGACTTTGGTAAAAAATCAAAGGATTAATTTGCAACCTAAAAACTGAGTGAACATGTACCAATTTGGATCCGATTGAACCCAAAATTGCCCGATGGCTTTGTATTATGTTAGTCTAACACTATTCAAGTTCAAAAGTCAAAGTCGGTGTCTGTGTGTAGCAGTAGTAAATAATCGTGATTATTTACTTTTCTCAGTTTTTTGTACTTTTTAGCTTGATTTGCTAAGTATACAACCTGTTAAGGTCCCTGAACAAGTGTCACTAAATTTGAACAAAATTTGTTCAAGTTTATCAACTATTTCATGTCCGCAGACTCGGTTTTCAAGAATCTGGCTCAAGTCTCACTTTTGTGATCCAAATTTCACCAAAATTGATTTGTGTGGTCTACTTGAGGTGCCTGACCTTGTGGTATACTCAAATATGCAAGATTGTCAATTTTTGAAGCAGATGTAAATAATCACAATTATTTACTCTAGCTAATTTTTTGTCCCAATCTTGACACAGATTTGTTAAGCACTTCAACTTAAGGTCTCTAGCCAAGTTTCATCAAGTTTGGACAATTTTTTGTCAAATGGTCATCAATTTTGTGTCCACAGACTGACTTTGCAAGTTTGGTCACAATTTTCAATCCATTGATCCAAATCTTATAAAATTTGTTTGTGGGCTTACTACAACATGTAAAAACTAGTGATATGCTAACTTGGTCAAAAAAGTTGAAAATGGGGCAGATGTAAATAATCGTGATTATTTACAACTAGCAACTTTTTGCATCCTTTTGGTCAAGTGATCATGACACATGTCTATCACTTCAATATAAGCCTATGAACCAAATTTCATTGAGTTTGGACAATTTTTTCCCAATTTACACTCAAGTTCCAAAAAGCCAGTACAAACTTTAGTTTTTACCCAATTTTTTGTCAGTTTGGTGATCCAAATCCTATGTGCCTTTACAAAAGTTGTTTGTACACATGCAAGGAGTCATTGGTATCAACCTTGGTCAAATTTGAGCTGAAAGTAAATTATCACGATTATTTACTTTATGCCCAAAATGAACACTTTTTTGCATTTTTTCAATGGACAGTCTTTTCATGAGTTATTTTAAGCCTATGAATCAAGTCAAAACTTAATTTGCCTAAAATGTCAAGAAAAAGTAGATAATCTGAGTTTCTGCAAACTCTTGAAATTTTTACCTCAATGTGTCCTTGAGCTTACCCACTGGTTCAGACAACTTTTAAGCATACTCCCCGATCAGATTGAGTGGTTTGGAGTCTTCTCATGCTATTTCTAGCCGTAGACCTGAAATTTTGCAACTTCAAATAACAAATCACGGTGATTCTTTCGGAGAGAGCAATATTCTGAAATCCACCTCGGATCCTACTTACCCTACTCCTAGGTTCTCATGCAATGGGGTTGTGGAAAGTGTCCACAAACACTCATTTTCTTGTTTTTTATGGTTTTTTGAGCATTGATCTTAAGAGTTGTCTCGTCTATCAATCATCCTTAAAATCCTAATCCAGTTCTACAATCCTAAAGGCACTCGACAAGTACAACTTACCTCCAAGCTACCTCTACACAGTAAAAGACAACAATCTTAAGCTATGCGGTTTCTAAAAAGAAAGTTTCTACTCTAGGAGATCCTAGAGGAAGTTAAAGGATAAATTCACTAGACGCTCGTGTTTTTCCCTAGTTTAGGTCTCTTCGATCCCTAGCAACGGTGCCAAATGTGGGACGGGTGTCTAACCTCACTCCTATCTTATTGCAGATTTAGTGAGAACCAGGATTAAATTGTCAATCCATGGGATGAAGCTGGCTCGACTAGTGCATAGAGACTACAAGACTTTGTCAATCTCTTGAAAAACAACTAACAACTCGCATCTAACTCAAGCTACACTCAAGTGACTGAAATCACCAAAAGCCAATCGCTCAGCGGCAAACAAATCACATATGTTATAGCATCAAATGGCATCGAAATGTAACGAAACTTCTAGGACATCTTTATAAGACCTAAGCACACATGCTTATGGTCTCAAATCCACTTTAGGTCAAGTGAAAAAATCACAATTATTAACAGTAGTGGATTTTTGACCTAGTCGTTTTCGACCCAGAATACACCTAAATGCTTAGCAATGATGCCCCAATATCCCACCTATGCTTAGTTTTTTATTTTAAAGTGTAAATTCCTACTTATGATGAAATTAGGCCATGGGTCGGCGATGCCAAAAGCTACGAAATGCTATGAAATGCATATGTCAATGCGTAGAGCTCTTACTTGCGGTTGCAATGCAACAAACGCTACTGCAATGTGACAACCGGAAAGAGAGTAGGAAGCGCGAGTATGAGAGAAGTGAGCACCGTTAGCTCACGCTGTGTATTTCATTATCCAAAACTTACAAATAACTTACAAAATTTGACTTTTATACCTTAGGCAAGGTTTTTGGTGGTCAAAACTAATAATCTGGGAGCTCTAACTAAAGATGGGTAATGACAAGTTGATACAATCTGGAAGCTTGTAGCCCTGGCTCATCAATTACAAGGTTTATCCAAAAAATAAGAGTTACAATATTCCCGATTTATCAAAATAATAAGTGTTTTCACAATGAGAGCTCTGAAAAATGGTATCCGAGTTAGCTTCCCCAAGAGTGTCCATGTCGATATCTTGTCCCCTGCTTTCATGGAAGACCCTGCAAAGCAATCACCCCCCGAAGTTCTACTACCCGATGGTAGGATTCTTGAGGAGGTGCAAGAAGTTGAGCGCTATATGCAAGCGGCTAGGGAGAGGAAAATGGAGAGATTCCTAGAACAATGCCGAGCCATGAAGGGAAAGACCCCTGGGACAACAGGCATAGCAATCGAGTAATCAAGTGCTCCTGAGTTAGTAGGCAATGTGGGTCAAACAGTGGGGAACAACAATGCTTCCACCTCAAGGGAAACCTCTCTCAATGAAAATTGGGAATATGACCTACAAACTGAAACCTTAACTTGTACACGGGTTACACATACCATATAGGTTGGTTTGAAGTTGTACAATCTACTTCTAGTGCCACAAGTCTAGAGGAGCGGCAACAGATGATCTGCAATGTCATCCATAGTATCATCCAATCGGAGAGGCAAAACCGAGGGATTAACATTCCTTCAACGGGCCTTATGAGATTCTTGGATACGGGCAAGGCCAAACAACCGACACTATCACAAATGGAAACTCCTTCAGTGAGTCTAATGGACCATTCTTATATTGTGTCGCCTGGAGTTTTAGTACAGTCTAAATCCACAAGTAGTAGTTTTACTTTTCCAAATCTAGTTCATCTGTCTCTCGGAGACACTACAGCTACGATACCTACTCCGATGATGAGTACAAAAATTACACGTTGGACCTTGTTTGTTAACACTGCACCGCTACCTAGTAGCACAGTGTTCCCAATAATACCTACAGGTGTGCATCAAGCCTATGTACCTGTCGCACCTCATGCCCATGTAGCTCCCACACCCCCAATTATGCCAAGGGCTTACACTCCACAATGGCATTATTCGAGCTCTTCTTCAAGTGGGGCCATACCATTTAGCAATAACATGTCGTATCCGGCACCGGCTATGCCTAGGGCCACACCTATGAACTTTGGACCACCACGTTATACACCACCATATGAGGTATGGGACCCGAGGGCCGCGCGTATGCCAAGGCCAAGGGCAACTCCCATCCCACATGTAGTTCTAGGAGCGCCTGCACCTACGGCCACTATACCTGCTTATTTAGGAGATTTGGCAGCATTTGGCTCAAACCATCGGTCGATCTATTGCTGAGAATATGTGTAACACGCCTGATGGAGAGCCTAGAAGTAAGGCCGTTCAAATAGCCAAGCTCACACAAAAATTTAGTGGAGACGGGGATGTGAGAAATCATATCAAAGTGTTTGAACAAATATTCGATTCTCTAGGAAAACAGAATGACATGCATAAGAGTAATGCTTTAAGCCTAACCTTAAGTGCAAAGGCTGGGGACTGGTATAGAACCCTAAGGGTGGAAGAAAAAATGATTTACCCTAATCTTAGGAGACTGTTCTTGAAAGAATATATACTAGAGGGAGTGCTTTGAGGTGTAGCCTCTCAGCTCCAGAAAGCCCAACGAGAGGAAGGAGAGTAGGTGAGAGACTTTATTAGTCGCTTGAAGCATTTGAATTCACGTTGTAATCCAAATGAGCGCTTCAATAATAATCAATTTCTTGATAGATTCAATGATTCCAATTGGAGGATAATTTAATGATTCAAGGAGAAAGAGTGTCTGTTGAGCCTAAATCTACTAGCTCACAAGCATTGGGGCATCAGCCAATGACCCTAAAGCCTATTGCTAAGGAGCCAAAGATATATGAGATGACTTTAGTAGACCTCACCAAGGCCATTCAAGAGAGTCTTAGAGACAATCATGCTCCACAAAACAACCATATGTATCCAAGAATGGTGCTTAATTTGCTATGGTCCGCATAGTACCAGTGAATGCCCTACTTTTAGAGTAAAATTTAATGGGAATTGCAATGCCTACGGGAGGTATGGTCATCAAGCTAAGGATTGCATAGTATTTAAGCGCGCGATGGCCAATAGACCAACCTTAGCATGGACAGACACACCTCGAGTGCCTGCATTGATGTCGGCCCCACCTCTTGAACAAACGTCACAACACATGGTCCCTAGGGCCCAAAATGTTGTTCAAACAACACCCTTACCACCTCCAGTGCTAGGACCGCACCCACCACATTCAAGAATCACTTCTGTGAATCATGGGTTGTGAGTCATCTATTGCTTGTTTGGAAGGCTGTGAGGAAGATATAGACCCTAATATTGCATATGGGATGCGCTTGAAGAAATTCCACAATACTACATGGAGGACTATTGGGGACAAGTCAAAGATGTCTATCAAGTAGCTGCTCTTGCTGCAAGAGGCAAAAATATCAATTACACTACCAAGAGACCACCTCTTGAATGCTATGAGTGTGGAGGTCCACATTGTGTGTCTGAGTGTCCTAATAGGCTACAAAAGAACGCCACACTAATGCAAACCAATCAAGCGAGCATGTCTACAATGCCGATACTCATGTGTAATCGATGTGGCATAGATCATTTGATTGCCCAATGTTTGAATAATCCAAATGCACCGAAGATCATGCCATTAAACTTGATTAAGGTTACTGAGGAGATATCACAAAGTACACCTGTGGTACAAATAAAAGTACTCACGCGATCAATGCTCCAAAAAAAATTCATATTCTTGAAGAAAGAGACACGGCATCAATTGCCCAATCTCAAAAGGATAAGAAAACACGAAGGAAGAGATCGCAAAAAGCAAGAAGTCAGACCCCAGTTCAAAGACCAATATGAACGACGCTGAAGATGATTCTGATTCAAGTGAAACCATGGAGACCAAAACTACCACTAAGAAAGAAACCAACAAGGAAGATCGTCATGAGCCACAATGGCCACGATCCAAGAAGAAGATAGGAACTTATCCAAACCTGCAGAGGAGATCAAGCGAGTCAAGAAATTAAGGAGTTTGGTAGAAGATACCCACAGGGATCTAGAACCAGCACCTAGGCACATCTAGAATACAAACACATTGTTCCCTATGCAACAACAACCTCACAAAGTCCATAGACCCCTAGCCATACCTAGTGTCATCCAAGAAGAAAGTGACTTAAAGTCATGGGAAAGTGGGCATACTCACTGCTTGTTGGAAAGAATATTTATAGAGGGACTACCTGACCCTATTGAAGAAATGGAGATCCCATCTTTCCCATGTCAAGGGACTGAAGCCCAAAAGGATTTCATGGCTTTCAGAAGTTAGAACCACCATCATGTCCAAACTATATGGAGGCCCTGAGCTATTCTTAGCTCTTCGAGCTTTCCTCAATGGAGAACTAAAGGTCGGGCTACCACAATTTTCACAAATGGATGGAGCTAGAGAGATGCCAATAGAGGAGGAATGCTTAGATCCACAACCCAACCTAGATGAGAACCCTATTGTAGAAATACCTATTAACAAGTTGGAACAATAGTTTTAGGGTAATGAATCCAATGCAACCATACCAATCACTACCAAGGAATTAACTGTGAAGAGAATCCTTGATGGTGGCACTAGGGTTAGCATTGTGACTAAAAATTGTTGGGAAACTATGGGAAGACCTCACCTTGGGACCACAACCATAGTAGTAAAGATGGCCAATGGGTCTAATGTTAAACCTATTGGGATGCTAAAAGATCTCAAGATCAAGTTCTTTGGACATAAAATAAGAAATACCTTCATTGTTATGGATCTCTCCAAGCACATTATGGCATCTGAGATGATGTTAGGACGTCCTTTCATGAGGGAAGCAAAATGGTGCATGATTGGTCTAAAAACCATGTCTACTCACAATTCCAAGATTCTGTCATTTGAGTGGATCTTGTAACTGGTCGAGCACATCCTCTAGGAAACAGGTTTATAATTGATCATAGATCTGACACCACAGTTCACCCCATTGCAATATTGTTACACATGTAAAGTGGACACTAATGTTGGGGAAGATTCTCCTTATATGGATGTACTACCTGGGATGACTGAGTCGGACAATGTGGATCGGGTCCACTTAGCAGCAACCATAGACACTTGGGGAAACAGGGGGACGACTTGGGTAACACCTGAGGGGGATGAAATGCCACCACTCGTACCCTTAAATATGCTAGAAGCAATGCATATAGCTTATGATGACCTACAAGATGAAGGTTTGATTGGCATTGGAACCAGTGGCATCTCACAAGACTATAGCCCACACAATTTGGGGTCAGAATCATCAATTGAAATTGACTAGCGTCTGAGTTAAATCTTAGTGTAAATGTGGAGACAAACCATTCAGGGTCCAGTGGTACCCTAGATGACAATCTATCCAAGGGAGCAGAAGACACAAGTAGCCAATGAGAGGCCAACCTTGGGGTTACACATGCATTCCACATTGAAACAGAGGATGATTCATTAGAATTTGAGCCACCTCTATAATATTCAATTGAACTAAATAGTCTCTATGGGAGAGTACTATATAACGCATTATTGGATACAGGATCTCAACATAATTTGTTATTCTATGGAGTTTGGTGTCAACTAGGAAAACCACCCCTATCCACAAGCACCATCCAAGTCAAGGGTGTCAATAAGAAGAAGACCACTGTTTTTGGAATCCTACACACTCGTGTTGATTATGAAAATGGAACCGTGGTTCAAAGCTTTTTGATCATGCATGTTGGTACTATGGAGGGTAATATAAACCTGGGGCGTAAATCGATGTCTGCAGTCAAATGTAATATCGATTGGGAGACTAGGAGTATCACGATGCAGAAACCAACTCATGGCCCTACGGATCAAGGAATAACACTTGAAATCTCACTTCTTCTTAACACAAAAAACAACAAAATATTTCCAATCCAAAAAGTCACAACATCCTTGCCAGTAGCACAACCCTCTAAAGCTTCAACTTCCATGGCTACGACAGACAGTGCTACATCAAAGGCTCCACATGATCTGACCAAGGGTACATATCAATGGGCCCCTAATGTATCGTTATTGGACCCCCCTATGGTTCAAGTTAATTCACAGAGGAAACCTCTAAGGAAGGCGTCCACTCAGGTTAAGAAGGTGAAAATCAAGTCATGTTGGATTCCCAAACAACTATTAGAAGCCCAAGGCTACTATGATGGAAATGATCGAATTTGGGTACCTAAACATAATCGTGTCCTTCCCTATCCACTACAAATCCATGTGAGTCAAACCTTGTGATTCCAAAGCCGATGGAAGACCGTGGGTAGCGAAAGATCACAAAATGCTACACACCTATTCTAGAGCTAGTTTGGGTTCCAAGGCAAAACCAATCTATTCGGCTTAGCTCAGGAAAGGGGGAGTCCATGAAGCTTCTAGCTCCTCATGTAATGCATCCATAGAGGCTAAAGCTTCTACACAACCTCCAGCTACCATAGGTAGCCTCCATGAAGCTACAAAATATTCGACAGCTCCCATTGTTCAATTATTACCTGATGCACTACTTCAAGTTCGTTCATGGGAGAGTACCTTACCACCCTTGCAACTCGATGAGGCACCCAAGGTAATAGAGAACTATTGGCTAAAATCCTCACCTATTACCAATTGGAATAACTGGTTCCAAAAGGTGATGATATCCTTTTAAAGTATAATATACCCAAGAAAGGAGGGAGTCTTCATGCACATCAGCCTATTAAATTATTTCTCTCTTACCCTTCTTTCCCTGACCCTTGAGCTTTCCAATTTTAGGGATTGTATATATATAGATATATAGTAACTAACCGCCCTAGTTTAAAACAAAAAAAAAAGTAAAGAGCAAGAGCAATTAGCAAACGAGTGTGCACAATACTAGTCAAAATCATTGACCCAAACTTACACATGTCACATCAGGTACACTGAAACAGAAACCTATGTCATCAAACACCTAACCATCCTCATTTGTGTTCAAGATATGGCTGATTCTTACAAATATTTTTTTTACCTGCCCCATGTAATGCATTTATGTTATCTTCATATTTCCTCTGAATGGGATTCGGTTGAGACACTCGCTTGTGAGAGAAATGTTGAGGAGTTAGAGTGGTCGGTCCGCCTCTTGACTACGATGGATCCCTATTCTATCCAGGAAGTTTGCCCAAGTTTACACTTTTGCCCAGGCTGAGTATGTACGCCTCGTAACATTCCTAATACTATTCTCCACGGAAGAGGACGAGGACGATAATGGTAATTGGACAGATGAGACACACGACCTTGCCAAAGTGGATTACACCTACCTTGATGATGAGGATGGCGGTTTAGCCTTAGTCCTACCGACCACCGAGCTCTCCAAACTCCACTTACTTTGATCCTAATCACTCAAGTGATGGAGAGTACGTAGGATTAGTACAATAGGAGTGTTTTTGTTTTAGAGTTTAGTAATTAGCAAAGTTCTTTTTTCCCATTGATTTGCCTCTGGGGAAGGTGGATGTTTGGTGGTGACTATTGTGCAGTTTGTGACTACATAAGGATGCCTTCGAAGGACAACGACAATGGATGTTTACATGTTACAACGGATGTTCTCCATTATATCAAATATACTACTTCCTTTTATCTACGATTTCCACAGTTACATGTTTGCATCTTGTCATTTGAGTTTCTAACAATGCATAAAATTTATGAAGTTGTGACATTGCCAATTTAGATGCTGTAATTGTTTCAAACTTCTAGTACCTTGTTCTTCTCTTTGAGTTTGGTCTATTAGTTGGCTTTAAGTAGGTATCAGGACCTTAGGGTAAACTAGGCCACTTAATTGTTGACTTTAATTCATAAATAGTATATTAATTGTAGTAACTTTAGTAATGTTTTAGACTATGAGGATATAGTTCTCTCTAGATTATCCCACCTAAGTGTGACTTGTGTTGTGGAAGTCCATGTGTTAAGTTGGTATTTGAGACCTTGAGTCTCCCGGCTAGTTTATGCTCAAGTTGGTATTTGAGACCTTGAGTCTCCCAGCTGCTGCTGGTATTTGAGACCTCTAGTCCCCCAGCTACTTGTAGCAACTATGACAACAACAAAAAAGAAAAAAAAGAGAAAAGAGAAAGCAAATAGCACAAACTTCTTTGTATTTTATGTTCATCATACTTAAGTGGTATAAGTGACAAGATCACTAGTCTTTAGATCCCAACGAGCATTCTTAGGGTTAACTACTCTTTAGTCGACATGTTTAATTAACATTGGTCAATCTATATTTACTTTAGCCCTAGCTCTTGTGTACTTCTCTTAGAGTCAACCTAATAGACCTTAACTCAATTGCATTTCATTCAAGTACTTTACACTTGTTCTAGTTGGCAATGTTACAATTCTTTTTTTTTTTTGCATTTCCTAGAATATCATGTATGCATCTCACTTATTGCACGCCTGCACATGCTGCCTTTGAGCTTTCACAATGTTGTTTTTCTTCTGCTCTACAGGTACTCCTATCATGGATCTCGATGCTGCACTGTTATATTCCAAGGGTGGAATCTACATCAGGAAGGGGGGCATGTTAACCACCGGCATTCACTTCTAGTAGTCATGGGCTCCGGGCTCGTCAGTACAATAGGAAAAGGGTAAGAGTGATTGCCGATGAGAGGTGCACTCTAATTGGAACATTCAAGGGTTGGTTGGCTAAGCATGGTCACCCAAGTGTAAATGGGCGAGCTCATATAAAAGTCACCTAAACCCAAAAATCACTCATTCTCTCATTTATGCAATTGAAGAGTGCTCATGCTCCATCTCCATCTTCTTCTTCATCTCCTTGTGTGTGTGTGTATGCATGAGAGAGACAGAGAGAGAGTGTTTGTGTGTGTGATTGAGCATTGCGACGGCAGGGCGGTGACGAGGCGGTTGAGCGACGGCACGGCGGTAGCTCCCTCTTCTTCGTGGTGAGGAATCCTCCATGAAGGTGAGCGTAGGTTGGTGAGTGACATACCCTTGCTCTCTTGAGCTTGCCACAATTACCCTCCATTTTGACATGATCTACATCTTTGCAGAAGAAACTTTTTGCAAATTCTTCACCAATTTTGCTGATATTTAGCTTAGACCGACTATATGTAGGAAAATTTAGGTTTTCTATTTGTGCGGAGTGTGCAAGTTTGATGCACTTTTGGAAGCATGGTAGGTGCTCAAAGTTAGGTGCATAAATTTTGAGGTTGAAGATGCAAATTAAGCTTGTATTGAGCTAGAGGTTTGAGGGGTTTTGGTAGATTTGGGTAAAGAATCATGGAGGCGTTTACACACTATTGTAGCGGTCTCTTGAGAGACACAGTTTTTCAGGCACACACTTGCTCGGAGGCAGAGTCTTCTACATCAGCAACACAGGTTGAGAGCGTCGGAGTTCCGACCAAGGTTACTTTTTGATCGAGGTTTTCTACTCGTAGCTTGCACTTTTTCAGTATGGATTATGATGCATATGTTATGTGCTCATATATGACTGATGTGGGTCACTTCAGAGAGTTTTCTAGCATGATTTAGTGTGATTTTGCTATTTATGCATATGCGGAATACCGAGTGAGCTAGTTATGGATCACAAGTGGTAGATCATAGGTTTACAGGGATTTTGGATAGGTACAATTGTCCATAGAGCCACTCGTTCATCAAGAGTGAGCTAGATTGCCAGGCTTATGGTAGTTTATGTATTCCATAAGTGGATTAGTTTACTGAGACACTTAGTGTCTACTCATGCTTTATGTGATTTATGTGATATTTTACAAAGTTTTTAGCGGAAGTCAGATTTTTTCCAAATTCTAGCCATGTTTTGTGCATATCTACAACTTATTCTCTGATGGTTTATTGGTCGAGCCTAACCTCCACTTTGACACTAATCGAGTTCAGACTCTCACTTTGATAGGTTTTGTCAATTTGGACACGGATTTGGTGTTCTTGCATCCACTCTTGTAGGAGTAAGAGTTGCATATACTCGTGTGGCCTTAGATTACAAGCAGTCATAGGTTATATAGGTCTTTGCAGGCAGTTTTCCCTGTGGGATGTGTTTTGAGCACGACTTGCTCACTACTTGCATATATGCTTATGCACTTTATGCTTGGTTGAGTTGTTTGTCCTAGATTATCTCACTTGATTTAGTGATGATATTTACATCTATAGATTGTGGAGCCATATTATGCATATGCGAGCATTGGTTTTGATGCCATGGACCATGGTTTTCATGATTGTGTAGTGGTTAAGTGATCTCCCACTTTGTTTTCCATCTTGGCATAGTTTATGGTTGGCATCCATATAGCAGCTATGTGTGACATTTCAAAGTATACAAACATGACTCATGAGAGAAGGAGGTCTTGTTTATGCCGATACTTGCATTGTTGCCATTGTGGTCACACAAGGCACATTAGGCACCATCGTTCAGACGTATGAGGTAGCAGTGGAGATTTAAGTGAGATACAGATGAGGTTTTGACATATGTTAGAGTGATGGCTTCATATGCTAGTGACGGTGATGTCACGCTTACATTTAGCGTTCCTCCTGCCTACATGTTTTCAAGAGGTGTCACTTCTCCCCCCGTCGGTTGCTAGATTAGGATGCAGTTTTCCATGTCACACCACATCGTGAGTGGTTCAACACTTTCTCTAGTGGGAGCTTTGGTTGTGTGCAATTGGTCGATGGCTCGATGTTGACATTGCAGGTGCAGGAGATGTTTTCTTGTCATTACCCAGTGGTGCATCCTATACACTATGACATGTACACTATGTTCCTCAGTTGAGACAGCTTAGTGAGACAATTAGCAAATTGTGGGTGTCAGACATTGCTTAGAGAGCACTCTTTCTAGATGCATTGTAGATCATTAGTGATTTCCAAGGGAGCTCGGAGTGGCTTGGTATATCCTATGCATATATTCGAGGTACGAGATAGCATAGTCTTGGTTTTCCTCCACCATGCTCACAAAACAAAGATTTTATCTCTACTAAACATGCCAAAAGCCTCTATAGAGATAGAGGTAGAGCAACAGTGCTCTAGCGAGACACAATAGGTGTCATCAGAGTCTATGCAGGTAGAGGTAGAGCAAGTCTGCTCCCTAGAGACAATGGCAAAGATGATGGACATAAAGTTCTTTGATATGCTCATGCTAGAGGTTGATGAGTTGATGCCCGAACACATAGTTCCACCTATGGATGAGAGGGATGTAGCCATCCCAGTTTTGGCGATGACAGATCCATACATGATGAGTATACTTAATGATGTAGTGCATCTAGATAGCACTCAGGAGGATAGTATAGCCAGGTTTGTATAGATTTCATTACCATTAAAGCATCCCATGTATGACCTACTAGTGTCGAGGCCCAGCCTAGTAGCTATAGTGGGAACATTTGCAACAAAGATCGATAGTCGTATGATGAATAATGCTAGCATGACACTTTGTGAAGCTATGTAGACCATACAGAGATGTTTGCAAGATTTATAGGCACGCTCTAGCATGGATACACATGCTCGTCTATCACTAGAGCCGATACAATTGTATGTAGATCAATTGAGTGAGCAAGTGGGCATAGGCTGAGAGAGTCTCTCACCTATTTTCTTGTACATTCTATTGTTTTAACTAGTAGTACTCAAGTTATCGACACATTTGCCTATAAGTGGGAGGTTTTTGGGGTAGATGTGGGATGTGTCTTGCCCTAGGACAAACGTCCCATCAATTTCAATTTTTTCCACCGCTAACCTCACTAATCCACTCACTTATTCTTTATATACATAGAAGATTAAGGAGTGAATGTTGCTTTAGGCCACTCTACTCCACCCCACATTATGTGTGCTCTCCCTCTCTCTCTCTCTCTCTCTCTCTCTCTCTCTCTCTCTCTCTCTCTCTCTCTCTCTCTCTCTCTCTCTCTCTCTCTCTCTCTCTCTCTCTCTCTCTCTCTCTCTCTCTCTCTCTCTCCCCCCCCCCCCTTCTTCCTCTTTGCACATGCATTGCATTTGCGCATCCCTTCACCCCCTCCCCCCCAAATTGCCTGCTCTCTCTTTCTCTCCTTTAAAGGAGTTGGTGGGCCTTTCTTTGGCTTTTTCTGACCCACCTCCTTTGCACTCATTCCATCATTGTATGTTGTCACAACAGACACAAATGGAAGATTTTGCTCCACCAAAGAGGAACTCGATTGAAGCCCTCTGGCCTGACACTACAAAACCCACCATCTGACTTGCTCTTTTGCCAATAGATCAAGTGAGCTTAGAGGTAGAGGTGGAGCTCCTTCATGCCAACTTTGTCATCTGCAATATAATCAGCACCCATCCTAGCAGAGGAGAGGTGTACGACCTTCTTCAAGCCTTCCTTTTAGTGAAGTTCTTGGGCGTGGCTAGTACCAGATAGAGACTGGGGCTTTTGAGATGGCATTCAAGGTCATTGCAATGAGCCCCTTGGCCACCCAAGTAGTCAAAGCTCATTTTTTAAAGTGGCACCATGGCTTCAATTTGGATACCAATGTTCTTATTGAGGAGGCAGACATACCCATTTTGGTATGCTTCCCTTGCTCGAGGAGAGAGTACCTCCCGCTACTTTCTAAGATAGGTTCCAAGGTTGGGAACATGTTGGAGACACCATACATGATAGCTTCCATTGATGCCACGGTAGCATGAATACCTACCGTACGTGTTCTAGTCTGAGACACTCACACCCTCTCAAAGGTCATTCTACTATCTTGGGTGAGTGGTGGTTGGCTCCTTCGAAGAGTGGAGTATTTGGGGTTCTCAAATTAGTGCTTCATTTGCACACAGATGGGCCATCTTGTGAAAGCCTACCCACAGAGGAGGAGGTCCTAACTCGTGATGCCCAACCTACTACGTTTGGCCAGGCTTAACAAGCAAAGACGTAGGGAGTACAGGCGGGTACCAAGTTTAATACAAGTGCCTAGACAGAGGAGAGCTGGCAGCAAGTTTGTGGTCATCATCACCAAGGACAGACACACCAGTTTGACACCCATGGTGGTTGGCGTACACCAGGCCAACATCAGTGTGTTCCCACACGAAACCGTTTCAACCCTCTATAGTAGGATGAGCGAGCGGATACCCCCTCCATATCAGCTTCATCACCAACATCCCCTCCCCTCTGCCTATGATCCCCACTTCTTCGCCTCCACCATCACCTCCTCCATATGTCCCCCTCCTCCTCTCCCATCCCTCCCACTATGGTTTGCTCAAACCATCAATACATACAAAGACAAGTTGTGTGAAAAACGTCAAGTAAAAATGGCAAGCAGACAAGCCATTTTTTAAGTTCATTTGCATTTTAAGAGAAAAAACACTAATAGACTTAAAAAATGTCTTGAACACTTGTCATTTGTGCTTGTCGCTTCCCAAATAGCTTGCCCAATTTCTTCTTGATGATTTGGGCAAGTCGTATACAAGGTGCTTAGTACAAACAGCAAGATGGCAAGCCGTTCTTGAAGTCCATTTGCATTTTTCTTTTTAAAACACAAACAAACTTCAAAAAGGACTTTTCCTCTTTCCATTTGTGCACAAGAATGCATACGGCTTACTCAAATCATCAATAGGCAATTGGGAAAGCTTTATTCAAAGTAAGAAGCACATATGGAAAGTGTGCAAGCCGTTCTTAAAGTTCATTTGCATGTTTTCTCTTAAAAACACACATGGACTTTGGAAACAATTTGATCACTTTTCGCTTCAAACACAGCTTGCCCTTATGACTATTGAAGGTTTGGGCAAGCCATATGCAAAGTAGTTAGCGCAAACAACAAGATGGCAAGCCGTCTTGAAGTTTATTTGCATTCTTTCTCTTGAAAAGGCAAACAGACTTCAAAAACATCTTGCACACTTGTTATTTGTGCTTGCCACTTTGTATATGGCTTGTCCACTTGCCTATTAATAATTGGAGAAGATGTATGTGAAGGGATCATCACAAGCAGTATGATGGTAAGCCAGTTTTTAAATGTGTTTGCATTTATTAAAAAAACACAAATGGACTTTAGCTTGTCATCTTGTTGTTTGTGCTAGCAATAACACAAACAACTTGATTAAGCAATTAATAGGTCAGTAGGCAAGCCACATGTGAAGCGACAAGCACATATGGTAAGTGTGCAAGCAGTTATTGAAGTGCATTTGCATTTATTCTCTTAAAAATGCAAGTGGACTTCAAAAACGGCTTGCACACTTGCCATATATACTTAACCATTTATATATGGTTTCTCCAAACCATCAATAGGTACTACAACATAATGTGTAAAGCAAAAAACAAAAATGGCAAGCAAGCAAGCCATTTTGGAAGATTGTTTACATTTTAAGAGAAAAAACACGAACACACTTCAGAAATGTCTTGCATACTTGCCATTTATATTTGCCCAGTTACTTAAATTGATGGTTTGGGCAAGCCATGCACAAAGTGGTTAGCACAGACAAGCTATTCCTGAAGTCCATTTGTATTTTTTCTCACCACTTTTCATACAGCTTGCTCTATTTCCTAGTGATGGTTTGGGCACACCATATGCAAAGTGATCAGCTACAATGTAAAGATGGCAAGTCGTTCATGAATTTTGTTTGCTTTTTTCCTCTTTAAAACACAAATAGGGTTCAAAAACAATTTGTCCTCATATTATTTGTGCTAACAAGAACGTATATGGCTTGCCCAAACCATCAGCAGACAGACAAGTGAGAAAGTTGTATGCGAAGCGGCAAGGACACATGGTAAGTGTGCACCACATTTCTTGAAGTCCATTTATGTTTTTTTTTCCTAAATGCAAATGGACTTCAGAAACGTTTTGTGCACGTACCATTTCTGCTTGCCACTTTGTACAATCTTTGCCCTTTGCCTATTGATGTTTTGGGCAAGTTGTATACATTCTGTTAGCACAAACAGCAAGAGGCCAAGCCATTTTTGAAGTTTGTTTGTGTTTGTTCTCTTAAAAACACAAATAGACTTCAGAAATGGCTTACCCTCTTACTGTTTGTGCTTTCCGCTCCACATATGGCTTGCTCAAACTATCAACACGTACAAGGGAAAAGTGTGTACGAAGAGGCAAGAAAAATTAGCAAGTGTGCAAGCCATTTCTAAATCTATTGGTGTTTTTAAGAGAAACAGCACAAACAAACTTCAAGAATGGCTTACACGCTTCACATATGTGCTTTTCGCTTTGCATATAGCTTGCTCTCTTTCCTATTGATGGTTTGAACAAGACATATGCATTCTTGTTAGCATGAACGACAAGAGAGCAAGACATTTCCAAAGTCTATTTATGTTCTTTCAAAAATGCAAATGGATTTAAAAATTGGTTTACCCTCTTGCCGTTTGTTCTTGCCACTTAGTATATGGATTCCTCAAAACCATCAATAGACACAAGAGCAAGCCGTGTGCAAAGCGACAAGCAAAACTAGCAAGTGTGTAAGCCATTCTTGAAATCCATTTGAGTTTATTGTAATATTAAGTTTAGGTTTAGGATTGCCTACCATTTTTTGAGTGAATTATAGGTTTAAAATTAACTTTATGTTAAAGTTTTTAACCACAAGCATTATGAGTAGCGACGATGGTGTAGGATCGTTCGATCGAGATGCCTATCTCTTGAGTAGTGTTCCTTGTCCCTATAATCAATGCAAATGGGTCATGTGTCAAACAAGGCATGTTGTATTGCAACATGTCTGCAT
This sequence comes from Adiantum capillus-veneris, assembly GCF_014529385.1. Taxonomy (NCBI): domain Eukaryota; kingdom Viridiplantae; phylum Streptophyta; class Polypodiopsida; order Polypodiales; family Pteridaceae; genus Adiantum; species Adiantum capillus-veneris. Next base: position 89,145,974 of record NC_140952.1, on the reverse strand, counting down.
ATATGGCGAGTTTGATTCATTAATTATAAATCACATTATGTCCGATTACAGTTCATTGGTACGTGTGAACGGCAACACTAAAACACGTCTTTCTCACTTGTTGGACTTACCTTGTACTGAAGATTGTAAGTTCTCAATTATTTAGGACTCAGACAATGGACATCATGCAACAATCCTACAACCTACAGAGCATGTTCGTATGCAATCTCCCAATTGAAAAACACGGCTATGTCTGAAGAGTTATCAAGCTCAGAGGGTGACCACACATAGCATCACCCCGACACTAATTTGAAGACACTATTGGTTCTTCTCAACATGTCACAAAGTTTAGATGGAGTGACATGATTGTCACCAAACTTTTCAAGTGACTATTTACGTTGTGTTAATTGCAGTTATGTAATGAGTACTGTTTACAAGTGCGTTGATGCTTGTCTATATGTAGCCTACTTAAAAAACACATATTTCCAAGAAGTAATACAAGAGATGATGCAAGAAAGGTCCTGTAAAGTTTAGGGATAGACTATAATTCCATTTTCTTACTCTAATGATTGCATTCTATTTAGAGGCGAGTATGTAGACATGGAGAAATTTCCTAAATATGAAGCAAATAGATATCAAAAATATCTTCAAGGACAAAAAGTGTTGTAAAAGATGTTGAAACATTTTCCCCTTTAGCCTTGGTTCATTGGATCTCCCAAAAGAAAATCAACATTTCCTTCATACCTTCCATGAAGAAAAACGCTACGGAGTGTGTTCGCATATTTGAAACATGTTTTCCCACCACCATGCTTACTATTGAAGTACATCTCCTTGTGCATATAGTTGATTAGATGGAAATAGCAAGCATCGTGCAATTTAAAATGATGTTTTTCTTCAAAAAATTCATGAAAATGCTTTAGGGATTTGTGCATCAAAGGGCACACCTAGAGGGAAGCATGCCAGAGGGTTGGATAGTTTTAGAGTCATTGTTATACATTGGTGAGTGGCTCTCTAGGATGGACCTTGCATATAACATGCTTTGATGGACAACTGATGATGAGCACTTCATGAGGATTGTGATGGTGGGCCCAAGCATGGAGAAGAAAATGACCATGGACTTGGAAGCAAAGATCGATTGATTCTACATGCTCCACAATCCAATGATGTAGAAGTGGCCTACCAAATATGATGATGCATAATAAGAGTGACTAATTGCACGACATGCCTTTAGAATGGAAAAGAGACCATCGGTGAGTTATCCTAAAGAACTTGCCATCGTTCATGAGTTTAAGATGGCTACGTGATGCCATGGAAAGGGCCACACAACAAGGTGAGTATGCCACAGAAGAGGAGTGAGAGCATTCGCAAGGTTGTAGCCCCGAGGTAAACCATTAATCTGTGGCATGTGGTGCGGTGTTTTGAGACATTGATGCTCATTTCTATGTGTTGTCATAGTACAAGTCATACATGCTAGCCTGGTGTAAAGGCCTCCACTTAAGGGTAGAGCAAATGGACACAAAGTGATGCACGTTTGATTGCAAAATCATGACAAAATTCAAGCCGTCTAGCAAGAAAAAATCCTATGCCGATGCAGATCCAATTGTAGCAAAACAAGCAACAAAAAGAGGTAGTGGGGCGCAAGTGGAATCGGGGAGTTCACACCACGTGGACAGCAATGGAATGGGTGAGCTTTGAGGGCAATTTTGTAAGTACAGTTTCATTGCATTTATGGTTAGCATGTAATTGGTTAATTTAATTTTTTTGTTGCTTTCAATGCTTGTAAATAGTGGGCAATGACCAATCGGGAGCCTTCTCTATTCAAGCAAAGTTATGGCACAAGCCACAATCTTAGTGAGCTCATGGAAATTTTAAGATCTCGACCTGGCAAGGTAGAATAAATAAACTTCGAACACTAGTTCAGTTAATTTTAAACTATGTGTTCGTATTTATTTTTGTTACCTATTTTTTTTAATTATCTAATTTGTTTTGCAAAATTTGACTCGAGCACCATTGCAGCGTGAGGAAACCTCTTCACCAGAGTAGCACACGCATACTCTACCATATCTTTTAGTTTAACACATTCATAGTTTTATGTATCTTTTGGGGATGATACAAGTCTCCCATTTTGTACCACAACATTTGACTTATTATTTATATGTCATCTCATGTTGTGGCAGCTTGAGCACTACTTTGTTATAAGGTCTTTAGGTGTGGTGTGTGTGTGTGTGTGTGGGGGGGGTGGGGGGGGGGGGTGGGGGGGGGGGGGGGGGGGGGTTCACTACATTAAAAAACTATCTACAATGTGGGTTCAATAGTATGGATTATTTTATTCTAAATTTTCATTTTCACATACAAAAGGGAGTTGAAAAAATGATCTTGAAAAAAGGATGCACATTGAATAGGAAAAGGGTTCCTTTTCATTGGTGACGAATTCAAAGCTAAGGGATTTTATAAATAGTCTTTGAGCACATGCGATATATAGGTTTTACATATAATGACACCCCCTCCCTCGAGTTTAGATGTGATCCAAACTATGAGCAGTTTTACATATAGTGACACCTTCCCCCCTAGTTTATATGTGATCTAAACTATGATTAGTTATATTTGGATGTCCATTCATGCATCAAACTATATGGTAGTGCAAGATTCACCTTATAAATCTCCTTACGATATGCCTAAGCAATCGCAACCTTTTGCGCGATCAACTCTCAAGCCCAGTCCCACAACTTGTGGTAGTGCAAGGTTCACCTTATCGACCCCTTTATTATAGGCCTAAAAAATTGTAGCACCTTTTGTGTGACTTGAACATCTTCTTCCCCCACCCCTGCCAATTACACTCAGTGAATTAGAAATTAGGATTATGATATGAGATCTGAATCTCAATTTTCAAAGAAAATCTATGTTTAGTGTAGTCCCACCTACAACTTTTGAAATTTACGCTTGAATTATGTCTTGAAGGTGACAAAACCTACAAAATTTAGGGAAACTCGGTCTAAAGACCTCCAAATTTTGTGACGTACTCAAATGGAAGGACATCATGAGCCAAACCGAGCATACCTTACATAGCATCGGGTCCTTATCTTGATCATAGGAGAGAGTACATGCCAAGATGGGCTCATTCCAAGAACACAATAGTAGGTTGTGGTGTGAATGCCCATATGTAACTACCTAAGCATACTATAAGGAAATGCATGTGCTCGCATGAGACACACTCGACTTGGTTCTATCTTGCCTCACACACATGCATACCACATTGGTAGAGTTGACGGCACTTAGACATGTTCTTGAACGCTTTTTTGTTTCTCTGTGAATCATGGAGTTTCCTATAGAGCCTAACTAGGTTACTACTCCCTTGTTGTAGCCCCATCTTCAGATCCCATACCTTTGCTTTGTTTCCCTCACTTTTGTCATCATTAAGGATACTGCTAAAGCTTCCCAGATTTTTGATGAGGTGAAGAAATTATAGACAGCCGCTCTAGGAAGAGCAAGTCCTGCACAACTCTCAAGGAGGTACCAACTCAAAGGCTCTCAAATCTCGTGTTGTTTCAGTCCCCCTTCTTCATCCTCAATCCTCATGTCCACTATCAAGAGCGCATCGTCTACTGTACTACTGAGTCGAAGATGTAAAATCTTCGATTTTCAGGTCTCTTTTAAAAATAAGAAAAATAGATTCCAATATCTGTATCGTCAGATTTTGGTTAAGAATGCTTGTTTGGGAGTGTTGTAAGGTTCTAAAGTGAAAAGCAAGATCGTTTTCATGTTTTGGTAGGTCAGACAGACGTTTAGTTCAATTTTGAAAAAATCCACTTTTTTTTAGCTTTTTCATGCTTTTTTTGCTTTTCGATGCTTTTTGCAAAAAGAATGGCCGGATCCTTAATCTACAAGTCTCGACAAGCTATGGTTAAACTTTGTAAAAAAAATTACTTTTCAAGTGCTTTTCAATATAAAAATATTATTTTTAGTCACCATCAGGTTTAAAACAACCATGCGATGAAGAAACAAGATTTTTATGAGATTTATTTTTATAAAAGGCAGCATCGTAAATACGTCAGGGCAATCCAGGAAAGTCATAATTATGTTGGGCATCACGGTGCAGCATAGTTCAATTGCGATCACATTAGTTGTGGGGGATACTGTCTAATTGATCAATTTTTACCACGAAAATTGAAGGGAAATGGGGAGAGTTGACCACCAAAAGCAAAGCCATGTTTTTAGAAAAGACTAGAGTCTTTCCCCAAAAACTTGTAATTATTCCAGGCAAAAGAGTGGACGCCTTGTCTCAGCTTAGGCAACACTCTAGCCTGGCAAAGCAACTATAAATTGGCATAGAGTGCTCAGTTTTCAGTGCCGACATTTGCGTCTATTACCGCATGAAGATACCTGCATATTATATGAAGTGATGCAAGCTCTCCATCACCATCTCCATAAGATCTTCTCTCTCGTTCATGGGAAGAAGAAGTAGAAGAACATTCCCTCTCTCTACTTGTTTACTATCTTCTCAAGTTCTCTTTTCATAGTGTGTGCACTCTCCAAAGACTTCTTGCTTTTCCAAAGAGAGCAATGATGAGAGCTATGCAAAGGTTTTCTAATCACTCCTAAGCACAATAAGAAGCTCTAGACTCGATAGTCGCTATCTCTTTTTCTCTCTACTTGTTTACTATCTTCTCTTCTCTTTTCATAGTGTGTGCACTCTCCAAAGACTTCTTGCTTTTCCAAAGAGAGCAATGATGAGATCTATGCAAAGGTTTTCTAATCACTCCTAAGCACAATAAGAATCTCTAAACTCGATAGTCGTTATCTCTTTCTCTCTCTACTCCGTTTTCTGAGTAACTACCCTCTCAGTGTTTGTTTTTTTGTATACGAGGCCATGTATGGACTTTTTGGGTGTGTATGAAGTTGATCCATGTTTGTTTCATCATGTTTAGCATGCTGATTTATGCACACAATGTGTTTGTGGTCAGTACGTACTCAAAAAATTCTTTTTGTTTCATGTCATGTAGGTGATAGGAACACTATTTTGCTCATATCTCTCAAACCGCTATGAATCAGGTCAAAGCCTTTAAACCAAAGATTAAACACATAATTTAGAACATTTTCTCTCGTGTCATGTGAAAATTCCACACGGGAAAAGAGTTATGGTCAAAAAACAGCTTGCTGCGAGTCAAAATTTTCGATCCCAAGCTCCTTAGAAAACCACTATATAGACTTATTAGATGAGCGAACCCACTTAGCTAAATCGAAAGCTTGATTGAACTTGCTGATAAATGTATTTAAGTCTCTAATATCACTTTGTGAGTGCGAGTTATTAACCATTCCATGCACGAGGGACCTACGCATGTAGGGATGCTACCAAGGGGGAGTATCGTTTTTCATTTTTTATTTTTTATCCTTCATTTTTTACCCCTTTGGGCTCCACTTTGCACCACTCTATTGACTTGACTTAAATGCACGAGGGACCTACGCATGTAGGGATGCTACCAAGGGGGAGTTCGTTTTTCATTTTTTATTTTTTATCCTTCATTTTTTACCCCTTTGGGCTCCACTTTGCACCACTCTATTGACTTGACTTTAACTCTCTCTCTCTCTTTATCTGACTCCTCCCTTGCCCCCTTTTGGCCTTGGCCTTCATTTTTTGCCCTTTCACTTGATTTGGCTTCAACCTTGCCCTCAGCTTGGTTTGTCCGGCCTCTATTGCCCCTTTTGCTCCTTGCTTTGCCCGGACAGCCTTTGTAATGGCCTCTTTGCCGCCTTCGAACTCTTTTCCGCGAGACTTGCCACATCATCATCATCACTGCGCCGGTCCACCTTCTCTCACATGTGGCGCGCGACACTACGCTGCCCTGCCCGCCAAAACCGTCGTAGTCTTCGCCCTGCGCAGCGTCCACGCCGCCGCCCTCGCGCCATAGCCAACAGCTCACGGAGCTCCAAAGCTTCGCTTCAATACCGCCAAGTGGTGCCTTTTCGCAGCCTATATACTCCACCGCCCTGCATGCTGGCAACACATATGGGTTTACCCCCCCCCCCCCCCATGCCACTCGGTAGCCTCTCCTTCCAGGGCCCTCAAGCTCCAAAAAACCTCCAAATATATATATATATATATATATATATATATATAATATATATAACCTATCTTTTGGCCTTCTTCTCCCGGCCCCTATACCTTGCAGGATGATCGAAAACTTGGATCTCCAGGCTGGGTCAAATTTTCACTGAGTCAGCCCCCGGGTCATGTAAACCCCACCATCCTATGCTTCTTCTGAGCCAGCTATCTGAGGCCATGAAAACTGAGAAAATCACCCGCATGCACTCCCCCGCCAAATGCCCCCAATTTGATCCTGATGTATCCTGCTGACTGAGTATCCGATTGATGCACTGTTGACTTGTGCTATCTCCACATGATTGGCACACTACCACCGAGAACTTTGGTGAGGCCCAAAAGATGCCAGATGGCACATCCTCCGATGCGGTCAAATGGGCTAACACCCGGCCCCTGAAAAAAATTCAACTGACCTTAACTTGTTATCGAGAGCTCCAATTCGCAATCCGAGAAGACCGACATGCTCCACAACTTGAGCACTACACATGTATATACTGACACCAGCCCGGGCCACCTGTCCCCAGCTGCCCTGCCCGTTGGGGATTTGCTATACACTCCAATTTTAAACCGCAATATCTTGAGCACCGGGGCTCCGTTTGACGACCGTCTAGACCGGCTTCTAGAGCACGTTGAACACTACATTCCAAAGCACTGACTTGGCATTTTGGACACCTTCATCTGCCATCCCATCTGAACCATCCCGCATCACTTTTGGCCTAAATAACCACTTTAGACATACTTTTCCGCTATCCTTTGGTTGCCTAGGGCCTTGGCACCTGCCCTAGCCTTCTGCACTGCACTCGCTGCACTGCACTCAACTACTACCTCTGCTTGGCATAGACCATCTCCTAGCTTCAACCAACTTTGGATGTACCAACGTGTGCCATCATCAGTCAGTCATGCTCCATTCCGACCTTGTCACATACCTCACTCGTACACGCACTTCTGACTGTTGACTAGGCATTTTCTACATCCGGACGTTTGTTTTATCACCATTTCATGTTGGTTACCTAGAGGGCATCTCACTTTTGCTACCCTAGATCATCTATGTCTACGTCCTAGCCGCACTTATGCTAGGTGGTGCCCCTCTCTAGTTATAGGATAACTCCTACCTTGAGATGATGCTTGGAGATGTTCAGGCTATGTGTGGTGTAGAGGCCACCCCATATGGCATGTCATTTCCGGTTATCATTTTCTTGGCACCCCCATCGAGGATCCTTTAATGAAACCCTCCAGTTTACAAGATTGAAACCCCTAAACTTTTGTGGATGGATGAAATGGTTAGTAAGGTTTGCTAACTGGACGATAGAAGAAGAAGAGCTCCAAGCACAACTAGATGAACTTCGCATCTCCATTGAAGTCCGAGTGCTAGACATAACGGTAATCAATTTGCAGTGGGAAAGTCAAGCAACACATCAGACTTAGTGGATATACATAGGCCGTGTGCTGAGGAGAAGAAGGAGGAAGTGGAGACCATCTCCGCAACCTACGACCAACCCGTAACAACAAGATGGAGGGAGGTCTGCACAATAGAGAATCAACACTATTCTACTTCAAGAATCGGGTAACTCAAGTCACCGAGGTAATTATCACAGTCCGTTTCCAAGTTGCACCTGATGCTGCAGCACAGATAAGGGAATCACATGCTCACGCTCTCACTAGAGAGACTAGGGATCTACTAAGTCTGTTTCAGGAAAGAACACCACCCTCTCCCACAAGCTTGGATAGTGGTTAAGCACCTCTAAGCTTCAGATGAATCAGTACAACTTACCTCAAGGCAGATCACACATTCCGATACGAGTACGCTCAATCAAGGTAATAATGGACTGGAAGGCTCACTACCAGCACCTCATCAACACCATGCTGGGAGGGGAGTGCTTCTTTGAGGTGCTGGCATCAGATCAGCCATTTGTCTTATCTTTGGTACAAGGCAATGTACCGTTTGAGATTTTAATCTATGTTCTAGTATAAAGAGGGTATACATGCCTCCTTGTAAAAAAAGAAAGAAAAAAAAGAATCTTCTAATTGAAAGCTAAGCAATGTGTCTTTCTAGCTCTCTCTCTCAGTAATCATGGAAAGTGTTGCATTTCCAACATTTAAAGGAAAGAAGGGGAGGATTTGTAAACAGATTTCTTAGATGACTTTGAAGTAGCATGTGTAGTAAGCAACAAAGATACAGATTAATCCCAAGTTAGAATCTTTAAGCATCTCATGAAGCTAGAAGCTAGGTCATGGTACAACGCACTTCCACAAGCAACTACCACTGGGAGCCCTTAAAAACTGCTTTTAAGAGGCGCTTTGGGGGAGGTACCACTTCAGAGAAGCTGTGGGACAAGTTGAGAGACTTGAAGCAGGAGGGTCTTTTAGAGTATGCCACCTATGATTCCAAGTTTGTGGATTTGTGGGAACGGTGGGTTGGCAAGAGGGGAAGCTGCACCCGATTTCCTCAAAAAGGACCGGTTCATGCATGGCTTGTGGCCGTTGCTCAAAGAGAAGGTGAAGGGTAGATTCCCGGCTACGTACGAGTTAGTTGTGGACATTGCTCGCCTTAAGGACAAGAAGCTGCAGATGAAAGCCAAATAAACCAAGTCAACAGAAGCAGGAACATCACATCGACCAACAACCACGACAACAACCATTCCTCCCCCACCACCAGCTTCTAGGGTAAGAAATGACCAACAAGATATGTTGGCCCACATTACTGACCAACTGCAAAACTTGTCTATCCACTTAATACAGCAAGGAAGGAATCAGGAAAGAGATCAAGACTTGGGGAGAGCATGACAACAAAAGAGGGAGTATCACTGCTACAACTATGGAGAAGATGGTCACGGTATGTCCTATTGTCCCAAACCACAACAAAACTATAATAGAGGAGGTTGGAGAAACCAACTGTCACCCCCTAGAGAGAGAACAGCTCCACCCCGAGCACCAGCCCCACCAACACAAATTCTACATCTACCCCAGGCACCACCACAAGCACCCATTCCACCTCTTCCACCACCACCACCACGTGATTGCCATGTAAACATCATAAGGTTAGAGGAGAAAGGAAAGGCTGTAGTAGTGGATCCATAAGAGGAAAGGAGAAAGATAAGGGTAAGGAGAAGGTAACCTTTGTAGAACCATTTGAATCCATGACTGTAAGGAGAGGTAGGAGGGAGAAAGCTACACAATCTGATGATGAGAGAAGCATGAAAGGAGAGACTAGCAAGAGGCCATCAAGGCCATTGACAGAAAATAGGCATCATCGACTTCTAGTTAGGGCAGAGTTCTAGGGCCTATGATCTAACATTGGATGTGGCAGAGCAAGGACCAAATATTACATGGCCACAACTGCTACATCTCGCACCAAAGGTAAGGTGACAGTGGTCCAAAATGGTAAGTACAAGACGCTCCAAGGTAAAGGTAGCCGGAGCAATTTCGGGTTGCAACATGGGTGACATCCTTCCAATTGTCGACGTCAACATAAAGGGTAAGAGGGTTGGAAACACCTACATTGATGGTGGTGCACAAATTTGTGTGGTGAGTGAAGCTATGATGCTTTGACTAGGGCTTGAGGTTGGCAGGCCTTCTCCATGCAAGGCAAAGATGGCAAATAACGCAAAAGTAAAATGTGCGGGTGTGGTAAGTGCTGTGAAGATAAAAGCCTTCAACACTGAGGCAGAAGTAGATGTTTTTGTAATGCCTACTAAGGGGGAGGGCTATCCATTAATCTTGGGAAGGCCATGGTTGATGGCCATGAAGGCAAAACAGGACTGGGGTACTGGCCTTCTACGCATGACTCGTAAGAAAGGGGAAACAATCTACTACAACATGAAGACCGGCAAGCAGAAGCAAATGGACCTAGAGACATCAGCAGATGAAACCACTAGTGATCTTCCACTTTTGAGGAGGAGACCACTTCCACCTATGAAAGCGACAGTTCCATCGATGTGATGGGTATCATCATAAAGGATCTACAAAGGGTAAGCACAACTGGTGACCTCTCACCAGAAGGGCAAAGCAACGAAAAGGAAAGTAAATCACCCAGCCTAGGAGAAAGTAGGTTGAAGAGTATGTTGTCTATGGAGCTAACAATTGAAGAGAAAGATAAATTTTTGCAAACTTTGATGGGATTTCCTGACCTTTTCATTGACAACTATGAAAGAATCACAGGTATTACAGTAGTGGAACATCATATTAAGTTGAAGGAAGGGGTGAAACCAGTTGTGCAAAAGCTACGACGGTTGGGGGTCATACAAGAAAAGGCACTCCTTGCCGAGGTAAGGAAGCTACTAGAAGCAGGGTTCATCTATCCTGTGGAAAACTCAGAGTGGGTGTCACCCGTAGTAGTGATGCCCAAGAAGAATGGTAAGTGGAGGGTCTGCGTTGACTACAAACCACTAAATGTAGCTACAAAGAGAGACCACTTCCCTCTGCCTTTCTTGGATGAAATTCTGAATGAAGTGGATGGTTTTGAATGCTACACCATGTGTGATGGTTATTCCGGGTATTTTTAAATACGCATAGCTTTGGAAGATCAACTAAAAACCACTTTTATTACGCCATGGGGTTGTTTTGCATACAAAGTTATGCCATTTGGTCTAAAAAGTGCACTTGCCACATTCCAAAGATATGTCACATATGTATTTCAACCGTTCTTTGGAACATCCATAAGAGTGTTCATTGATGATTTTTGTATATATAGCCCTCAGATTTCACACTTAGAAAAGGTAACTGAGGGTTTGGCAAGGTTGCAAAGCTTAGGGCCATTAAATGTAGACAAGTGCCACATTGGGGAAAGTACAGTCATTATTTTAGGCCATGAAATTTCAGCGAAAGGTATCAACGCCGATCCAAGTAAGGTGTCCACACTCATAGCCCACCTTCACCAACAACCACACGTCAACTGGTCTCTTTTCTACAAAAGGTGAGGTACTTGAGTAGATTCATACATCTACTATCACAACTTGTTCTACCACTACAACAACTCACACAACGATCAACTTTCACCTGGGACGAGGAGAGCGAACATCACTACAACAAGGAGGTCTTAGCCACCCTACCAAATATCTCACCACCTAAGTGGGATGACAAATTCTATGTCACCTCAAGCATGGGTGATGACTCCTTGGGGCTGTGCTACTCCAAAAGGATACAACAACATCTTTCATGAGGCCAATCTACTTCTCCAGTCGAATGATGACAGCAGCAGAGAAAGGTTTCACCCATGTGGAACACCTAGTCCTAGCTCTTAGATTTACAACTACAAAGTTTAGGTCATATTTTTTGCCTAGGCAATTTGTGATTTTAACCATGGATGAGATGTTTCCCTATGTTGTAGGACACATGGATGTTTTTGCTAGGATTACTAAATGGCTAGTTCGTCTACAAGAGTTTGACTACACGGTACAGGTGGAAAGCAAGACAAGGGCAAGCTTGGGGGGACTCATGACCTACCAAAACTTTGAGAAGAAGGTAAAGCAATCTAAAGGGGAAGGAATTCAATCACTTCTAGAGCCAACGGTGGTAGACAGAGCACACTCTCTCTACTTTGATGGAGCCTACAAGCGAGCATCCGACAAAGCAGTTGTTGCAGGCATAGTGGTCTTTAATGACAAAGGTATCAAGGTATTTTTGCTTGGCCATTTGTTAGAATCACATTCTAACAATGAAGCTGAGTATGTAGCACTAACCAAGGGGTTACAATGGTGCGTCTCGCAAGGGGTAAAGCACCTTAACATATTTGGGGATGCTCTACTTTTGGTAAGGCAAATAAATGGAGTATGGACATGTAAGAATCCTAGCTTGAGGTCTCACTTAAGCTGTGTAAAAACTTTGTTGGGTAAGTTTGAAGCAGTTCAACTACATCACATCCCAAGGGCTCAAAACCATGAAGCTGATGCCTTAGCAAGCGAAAGACTGCAGGAAGTGGTGGTTTGGGCTATAAAGCTAAAGCTCCCTCTTTTTCAAGGTAGTGACGCCTTACCCGACATCATGCATTTTTTTGGAAACAGGGGAATGTCCGCCGGATTTAACAAAAGGACAGAAGCAATGGCTTACCCGGAAGGCCACAAGGTATCGGCTTATCAATGACGGTTTGTATTGCAAGGGTAAGGACCAAATACTCAGGAAGGTCCCTCTCTCTAATGAAATTACGGGGGTAATTGCCAGTTGTCATCATGGTGTTTGTGTTGTCACTTTGCCCTAGATATAACAAGTAGGAAAATTTTGCAGACTGGTTTTGTATGGCCTAGCCTCAATTGTCATGTACACCACTAGTGTAAGACATGTGAGTTGTGTCAAAAGGCTGGCACCGGGTCACTCATGCATAAACCACAAACACCTATCCTTTCGTATGGACCATTTGAAAAATGGGGTATAGATGCCATAGGACCATTGCCTAGGGCCGACTCAGGAAAGTTCTATATCATCATGGGAGTCGACTATATGACTAGGTGGGCGGAAGCGACAGCCACAACTAGGATCACAACCGTGGAGGTAGCTAAAATTGTCTATGAGAACACATGTTGCAGGTTCGGAAAACCATTTGAAATCATCTATGATAGAGGGCCAGGTTTCATAGCAGACTTGGTAGGAGAGTTAATGCAAAAACTAGGCACTACAAGGAGGCACTCCTCACCATATTACCCTCAATGTAATGGCCTAGTTGAAAAAGTGAATGGAATGGTTTGTAAAATTATCACCAAGCAAGTTAACAATCATCCTGGGGATTGGGATACAGAACCTCATTCTGTACATCTTTGGGGTTCACCCCATATCATTTGGTATTTGGCAAGGAGGCAATCTTACCTATTGAGGTGCAACTAGCAAGTCTCAGAGTGATGGCAAGCCAGCTTCAACATCCCAACATGCATTTAAGATCCCATCCTTGACTTGGAATGACTACAGCTAGACAAAGAAGAAGAAATTAGTTGTTATGCGGCACAAGCAGAACACAGACGGCTTAGTTTCAATCAACATCTTCGTCGGCACAAAGATTTAAAGAAGGGCATGTTGGTGCTCCGCTACGACAATCGCTTCGACACACGCAAAGATAAGAAGCTCCTACTCTGATGGGAAGGCCCTTTCATCATAAAAAAGAAGTATGCCAATGGGAGTTACCAGCTTATGGAAGTTGATGGCAAGTTTCATAAAACCATAGTAAATGGTTGGCGACTCAAACCTTATTTTCTACGATTTGATCATACTCCACCTATCGACATTCCTGATGAGGACACACCATCAACCTCCACCTCTGATGACAATGATCAAATAAATGAGTTAGAGGCATAAATGCCCTAACCTTAGGGGGAGGGCTAATGATACTGGATTAGCCGCACCGCCCCTAGCCGGGCCAAAGAAAACTGAAGTTGGCCAGTTTTCAAAACCACGGCTACAAGAACCAACCCCAATGGGGGAGGAGCACAAAACCAAAAAAACAATTAAAAGCATTGCTTTTAACATTCACCACCCCCCTCTATACTTCTTCCACTAGCAGGCCGCCACCAGTTTGGCCACACCCCCCTTCATTATCACGAGAGGACAGAGGTATCTCTCTCTCCTGCATGGCTTCGCCAACCCACCATCTTTCTCTTACCTTGCTTTTGTGTCACCCAACCCAATGGGTGCATAAAACAAGCTCCTCTTGTTTTTCTTCCCCTGGCGGGCCGCCATGATTTTACAAGGGTCTTCCTCTCTCTCTTCCATTATTCATATTTGAGCTCTCTCTCTCTCTCTCTCTCTCTCTCTCTCTCTCTCTCTCTCTCTCTCTCTCTCTCTCTCTCTCTCTCTCTCTCTCTCTCTCTCTTATTCACACCCACATACACACACACACACACACACCACACTACCCCCCCCCCCCCCATACCCCTCATCCCCACAAGGCCGCCATCCCTCACTCCCCCCCCCCCCCCCTCTCTCTCTCTCTCTCTCTCTCTCTCTCTCTCTCTCTCTCTCTCTCTCTCTCTCTCTCTCTCTCTCTCTCCAGGCCCGAAGGCACAGTGAAAAAGCACTCTCTCTCTCTCTCTCTCTCTCTCTCTCTCTCTCTCTCTCTCTCTCTCTCTCTCTCTCTCTCTCTCTCTCTCTCTCTCTCTCTCTCTCTCTCTCTCTCTCTCTCTCTCTCTTTCTCTCTCATAATACACACACACTCCCCGTCCCTCTCACACACCATCGCCCCCCCCCCCCCCCCTCACGAGCTCACACGCCATTGCCCCCCCAACTTGTGTAGAAAAAATTATATTATATATATGTATAATAAAATACTCCCTCTCCCCCTCTCTCTCTCTCTCTCTCTCTCTCTCTCTCTCTCTCTCTCTCTCTCTCGTTCACACCTACACACACTCACACCACCCCCACATACATAACACGCGTATTCATAACACCCACCCCTTCATACGATTTTACAAATAGCACACACATGCATTTATGCACTCGAACAAATGCACCCATATCTATATATATAATACACGCACGGATATACGCACACACAAGAAAATTAAAAAAACAAAGAAATCGACATCATTGGACAAAGAAGAAAGACGGCCAACTCGCACAATGCTGACACCGAAACAAGGAAAGATGCTGAAGGCATGCTTTGGCCGACACCGAAAGGAAGTGACACGTATCATCTCAGCATCACACAACAAAATACCAAGTCTTATGAAAGTGATGGTGAAGACGACGAAGATCAAGACAAGAAAAAGGCGAGAAAGAGGTCACCCTCTTCTCCACCTTCTTCAAACCCTTCACCTTCTGAACAAAGTGATGGTGCAACCTTTGAACCATCAAAAAGAAGAGGCCATAAGAAATCCTATGCCGCATGGAAGAGGTCATCCAAGCTGAAGAAATTCAAAGAGGGAGGGAAGAGCATCTCTTTCCTTACCTATGATGGTACCTTTGGTGCTACGGACAAAGTCTTGGCCTTTATCCAGCAATTCGATGCGGCGTTTGGAGATGAGGGCTTCACGGAGTTCTCTAAGCTACGCCATGTAGCTATGCACTTTCAAAAGTCCGCCAGACAATGGTGGTCTAGCCTACGAGCCAACGGTGAAGCTCCACGAACATGGAAAGCTTTAAGAGCTTCCATTATGAAGCAGTTTTTGGCCACCGATGCCAAAGACAAAGTACTCACCAAATGGTGAAGCTTAAAGCTCTCTCCCTATGAATCCATCTACAAATATGTAGACAAGTTTTGGGACTTACAACTCAAAGCCACTGTCTTCAAAAAGTTGGATTTTGGAGAGCAAAAGCAACAATTTCGTGTGGGCTTAACCGAAGAAATGGCGGAGTATGTCAACTCCCAAAGGCCATGTACCATATCGACAGTAATACACCATACTATGGTGGCCTCTCGAATCAATTTCCAAACGGGGGCTAAAAGAAATAATAAGCCCACGGAAAACAAGGGTTCCAATGAGCCTAAGGGGAAGGACAATGTCCAAAAGTCTCCTAAGGGCAACTCCAATAAAGCTAAAGAGAAGGGAGTTTACAAAGGTAATAACAAACTCTCTTCTGAAGAGCTTGAGCATTATCGCAAGGATAACCGGTGTTTCAAGTGCCGCAAACAAGGGCAAGCGTACCGCGCTTGTCCCCAAAAGAACAACCGCCAAGATCCTCCTAGAGCTTCCTTGGTTGAAATCCAAGAGCAAGAGACTCACCAAATTCATCACAAAGGATCTCCTCTATGCCATGCTTGGGGAAAGGTAAGAGAACATGATGCTTTTATTCTCTTTGACCCTGGTTGACCCTGGTTCTACTCACAATTTCATATCTATGGAGTTAGCCACCAAGCTAGGCATACAATCCTACGAGATGGGAGATATCCTACCCGCAGACAGTGCCTTCAAGGGGCAAGAAGCTTCAGTCACTCCCTTAATCGGGAAATTGAGGCTTCATGTCCAAGGCTATGTGGACAAAGAGGACTTCTTTATCTCTCCTCTCAAGCATGAGGATGTAATCCTAGGGGCACCATGGTTTGACCGCCTGGCTGCCCATGTTAAATTTCCTGAAAGGAGAATCTCCTTTAAGTTCAGGGAAAAGGACATGTATATAGATGCTAGGGAGATGGGTAACACCATCCCCATTGTACATACACCAGCTTTCAACAAGTCAATAAAGAGCTCTATTTCCGTGTACATGATTTTTGTTAAAGATTCTCAAAATGAACCTAATGCTTTAGCAAAAGAAAATAAAAGCAACCGAAAGGAATTAGAGTTATCCAATTTTCTCAAGGGGTTTCAAGATGTCTTTATTGATGACATCCCTTGTGAGCTACCTCCTAAACGAGGTAATGACGACCATGCAATTGAACTTCTTCCAGGAAGTTCACCGCCTAACAAACCTCCTTATAGAGTTTCTCAAGCTCAACAAGAGGAGATTATGCGGCAAGTGCATGACTTAGTTGAGAAGGGCATGGTTAGGCCTAGCTCATCTCCATTTTGCTCACCTGTGCTATTAGTGCAAAAGAAAGACGGCACATATCGTATGTGTGTCGACTATAGAGCACTAAATAGGATCACTATCAAGAATAGGTTTCCCGTTCCACGGGTAGAAGACCTATTTGATAAGCTACAAGGATCGACCTACTTCAGTAGGATTGACCTAAAAAGTGGCTATCATCAGATAAGGATAGTTGATCAAGATATTGTAAAGACCGCATTTCGCACCACATTTGGTCTTTACGAATACATTGTCATGCCTTTTGGCTTGACCAATGCACCAGCCACATTCAACCGCTTGATGGAGAAGCTGTTCCGGCCTCATTGAACCTTCACTGGAGTGTTCTTTGATGATATTATCATCTACTCTAATTCATTAGACGAACACAAGCAACACCTCCAGGTAATATTTCAAGTTTTGAGAGAGAATAAACTTTATGTTAATCGAAAGAAAAGTGAATTTTTCTTGCAAGAGATTCAGTATTTAGGTCACATTATCGCTCAAGATGGCATCCAAATGGATCCATCAAAGTTAGAGGTAATAAAAGGATGGCCTAAACCAAGGAATCTTCATGAACTAAGAAGCTTTATAGGTATGTGTGCATACTATAGACCTTTCATAGAAAAGTTCTCATAAATTGCGGGACCATTACATGACCTAACAAAGAAAAGTGTTAGGTATACATGGTCTGCTGAGGAGAACAATGCTTTCGAAAAGCTTAAAGAAAAGCTTATCTCTCAACCTGTGCTTACACTACCGGATCTCTCAAAACCATTTGAGGTCCAATGTGATGCTTGTGGTGATTGCCTTGGAGTTGTCTTTCTCCAAGAAGGGCACGCCATAGGCTATGAGAGTCGAAGGCTCGACCCTGTTGAGCAAGCTCTAGGCATATATGAAAAGGAACTCCTTGCAGTTCTACATGCCTTAGACTCATGGAAGCACTATTTATTGGGGACTCCTTTCATTCTGCGAACGGATCACCAAAGTCTTAAGTACTTCATGACGTAGACCAAGCTCTCTGACAAACAAATGAGGTGGGCAAATTTCCTTTCGCAATTTCATTTTCATATTGCTCACATTGCTGGCAAGCATAATCAAGTAGCTGATGCACTCTCAAGACGGCCGAGAGTGAATGCGGTTTCCATAGCAACTCACAATGATCTATCTTCAATGATAGATGAGTACGCTATTGATCTTGATTTTAGAGATGTGATTTCAGCCCTTGCATTAGGGAAGAAAGAAGAACCATTTACTTTACAAGATGGTTATCTTCTCTATGGCAATAGACTATGCGTTACTAACACTACTTGAGAAAGTAATGTATGAATCTCATGCTCCACCTTATGCGGGGCATAGGGGAATTCAGTCTTCCTTAAAGGGAATTGAAACATATTTCTATTGGCCTACCATGAAAGTAAACATACAAGAGTATGTTTCTAAATGTGTGGTATGACAAAAGACAAAATTTGATAGAGGAAAGCAACTTGGATTGCTTCAACCCTTGCCAATCCCTAATTCACCATGGGAGAGCATATCCATGGATTTTATCTTTGGATTGCCTAAGTCTATCCATGGGAATACGGGTATATGGACGATAGTAGACAGGTTCAGTAAACAAGCTCATTTTATACCTGTCAAAAAGACTATCAAAGCCCATCAAATGGCAACCCTCTTCATTTCACAAATTTTCAAGTACCATGGCTTGCCAATGTCTATAGTGTCGGATAGAGATCCTAGAATGACCAGTAATTTCTAGAAGGGTCTCTTTGAGAATTTAGGAACAAGGCTAAACTTCTCTTCGGCCTATCATCCACAAACGGATGGCCAAAGTGAAATAGCTAACCTAACAATTCTCGATCTACTAAAAGCCTATGTAACAGAAGTAGATCAAAGATCCCAATGGGAGAAGTACTTACCCTTAGTGGAGTATGCTTACAATAACATTGTACATACTTCCACAAGAAAAGCACCTTTCGAGGTAATTGAGGGAAGATCAAAAAGTCCCTTGCTACTTAAGGTACATGGGAAGATCTTCGCTGCAGATGAGCATAGCCGAGACCTACAAGAATCTTTTCAAAAGATTAAGGATGCTATCTCTATCTCACAGCAAAGGCAAAAGGCTACTGTTGACAAGCACAGAAGAGCCCAAGCCTTTAAAGAAAACGATTGGGTCTTGTTAAAGTTTCCCAAGGCTCGATTAAGGCACACGATGGGCAAGAATCCTACGGGCCACCAAAAGTACTATGCTAAACTAGCAAAAAGGTACTATGGTCCCTTCCAAATTCTTAGGCCAATCAATGAGATGGCTTATCAACTCAAGTTTCCCAATCATTTTCTCATACACAATGCTTTCCATGTGAGCCTATTAAAGCCTTACAAAGGAGAGCCACCTCAAGAACCAACTATTGAAGACCCACCGGAGATCGAGGACCAAGAGGAGGTGCTGCAACCCGAGTCCATTCTCCGACATGAAGACAAGGTATTAAGAGGCGGTAAGACTATCCGACGATATCTTATTAAGTTTAAGAATCATCCTTTTGAAGATGCTAGATGTATGCAAGGCATACAATTAAAGGATAACCTAAACCTTGTCAATGCTTACAATGCTTCCCAAGAGTAAGCAAATGAACAAAGTTTTTTTTCTTATAAGACTCTCTTCTTCTTTATTGTGCACAAAAATGAAGTAGTATGCATGCTTAGATCAAGTTTGCGGAGACGACGTCTCCCAAACACCAAGTAGAGCTTGTCACTCTACTATGGAAGACTGATAGGACTAATGTGCAGACATGCTTGCGGCAGCCTCTGGCTCTCAAGTGCCAAATGGACTAGTAATCCATTGTGGAATGATGTCGTAGGGTAACATAGGGATCCTCTACCCGCTAAGAAAAGGACTCATGAATATGCTTTATCTTCTTTACACCATAGTCGAGGACGACTATGATTTCAAGAGAGAGGTAATGTCATAATAATCAATATCTAATTCTCCTAAATGATTTTCTCATATTAAAATGATCATTTAATGTGGGGAAGTGCCAGGGGAGAAAAAGCTAGAATATTGGTTAAGCTAGCAGACAGGCCACAGTAGGGATCCAAAGGAGGGAAAATAGGGATCCAAAGGGGGGGCCATCTGCAAAAGATCCATGTGCAACAATGGGCTAAAAAGACCCTAAGGTTCAGCCCATTAAGACTTCCAAAATGCTAAGGTTCCAAAATTCAAAGGTTGTTTCCAAAGGTCAACCCTAGGGGAAATTGGATGCTTTGTGTGTGACTAAAAAGTCTTTGCATATCCCTACATGGGAGGGGGCGAGCCCTTCTTCTAGGGGATGAGAGAGAAAGTCACACACACACACACACACACACACAGGCTCCCTTTACACAAAGGGAATTAGGGGCACATGTCAGCTCCCTAGCCCAGATGCCCACAAGGTGTGCCCAATTCCTATTGGATGGCCTTGGAGGTGTACCAATGAGAATTAGGCTAGAGTAAATCTAGTTTAATTAATTTAAAAACACTTAATAAAAGAACCAATGAGAATTAAGTCTCCTAGATGACTATTGGACAGTCTCCCAAGGGGTCCAATGAGCATTCAGGAGCCTAATGGCTTGCCTGATTCCTATGGGGTGGCCAGTAGACAAAGGGGTCCAATGAGAGTTTAGTTTAATTATTAAATTACCTAAAGCTCTCACAAAAGGGGAAAGGGGGACACATGTCAGAAGGCTATCACTTATGCTGCTTAATTGTGATAGGCTTGACTTGGGGAGGTCCAATGAGGGCTGAGCAAGAGCAAATAGCAAGAGGGCTCGCCCAAGAGAGAGAGAGAGAGGGGGCTGATTTTTGCAAGGCATTATCACACACACACTCACACAATCTCATGTGTGAAGAAAGAGAAGACTATCTCTTCCCAAGCTTTAATGGAGAGCTCATCACCGACTCCAAGCTTGTAAGATAGAAGCCTACATCGACACACTCTTGGCTTGTGGATGCAAATCCAACCAAGAGCCAAGCTTCAATGCATGCTCATCTCCTCTACCAAGCTAATTACTAAGCAAAAGCTATGCTAATATGAGTGATTATGTGAGGAGATGTACATCTTTCTCGTAAGATACTCCTTCTTCCTCTCAATCTACTCTCATACCCTGCTAGCTCTCACCATCTTCGAAGGTGTGTGAGGTCTTGGGTCTGAGAACGGGGATAATTAAAGTTGTGTTTACTAAGTGTTTTGCTTAGTGCGTGAAGCTTTCATCTTCATTGCACTAGCTAGTCTTGAAGGAACACAAAGAATTGTATTGTACAATGTCTCTCTTGATGGGAGAAACCATAATACAAAGCCTTTTGGAGGGGGGACAGGCTCCATGCAAATCCGGTCCTCAACTGTTGTCAATAGCTTAATTTCTCTCTCTTTTGAAAGTATTGTTGATGCTATCTAACTAGGTGTTATGCTTTTTGTTGCTCTCTCCACCCAAGCACTCTTGTAATTCTCATTAGGAATCTATTCTAATGAAATGCCCACTATGTTCATGCTAATTTCCGCTACACACAAGTTTTTAGGCCATTAAATGTTACATTGACTAGGAATTTTCTACATCCGGACGTTTGATTTATCACCATTTCATGTTGGTTACCTAGAGGGCATCTCACTTTTGCTACCCTAGGTCATCTATGTCTGCGTCCTAGCCACACTTATGCTAGGTGGTGCCACTCTCTAGTTATAGGATAACTCCTACCTTGAGATGATGCTTGGGGATGTTCAGGCTATGTGTGGTGTAGAGGCCACCCCATATGGCATGTCATTTCTGGTTATCATCTGTAGGTGAAGTAGATTCTCCTTTTAGGGAACTTCATGTTGACAGCCATGGGGTTGAACCATGGTACCCCTATGATAACATCCTCATGTTGGAGAGGAGAGATGAAAAAGTCTTATTTGTCAATATAGCTTTGGACATGAAGCCTCAACTTGCCAATCAAGGGAGTAACGAAGGCTTGTTGTCCCTTGAAATCTCCGTTTACAGTATCTCCCATCTTGAAAGCTTGAATGCCCAACTTAGTGACCAACTCTGTTGATATGAAGTTGTGAGTAGAGCCAAGGTCAAACAAGATGGAGGCGTCATGCTCCCTTACCTTTCCTCAAGCATAAGAGAGAGGTGATCCTTTGCAATGAGCATCCTCTTTTGGAGCTTCGATCGTGGAAGCTCTAAGAGTCTCATTGCGAGAATTTCTTTTGGGGCAAGAACGGTAGCCATATCCTTACTCCCCACACTTAAAACATTTGTGGTCCTTACGAAAAACTTCTAGCACTTCAAGAGAGAGTTTATTTTTACCTTTGTAAACTCCCTTCTCCTTGGACCGATTGTTGTTGGAATTGCCTTGGGAAGAATTTTGGGCATTGCTTTTCCCCTTTACATCACTTTTTCTTTGCTTTCCATGGGCTTGGCATTCCTTCTAGCCCCTTGTTGGTGGAAATTGATGCGCGAAGCAACCATAGTGTGGTGAATTACTTTGGTGCTAGAACTAGGCTGTTGAGATTTGACATACTCGGCCATTTCTTCTGGTAATCCCACACAAAACTGTTGCTTTTTCTCGGTGAAGTCTATCTTTTGAAAAACAGTAGCCTTGAGATGTAAATCCCAAAACTTTTTTACATATTTGTGGATAGACTCGTTGGAGAGCTGCTTCAAATTTGGCCATTCGATAAGCACTTTGTCCTTTGCATTGCTTGCAAGGAATTGCTTCATGATGGAAACTCATAGAGTTTTCCATTTCTTTGGGGCCTTGTCGTTGTCACGAAGGCTAGCCCACCATTGACGAGCAGATTTTTGGAAGTGCATAGCTACATGGTGTAGCTTGGAGGACTCCGTGAAGCGCTCATCTCCAAAGGCCACATCAAATTGCTGGATGAAGGCCAATACTTTTGGTAGCACCAAAGGTGCCATTATAGGTGACAAAAGAGATACTTTTTTCTCTCTCTTTGAATTTCTTGAGCTTTTGGGACCTTCGCCATGCAGGGTAAGATTTGCGATGTCCTCTCCTCTTGTACTTTCTAGGAGAATAGTTGTTGCTTTCATCAAAAGAGGAGGAAGTCGAAGAAGAAGGAGAAGAGGGTGACCTCTTTCTTGCCTTTTTCTTCCTTTGTTTCCTCTCTTATCTTTTGGAGTGACAAGGAGAAGGAGTATGGGTTGACCGTTTTCTCTTGGGAGGAGTTGGCAACCATCTAGACCGCCGTCTTCATGGAGCCACATCTTCATAGGAACTTATGGATTCGCTTCTTTCTCGTTCTTTAGATTACTCCTCTCTTATGGGAGAGAGCCTTCTTTTGGGAGTCTCATCAAGAGGCCTCCTAAGCTCTCTCTCCTCTTGGAGAGGAAGGGAGATCCCATAAGCATGAAGTTGTTGAGTAACTTCGGCTTGCAAAGCAGGGTTGCCAATAGCTTGCTGCAACCTAGTAACAAGGTAGTGAACAAACATCGGGGCATCATCATTAGCACCTTCATGTGCAAAATCAAAGTCATCAATATTCATTCTACTATCTTGGTTATTGTCAGCCATGCTAATGAAACTTATGTATAGAATTACTTTGTGCTTTGGTACCCACAAAAACCTTGGTCGCTACTTTTCTTTACCTTTGAAAATTAGTTCTCAAGCAGTGACACCTATGGTTTAGACACTGTTGAGTGCAAAGACTAGTGGAGAGGGTCTAACATTGCTCGGTTGATTATGGTTCTTGTTGAGCTTGCTCGTAGCTCAATAATGGTTAAACCAAAGGCAAGCCCCGAGAGACTCCATTATTAAGACTATAGTTCCCAATGGTGTACCTTGAACTAAGTCCTTCTCAACCAAGATAATAGATCCATGTCCCACTTACCCTATTGCAATGAGCAGGTCCAACCTTTCATGAACAACTTAAGGACCTCTCTTCTTAAGTAAGAAAAGAGAAACCAGTATCTCTGATACCAATGTAGAGGAAATGGCCTATGAACTTTGAGAATAGCGGAATTAAGAGAATTAGAGTGAGCATTTTTTACTACTCTGAGAACATAGAGGGTGAACTTAATTAGCGAAGCAACATAACCATACATTTAATTAACATGGTATGAATAATACTTTGGAAAGAGAGAGAGAGAATTAGAGAACATGACAACATTTGAGGACTGGATTTATGTGGAGTTGGTCCCCCCTCCAATAGGCTTTTGTATTATAGAATCTCCTATCAAGAGAGAGGTACAATACAACCTTTGTGTTCCTTGTGACCTAGGTGATGCAGTCAAGATGGAAAGCTTCATGCATCATGAGCATAACATAATCTTATAAAAGCATTAACCATCCCTGGCCTCATTCCCAAGGCCTCAAACACCTTCAAAGGTGGAGAGAGCTAGCGGGGAATGAGGGTAGGGAAGAGGAAGAAGAAACATTCATAGGAGAAAGAAATAGTTCCTCACTTATCATCACTCTTCTTGCTTAGCATAGCATAATAGCATAGTAATGAAGATGGGGGAGATGGCAAGCTTAAGCATTGAAGCATGGCTCTTGGTTGGTTTTGCATTCCATAGCCAAGAGTGTTGGTGTAAGCTCTCAACTTTTCAACAAGCTTGGAGAAGGAGATGGAGCTCTTGCACTTTTCACTTCACACAATGTGTGTGTGTGTGTGTGTGTGTGTGTGTGTGTGTGTGTGTGTGTGTGTGTGTGTGTGTGTGTGTGTGTGAGAGAGTATACCCCCCAAGCTAGCCCCCTCCTTGCTTTGGTCGACCCCCTCTTCTAGCTCAAGATGGAAGCTCATTGGACCCCTTCAAGTCTGGACAATCACATGCAGAGTGCATATCAAGCAAGCATGCTAGCCTTGGGACAAGTGTCCTCCTTTACCCTCTAAGAGAGAGGGCTTGGAAAATTCTTTAAACAATTAATTAAATAAGTAAATGCTCATTGGACCCCTCTTTTGCCTAGCCAATAGGATTCAGTCACCCCATGTGGCGAAGCATAGGGAGAGCTTGACATGTGTCCTTGTGCCCCTTGAGGAAAGAGTGCCCTTTGAATGAGTGGGGGGTTGGTCAAATCATTCCCCTAGCTTTGGATTCTTCCTGTCCTTTGTAGGGCACTTTTTGACTTAATCTCCTCAAGCACCTTAGTCATCAAGTGCAACCTTAGCAAGAGTATGAGCTCTCTCTCACTCATGCCCCTAGCTTCAAGGGCTCGTCACCTCCTTGGATGGATTGATTTGAATTTTCAAGCTCATGCCTAGCTTAAGCATGCACCTTAGGTATCAAGCATCACATGCATTTTAATCATCAAGCACCTCAAGCATAGGCCTAGCTTAACCTAAGGTCTAAGGACTTTTACACTAACCATTGGAGGTCTTTAATGAAGCTAACCCTAAGGTCTTCCAAGCTCCATTATGCAAGCAATGCTCTTTGACAAACCATTTCTCATTTGGACCCCTTTAACCTTGGCCCCGTGTTGAGATAGATCCATAAGCACATGTCTATATTCTATCCCTTGTCCTCGTATATTCACCCACATTAAATGATCAGTTTAATATGAGAAAATCATTTGGGTTGGTTAGATACTATATTTTATGACAAGTCAAAAGCTTGGCATTGGTGATGGACGTCGAGGCCCGAGCTACGGGAGAGTCATCATCCGTCTCCGCGCCTAACTCCTCTTTCGTGGATGTTGTATGAGCCTCATCTTCTTCCTCTGGCATGCCCTGAAAAGTGTCCTCCTCAGGACTATGAAGGCGCATGATAGTGATGTTTTTTGAATCTTCGTTGTATTCTTTGTTGTCCAAAGAGCCCATCAAAGAGCTTGCTGGCGAGTAAACTTCATCAGACGAGGAAGCCTCTTGAGAAGAGCCGATGGCGCCGATGATGCAAAAGAGAGCGACAAAAGTGAGAGGGGGTGAATGCGCAAAATTGGAGAAGGCCAAGTCTCATAAAAAATAATATCTAACCAACCGAAATGATTTTCTCATATTAAACTGATCATTTAATGTGGGATAATAGAGGAAACAAGGGTTAGAATATAGACATGTGCTTTCAGGTCTATCTCGACACTGGGCCAATTGTAAAGGGCCCCAAAAGAGAGACGATTTGTCAAAGAGCAAGGTTAGTCAATGGAGCTTAAAGACCTTAGGGTAATTTTCATTGAAGGCCTCCAAAGGTTAGTGTAAAAGTCCTTTGACCTTAGGTAAGCTAGGGTTGTGCTTGAGGTGGGAACCCGACCCAAGCTTGAGGTGCTTGTCGTACCTGATTATTGAGATGCTTGAGGTGCTTGAAATGCTTGATGAGTGAGATGCTTGAGGTGCTTGTCATGCTTGAGATGCTAGGGATGTACTTGAGGTGGGAACCCAAGTACTTGAGCGGCTTAAGGGTCGAGCTTGTGGTGAGAATTGGGCCCAACGTTAAGATGCTTGAGGTGCTTGACATGCTTGATGATTGAGATGCTTGAGGGCTTAAGGGCTGAGCCTGTGGTAAGAACTGGGCCTGAGGTGTTACAAAGGCCATGCAAGTAGGGGGGGTGGTTTCTTGATCTCTCTCTCTCTCTCTCCCAACGGGCACCCCTTGCTCAAGAGGCAAGTAGGACACATGTCAAGCCCCTAGTTCGGATACCCTCAAAGTGTGCCTGAATCCTATTGGATAGCCTCTCAAGGGGTCCAATGATAATTTAGTTGATTTACTTAATTGATTTTACATTTATCAAGTCCTCTCTCTCAAAGGGGAAAGGGGGACACTTGTCCCAAGACTACCCTTGTTGCTTGATATGCCTCTTGCATGTGATTGGCTAGGCTTATAGGGGTCCAATGAGCTTCAAGCATGAGCTACAAGGGGGGGGGGGAGGGGTCAACAAAAGCAATAAGGGGGGTTTCTTGGGGGGTATACTCTTCCATACACACTCACACACACTCTCAATGTGTGAAGTGCATCGTGCAAGAGCTCCATCTCCTTCTCCAAGCTAATAGATAAGTTGATAGTCTATACCATTACTCTTGGCTATGGAATGCACATCCAACCAAGAGCCATGCTTCAATGCTTAAGCTTGCCATCTTCTCCATCTTCATTACTATTATTTATTCTAGCAAGAAGAGTGATGATAAGTGAGGAACTACTTCTTTCTCCTATGTAATGTTTCTTCTTCCTCTTCCCTACCCTCATTCCCCGCTAGCTCTCTCCACCTTCGAAGGTGTTTGAGGCCTTGGGACCGAGGCTTGGGATAATTAATGCTTTTTACAAAGTTTATGCTATGCTCGTGATGCATGAAGCTTTCCATAGTCATTGCATCACCTAGGTCACAAGTAACACAAAGATTGTATTGTACCAACTCTCTCTTAATGGGAGAATCTATAATACAAATGCCTATTGGAGGAGGGACCCCGGCTCCACATAAATCCGGTCCTCAACTATTGCCAAGTTCTCTAAACTCTCTCTCAGCTTGCAAAAGTATTGTTCATGCCAAGTTAATTAAGTACTATGATTATGTTGCTACCAATAATTAAGTTCACCTATGCTCTCAAAGTAGTCTCACAAAAATGTTCTCTCCAATTCTGTTAATTCCGCTATTCTCAAAGTTCATAGGTCATTCCCATTACATTGGTATCAGAGCATTTGGTTTCTCTTTTCATGCTTAAGAAGAGAGGTCCTTAAGTAGCCTATTAATGGTTGATTTTGTTAATTATATTAGGGTAAGTGGGACTGGAATTTTTTATCGGTTTTATTGAGCCCACTATGTGGAATATGGTGCACGCCTCGAGAGCTTTGGTCTTAATAATGGGGTCTTTTTAGACTTACCTATGGCTTTACCATTATTGAGCCATAAGAAGAAGAAGTCCGAAAGGAACTAGCCCTCAAAAATTCTGCAATATTAGACCCACTCCACTACTCTCGATAATTAACCATTCGAACTGTGGGTGTAGATACTTAAGTGCTAATTTTCAAAGGCTAAGAGGAGTAGCAACTAATTTTCAAAGTGCTAATTTTCAAAGGCTAAGAGGAGTAGCAACTAAGGTTTTGAATTGCCAAAGAATACACTAAGTAAACACATAAGTTTATTTAGCATGGCTGACAATAACCAAGAGAGTAAAATGAACGTTGATAAATTTGATTTTGCACATGAAGGTGCTAATGATGATGCCCCCATGTTTGTCATTTATCTTGTTACTAGGTCGCAGCAAGCTATGGGCAACCGTGCTTTGCAAGGCGAAGTTACTCAACAACTTCGCGCTTATGGGATTTCCCTTCCTCTCCAAGAGGAGAGAGAGCTTAGTAGGCCTCTTGAAGAGACCCCCAAAAGAAGACCCTCTCTCCCATACAAGAGGAGGAATCCAAAGAGCAAGAAAGTAATGAATCCCTAAGTTCCTCTTAAGATGTGGCTCCACGAAGACGGTGGTCTGGACGGTCGCCAACTCCTCACAAGAGGACATGGACAACCCACAATCCCCAAAGACATGGAAAACTATACCAGTTTCCATCATGAAGCAATTCCTTGCAAGCGATGCAAAGGACAGAAGTGCTTACCAAATGGCACAACTTGAAGCTTCTTTTCCATGAGTCTATCCAAAAATATGTAGAGAAGTTTTGGAATTTACATCTCAAGGCTACTGTCTTTCAAAAGATAGACTTCACTGAGCAAAAGCAACAATTTTGTGCAAGATTATTTGAAGAAATGGCAGATTACGTCAACTCGCAATGGCCTGCTTCTATCACCGAAGTAGTCCACCACACTATGGTTGCTTCGTGCTAGACGGAATGTCAAGCTCATGGAAAACAAAGACAAAAAGGTGATGCAAAGGGGAAAACCAATGCCCAAAATTCCTCCTAAGGAAATTCTAATAACAACAACAACAACAATCGGACCAACGAGAAGGGAGTCTACAAAGGTAAAAACAAATTTTCTCCTGAAGAGCTTGAAGCTTTTTGCAAGGACCACAAATGTTTTAAGTGTGGGGAGCAAGGACATGGCTATCATTCTTACCCCAAGAGAAATCCTCACAATGAGACTCCTAGAGCTTCCACCATCGAAGCTCCAAAAGAGGATGCTCATTGCAAAGGATCACCTCTCTCCTATGCTTGGGGAAAGGTAAGAGAGCATAATGCATTTATCTTTTTTGACCCTGACTCTACTCACAACTTCACATCAATGGAGTTGGCCACCAAGTTGGGCATTCAAGCTTTTGAGATGGGAGATACAATAACGGCTGACCCAGCTTTCAAGGGACAGCAAGCCTCTATTACTCCCTTGATTGGGAAGTTGAGGCTTCATGTCAAAATCTATGTCAACAAAGAAGACTTTTTCATCTCTCCTCTCCAACATGAGGATGCTATCCTAGGGGCACCATGGTTCAACCACATGGCTGCCAACATGAAGTTCCCTGAAAGGAGAATCTACTTTACCTACAGAGGAAAGAGCATGTATATAGATGCTAGTGAGTCTGGTCATACTATACCACTTGTAAAATCCTCCTGCTTTTGATAAATCAATGAAGAGCTTAGTTTTTGGGTACATGATTTTTGTCAAAGAGTCCCTAAAAGATCCTAATGTTTCATCAAATGTAAATGGTAGGAATCAAGAAGAGTTAGACTTGTATAATTTTCTAAAAGGATTCCAAGATGTGTTCATCGATGATATCCCTATGGAATTACCTCCAAAACGAGGGGATGATGACCATCAAATTGAGTTCCGACAAGGAAGCTCACCGCCTAACAAGCCTCCTTATCGAGTTTCCCAAGCTCAACAAGAGGAGATCATGAGGCAAGTACAAGAACTGGTAGACAAAGGGATGGTGAGTACTAGATCCTCTCCCTTTTGTTCTCCAGTCCTTTTAGTGCAAAAGAAAGATGGTACATACCGTATGTGCGTGGACTATCCAGCACTAAACCATATCACTATCAAAAACAGGTTTCCCGTGCGTCGGGTGGAAGATCTATTTAATAAGCTACGAGGTTCTACCTACTTCAGTAGGATTGACCTTAAAAGTGGCTATCATCAAATAAGGATAGTGGATGAAGATATCCTAAGGACTGTGTTTCATGCAACTTTTGGTCTTTATGAATATCTAGTCATGCCTTTTGGCTTGACCAATGCACTAGCCACATTCAATCGTCTAATGGAGAAAGTCTTTAGACCCTATCGCAAATTCAATGTAGTGTTCTTTGATGATATTACATCTACTCCAAGTCCTTGGAGGAACACAAGCAACATCTCCAAGTGATTTTTCAAGCATTGAGGGAGAACAAGTTTTTTCTCAATCAAAAGAAAAGCGAGTTTTTCCTTCAAGAGATTGAATAGTTAGGTCATATTATCTCTCAAGATTGTATCTAAATGGATCCATCAAAGTTGGAGGTAATAAAAGCATGGCCTAATCCAAGGAATCCTCATGAGCTAAGAAGATTTATTGGTATGTGTGCATACTATAAACGCTTCATAACAAAATTCTCTCAAATAGCAGGACCATCACATGACTTAACAAAGAAGAAATTTAAGTTTTCATGGACTATTAAGGAGCAAAATCCTTTTGACAAGCTCAAGAGAAGCTTACCTCCCAACCATTCCTTATGCTTCTAGATCTCTCAAAGCCATTTGAGGTCCAATGTGATGCTTGCTGTGATTGCCTTGGAGCAGTCTTGCTTCAAGAAGGGCATGCCATAGCATATGAGAGCCGAAGGCTCAATACGGATGAACGGGTCTTGGGCATTTATGAGAAAGAGATTTTAGCTTTTCTACATACCCTAAACACATGGAATCACTATTTATTGGGGACTTCATTAATTTTATGATTGGACCACCAAAGTTTTAAGTACTTCATGATGCAAACCAAGCTTTCTGATAAACAAATATGGTGGGTAAATTTTCTTTCACAATTTTATTTTCATATTGTTGGTAAGCACAATCAAGTGGCCGATGCACTTTCATGACGACCAAAAGTGAATGCCGTGTCTATAACAACTCACAATGAACTATCTTCTATGATAGATGAGTATGCTATTGACCCTGACTTTAAAGACCTAATGTCAGTCCTTACTTTGGGGGAGAAAGAGGAACCATTCACCTTGCAAGATGGTTATCCTCTCCATGGGAATAGGCTATGTGTTACCCACTCCCTTCGTGAGAAAGTCATGTATGAATCCCATGATCCTCCTTATGCGGGGCATAGAGACATTCAGCCTACTCTCCAAGGAGTAGAGACGTATTTCTATTGGCCTACCATAAGAGTGGACATACAAGAGTATGTTTCAAAATGTGTGGTATACCAAAAGCCAAGTATGAAAGCAACCTGGATTACTCCAGCCATTGCCTATTCCAAATTCACCATGGAGAGTATATCCATGGATTTTATCTTTGGATTACCCAAGTCTATCCATGGGAATACATAAATATGGACAACAGTCAACAGGTTTAGCAAGCAAGTACACTTTATTCCTGTCAAAAAGACTATTAAGGCACACCAAATGGCAACTCTCTTCATATCACATATTTTCAAACACCAAGGATAGCCAACATCTATCGTGTCAGATAGAGATCCTAGAATGACCAGTAATTTCTGGAAAGTTCTCTTTGAAAATCTAGGTACAAGATTTAATTTCTCCTCGGCCTATCACCCACAAACAGATGGACAAAGTGAGATAGCCAATCTTACGATACTCAATCTACTAAAGACTTATGTTACAGAAGTAGATCAATGCTCACAATGTGAAAAGTACTTGCCTCTTCTAGAGTATGCGTACAATAATGTTGTACATACTTCTACGGGAAAAGCGCCTTTTGAAATCATTGAGGGAAGACCAAAAAGTCCCTTGCTACTACTTTAAGTACATGGGAAGATCTTTGCTGCTGATGAGTATAGCCGTGACCTACAAGAATCTTTTTAAGGAGGCTAAATCCATCTCTCAACAAAGGCAAAAAGCTGTTGTTGGCAAGCACAGAAGGGTCTTAATGCTCAAAGAAAACGATTGGGTCTTACATAAGTTTCCCAAGGCTCAATTGAGGCAAACGATGGGCAAAAATTGTATTGGCTATCAAAAGTATTATGCTAAATTAGCAAAAAGATACTATGGTCCTTTTCAAATCTTGAAGCCAATCAATGAGATGGCTTATAAACTCAAGTTGTCCAACCATTGGCTCATACACAATGATTTTCATGTGAGCCTACTTAAGCGCTACAAAGGAGAGCCACCAAGTGAACCAATTATTGAAGACCCTCCCAAAATCGAAGACCAAGAAGAGGTGCTACAACCCAAAGCTATCCTTCGGCATGAAGACAAGGTACTACCACATCGTAAGATTATCCGACAATATCTTATTAAGTTCAAAAATTATCCTTTTGAAGATGCTAGATGGATGCAAGGAATACAACTTAAGAATAGTATGAAACCTTGTCAATGCTTACAATGCTACATTAGAGTAAGAAAATGTACAAATTTCTTTTAAATGACCAATGTTTTTGTCTTATAAGACTAGTTTTCTTTTTATTGTGCACAAATTAAAGTAGTATGCATACTTAGAATCATGTTTGTGATGACGACGTCTCTCAAACACCAGGTAGAATTTGTCACTCTACTTGGGAGAATGAAATGGAATAAAGAGCAGACATGCTTGTGACAACTATGTCTCCCAACCACCAAAAGGATTAGTCATCCATCTTGGAAAGATGTCATAGGGTAAAAAGGGAGCCTCTACCAGCTAAGAAAGATTGGCTAATGACTAAGGCTTTACCTCGTCTACCTCATAGTCGAGGACGACTATGATTTCAAGAGAGAGGTAATGTCATAAAATCTAATATATAACCAACCCAAATGATTTTCTCATATTAAATTGATCATTTAATGTGGGAGAATAGACGAGAACAAGAGTTAGAATATAGACATGTGCTTTCGGGTCTATCTCAACACAGGGCCAATGGTAAAGGGGCCCAAAAAAGAGATGATATGTCAAAGAGCAAGGTTAGCAAATGGAGCTTAAAGACCTTATGGTTAGCTTCATTGAAGACCTCCAAAGGTTAGTATAAAAGTCCTTTGACCTTAGGTAAGCTAGGGCTGTGCTTGAGGTGGGAACTCGGCCCAAGCTTGAGGTTCTTGTCGTACCTGATGACTGAGATGCTTGAGGTGCTTGACATGCTTGATGACTGAGATGATTGGGTGCTTGTCATGCTTGAGATGCTAGGGTTGTAGTTGAGGTGGGAACCCAACCCAAGCTTGAGGGGCTTAAGGGACGAGCTTGTGGTGAGAGCTGGGCCCAAGGTTGTGGGCCCAAGTTTGAGGGGCTTGACATGTCACAAAAGTTAACACAAATCCCCACAAGGAGGGGGCAAGCCATGCAGGGTGGGGGGTGGTTGCTTGACCTCTCTCTCTCCCAGAGGGCACCCCTTGCTCAAGAGGCAAGTAGGACACATGTCGAGCCCCTAGCTAGGTTACCCTCAAGGTGTGCCTGAATCCTATTGGATAGCCTTTTAAGGGATCCAATGATAATTTAGTTGATTTACTTAATTGATTTAACATTTATCAATTCCTTTCTCTCAAAGGGGAAAGGGGGACACTTGTCCTAAGACTATCCTTGTTGCTTGATATGCCTCTTGCATGTGATTGGCTAGGCCTGTAGGGGTCCAATGAGCTTCAAGCATGAGCTACAAGGGGGGGTCGACCAAAGCAAGAAGGGGGGTTGCTTGGGGGGTATACTCTCCCATACACACTCACACGTACTCTCATTGTGTGAAGTGCAACATGCAAGAGCTCCATCTCCTTCTCCAAGCTAGTAGAGAAGCTGAGAGCCTACACCAACGCTCTTGGCTATGGAATGCAAATCAAAACCCATGCTTCAATGCTTAAGATTGCCATCTTCTCCATCTTCATTACTATGCTATTATGTATGCTAGCAAGAAGAGTGATGATAAGTGAGGAACTACTTCTTTCTCCTATGGAATGTTTCTTCTTCCTCTTCCCTACCCTCATTCCCCGCTAGCTCTCTCCACCTTCGAAGGTGTTTGAGGCCTTGGGATTGAGGCTTGGGATAGTTAAAGCTTTTTACAAAGTTTATGTTATGCTCGTGATGCATGAAGCTTTTCATCTTCATTGCATCACCTAGGTCACAAGGAACACAAAGATTGTATTGTACCAAGTCTCTCTTAATGGGAGAATTTATAATACAAATGCTTATGGAGGGGAGCCCGGATCCACATAAATCCGGTTCTCAAATGTTGTCAAGTTCTCTAAACTCTCTTTCTTGCAAAAGTATTGTTCATGCCAAGTTAATTAAGTACTATGTTTATGTTTCTACCAACAATTAAATTTACCCTCTATGCTCTCAAATTAATCTCAAAAAATTGTTCTCTCCAATTCTCTTTATTCCGCTATTCTCAAAGTTCATAGGCCATTTCCATTACACCAAGACAAGATCTTCTCTCTCTCTCTCTCTCTCTCTCTCTCTCTCTCTCTCTCTCTCTCTCTCTCTCTCTCTCTCTCTCTCTCTCTCTCTCTCTCTCTCTCTCTCTCTTCCCCCTCGCTAGAGGGAGGGTGACTCAAATCTGCGGCCAGGTTGCGGGAAGCGAGAAAGAGAGAAAACGGCTCCTCAAGTGGCATAGAGCTAGGTGAGTGCCAATGGGAACTGGGTACGTAGGGTGGGGAAGATTAGGTTTGCCAGTGAGGGAGGTGTTGGGAGAGGAAAAGGGGTCGTGGATTTACTAGGGGGAGATGGGGAAATCAACAAGTAAACGTGTAAGGTTGAGGGCGAGAAGATAAGGTCGGGCCAAGGGCGGGTGAGGTGAGATGGAGGCAAAGGGCGTTTGAGAACGAAGGGGAAGGGGAATGGAAGTGGGTGGAGGAAAGAGTTAGAGGGTAGGCAAGTTTAATGGAGGGCTGATGAAAATCTAGGTCAACTAGTTGTGGGTAAGCCTAGTAGCCTACGCGACAAGTGACAAAACCAGGACGAGGGGATGTATCGCGATGAGTAGCCAATGCCAGGCTATTTGGGGGAGGGGGGGGGGGGGGTCAAATGCTGGAATGGTGGAGATGAGGCGGGCGGCTGGGCGGTTCAGCAGCTAAGCAAGTTTCCCATTGGCGTAGCGGGTGCAGACGACCACCAACTTCGGAGGTGAGTGCTTGGGGTGAGCTGAGATGGAACTGGTTGAGCAGAGAGAAAAAAAAAAGGCGAGTAGAGAGAGGAAAAAATAGATAGGGAAAAAGGGAGCAAAGAGGGGACGACGCAAGTAGAGATAGATAAAAAAGGACCAGCAAAGAGAGGGAAAAGAGATAGGGGAAAGAAAAAAGGGTGAGTGTACAACCAACTGGGTGAGTAGAGAGAGAGAGGGGAGGACAAATTGGGGTGAGGAGAGAGGGGTGAAGGGAGGGCGAGGAAAGAGAGCACCAGGGCAGAAAAAAGGGCGGCGAGAGAGAGAGAGAGAGAGAGAGAGAGAGAGAGAGAGAGAGAGAGAGAGAGAGAGGTCGAGTGACGTATGGACTGGATAAGGGTGGCTGTTGCGAGGAATGCCTGACAAGGATGTCAGCACCATGTTATGGCGAGCAAGGGTCAGGCAGTTGGGCACAAGGTCAAAAGTGGGCCGCCTCGTAGGGAGCACAAGAGGAAACATTGGACATCTCTTACCAAGGTGGTGTCTCCCAATCAAGGATGGTTTGAACCTTCTTTGGATCCATGGAGACTCCTTTTTCACAGATAACATAACCAAGAAATTCCACCTTAGATTGATGAAAAGAACACTTCTCCAACTTTGCATATAACCCTGATGCACGAAGCTTTTCAAGCACTAACCGTACATGGTGCTCATGCTCTTCTCCTTGGAAAATCAAGATATCATCCAAGTATATTATCACAAAATAATCCAAATACTCCCAAAAGATGTCCTTCATTAAATGTTGAAAAACTGTCGGGGCATTGGTGAGACCAAATGGCATGACTATATATCCAAAGTGGCCATACCTTGTGCGAAAGTATGTCTTCTATCATCACCTCCTTTTATCCTAACTAGGTTGTAAGCACCATGAAGGTCTATTTTTGTGAATATTCTTGCCTTGCCAAGGCGCTCAAGAAGCTCTGGTAACAAGGGAAGAGGATAGCTATTCTTGACAATGATCTTGTTCTAGCCCCTATAATCCACACATATCTGGAGAGTTTGTCCTTATTTTTACAAAGAGTATTGAAGCTCTTACTGGGGACTTTGAATGCCGTATGAACCCCTTAGCAAGATTTTCATCAATGTTTTTTTGTAATTCTACCGATTCATCTTGAGATAGCTTGTATATTGGGCTATTTAATTCAAGCCATGGTAGCCCGATAACAATTGGACTGCTTGGGCTTTGTATGATATTGAACGCTATTCTTGAGACATGCGCCTCTAATGTTACTTCTATGGGACAATTTTCATACCTGACATCCCCTGAAGCGAGGGGACGACCATCAATGACTTCTACAGTTGCTAGATTAGACTTCTCTACTAGTGGTATGCCTTCTTCTTTTGTAAATTCTTTGTCCATTAAGCACACCGTTGCACCTGAATCTAGTAATGCTTCACAATCCATGTGCCTACCCGGCATATGGATCTTGACTAGTAGCATAACACGTGAAGTGGAATTAGTGGAAAGAAGGAGACCTTCTTTTTCCTGTCTTTTGTCCAACCATCCGGTCTCTATTGAGGTTGGACTTCCATGTTTTCCAAACATGTTGAGGCCATTGCACCATGAACCTTCATCATTCTCCTCCTTGAGACACCATTATACATAAGCCATTAATGCATCGTCTTTGCTTCTCCCAGGCTGGGAGAAGTTGAAACCGTGTTGAATCAATTTTCATGGGCTCAGTGCTTGATTCATGGCCCTCTTGAGGTTGCAGCCTTCATGTGTCACTTTTGTTTCATACCGCAATGGTGTCCCAAGACGCCTCTCTTGTCGTCTTTCAAATAATCGATTATCACATTTGATTGCTTGAGAGATGAACTCGCTTAGTGTGTGAACCTTTGGCATAGTCAATAAAAGATCTTTTACATCGTCCTTTAATACTTTATTAAGAGAGCTACATACAAGACTTGGATTACATGACTCGTGTACAAGGCAAGGCTTGATTGCAAGGACACGACTTGAACATAAGGCAATAACTAGAAGAGGGATTTCCTCATAGGAGCCTCACAACCGGTGTTGGCAAGACTGAGGGGCTTGTGGACCAAGATCCCTATTTATACTAGTGCTTGAGGAGGTTACTTGAGGAGGTTAGAACTTTCTAGGTTCTTCTTGAGGAGGTTAGAACCTTCTAGAACCTCCTTGATCCCTCTAGTTCTTCTAGATCCTTCTTCAACTTTCTAGAGCTTTCCAGAAACTTCTAGATCCTTTCAGAATCTTCTCTAAGATTTTGGAAACTTCTATAATCTCCTTGATACTTTTAGAACCTTCTAGAATCTTTTAGATCCTTCTAGAGTCTTCTGATGACGATGCGGATGATGACATAGGCGATAATGCAGGCGATGATGTAGGTGATGACACTGGCGATGACATCAATGATGATGCAGGTGATGTCATAAGTGACTGACTCTCAAGCATCCATGACAGATATCCCCATATAATTTTATGGACATCAAACACTTGAAATAAAATCACCAAAACAAACCATAAAACATATATGAACAGCTCATCCCTTTCCCAAAAATGCCAATTCAAGGTGCCAAGTGGACCGATTAAAATGTAAATTCCCAAATTAAAGGCCCCCCCTATAAAAGTCAAAAATTAATCAAATTAGGGGCTTTTTTCTTGGCCTTTTGGGTGCCGTTTGAAGCCTGCAAAGTGGAGTTCTCTAGCAAGCTAGCCCCTTTGTAACTTTTGCTTGAAAATGGCCATGGTGATGGCAGTGCAACCCGTGTACATGTTTTTTAAAATGCAATCAAGCCATAGTTTCCTCCCTTGCTGTTGTTTCCCCTTCCCCCCTTCTCTTTCTCCTGCTTTCATGGTTCTCCTTGGTGCCTACTGTGTGGATGTGTGTGCCCCCCCGGACCAACGGTGTTTTGAGTGAGAGAGTGAAATTGAATGGCTGTATGTGTGTGTAAGGGTGGCGACAGGCAGTGGTAGTAGGAGTGCCTTGTGTGGTGGATTTGTGGAGTGTGTGAGCAGTGGAGATTGAGTAGGCGGTGGTCTGCTAGTGTAAAGTGTTTTTTTGAAGGTGTTTTCCAAGAGGATAGGGGTGTTGTGAATACCCTGAGCTATAGAGAGGCCCTTGTGTTTGTGTCGAGCGTGTTCCCCCATTCCCCCTCTCCAACGTGATAAAGCATAAGCAGAGTGATATACAAGAGATGAAACATCCCGCAAATGTGGGGGAGGAGAACAAAGCTAAGGAGAACAGAGAACGGACTCAAAGATCAAGACAGCATTGCACACTTTATTGATGATGATGATACTTACAGATGGTGGTCTTGACTGTTACCAAACCTTGCTCTTGGCACTGGGGATGCATGATGGAATGCGAACGCCGTGGGAGGTTAGTTGAGGGAAAACATCAAGACGATGCAGCCTCGACGACGTCAATCACCAGCATCGAGAGTGGCCCGGGGTAGCATGGTGTCGGTGCATTCAATCCTAGCGTGCTCATGTTGCCTTGCGGGGGAATAGTGAGTGCCTTATGTGCATGGAGTGGTCGTGACTAGTAACTCAACCATGGTATCGGTGGAGATTGGTGATGATGGTGATGTTGCTAATGCTAAAATTTCCATGCTTGCGATAAAACATGATTCCATGAGCTCCCTAGCTTGGGAGGTGCATTATGTGCTTAGTGGCGCATGAAATGTAGAGTGCATGGAGCTAGTGTGTTCTTCATTCACTTGTGCCTCTCTTTGTGCATAGTGGAGGCCTCTTTATATAGGCTTGAGAGGTGGTCTTTACCTAATGGTGCTTGCAGATATCCACTGGTCGTTGTAGAGAGTTTAGATGCCTCTCTAGTAACAGAGATAGAGAGGGAGAGAAGGTAGAGATAGAGAGAGAGGAGGTAAGAGTGGGGTGGGGAGAGTTTTTTACAATCCACTAGCCACTAGCTAGGTTATTTGAAAAGAGTGGGGGGGGTCGGGGCATTTATAAGGGGTTTTGTTGATGGTTCGGGTGATCGGTGCTGCCAGAATTCGTATTTTGTTAAGCGATGCCGAGATGTTACGTGTCACTTCCTTTTAGTGCCAGTCGGGGCATGCCTTCGACGTCTTTCCTTGTTTCGGCATCGGCATTGCGTGAGTTGGCCATCTTTCTTCTTTGTCGATGATGTAGATTCCTTCGTTTTTTTTATTTTCATGCGTGCCTATATTTATGGGTGTGAATATTCGAGTGCGTAAATGCATGTGTGTGCTATTTGTAATCGTGTGAAGGTGTGGGTCTTGTAAGTATGTGTGCGTATGTATGTGGGGGTGGTGTGAGTGTGTAGGTGTGAATGAGAGAGAGAGAGAGAGAGAGAGAGAGGGAGTATTTCATTATACATGTATATATAATATATATAATTTTTTCTACCAGGATGGGGGGTCAATGGCATGTGAGCTCCGGGGGGGGGGGCGATGGCATGTGAGAGGGACGGGGAGTGTGTGTGTATTATGAGAGAGAGAGAGAGAGGGAGAGTGTTTTTTCACTACGCCTTCGGGCATGCACAGAGAGAGAGAGAGAGAGGGGGGGGGGGGGGGGGGGGGGGGGGGGAATGAGAGACAGGGGGAGTGAGGGATGGCAGCCATGTGGGCTGAGGGGATGAGGGGTATGGGGGGGGTAGTGTGGGGTGTGTGTGTGTATGTGGATGTGAATAAGAGAGAGAGAGAGAGAGCTATGTACCGCATGGCCTACGGGCTTGACACAGCAAGCGTGAGGGAGAAAGAGAGAGAGAGAGAGAGAGAGAGAGAGAGAGAGAGGACTCGATCGCGTGTATCCGACAAAGATGAGGGAGGGTTTATGGTCAAAGGGATGGGGGTGAGGACGAGCAGCGGGCCAAGGGGGGGGGGGGGGGGGGGGGGGGTAAACGGGGGGGTTGGCATGGTGTATTATGAGAGAGAGAGAGAGAGAGAGAGAGAGAGAGTGCTTCTTTGGATTCCGCCCGCGGGGCCGTTGTCACAGAGACGGAGAGAGAGAGAGAGTTAGGACAAAGGGGGGAGAGAGAAAGAGTAGGGAGAGAGAGAGAGAGAGAGAGAGAGAGAGAGAGAGAGAGAGAGAGAGAGAGAGAGAGAGAAGGAGGGAGTGTGAGGGGAGGGAGTGGTGTGAAGAGAGAGAGAGTGTGTGAGGGTGTGTGAGAGAAGGGTCGTCCCGCCTTATTTCAAACAAGAGGAGGGGTTTGTGAGGTGGCGAGAGAGTGTGCGAGGAGAGGGTGGTATGGCGGCCCGCCCGGCAAGAGTATGGACGAGCGAGGAGGGGAGAGAGAGAGAGAGTGTTAACCCTCACACACATTCCTATCACCTACGACGGACGTTGTATTATTTATTTGGTAGAGTCCGGTACCGGGCTTGTTGGTCCAATAGAAAAAGGGTAAGAGTGATCGTCGATGAGAGGCGCACTCTAACTGGAACATTCAAGGGATTTGTTGGCTAAGCATGGGCGCCCAAGTGTGAATGGGACGAGCTCATATAAAAGTCAACTAAACCTAAAAATCTCTCATTCTCTCATTTGTGCAATAGAAGAGTGCTCTTACTCCATCTCCATCTTCTTCTTCTTCATCTCCTTGTGTGTGTGTATGCGTGAGAGAGAGAGAGAGAGAGTGTGTGCAATCGAGCATTGCGGCAGCACGGCGGCAGTGAAGCGATTGAGCGCGGCATAGCGGCGTCTCCTTCTTCTTCACGGCAAGGAATCCTCCACGACAGCAAGCGTAGAGCAGTGAGTGACACACCATCACCATCTTTGAGCTTACTAGTTTAGGCTTGTTGTGTGCTTGGAGCCATTTGTGGCTCGCACATAGTGTATCGGCAAGTTCCTTGCATTGACATAAGCGACATACGCGCACATTTTTGGCGTCGTTGTTGGGGAATGCCATACACTATGCTTGAATGGCACTCTGTGCTTCTTTTGTTGTGCAATTTCAATTGTAGGAAAGGTAAAGAAGGAGGGTGTGTGTGTTGAGAAGAAGGATTTTATGTTGCTACTGTGTATTTCTTTGTTAATGGAGTTTTCAAAGGTACTGTGTTTTTTCTCTGTCATAAGCAATTAGTATTAAGGTTGTTAGTTCTGTGTAATGCAAAGTACAGTAAGTAGGAAGTAGATCTATGAGAGCTAATGAAGTGTGTTAGTTTGCACCAGTAGGTGTATTAGTTGTAAGTGGGTAGGTAGAGTGTGTGTGTGCTCTCGCGCAGGCCGAAGCGACCTTATCCTTTTTTTCTTTTTTTAATTCTAAAAAAATAAAAAAAATTAAAGGTATGATCGGGATCAAGAATATCTCCCAGACCCAAGCCCAAGCTCGCACTCAGGCTTAGGCATCTATCGCCCTTTAAAATTACAAATTTTAGCTTCACGCGTAGCTAAAAATCGACTTTTTTTAGGACCAACGGAGCTTTAGGTGACCGAACGTTGTGCTGTAAAGCACACCTCGACCCTTTGAGTGATATGCTTGTTTTGAGCTATCACACACTTCAATTTAAAAAAATTGATCATTAAGAAACATTAAAAAATTATTAAAAACGTGAAAAACACGAGTGAAAACGGACGCTTAAAAAAGTGAGCGGTTAACCTTTGAGGTTATTCGCCGACGCTTGTAGGTTGCCAAAGGCACATGCATCTGCGCTCTGGTCGTGTGCTAGAGACGGAGTAACTAGAGAGAATTTCGACTTACGCGAGTTCTCAATATCCACCTACTTTAGGTTCCGAGCCCTCGGCGGGGACCCAAGGCACTACAAACCAAGACCCGAACATAGCGGCTAGTGACTCTTCCTCTGACTACGACGTCATGGAGGGTTTCCCAATGCCTAATCCTGATAGCTCAAGCCAAGACATACATGCCATGGGCCCACGGTCCGGGCCAAGCGTGCTTAGTCGCTTGAAGGAAACCTTTAGTAGAGCCACTCGCTCCGAACATGGAGCTAATGATGTAAATGAGGGGGGTGGGGAAGTAAATTCTCCATTCATGACCAACGTAGACCCTATACCCTTAGAGAATGTGCACGTGAATACTTCATTCATTGCACCTCCTGACTCTTCAGAGCTAATTCCCTCCGAAGTCATATGACCCGATGGTAGAAGCCTTCCGAAGTGCAAGAGGTTGAGCGATATATCATTGCGGCTAGGGAAAAGGAAGTCAAGAGCTTACACAAGGCGGAGCAACGAAGAGAGTTAAAAGCAAAAGCCCCTATGTCAATATCCTTGCTAAGAGAGCAATCAAGTGCTCCTAACTTAGCAACCGCTAAGGACCAACCCCTAGAAATCAACATTGCATCTAGCTCAAAGGACACCCCTAGCACCTCAATCCTAGATGGAGCATTCTTAAATGAGAATTGGGAAAACGAATTACAAACGAAAACACTGACCGACCTATACACAGGTCACACCTATCACATGGGTTGGTTAGATGTCCTACAATCCACAATGGGTGCTACTAGTGTGGAGGATCAACAACAAAGAGTTTGTGAGGTCATCCATAGGATCATTGAGTTAGAGAGACAAAACAAGGGGATCAACATGCCTTCAACGGGTCTCATGAGATTCTTGGATACAGGAAAGGCTAAACAACCGACCTTATCGCAAATGGAGACTCCCTCGGTAAGTCCGATGGATCCCCCATATGTTGTTTCACCAGGGGTCTCGGTGCAATCTGAGCCCACAAGTGATAGCTTTACCTTTCCAAGTCTAGCTCATCCTTCCCTTGATGACACCACGGCTACCATGCCTACCCCAATGACAAGCATACCAAGAAACACGCCATGGACCTCATTTGTTAGTAAAGCACCACTACATGGTAGCTCAATGCATGCAACAGTACCTACAAGTGTGTACCAATCGTATACACCCGTGGGTCCTCGTACTCATGTAGTCCCTACTCGTCCCATTGTTTCAACTACCTATGCTCCACAACCACAACACGCAAGTTCTTATTTCCATGGGACTATACCGGCTAGCATTAGCATGTCACATCCGACGTCTGCTATGCCTGGGGCCACACATATGAACTATGAACCACCACATGGCACAACATCGTACCCAACGTGGAACCCAAGGGACTCAAGGCCAAAAGGTGTTGTTAAACATTGCCAAATTGATGGATTTCATGTCTTCAGAAGTTAGAACGACCATCATGTCCAAACTATATAAAGACCTTGAGGTAGTCTCAGCTCTTCCATGGAGAACTAAAGTTTGGGCTACCACAGTTTGCACAAAGGGATGGAGCTAGGGAGATGCCAATAGAGGAGGAACACTTAGATCCACAACCCAACCTAGATGAGAACCTTGTTATAGAAATACATGTTAACAAGTTGGGACAATACTTTGAGGGTGATGAATCCAATGCGACCATACCAATCACTACTAAGGGATTAATTGTGAAGGGAATCCTTGATGGTGGCGTTGGGGTTAGCATTGTGACTAAAAATTGCTGGGAAACTATGGGAAGATCTCACCTTGCGACCACAACCATTGTAGTGAAGATGGCCAATGGGTCTATCGTTAAACCTATTGGGATGCTAGAAGGTCTCAAGATCAAGGTCTTTGGACGTAAAATAAGAGTTACCTTCATTATTATGGATTTCTCCAAGCACACTATGGCATCTGAGATGATCTTAGGACGTCCTTTCATGAGGGAAGCAAAAAGCATGACTGCTCTAAAAACCATGTCTACCTGTAGTTCCAAGACTCTGTCATGCGAGTGGATCTTGTAACTGGTCAAGCACATCCTCTAGGAAACAGGTTTATAATTGATCATAGATCTAAGAGCATAGTTCACTCGGCCCCATTGCAGTATTGTTACACGTGTAAAGCGGACACTGATGTTGGGGAAGGTTCTCCTTATATGGATGTACTACCTGGGATGACTGAGTTGGACAATGTGGATTGGGTCCACCTAGCAGCAACTATAGACACTTGGGTAAACAGGGGGACGACCAGGGTAACACCTGAGGGGGATGAAATGCCACCACCCGTGCCCTTAAATATGGTACAAGCAATGCATATAGCTTCTGACAAGACTCATCCTAATATAACGAAGAAAACATACAAGTGGGTCCCTAAAGCTTCTTTAGCGACCATAGCTAATGCTAAAAAACAGAAGCCTTGTAAGAAACATCCCACTCACTCCAAGAAAAGTAAGAAAACATGGCGGTGGATTCCTAAACGACGATTGGAAGCCCAAGGCTACTATCAAGGAAATGATCAAATATGGGTGCCAAAACGTAGATTGTGTTCTTACTTGTCACCTGACCCATGTGAACCCAATCCTGTGGCTCCAAAATGCATTGACAATCGTGGAAAGGAAAAATCACGGAATGCTACACACCTGCTCCAGAGCTAGTTTGGGTACAGAAGAAAGAACGATTTGTTCCACCTAGCTCAGGAACAGCGAAATCAAATGAAGCTTCTTGCTCTTCGTGTAGTTCCTATACGGAAATAGAAGCTTCGACACAACCTCCACCTACCATTTTACATATCCATACAAGAAAGAAAGACTTTGCACCTCCCGTTGTAAGTTCACCACCTACAAAAATGTTGCAAATAAAATCATGGGAGAGTACCTTACCACCCTTGCAAGTAGATGAAACGCATAGGGTGGTTGAAAACTATTGGTTGGTCGAAAACTATTGGTTAAAGCCTTCACCCATAACAACTTGGAACAATTGGTTTCAAAGGGTACGAGCACATTTCAAACGGTATGATCTACCCAAGGAAGGGGGGAGTGTTTGCTAACATCCATCATTCACTTGCTTCCCTCTCAACCTTCCTCCCTGACCTCTCAATCTCCCAATCTTAGGGAATGTATATATAAAGCCTTATACTCACAAAAAACAAAAATAATAAAGAGCAAGAGCAATTAGCAAACGAGTATGCACAATAAAAGTCAAAACATTGACCCAGACCTACACATTCATATCCGATATACTGAAATTGAAACCTATGTCATAAAACACCTTTGATCCTCATCACTCAAGTGATGGAGGGTAGGTAGGATTAGTACAATAGGAGTGTTTCTGTTTTAGTGTGTTTCCTCATGTGTACAGGAACGTGTTGCTGTGGTTAGGATTTGGACCTTCATGGAATTTTTCTCTCATTCACACTTCAAATCAAGCTCGACTATCAACACAAACAGGTGTTTCTTGTCCATTAGCATTGCCCCTTATCTTTTTTGCATCTATGTTTGTCTGCTTTAATTGTGATTGGTAGCATAATATTCAGTGCCTTTGCTTAGT
Organism: Adiantum capillus-veneris; assembly: GCF_014529385.1. Taxonomy (NCBI): domain Eukaryota; kingdom Viridiplantae; phylum Streptophyta; class Polypodiopsida; order Polypodiales; family Pteridaceae; genus Adiantum; species Adiantum capillus-veneris. Next base: position 89,101,178 of record NC_140952.1, on the reverse strand, counting down.
ATCAAACATTAAATTCGATGAAATTTTTTGTCATAATCACTTGTTTAGGTTTAAAAATCAAGGAGTTTGACTAAGCTAGTTTGACCAAGCTAGGCATTAGAGATCTTCTCTTAATACCATGGGGAATGCCTTCCTAATACTCAATGGTTACTTAGGTTCTTAATCCGATTTAGGCAGCATTGTGTGAAATGTACTAGGGCTTTCTAGTGGGATCAGTCCCTATTGACCTTTAGCTTAAGTATTATAAAGAGAGTTTACTAGTGTGATGAGCCTGGGGAGGTGTAGCAGTGTTATATGACCCCCCAAAGTTACAAAATTAAAATGCTTAAAACGAACATAAAAAAAATCAAAGTGCCACAATGTAAAATCTTAAGCTGGACGAGAAATCTCAACTTGATTGGGTACTTCACTCACATGTATCGCCTATGGTACTAGAGCCCTAGAGGTTCCCAGTGTGGGCGCTTTTCCTTGAAAAGCAAAAAACCCAAGACATACAAAATAAGCACACACATCAAAATTGAATCACTCTGACAAGACTTTGGGGGGTCAAAGAAAAGGTAATCAGTCAGGTGATGATTTCATGAGAAATTCCTTTTATTGTAGCTTAACTACAAGTTCTTCTAGGTATAGCCTCTAGTCAGCCCTCGAACATGAAATACTTGGCTCTCGCGATTAAATAACTTAATTGACCAGAGAAAATTAAGAAGCTTGCCCATGGTATTAATAGTCGATCTTTAGTGCCTTTCGACCGTTAAATTAGCGACCCCAGACTTGTTTAATTTTTTACCTTTACAAATGTTTATGCATTTGCTTATATTGCAATTTAATATTTATTGCTGACAAATGGTTTAAAATTCTGTTACCAATCAATTCGTCTGCCTAAAACTGCATATGCTTTTTAATTGTGAGAATGCAATTACTGTGCCAATGTTGTTTGATTTTGCAGTGACTAAAGAAGGCTAAGGACATTCATCTCTAATGCTCTTCAACCTCGACAAACGAGCTTCAACTCAATAGCTTTCGAGGACGGAATCTACATCAGGAAGGGGGGCATGTTAATCCTCATGCACATTCCTATCACCTACGACGGATGTTGTATTATTTATTTGGTAGAGTCACGTACCGGGCTTGTCGGTCTAATAGAAAAAGGGTAAGAGTGATCGCCGATGATAGGCGCACTCTAAGTGGAACATTCAAGGGATTAGTTGGCTAAGCATGGGCGCCCAAGTGTGAATGGGGCGAGCTCATATAAAAGTCAACTAAACCTAAAAATCTCTCATTCTCTCATTTGTGCAATAGAAGAGTGCTCTTGCTCCATCTCCATCTTCTTCTTCTTCATCTCCTTGTATGTGTATGCGAGAGAGAGAGAGAGAGAGAGAGAGAGAGAGTGCGTCGAGCATTGCGGCGGCACGACGGCGGTGAAGTAGTTGAGCGCGACATAGCGGCGTCTCCTTCTTCTTCGCGGGCGAGGAATCCTCCACGACAGCAAGCGTAGAGCGGTGAGTGACACACCATCGCCATCTTTGAGCTTACTAGTTTAGGTTTGTTGTGTGCTTGGAGCCATTTGTGGCTCGCACACAATGTATCGGCAAGTTCCTTGCATTGACACGTGTGACATACACGCGCACGCACACACACACACACACAGCTCTAATATGAATAATGGAAGAGAGAGAGGAAGACTCTTGTAAAAGCATGGCGGCCTGCCAGTGGAAGAAAAACAAGAGGCAGATTGTATTATGCGCCCATTGGGCTGGGTGACACAAAAGCAAGGTAAGAGAGAGATGATGGGTTGGCAAAGCCGAGCAGGGGAGAGAGAGTAGGTCTGGTGATAATGGAGGGGGGTGTGGCCAACTGGTGGTGGCCCGCTAGTGGAAGAAGTATAGAGGGGGGTGGTGAATGTTAAAAGCAATGTTTTTATCGTTTTTTCGGTTTTGTGCTCCTCCCCGATTGGGGTTGGTTCTTGCGACTGCGGTTTTGAAAGCCGGACAACTTCAATTTTTTTTGGCCGGCCTAGAGGGCGGTGCGGCTAATCAGGTATCACAGGGAAAAGAGCATGTATATAGAAGCTAATGAGTTCGATCGTACTATACCAATTGTAAATTCACCTGCTTTTGATAAGTCAATGAAAAGCTAAGTTTCTGCATACATGATTTTTGTCAAGATGCTAATGTTTTAACAAAGCAAAGTGTTAGGAATCAAGCAAAATGAGACTTGTCTACTTTTATAAATGATTCCAAGATGTGTTTATCGATGATATCCCTATGGACTTACCTTTAAAATGAGGGGATGATGACCACCGAACTGAGCTCCTGCCAGGAAGCTCACCGCCTAACAAGCCTCCTTATCAAGTTTCCCAAGCTCAATAAGAGGAGATTATGAGGCAAGTACAAGGATTGGTAGAAAAAGGGATGGTGAGGCCTAGATCCTCTCCCGTTTGTTCTCCAGTCCTATTAGTGCAAAAGAAAGATGGTACATATCGCATGTGTGTGGACTATCGAGCGCTAAACTATATCACTATCAAAAACAAATTTTATGTACCGTGGGTAGAAGATCTGTTTGATAAGCTACAAGGTTCAACCTACTTCAGTAGGATTGACCTCAAAAGTGCCTATCATCAAATAAAGATAGTGAATGAAGATATCATAAAGACCGCGTTTTGTACAATGTTTGGTCTTTATTAATATCTAGCCATGCCTTTTGGCTTGACTAACACACCGGCCACATTCAATCGTTTGATGGAGAAAACATTTAGACCCTATCGCAAGTTCACTGGAGTGTTCTTTGATGATATCATCATCTACTCCAAGTCCTTGGACGAGCACAAGAAACATCTCCACGTAATTTTTCAAGCTTTGAGGGAGAACAAGCTTTTTATCAATCAAAAGAAGAGCCAAATTTTCCTTCAAGAGATTCGATACTTAGGTCATATTATCTCTCAAGATGGTATCCGTATGGATCCATCAAAATTGGAGGTAATAAAAGCATGGCCTAATCCAAGGAATCTACATGAGCAAGAAGCTTTATTGGTATGTGTGCATACTATAGACGATTCATAGCAAAATTCTCTCAAATAGCAGGACCATTACATGACTTAACAAATAAGAACGTTAATTATTCATGGAATGCTAAGGAGCAAAATGCTTTTGACAAGCTCAAATAGAAGCTTACCTGTCAACCAGTCCTTATGATTCCGGATCTCTCAAAGACATTTGAGGTCCAATGTGATGCTTGTGGTAATTTTCCTTGGAGCAGTCTTGCTTCAAGAAGGGCATGCCATAGCATATGTGAGCCGAAGGCCCAATGCCAATGAACGGTTCTTGGGCATATATGAAAAAGAGCTTTTAGCTTTTCTACATGCCCTAGACACATGGAAGCACTATTTATTGGGGCCTCCATTTATTTTGCGAATGGACCACCAAAGTCTCATGTACTTCATGACGCAAACCAAGCTTTCCGACAAACAAATGAGGTGGGCAAATTTTCTTTCGCAATTTTATTTTCATATTGCTCGCATTGCTAGTAAGCACAATCAAGTGGCCGATGCAGTTTCAGGACAACCAAGAGTCAATGCGGTGTCTATAGCAACTCACAATGATCTATCTTCTATGATGGATGAGTATGCTATTGACCCTGACTTTAAAGATATAATGTTAACCCTTGCCTTAGCACTAGTTCTGCAATCGGACACTCAAATGTCCTGAGACACTAAAGTGTCCTGTTTTTCTAGCAACTTGTCATAATTATTTGGTGAATCTAGAAAAAAAAAATCATAGGTCACGTTCATATCTTAGGTCAGCTATGAGATGAAGAACATAGCCAAATTTTACTCTTGCCAAAATTAATACCAAATTAAGATTATAATGATAAGTTTTAAGATGAAAAAACCATAGAAATTTAGTGTAGTTTAAACAAAATTTTCAGAAATTGAATATAACTTCTCATCAAAATAAGATTTTGCATAGATTTCAAGGTGGATGGATAGGAAAAAACTTATTATAGCAAGAAATTGAGCTTCATAACCTAGTTATGGGACTAGATTTTTGTTATAATCAAAAAACCAAAATCTTGAAAATGCTGACAAAGAGGAAAATTTGGTGTTTCAAGGCCTCTTTCATTAACATGATGAGGTTATGGGACAAAACCTAAGGTGTATAATGTATCTATAGGTCAATACCCATCAACTAAACATTTTTCAAGAGTTTAAACTCATAGGAATTTGTAATTTAAGTTCATTTAAAAAAAATTATAGTGCATCATTTCTTGCAAAAAAAACATTGCTATGAAAAACTAATGAAAGTGTGTATATAAATCTCCCAATTGTGTCCATATGAGCTATTTGTATACAAATAAGTGAGATGAACGGAAAAATCCAAAAGTGGACTTTATTTTAAGGTTTATCTTTGATAAATAAAAGATCATAATTATAACATGCGCAGTTTTTTGGATATGCCATAAATCACCAAATGTGGCTTGCACAACCATTAAAAATTATCACTTTATGTAATGGAGTCATAGATCTAGTATATATGCATCATAAGACATTGTAAATCTAGACACACTAAATGTTTTTTCTTATCGTTAATTGAATTTGTGAACGTTGCATATTTGACCCACAAGACTTTCTATATTTAATTCTAGTCACAAAAGATTTTTTTCTCACATGAAAATTGCAAAAATATCAAACACATATATAAGTAGTTACCACGGATTATTGCATGCACCCTGCTCATTTTTTTCTTAGGCTAGAGTACGAGTTTTAATGAAAACATTGAATGTTGTTTTGCGTAGATTCTTTTCACGAGTGTAGTTACTATTGAGGTTATGATTAAAAGTGACGGATTACAATTTCTATGAGTACTTTGAATAACATTTTATAAGTTTGCAAAAGCATTTCTTGAGATGTGTTCTAGATTTCATGTACCATTTTATTTAAATTCATGAAAAAATGACACTAAAGTGTCTTTTTTGGTACCAAACTAGTGTTAGGGAAGAAAGAGGAATCGTTCACTTTGCAGGATGGTTATCTTCTCCATGGCAGCAAGCTATGTGTTACCCACTCCCTTCATGAGAAATTCATTCATGAATCCCATGCTCCTCCCTATGCAGGGCATAGAGGCATTCAACCTACTCTTCGAGGAGTAGAGGCATACTTCTATTGGCCTACCATGAAAGTGGACATACAAGAGTATGTTTCAAAATGTGTGGTATGCCAAAAGACTAAGTATGATAGAGGGAAGCAACCTGGATTACTCCTGCCATTGCCAATCCTTGATTCACCATGGGAGAGTATATCCATGGATTTTATCTTTGGATTACCCAAGTCTATCCATGGGAATACAAGAATATGGACAATAGTCGATAGGTTTAGCAAGCAAGCACACTTTATTCCTGTCAAAAAGACTATTAAGACACACCAACTGGAAACTCTCTTCATATCTCATATTTTCAAACACCGTGGATTTCCAACATCCATCGTGTCAGATAGAGATCTTAGAATGACCAGTAATTTTTGGAAAGGTCTCTTTGAAAATCTAGGTATAAGATTGAATTTCTCTTTGGCCTATCATACACAAATGGATGGCCAAAGTGAGATAGACAATATTACGATACTCGATCTACTAAAGACTTATGTTATAGAAGTAGATCAATGCTCACAATCGAAAAAGTACTTACCCCTTGTAGAGTATGCATACAATAATATTTTCCATACTTCTATGGGAAAAGCACCTTTTGAAATCATAGATAGAAGACATAAAACTCCCTTGCTACTTAAAGTACATGGGAAGATCTTCGCTTGCTGATGAGTACAGTCGCCGTGACCTACAAGAATCTTTTCAAAAGATTAAGGAGGCTATATCCATCTCTCAACAAATGCAAAAAGCTGTTGTTGACAAGCATAGAAGGGCCTTAACGTTCAAAGAAAATGATTGGGTCTTACTTAAGTTTCCCAAGGCTAGGCAAACGATGGGCAAAAATCCTACGGTCCATCAAAAGTAATATGCTAAACTAGCAAAAAGATACTATGGTCCATTTCAAATCTTGAAGCCAATCAATGACATGGCTTATCAACTCAAGTTGCCCAACCATTGGCTCATACACAATGCTTTTCATGCGAGCCTACTTAAGCCCTACAAAGGAGAGCCACCAAGAGAACCAATTATTGAAGACCCTCCAAAAATCAAAGACCAAGAAGAGATGCTACAACCCGAAGCTATCCCTCGACATGAAGACAAGGTACTACCACATCGTAAGGTTATCCGCGGTATCTTGTTAACTTCAAAAATTATCCTTTTGAAGATTCTAGATGGATGCAAGGAATACAGCTTAAGGATAGTATGAACCTTGTCAATGCTTACAATGCTACATTAGAGTAAGCAAATGTACATGTTTCTTTTGAAAAAAGATCAATATTTTTGTCTTATAAGACTAATTCTCTTTTTATTGTGCAAAAATATAGTATTATGCATGTTTAGAATCATGTTTGTGATGACGGCGTCTCAAACATCAAGTAGACTTTGTCACTGTACTTTGGGAAGATGAAATGGACTCAAGAGCAAACATGCTTGCAGCAGCAACTAAGTCTCCCAAGCCCCAAATGGATCAGTCATCCATTGGAATGATGTTGTAGGGTAAAAAGGGATCCTCTGCCCACTAAGAAACATCGACTATAGCTAAGGTTTTATCTTTTCTACCTCATAGTCATGGCTAAGGCTTTATCTCTTCTACCTCATAGTCGAGGACGACTATGATTTCAACAGAGAGATAATGTCATAAAATCTAATATCTAACCAACCCAAATGATTTTCTCATATTAAAATGATTATTTAATGTGGGAGAAAAAACAGGGACAAGGGTTAGAATATAGACATGTGCTTATGGATCTATCTCAACACGGGGCCAAGGTTAAAGGGGTCCAAATGAGAGATGGTCTGTCAAAGAGTAGTACTTGCATAATGGATCTTGGAAGACCTTAGGGTTAGCTTCATTAAACACCTCCAATGGTTAGTTTAAAAGTCCTTAGACCTTAGGTTAAGCTAGGCATGTGCTTGAGGTGCTTGATGATTAAAATGCATGTGATGCTTGATAACTAAGGTGCATGCTTAAGCTAGGCATGAGCTTGAAAAGTCAAATCAATCCCTACAAGGAGGGGGCGAGCCCTTGAAGCTAGGGGCATGAGTGAGAGAGAGCCCATACTCTTGCTAAGCTTGCACTTGATGACTAAGGTGCTTAAGAAGCTTCCCATGCTTGGGGGGAAGTAAGGTGCTTGAGAAGCTTGAGTCAAAAAGTGCCCTACAAAGGAGGGGGCTAGACCCAAAGCTAGGGGAATGATTTGACCGACCCCCCACTCACCCAAAGGACACCCATTCCTCAAGGGGCAGAAGGACACATGTCAAGCTCTCCCTATGCTTAGCCACGTGGGGTGCCTAAATCCTATTCGCTAGGCTAAAGAGGGGTCCAATGAGCATTTAGTTATTTAATTAATAGTTTAAAGCATTTTCCAAGCCCTCTCTCTCAAAGGGGAAAGGAGGACACTTGTCCCGAGGCTAGCATGCTTGCTTGATATGCACTCTGCATGTGATTGGCAAGGCTTGAAGGGGTCCAATGAGCTTCCACCATGAGCTAGAAGACGGGGTAGACCAAAGCAAGGAGGGGGCTAGCTTGGGGGGTATACTCTCCCCCCTCCCCCCCCCCACACACACACACACATGCACACATACTCTCTCTCTCTCTCTCTCTCTCTCTCTCTCTCTCTCTCTCTCTCTCTCTCTCTCTCTCTCTCTCTCTCTCTCTCTCTCTCTCTCTCTCTCTCTCTCTCTCCAATTGTGTGAAGTCCAAAGTGCAAGAGCTCCATCTCCTTCTCCAAGGTCGTTGAGAAGTTGAGAGCCTACACCAGCACTCTTGGCTATGGAATGCAAATCCAACCAAGAGCCATGCTTCAATGCTTAAGCTTGTCATCTTCTCCATCTTCATTACTATGCTATTATGTTATGCTAAGCAAGAAGAGTGATTATAAGTGCGGAACTATTTCTTTCTCCTATGAGTGTTTCTTCTTCCTCTTCCCTACCCTCATTCCCCACTAGCTCTCTCCACCTTTGATGAAGGTGTTTGAGGCCTTGGGAATGAGGTCGGGGATTGTTAATGCTTTTACAAGATTATGTTATGCTTGTGATGAATGAAGCTTTCCATCTTCATTGCATCACCTAGGTCACAAGGAACACAAAGATTGTATTGTACCAAGTCTCTCTTGACAGGAGAATCTATAATACAAAAGCCTATTGGAGGGTGGACTAGCTCCACATAAATCTGGTCCTCAACTATTGTCATGTTCTCTAATTCTCTCTCTTTTACAAAAGTATTATTCATGCCAAGTCAATTAATTAAATGTATGGTTATGTTGCTACCACTAATTAAGTTCACCCTCTATGTTCTCAAAGTAGTCTCACAAAAATGCTCAATCTAATTCTCTTAATTCTGCTATTCTCAAAGTTCATAGGCCATTTCCATTACACGACTGACCCTACTGCCCAGTCAAACCCGTTGGTTGTGTTCAACACCACTCTCCCTTACCACTCCCTTAGCGACATTTTCAGTGCGGCTGACCTTTCCACACTCGGCATGGCTATGTTAGCGTCGGCTACTCTTGGAGGTACACATTGCCAACTTAAAAAATACACCATATTTTTGACCACTTTCTCTAGCCTCAATGTCACTTTAGAGACATTGGGGATATCATCGAGCTAGCCACTAGATCTACATCATTCCCTAATACTGTCCACGCCTATCATGGTCCTCACCACCAGTACTCCCTAGTCGAGGATGTAGTGTCCACCAATACCAATGATCTGATGTCACCTTCACATACCAACTTTGCAAAAAACAAAAAAATATTCAACATCCTCTCTTACTACTTTTTGTTTAGAGCCCGATAGCAACCCCAAACCTCAACAAGTACAAAATTTTTGTGATGCATTTTGCTGCCTAGTCACACACACTCCTTTACCCTTTCACAAGCTCATTTTAGATCACCTGCACGGTCGAGCAAAGTGCTAAAGGCAGCAAGTAAATAGTCATCAACGTTTTCACTGCTACTCCACTCACTTACTTCTTTGGTAGATAGAATAGCTTGAGTCTACATCTAGGTCTAGGTGCATTGCACATGCACATGCACATGCACATGCATGTTCCCTTCCACATACAGCCTCGGCATCTGTAGCACCTCTGATACCGGCTTCATATGCCCTCGAAAAGGGCAAACAAAAAGCTGCTTCCCCCCTCCATCGCACGCCCTTGCGTCTCTACTAGGGGCTACAACCTCCTCACCATCGACAACACATAGTAGTGCGGTCGAGCACCAGGTAGTTTTGTGGGGTTTCCGATAGGCAGCCTCACCTTCCCTCTCTCATTGCCTCACCTTCCCTCTCTCATCGCCTCTAGTACCCCCTCCTCTTCATGCAGCATCTTCCTCCATTTCTACACTACCACCCACTCCTATAGATTCCATCCCTACTCTTTACAACCTAGCCAGACAGACTATGGCCTCAACAGCTTCTCCTTTATAGTTCCACCCATTACAGGCTCACTATACATCATACCCATACCCATACATGGGCCTAGCCACACCCCCGGTTTACCCCACATATGGATCTCCCACACCATCCTCTTACTACCCACTGTTGCCACCTGACCATGTATCATATCCTCCCTACCTTGTACACTTTCCCCCTCCCTACCCTTTTCCGCCATACTCCATGCAGCACCCGACCCCACATCCAGCCGCCTCTTCTTCCCATTCCTTTGAGCAGTAGCACCCTTAGTGCCTCCGCACCTTTGGCAAGGCCATTTTACATACCAAGTTGCAGTTTTTCTTTCCCAGTTTTAGTTTCAATTTGCAACTTTTAGTTCTCTAGTACAATTTCAGTTCTTTGACCTGTCCCGGGACGGTGAGTGGAATAGTGGCGGGCATCTATAGTAGCAGGGATACAAGGCTACATAGGGCTCAACTTGAATGGACACCCTTGTGGACGTGCTCTATAGGACACCATCTTGGAGTTGGGGACCATACTTGGTCCGGGCGCTCAGGCACTCTACCACCCATCGACAGACGCCCAGTTTAGACAGGTCCAGGCAGCCCGAGTGGGGACTCAGACCACCCTGGTCAGAGAGGTAGCTTTCACCATCCAAAATGTGGCACATCTATGGCCACCTCTTGCAGAGCATCCAAGAGCTACCAGACATCACTCCTTTAGTAGTCGGGGTGATATTGGACTAGGGTCTGGCAAGGCCATCCAGTGGCCAGTCAGGCGACTACGGACCCAACTCACCAGTGGCTTACTAGGCCACCACTAGCAGATATTTGCAGTTGCCAAGGGTTGCCTTGCCTAGATATTTTCAGTAGCAGTAGATATGTGGTAGCCATGCGATGGCCTTGGCTTGTGGATATATACAACATCATGTGGACAGCCTTGGGAGTCAGTTCTTGAGAGTCTAGCTAGAGTTCCAGTTAGAGTCCAATGTGTGTCACTTGGATCACTTGCCCGATGCACTTCACCTTGGTTGTCAGCAGCTAGGCATGTGAGTCCTGTAGCTTGTAGACAACTTCTTTGTGGTTTTCAGTATTGTTGCACCATTGCACACTCCATTGCACCTCAGCCTCTACATAATGATTGCCCCAAATCGGATGTTGAAAAGCCAGAGATGGAAAAGGTGCCATATTCTTTGGCAGTTGGCAGTCTCATGTTCGCCATGGTTACCACACAACCAGATATTGTATTTGCACTGGGAGTGGTCAACAAGTATATGGTGAATCCGGGCCAAAAGAATTGGGAAGTAGTGAAGCATATATTGAGATACATCAAGGGTTTAACCAACAAGTGCTTGCGCTTTGGGAACATTGATGTATTTATAGTTGGATACACTGATTTGGATTATGCGGGTTGTGTGGAAACTAGGAGATCCACATTTGGCTACAGTTTCTTGTTTGTTGGAGCGGCAGTCTCTTTGAGATCATGTCTCCAAAATTTCACTTCGTCTTCCACTACTAAGGCTAAGTATGTTGCAGTTTCCAGTGCCAACAAAGAAGCTGTATGTTATCTTGTCTAGTGGGAGACCTTGGTATGCACTAGACCCGAGTGTTACATTGTGATAGCCAGAGTGCGATTATGTTAGCAAAGAACCCCGTGTTTCATTCCATGTCAAAACACATCGAGGTCAGGTATCATGTGATATGAGATATTTTGGCTAGCAAACACATTGAGTTAGCCAAAGTTCACACGATGACAACCCTGCAGATGCTCTTACGAAGAGCTTAGCCTCATAGTGATTCACACATTGCATTGAGATGACGGGCGTAGCGTGAAGCCTCACGATGCTTCACATTTTTGCTAACATAGGCCACTTGGGCTACTATAGCCTACAAGTGGGAAATTGTAAGGGTGCATGCCATACTGGCCGAATGTCACCCATTACAAATGTTATCTTATTCATTACATAATACAAGGATAAGGGGCTGTGGATTATTATCCACTTAGAGATCTACCCACAAAGCAACACTCCCACTCACGCACGCCCCTGCTCACCTCACATGGACTATAAGCCATTGAATGTAGTAACAAAGAGGGATCACTATCCACTTCCCTTTCAGGATAAGATTTTGGACACAATCGCAGACCATGAGAGATATACGGTATGTGATGGGTTCAGTGGGTACTTTCAAATTGGAATTGCTTATGAAAATAAAGAAAAACATTGTTGGGATTAAAGCCCAAGTGGCCTCTTATACGGATATGGCCGCCCACCCGCCTAACTCTCTTATCACTAAATCTTTGTATATACTCACTTATACTTTTGTGAATAATAAGATTTGAGAGATAGCCCTTCAACAATTCTCTGCGTATTGTGTAAGCTCTCTATCTGTGTATCTGTGTGTGTGTGTGTGTGAGTGAGTCAATCTAAGCTTCCTCCGCGACTTCAATCGGTATCAGAGCAAGGTTCGGTGCATTTTCGCGTGATCGCGCGCGTACGCTTGTCAGGCAGATTCTGGATCCGGAGCTTGGAAATTCACACTCGGAATTCCGGGAGTATTTTCATCAGGCGATTAGGCGACCTGAAGTTTTACCCCCCTTTCGAAGTTGTTTATGCCCTCAGAATTTTGTTCTGAGCACTACATCAAAAGATAGGTTTCAGCCACAAAGAAACCCGTCTTGTGTAGATTGGCAAGCAAGAGGTGGTCGGCATCAATATCGGCATCGACATACATCACTCATTAGTCTTCAAAGCATCATCTATAGACCAGATACACATATATATCATCAGATATATATATTGCAGTCTACATTGCTACTTCTTGTGCTTGTTAGGTTTCAGGGAGGTGTGGCCATACAACGGCTTAACACCACTGGCATGTATTGCAGATTGATGTACTGTGATTGTGGGTCTGCTAGTTGTGAGTCACGCCAGCAGACATACCGTCACAGCGGTCATAGGACAGTGATTGGTCTATTGTAGGATGTATGCTAGTTCTGGGCAGTTTGTTGAGCCATCTGAGAGGTTCGTGTGTGAGGTTTTTTGAAGCCAAGCACTGTGGGTTGTGTTACCCAGTGTGAGGTGGATTAGGTTGTTGGAGTTCCCCTCTACACGCATCCTCTTCGGCGACTTTTATCCCATATGATGTATGACTTTGTGTAGACACTGGATTGCATCTTATGCGTCAGGCCATTGAGGCATTGTTCAGGGTTCAGTCTTGAGACAGATACAGGTTCTATGATTGCCCAGACAGGAGACAGTGTATGCTTACAGGATAGCATATTACATAGTTTTTTAGATTTGTCACTGGTCAGTTATTTATAGTTTTTTTTTAGCTATCTTTTGGTTTCCAGAGCTCAGTTTATAGGGAAGACTCAAAATTTTTCAAAATACTGACAGTTCTTGAGGAGAGGTGTTCAACTTGTTGTTTACAGCTTGTTTATTGTGTACAGAGGCCAGTTTACAGGGGAAACTCTGCCGGATTTTTCCCAGAAGTAAACAGTTTGGCAGATATGGCATCTTCTCAAAGTGAGACTCTTTACAACATAAAGAAGCTGGATGGCACAAACTTTCTATTCTGGAAGAAGCAGATTTGGCAGGTTTTGGTGCAGAAAAAACAAGTGAAGCCACTGAAGCTCAAAGGGGACAGACCAGAAGGTATGGCTGAAGATGACTGGGAAGAGCTTGACGAGTTAGCTTGTTCCACAATCATGTTGACGCTGGCAAAAAATGTTTACTGCTACGTAGCAGAAGAGACTACAGCGTATGGCGTATGGCAAAAGCTATGTGGTATGTACGAGAAACAGAGTGCTGCTTCTCATATTTACTGGCTCAAGAAATTGGTGGATTTGAAGATGAAGGAAGGGACTATAACAGCTGATGACATCTTCCTCACAAGCAATTTTGATTCATTTTTCTTGATTCAGAGGATGGACATGCTATGAGTGATTGGATTATCGACTCAGGGGCATCTTTACATGTTTCTCCGCACAAAGAGTGGTTTACATCATATGTGGCTACTAAAGATTATGTCAGACTTGGCAATGAGCAGGTTTGTGACATACTTGGAGTGGGAGATGTGCAGTTGAAGTTTCAGAATGGCTCTTCTTTATGGCTCAAGAATGTTAGACATGTTCCAGCAATCCGAAAGAGCTTGATTAGTACAGGGAAGTTGGATGATACAGGTTATGTGACAGTTTTTGGGAACAACACTTGGAAGATCTCCAAAGGTTCGTTGACTGTAGCACATGGCAGCAAGTCAAGAAGTCTGTACACTTTACATGTTTCAGAGGTTAAAAACCATGTAATTAATGTGATTGAGCAGCCAAGTGTGTCACTGTGGCATCACAGGTTGGGACATATGTCAAAAAGAGGAATGGAAATACTTTCTCTTTGCCTGGCTTTTCATTTCAAGATTTTGAGTTTTGTGAGCATTGTGTTTATGGTAAGCAAACACAGGAACCGCACAGATCAAAGAGGAATCGTAGGGACAAACGGTTAGCTCTTGTGCACGATGATCTATGTGGACCAATGCCTAGTTTGTCGCTAGGGGGAGCAGCGTACTTTTGTACCTTTATAGACGACTATTCTCGCAGAGTATGGGTTTACTTCTTGAAGCACAAGGATGAGGTGCTCAAGGTCTTTAAGACATTCTTACAGCTTGTGGAGAATCAGAGTGGTCAGAAGCTGAAGTGCTTGAGAACTGACAATGGCGGAGAGTACATTTCCAAAGCTTTTCAAGAGTTTTGTGAAGCAAAAGGGATAAAGTGGGAACTTATTGCACCATACAATCCTTCACAAAATGGAGTTGCAGAACGTATGAATAGGACCATACAAGAGAAGGTCAGAAGCATGTTGTCAAATGCTAAGTTTCTTGATGGATTTTGGGTGGACGCAGTGGCTATAGCAGTCCATTTGATCAATAGGTCTCCTAGTAGGGTTCTGGATAAGAGTGAAGTGGCCGAGATGCTATGGACAGGCAAGGTACCTTCGTATAAGAATCTCAGAGTCTTTGGTTGTGAAGCTTATAGCCATATTCCTAAGGAGTTGAGGAATAAGTTAGAACCAAAGAGCAAGAAGTGTATATCTCTTGGCTACAGAGAATCGGGCGAGATGCGTTACCTGCTTTGGGATCCTGAGTCCAGAAAAGTTATTCGTAGCAATGATGTGCATTTCAATGAAGCCAAGTTTAGTGCTAAGCCAGAGAAGACAGAGGAGATCAAAAGAGTTGTCTTCAGGGAAGATGGACCCAGTGCTAGCACATCAATACAGCATGGTCAGGCTCAGGAACAGCCTATAGTGGCTAGAGAGGCAAAATCAGCTGTTGTGAGACGTTTTGAGCATGTCTCCAAATCACCTGATCGTTATGTGCCACCTCTAAATTATTTCATGCTCACGGATTGCAGAGAACCATCTTGTTACAAGGAGGCATTAGAAGTGGTTGACTCGAAAAAATGGCAATTGGCCATGCAATCAGAGATGACGGCTCTGTAGAAGAATCAAACGTGGGATTTGTTTCAATTTCCATAGGGCAAGAAATCTCTACCTTGTAAGTGGGTTTACAGGTATAAGCTTACTCCTCATGATGGACAGCCAAAATACAAAGCACGGTTGGTTGCTAAGGGTTTTAAGCAAGCACACGGAATAGATTTTGATGAAGTCTTTTCACCAGTTGTCAAGATGACAACACTGAGAAGTGTACTTGCTTTGGTTGCCAAACATGATCTGCATTTACATCAGATGGATGTGAAAACGGCATTTCTTCATGGAGATTTGCGTGAGGAGGTTTATATGCAGCAGCCAGAAGGGTATGTTGAGAAAGGCAAAGAGAAATTGGTATGTCGTTTGAGAAAGAGTCTCTATGGCTTGAAACAGGCACCAAGAGAATGGTACAAGAAGTTTCACCAATTTATGCTTTCTCAAGGATACAAGATAAGTGAGACAGATCATTGCCTGTATACTCAACAAGCTAAGGATGGTAGCTTGATAATCCTCATCTTGTATGTGGATGACATGTTACTTGGTGGTAGACAAATGGCAGAAATTTCAGCTCTTAAGTCAAAAATGGCAAAGGTTTTTGACATGAAAGACATGGGTGAGGCAAGTCATATAGTGGGTATGCGTATCCAACGAGATAGATCAAAGAAGATGCTTTACTTATCTCAGGAAGAGTATATTGACAAGGTGTTGCAACGTTTCCATATGGACAGGGGAAAGGCATTGATGACACCATTGCCGTCATATGTGAAACTAAGCAACAAAGATTTCCCACAATCTGAGGTGGAAAAGGTTGAAATGGATACGGTGTCATATGCGTCTAGACGCATGTGGGAGTTTGATGTATGCAATGATTGCTACACATCCGGATATTGCATTTGCAGTGGGAGTGGTTAGCAAATATATGTCAAATCCCGGCAAGAAACATTGGGAGGCAGTGAAAGGTATCATGAGATACTTAAAACATACAAAGAGTATGCGCATATGCTATGGTAGTCAGGATTTGAGTGTCAGAGGATACACTGACTCAGATCATGCAGGAGACTTGGATAAGAGGAGATCTACATCAGGCTATGTCTTTACATTGGCTGGAGGTGCCATATCTCGTGATCTCGATTACAAGATTGTATTACGCAGTCTACTACAGAAGCTGAGTATGTTGCAGCAAATGAGGCATGCAAAGAAGCTATTTGGCTTGGTAGATTGGTAGTAGCAGACTTGGGAATCAAAGTAGATATGCCAGAGTTATATTGTGATATCAAAGTGCTATACAATTGGCAAAGAATCTAGTGTTCCATTCGAAGACTAAGCATATTGATGTGAAATATCACTTCATTAGAGAAGTACTTGAAGACAAGCAGATACAACTGCTGAAGATCCACACCAAGGACAATCCTGCTGATCTACTCACAAAGGGACTTCCAGGAGAGGGCTTTGGGCATTGTCGTGAGTTATTGGGCATTGGATAGATGGCAGCGATGTAAATCTTTGTACATTTATGTTCATAGATTTACAGTTACTTAAAGTGCCACATTGGACTTTAAGGTGGGAGGTTGTTGGGATTATAGCCCAAGTGGCCTCTTATACGGATATGGCCGGCCCCCCGCCTAACTCGCTTATCACTAACTCTTTGTATATACTCACTTATACTTTTGTGAATAATAAGATTTGGGAGATAACCCATCAACGATTCTCTGCGTACTGTGTAAGCTCTCTATCTGTGTATTTGTGTGTGTGTGTGTGTGTGTGTGTGTGTGTGTGTGTGTGTGTGTGTGTGTGTGTGTGTGTGTGTGTGTGTGTGTGTGTGTGTGTGTGTGTGTGTGTGTGAGTCGATCTAAGCTCCGCTCCGCGACTTCAAACACCAACTTTTTGACCCCATGGGAAGCGTTTTGTCATAGGATAATGCCCTTTTATTCTTAATATATGTATAAGAATAAGGTGATGGTCAGTGGACATGGACCCATAGCCTGGGCAATCAGGCAAGGCACAAAGGCCTTTACCCCAACACTCTCCCACTTAAAGACGAATGTGCCAATAAGTATATCCTACTAGATAAATACTAGTATGTACAAGAAAACAAGCGAGAGACTCTCTCAACCTATGCCCACTGACTCGCTCAGTCGATCTACATGCAACTGAATCGGTTCTAGTGGCACGCAAGCGTGCGTACCCACACTAGAGCCTTCATGTAAATCCCATAACAACTCTGTATGGTATGCAAAACTCCACTATGCATCATGCTAGTGTCAGTCACCATACGACTGACAATCCCTGTTGCAAATGCTCCCATTCCAGCTGCTAGGTCGGGCCTCGACACTAGTAGGTCGTACATGAGATGCTCGAACACTGAGAAAATCTGCACAAACCTGGCTATCCTAGCCTCCCCTATGCTATCTGCATGTACTGTATCATCAATACTACCCATCACGTATGGATGTGTCAACGCTGACACTGGCATGGCTATGTCCCTCTCACCCATAGGCGGAATTGTGTGTCCTGGCACCAACTCATCAGCCTCTAGTATGCGCATATCAAAGAACTCCATGTTCGTCATCTCTACCTATGTCTCTAGGGAGCAGAACCGCTCTACCTCTACATGCACAGACTCTGACAACCCCAGTTGTGTCTCACTAGAGCATTGCCACTCTACCTTTGTCTCTACAGAGTTCTGGCACGTCCTTTTCATGTCGTCTCAAACCTCAAATATATGCATAGGATATACCAAGCCATTGCGGGCTCCTTTGGAAATCGCTAATGAACCACAATGCATCTAGAAACATTGTTCTCTAAGCAGTGTATGACACCCATAATCTCCTAACCGTCTCACTGAGATCAAGCTGTGTCTTAACTGAGGAACATAGCGCACATGTCGTAGCATATATGATGCATCACTAGGAAATGACAAGCAAATATCTCCTACACCTCCAATGTCAAATGGCAAACCATGAGCCAAGTGCACACAACCAAAGCTTCCACTGGAGAAGGTACTAAACCAGTCACGATGTGGTGTGACGTGGAAACCTGCATCCTCATCTAGCAACCAACATGGAGAAGTGTCACCTCTAGAATACATGTAAGGGATGCTAAAGGGAACCGTCACTGGCATATAAAGCCACCACTATAGCATGTGTCAAAACCACATCTGCCCCACATAGAGATCTCTACTACTGCCTCATACGTCGGAAACAACGACGTCTAATGTGCCTTGTGTAATGGAAATGGCCTATGGACTTTAAGAATAGCGGAATTAAGAGAATTAGAGAGAAGATTTTTGTGAGACTACCTTGAGAACATAGAGGGTGAACTTAATTGATGGTAGCGACATAATCATAGTACTTAATTAACTTGGCATGAACAATACTTTTGCAAGAGAGAGATTTTAGAGAACTTGACAACATTTGAAGACCGGATTTATGTGGAGCCGGTCCCCCTCCAATAGGCTTTTGTATTATAGATTCTCCCATCAAGAGAGACTCGGTACAATACAATCTTTGTGTTCCTTGTGACCTAGGTGATGCAATGAAGATGGAAATCTTCATACATCACAAGCATAACATAGACTTTCTAGAAAGCATTAACTATCCCCAGCCTCAATCCCAAGGCCTCAAACACCTTCAAACGTGGAGAGAGCTAGCGGGAAATGAGGGTAGGGAAGAGGAAGAAGAAACATTCATAGGAGAAAGAAATAGTTCCTCACTTATCATCACTCTTCTTGCTAGCATAGTAATGAAGATGGAGAAGATGGCAAGCTTAAGCATTGAAGCATGGCTCTTGGTTGGATTTGCATTCCATAGCCAAGAGTGTTGGTGTAGGCTCTCAACTTCTCTACTAGCTTGGAGAAGGAGATGGAGCTCTTGCACTTTGCACTTCACACAATGAGTGTGTGTGTGTGTGGGGGGGGGGGAGTATAACCGCCAAGCTAGCCCCCTTCTTTCTTTGTCGACCCCCTCTTCTAGCACTTTCTGGCATTTTATTGGACCTCCTCAAGCTTGGCCAATCACAGGCTTAGTGAATATCAAGCAACAAGGGTAGCCATGGGACAAGTGTCCCCCTTTCCCCTTTGAGAGAGAGGACTTGATAAATGTAAAAACAATTAATTAAATCGGCTAAATTATTATTGGACCCCATGGGAGGCTAACTAATAGGCTTTATGCACACTATGAGGGCAACATGAAGAGGAGGTTGACAAATGTCCCTTCTGCTTTCTTTGTACCAAGGATGCCTTGTGTGAGGGTGTAGGTGTTCTCTCTCTAGCCCCTACAATGAGGGCTCGCTCCCCCTTGTGTAGAGATAGTCTTTGACTATGAGTACCTTACCCCCTCAAGCGCCTTTGTCATGGAGCACCTTAGCAACTTAGTCATTCAAGCACCTTAGTCAACAAGCACGACAAGCACCTTAGTTAGAAAGCACCTCAAGCTTGGGCCGGTTCCCACCTCAAGCACAGCCCTAGCTTACCTAAGGTCAAAGGAATTTTAACACTAACCTTTAGAGGTCTTCAATAAAGCTAACCCTAAGGTCTTTAAGCTCCATTGGCTAGCCTTGCTCTTTGACAGGTCATCTCTTATTTGGACCCCTTTACCATTGGCCCCATGTTGAGATAGACCCGTAAGCACATGTCTATATTCTAACCCTTGTTTTGTCTATTCTCCCACGTTAAATGATCAGGTTAATATGAGAAAATCATTTGGGTTGGTTATATATTAGATTTATGACATTACCTCTCTCTTAAAATCATAGTCGTCCTCGACTATGAGGTAGAAGAGATAAAGCTTTAGTCATTAGTCAATGTTTCTTAGCGGGTAGAGGATCCCTTTTTACACTACAACATCTTTCCAAGATGGATGACTAATCGATTTGGTGCTTCGGAGACATAGCTGCTGCCGCAAGCATGTCTGCTCTTTAATCTGTTTCATTCTGCCAAAGTAGAGTGACAAATTCTACTTGGTGTTTGAGAGACGTCGTTCATCACAAACATGATACTAAGCATGCATACTACTTAAATTTTTGCACAATAAAAAGAGAACTAGTCTTATAAGACAAAAACATTGGTCATTTGAAAGAAATTTGTACATTTGCTTACTCTAAAATAGCATTGTAAGGATTGACAAGGTTCATACTATCCTTAACTTGTATTCCTTGCATCCATCTAGCATCTTCAAAAGGATAATTTTTGAACTTAATAAGATACCATCGGATAATCTTACCATGTCGTAGTACCTTGTCTTCATGCCGAAGGATAGCTTTGGGTTGTAGCACCTCTTCTTGGTCTTTGATTTTAGGAGGGTCTTCAATAATTGGTTCACTTAGTGGCTCTCCTTTGTAGGGCTTAAGTAGGCTCACATGAAAATCATTTTGTATGATCCAATGGTTGGACAACTTGAGCTGATAAGCCATCTCATTGATTGGCTTCAAAATTTGAAAAGGACCATAGTATCTTTTTGCTAGTTAAGAATAATACTTTTGATGGCCCGTAGGATTTTTGCCCGTCGTTTGCCTCAATCGAGCCTTGGGAAACTTAAGTAAGACCCAATCATTTTCTTTGAACATTAAGGCCCTTTTGTGCTTGTCAGCAACAACTTTTTGCCTTTGTTGAGAGATGGATATAGCCTCCTTAATCTTTTGGAAAGATTCTTGTAGGTCACGGATATACTCATTGGCAGTGAAGATCTTCCCATGTACTTTAAGTAGCAAGGAAATTTTAGGTATTCCCTCAATCATTTCAAAAGGTGCTTTTCCCGTAAAAGTATGGACAATATTATTGTATGCTTCCCTCTATCATATTTAGTCTTTTGGCATACTACACATTTTGAAACATCCTCTTGTATGTCCACTTTCATGGTAGGCCAATAGAAGTATGTCACTACACCTCGAAAAGTAGGTTGAATACCTCTATGCCCGCATAGGAAGGAGCATGGGATTCATACATGACTTTCTCACTAAAGCTAGGAAAGGTGCATATAAGTGAAAATCCTGCAAACATGTTTACAAAGGTGGTCAACAAGGAGAAGTTGAGCTTTTTCTCATCTTCAATCGGCATTCAAGGATAAGAAGCCAAAATGGAAAGCAGTCACAAGTTTGGTTTGGAGATCAATCTCCAAGTGGGAGATTGTTAAGTATGGAGCCTGATTTACCCTTGTAATTTTCTGTGGTAAAAGCGCACATTTGTAAGGCCCCCATTATGAGGAGAAGCCATCATGCGTGAAGGAAAATCACTCACCGGAAACCAAAATTTTCACGGACAAGAATCAGGGCAACTTTAGGGGAATATTAGGGGAATATTCCTTTTCGCCGGAATATTATGGTTGGACGGCGGCCGGAAAGTGGTCGGAAAACAACCGGTCGGTTGGCCGATGGCCGGTAGTCAATGGCCGGTGGCCGGTGGTCGGAAGTCAATGGCCGGTGGCCGGTGGCCGAATTCAAAAGCGGACTTGTCTTCTCAAGGACGACCACACATGGGTGGATTAGAGGGTCCGATTTGGACTTATTCGCACAAGGGCGGCTACACATGGCTGCCTCTCATAAGAGAGGGCAGCCCTTTTGGCCTATAAAAGGAGGCCATTTCTACACACATTTCAGAGTGTGAAGTTGATGCAACAAGGTGAGTGTGAGGTGGTGAGAGTGAAGCAAGGCGGGAGCTCTATTAAGGGTTTAATCCCTTTGTAAACTACTTCTTCTTTTGAAGTGCTAAAGCCATTGAGTGGCTGCTTTCCCATGGACGTAGCCCACATTGGGTGAACCACATATATCGTCTGTACTCTCTCTCTAATCTATAATCTCGTGTGTGTGAAATCTATCTCTCTCCATTAAGTAATCTACTCAAAAATCTATTTAGCTACGTCTTATTTCCTAACAAGTAGCATACTCATCTATCATAGAAGATAGATCATTGTGAGTTGCTATAGACAACGCATTAACTTTTGGTCGTTGTGAAAGTGCATCAGCCACTTGATTGTGCTTACTAGCAATGTGAGCAATATGAAAATAAAATTACGAAAGAACATTTGCCCACCCATTTGTTTGTTGGAAAGCTTGGTTTGCGCCATGAAGTACTTTAGACTTTGGTGGTCTGTTTTTGTAAAATAAATGGAGTCCCCAATAGATAGTGCTTCCATGTGCCTAAGGCGTGTAGAATAGCTAAAATCTCTTTCTCGTAAATGCCCAAGACTAGTTCATCCATATTGAGCCTTTGGCTCTCATATGCTATGGCATTCCCTTCTTGAAGCAAGACTACTCCAAGGCAATCACCACGAGCATCACATAAGACCTCAAATGGCTTTGTGAGATCTGGAAGCATAAGGACTAGTTGGGAGGTAAGCTTCTCTTTGAGCTTGTCAAAAGAATTTTGCTCCTTAGCACTCCATGAATACTTAATGTTCTTCTTTGTTAAGTCATGTTATGGTCCTGCTATTTGAGAGAATTTTGCTATGAAGCGTCTATAGTATGCACACATACCATAAAGCTTCTTAACTCATGTGGATTCCTTGGATTAGGCCATGATTTTATTACCTCCAACTTTGATGGATACATTCAGATACCATCTTGAGAGATAATATGACCTAAGTATTGAAACTCTTGAAGGAAAAATTCACTTTTCATTTGATTGAGAAGAAGCTTGTTCTCCCTCAATGCTTGAAAAATCACTTGGAGATGTTGCTTGTGTTTCTTCAAGGACTTGGAGTAGATTGATATCATCAAAGAACACTCCAGTGAATTTCCAGTAGGGTCTAAAAATATTCTCCATTAAACGATTGAACATGGTTGGTGCATTATTCAAGCCAAAAGGCATGACTAGATATCCATAAAGACCAAACGCTGTACGAAATACGGTCTTTAGGATATCTTCATCCAATATCCTTATTTGATGATAACCACTTTTAAGGTCAATCCTACTGAAGTAGGTAGAGCCTTGTAGCTTATCAAACAGACCTTCTACTCAGGGCACGAGAAATTTGTTTTTGATAGTGATATGGTTTAGTGCTCGATAGTCCATACACATGCGGTATGTACCATCTTACTTTTGCACTAAAAGGACCAGAGAACAAAAGGGATAGGAGCTAGGCCTCACCATCCCTTTGTCTACCAATTCTTGTACTTGCCTCATGATCTCCTCTTGTTGAACTTGGGAAACTCGATATGGAGGCTTGTTAGGCGGTGAGCTTCCTGGTAGGAGCTCAATTCGATAGTCATCATCCCCTCGGTTTGGAGGTAAGCCCATAGGGATATCATTGATAAACACATCTTGGAATTCTTTTAGAAAATTAGACAAGTCTAACTCTTCTTGATTCCTACCATTTACATCTGATGAAACATTAGGATCTTTTAGGGACTCTTTGACAAAAATCATGTACGCAGAAACTAAGCTCTTCATTGATTTATCATATAAGCAAGAGAATTTACAAGTGGTATAGTACGACCACACTCACTATCACTTTTCCCTGTAGGTAAAGTAGATTCTCCTTTCATGGAAGTTTATGTTGGCAGCCATGCGGTTGAACCATGGTGCCCCTAGGATAGCATCCTCATGTTGGAGAGGAGGGATGAAAAAATCTTCTTTGTCAACATAGCTTTGGACATGAAGTCTCAACTTCCCAATCAAGGGAGTAACGGAGGCTTGTTGTCCCTTGAAATCCGTGTCAGCCATTACCATATCTCCCATCTCAAAAGCTTGAATGCCCAACTTGGTGGCCAACTCCATTGATATGAAGTTGTGAGTAGAGTCAGGGTCAAACAAGATGAAGGGACCATGCTCTCTTACCTTTCCCCAAGAATGTCCAAAAATTTTCCCAAGGAAATTATAATAACAACAACAACAACAATTGGACCAACGAGAAGGGAGTCTACAAAGGTAAAAACAAACTTTCTTTTGAAGAGCTTGAAGCTTTTCACAAGGACCACAAATGTTTTAAGTGTGGGGAGCAAGGACATGGATCTCGTTCTTGCCCCAAGAGAAATGCTTGCAATGAGACTCCTAGAGCTTCCACATTGTAGCTCCAAAAGAGGATGCTCATTGCAAAGGATCACCTCTCTCTTATGGGTTTTTCCCCTTTGCATCACTTTTATCTTTCTTTTCCATGGGCTTGACATTCCGTTTAGCCCTTTGTTGGAAATTGATGCGTGAAGCAACCATGGTGTGGTGGATTACTTCAGTGATAGAACCAGGCCGTTGGGAGTTGACGTACTCGACCGTCTCTTCAGGTAATTTCACACAAAATTGTTGCTTTTTCTTGGTGAAGTCTATCATTTGAAAGATAGTAGCTTTGAGATGTAAATCTCAAAACTTGTCTACATATTTGTGAATAGACTCATGGGAGAGACGCTTCAAGCTGTGCCATTTGGTAAGCACTTTGTCCTTTGCGTCGCTTGCAAGGAATTGCTTCATGATGGAAACTCATAGAGTTTTCCATGTCTTTGGGGCTTCGCTGTTGCCATGAAGGCTAGCCCACCATTGACGAGCCAATTTTTGGAAGTGCATAGCTACATGGTATAGCTTGGCGGACTTTGTGAAGCCCTCATCTCCAAAGGCCGCATCAAATTGCTGGATGAAGGCCAATAATTTGTTGGTAGCACCAAAGGTGACATCACAGGTAAGAAAAAAGATACTCTTTACTCCCTCTTTGAACTTCTTGAGCTTTTGTGACCTTCGCCATGCAGGGTAAGATTTGCGATGTCCTCCCCTCTTGTATTCTCTAGGAGAATAGCCATAGCTTTCATCGGAAGAGGAGGAAGGTGAAGAAGAAGGAGAAGAGGGTGACCTCTTTCTTGCCCTTTTCTTCCTTTGTTTCCTCTCTTCCCTTTGGAGTGACGAGGAAAAGGACTGTGGGTTGATCGTTTCCTCTTGGAGGAGTTGGCAATCGTCTCGATCGCCATCTTCGTGGAGCCACATCTTTAGAGGAACACATATATTCATTGCTTTCTTGCTCTTTGGATTCCTCCTGTCGTATGGGAGAGAGTCTTCTTTTGGGGGTCGCTTCAAGAGGCCTCCTAAGCTCTCTCTCCTCTTGGAGACGAAGGGAAATCCCATAAGCACGAAGTTGTTGAGTAACTTCGGCTTGCAAAGCAGGGTTGCCCATAGCTTGTTGCAACCTAGTAACAAGATAAATGACAAACATGGGGGCATCATCATTAGCACCTTCATGTGCAAAATCAAAGTTATCAATGTTCATTCTACTCTCTTGGTTATTGTCAACCATGCTAACTAAACTTATGTTTTACTTAGTGTACTCTTTGGCAATTCAAAAACTTAGTTGCTACTCCTCTTAGCCTTTGAAAATTAGCACTTAAGTATCTACACCCATGACTCGAATTGGTTAATTATTGAGAGTAGTGGAGTGAGTCTAATATTGTGGAATTGCCGAGGTCTAGCTCCTTTTGAACTTCTTATGGATCAATAATGGTAGAGCCGTAGGTAAGTCTAAAAAGACCCCATTATTAAGACCAAATCTCTCAAGGTATGCACCATATTCCACATAGTGGGCTCAGCAAAATCGATAATACATCCAATCCCAATTACCCTAATATAATTAACAAAATCAACCGTTAATAGGATACTTATGGACCTCTCTTCTTAAGCAAGAAAAGAGAAACCAAATGCTCTGATACCAATGTAATGGGAATGACCTATGAACTTTGAGAATAGCGGAATTAAGACAATTGGAGAGAAAAATTTTGTGAGACTACTTTGAGAGCATAGAGGGTGAACTTAATTGTTGGTAGCAACATAAACATAGTACTTAATTAACTTGGCATGAACAATACTTTTGCAAGAGAGGGAGTCTAAAGAACTTGACAACAATTGAGGACCGGATTTATGTGGAGCCAGTTCCCCCTCCAATAGGCATTTGTATTATGGATTCTCCCATTAGAGACTTGGTACATTACAATCTTTGTGTTCCTTGTGACCTAGGTGATGCAATGAAGATGAAAAGCGTCATGCATCACAAGCATAACATAAACTTTGTAAAAAGCATTGACTATCCCAAGCCCTCAAACACCTTCAAAGGTGGGGAGAGCTAGTGGGGAATGAGGGTAGGGAAGAGGAAGAAGAAACATTCCATAGGAGAAAGAATTAGTTTCTCACTTATCATCACTTTTCTTGCTAGCATACATAATAGCATAGTAATGAAGATGGAGAAGATGGTAAGCTTAAGCATTGAAGCATGGCTCTTGGTTGGATTTGCATTCCATAGCCAAGAGTGTTGGTGTAGGCTCTCAACTTCTCTACTAGCTTGGAGAAGGAGATGGAGCTTTGCACTTTGCACTTCACACAATGTGAGTGTGTGTGAGTGTGTTGAACCATGGTGCCCCTAGGATAGCATCCTCATGTTGGAGAGGAGAGATGAAAAATTCTTCTTTGTCGACGTAGCTTTTGACATGAAGCCTCAATTTTCCAGTTAAGGGATTAACAGAGTCTTGCTGTCCCTTGAAAGTTGTGTCGATCATTACAGTATCTCCCATCTTGAAAGCTTGAATGCCCAACTTGGTGGCCAACTCCATTGATATGAAATTATGAGTAGAGCCAGGGTCAAACAAGATGAAGGCATCATGCTCCCTTACCTTTCCCCAAGCATAGGAGAGAGGTGATCCTTTGCAATGAGCATCCTCTTTTGGAGCTTTGATGGTGGAAGCTCTAGGAGTCTCATTACGGGCATTTCTCTTAGGGCAAGAACAATAACCATGTCTTTGGTCCCCACACTTAAAACATTTGTGGTCCTTGCGAAAAGCTTCAAGCTCTTCATGAGAGAGTTTATTTTTACTTTTGTAGACTCCCTTGTCCTTTTGTTGTTGGAATTACTTTGGGAAGAATTTTGGGCTTTGGTTTTCCCCTTTGCATCACATTTGTCTGTGCTTTCCATGGGTTTGACATTCCGTCTAGCCCCTTGTTGGAAATTGATGCACGAAGCAACCATAGTGTGGTGGATTACTTCGGTGATAGAACCAGGCCGTTGGGAGTTGACGTACTCGGCCATCTCTTTAGGTAATCCCGCATAGAATCGTTGCTTTTGCTCGGTAAAGTCTATCTTTTGAAAGACAATAGCCTTGAGATGTAAATCCCAAAACTTGTCCACATATTTGTGGATAGACCATGAGAGAAAAGCTTCAAACTCCGGTAAGCACTTTGTCCTTTGCATCGCTTGCAAGGAATTGCTTCATGATAGAAACTCGTATAGTTTTCCATGTCTTTGGGGCTTCATCGTTGCCACAAAGAATAGCCCACCATTGACGAGATGATTTTTGGTAGTGCATAGCTACATGGTGTAGCTTGGAGGACTCCGTGAAGCCCTCATCTCCAAAGGCCGCATCAAATCGTTGGATGAAGGCCAATACTTTGTCGGTAGCATGAAAGGTGCCATCATAGGTGAGAAAAGAGATACTCTTTCCTCCCTCTTTGAACTTCTTGAGCTTTTGTGACCTTCGCCATGCAGGGTAAGATTTGCGATGTCCCTCTTGTATTCTCTAGGAGAATAGCCATAGCTTTCGTCGAAAGAGGAGGAAGGTGAAGAATAACGACAAGAGGGTGACCTATTTCTTGCCCTTTTCTTCATTTGTTTCCTCTCTTCCCTTTTGGAGCAATGAGAGGAAGGACTGTGGGTTGTCTGTTTCCTCTTGGGAGGAGTTGACGACCATCTAGACCGTTGTCTTCGTGGAGCCACACCCTCAAAGGAACTTAGGGTTTCATTACTTTCTTGCTCTTTGGATTCCTCTTCTCATATGGGAGAGAGTCTTCTTTTGGGGGTCTCATCAAGAGGCCTCCTCTGCTCTCTCCCCTTTTGGAGAGGTAGGGAAATCCCATAAGCGCGAAGTTGTTGAGTAACTTCGGCTTGCAAAGCAGGGTTGCCCATAGCTTGCTGCAACCTAGTAACAAGATAATTGACAAACATGGGGCCATCATCATTAGCATCTTCATGTGCAAAATCAAAGTTATCAATGTTCATTCTACTCTCTTGGTTATTGTCAGCCATGTTAATTATACTTATTTATAAAATACTTTGTGCTTTGGTACCCTCAAATACCTTAGTCGCTATTCTTCTTTACCTTTGAAAATCAGTTCTCAAGAAGCCACACACGTGGTTTAGACACTGTTTATTGCAAAGACTAGTGGAAAGGGTCTAACATTGTTATGGATATGGGATCTGTACATTTATTACTCAAGTGCTCATTAGGAGCTATGGTCATTTATGTCCGCTGGCCAATGTCATTTTGAGCATTGAAGAAACTATAAATAAAATACGTGCAAGAGGGAAATGCTCACTCTTGCATGGGGGGAGATTGCACCCAGCGTCGTCTTATCTTCTCACCTCTCCTCTCCTCTCTTATCTCTCGCGGTGCCGGCATAACACTCCGCTCTATGAGGTGCGCCTGCATGTGCTCTCACGCTCTATCCTGCTCCATGTCTCCCTCTATTCGTGTATAGCTTGGATTATGTGCTTGTGCGAGTGTCAGGTATGCAGATTCATTGGTTTATGGATTGTAGCATGTTATTTTTGTATTTTGCAGGGACACCACGCATCCGTCAGCAAGAGTGGTATCAGAGCTAAGGTTACGCTCTTGGTAACAAGCAGTCATCGAAGTCCTGAATTCAGTATCCAAGGTGAGGTGCACTATTTTCTTTCTGGAAATGTAGATCTTTGCAGTAAAGTACCACAGATAAGTGCAATTATACAACTTTAATTAGCTTCATTTGATTTTATCTTGATTGACTTTTTTTTAAAAAATCTTTCAAATTTTTGGGTACATTAAGGATAATTCTTTATTGCGATGAGAAAAAGAGATACAAATAGGATAGTCTAAATCATGATATTTTAAGCATTAGAGTGCATATGTAGTTGCATAGCATGGTGATCAGTTTGAGGCTTTAATTTAGAGTAACCAGAGCTAGTTTGGGTACCGAAGAAAGAATGATTTGTTCCACCTAGTTCAGGAAGGGGGGAGTCCCATGAAGCTTCTAGCTCCTCATGTAATGCATCCACAGAGGTAAAAGCTTCTCCACAACCTCCACCTACAATAGTGGACCTCCATAAAGCTACAAAGGAATCCACACCTCCTAGTGTTCAAGAATCACCTGATGAACCACTTCAAGTTTGATCCTAGGAGAGTACCTTACCACCCTTACAACTAGATGAAACACATAGGGCGGTCGAAAAGTATTGGTTAAAGCCTTCACCCATAACAACTTGGAACAATTGGTTTCAAAAGGTGATGACATCATTCCAAAAGGTATGATCTACCCAAGGAAGGGGAAGGTGTTTGCTGACATCCATCATTCACTCACTCCCCTCTCAACTTTCCTCCCTTACCTCTTGTTGAGCCAGCAGAGGATCACACCCACATTTTTGCTCACACTCATCATTTTGTAACCATTGATTCTAATAAATGTCTTTCCGACATTAATTTTGATTTGAGCCATTCATTAAGTAACGGGACTCAATTGAGTTTCCAGCTTGTAATCCCGAAGTAATTTCACTTGCTGATGTAATTAGTTAGAGATGTTCTCACCTCCAAGGCTGAGGTATATAAGCCAAAGTTTTTGTAACCTAAGGGGGGGATTATTAATCAAAGTGAGTTTTTGAGCGCCGTGACTGTGTCTAAGAGAGAGAGAGAGAGAGAGAGTCTTATCTACTTGCTACACGAGCTACGGAGCCACCATTGGACAAGCGACACCGCCATTGTGTTAGCAACGGTGAGAGCTACGCACAGATACCAAGAGTGCGCGCTATCGGCTTCTATGGGTGGTAAGTTCCTACGAGCTTCGGTGTGAGTTTTCTTCCAACTCGTGTGTCGGAATTGAGCGTGCAGCATATCTATAGAACCACAACGAGTAGAGCTACACATTAGTACCATCGGGTTCAAGTTTCGGTCACTTGTATATTTCGGCCTGTCTTCATACGTGTTTACCGCACGGAGTGGTTATAGGTTGAGTTTGCAGTTCAAGTCTTTAGGGTGTTGTTCTTACCTAGTGTATAGACTTCCCCTTGAGTTTGAGATCGATTCAATGATTCTAGATCTTGTTTCGTATAGCATTCGTTCGTAGTACGGATTTCAGTCACTTGCGTATTTTAGAACTTAGATTTGATTTCCTTAGTAGTGATTGTCATTAAAAGGTCGAGTAGGTGATTTGACACCCACCTAGTTGTTTCCATGCGCCTGCGGGTCAAGCTCCGTCCTCGTCTGACAAATTCTGTTGTTGGTTGAGTTCTCGCTATTTAGCTTCCGCTAGCGGCGTAACTGCCTTAACATTTGGCGCCGTTGCCGGGGACGAGAGCCCTAAGTAGGTGACCTTAGACTAATCCTACGAGGTGAGTCGTATAAACTACTTTGTATACTTTAGTTAGAAAAGATCTAGGAGTGGTGGACTCCGAAGATCTCGAGAGATACTAGGAAGTGGGGTATTCCTGGGTCTTCCGTGTTGACAGTATTTTTAGTTTAGCTTAGATTTGTTTGTTGTTTTGTTGGTGTTGAGTAGTTGTTGATAGAAGAAGAATTTTCTAGTCCGTGAGTGGCAGTGGATCTCTTTAAAATCACAATTACCAAACCCATTTTATGATTAGGAATAGCTTAGGTAGGACTTCATTTGATCGTGATCTAGAGCTAGTAATCATTGGAGTATTTGCTTGATATGGTTGATTGCATGTTAGATCACTAAACCGTCGAGTTAGTAGTGAAACTTGCAATAAACAAAAGTCAGAGAAATTTTATGTGTATCATGGAGTTGCTGAGCACTTGAGAAAGCTTTAGGAAGGATTCTGTGCCAAAAAACTGGAAATCTGCAACTTTAGACATCATACGCGTATGATGTCTAAATGACCAAACAGAGACCAAAACAGAAATTTTGACTTTACCAAAGTGTTCAAAAGGGGGGTTATACCCTAATTTCAACTTAAAACAAGAGCATTAACACTCAAAGAAACCCAAAAAGACAAGTCGGAGTCCAAGAAACGCAAAGAATAGGAAATTTTGGATTCAGATCTTGTTTTTACATTCAAACCTGACAAAAACACTTGAAACTCAAGTATAAACATTGGAGAAGGATTAAAACCAAGAATAGTCAAAATCTGGGACAAAAGACATCATACGCGTATAATGTCTTTTAGCACATCCACTGCTTATTTTTGATATCTGACCTGACAAGATTGTTGCAAACACTGTAGAAAGCATAAATATCAAGTCTTGATCCAAATTGATGAAAAAGACATCATACGTGTATGATGTCTTTGACCTAATTTTGGACATATTTTGATACTTTGCCAACACAGATCCATTGTAATAGCTGTCTAGAGGTTATATTTCAAGTTTCATCCCATTTGGATCACAATTGACCCAAAACAAGTCATAAGCGGAAAATTGCCAAAAAAAGCCTAAATTAGCCATAACTTGCTCAAACAGGGTTCAAACTGAATTTTGTGAGTGGACAGAGCATAAGGGGGCTACTGAGAGTGAGCATAACCAAAATAGTCCAAATCTGTGAAAAAAGACATCATACGCGTATAATGTCTTTTTCAGCATAACTGCAACAAAATTCTCACTTGATGAAACAGAAGTTGTCCAACTGACAAGATTAAACAATTGACCAAGTATCAATCAGTTTGGATCAATTCTGACCACAAAAACTTGGGAAAACAAATTGCCGAGACGGAAAAGTTAAAGTCCTTTAGGGGAATTGATGAATTTGAGATCGGGCAGGAATCTCCAGAATAACCAACCAAAACAAGGGGAACAAGCAAGTGTCATATCAACCGAGGGAAGTGTAAACCAAAGTTGGGTGCAACCATTAGAGCCGATCTTTGAAGGAAGTGTTTCTGATACTTCTTCGAAGAGATCTTACGAGATTTTCACCGAACACTTGGAACACTTGAACCTGAACAACAGAGAAAATATGGCAGCAGGACCATCAAACCCTTCCACCACAATGAAGCTATTGTTCATAAAATACCAGTACGACAATGAGCAAGGTGCCAAGATCTACAAAGATGGAATGGACCGCTATTGTGTAAAGATAGAAGATAGACCTAGTGAGTTCAAGGACTTAGTGCCTGTGAGCTATAGCGGAGATAGATATCTAGATGACGAGGGTACCATGTATTTGGTAGTCCTAAACCCTAACATTGTGGACAAGTGGGGATTGATGGGCACCAAAGCCAAAGTAGATGAAGAACTTGAGGAGAAAGCACCAATAATGAACTTCCCTGATGCGAGGTTAAGAAGAGAGAATGAAACTACAAGGATCAACACTGATAACATCTATGTGGGGCTATACAAATATAATAATGGGGAGCAAGATCTCTATTATAGATGTGAAGATCCCTACACTGGAGAGTTGACAGACCAAAAAAGACTTTATGTCTTTATCTACACAGAGGGATCGGAAGTGAAAATTGCCGCTTACGACAAGTATGGGAGGCAATACTCAACAATGGGCAAGAAAGAATTAGAAGGATATACATACTTTCAGGGACCACTACATCAGTATTATGTTACTTCTAGCTCACAAAGACCAGCACCAACAAATGGAGTGCAAAACCCAATGACAACAGGAGGACAAAGAATTCAGGCTGCTGACTCTTTCAGTCAACCTCAGTACTCGAAGCCCGGACCAATGGGATCATTACATTCCAGAGAGTCAATGGTCGAGGTAGTGCAGTTCCAATCCCCACATATACCACTCCAGGTCCAAGGTTCAAAGCGGAACCATCACATTTACCTCCTAGTAGTAGACTCAAGGCAGGGGAATCGACAAGGGTAACCCATGAAGTCCATGATGCTAGAGAAAGCTTTAGCCGGGACACAGGATCAATGAGATTGGTAGCAGACCATAGACGTATGAGACCATCTCAAGTAGCCAAGTGTATGCCAAAGAAGTATGGTGGTTCAGGAGATCCGTATGCACATATGTCACTCTTTAAGCAAGTCTTAAGAACTGAGCAGATAACAGATTTCCATACACGATACGAGGGATTTGGTCTTACTCTAGAAGGTACGGCATTGACATGGTTTCAACCACTGAACAGAGGGGGATTCCATGACATTGACCATTTGCTAAGAGAGTTTGCTGAGGAATTCTCAAAACGAGGGATTAATCACAATACGGTCTCACAAATATATGCTTTTAAACAGAGAGAACACGAAAAAGTGAAGGAAGCTTCACTTCGCTTCAAACAATACATTGAGAGATGTCCAGTACGTGAACGACCACAAGATGACAGACTATCTGTTCTCTTTATTGAAGGATTGAGAAACGAAACTCTCAAGAAGGACTTGCACTTGAAAGCTTGTACAAGTTTCGAGCAAGTAACGAGAGAAGCATTGTACTTAGTGGATAACTGTACGGTTTATGGAGAGGTGTCAGCGGATACAGATTTTGCATCCAGTAGCTCTTCCTCCTTAGCGAGCGAGACTACCACTAAAAAGAATGTTCAAACAACAACCATGCCAAATGTAGAGCAAATGATAGAAGATGCTCTAAAAAGGATGGCACCATACCAAAAACCATTGCCAAAACCACTGAAATGGTGTGCTATTGAACAAAAATGGACAAACCACCCAACAAAGGAGTGCTATCACAACAAAGGGTATGTAAGGGAGCGTCAGTATGCACCTCCTGCTCAATTAGCACCACCTCAGATACATCCAGTACCTCGATACCCAACGGGAAATGTACCAGGACCTATGGGGATAGAAAGACCGCAACCGGTATTGGGACAACAACCACCTTTACCAGGAGCAAGACCAGTGGGCATTAGATATGCCCCAACCTTAGAGAATCAGGAAGAACAAGCCTTAGTGCCTGTTCAAGCCTATTATGAAGAATCTGGTGCACACATGTCTCCAACTGTGTATTACCCACCAGAAGAACCCAAACAACCAGAACCATGGGGCATGATTGGGAATGTTGGAACACCAACAGTTACAAGTGCTTCTGATGAAGAGAGATACAATTTGGATGCAAGAACATTGATGTTCATAGCTCATGGAGGGTTAACAGGACAAAGACCATCCTATCCACAAAGGACGAATCAAGTGGGACCAAGACCAGCACTAGGACCCTGTTACAAGTGTGGAGGTGACCATCTAATGAATGTTTGTCCACATACAGAAATCATTAGAATTAACGCTTATTGCACTGAGTGCGGGGTTACTCACTTCATTGAGGATTGTTCAAAGAATCCAAGCAAAGTGCAAAAGACGACATTGAATATGCTAGAAACTATTCCTACCAGCAGTGGGTCCGAAAATGAAACTCTGATACCAACGCAAGTTGTTACTAGAGCTCAAGCTAAGAAAACCACTAGAGAACCTGAGAATGGAAAGTTAGCGACTGAAGTGGTTAGTCCAGGACCGCGGAGTCAGAGAAACACATGGAAAGCTAGAAAAGCACGCATGAAGTTGAGAAAAGAACGTGAAGACGCTATTCTAGCTGAGGAACTAAAGCGAACTAAAGATAGATTAGAAAAACTTGAGAGTCAAAACGGGAAACGAAAGATAAGCCCGGAAAGAACGAAACAAAAGAGTATCAAAGAAACAACGAGCTTAAGCTCAGGGGGATCATTGCTAGTCGACAAAGTACATGAACCATTGGACGCACTGATGAGAGCTTACGAAGCTAGGTTAAAGAACAACCAAACACGAGAACAGAGGTGGATGACATACCCAAACGCGGAATTGGAAAAGCAGAGACTTGAAATGTGCCAGAGAATGATCGAGACTGCACAAGCCTTATTAGAACCACCAAGAGAAACAATGAATTATGGAACGAAAAACCCAATTCAGCAAGAGACTATCATTTCACGGGTAGTTGAAAAGACTCCCAGTGCACAAAAGCCTGAAAATACACACAAGGATGACCGCATAGTATTGAACACAACCGATCAGGAGATAGAGAGTTTTCATCCAGTCATACAGAGGATTTACGGAAGAGATGAGGATTACAATGAATTTTGGAAACAAGTGAGAGAGGCAAACTTTGCAAACGAGCTAAGTTGCCAAGCTAATCAGACAAATTGGGAAAAGGACATCAGGAATCCTCCCATAGTGGAATTTGAGACAGGATCTCAAGTGGACTTGGATCTGTAATCTTACTGGGGAGATGGGGGCTCTGTTAGAACAATGGAGAGCAAACCTCATTCACTGAATACCTTACCTTCATACTTAGGAGAGTATGAAGAAAAATCCAAGATTAGAGCACTTCCCTCACGAAGAATCTCATCAAAAAAATTCATGGACTCGCAAGGATTGATAGAGATCTTGTCAACACCAGTGACATGCACTATCACTCTAGCTGAGCCTTTGAAGCTAAGACCACATATGTGGACCATTGTAGGAAAATGCTTGGAGAAATTTGGGATAAAAGATCCAACATCGAGACTGCAAGAGGGTATACAAGAGCTGAGCAAACCACAAAAGAACGCTAAGCCTGTACCCTTAATCAAGGTCGGAGAGTATTGCGAAGATGAAGAGGGGAATACAACCTTACTAGTTGAATTCCAAGGAGTGAACACGATGGCAATACTAGACAGCGGAGCTGGGATAGCCATTGCTACAAAAGAAATCTGGAAAAAATGGGGGAAACCAGCAATAAGGAAGACTAGGTTGAAACTCCAATTAGCAGATGGACACATGGAGAAACCTATGGGGTTATTAGAGAAAGTCGTAGTAACTTCTTGCGGCATTGAATACGAACATACTTTTGCTATTGTCGATTTTGGCAAGGAGAATAACTATGATATCATACTGGGAAGACCATTCATGAGACAGTTGAAAATGGTCCAGGATTGGGGCTACGATCACATATACCTGAGAAATATGGAAACCACTACACGTGTGAACCTGAGAGACCATAGCTACAAAGATGTGAACCGAACACCGATAGAGGAGTTTGATTCAGCTACTTTGGCGGGATCCGAATTTCCAGCTTGGTTAGGTAAGCCCAAGGAGTTATGGATGTGTGGAGCCTCGAAATGTGGAAGTCTGAGGCGAGAAGAATATGTTTTAGAAAGGGCTATCGAAGACGAAACTTATATAGAAGAACCCTTTCCAGAGGACACGCTTGAACCATTAGAATGGACACACATTCTAGCAACCCTAGATGTTTGTGCAATTCCGGATGGTCCCACAATGAAATTTTGTGACAAGGACGGGTACGACGTGGTTCCGTACTTCATGCTGAGAACTACACTCGAAAAAGAAACTGAAAAGAACGATACACTGGAAAAGGAAGATGAAGAAGAGGTGTTTCACGACATTCCTGATCATCCAGAGTGGGGAAATGAAGCAGACAACGAGTCAACGGACAATTCAAGCGGAAACGAAGAAACTATAACGGATGTCCGATTTTATGATTTTCCGAACCAAACTAAACAACGCCAGAAACGCTATAGAGCAAAGAGAAAACAAAGGGGGTTAGAACCAATCCGATGCCTAGAATAAGAGGAAAAAATCAATTCCTAATTCTAGTAAGGGCGGAAGATTGTATTAAGGACAAGATTTCTGGAAGAATGAGAGGCAATGAGCAAAAGAGCTTACGAAAAGACAAAAGAAGCTCAAGAAATCAAGTTCAAAGGAATGGAACGAAAACTAAAACAGAAAAATCAGAAAAGAACAAGCGCAACAGAGAACACACGGAGTCCAAGTTAGAATGTAGAAACAAGTACAAAGAGCTCAAGAAAACTCTGAAAGAAGTTTGGACGACAGAAATTGAGAGTGAAGAGGACGAAAACGCCAAAATCAAAGAAAACATGGATGTTCCCTCTCACTACAGGAAATTCACAATAGAGGATAAGAAGGTGGTATTAACCCAACCTATTCGAGAGAGAGGGGAGAACGAATCTTATGACGGACCGGAGGATGCAAAAAAAGTTGATTTAGCAGCTCCAGGTGAGACACCTAGACCGGTGTCCATAGCCACAGATTTGTCTCCAGGCGAGGAAGAGAGACTTTTGAGTCTTCTCAGAGAGTACAGGGATGTGTTTGCATGGTCTTATAAGGACTTAAAGGGAGTTGACCCATCAATATGCCAACACACAATCCCAGTAAAACAAGACGCAAAGCCTAGCAAACAGAGACCATACACATATAATGATACGTTTGCTAAGCGAATCAAAGAAGAGATAGATAAGTTAATGGAAGCTGAATTCATATACGAGATTGAACACACCGATTGGGTATCTCCAATTGTGGTGGTACCCAAGAAGAACGGAAAACTCCGAGTGTGTGTCAATTTAAAGAAAGTGAATGCTGCAACAATCCGGGACAACTATCCCCTGCCGATAACTGATCATGTTCTAGAGCGTGTATCAGGAAAAATAGCATACTCCTTTCTTGATGGTTTTTCAGGATATAACCAGCTAACCATAGCACCGGAAGATCAACATAAAACAGCTTTTGCAACGGAGTGGGGAATTTATGCTTATCGGGTTATGCCTTTTGGTCTAACCAATGCTCCTGCAACCTTCCAGAGGCTGATGACGCATGCTTTCAAAGAATACTTAAGGTTGTTTCTAGAAATATACATGGATGACTTATGTGTACATTCTCTTCTGAGAGATGAGCATCTAGAACACCTAAGAAAAGTATTTGAGAAATGTAGGACATATCGCATTTGTCTCAATCCTGAGAAATGTGTGTTTATGGTTCGACAGGGCAGAATTCTGGAACATATTGTCTCACAAAACGGAATATCCACGGATCTAGAGAAGATAAAAGTTATAGTGGATATGCCTAGACCAACCAATGCGAAACAAGTACAGAGCTTTATGGGACATTGCGGATATTATAGACGATTCATTTACATGTACCCTATAATAGGCCAACCACTTTATAGGCTAATAGTGAACTTTGAATGGACAGAGGAGTGTCAGGAATCATTCACGAAATTGAAAGAGGCACTCATTACTGCTCCAGTCTTGAAATCACCAGATTGGGAGAAGATATTCCATGTGCATATAGATGCTTTGGCATATGCAATAGGATGCATTCTGGCTCAGCTAGAAGAAGGAAACATGGATTTTCTTATCTGTTACGCCAGTCGACAGCTCAACAATGCAGAGAAGAATTACACCACAACAGAGCGAGAGGGATTAGGAATGATATATGCTGTGAAGAAATATCGGTATTATCTTCTAGCCAACAAGTTTGTGTTTTTTACGGATCACCAAGCCTTGCTCTACCTAGTGAATAAACCATGCAATACCAGGAGAATAGTGAGATGGTTCATTATCTTACTGGAATTCGACTTCACGGTAGTAGTAAAGAAAGGAAAAACACATCTTAGAGCTGATCATCTTTCGCGATTGACGAATGGAGAAGACCCTATACGAGTAGATGACGACATGCCAGACGCGTACTTGTTCAACATAGAAATGATACCGAAGTGGTCTCAAAATGTCGTTAGCCTATTAACCTATGGGGGAGAGTTTGATAGAAGAGAATACAACCAGAAACATATTGCTATTCAGCAATCCAAGAATCTTCAATTGGTTGCAGGAAGGTTGTATCAATTGGGAAATGATCATGTTTTACGACTATGCATCAATCCTGAGGAATATAATATATATCTGCACGAAGCACATGTTCAGGAATGTGCATTTCATTGTTCAAGAAGGAACACATATAGGAATTTGTTACAATTGGGAGTCTATTGGCCAGGAATGAAAGAAAGCGTACATGAATATGTCACTGTATGTATTGTATGTTCATCAAAACCGCCAGCAGAGTATTCGACATTATATCAGATAATGATCGCTCCGGAATGGAGTCAGTATATTGTTGAATATCTCACAAATAGAACTTTCCCATAAGGAACGTCAAAAGCTCATCAGAAATCTGTACAGACAGAAGCTAGAGATTACGCTTTAATAGGAGATCAACTCTATAAGAGAGGTAAAGACAACCAGCTTAGGATTTGTGCATCAGAGTCTGAGTATGTGATAATCCTGGAGCAAGCTCATGGAGGAGTAGGTGGAGGCCATTTCTCAGGTGATAAGACAGCAAAACTTGTCTTAGGGTGCAAAAAGCAGATGCCAGGACCACGGCACAATTTCTATATGAATACGTCTTTGTACGATATGGATTGCCAATAGAAATTGTGAGTGATCGAGGCACACATTTTATAAATGAAGTGATAGAGATCCTTCTAGATGAATTCATTGTAATCCATAGGAAATCATCCTCGAATCATCCACAAGCAAACGGACAAGCTGAAGCAACAAACAAAACCATATGCACGGTCCTTACGAAGATTGTATCTGAGTCGAGAACTGACTGGGACCAGAAGTTGCATTCAACATTATGGGCATATAGAGTAGCATATAAAACATCAATAGGAACGACCCCATATAACATGGTTTTTGGGCTAAATGCTATCCTACCAATAGAATTCTTGATTTCAACCTTAAGGGTGGCTAAGGATCTAGAGTGGACAGGGCACGAGCTTTCTGATAGAATAGATGACCTGGAAAAGCTAGACGAGCTTCGCCTAAAAGCGGTAGCTTCTATCTACGCTCAAAAAAGGCGACAAAAGGAATTTTTTGATAAGCATGTGCGGACTAAAGAGTTTAAGGTTGGGGACTATGTCCTAGTTTACACTCTGAAACAGCATGCTAAGAAGCTTAAAAAGCGAGGGATGGGACCTCTGGTGATTAAAGATCTATCACCAAGTGGAGCCGTCAAGCTTGCTACATTAGACGGAGAAGAAATGCCCAATTGGATTAGTGGATGCAGAGTGAAAAAGTATCTTTTGCCGCTAACCCAAGACATGCTTCTCAAAATACATCAAGAAAAGCTGCGTGTCCAGAAAAAGAAAAAGATTGTGGAGGAAGTGCAAGCCGAGGAGAAGGAAAGAATGGAGAAAAGAAGACTACTGCGTCAGAAACAGCGCAATGAAGGAGCAATACGAATAAACGCAGTCAGTATAACAGAAATGGATAATGACAAAGAAGAACCCATCATTGAATGCAAAGTAGGAACCAACCAAATCAAAGCCAGAGCACTATTGGATTCAGAAGCTCAAACTAACCTACTTTCACTCAGTTTGTATAGATAATTGACAAATGCCACTAAATTACAAACTGCCAAGCAAGAGTTAAAGAGTTACTCTAAGAATTCAATCAAAACTGTCGGATGCGCAGTTTTACATATACAGATTAACCAGTATGTGTATCCTTATATGTTTTACGTGGTTGAAGACCAAGCTACACAACATCCATTATTGCTAGGACAACCATGGCAGAAGCAATACAATGCAATGATTGACTGGATTTCTAAATCAGTGCTTATCAAATACGAAGGTGAAAGTCAATCAGTTAAGTTCACCAAAGGAGCAGTGCCAACTCCAAAGGAAGAATCCAAGAACAAAGGTAAACAACAACCAGAGAAAAAGAAGAAGCAATGGCAACCAAAAGTTTCTATACAACTGGATTGCTCTTCGACGAGGAACTCTCAACATTGGATAAGGAAGACAAGCAATAATATAACAGCTCAACCTTGGGAAAAAACGGAGTCAAAGTTGGTATGGAGACCAAAAAAGGTTGTGCCAGAGAACACAAAGGTGGAAAACAGAGTCTTCAATACCAGACAACAAAGTGATTCCAGACAATCAAGGACAGTGAAACAGATCTGGATTCCAAAGAAGTTCATGACGGCACAAAGCTATAGCAAGCAAATTTGGATCCCAAGGA
This sequence comes from Adiantum capillus-veneris, assembly GCF_014529385.1. Classification (NCBI taxonomy): domain Eukaryota; kingdom Viridiplantae; phylum Streptophyta; class Polypodiopsida; order Polypodiales; family Pteridaceae; genus Adiantum; species Adiantum capillus-veneris. The sequence continues at coordinate 89,060,493 of NC_140952.1, read as the reverse complement.
TTTGTAAACAAGAACTCCCTTCAGTACAATCCACGGAAACTCCTAGGTATTTCAAGGCGAGGAAATCAACACAAAGAACAAAGCAGGTTTGGGTCGCAAAGAGTTTGTGGCAAGCACAAGCGAAGCGGAAGCAGATTTGGATTGTGAAAAAGAACAACAAGGTAAAGAAGAATCCATCTACTGATTCTACTACCGAAGTGCCAAAACCAACCCAAAACCCGACCACCAATCCTTCAATCAAACAAAGAGCAGCTTTATTGGAAAGACTGTTGTATCATCGCTCTACAATTGCATTGGGAACTTATGACCCAAACAACTACAATGCTTCGCCCACAGACACTTCATAGTCGTCCGGGAGGAATCAGACTAGGAGGGGGGGAGGTATACAGGTATACAGGAGCTACAAAGCAGCTACAAGCGACAAAAAACAAAGAAAAACAAAAATTATATTACAAGGGCAGTGTCTTACATGATTTTGCAATTTTTATGTTTGATTGCGGATATTGATAATATTTATGCCCTTATATACCTTGTTTTGCAACAAGAAGAGATCAAATGATGAATTTGGGTCTCTAGACGTGTAAATATCACTAAATAAAAGTGTTTTTGGAGCTAAAAAGTGAAATAAAGTGGTAATCCAAGTCCAGAAATCATAAATTAGTGTATATTCATATACACAGGGTTATCAGCTATTTATTGTGTATGTTTGGAATTTTTTGGCTTCAATTTGCTATTTTCCTTTATTTTTTATGATTTTCTTAATAAAAGTAAAAGAAAAATAAGAAAAAAGCAGGTGAAATGAGATCGGAAAAAAGAAAAGAATAGACGGTGATGGTCCTAATGACAAGGGCAACCCATGGTAAAAATTGGGTACAATTCTGAAAAAGTTGCGGAAAGTCCGAAACGGCAGAATTTTGGCAAGTGGACGGAATTCTAAGAAAACAGGTCAAACGGAGTCCGATTTGGGAAATTTCAGATCCTAAAGCGCATCTCACAACGAGATAGGAGCACATGACAAATTTGGTGGCAAGTGAACCGGGAAGTCCGAAGTCAAGTATTTTTCACATCACTTTCAAGCTCATTCACACTATTACCTTCTTGGAGAAGAGCAAAGAGCCACAGGAGCACAGATCTTCTACGACCTTCTACGACTTCCACGAGAGCTCAGAGGACACCAGACATGAGAGGATCCATGGATTCCACTAAGTCATCGGCAACGAAGAGAAAAAGACCGACAATCAAAGATGCTATTGCAGAAGCAGAACCATTTGACATTCCAGCAGAAACCCTCAAGCCAACCAAAACTTGGGTGGAGGAAGCAGTATTGGAGAAAGAGGGAATAAAGATCTACCAGGGGAATTTCAGAGATCCTCAAGGGCAAGCAGTGGATGTACCGATGATCCCACAGGAATTGGTAGATTATAGCAGGTCAGAAGACATCAGCAGGTACCTGGAAAGGGCAGACTTGCACAGTTTCTTCACCTCGAGACCATCAGGTGTGGATACAAGAAGAGTGTACGAGTTGGCAACATCCATTCAGAAGGATGGAAAAGCCACATTGACAGTCATGGATGGAGAGAAGGTAGAAGTACAGATCACTCCACAGCTAATTGCAGACGCATTGAAGCTGCACAACAAAGGGAGCTCGGTCAGGGAAAGAAGGGAGGCCATAGAGGTCTATGGGCCCAAGAAACAGAATGCGACCTATGGAGATATGAAGGACCCAAGAGCGGCAACCCTTTGTTGACTGTACAACCAATTTCTTCATGTTTGCAGTAAAAGACCGCAAAAGTATACGACACCACCCCGTGCCATTGCGACCACCATCACATGGGCATTAAAGAGCAATATGCCAAAAGAGGTGAATTACGCTTAACACATCCACGAGCAAGTAATTGCCATGCACAACGAGAAGCCAAAATACATAGGAGGAGCGGAAATTCTGACAAGAATAGCTTATGAAGCTATTATAATGAGTGGCTTAGAGAAGCCGACGAGGAGGAAGAACAGCCCGAAGTATCCAAGAGGGCATCCACAAGAGCACGCCGGAAACTAGAAGTAGTTTCAGAACCTGAAGAGGATGTGGACGAGCCACTTAAGAAGAAAGTAAAGAAGAAGGTTGCTCCCAAGCAAACCAAAAGTCAGAAAGCGGCAAGAATGGAAAGATTAGTGGAGCAGTTTAGAGCGGAAAGAGCTCTAAAGGGTGACTTTGAAGAAAAGTGGATGCCAGACCCCACTAAAGTCGGAACTAGCTCGGCCAGGCCACACATTGATCAATACGATCAATATATTAAAGCTTATGAGGAGTCAGAGGCTATTTTGGAGCAGCAACCTGTTGAGCCATACACTGAAGAGGAGGTACAGCAATTAAAAGTTGAGCTGAAAAAGGACGACAAGGGGAAAAGGAAAGTAGATGGGTCTACTAAGCCTCAAGAGAAAGATGGGCAAGCCGACAAAGGGAAAGCCAAGGAAGCTGAGGACAAACATCCCTCTATGACTGATGTACCAAGCCCGAAGAAGACAGAAAAAATTGTGGAAGAGACCACAGTAGAGGTGGACACAGATGTTTTGGAAAAGCCAGAAGCCGAGACCAAAGAAAAGAAGATAGATCCAGTTCAACAAAAGAGAAATGATTATGAGGATCTGGTAGAGATAGGATACACCGAAGAAGATGCCCTTGAGGCAGTTTATGGGATCACCCTACAAAAACAAGATGAACGGAGAGGGACGGAGAAAAAGACAAAGAGTAAAAAAGAAAGTGAAGAGAAACTGGACGAACCGAAAATACTAGAAGAGCCAAAGCCAGTGGAGGTGGTGGCGGAAAGAGCTTTAGAGTTGACAGATGATGATGAAAAAGACATGCACATGGTGCATGAACGGCTCAGCAAGATAAAAGAAAGGTCCAAGGCAAAGGAAGTAGAGATTGAGACAGCCAAACAAAGGGAAGCGGAGTTGCAGAGAAATTTAGAGAATGCTATGACTGAATCTGAAAGTCATAAAGCATCACTCTATGACGCAGAAAACGAGAGAGACGGCTTGATACTCCAACTAGCCGAGGCTTCAAGAGAAGTAACAAGTGCATAGGAAGCAAGGGAGCGGATAGAGGATGAGTTGGAGGCGGCTAAGGATGAGCTCATTGAGCTAAGGGAAAGAGTTGAGCTCCAAGAAAGAACGATCACTAGACTCAGGTCTACCCCTAGAGCTAGCAGAGCAGGAACCGAACAAGAGGGAGCTATCGTACCAGTTTTGGAAGACCAGGTCCGAAGCTTACAAAGAGAGCTAAGATTAGAGCAAGTGCAAAGGGATCATTGGCCGCAGAGGAGAGGCTCACATTAGAAAATCAAACACTACGGACAGAGAATGAGGCCCTCCGCAAACAGCTCCAAGATCTACAAGAGCAACAAAGAAGAGAGACAGAGACACCACACAAAGAATCAGGTGGAGCAGCCGTAGAGCTACCAGAAACTGGAGAGGCAACCACAATTGAAGATCCAACCCTAGCTCAAGAGGTGGCCTCGACTTCAAGAATCTCTGAAGAAGAAGAACAAAGGCTCCATGACCAAATAGAAAAGTCAGCAGAGGAGAGTGCCAAGGCGGAAATGGAATGGGAGAGGAGACTCCTAATCTCCATTAGACTTCAGGGACTAGACACAAAAGTGCTCCATGAACAGTGGATGCAACCCAGCCTGCCTTTCCCTTTGATGAAATTTGAAGTGCTAAAGACGAAAAAGAGACTAGAAGGAGAGCAGTATGTCGCTCTTTACGAAGGCGACATCACAAGGGAGGAACAATCAAAGAAGATAGTAGATTCACAACCTAGATGGAGGAAAGGTTGGCTGAACAAATACCCAGCCTACCTCATCTACTTGGTGGAGGCACCAAAGGAGATCCGGGAGGATGCAACCTTCTGCCCGGTGCCAAGAGTCAGAAACTGGAAAGAGCATGGCAGGATTGCAGAAAAGAAGCCAAATTGGCTTAATTATCCCAGGATGCCAGGACCAAAGGCAGGAGAGAGAATAGGTAAAGCCTACATGGTGAAAACTCTAACAGGCACCATCAAGCTCTTCACTGGCTCTCCTGACCTTTCATGTCAGATGCTCAAGAAAATCTGCAGGACTCTCTTAGCTTGCATTGAAGTGTTCACGCCAGATAAAGCCACGACCTCGAGTCTACTATTGACGGCCGACACGGTGTCTGATATGATGTACGATCTTTCATTGCAGCCTTCTCCAAAAGTATTACACCTCCTATACCAAAGGATTATGTTTTTGCCTAGCTTCCACATGCAAACATTCAAAGAAGCTTTCTACACCGGCTTTTTCACCCACGAAAGCAAAATATTCGGCCCAACCTTGACCATCGGCAACCTACGATACGAATCACATTTGCAGATGCTCAAGACGACAGGACTTTATTGACCGAGCATAAAAGTCATGTCAGGGACGACATGAACGCGGGGGGGGGGAGTGTTGAGCCAGCAGAGGATCACACCCACATTTTTGCTCACACTCATCATTTTGTAACCATTCATTGTAATAAATGTCTTTCTGACATTAATTTTGATTTGAGCCATTCATTAAGTAACGGGACTCAATTGAGTTTCCATCTTGTAATCCCGAAGTAATTTCACTTGCTGATGTAATTAGTTAGAGATGTTCTCACCTCCAAGGCTGAGGTATATAAGCCAAAGTTTTTGTAACCTAAGGGGGGGATTATTAATCAAAGTGAGTTTTTGAGCGCCGTGACTATGTCTGAGAGAGAAAGAGAGAGAGTCTTATCTACTTGCTACGCGAGCTACGGAGCCGCCATTGGAGAAGCGACACCACCATTGTGTTAGCAATGGTGAGAGCTACGCACAGATACCAAGAGTGCGCGCTAACGGCTTCTATGTGTGGTAAGTTCCTACGAGCTTTGGTGTGAGTTTTCTTCCAACTCGTGTGTCGGAATTGAGCGTGCAGCATATCTATAGAACCACAACGAGTAGAGCTACACATTAGTACCATCGGGGTCAAGTTTCGGTCACCTGTATATTTTGGCGTCTCTTCATACGCGTTTACCGCACGGAGTGGTTATAGGTTGAGTTTGCAGTTCAAGTCTTTAGGGTGTTGTTCTTACCTAGTGTATAGACTTCCCCTTGAGTTTGAGATCGATTCAATGATTCTAGATCTTGTTTCGTATAGCATTCGTTCGTAGTACGGATTTCAGTCACTTGCGTATTTTAGAACTTAGATTTGATTTCCTTAGTAGTAATTGTCATTAGAAGGTCGAGTAGGTGATTTGACACCCACCTAGTTGTTTCCATGCGCCTGCGGGTCAAGCTCCGTCCTCGTCTGACAAATTCTGTTGTTGGTTGAGTTCTCGCTATTTAGCTTCCGCTAGCGGGGTAACCGCCTTAACACCTCTCAATCTCCCAATCTTAGGGAATATACATATAAAGCCTTATACTCACAAAAAAAAAAAAGAGCAAGAGCAATAAGCAAACGAGTATGCACAACAAAAGTCAAAACATTGACCAGACCTACACATTCGCATCCGGTACACTGAAACAGAAACCTATGTCATAAAACACCTTTCATCCTCCTCACTCGAGTGATGGAGGGTAGGTATAATTAGTACGATAGGAGTGTTTTTGTTTTAGAGTTGAGTGATTAGCAAAGTTCCTTTTTCCCACTGATATGCCTCCTAGAGGTATTCTTTGTGTTTCCTAGTGCGTACAGGAACGTGTTGCTGTTATTATGATTTCATGGGATCTTTCTCTCATTCACACTTCAAATCAAGCGCGACCATCAACACAAACATGTGTTTCTTATCCATTAGCATTGCCCCTTATCTTTTTGCATCCATGTTTATCTGCTTTAATTGTGATTGGTAGCATAATATTCAGTGCCTTTGTTTAGTATCAAACATTAAATTCAATGTAATTTTTTGTCATAATCACTTGTCTAGGTTTAAAAATCAAGCAGTCCGACTAAGCTAGTTTGACCAAGCTAGGTGTTAGAGATCTTCTCTTAATACCATGGGGAATGCCTTCCTAATAATCAATGTTACTTAGGTTCTTAATCCGATTTAGGCAGCATTGTGTGAAATGTACTAGGGCTTTCTAGTGGGCTTAGTCCCTATTGACCTTTAGCTTAAGTATTATAAAGGGAGTTTACTAGTGTGATGAGCCTGGGGAGAGTAACAGTGTTATATGACCCCCCAAAGTTACAAAATTAAAATGCTGAAAACGAACAAACAAAAATTCAAAGTGCCACAATGTAAAATCTTAAGCTGGAAGAGAAATCTCAGCTTGATTTGTTACTTCACTCACATGTATCGCCTATGGTACTAGAGTCCTAGACATTCCCAGTGTGGGCGCTTTTCCTTGAAAAGCAAAAAACCCAAGGCATACAAAATAAGCACACACATCAAAATTGAACCAATGTGAAAAGACTTTGGGGGGTCAAAGAAAAAGTAATCAATCAGGCGATGATTTCATGAGAAATTCCTTTTATCGTAGCTTAACTACAAGGTCTTCTAGGTATAGCCTCTAGTCAGCCCTCAAACATGAAATACTTGGCTCTCGCAATTAAACAACTTAATTGACCAAAGAAAATTAAGAAGCTTACCCATGGTATTAATAGTCAATCTTTAGTGCCTTTCGACCGTTAAATTAGCGACCCCAGACTTGTTTAATTTTTTACCTTTACAGTTGTTTATGTGTTTGATTATATTGCAATTTAATATTTATTGCTGACAAAAGGTTTAAAATTCTGTTACCAATCAAATTGTCTGCCTACAACTACATATGCTTTTTAATTGCTTATGAGAATGCAATTACTGTGCCAATGTTGTTTGATTTTGCAGTGGACTGAAGGAGGCTAAGGGCATTCATCTCAAGAGCTCTTTCACCTCGACGAACGAGCTTCAACTCAATAAATTCCGAAGACGGAATCTACATCAGGAAGGGGAGCATGTTAACCCTCATGGCTCACGGACACCCTATCACCTACGACGAACGTTGTATTATTTACTTGGTAGAGTCAGGTACCGGGCTTGTCGGTCCAATAGGAAAAGGCTAAGAGTGATCGCCGATGAGAGGCGCACTCTAACCGAAACATTCAAGGGATTAGTTGGCTAAGCATGGGCACCCAAGTGTGAATGGGGTGAGCTCATATAAAAGTCAACTAAACCTAAAATTCACTCATTCTCTCATTTGTGCAATTGAAGAGTGCTCTTGCTCCATCTCCATCTTCTTCTTCATCATCTCCTTGTGTGTGTGTGTGTGTGTGTGTGTGTGTGTGTGTGTGTGTGTGTGTATGCAAGAGAGAGAGAGAGAGAGTACGATCGAGCATTGCGGCGGCACGACAGCGGCGAGGCGGTTGAGCGCGTGGTAGCAGCGTCTCCCTCTTCTTCGCGGCGAGGAATCCTCCACGACAGCAAGCGTAGAGCGGTGAGTGACACACCATCGCCATCTTTGAGCTTACTAGTTTAAGCTTGTTGTGTGCTTGGAGCCATTTGTGGCTCGCACACAATGTATCGGCAAGTTCCTTGCATTGACACGTGCGACATACGCGCACATAGAGGGATAGTATCAAAATGTATTAAGAAATTGCATATCGTAAGGGTCTCGGGTATGGTAGCATTGTACGTAGTTGTACCTGCAAAAGTATTTCTCAAAGTCAAAGCACTAAAAACAAGTTCTTGTTAAATTTGGTAACAGTCAATTTGGGTGTGGGTAGCTAAAAGTGTACGTAGTCAAAGTTCACCTAAGGTCATCATTGCTAGAATATTAAGGCGTGATGTATCTTGAGGGTGAAAATTTGACCCTAACACGTTATGATTATTCACGGTGTTTACAATGGAGGGCATGAAAGTATCAAAATAAACTAAGAGCCAACAGGACCCATGAGAAGCAAATTATTATAGAGAATGCCATAATAACAATTTATAACATCAACGTGGGAAGGAATCATTTTTTTGTTATTTATTTTAATTTTTAATTTTTGTTTCTTTTTAAATAACTCTTCCTCAAGGCTTTTAGACATCTAATTGATTGTTAATATTGTAGTAGATTATAAAGCCTAAAAAGTAACAACTTAATAACAATGATCGCTGACTACAATACATAAATATCTGTTAATAGAACAAAAAGGACATAGAGAGCCCAAGAATTGTTATACATATTTAGCAAAGCCCTGCAAGCACGATAGGCCATGGTTATCACGCTCGTTGTGTATGTGTGTGTATGATTAGATCAACAATGGATACCCTGCTCTAACTCAACAGGATCACCATCTTCATCCTCTCTACCAGTCAAAGTTGCACCTAATCCCTTCAAATGTGACAGATACTATATATTTGGGTAACTAAAACTATGTATATAAGACGTATCATAATATTACATGAAAAAAGACAATGGACAAATGACATAAAATTGACCGAGCGATTACCAATGTACAAGGAAGGTGTGCCTCATCTTAGCCTAAAGTCAGTTAAAAGAAAACGTACTATTGGTGATTGTATCAAGCCGGGGCAGGATTGGTCATGGTAAGCTTGGGATCTCAGATGAAGTTGGAGATTGTAGGACAAGGATTATAATGATACTTGGGCATGCTTAAAGAACGATTGTAATTGTGTATGCTTGACTTCTGGCAAGTTCCTAACTCCTATCGAAGGGTTTGCTTGTTGCAAAATTGCCTTAACATGACACATGAACGGAAATTGTTGTGCATCTCCGTTCTCTTCTATACAATTATGTCTAGCTTCAAAGTGGGACAATGTTTGCTTCGCATGTACTGCTCCTTTCATTGGTGGTGCTTGACTGCTAGCTGGAAGGCTGCAATCAAAAATTGATTTGTTCGCCTCACCTCTACCACTTACAGAGACATCTCCTGGTGGGCTATGCACCTTGCTCAACTTTCTTCCCCAAAACCAATGTTTGTAGCCTTCAGATAAGGAATGCTCTGGCCCAGGGCTTTGGTTTAGAGTTTGAACATACTCGGCATTTAAAATGATCTCCTGGAGTCACCTTCTTGCTCAACTTCAACTTCATTAGCGCATGAATACTTGCTTGCGTGAGGAATCATAGTGCCACTATGGAACGTCTTCCAAATCGAGTAGGAGATAGGAGCCATGGCCAGTGTCATCATCGCCCCCATTGCACAAGCTGGTATTGCCTATTCCTTCACTGAAATTGCTACTACTGCTCTGCAGGACGCAGGGAAGTGGGAAGAGAGAGAGAGAGAGAGAGAGAGAGAGAGAGAGAGAGAGAGAGAGAGAGAGAGAGAGAGAGAGAGAGACGTCTGCATGAGGGTACCTGGCGGATGGCGACACAATTGAGAGAAAGAGAGAGTGAGACATTCGATAGCTGGTTGGCATAAAAATAAAAGTAGTAATAATAATAAAAGTTTGAGAGGGAGACAACTATGGTTGGTGCCTCTCTGCATGATTGAAAGTGGCAGGTAAGGAAGCTCGTGTGCTGCATGGTGGGCGAGTGAGGTGAGAGAAGGATTACGGGAGTAGCCAGTACATGTGCGCATGCTGGGAAGCAAGGTGGTTGGTGAGAGTGAGTCGAAACTGGAGAGCAGAAAGGCTGACGACTATGTGTGAGAGAGAAAGAGACCGTGGTGAGTGGTGATAAACGTCAGCAAAAGAGAAATAAAGAGATGTTGATGGCAGGTGGCGGCCAGAGAGAGACAAAGAAAGAAAGAAAGAGATCACTCAAGGGGGGAGAGAGAGAGAGGGTATGATGGGACTACAGTCTGGAGCTCGTGAGCATGACCTGAGGTGCATAAGTCTTGCGACGCCACTGGATGGAGGTTGGGTGGTTGAACCAAATGAGAGAGAGCGTGTGGCGGGCAGTGGACCAGAGAAAGATAGAGGGAGATGGGGGGTTGAGCCGTTGCATGGCATCGAGAGGTGGCGGCTGGAAACTGCGAGAGAGAGAGAGAGAGAGAGAGAGAGAGAGAGAGAGAGAGAGAGAGAGAGAGAGAGAGAGAGAGAGACTCTGTGGTGGTTGGTGCCGAATGAGGTGTCAAGCCTGCAGGCAGCTGCACCTTCACCTGCTTTTGATGGTGCTACTGCCATCCATAAGGCCTACAGTCGTGCAAGGTTGTTGCCCCTAGAGTGCTATTGATTTCCCTCAGGCTTAGGCTTTGGTCACCGGTCTGGCTCTACTATTTGAAGTTGCTTTACACAATTAAGAGTCAAGATCAATAATCTTGGGGGTGTTTTCCATGGTGCTCTACTAGTTTTGATCGCGGATAGTAATCACTACCTTGTTGACAATGGTAATCACTACCTTGATGGCAGTAATCTTCTCTATCTCGACATCCTCTTGTGTATAATTGAGCTTGAGATTAACACCCGGTGGATAGTTTTGTGAGCTCTCTCAACATGGATTATGTACAGTATTAAAATAATTTCTCTTCTTCTTCTGCTTCTTCTAGCGACATACGATAGAATCCTATTTCCTATTTTCCCATGATCATATCGGGCTCCCTTGCACTCATCTTCGCTTCACTCTCACGAAGGGTTTAACCAGGTGTATAGCATTCAATGATTTTTTTCATTCCACGATCGTCAATTCGTTTTGGAGCTACAAGATTGGGCTCACATGGGTCAAGTGACAAGTAAGAACACAATCTACGTTTTGGCATCCAGATTTGATCATTTCCTTGATAGTAGCCTTGGGCTTCCAATAGTCGTTTAGGAATCCACCGCCACTTTTTCTTACATTTCTTGGAGAGAGTGGGACGTTTCTTACAAGGTGCCAAAAGTGTGGGCTTCTGTTTTTTAGCATCAACCATGGTTGCTAAAGAAGCTTTAGGGACCCACTCGTATGTTTTCTTTGTTATATTAGGATGAGTCTTGTCAGAAGCTAGATGTATTGCTTGTAGCATATTTAAGGGTATGGGCATTTCATCCCCCTCAGGTGTTACCCAAGTCGTCCCCCTGTTTTCCCAAGTGTCTATGGTTGCTACAAGGTGGACCCAATCCGCATTGTCCGACTCAGTCATCCCAGGTAGTACATCCATATAAGGAGAATCTTCCCTAACATCAGTGTCAGCTTTACACGTGTAACAATATTGCAATGGGGTCGAGTGAACTGTGGTGTCAGATCTATGATCAATTATAAACCTGTTTCCTAGAGGATGTGATCGGCCCGTCACAAGATCCACTCGAATGACAAAATCTTGGAACTTCACCATTTTTGCTTCCCTCATGAAAGGACGTCCTAAGATCATCTCCGATGCCATAGTGCGTTTGGAGAAATCCATAACAATGAAGGTAATCCTTATTTTATGTCCAAAGACCTTGATCTTGAGATCTTCTAGCATCCCAATAGGTTTAACAATAGACCCATTGGCCATCTTCACTACTATGGTTGTGGTTGCAAGGTGAGGTCTTCCCATAGTTTCCCAGCAATTTTTAGTCACAATGCTAACCCCAGCGCCACCATCAAGGATTCCCTTCACAGCTAATCCCTTAGTAGTGATTGGTATGGTTGCATTGGATTCATCATTCTCAAAGTATTGTCCCAACTTGTTAACATGTATTTCTATAACAAGGTTCTCATCTAGGTTGGGTTGTGGATCTAAGTGTTCCTCCTCTGTTGGCATCTCCCCAGCTCCATCCATCTGCGCATATTGTGGTAGCCCAAACTTTAGTTCTCCATTGAGGAAGGCTCGAAGAGCTGAGACTAGCTCAGGCTCTTTATATAGTTTGGACATGATGGTGGTTCTAACTTCTGAAAACATGAAATCCATCAATTTGGCAATGTTTAACGGCACCTTTGGGCTTCAGTCCCTTGACGTGGGGAAGATGGGATCTCCATTTCTTCGATAGGGTCAAGTAGTCCCTATGTAAACATTCTTTCCATCAAGAAGTGACTACGCCCACTTTCCCATGACTTTAAGTCACTTTCTTCTTGGATGACACTAGGTATGGCTAAGGGACTTGGTGAGGTTGTTGTTGCGTAGGGAACATTGTGTCTGTAATCTGGATCTTCCTAGGTGCTGGTTCTAGATCCCTTTGGGTATCTTCTACCAAACTCCTTAATTGCTTGACTCTCTCAATCTCCTCTGTAGGGTTTGGATAAGTTCCTATCTTCTTTTTGGATCCTGGCCATTGTGGCTCATGAAGGTCTTCCTTGTTGGTTTCTATCTTAGTGGTCGTTTTGGTCTCCATGGTTTCACCTGAATCAGAATCCTCTTCAGCGTCGTTCATATATACGGGGTCGCCACCAGTCCCTATGTTGGTCTTTGAACTGGGGTTTGACTTCGGTGCTTTTTGCGATCCCTTTCTTCGTGTTTTCTTCTTTTTCTGAGATTGGGCAATTGATGTCGTGTCTCTTTCCTCAAGAATATAATTTTGTTTTTGGAGCATGATCATGTGAGTACGTTTACTGGTACCACAAGTGTACTTTGTGATGGCTCCTCGGTAACCTCAATCAAATTTAATGGCGTGATCTTCGGTGCATTTGGATTATTTGGACATTGGGCAATCAAATGATCTATGCCACATTGATTACACATGAGTATCGGCATTGTAGACGTGCTCTCTTGATTGGTTTGCATTAGTGTGGTGTTCTTTTGTAGCTTAATAGGACACTCGGCTACACGATGTGGACCTCCACACTCATAGCATTGAAGAGGTGGTCTCTTAGCAGTGTAATTGATATTTTGGCCTCTTGCCGCAAGAGCAGCTACTTGATATATAGGTTTGACTTGTCCCCAATAGTCCTCCATGTAGTATTGCGAATTTTCTTCAAGCACATCCATCCCATAGGCAACATTAGGGTCTATATCTTCCTCAGCCTTCCAAACAAGCAATAGATGACTCACAACCCACTTTATTCACAGAAGTGATTCTCGGATGTGGTGGTTGCGGTCCTAGCACTGGAGGTGGTAAGGGTGTTGTTTGAACAACATTTTGGGCCCTAGGGACCATGTGTTGTGCTATTTGTTCAAGAGGTGGGGCCGACATCAATGCAGGCAGTCGAGGTGTGTCTGTCCATAGGTTGGTCTATTGGCCATCGCGCACTTAAATTTTATGCAATCCTTAGCTTGATGACCATACCTCCACAGGCATTGCAATTCCCATTGAATTTTACTCTAAAAGTAGGGCATTCACTGGTACTATGCGGTCCATAGCATACTGAGCACCATTGTTGCTCCCTTCTTGGATACATATGATTGTTTTCCGGAGCACGATTGTCTTTAAGACTCTCTTGAATAGCCTTGGTGAGATCTGCTAAAGTCATCTCAGATTTCTTTGGCTCCTTATCAATAGGCTTTAAGGTCATTGGCTGATGCCTCGATGCTTGTGAGCTAATAGATTTAGACTCAACAGACACTCTTTCTCCTTGAATCATTAAATTATCCTCCAATTGGATCGCATTGGTGGTGACTGCTTCCCAAGTGGTGATACCTCTAATGACTAGGCCATTGTAGATATCCTCATGTCGTAACCCCCTAATGAATCTATCGAGCAATTGGTTATTGTTGAAGCGTTCATTTGGATTACAACAAGAATTCAAATGCTTCAAGCGACTAATAAAGTCTCTCATCGACTCTCCTTCCTCTTGTTGGGCTTTCTGGAGCTGAGAGGCTACATCCCTAAGCACTCCCTCTCGTATGTATTCTTTTAAGAACAGTCTCCTAAGAGTAGGGTAAATTGTTTTTTCTTCCACTGTTAGGGTTCTATACCAATCCCCAGCCTTTCTATCAAGGTTAGTCTTAAAGCATTGCTCTTATGCAGGTCATTGTGTTCTCCTAGAGAATCGCATATTTGTTCAAACACTTTGATATGCTTTCTCACATCCCCATCTCCACTAAATTTTTGTGTGAGCTTGGCTATTTGGACTGCCTTACTTCTAGGCTCTCTATCAGGCATGTTACGCATATTCTCAGCAATAGATCGACCAATAGCTTGAGCAAATGTTGCCAAGTCACCTAAGTGAGCAAGCACCGTGGGTGAAGGTGCTCCAGAGACTACATGTGGAGTAGGTATTGGCATTGGGCTTGGCGCATAGGAAGCCCTTGGGTTCCACATTGGGTACGATGTTGTGCCATGTGGTGGTCCATCGTTCATATGTGTGGCCCTAGGCATAGCAAACGTTGGATGTGACATGCTAATGCTAGCCGGTATAACCCCATGGAAATAAGAACTTGGGTGTTGTGGTTGTGGAGCATAGGTTGTTGAAACAATTGGAGGGGTAGGGACTACATGAGTACAATGACCCATAGGTGCATACGATTGGTACGCACTTGTAGGTATTGTTGTAGGCATAGAGCTACCATGTAGTGGTGCTTTACTAACAAATGAGGTCCATGGCGTGTTTCTCGGCATGCCCATCATTGGGGTAGGCATGGTAGCCGTGGTGTCATCAAGGGAAAGATGAGCTAGACTTGGAAAGGTAAAGCTATCACTTGTGGGCTCAGATTGCACCAAGACCCCTGGCAAAACAACAAATGGGGGATCCATCGAACTTATCGAGGGAGTCTCCATTTGCGATAAGGTCGGTTGTTTAGCCTTTCCTGTATCCAAGAATCTCATGAGACCCGTTGAAGGCATATTGATCCCCTTGTTCTGTCTCTCTAACTCAATGACCCTATGGATGACCTCACAAACTCTTTGTTGTTGATCCTCCACACTAGTAGCACCCATTGTGGATTGTAGGACATCTAACCAACCCATGTGATAGGTGTGACCTGTATATAGGTCGATCAGAGTTTCTGTTTGTAGTTCGTACTCCCAGTTCTCATTTAAGAACGCTCCATCTAGGATTGAGGTGCTAGGGGTGTCCTTCGAGCTAGATGCAATGTTGCTTTCTAGAGGTTGCCCTTTAGCGGTTGCTAAGTCAGGAGCACTCGATTGCTCTCTTAGCAAGGATATTGACATAGGGGCTTTCGCTTTTAACTCTCTTCATTGCTCCGCCTTGCGTAAGCTCTCGACTTCCTTTTCCCTAGCCGTAGTGATATATCGCTCAACCTCTTGCACTTCGGCAAGGCTTCTACCATCGGGTAATATGACCTCGGAGGGAAATAACTCTGAAGAGTCAGGAGGTGCAGTGAATGAAGTATTCACGTGCACATTCTCTAAGGGCATAGGGTCTAGTATCTACGTTGGTCATGAATAGAGAATTTACTTCCCCACCCCCCTCATTTACATCATTAGCTCCATGTTCGGAGCGAGTGGCTCTACTAAAGGTTTCTTTCAAGCGGCTAAGCATGCTCAACCCGGACCGTGGGTCCATGGCATGCATGTCTTGGCTTGAGCTATCGGGATTAGGTATTGGGAAACCCTCCATGACCTCGTAGTCAGAGGAAGAGTCACTAGCCGCTATGTTCGGGTCTTGGTTTGTACTACCTTGGGTCCTTGTCGAGGGCCCGGAACCTAAGGTAGGTGGATATTGAGAACTCACGTAAGTTGAAATTCTCTCTAGTTGCTCCGTCTCTAGCACATGACTAGAGCGCAGATGCATGTGCCTTTGGCACCCTACCAGCGTCGGTGAATAACCTCAAAGGTTAACCGCTTACTTTTTTAGGCGTCCGTTTTCACTCGGTTTTTTTAACGTTTTTAATGTTTTTTAATGATCGGTTTATTGATTAAAGTGTGTAATAGCTCAAAACAAGCGTATCACTCAGAGGGTCGCGGTGTGCTTTACACTACAACGTTCGGTCACCTGAAGCTCCGTTGGTCCTCAAAAAAGTCGATTTTAGCTACATGTGAAGCTAAAATTCGTAATTTTAAAGGGTGATAGATGCCTAAGCTTGAGCATGAGCTTGGGCTTGGGTCTGGGAGATATTCTCGATCCCGGTCCTACCTTTAATTTTTATTTATTTTTTATTTAAAGGATAAGGTCGTCGCTGCCTGCGCGAGAACACACACACACACTCTACCTACGTACTTCCAAGTAATACACCTACTGTTACACACTAACACACTCTATTAGCTTTCACAGATCTACTTCTTACTTACTGTACATTACATTACACAGAACTAACAACCTTAATACTAACACCTTACACAGAGAAAACACAGTAACTTTTCAAAACTTCATTAACAAAAAAATACACAGTAGTAACACAAAATCCTTCTTCTCAACACACACACCCTCCTTCCTTACCTTTCCTACAATTGAAATTGCACCACAAAAGAAGCACAGAGTGCCATTCAAGCTTAGTGTATGGCATTCCCCGGCAAAACGGTGCCAAAAATGTGTGCGTATGTCACACGTGTCAATGCAAGGAACTTGCCGATACACTGTGTGCGAGCCACAAATGGTTCCAAGCACACAACAAGCCTAAACTAGTAAGCTCAAAGATGGCGATGGTGTGTCACTCACCGCTCTACGCTTGATGTCATGGAGGATTCCTCGCCGCGAAGAAGAGGGAGACGCCGCTACACCGCACTCAACCGCCTCGCCGCCGCAATGCTCGATCGCACACACACTCTCTCTCTCTCTCACGCATACACACACACACACACACACACAAGGAGAGAATGAGAGAATTTTAGGTTTAGTTGACTTTTATATGAGCTTGCCCCATTCACACTTGGGCGCCCATGCTTAGCCAACTAATCCCTTGAATGTTCCGGAGTGCGCCTCTCATCGGCGATCACTCTTACCCTTTTCCTATTGGACCGACAAGCCCGATATCTGACTCTACCAAGTAAATAATACAACGTCCGTCATAGGTGATAGGGTGTCCGTGAGCCATGAGGGTTAACACTCTAGAAAAATCAGTTCAATTACCCTTGGTTTGTACGCTCTTTCTATGTAATATTAGCTGGCTCACTTGTGTGCAAACTCACCTTAATAACTCTCATTATCATCTGCACTTTGTATTAACCAGATTCATACATGAGCAACACTATTTTCATTCTAGTGATTTGAAACTTATCCCAGCACACTAGTTGAGACAATGTACATTGTTATGGCAAGGATCTTATCGGTTAGACTGAAAGGGAATTGCAAAATCTCTACACATGTTAGAGCTCCTACGTTTGAAGAGGGCAGGACTCTCCGCTCCACACCTTGTTACGAAAACTTATGGTTATTGACACGTGTATTAGAGTGCCTACGCCTGATGAGGCAGAACTCTCTGCTTTGCAATAATGTTATGGAATGATTGTTGATACATGTGTACTAGAGTGTCTACGCTTGGTATGGCAGAACTCTCCATGTTTACATTATATGTGGAACTGGCCCACCACATTGGATTGATATGAATGGATATGATGGATTGGTATGGCAAGGTGGAAGGTTAACATACGGTGGTCTCTTTGGAACAATAGCTCTGACCAATGTTGCACTCCACACTGCACATTTACTTCATTTTATGCACTCCCATCACACCGTACACATGTTACACACTTTTCCCCTTTTAAATTGCTTCCTACTAATCATTGTTTCTCTTTTGGCTTGAGTTACTCATTGTGCTTTGCAGGAATGTACATACCGTCTTGTACCTCGCACTCGCCTCCACCAGTTATGCACCTCGCAAATGAGGGCAGTTGCTTTTTCAACCCCGAAGTATGTTATGGATATGAGATCTGTACATTTATTATTCAAGTGCTCATTAGGAGCTATGGTCACTTATGTCATCCGGCCAATGTGTATTTATTTTGAGCATTGAAGAATCTATAAATAAAATACGTGCAAGAGGAAAATGCTCACTCTTGCATGGGGGAGATTGCACCCAGCATCGTCTTCTTCTTCTCTCCTCTCCTCTCATCTCTCTCGCAGTGCTGGCGTAGCACTCTGCTCTAGGAGGTGCACCTGCATGTGCTCTCATGCTCTATCCCGCTCCCTATCTCCCTCTATTCGCATATAGCTTGGATTATGTGTTTGTGCGAGTCGTCAGGTATGCAGATTTGTTTGTTTATGGATTGTAGCATGTTATTTTTGTATTTTGCAGGGACACCACGCACCCGTCACAACAAACATTGCTCGGTTGATTATGGTTCCTATTGAGCTTGCTTGTAGCTCAATAATGGTAAAGCCAAAGGCAAGCCTCGAGAGGCTCCATTGTTAAGAATATAGTTCCCAACGGTGTACCTCAAACTAAGTCCCTCTTAACCAAGATAATAAATCCATGTCCCACTTACCCTATTGCAATAAACAGGGCCAACCTTTCATGGACAACTTAAGGACCTCTCTTCTTAAGCAAGAAAAGAGAAACCAATAGCTCTTTTCTTAAGCAAGAAAAGAGAAACCAATAGCTCTGATACCAATGTCATGGAAATGGCTTATGAACTTTGAGAATAGCGAAATTAAGAGAATTAGAGATAACATTTTTGTGAAACTACTTTGAGAACATAGAGGGTGAACTTAATTGATGGTAGCAACATAGTCATAGTACTTAATTAACTTGGCATGAATAATACTTTTGCAAGAGAAAGAGTTTAGAGAACTTGAACAGTTGAGGACCGGATTTATGTGGAGCCAGTCCCCCCTCCAATAGGCTTTTGTATTATAGATTCTCCCATCAAGAGAGACTTGGTACAATACAATCTTTGTGTTCCTTGTGACCTAGGTGATGCTATGAAGATGGAAAGCTTCATGCATCACGAGCATAACATAGACTTTTTAGAAAGCATTAACTATCCCCAACCTCAATCCCAAGGCCTCAAACACCTTCACGGGTGGAGAGAGCTAGTGGGGAATGAGGGTAGGGAAGAGGAAGAAGAAACATTCAGAGGAGAAAGAAATAGTTCCTCACTTATCATTACTCTTCTCGATAGCATACATAATAGCATAGTAATGAAGATGGAGAAGATGGCAAGCTTAAGCATTGAAGCATGGCTTGAAAGAACATAGGAAGATAGACATGCCAATAACTGTTGGGTTCAAGCCCTTTTTTGGTCAGCCCGTGAGAACAAGTCTCAAGGCATGCAACTATAGACCATCAGTAAGAGTTAAGTTTGCATGGCTTCTTTGTAGCTTTATATACATTGTAAGGTTTTTTAACCATCAATCAGAAAAAAGGAATAGCGTATTTTTTTGCTTTGGCTGTGTCGACTCCTGCCCTCTCTCGCTCTCTTGCTCTCTTCCTCGCCATGGAACTGCTTAGCCTGCATCCACCCTAGCCCGCAACCCCAACAACTGGTATCAGAGCTCTTCTCGATCTCGGCCCTGGTTTGATTCCGCACGTGGGAGCAACCGCTTATGCAGAGAGATGGGAGCAGATCGGCCTGCAAGTTCTTGCCCGTAATTGGCAGCAGCAAGATCGCCTTGGCCTAAGGAGCAGTTTTCGACACTACTGCATCTCCTAGTTCGGTGGTCTCAACCCGCTACAAGTGAGATCGTCATCCACGCCATCGCCGCCACTGCTTGTTCTTTTTTACAGAAATTCGCCATTTCATATTTCACACTGTTTTTTTTACATTGGCCACTCAATTGGCTTTGAGCAAGGGCATATTCACACCCTCGGTCCCTTGAGCAACTTACTCACATCCTCTACCCGGTGCTCCTAGTAGATGAGCAAGGTAACGACGACGAACAACAAATCATTGCATATCGAAACCCAAGACTGCAGCTTCCCTGTTTTTGGTGGCGTGAGCAGTAAACACGTATGCAATTTTAGCTAAGGTAATTGAGAACATAAAAGTTGCAAAAATTGGCAGTTTTGCATGCAATTGGTTTGGTGGCCTTGCACGTGTTTTTGCTAGCATCTAACATATCCACGGTGGTCTACAAAGACACTCTTCTCGAGTTTTTGCTCAGTAACATGTCCAATGGTATAACCATTTGGTCATCCCAAGCAAAGGTGTATGACATGCATCATGTGCCAGTGAGTGTCAAATCAAGGCAGGTTCTTGGGAATATGATCGCTGAAGACCTATTTGGTATTGAAGATCAAGAAGGTGATAGCTTGCAGTTGCAATACATGCGGTGCATAGGCATATTCCAAGTGCCAAGCAAGCTTTACAACATGTTCGAACACATCGACAATTGCCAGAACGAAGAAGAATCTCCTTCGAGACTACAGTACAAGTTTTCAAAACTATTTTTTGTCACTTTTGGTGTCATAGAGGTGTCCTCTTTTGTCTATTATGAAAACCATCATAAACTTTCCAGTCAAATCCTCTTTTTACTTCATCATATGTCAGTCATGCCATGATAACAAAACTTTGTACGCGTTATAGACACTGCCACCACACAGATAAGTGGTAAGACCTCCCAATTTTTGTCAGTTCTCAGCTTGTTTTTACCGCTTCTCATGAGGTTACTGGGTACACCTTAAACCCAAGGTTTGGCAGTGAACCAAAAACTCCACTTTTGGTAGCTAATTTTTTTGACTTACACCCTATCTGTTCAAGGGGGGGTTACTGACCTAGCACCAGGTTATGGATAAACCAAAAATCCTTGGTTGTGAGAAAACCTAAAACTCATGGTTGACGAGTATACCAAAAACTCGAGGTATCATGAGTTGCTTGTCCTAGTTCGGGCTTGAGGGGGGGATTGTTGGGTTCAAGCCCTTTTTTGGTCAGCCCGTGAGAACAAGTCTCAAGGCATGCAACTATAGACCATCAGTAAGAGTTAAGTTTGGATGGCTTCTTTGTAGCTTTATATACATTGTAAGGTTTTTTAACCATCAATCAGAAAAAAGGAATAGCGTATTTTTTTGCTTTGGCTGTGTCGACTCCTGCCCTCTCTCGCTCTCTTGCTCTCTTCCTCGCCATGGAACTGCTTAGGCTGCATCCACCCTAGCCCGCAACCCCAACAATAACCACCCAACCATACCTATATATAGGCCCTTGGCCCTCTGGCTCCTAGCTATATATAGCCCATGTACCACATGTGTATCCATCAGCCCTTGGCCAGGGCCGTGCCCTCCTATAGTCCTACCCTTGTACCACATGTGTATCCATCAACCCTTGGCCAGGGCCGTGCCCTCCTACAGTCCTACCCTTGTACCACATGTGTATCCATCAGCCCTTGGCCAGGGCCATGCCCTCCTATAGTCCTACCCTTGGCATGACATTACTCCCCCCTTGGAGAAGCGTTTTCGTCCATGAAAACAAAAGCGGTAGGATCTTCATAAGAACGCTAATGTTTTCCACAGTGGTATCCTTCATGGATCCAGGTGTTTTGTTTGATCAAAACACGGTGTAGTAGGAGGTTCAACGAAATTGAGAATAACATCTTGATTTTGCACATTGTTGTCCATTTTCAACCATCTAGTGTGTCACAGCCAAGATGTATCTGGTAGAGTACCGGTTTTCACTTTCTGTGAAAGTAATTTGCTGACCTAACTCATCAGTCAAGTGTAAGTCCTTGACTTCTTCTCAAATTTCATTAGTAAACAACCCCACCATAACTAGTGTTTAAGGTTGAGAACCTGACTTATCCATGAAGAGACTAAACTTAGTCGCAAACATGCGTTAACTGATAGTGAGTAAACTCCAAGTAGAGCAATAAATGCTTATTAATTGGAGTGCTCGGTGCTAATGTACGCACTTTTCGTATCTTTTAGCTCAAGATTACACTTTGTAATTTGCCTATCCCCTTGGATGACAGTACTGAGGTGTGTGTTTCCCACGATTTACAGATAGTCCTCCTAGATGGCCCGTAAACGGGGATCACAATATCATGCAACATTGTTGAGCAGACAACAATGTCCTGATGAATAACCAACTTTGTTAACGTGAAAAATCCACAACACCCAAACCGAGATATGACCTCTATTGGTGATTAGTAAACCCAAAAGTAATCTCATAAAGATACTGCACACAGAGTGCAAAATGCTTCATAAGCAACAACTTGATGAATACGCATGCCGTTCCAAATCAATCTTTGCTAAACACTAGTGCCCATAACACCTAGTGTGGATGCATTTAGCAAAAAATAGATTTGAACCTGTATATCCATGATTAGCTTTGCCAATACTTATGGTGAATGTGATGCTTGTAGCACACATTAAAGAGGAATCTAAATGGTTCGAAAAAGAATCTAATACTGTCTGCTGCAATCATTTGCAAGCCTTGCTAAAACATTTGAACCATAATAGAAGGTGAAACATTAATCACCTCTAGGGACAAACAATGAAACTTTTTCATTAACAACTTAGAGACTTGCTATATGTATAAACAACCATCGGTAATGTTGTTTAGCAGTACTTGTACCTAAACAAGTCATTCAAGTATCCGACAATTTTTGGCCACGAAATTTCTCTTGATACGTCGTGCTGAAAATGGTATAGAAAACAGATGTGACCAGCACCTAGGGACTTTGTCGTGACACGTATTTGAAATAGTGGGCGGCAGTGTCAGTCCCAGAGACTCATATTCGCCACATGTGGAATATGTCTCAACTAAGGATGTCTGAAAAAAAGAACATCCTACAAGTACAAGATGTGCTTGTGTGTGGAGGTAATTCTAAACACTCTGCAACAAGAGTGAGAGGGACCCTCATTCATTGCTCCACACTAGCTAAACCAAAGTCCTTGAGTCCCTAGACCATGTTGTATCCCATGTGACAACATGTGCCAAATCGAATCCGACAAGTGGATTCATAACAACATAATGTACATTGGACACTACGGTCCAAAATACTTGTTCCGACCTGCCCTTGGCATGGCCATGGGGATTGACCTGAAAGTTCAGTTACCTGTATCTAAATGCGCAGGAGCACGACTTCCACCTGTGAAAAAACCAAGCAACATTGCACTAGAAACCCTGGTGTTGCCTTCGCAATCCAAACCCGTTGGGTAGAATCTACGTAGTCAACCCCTTGGTAAGATCCTTTGTAGAAACTGCTCAACTAGCAGGTAACGGCAACCAACATAGTTAATCGTGTACAGAATAATGAGAATCAACTTGAAAAGTTGAATATTTCCGCTACCGCGTGGTAGATTGTGGAATTCTTTCCTTGAAAGTATAGTGGGAATATATCAAATTGTGATCCTCAATACCTTTGGGGTGATTTAGTAAGCACCCGCGGGGTCTTACCCCAAAACAATGCATCCATAGACACTCGTAGTGCTATAGAGAGAGCAGAAGATCCACACAAGTGGAAAGCCTAGCTCTTATGGACAGCCATGCTATCGCAACGGTATGTTGCATCTAAAATCCGTGGTAGAAATCAGCTGAGTTGAGTTTATGGTTATCAAAAACTCAACTCAAGTGTCGCACCGAAACTATGTCATGCAAAAATGACACCGTAAACATCCGAAATGACAAGACTCTTGCTTGTCTATTAACATTGTTGTGTAGTCTAGTGGGTAGATCTGTTCGATCTTAAGAACAATCACCCAAGGAATGCCAACAGTTGGGCCATACTCGAGATCTGACAATGACTCTTAGCCAGCGTGCGTGGCGCATGGCAATTAGTGTTCAATCAACGAAATGATGAAGGCTAATGTAGAGGGCGTCTTGCCCAATTTCTAGCTGAAAGTAAGAGCACCTTGGCTCATGCTGACTCCCAAACAAAACATGTATCAAAAACTACGTAGAAAGTTTTCATTATTCATGGAGAGAAAGAAGAAAGAGAGAGAGAAAATGCTGGGTTGAGAAGCTTTCCTTAAGTGTCGACTTTGTATATGTTGTGCCCAATCTGTGTGCTCTGACGCATCTTATGCCTGACTTGCAGCTTATCATATAAGCATGCAACAATCTGCTTGTATAACGCTCTCATTGAGAGAGGGAACGGAAAACACAAGCCACAGCTTGACCCACTTACCATGTATGGGGTCGTGACTTTACAAAAATGACTTAATATGGCACTTTGCTTGTGAAATAAGTCCTAGATTTAGGTTCCATTTAGTGGTATTGTGCGTTGATAGCAACCACAATTTAAACAATCCAGAACTTAGTTTGTCCGTGACAGAGTGTCTTGTGTGATAGCGGAAGCATAATCGCTAAAGCGGTGGAATTCATGCCACCTGGTTAGCATGCCTTGCATACAGATTTTTAAGCCCTTGTCGAGAGTGATGGCCTCAAACATGAGAGCCAAAACCATTAGTGCCTTGCACAGTCTAAGTTGGTAGGGATTCTATGAGGTGATATTTCCTATTTTGCCAGTTTTTCAAACTTGTGTGCCACTGCCCGTGATTCCAAGTCATTGGGCAGTACCTTGGCACAAGGGAGAAGCCTTGTTTCATGTAAAATTGTCAAAGAATTTTGCTTTGCACAAAGTATTAGTTTCCAATGTAAATATATAAACATGGAAAAATAAACAATATTGAACATGGTCTAACCTGGTCATCCTGCTATAACCAGTTGTCTGGAGATGTCAGAAGAAAAACTCGCTCAAATGTAGATCATAACCATCTCTGATGCACGAGAGAAAGCTGGCCTGAAATATCCTGCAGGCATATGGAGAAATTCCCCAAAGGTGTGTGCTCATAGCATACCCCAAATGGGAAAAATCTCAATGTAAGAATTGTAAATTGAAGCCTTGCTTCACATAAGTATGTTTGTGCTGAGAGCCAATGGATGTGGCGGTAGATATCATAACAAAAAGAATCAACCGTGTCGAGCAATTTCAATTGAAATTAACAAGTACTGTGTGGTAAGCATCCTCCGTCAGTGTGTAGAAACCGTGACAAGGAGTCGGCCATGCTGAGGAACTTGCTTCCTTCAACAAGGCCAGTAAGAGGCCATGCATGTCTCCTTGAGATATTAAAAAATAAGCCCTTGCCATTAATGTATGCAACAAAATTTGAGTGCTTATGTTAACTGTCAGAGGCCTTTTTTTTGTCTTTCCCGAAATTTCTGCAAAGCCTTCCGAAGGCGATGTGCCTGATGATGAACAACCTGAAATGGACAATAACGAGCATATACTCGATCCAGAACAGAAATTGGCACAGAAAGAGAGACTAAAGGTAAAGTCCGAATGTCATAAAATCTAATATCTAACTAACCCAAATGATTTTCTCATATTAAATTGATCACTTAATGTGGGAGAATAAACGGGAACAAGTGTTAAGATATAGGTATGTGCTTATAGATCTATCTCAACACGGGGCCAATGGTAAAGGGGCCCAAAAGGGAGATGGTCTATCAAAGAGCAAGGCTAACCAATGGAGCATAAGACCTTAGGGTTAGCTTCATTGAAGACCTCCAATAAATGTGTGTAAAAGTCCTTGACCTTAAGTAAGCTAGGGCTGAGCTTGAGGTGGGAACCCGGCCCAAGCTCGAGGTGCTTGTCATGCTTGAGGTGCTTGTCATGCTTGAGGTGTTTTTCATGCTTGAGGTGCTTGATTAAGATGCTTGAGGTGCTTGACTGGCTCCATGCTTGAGGTGCTTGACTTGCTGCATGATTACAACTCTCAACGGCCCGGTACTATTACCGAAGTAATCCACCACACCATGGTTGCTTCACGCATCAATTTCCATCAAGGGGCTAGACGTAATGTCAAGCCCATGGAAAACAAAGATAAAAATGATGCAAAGGGGAAATCCAATGCTCAAAATAATTCCCAAGGCACTTCCAACAACAACAACAACAATCGGTCCAAGGAGAAGGGAGTTTACAAAGGTAAAAACAAACTCTCTCCTGAAGAGCTTGAAGCTTTTCGCAAGGACCATAAGTGTTTCAAGTGTGGGGAGCAAGGACATGGCTATCGTTCTTGCCCCAAGAAGAATACTCGCAATGAGACTCCTAGGGCTTCCACCATCGAAGCTCCAAAAGAGGATGCTCGTTGCAAAGGATCATCACTCTCCTATGCTTGGGGAAAGGTACGAGAGCATGATGCCTTCATCTTGTTTGACCCTGGCTCTACTCTCAACTTCATATCAATAGAGTTGGCCACCAAGTTGGGCATTCAAGCTTTTGAGATGGGAGATATAGTAACAGCTGATGCAGCTTTCAAGGGACAACAAGCCTCCGTTACTCCCTTGATTGGGAAGTTGAGGCTTCATGTCCAAAGCTATGTCGACAAAGAAGACTTCTTCATCTCTCCCCTCCAACATCAGGATGTTATCCTAGGGGCACCATGGTTTGATCGCATGGCTGCCAACATGAAGTTCCCTGAAAGGAGAATTTACTTCACCTACAGGGGAAAGAACATGTATGTAGATGCTAGTGAGCGTGGTCGCACTATTCCACTTGTAAATCCTCTTTCTTTTGATAAATCAATGAAGAGCTCAGTTTCTGCGTACATGATTTATGTCAAAGAGTCTCTAAAAGCTAATAATGTTTCATCAAATGAAAATGATAGGAATCAAGAAGAGTTAGACTTGTCTACTTTTCTAAAAGGATTCCAAGATGTGTTCATCGATGATATCCCTATGGACCTACCTCCAAAACGAGGGGATGATGACCATCGTATTGAGCTCCTTCCAGGAAGCTCACCGCCTAACAAACCTCCTTATCGAGTCTCACAAGCTCAACAAGAGGAGATCATGAGGCAAGTACAAGAGCTGGTAGACAAAGGGATGGTGAGGCCTAGTTCCTCTCCCTTTTGTTCTCCAGTCCTTTTAGTGCAAAAGAAAGATGGTACATACCGTATGTGTGTGGACTATCGAGCACTAAACCATATCACTATTAAAAACAGATTTCCCGTACCTCGGGTAGAAGATCTGTTTGATAAGCTACAAGGCTCTACCTACTTCAGTAGGATTGACCTTAAGAGTGGCTATCATCAAATAAGGATAGTGGATGAGGATATCTTAAAGACCGCGTTTCGCACAACATTTGGTCTTTATGAATATCTAGTCATGCCTTTTGGCTTGACTAATGCACCAGCTACGTTCAATCGTTTGATGGAGAAAATTTTTAGACCATATCGAAAATTCACTGGAGTGTTCTTCGATGATATCATCATCTACTCCAAGTCTTTGGAGGAACATAAGCAACATCTCCAAGTGATTTTTCAAGCCTTGAGGGAGAACAAACTTTTTCTCAACCAAAAGAAAAGTGAATTCTTCCTTCAAGAGATTCAATATCTAGGCCATATTATCTCTCACGATGGTATTCGTATGGATCCATCAAAGTTAGAGGTAATAAAATCATGGCCTAACCCAAGGAATCTACATGAGCTAAGAAGCTTTATTGGTATGTGTGCATACTATAGACGCTTCATAGCAAAATTCTCTCAAGTGGCAGGACCACTACACGACTTAACCAAGAAGAACGTTAAGTTTGTATGGACTGCTAAGGAGCAAAATGCTTTTGAAAAACTCAAAGAGAAGCTTACTTCCCAACCAGTCCTCGTGCTTCCGGATCTCTCAAAGCCCTTTGAGGTCCAATGTGATGCTTGTGGTGATTGCCTTGGAGCGGTTTTGCTTCAAGAAGGGCATGCCATAGCATATGAGAGCCGAAGGCTCAATGGTGATGAACGAGTCTTGGGCATTTATGAGAAAGAGCTTTTAGCTGTTCTACATGCCCTAGACACATGGAAGCACTACCTATTGGGGACTCCATTTATCCTACGAACCGACCACCAAAGTCTCAAGTATTTCATGACGCAAACCAAGCTTTCTGACAAACAAATGAGGTGGGCAAATTTTCTTTCGCAATTTAATTTTCATATTGCTCACATAGCTGGTAAGCACAATCAAGTTGCCGATGCACTTTCACGACGACCAAAAGTTAATGCGGTGTCTATAGCTACTCACAATGATCTATCCTCTATGATAGATGAGTATGCTACTAACCCTGACTTTAGAGACATAATGTCAGCCCTTGCTTTGGGGAAGAAAGAGGAACCATTCACCTTGCAGGATGGTTATCTTCTTCACGGCAATAGGCTATGTGTTACCCATTCCCTTCGTGAGAAGGTTATGTATGAATCCCATGCTCCTCCATATGCAGGGCATAGAGGTATTCAACCTACTCTCCGAGGAGTAGAGACGTATTTCTATTGGCCTACCATGAAAGTGGACATACAAGAGTATGTTTCAAAATGTGTAGTATACCAAAAGACCAAGTATGATAGAGGGAAGCAACCTGGATTACTCCAGCCATTGCCTATTCCAAATTCACCATGGGAGAGTATATCCATGGATTTCATCTTTGGATTACCCAAGTCTATCCATGGGAATACAGGAATATGGACAATAGTCGACAGGTTTAGCAAGCAAGCACATTTTATTCCTGTCAAAAAGACTATTAAGGCACATCAAATGGCAACTCTCTTCATATCTCAGATTTTCAAACACCATGGATTACCCACATCCATCGTGTCAGATAGAGATCCTAGAATGACCAGTAATTTTTGGAAAGGTCTCTTTGAAAATCTAGGAACAAGATTGAATTTCTCTTCGGCCTATCACCCACAAACGGATGGCCAAAGTGAGATAGCCAATCTTACGATACTCGATCTACTCAAGACTTATGTTACCGAAGTAGATCAACGCTCACAATGGGAAAAGTATTTACCGCTAGTAGAGTATGCCTACAATAATACTGTACATACTTCTATGGGCAAAGCACCTTTCGAGATCATAGAAGGAAGACCTAAAAGTCCCTTGCTACTGAAAGTACATGGGAAAATCTTCGCCGCCGATGAGTATAGCCGTGACCTACAAGAATCTTTTCAAAAGATTAGGGAGGCTATAGCCATCTCTCAACAAAGGCAAAAAGCTGCTGCTGATAAGCACAGAAGAGCCTTAATGTTCAAAGAAAATGATTGGGTCTTACTCAAGTTTCCTAAGGCTCGATTAAGGCAAACGACGGGCAAAAATCCTACGGGCCATCAAAAGTATTATGCTAAACTAGCAAAAAGATACTATGGTCCTTTCCAAATCTTGAAGCCTATCAATGAGACGGCTTATCAACTCAAGTTGCCCAACCATTGGCTTATACACAATGCCTTTCATGTAAGCTTACTTAAGCCCTACAAAGGAGAGCCACCAATTGAACCAATTATTGAAGACCCTCCCGAAGTTGAAGACCAAGAAGAGGTGCTACAACCCGAAGCTATCCTTCGGCATGAAGACAAGGTACTACGACATGGTAAGATTATCCGACGGTATCTTATTAAGTTCAAAAATTATCCTTTTGAAGATGCTAAATGGATGCAAGGAGTACAACTTAAGGATAGTATGAACCTTGTCAATGCTTACAATGCTACATTAGAGTAAGCAAATGTACAAATTTCTTTTAAATAACTCATGTTTTTGTCTTATATGACTAGTCCTCTTTTTAATTGTGCACAAAATTTAACTAGTATGCATGCTTAGAATCATGTTTGTGATGACGACGTCTCTCAAACACCAAGTAGAATTTGTCACTCTACTTTGGGAGAATAAAATGGACTAAAGAGCAGACATGCTTGCGGCAGCTATGTCTCCCAAGCACCAAATGGATTAGTCATCCATCTTGGAAAGATGTCATAGGGTAAAAAGGGATCCTTTACCCGCTAATTACGATTGACTAATGACTAAGACTTTATCTTTTCTACCTCATAGTCGAGGACGACTATGATTTCAAGAGAGAGGTAATGTCATAAAATCTAATATCTAACTAACCCAAATGATTTTCTCATATTAAATTGATCACTTAATGTGGGAGAATAAACGGGAACAAGTGTTAAGATATAGGTATGTGCTTATAGATCTATCTCAACACGGGGCCAATGGTAAAGGGGCCCAAAAGGGAGATGGTCTATCAAAGAGCAAGGCTAACCAATGGAGCATAAGACCTTAGGGTTAGCTTCATTGAAGACCTCCAATAAATGTGTGTAAAAGTCCTTTGACCTTAAGTAAGCTAGGGCTGAGCTTGAGGTGGGAACCCGGCCCAAGCTCGAGGTGCTTGTCATGCTTGAGGTGCTTGTCATGCTTGAGGTGTTTTTCATGCTTGAGGTGCTTGATTAAGATGCTTGAGGTGCTTGACTGGCTGCATGCTTGAGGTGCTTGACTTGCTGCATGATTAAAGTACTTGAGGTGCCTTGAGAAGCTTGCCTGAGATGCTTGTGGGAACACCCCCTAGTTCAAGTGCTTTGTCATGCTTGGTGAGTAAGGTGCTTGATCACCTAAAAGTCAAAAGCATTCCTACAAGAGGGGGGGCGAGCCCTTTTCCTAGGGGCTAGAGAGAGAACACCCACTCACACACACAAGGGAAGCCCAACTTGAAGAGGCAGCAAGGACACATGTCAGGCCCCTACCCATGTTACCTTCATGTGTTGCTTGAAGCCTATTGGCTAGGCTTCAAAGGGGTCCAATGATAAATTACATGAATTATCTAATTGTTTTAGCATTTATCAAGTCCTCTCTCTCAAAGGGGAAAGGGGGACACTTGTCCCAAGGCTACCCATGTTGCTTGTAATGGCTCTTGCTTGTGATTGGCTAGGCCTGGAAGGGTCCAATGAGCTTCAGGCATGAGCTACAAGGGGGGGTCGACCCAAGCAAGCTAGGGGGGTGCCTAGGGGGTATACTCACCCACACACACTCACAAGCACTCTCATTGTGTGATATGCAAAGTGCAAGAGCTCCCTCTCCAAGCAAGTAGAGGTTGAGAGCCTACACCAACACTCTTGGCTATGGAGTGCAAATCCAACCAAGAGCCATGCTTCAATGCTTAAGCTTGCCATATCCTTCTTCTTCATTACTATGCTATTATGTATGCTAGCAACAAGAGTATGATAAGTGAGGAACTAATTCTTTCTCCTACGAAATGTTTCTTCTTCCTCTTCCCTACCCTCATTCCCTGCTAGCTCTCTCCACCTTCGAAGGTGTTTGAGGTCTTGGGACTGAGGCTTGGGATAGTTAAAGCTTTCTTCAAGTTTATGTTATGTTTGTGGTGCATGAAGCCTTCCATCTTCATGGCATCACCTAGGTCACAAGGAACACAAAGACTGTATTGTAACAAGTCTCTCTTTATGGGAGAAATCATAATACAAATGCCTATTGGAGGGGGGACCGGCTCCACATAAATCCGGTCCTCAATTGTTGTCATGTTCTCTAAACTCTCTCTCTTGCAAAAGTATTGTCTATGCCAAGTTAACTAATTGCTATGATTATGTTGCTATCTTCAATTATGTCTACCCGCTATGCTCACAAAATCATTTCTTGAAAGTACTCTCATTAAATTCCGCTATTCTCAAATTGAATAGGCAAATTCCATTACATTGGTATCAGAGCATTTGGTTTCTCTTTTCTTGCTTAAGAAGAGAGGTCCTTAAGTAGCCTATAAATGGTTGATGTTGTTAATTATAATAGAGTAAGTGGAAATGGGATCTAATACGGGTTTTGTTAAGCCCACTATGTGGGGGATGGTGCACACCTCGGGAGCTTTGGACTTAATAATGGAGTCTTTTTAGACTTGCCTACGGCTTTACCATTATTGAGCCATAAGAAGTCCGAAAGGAGCTAGCCCTTGACAACTCTGCTATGTTAGACCTACTCCTCTACTCTCTATAATTAACCACTTTGAGCCGTGGGTGTAGATACTTAAGAGCCGATTTTCAAAGGCTAAGAGGAGTGGCAACTAAGGTTTTGAATTGCCAAAGCATACACTAAGTACATACATAAAATTTTGTTAACATGGTTGACAATAATCAAGAGAGTAGAATGAACATTGATAGCTTTGATTTTGCACATGAAGGTGCTAATGATGATGCTCCCATGTTTGTGAATTATCTTGTGACTAGGTTGCAACAAGCTATGGGCAACCCTACCTTGCAAGCCGAAGTTACTCAACAACTTCGTGCCTATGGAATTTCCCTTCCTCTCCAAGAGGAGAGAGAGCTTAGGAGGCCTCTTGAAGAGACCCCCAAAAGAAGACTCTCTCCCATTCAAGAGGAGGAATCCAAAGAGAAAGAAAGCAATGAAAGTCTAAGTTCTTCTGAAGATGTGGCTCCACGAAGAAGGCGGTCTAGACGATCGCCTACTCCTCCCAAGAGGAAAAGAGCAACCCATAGTCCTTCTCTTCATCACTCTCAAAGGCAAGAGAGGAAACAAAGGAAGAAAAGGGCTAGGAAGAGGTCACCCTCTTCTCCTTCTTCTTCACCTTCCTTCTCTTCCGATGAAAGTTATGGCTATTCTCCTAGAGAATACAAGAGGGGAGGGCATCGCAAATCATTTCCTGCATGGCGAAGGTCACAAAAGCTAAAGAAGTTCAAGGAGGGAGGAAAGAGTATCTCTTTTCTCACCTACGATTTCACCTTTGGTGCTACCGACAAAGTGTTGGCCTTCATCCAGCAATTTGATGCGGCCTTTGGGGACGAGGGCTTCACAGAGTCCTCCAAGCTACGCCATGTAGCTATGCACTTCCAAAAATCAGCTCGTCAATGGTGGGCTAGCCTTCGTGGCAATGGAGAAGCCCCAAAGACATGGAAAACTCTACGAGTTTCCATCATGAAGCAATTTCTTCCAAGCGATACTAAAGATAAAGTTCTTACCGAATGGCGCGGCTTGAAGCTCCTCTCTCATGAGTCTATCAACAAGTATGTAGATAAGTTTTGGGATTTACATCTCAAAGCTACTGTCTTTCAAAAGATAGACTTTGCCGAGCAAAGACAGCAATTCTGTGCGGGATTACCTGAAGAGATGGCCGAATATATCAACTCTCAACGGCCCGGTACTATTACCGAAGTAATCCACCACACCATGGTTGCTTCACGCATCAATTTCCATCAAGGGGCTAGACGTAATGTCAAGCCCATGGAAAACAAAGATAAAAATGATGCAAAGGGGAAATCCAATGCTCAAAATAATTCCCAAG
Source organism: Adiantum capillus-veneris (assembly GCF_014529385.1). Lineage (NCBI taxonomy): Eukaryota > Viridiplantae > Streptophyta > Polypodiopsida > Polypodiales > Pteridaceae > Adiantum > Adiantum capillus-veneris. The sequence goes on along the minus strand of NC_140952.1, from coordinate 89,027,891 downwards.
GCACTTCCAACAACAACAACAACAATCGGTCCAAGGAGAAGGGAGTTTACAAAGGTAAAAACAAACTCTCTCCTGAAGAGCTTGAAGCTTTTCGCAAGGACCATAAGTGTTTCAAGTGTGGGGAGCAAGGACATGGCTATCGTTCTTGCCCCAAGAAGAATACTCGCAATGAGACTCCTAGGGCTTCCACCATCGAAGCTCCAAAAGAGGATGCTCGTTGCAAAGGATCATCACTCTCCTATGCTTGGGGAAAGGTACGAGAGCATGATGCCTTCATCTTGTTTGACCCTGGCTCTACTCTCAACTTCATATCAATAGAGTTGGCCACCAAGTTGGGCATTCAAGCTTTTGAGATGGGAGATATAGTAACAGCTGATGCAGCTTTCAAGGGACAACAAGCCTCCGTTACTCCCTTGATTGGGAAGTTGAGGCTTCATGTCCAAAGCTATGTCGACAAAGAAGACTTCTTCATCTCTCCCCTCCAACATCAGGATGTTATCCTAGGGGCACCATGGTTTGATCGCATGGCTGCCAACATGAAGTTCCCTGAAAGGAGAATTTACTTCACCTACAGGGGAAAGAACATGTATGTAGATGCTAGTGAGCGTGGTCGCACTATTCCACTTGTAAATCCTCTTTCTTTTGATAAATCAATGAAGAGCTCAGTTTCTGCGTACATGATTTATGTCAAAGAGTCTCTAAAAGCTAATAATGTTTCATCAAATGAAAATGATAGGAATCAAGAAGAGTTAGACTTGTCTACTTTTCTAAAAGGATTCCAAGATGTGTTCATCGATGATATCCCTATGGACCTACCTCCAAAACGAGGGGATGATGACCATCGTATTGAGCTCCTTCCAGGAAGCTCACCGCCTAACAAACCTCCTTATCGAGTCTCACAAGCTCAACAAGAGGAGATCATGAGGCAAGTACAAGAGCTGGTAGACAAAGGGATGGTGAGGCCTAGTTCCTCTCCCTTTTGTTCTCCAGTCCTTTTAGTGCAAAAGAAAGATGGTACATACCGTATGTGTGTGGACTATCGAGCACTAAACCATATCACTATTAAAAACAGATTTCCCGTACCTCGGGTAGAAGATCTGTTTGATAAGCTACAAGGCTCTACCTACTTCAGTAGGATTGACCTTAAGAGTGGCTATCATCAAATAAGGATAGTGGATGAGGATATCTTAAAGACCGCGTTTCGCACAACATTTGGTCTTTATGAATATCTAGTCATGCCTTTTGGCTTGACTAATGCACCAGCTACGTTCAATCGTTTGATGGAGAAAATTTTTAGACCATATCGAAAATTCACTGGAGTGTTCTTCGATGATATCATCATCTACTCCAAGTCTTTGGAGGAACATAAGCAACATCTCCAAGTGATTTTTCAAGCCTTGAGGGAGAACAAACTTTTTCTCAACCAAAAGAAAAGTGAATTCTTCCTTCAAGAGATTCAATATCTAGGCCATATTATCTCTCACGATGGTATTCGTATGGATCCATCAAAGTTAGAGGTAATAAAATCATGGCCTAACCCAAGGAATCTACATGAGCTAAGAAGCTTTATTGGTATGTGTGCATACTATAGACGCTTCATAGCAAAATTCTCTCAAGTGGCAGGACCACTACACGACTTAACCAAGAAGAACGTTAAGTTTGTATGGACTGCTAAGGAGCAAAATGCTTTTGAAAAACTCAAAGAGAAGCTTACTTCCCAACCAGTCCTCGTGCTTCCGGATCTCTCAAAGCCCTTTGAGGTCCAATGTGATGCTTGTGGTGATTGCCTTGGAGCGGTTTTGCTTCAAGAAGGGCATGCCATAGCATATGAGAGCCGAAGGCTCAATGGTGATGAACGAGTCTTGGGCATTTATGAGAAAGAGCTTTTAGCTGTTCTACATGCCCTAGACACATGGAAGCACTACCTATTGGGGACTCCATTTATCCTACGAACCGACCACCAAAGTCTCAAGTATTTCATGACGCAAACCAAGCTTTCTGACAAACAAATGAGGTGGGCAAATTTTCTTTCGCAATTTAATTTTCATATTGCTCACATAGCTGGTAAGCACAATCAAGTTGCCGATGCACTTTCACGACGACCAAAAGTTAATGCGGTGTCTATAGCTACTCACAATGATCTATCCTCTATGATAGATGAGTATGCTACTAACCCTGACTTTAGAGACATAATGTCAGCCCTTGCTTTGGGGAAGAAAGAGGAACCATTCACCTTGCAGGATGGTTATCTTCTTCACGGCAATAGGCTATGTGTTACCCATTCCCTTCGTGAGAAGGTTATGTATGAATCCCATGCTCCTCCATATGCAGGGCATAGAGGTATTCAACCTACTCTCCGAGGAGTAGAGACGTATTTCTATTGGCCTACCATGAAAGTGGACATACAAGAGTATGTTTCAAAATGTGTAGTATACCAAAAGACCAAGTATGATAGAGGGAAGCAACCTGGATTACTCCAGCCATTGCCTATTCCAAATTCACCATGGGAGAGTATATCCATGGATTTCATCTTTGGATTACCCAAGTCTATCCATGGGAATACAGGAATATGGACAATAGTCGACAGGTTTAGCAAGCAAGCACATTTTATTCCTGTCAAAAAGACTATTAAGGCACATCAAATGGCAACTCTCTTCATATCTCAGATTTTCAAACACCATGGATTACCCACATCCATCGTGTCAGATAGAGATCCTAGAATGACCAGTAATTTCTGGAAAGGTCTCTTTGAAAATCTAGGAACAAGATTGAATTTCTCTTCGGCCTATCACCCACAAACGGATGGCCAAAGTGAGATAGCCAATCTTACGATACTCGATCTACTCAAGACTTATGTTACCGAAGTAGATCAACGCTCACAATGGGAAAAGTATTTACCGCTAGTAGAGTATGCCTACAATAATACTGTACATACTTCTATGGGCAAAGCACCTTTCGAGATCATAGAAGGAAGACCTAAAAGTCCCTTGCTACTGAAAGTACATGGGAAAATCTTCGCCGCCGATGAGTATAGCCGTGACCTACAAGAATCTTTTCAAAAGATTAGGGAGGCTATAGCCATCTCTCAACAAAGGCAAAAAGCTGCTGCTGATAAGCACAGAAGAGCCTTAATGTTCAAAGAAAATGATTGGGTCTTACTCAAGTTTCCTAAGGCTCGATTAAGGCAAACGACGGGCAAAAATCCTACGGGCCATCAAAAGTATTATGCTAAACTAGCAAAAAGATACTATGGTCCTTTCCAAATCTTGAAGCCTATCAATGAGACGGCTTATCAACTCAAGTTGCCCAACCATTGGCTTATACACAATGCCTTTCATGTAAGCTTACTTAAGCCCTACAAAGGAGAGCCACCAATTGAACCAATTATTGAAGACCCTCCCGAAGTTGAAGACCAAGAAGAGGTGCTACAACCCGAAGCTATCCTTCGGCATGAAGACAAGGTACTACGACATGGTAAGATTATCCGACGGTATCTTATTAAGTTCAAAAATTATCCTTTTGAAGATGCTAAATGGATGCAAGGAGTACAACTTAAGGATAGTATGAACCTTGTCAATGCTTACAATGCTACATTAGAGTAAGCAAATGTACAAATTTCTTTTAAATAACTCATGTTTTTGTCTTATATGACTAGTCCTCTTTTTAATTGTGCACAAAATTTAACTAGTATGCATGCTTAGAATCATGTTTGTGATGACGACGTCTCTCAAACACCAAGTAGAATTTGTCACTCTACTTTGGGAGAATAAAATGGACTAAAGAGCAGACATGCTTGCGGCAGCTATGTCTCCCAAGCACCAAATGGATTAGTCATCCATCTTGGAAAGATGTCATAGGGTAAAAAGGGATCCTTTACCCGCTAATTACGATTGACTAATGACTAAGACTTTATCTTTTCTACCTCATAGTCGAGGACGACTATGATTTCAAGAGAGAGGTAATGTCATAAAATCTAATATCTAACTAACCCAAATGATTTTCTCATATTAAATTGATCACTTAATGTGGGAGAATAAACGGGAACAAGTGTTAAGATATAGGTATGTGCTTATAGATCTATCTCAACACGGGGCCAATGGTAAAGGGGCCCAAAAGGGAGATGGTCTATCAAAGAGCAAGGCTAACCAATGGAGCATAAGACCTTAGGGTTAGCTTCATTGAAGACCTCCAATAAATGTGTGTAAAAGTCCTTTGACCTTAAGTAAGCTAGGGCTGAGCTTGAGGTGGGAACCCGGCCCAAGCTCGAGGTGCTTGTCATGCTTGAGGTGCTTGTCATGCTTGAGGTGTTTTTCATGCTTGAGGTGCTTGATTAAGATGCTTGAGGTGCTTGACTGGCTCCATGCTTGAGGTGCTTGACTTGCTGCATGATTAAAGTACTTGAGGTGCCTTGAGAAGCTTGCCTGAGATGCTTGTGGGAACACCCCCTAGTTCAAGTGCTTTGTCATGCTTGGTGAGTAAGGTGCTTGATCACCTAAAAGTCAAAAGCATTCCTACAAGAGGGGGGGCGAGCCCTTTTCCTAGGGGCTAGAGAGAGAACACCCACTCACACACACAAGGGAAGCCCAACTTGAAGAGGCAGCAAGGACACATGTCAGGCCCCTACCCATGTTACCTTCATGTGTTGCTTGAAGCCTATTGGCTAGGCTTCAAAGGGGTCCAATGATAAATTACATGAATTATCTAATTGTTTTAGCATTTATCAAGTCCTCTCTCTCAAAGGGGAAAGGGGGACACTTGTCCCAAGGCTACCCATGTTGCTTGTAATGGCTCTTGCTTGTGATTGGCTAGGCCTGGAAGGGTCCAATGAGCTTCAGGCATGAGCTACAAGGGGGGGTCGACCCAAGCAAGCTAGGGGGGTGCCTAGGGGGTATACTCACCCACACACACTCACAAGCACTCTCATTGTGTGATATGCAAAGTGCAAGAGCTCCCTCTCCAAGCAAGTAGAGGTTGAGAGCCTACACCAACACTCTTGGCTATGGAGTGCAAATCCAACCAAGAGCCATGCTTCAATGCTTAAGCTTGCCATATCCTTCTTCTTCATTACTATGCTATTATGTATGCTAGCAACAAGAGTATGATAAGTGAGGAACTAATTCTTTCTCCTACGAAATGTTTCTTCTTCCTCTTCCCTACCCTCATTCCCTGCTAGCTCTCTCCACCTTCGAAGGTGTTTGAGGTCTTGGGACTGAGGCTTGGGATAGTTAAAGCTTTCTTCAAGTTTATGTTATGTTTGTGGTGCATGAAGCCTTCCATCTTCATGGCATCACCTAGGTCACAAGGAACACAAAGACTGTATTGTAACAAGTCTCTCTTTATGGGAGAAATCATAATACAAATGCCTATTGGAGGGGGGACCGGCTCCACATAAATCCGGTCCTCAATTGTTGTCATGTTCTCTAAACTCTCTCTCTTGCAAAAGTATTGTCTATGCCAAGTTAACTAATTGCTATGATTATGTTGCTATCTTCAATTATGTCTACCCGCTATGCTCACAAAATCATTTCTTGAAAGTACTCTCATTAAATTCCGCTATTCTCAAATTGAATAGGCAAATTCCATTACACCGAAGGCGGTTCCTGGTTAAATTCAAGAACTATCCTGCATTGGATGCGAAGTGGATGGAGGAGGAGGACCTAGTAGATGCTCCTCAGATTGTGAAACTTTACCTCAAAGTTTTTGGTTTAGCATAGTCTACTCCAAATGGAACCCAAAATTCAGCTTGGCCGGAGATCTGGTGCAGTGGAATGCACAAGAGGGGAGTTACTCTGCTCCTTTGTCAACAGATGCCTCGATTTTGATACTAGAGTCACTAATGTCTCTTTGAGCTTTGGGGATACTAAGAGCTGACAATATTCTGCTGGTTGACTTTATGAAATGGAATTCCTGATTATGATACTGATTTGTTCTTGACTTCTTTTAAGTGCAGGAACAGATAGACGAAATGACTGCAGCATTTTGGTCTGATTGATCTCGAATAGACATGGTTGCAATAGGGGCTAGTCAATCGGACATCGATGAGGTCCCGATTGGATCTCGATGCGATTGCTAGCTACATTGCCGATAAATCATGGTCTAAGATCCGAATGATTGTTGAATGTCATGTGATGTCCTGTGTGTCATGCGATGTCGTGTGATGTGACTGTTGATTGGTACATGTGCTAGATGTGTGTTCCTAGTACGTAGGTACTAACAATTAGTGTCTACTAAGACGGTTTATGGCCTCTGTCTGTTTTGCAGGCGTAATCGAGGGCAATTAGAATGCTTTCAAGAGGGGGTATGTCACAAAGGGATGACGTGGCTACTCGAGAGCAAAAACCCTAACCCTAATTTCAGCCAGATACCCTAACTACTAAAAACCCTAAATTTGCAAATCCTAACCCTAAAACTTGCAAACCCTAAAATTTGCCCAAAACCCTAAAAACTGCAAAAACCCTAACCCTAACCCTAAAAGGGCAGCAATGAAAAGTGTTGATATGATGACGTGGCCTATTTTCGTAAATTGCGACGCAAAATCAGGGCTGCAGCAGTAGATTTCTGCTTTTCTCTACGCAAGTATGAGAAAGAGAGAGAGAAAGAGAATACTTTGCTTTATTTTACAACTCAAGAGAGCTTCAGAGAGAGAAGAGCTTTTGCTTTTATTTTTAGGCTTTTGATTTGAAGCTTTTCAGGGCTCTACTTTTGGCATCCCTTGTAAACAATAAATAAGTGGTGAGGGTTCACACTCTGCAGAACATCTGGACGCAGAGTCTAAGAGTGAGACCCGAACCACTCTTGTACTTTGAACACTGATTAATACATAAAGAAATACCGAAAGGGGTGCCAGTCTTTGGGGCCAATATCTCTAGGCACGGAACTCCGTCGGGCCAGTGCAAATCTATTGTGAACTGTGAATTGTTTTGAAGTGGTTATTTGGTGCTGTCGTGATTGATTCTTGACTTGGAGTGTCCAAGTTTGTTACAGTGGTATCAAAGCACACATAAAACTATGAAAACTGCAAGAACGTGAAAGCGCAAACATGAGAATTTTAACCTGTAAGAGAGCCATGCTCACTGCCAACTGTGGAAGAACGCCCAACTGGACTTCGTCTGAGTCATAGCCGTGGATTCCAACAGGCAATGAAACCCTTTGGTCAATGCACATAAGTGAATTCAAGCCTTGCTTGCCATAAATGTTGTACAAGCAAAAATATAACAATGCATCTTTGCATGTGGAACCCCCAATTTGCCAATCTTATTAAATATTTTTGTCGAATGCCCTGCTTTCCATTTGCATGCATTACTGGCACCTTGACTATTGCAATTATTTGGAATTGGAGCAAAGGGTGGTGAATGACATGCAAGGTACCGCAACAAAGATCTGCAAAAGAAGGTGGGCATTGAGGAGTTGCTCGCAGACTGCTGCGAGACCCATTCATCAAATGGGGGGGGGGGGGGGGGGGGGGGGGGGGGGGGTACGCTCCCTTAACAAATATTTTGCTAAATGGCCCTCCCCTTGGGCGGGCGCTTGTGGACACAACCAAAAATAAATAAATAAAAACGATTTTCTGAGCAGCAGCGATGGCGGCCTCTGTGTTGATGGTGATTTCATTCACCCGCTGCCCTGCGTTCTTCCCCCTGTCGCACAGTCATGTGATGAAAAGCAGTGCTCTGCCTGCTGCAAGCACACAGAGGGAGAGAGCATTCGATTCTACCTTGGTCGATGCTTGCCCCTCCCCCCTTGTAAGTTGGCCTGCACACGCCAAAACTTCCCCGCCTGTGGAGCTGTCCTTCCCACGGCCATGCCTTGTCGGCTTCTCTTCCCGCCTTCCCCGCCTATGGAGCAGTCCTTTCCACGGCCATGCCCTGTCGGCTTGTCCACGACCGGAGGGTGAGAGAGAGTGCCCTTGAGAGGCCATGCCTCATGCTGAAGTCGAGAGAGAGAGAGAGAGAGAGAGAGAGAGAGAGAGAGAGAGAGAGAGAGAGAGAGAGAGAGAGAGTCCGTGAAGGCATGCAAATCCATGCCTCGCCATGCAAAAACCATCTCCGTTGCTTCTCCTTCATCACTCCCCTCTCCCTTGAGCTATGATACTAGTGAAAGGACATAGGAAGATAGACAGCCAATAATCACCCAACCATACCTATATATAGGCCCTTGGCCCTCTGGCTCCTAGCTATATATAGCCCCTGTACCGCATGTGTATCCATCGGCCCTTCGCCAGGGACGTGCCCTCCTATAGTCCTATCCTTGGCATGACATGACTCTTGGTTGGATTTGCATTCCATAAGGGTTTCACACACTACCTAGGTTTGCTACATTTGTTGGTGCCCTACTCCTCAAGCTTGATTCTTATTGCAAACTTTGCAATGCCGATTGTTGCCCCAATTTCTTGTTGAAGCTCTCACAGATCTTCACTCCTTGCTGCAGATCCACTGAGATTCAAGCTCCCCTGTTTCACTATTATTCAGACTCAACATAGAACCTTAGATCTACCAATCATTGTCTTTTCCCCAATCATGAGCCACTCAATGTTGAGCTCCTCGTTGCTTGATTCTCTACAGCTTTCAAGCTCCTTGACTTACTATTGTGGAGAGCTCTGATTCCCTACTCAGATCCCAAATTTCCACTCAAGATTCCAAGCTCCCTCTTGAGAGGGATACACGCACGGGGAGCTACGAGCTCCACTCATCTCCTCCCAATGTCGATCCGCCCCAATCCGGTTCCGTTGTGCCAGATCTCCCGTCGCTTCCATGTCGATCACCAAAAATCCATCGCACACATGTCGATTGTCATCGTGGCTCTGATACCAATTGAAGAGTGTCGTGCAATACAGAATGCGTGCACGGTGTGGTGCATGCGGGAAAGGAAGAAGGAGAAGGAGTGCAAGGTGTGTGGATGGAGTCAGCCTCAAAGTGAGGAGCTCCTTATTTTTGGTATATGTACAAGAATAAGGTGATGGTCAGTGGGGAAGCACGCATAGCTTGGGAGATCGAGCAAGGCACATAGGCCTTTACCCCAACACAAAAGTGGAATGCTTGCTTATGATAGAGAGTCCTAAAAGTACAAAAGAGCTAATGATTTTTGTACAAAAGCTAAGGTACTTGTCAAGGTCTTTTTGTATGCATGCTGAGTATGTACACCCTTTGCAAAAGGCAACACAAAAGACCATTTTGTGTAGACTAAACATGAGCAGATATCTTTTCAAGTTGTTAAGGAGAAGCTATCTACATTACCTTTGATGATGCCTCTTTGTTGAGATGAAATGTTTTAATTGAGTTTGAGTGTGGGTGAACATGTTATTGGTGCTATATTGATGCAAAAGGGGGAAAAACATACTTACATGAGACCGGTTTACTACATAAAGTAAAGTGAAGAGTGATATTCAAAAATCTTGGCATGAAATTGAATAACTGGTTTGGGCTTTGGTATATGCAACAAAAGGCTGAAGTTTTATCTTAATTGTAAGCCTTTTATGTTATTGACATCATGTAGTTTATTGCCTCGTGCACTAAGGCATCTTGGAGATAGTCCTAAATTGCAAAAGTGGTCACTTAGTTATGGCAATTTCACATGAGATTCACAAAAGAGGATATTGTGAGACTAAATATGGTGGATATTATCACTTATAAAGAGATACATGCAAAGAATGAGTTGAAGGGCGCTTCAAAAAAGAAGATAGTCTAACTATGCATGTGGAGCTTGAGGATGTGGAAGGAACCTTATACTTTGATGGGGCTTTGGCGCTATTGGTTATGTATTTGGGCATTGATTATTGGTTTGGAAGCGAAGAAGTGTATGTAAACAACAATATCGAGGCTTAGTATGGAAGCCTTTGTTTGGGCTTTGGAGAATGTGTCAAAAGGCATGTAAGAAGGCTTATAATCAAAGGTGATTTTATGCTCATTGTATGACAAGTTCAAGGTACATGGAAGGTGAATCAAGAGGGCATGAAAGTTTGGTTCCACAGTGAGGAAGTTGTTAAAGTTTTTTGTTTCTTTTCAAATACGGCAAGTATGCCAAAACATGAATGTAAGAGCTCATGAGCTAGCAGGGCAGGTGTTCACAAAGGATGTGCATGTAGTGAGAATCAGAGAGCCAAAATATCTTCGAAGAGAATTTCTTCATGAAGAAGAGCATGCATTGCAAACAGGTTTTACAAGAAAAGGATTGGCTTCTCAACAAAGGCATGCAATCACACACAGGGCTATGAGATATGTCTTGATTAGAGAGCACATGTATCACAAGGGGACTGATGGTTTTATGAGAAGAGTGCTGCACCATGATGAGATTTTTGATTGCTTAAAAGCTTGATGTAGAGGTGGAAATTACAAGAAGAAAAGTGTTGAATGCTCAACTAATGCGGCCGAGTGTGAATAGGGATGGTGTGCATTGGTGTAGAAGCTATCATAAGTGCCAAATGTATCAGAATAGGAAGTTGACGCTCGAGCCTTTGAGATATATTGTGAAATATGGACCTTTGGAAAAGTGGGGTGTGGATATAATAGGTCCTCTTCTAGGCACAAAAAATAGGAAGCACTACATATTTAGTGCAGTGGATTACATGGCAAGATGGCTCGAAGCAAAAGCTAGTAGAGGATCTACAAGCAAAGATGTATGCAACTTTGTCTTTGATTGCATGTGTTGTAGATTTGGAGTGCCATTGGGATTAAAAAAAAGACCTTAAAAATTATCTTATCAATGAAGTGGTAGAGAAATTGGAGATCAAGCACATGCATGCTACTCCTTATTATCATCCACAATGCAATGGGTTGGTAAAGGCATTCAATGGAGTTTTGCAAAAAGATATTGTGCTCAAGCTTGTGGAAGAGCATCCGAATGATTGGAACATGTATTTGGAGAGGGCATTGTGGGCATGTAGAGTGACTCAAAAATCCGCCACGTGTTTCATTCCATTTCATTTGGTTTATGATGAAGAATGGTTGTGCTAGTTAGTGTGATTCTTCCTTCATTGAAGTTCATATTAAAGCATAGTTTGGTTGAGAAAGAGCATGCAAACGAGAGACTAGCATTGATCCATAGTCTCTTTTTGGGTAGAGAAAGTGCTGTTAGGTACTATAAGGATTTGGGAAAAATAAGGGTTGATGTATTCATCAATGAAAGGATAAAAGCAAAAGAACTTTGTAAGGACATGTTGATCATGGAGTATAATAGTGCTTTGAAAAACACCCTTCAAACAAAGTTCAAGGCAAAGTGTGAAGGTCCTTTTGTTGTGCAGGAGGTGTTTGATAATGTAATCTATCAGCTTAAGGACTTGGATGGGAAGATGCATAAGGCAAAAGTCAATGGGATCAAGCTCAAGCCTTATGTGACAAGAATCATGTGATGAAGAAGTAAGGAATGTCTATGGAACACTTGAAAATGTTCCATTCTTGTTGAGGGGCCCTCGATACGTGACATGTTTTCACAAAATGATGTGAGCCACCCAAAAGACTTTGGAAAATTTTAATTGATTTTGGACCCCTTGGATGTTAATAAAGCATGCTTGTACAAGGTGTACAAAGGTGGTGTGTGCCAACTGTCTTTGTGCATGCAGACCAATTGTGTAGGGTATATAGTTTTGCTGTTTTTGTACATAGAAGTGTCAAAATTTCAATGAGTAAGTAAGTGAACTTAAAATATGAAGAAAATTGAACTTTTTCTCAGCTTTGGGTTGTGAGTGAAGGGCGGAATTTATCAGGGAAGAAGAAGCTCCATGTTCATGTAGCCTGTAGTGGTGCCAAGGGTGGGGATTTTGTTGTGGAAATGCCCCTCTTACTTTGCAAGAGCTTGGTGTGGTGAGTCAAGAGTGTGTCTCTCCTCATTGAGCTGATGAAAGTGGGTGCTTAGCTCTGCATATTGACTTCTCTTCATTTTGATTTGAAGTATGGTAGCTATTAAGTTCTGCAGCTCCTTGTGGTACACCTAGTCGAGGATAGACTATGCGTTGCAATACCTTGCTTGTATGTGTAGGAAAGGGCAAGGTTTCCCCCAATTTTTCCATCACTTTTTTTAAGTTTTTCTGTTGAACTTTGTGGGTTTTCAAATTGGGTTTGATTTGAATGGATTTTGGCCAATTTATGTGTGTATATATATATATATATATATATATATATATTCAAAAGTCTCTACCAACACATGGAGGGGCATTCAAAAAGAAAAGAAGCCCTTGTTTTATTACAAAAGATGTAGAGTTTTTCATTTTTTGTTCTCACTTTTTTTCTTTGATTTTATTGATCCCTTCGCTGCCTTTAGTGTGACCAAGTATAGTGGGAGTTGTAGCGGTGTAAAGGAAAGATGGTTGGGACTAGTTGAGGCTGCCCTGTTTTTTGCAAAACACAAGTTCAAGAAATTCATCAACAGGTCGTTCATGACGGGTTGATGCACATGAAGCAGACAACATTGTAGGTGTATACTCTTGAGCTCTACCAAAGCACTGGTTGCCAGCATAAGGTCTTGGTGTTTACAACAAGAAGTTCACCATGCATGCACAAAATCTTGGTTTGCATAGCGTGCATCCGCTAGGCTCAAGAAATATTAAGGTTTGATGTAGTACAATGAGTTTGCCACCACTCGTTTATGCCATTTCAAAAACAGAAATAACATGGAGATGTGTTCAGCTCCAGTTGATTAGTTTCCAATCTACATACACACACACACACACCACAATATAGTTAAATATGTACCTATAATTTGGAAAAGAGAAATTATTAATGGGGATCTGGAAGATGCCGTGAAAGGGGATAGTACATCGAGTTTTGTTTTATATAAAAAAGGGTTCCGAAACCCATTGGGCGAATCGACTATTATAGTGACAAAAAAGTCAAAGTTATCTCTATGGCAGTCTGTACGAGTTCAATACTTGCTTGGAGACTTCTTGATTGGTATGCGCGTACAAGGGTAGATTGTGGAGCAGAACGAGTAGGAATCTATACTAATAGATAAAGGGGGAGGGGATTCCGGCTCCCCCCCCCCTGACACGCGTCAACATGAGATCAATCCGGCAATGTCGCCTGCAAGTCCGGGAAACACAATGACGCAGGGAGAGAGAGAGAGAGAAACAGAGAGAGAAAGAGTGGCGGCTCTGCGGCTGCACTAGTTGGAAATAAAACTTCTATGTGTGGGTTTTTCAAGTTTTTAGCACCTGGATCTCAAAAAAGGCCCGTTCGATTTCTCACGACATTGAAGTTTGTCCGACCACCTGATCAACGCTATTGAAAGCCCTAAAGGGTTTTAACTTGAAGGCGTATACGCTTCCTGGGTCTTTTGCGTTCCCCAGTGCAGTGGAGAGCAGATCTGTGTGCTCAAGCAGCCATGGCGGAGCAGGTAAGTTTCTTTTCGTATTTCTGTTTCGCCTCTGCCCTATGCGCTCTGCGTCACTCCCAGGCACTTTCACACACACGCGCCGCTTCAATAGCTTCTTGTTTTCTTTGCAGACGGAACGCGCTTTCCTTAAGCAGCCGAAGGTCTTTCTCTGGTGAGATTTTCTCCACTGTTCCATGCCTAGCATTTTAAGAATTTAGCTGCTTCCAGGTTCACATTCCGTGTTTACCATGTGCAGCGGCAAAACTTCTGGAAAAGGAAGGGCTCCTGGCAAGCGAGGAAATCGATTCTATAAGAACATTGGTTTGGGGTTTAAGACACCAAGAGAAGCTATTGAAGGTAGGCTTGTTAATCATTCAAGGTTTTAATGTAGATCAGAGAACAATGTGCCAGCTTCCCTATCGTATTTCATGCTTTATGTCGTTGCTAACTGGAAACTAGGAGGAGCGATGCTACAAGTTGTATTGTAGTTGTTATAATGATTGATGGAGAAGGTGCCCTTGTTAGTTGTTAACTCAAGCGAGAGAAGGTTGGTTTGTGTCTCTCGAAGTATGGACCATATCAAGCCTGTGTTTAAGTAAGCTGCTTGTTATTCAATGATGCCCAACTTCGTGCAGAAGTTTTTGCTTTGTGAGAAGGCCCTGCATCAGTCTATGCAAGTCCCCATCAGTTTTTTGGGCAATGAGCGACATACAGCAGTGGTTTTGGTTCATCCCTTCAGGCTTCCACCTTTTCGTGGTCATCAACAGGATCACCAATAGATGCAAGGGACTCAAATATGTCCTTTGAACATGTATGGGTTGATCATGTTAAACTCTCTCTGATTGGTTTATTCGGGCTTGCTAATTCTCCAGGGAACGTATATTTTCTAGCTGGGACAGTGCTGTGTGTTTCTTTTACAGATTGTGCCGCTGAAATGTTGTGCACGGGGGTGCACTTTATCACGTGCACTGCTAGACCTGTAGGTACAGTCAATCAATATGTACCATTAGACCTATAGAAATTTCAAGGTCATGTACATCTTCATCCAGTATCATTGTTTAAGAACCCAGTAATGGATTAGTGGGGATATCAGATTTGATTGCATACTTGGTTGAGCTCATAGTAGTTCAGTATCTTACTAACCTACTATGTGGTAAATGACCTGCTTTTTTGAGACATATGGGCAAAAGCTTGTGTATTATTTGGGTCTTTTATACCAGTGGTTCTATCTACTTATAGAAGGGGTTTGGTCTTGCTGCCAGTAGTTAGGCTTAAGGTATTGGATCAAGGCTCAATTGAATGTTTTCAAACTGTGCCTTAATCTCTATGACAAGCTTATGCACTCTGTAGTATGTATTTTATGTTCCTGAGTTCCAGAACGAACGGAGCTTGCTCAGGCTCAATTGAATGTTTTCAAACTGTGCCTTAATCTCTATGACAAGCTTAGGCACTCTGTAGTATGTATTTTATGTTCCTGAGTTCCAGAATGAACGGAGCTTGCTCTTGGTTGTTGCATGAGAGATTCATTTGGCTCGTATTGTGCAGGTACATACATTGACAAGAAGTGCCCTTTTACGGGCAACGTTTCTATCCGAGGGCGCATTTTGACTGGGACTGTTAACTGCGCAAAAATGACGAGGACAATAACTGTCAGGAGGGACTACTTGCATTTCGTGAAGAAATATCAAAGGTATTACTGAAGTAATGTTGATAATTTGACTGATGTTTACATTTCAGCATGGGTGGACTTTTTGTCATTTCTTTTGTGTAGTGTCCAAATCGTGTAGAGATGGTCATAGTGCTATTGTAAGCTATGTAATTCCTGACTTGCCTCTGAGTTGGTATTAGTTCTGGTCAAGGTTAGGTTCTGTTGTAGTAAATCTCTCGTTCTCTGATGGGTGCATATGCCCTATCAAGTACCTTTTTGTTGTATTAATTCCTTTTATCCAATGCTTCTATTTTTCAGGCTTTATTATAATGAGCTAAGTCTGCTCTGCATCTTCTGCATTGTCCTAGAAACTCAGGAGTCAGTATGCGAACTCTTGTTGATGTATGGTCATGTGTGTGGTGTTGGGCATATTTTCTTCATCCTCTAGTTGTGTTGTGTATCTACTCTAGATAATACATGGTGGAGCCAAGTTTCTGTTTGCTTTTAGACCACACGAGCCATTATTATCATGATCTGGCCACTTCAGTCATGGGCTTAAGTCGTGTGCAGTGGACATTTAAGTATTTGGTGCTCTTGACATTGGTACAGGTCATCCTTGCCTTCCAAGGATTTTAGCAGTTTTCATGTATAATCAATTGAGGTCATCTTGTAGGATATGCATTCGTCGGTTTTGAAGCTCCATGCCTGATCGACTTATTGAAATTTTAGGTATGAGAAGAGGCATTCGAATTTGTCTGCCCACGTGTCTCCTTGCTTCCGTGTGAAAGAGGGGGACAAGGTTATTATCGGGCAGTGCCGGTAAGTTCCATTGGTTCTTGATGGCTCCTGTCGGTGATCTTGAAAGTGCTCTTGCTTATGTAGCATTTATGTCTTTCGTGTGCAGGCCTCTTTCAAAGACTGTAAGATTCAACGTCTTGAAGGTCTTTCCTATGGGAGCCGCAGAGGGTGGCAAGAAGGCATTCACTGCAATGTAGTGTACCGTAGTTTTCCATCGAACCTAATTTTTGTCTAAATTTCATGGGTACCTTGGACTCTTGTGCGAAGGTCACTATTTTGTGAAGCTAATGTTCACTGTCGCTTCCAAGAGCTGAGTTTTTTCAACGCAACATTTTTACATGTTTATTGTTTGAAGACAAAGAATCATACTTGCATCAGAGGGCTTTTTGTGCTGGACGATTTGTTTGTGTTGTAAATGGCTCAAAAGAAACATCAGTTCTGAACAAGTGACCATTTTGGGTTCTAGAGTTTTTCAAAAGTAAATATATATTTAGTTAGTACGGTGAATCTTTTCGTACTTTTTCATGTAGCGTGCAACACTCTCGAGTACTGTTCTACACTATATTGAATGGCATGTATATGTAGACCTACGAGTCCTAGAAAAGCAGCTTAAACTCTGATATATTGTTTTCCTACCTTTTAATGAAGGGTTTTCTTAGCACTGCAAAAGCCATTGTGAAATATCCGATTGTTGATGACTTTTTGGGATGATTTTAGGGGCTATTGACAAACGGAAAGCCTGGACAGGATTGAATATTAAAAGACCCAAGCCTAACATGAGCCACAAGTTGGAACTTACTTCTATTGACATAGTTTAGCTACAATAGGCACAACAATGATTTAAAACCATTCCAGTTTAGTATGGCAATCAAGAAAGTGTCTAGATAATGCTAGCATTTTCTAGTACTTGAAGGACAATGGCTGTGGCCTACTTTTTAATTCATGCAAATGTTGTCAATGAGGTCAAGAGGCAACTTTGCTATATGTTAGAAATGGTTCTACTTTTTAGCTGGTGGGGATAATGTCCCTGCCCACAAGTAGAAGACTTGGAAAGCTATGTGATCCGTGAGCAAGATGGGTGAAGTGGCTGCTTCTCTGATGTAACGGTATTTATGATTACTTTCCAACCATAAACTACAGAATATTGACAACAACCCTTGCCAATGAGATCATGCCAACTTAGCCAGCGTCAAGAATCAGTGTAGCACTCTATCTGTGCTAAGTCAGTATTTTTTTTTTTTGAAGCTAACCCAATTTGCGCCATCTCAACAGATAGAATATTGTGCGAATTTTGCTATAATTGTGTGCACTTTCTGTCGCCAGTGCAGTTACTGGCACGCACAATAACTAGGTGTGCATATTAGTCACTGCCATTTACCGGTCCTGGTCCCCCTACCTGTGTGACTGGCATTTAATAGACCCCCTCCCTCAAACTGTGACTTGCGACGGCCGGGAATGGTCCTTCAGGGACCGTTCCCCCATAATATGTGCTCCCACCATGGCTCACGGGCTTCGCCGGTAGCCATGTGGTCGTGGGGAATGGTCGTTGAAGACCCCCATAAGCATCGTATGTAACATCTGCATTTTGATCCTACGATATTCAACTTACGATAATCATCTTCAAGGAAATTCAACTAAGGTTATCTATTTACGTACTTTATATACGCTTTGTGTACGCTTTCCTTTGAGGACCCTTTTTTGAAGAAGGGCATGTAGTGTAACTTGCATATCATTGGCAAGAGTTCCAAAGTTTTTGGCATGGGTGTACACATAAATCTCAAAGGAATGGAGAGGTGTTGCCAATTTCAACCCTGGGACTCCCAAGCCTACGGTGTTATGAAAGAAGAATCATATGATGGATGATAACAGCATTGAGGTGTTCTTCAAGATTTGAAAGGCTTATATGAGATTTGAAATGCTTGTAAGAGTTCCTAATCGATCAAGCATGACTGCTATGCTTAAATCTTGAACTCTTTTGGATTTGAAGTGAAGTAATTCAATACTCAGTATTTGGTTTGAGGGTTGGAGATGAAGCTTGATTAGCCTAACTTTTGATGAGTTGTGATGGTTGTAGTTATAAAATTAATTCATTAGATACACATGAAATCAGGAAATTGACAAGCACCATAGTGTAGTGGGTCAGATTCTTTTGAGGTCAACCCCCCATCAAAACAAACAAACCATGACTACATAGAGCGTGAAGATTTAAAATTTCCACTGTGTGATCCAATTTCACTCTTTAAGTGTTAGACTATGTTCAAACTACCATCTTGGTTGCTATTAATTCAATCCTCCCACTTTGTAATGTGGAGTCATTGAAATGAAAAAGCCGATTCTACCAAATTTCCGCAAACCAAAGCAAGAAGGATTGGTTGAAGTCTATGGCTTAGTTAAGATGAAGCTATAGGATTTGATGGCGCTACAACCCACACGAGAGAGAGAGAGAGAGAGAGAGAGAGAGAGAGAGCGAGAGAGAGAGTAAAGATAGCAAACATGTAAGCTTTTTACAGTTTGTGGCACCTATCTTTCCCTTTTTTTGATTTTTAGGGCCGAACCTTTTTTTCTAAAGTTATTCTTTTTTAGCCTTAACCAAGCATTATAAAAGAAGGCAGACGTTTTTGACCAAGAGGCTTTTTTGCCACAGAGAGTGATTGGAGTTTTTCAAGCCTGTGTATTGCAAGCTTGCCATTGGAGCTGCATACTTGACTGCATTATCTCCCTATGCAATAATACCAAACATTTGCCCCTACTTCTTGTGTTGCTTCTCCCCATCCCCCTTCTTTTTCTCTCGCTCTTTGTGTATTTGTCGGTGCTTGCAGAGGGTTTGCCTGGAGTTTGAAGGGTGTTACCAAGAGGGCAGAATTGGGGTGTCTTGTAAGTTGGAAAGGGTGAGTTGAGCAGTGTGGGTGTGTTTGTGCAAGGTTTGAGATGGTTGTTCTGTGTGCTAAAGTGGAGTTGTTAATGCAAATTAGCCAATTTGAATGTGTTATTAGAGAGGTTAGGGGTGCTGTGGAATCCCTTTGGGATCGGCTTTCTTCACTTTATGATCAATTTCTCCAATGAAGCGCATAGCCCTTGAGGTGCAATTGAGGACCTTGGATGCAAAGAACTCTTCTAGTCCTCCAGTTCTTAATCATCTGGAATTAGCCAGTTTGGCCCACCTCCTTTCTCTTGGCCATCGACTCTGCTTCTTTTTCAATTTGAATGCATACAGCATAATCGTTGAAAGAGTTGTTGACTTCTAAAAGATTGTTCAGTACATCCAGTGCTAGTGCTGCTGACTTTTTCTCCTCCAAGCTCACTGAGTTGATTCCCTCATGTCTGGAGTCAAACTTTTCTGATGTTAACTGTTATAATGAGTGACCATCAATCTGAACTATCTATTCTCTAGAGTTCAGCTCACTGAATTGATGATTTTTCTAGCTCTCAGCTTGCTCTTTATCCATCAACACCGCACTCAGATTAATTTCTATTAACGAAAAGATGTTCATGGATGCAAGCATTCTTTCAATCTTCTTAGTTCTATATTTTTTACATAATTTCTTTGGTTCGAGTGCCTTCCTCCAGCTTCTAGTGTTATCTGTCTTAATCTGAATTCTTCTACTGGATCCTTGAATTGTCAGGGCTAGATTCGCATCATGAATCGCTCCAGCAGTCCTGAGCCAAGGCCTTCCTAGAAACATGCCATAGGCTCCTTGTACGACCAATATCAAACAGCTGGTTTTAAACTTTTCTTTGCCGACTCTTATCTGCATGTTTTTAATAACCCCAATAGCTTGGACTACTCTATGATCATCCATCCTTACTCTAAAGGGAGCTGTCTTCATCTTCGTTATTCCCATCTTTTGCCTTATGTGCTCGCCAAGAATATTGACTCCTGCTCCTCCATCCAGAATTACCCCAGATAAAGGTTTCCACTGTTTGCAAAGCTTTAATCTATTTGGATTACTGGGACCTCATCATCTCAAGCAACTATCAAGTCCACAGTCCTAGCTTCAATCTCAACTTTTTCTTGTCTAATAAATTTTGCGGCCTCTTGCAATGTGCGTCTGATGTCATCTAGTTCTATTGTCAGCTTCTGAATGCGTTCACATATCTTCACATATATTTCATCCTACTCGTTGCCAAAGTTGCTGCTACCAAACCGAAAAATTTATCCCCTTGAGTATCTTCACACTTCAATCCCGTGTTTTCTTGTCTGGTTACTGACTGGCTCCATGTTTAATGAGCTTGATCCTTCATCATGCCATTGACTCTAGCCTCGATCAAGTCTGCTCTGACTTGCCTTGTCTCATTTACCAGACTCTTCACCGCAGCAATCATAGACTCCTCAAGGCTATCTGCTGCCTCCTCCTTCATAAGTTCCGAAGACTGAGGTGATAGCTTTTGAATGGTTTGAGCTTTAGAACATTTTGGTTGTTCTTGCAGATTTTTGGACAAATGCTTAGTAATTTATGCTGCGAGCTCCCTCTGTACTTGCCATTCATCTACAAGCTTTTCTTTCCCTTAGCCTTCCATACCTTTCTCTGCTGTTCCCACTTTTGGCCTCAGCAGTCCGATTCTCTTCTTCATCTAGAAGCTCTTCAATCACCACCCCCTTACTTCTAGTGATTGCCCTTACTGATACTGGATTTGGTGTTTATGGTCAGGCACCTCTAGCTTGGGTGAATGTGGACATTGAGTTGCGGGGTGGCCATACTTGCCACAATGGTAATAGATATTCTGCTTTGAAAAATCTCCCCTGCCTTTGCCCCTGTTAGCACCATTCTGGTACCATCCCTGACCAACCCCAGTACTTGTGATGGCTTCATTCTCTTTAGACGCACCGGCTTCATCTGCCTTAGACACTTCATGACTAGTGAGTGCAATCATCGACAGATCCTTCCCCTTCTTGAAATGGTGAATTCTGATTTTGCAATTGTTCCAAACATGTCAAAAAGCCTTACAATATGTGCATTGAGAGAATTCATTGGACATATGCTCCTTTGATCGACATTTGGAACACCATATCTCCGCTTCTTCACTGAGGGTCTTGTTTTTGCTATCTCAGCAATCTGTTTAGACATTTCTTCGATCTTCTTGGTCCATGACCCCCTTTTCTTACCCTTATCCTTATCATTTGATTCACTGTCAGATGAACTGGAATTGGAATTAGAACTGGACCCATAGCCTTTTTCTGTTGAAGACTCACTGTCTCATTGGAATGTCTTGTCTTATGGCCCCTTTCCTTCTTAGCATGTTACTCCAATTTTAGTGCCCTTTGTACAAAATCATTGAATTTCCTAGTTGGTGTTGGTACTTTCTGCTTTCTCAATTTCTTACTTTGAAACCCATTCAAGAACTAGACTCACATTCATCTCTCCCGGAGGTTCTTATAGTTGTCTGGTTAGCTCCTTGAATTTTTTCACATAACTCCTAACTGACAACTTCCCTTGCTTAATTAATCTTATTAAGCTCGCACAAAATGTATTCATACCCCTTTTTGTCTAAATATTCCAGCTTATATTCCTTAATGAGCTTGTTGTATGACTTAAGTCTACAAGCTGGGTAATGGTAGTACCATTTTCGAGTTGCTTCAATTTTTGTGGGAAGTTCCCCCCCCCATTAATGTCCTTCAGTTCTGCGTATTGCTCAAAGGCTTGAATGTGTACGTTAGGATCATCCCTTTTTCCGCCTTTGAATACTGGAAAAAAAATCTTCAAATTGCTAGAATGTTCATTGCTCCGATTGGTTCTAGTTATGTGTACTCGCTTTTTGTCTCTGGGTTTCTTCCTGCTATATTGGTTAGTATCACCGTCACATTTCTATGTTTCTGTCTCTAAGATCGTGTCTTCTACTTCTTAGCCGACTTATGCAATGATTGATGACTTCTTTTGCTTCCTTCACTTTCATCAGCATGCTTGTGACCTTTCTAAGATCCATGAGACCGACGCCTCCTCTCAGCCTGCCGTTCAACCTTCCTTCGCCTGGAATGACTAGAATGCTATGAATCCCGTGATTCCTTAGCAGTGTCCCCTCCTGCAGCGACATCAGTCTCGTTCCCAGGTTGCTAATCAGGGTCAGAGCCTGGCTCTCCTCTAGAATTGAACTGACTCAATCTGGATTCTCCTTGAATTGAGTGGTTGATCGTCGACCTCGTGCGCTCCTTTTGGGTTCCATCGCTGATATACAATAGCTCTAGTACCAGCTGGGAGGTAGTTCGTCTATCTTAGAGAAATTGGGATCAAAGCATCGCGATCGCCAAAATGGAACAAGCTGGATATGTTTAGAGAGCTATTCCAGGTTGGTACTTAGAGTTAGTGATAGCAGACTCAGAAGGATCATACCAGACTTCAAAATACTGAAAGACAAAACTAGAAATGAAATGACAAGACACAAAGACTAGAACTGGAATTGCATTCTTAAGACTCTAATCAGAGTACATTGGTACTAACATTGGAAAGTACGAAGTATGCCAGTAAATGGCTCTAGACACAATAACAGGACTTTGGGATTACAAGAGATTCAAAGATCAAAGTGCTCAAGGATAGAGAGAGCGCATGATTACAAGGTGTAACAACATCCACTGAAAATGAATTGTGGGTCTTATTGATAGGTCCCTAGATTGGTGTCTGAGTGACTGTGCACTGTCAGCTACCATGATAACTCTTTGGTTACTACTTTTGGAAGCTTTTGGTATTCACCAACTTGTTGTTAGAGGTAGTTCCTGACTTCTACACACACACACACACACACACACACACACACACACACACACACACACACACACACACACACACACACACACACACACACACACACACACACACACACACACACACACACACACACACACACACATGCGTGCACACACACATAGATGAAATGAAATGAAATGTTATATTAAACGTCTTCAAAAGGCCAAAATGACTTATGAGACCAAACTGATACAATCCTTGTGGATTTAATCCAATGTTTGGGTTAAAAAAAATAAATGAGGTAAAGTGAAAGATTAAACTAAAAGACTAAAATCGTCGGACTAAAATCATCATCATCAATGCGTAAGGATGCCCGACATCGGGTGCTGTACGAGAAAGTATTGCATCGGCCATTGAAGAGCTTCATCAATGTCCACCTTTGTAAATAGTCTTACTAGGCATCTCCATGTCATGCTTGAATAGTCTTAATTCTTTGATGTAGCCTCCGTCGATGTCGTGGTCGTCCCCATAGATGTGGGCGTCTAGCTCTCCCAAGCTCAGTGGCTCTATCCCACTAATACACCTCTGGTAGAAGCGGGCTCTGAAGCATGCTCATCTAGCTGCTGAGTCCCGACTCTAAAGAAGTCAGTGATCTCCCTCTGTGAATGTCTCCCACTACCTAGTCTCTTCCAGAGGCTGTCCTTGTATTTGCACAGCTCTAGCAAAAATATCCAGAGCCATCTCTGATCTTGATATCTCATGACTCTAGCCAACGGTCCAAAGCCCTCTCTAAATAGATAGTGAAAGTGGCCTTGTATCTCACAGTATATTGGACAATGAAAAATGTGATGTAACTTTGTCTCTCGCTCTATATGACATAGCTGGCATATCCTAGCTTTTGTTGGTACTCTCTAAAATCTACCAGTCTCAATCTCTAGCTAATGCAATCATGTGCGCAGCTGACCAATAGCACATCGTATCCCATAGGATAAATGAATGTCCGTATAGGCCGGTCTGATCACATATCCATCCTCTGTTAGTTGGAGAAGATGCTCTATATAGAAAGCCATCTTCGTGCCCAACTCTTGTATTGGCTCTATCCATATGCTTATGATATCTAGCTGAATCAAATCCTGACGTATAAGTCTAGTGATCTTTGTCCATGTGAGAGAAAGAGAGGGTGCATCCACAACATGTTGTGTCCCGCTGTGGCGCTAGCTATCGAGATGCCTGAAGGGCTAGCTGAGAATATCTGTTTCTTGGGAAGTCCCATAAATTATGCATGAAGGAAACTGATCGAGTAAGGGCCTCAACTATGAGAGGGGGGGCAACTAGCTCAACTCGAATAATCTCACGTGGCACTGAGGCCTTAGGCCAAATCATCCAAAAGACCATAGAGACTAGAGGTCTCTCCATAAGGGCCTCAACTATGAGAGGGGGGGCAACTAGCTCAACTCGAATAATCTCATGTGGCACTGAGGCGTTAGCCCAAATCATCCAAATATCATAGAGGCTACAGATCTCTCCATACATCTCCATCCATGAGTGCTACCAGATCTTCTGTCCTGGTGGTCCACTGAGGGTCCCCAAATATGAACCATAGCTAAAGCCACTAGAGTCTCAAAAAGCCACAACTTCGTTCATGGTTCCTGAAACTGAACCAGCAAACACATCTTCTCCAATCCTCCCAAGGATGCATAAGCTCTTGTCAATCTAGTCTCCGCTGCTCTCCTCAATGAGAACGCCGGTCCATTGAAGACTACAGAATTATAAAAGCTCACGTGGTGCAAAACCGGCCAATAACAATTGCTAAAAAGCTAGTTCATTAATTGTCAGAGCTTCTCATAAGCCCAACCTCCAGGCGTAATTAGAGGTATCCTGTCATACTCCCCATGCCTCTTAGTCTTGATTGCAGGACATACAAAGGTATGTACAACATTATTGGTGATCACAGAAATGTTGAAGCTTCTATACAGAAGAGTTAACAATCGCTAAAAAGCATAGTTCACTAATAGTTTTGCATGGAGATAATTTATACTCTGCTGAGGATATCTGGCAATGTGATCAACATCCTAAAGACCTATGGCACAACTCAACTCCCTTCCGTGTACTATGTGGTGGATGTGTGTGTGTTGCATGTACTTCCACACCATATCATAGTCATGTCTACTATATGGACCCTAAACAAACACACACAAGCACACACACGGTAGACCATTGATGTGCATATTTTTAGCTTACACTCAGTGTTCGGGAAAAATGTGTCTCAGCTTAATATCGTGTCGTTTTTAATTTCAAAAATGCCAGCTGAGAGCAAGGGGAAAAGGAGAAATTCCATCCCAAAATAGAGAAATTCCGGGCCGGCGGTCCCCTACCCCCAATCGTACCTAGCTAGGTATACGGTGCCTCCCTCACAGAAGCTCGTGATGTTGAGGTAAGTCACAATCTGGGAAATATTGTGAAAATTTGTCCAAAACTTCTTGTCAATTTAGTACAACCATCTTCGGGGACCATCCTTGAAGGGTTTCAAAAGAGCCATCAAGAAGCACCTCTTGTTGCTTGTTTATGTTAGCAACCCATAATACTCCCCAACAACTTTCAACACATTTACTTGCGCTCTTACGATTGAATTTAGGTGAGCTTGAAATCAACATAAAGTGAACTCAGACTTTGAGTTTAAAAGCCTTGCTGTAAAAACAATCATTATGTTGCTTCCAAATACTCTCTCCAATTTAAGCCCGATAAGTAGAAAGATTTTTCAAAGAGCCCCTTGATAGTAGTTGCTTCCAAGAAGGGGTCACAAACGCAAAGGACATGTTTGCAACACTTGTACTAGCTCAAGATGACTATGCGCAGGTAGCCAACATGCTAAAAATGTAAAACATATATAGCCATGAAGTGGTTGATTAGCACTACCCTCCGGCTACAAATGCTTTGAAGCTCATTAGAGCTTGGCAATCAATCTTGGCCAAAACAAAGCCGACACCAATTTTTTGAGTATGTTCAATGCCTTCCCAAAAAGCATCCTGTGTTCTTTTGCCGTTTGCTCTTGGTGATCCAACTTATAAGACTAGGGTAACCCGATGTGCGCGGAGCCACCTGCTGTGTTGGCCCGCGCGGAGGCTTCTTGAAAGCCGGATGTGAAGTAGCGTTCCATCGCAATGCAGCACTTGCGAGTTGGTCCCTGTTTGGACGTCATTTGGAGGGCAAGCTCGGGGCCCTGTGGTCTCTTTGTAGACTTGAATGGGTCTTCAGCTCAGCATGGGCCACAAAACGTGGCCGGGGCGCGACGAACACCGTTGGCTTGGTTCGTTCACGTTTTTGGTTGTTCCTGTTATTGATATAAAGAGCCCTGTCTGGCTCGCATCTTTCATGTTGGTGGTGTGACGGCCCGTGGGTTGGGCGCGTCCTGAAGAGCCCTGTCTGGCTCGCATCTTGCCTTTTTATCATGGAGAGAGCCCTGTCTGGCTCGCATCTTTCCTTTTCCTCATGTGGAGGTGCCCGGCTCGGATCGGGGCCGACGCGGGTCACGGGTGACGGCCCGGTGTTTGGACGCGTCACGAGGATGGAGGGCGTGGGTTGTTTCTGGAGCTCTCTTCACCAAGATTTTGACGACCCGGGCCATTGCGGTTGGAGTCGTCGTGAGGATCGTGCGCGTCGGGCACGTCGGTCTGCAGCTATTTTCCAGGAGCTCTTTTACTGAGCTCTGATACCAAGTGTGACGCCCCAGAATCTGGGCGCGTCGGGGAGGGGACGTTTTGGGCCTGGCTCGGACGGGATCGGCTCAGGTCGGGGTGTTTCTTCAAGGGGTCCTGGCGCGGACGGCACCGGCTCAGGAGGGCCCGGCTCGGGTCGAGGTGTTGCTTCAAGGGGTCCTTGCGCGGACGGCACTGGCTCAGGAGGGACCGGCTCGGATCAAGTTGCCTTCACGGGGGCCTGGCTCGGACGACACCGGCTCGGGCGTGGTTGCGTTCCATGGGTGACGGCCGTGTGCATTTCGCGGGTCTTGCGCGTTCCGGGTCCCTAGTCCCACGTAGCCTCAGGCTCCGCCGCACTGACGGAGGGTCATAGCGTGCCCTGGGGAACCTTGCGTGGAGTCCCCACGGTGCGCGAGTGCGTGGAGTGAGGCTAGCGTGTCTAGGTGAGGGGTCCCCTCCCGTGGCCGTTTTCGGGAGGCTCATACCCTTTATAGGTGAAGGAACGATCAACACCCTGCACCAGGTAGGAACAAGTTTTTGTTATTTTTTTAAAAAAGGCGAAAGGCGTTTAACGATTTGTCTATTTGTGTGTGTGTGTGTGTGTGTGAGAGAGAGAGAGAGAGAGAGATGAAATGATATATCAATGTCTTCAAGAGGCCAAAATGACCTATGAGACCAAAGCATTGCAAACTGGTGAATATGATACCATGTCTGGGTACATAACATAAAGTAAAATAAAACGAAAGTAGATGAACTACTAGGCTAGTTGGAACTTTGTTGGGTATGAATATATCCATGGACGTGTGTGTGTGTGTGTGAGAGTGAGAGAGAGAGAGAGAGAGAGAGAGAGAGAGATGTGAAATGAAATAAAAGGATATACTAACGTCTGCAAAAGCTCAAAATGACCTATGAGACAACTACGCAATCTGATACCATGTATGGGAACATAAAATAAAGTAAAATAAAATGAGTGATCATTGAAACTTTTTGCACTTTTGTGTGTGTGTGAGAGAGAGAGAGAGAAGGAGGAGGAGGAGGAAAAGAAATCGAGAGATCGGTAGAGGGAAAAAGAGAAATAGGGATAGAGAGAGAAATAGATAGAAAGAGGGATAGAGAGAGAAGTAGGGAATCGGAGATTGATAGGGATAGAGAGAGAGACGAGGAGGAAAATATTTAGAGAGAGTAGAGATAGAACGAGAGAGGTGGTATCGGAGATTGATAGGGATAGAGAGAGAGGAGGAAAATCTTTAGAGAGAGAACGGGAGAGGTGTTGAAAGAGGGAAATATATAGAAAAAGAGTGTGTGTGTGTGTGAGAGAGAGAGAGAGAGAGAGAGAGAGAGAGAGAGAGATATGTGAAATGAAATGATATATTAACATCTTCAAAAGCTCAAAATTAGTGTTAGAAAAAAACCGGGGTCTAGTGTATTTTAATCGGCTGAAATCCCAAAATCTCGGTTAGATTTTGAGCTTGCCTTTAAGAAAACCGGGAAATTTTCACAAGTTTTAGTGTAATTACCGGCAAAAGCTTCAAATTTTGACTTAAAAATCGGGAGAATTTCAAGTTTGCCCTTATTTTCTTCGGTTAGGAAAAAAGTACTTTTCTAGCCCTGCGAGTCAAAATGACCTATGAGACCAAACCGTTACAAACTGGTGAATCTGATACCATGTATGGGTACATAAAATAAAGTAAAATAAAATGAAAGTAGATGAACTATACTAGGCTAGCAGGAATTGTCTTATGGTTTCTCTTTTTTACTTGGGACATTATTTTATGGTGGTCCATTTTTTCTCTACTCTCTCTCTCTCTCTCTCCCCCTCTTTGGAGCTCTTAGTCATCACGCTCCCCCCCTCCCCGTCTCTCTCTCTCTCTCTCTCTCTCTCTCTCTCTCTCTCTCTCTCTCTCTCTCTTGTGGAGCAGTGTCCTCTCGATCCCGTTCGACGTTTCGAGTGAGGTAGCCGTCTCTACGTGGATAGAGAGAGAAATGGATAGAAAGAGGGGATCAGAGATTGATAGGGATAGAGAGAGAGGAGGAGGAAAATATTTATACAGAGAAGAGATAGAACGGGAGAGGTGGTGAGAGAGGGAAATACAGAGAGAGAGAGAGAGAGAGAGAGAGAGAGAGAGAGAGAGAGAGAGAGAGAGAGAGAGAGGGGTGAGTATGAGAAATAAAGAGGTATATAAGAGAAAAAAGAGATAGAGGGAGAAATAGACAGAGAGAAAAACATGTATAACCTATCATAATCTTCTCACAGTAATGGAGCAAGCCCTTACCTTTGGAGGAGATTTGTTGAAGGTGGTATTTTCTACCCCAGAGAGAGACCAAATCAACAATGTGCGAAATGTTAAGCGTGTTGCCTGAGGGGGGGATGGACCTTCAAAGAGGCAGATTGTAGATGGACTAGGTACCATCTGCACAGTATACTCGAATACTCAAGTCTCATGTGAGAGAGTGCAGGCAGCACATGTTTCCTACAGAGAGAGTATTCACCGGTTGAGCCATTTACAACGTGAGCAAGGGGTTTATCTTCGCCGCTTGGAGGCGCAAATGCAACTACAGATCAATGGTGTTTTGCAGCAACAAAACTCAATGCAAGAACCAATTTCTGACATAAAAAGCAACCAGGACAAAATCATGAGTCTCTTAGAGAGGTTTCTTCTTGAGAATAAACCTAACAAAGATAGCATGGATTTAAAAAGAATTGTGTGTGAATAGCGAAGCACCAACAACAAATTGATTGCCGTAGCAATACAACATAATACATGTGTCTCTGAAGTCAAATCTATCACAAACAAGCTCAATACATTGGTGTCAACCCATTGGCCCAAGGAGGGGCTTAATGTGACTAGAGATATTCCATCGAGTTCAAAGCAGGGGCCCCTCACAGGAAGTGAATTATGTAGTGGATGATAATATTCACATCTTCCTTATTTATAGGCTTTACGGATCTACATGTTCTTTTCTCTCATTTATAGGCTTTGTGGATCTACATTTTGGAAGTCTATCTCATGTATCTAGTGGATACAAATTTGCTCACAATTCTTAGTTGTCTTTTTTGGATACATGATGAGCTCTATATAAGCTCTCTTTTCTAGGTGTTATTGCCATTATGTCTCTTGAGTTCCCCGCCGCCCCCCCCCCCCCCCCCCCCCCTCTCTCTCTCTCTCTCTCTCTCTCTCTCTCAAAACTACTTTCTAAATTGGTCTTTGTGAAAGAGGTATCCCCCTCCTTCTCTCTCCTAGTCTAAAATTGTGGCCATAACATGTTGAAAGAAGTGCTCTTCAAAGTTGTGTTATTCACCAAGTTATGTTATACAAGAAAACAATTATGACTACTACTATTTGTAGTCATTTTGGTATTTTGTGAGCCAATATGTCCTGGTGCATTATGGAATCACTTTTGTAAGGAGCTATCTAAGGACGATTCTTGCACAACTAATGTGCGTATCGGTGAACGCATGGCACAAAACCAAGCATTGTTTAACTTAGAGATAATTAGTAAAACGGCGCCTCCTTCGGTGGTGGCATGTAGGTCTCCATATATGTAGTCAAGAATATACAATGTCCAAAATAATATTTATGCATAGTACACATGGATGCAAGCTTTCTACATCCTGACGCGCAACTGTCAGCCTAAGACATGCTCTACCAAGGTATCGAACCACTCATGGTCCGCAATGTAAGACACCTCGACCAATCACTGGAGGGGGAGACCCCATGACAAAATGCATAGGGACCAACTACCATGGGTTAGACTTTGAGAAAACACATCATTCATTGGGAGGGTTCTTCCTAGCTCTGCAATGGTGATACATGCTCCGAATCCTCTTTCGATAGCAACTTGGATGTAGCAGAGCAAGCTTGGATCATATGAGGCCTCAAAAAATCCCACCAGCAAGAACTGCGGATAATTTTGTAATTAATCTGTATCCAATCAAAATCTATTAGTATAAACAAAATAGATACAAAGTAAAACCAGATTACTTTACTACATCAATCTTGCTACCTTACTACATCCAAAACCTCAAGAAGATGAATAACCTGCATGGCTGTGATAGAGTCCCTCCATAGTAGTGGATCCAAAACAGAGTTAGTGATTGTGAGTTTCAAATTATCTATTTGAGAGAGAGAGAGAGAGAGAGAGAGAGAAGAATCTTTTACCTTGGATGTGTCGAGGTCGCCTTCTTAGCGTGTAAGTCATGGAGGCATTATGATCTATCTTCATTCATACAAAAAAGATTAGGAACTTACCAAAAAGCACATGAAGTAAATGAAGGTAAAAGATTGGTGAAATCTAATGGATAGAGAGAGAGAGAGAGAGAGATCAGTGTGTGCGTCAAAAGACATATTCACAAAACACATAGCACAATTATGGAGATCCCCTATTATATCACTATATAAGGCCTCAAAATGCAATATCCAAAGAAGACATCCCCGAAATTCATGAGCAAATCGATAGACAAAAAATGTAGGTTTACAAAGCTTATAAATGAGAGGAGTGAACTTATATATCTGCAAAGCTACTACATAATTCACTTCTTGCAAGGGTGATGTGTTGTTATCAATGCTTTTAATTTCATAAGGTCAATTGCAACAGCTCCTTGTAGACAATGTTAGAAGTGTATGTCCTCTGGTCTCTCCCTTTCTTAACACTTGTGGGGTGATCATCACCAACCACAACCTTGGTGGTAGAAGATGATCTCATGAGAGACATTGCCACATAAAATTGACCATGGGTGAAAACAGGTGTTGGGAGATACAATCCAAGCACTCCCAATGTTTGGCCTTGGGCCGTGTTGATCGTCATCCCAAAGCACATCTTAGGGGAAATTGTTGACATTTCAACTCAAAAGGGAGGCCTTTTCTAGCATTGAGTTGAAATGTCAACAATTTCTCCTAAGATGTGCTTTTGGGATGACGATCAACAAGGCGCAAGGCCAAACATTGGGAGTGCTTGGATTGTATCTTTCCAACACCTGTTTTCACCCATGGTCAATTGTATGTGGCAATGTCTCGCATGAGATCATCTTCTGCCATCAAGGTTGTGGTTGGTGATGGTCACCCCACAAGTGTTAGGAAAGCGAGAGACCAGAGGACACACACGTCTGACATTGTCTACAAGGAACTATTGCAATTGACCTGATGAAATCAAAAGCATTGATAACAATCCATTCACCCTTGCAAGAAGTGAATTATGTAGTATCTTTGTAGATATATAAGTTCACTCCTCTCATTTATAAGCATTGTAAACCTACATTTTTGGTATACCAATTTGCTCATGAATTTTGGGGATGTCTTCTTTGGATATTGTATTCTGAGACCTTATATAGTGATATGATAGGGGATCTCCATAATTGTGCTATGTGTTTTGTGAATATGTCTTTTGACGCACACCCTGATCTCTCTCTCTCTCTCTCTCTCTCTCTCTCTCTCTCTCTCTCTCTCTCTCTCTCTTTCTCTCTACAAAAGATTTCAGTTTTACTTTGTATCTATTTTGTTTATACCGATGGATTTTTGATTACATATAGATTACAAAATTATCCACAGTTCTTGCTGGTGGATTTTTTGAAGCCATATGATCCAAGCTTGCTCTGCTACGTCCAACTTGCTATCCAGAGAGGATTTAGAGCACGTAACACCATTGCAGAGCTAGGAAAAACCCTCCCAATGAATGTTGTATTTTCTCAAAGTCTAACCCATGGGAGTTGGTCCCTGCGCATTTTTGTTATGGGGTTTCCCCCCCCAGTGATTATTAGTCGATGTGTCTTACATCGCGGACCATGGGTGGTTCGATACCATGGTAGAGCATGTCGTAGGCTGCGCGTCAAGATGTAGAAAGCTTGCATCTCTATGTACGCATAAATATTATTTTGGACATTGTATATTCTTGACTGCGTATATGGAGACCTTCAACAATTGTATGTTTTGCACTTGAAACATAATGCTGCAGTTATATTGCTCTGCAATTTAAATCCAAGAAGTGATCTTTGTAATGCTATATTTTTGGACATAGTGTGTATTGTGAAAGTTTTTTTCTTGAGTCATTGCATTTCAAATTACATGAAAGTTCTAACACATGGGCCATACTGTCATTGGGGGACGCAATCATAAATAATGTAATTTGTGTTGTAAAAAAATATTGTTTGAAAAAAGACTCTTTAACGATGTGCTTATTTGCACTCTCACTCTGTCTCCTTCTACTCACTCTCTATGTCTCTATCTCGGATTGTTGGTGAAGTGGGACAAACTGACTGTAGGCCATTTTGGAACACTATGTATGCAGCAGATATTACTAGTAGATCATAATGGCTCCTACAATTTGGGTCGTATCTAATTATTCTTGATTCAATGCAACCATAAACTTATGTCTATTATTTAAAAAATATCATTCACTCTCTCTCTCTCTCTCTCTCTCTCTCTCTCTCCTTGTATTTTGGACTCTTAAGGATGTGGAGTCCTCTCTCTCTCTCTCTCTCTCTCTCGGGGCTGTGACTGTATTTTGGACTCTTAAGAGTCCGCCACACATGGCAATGGAGATGACTTGCTAAAGAGACCTCCTCGGTTACCTCTCACTACACTTAGTTTTTGTTTAAGTGTCCAAAGGTGTTCATTCATTTACATTGAATGAACATGCATATGAATAAACACCCATGAATAAAAACGCACCATGAATAAGCACCCATCAATGGACATCCAACTTGATTAAATCAAGACCAAACTTGTCGTGGTGGCTTGTTGTGCTTTGGGGGGGGGCGGGGGGGGGGGCGCTCTTTACCTTTGTGAGCCTGACCTATTCAGCCACATAGGTATAGAGTCCAAAATAAAGACCCATGCCTCTCTCTCTCTCTCTCTCTCTCTCTCTCTCTCTCTCATTGTACAAATATCATTAAAGACTCCAATCAATTTGGATTATCTCTAAGTACACTTAAGTTAATGCTTTCACAAATTAAGTAGTACGTCTCTTTTTATAATTTCAATTTTGAGCGTTTGTCTAGTGCTTGAAAAATAACCTAGGTTTAGTATTGTCCCACCTCAACGTTGTAAACCTTAAAAAATAAATTTGAAGTTGGCAAAACCTACAAATGCTGGGATATTTGAGTGTTCTTTTGCTTAAACACTTCTAATGGCCATAACCTCAACCCATGCTGTAGCAATGTGTGCAAAGCTGTTTCAGGCTACATAACTCTTTTATGATAGCTTAACATTTGGCAAATGAAAATGTGAAGTGCTTTTGTGCTAGATAAAAGAATAGTAGTCCCCTTGCCTTCAAGTGACCTTATGAACAAGGTATAGATGATCGCGTTCCCATGATGGGCAACCGACGGTCCTTGTTGTGAGAAATGAGTATGTATGTATGAACATCTGTATATTCATTGGCCTACAAAGGCCTTAGTCAGTGTTTGGCTTGGGAGAACCAGAGAATTTTCCCTTTCCCTCGTCTTTTTATCTAGAGAGTTAAAGGACTCCCCTCCTTTAATCTCTCCCTTTTATCTAGAGAGTTAAAGGGCTCCCCTCCCTTTAATCTCTCCCTTGAGTCTCTCTCTTCTTAGAGATAGGGGTCCCCTCCTTCACTCTCTCTATTTTCTTTTTTATATGGGGTCCCCTCCTTCTCTCTCTCTCTCTCTCTCTCTCTCTCTCTCTCTCTCTCTCTCTCTCTCTCTCTCTCTTCTTACCTTGCACACCACTTGCATTCAAATGCTCTACCTGTGGGGGGCAACATGATCGTTCACCTTGTTTGGTACGAGAGTTGACATAAGTCCAAATACATGTAATACAAATGTGCATATTTGCACTCACACCACCAAGCATACTGACGACATTAATTTTCAAAAGATAATATTTTTCGGATGTAGGGTCATTTCCCAGAGAGAGAGAGAGAGAGAGAGAGAGAGAGAGAGAGAGAGAGAGAGAGAGAGGCCGAAATTGTCTTAGGAGACAAATTAAAATGGACATCGGTGTATGTCCTCCATCTATGGATCCTGTGTATGGGTGGATCCATGGGAGTACATGAGGAAAGGATGAGCTCTATCACTAGGGTATATGCATGTCTATATGCTCAGGGTTACACAATCACGAGAAAAAGCATCCATCTAACTAGTTTCATCCTATAGTAATGTGGGGCTGTAGGATATGATGCATGGGTGGATCGTAAGCACTTCTAAATCAGCCATCCACTGAGCTCGTTCCCCCTCATTGGCTCGGTGGTGTTAGGTCTGGATCTCGTGGATTTGTGTGTGGTGGAGTCTTTGGACCCTATATCCTGTAGCCCGTTGTCGTCACCACCTAGCTCATCTCATCTCAGTCTGCTGAAGAGTGAATTCTCTCTTGTGTGACTGGTGGTGGTGGTGGTGGTGGAGTTGTGGTCCCTCTGAAGAAATCTATGAGCTTCGATCATCTCACTCCTGTTGATGCTGAGCAAGATTGATGGAAAACTGACCTTTACTGTATTTTTTCTCGGCTGAATTTCCAAGATCTTGGCTAGATTTGAAGCTCGTCCTAAAGAAAACCGGTTAAAATTTGCATGTCATAGTGTAAAAAACTGGCAAATCCTTTAGATTTTGGCCCAAAAATCGAGTGAAATGTAAATGTGTCCTTTTTCTCACTGGTTGGGAAAAATGTTTTGGTGAACACTGATGCTGCGATTGGGGGATGCAGTATTGTCTCTCTATGTTGATGTATCTTTAGCAAGAAGTGGCCTAGTTGGCGCTTCTCATCCATGATCTCTTTGAGAGTAGGTTGCCTTGTGAATAGAGCCTCGTGTCTACCTATGATGTAATTATATGCTCTACAAATGCAAACAAAGTACTCCTCACTCTCCACCTCCTCTTTGCGTACCTGACAGATCCTCTCCTCCCTCAGAGTGCTCTCACAACCTATATCAATCTCTTGTTTGTGTGATACTAAGGGTTAATGCAAATCCTTTAAATTAGATATGGACAACTGTTACTTCATTTTCTTGCAAAACTTGCTTGAGTGTCATTACATGCTCGTGTAGTCCTTGGTTTTACCGAACTTTTTCTTGACCCACTTTTTCAGCAATGATGGACGCACATGCTTAGAACACAGTATTGGTGAATTTGGAAATTTTGCACAAGTTTGGGACTTATGGTCAAAAATTTGTCTTGGCTATAATTTGAACAACATTGCTCCAAATTTAGCAATTCAATAGCTCAATAGATCCAATTCTTCCAAGTACTTTTCAATGATACGCCACATGAAATGGTTTTAAGATTGAAGATATTTTAATAGGATTTCACATTTTCAATATACAAAGATGAGACTTTAAAGATTTCCACATTTCTCGATATGGTGTTTTACAATAATCAATTAAAATTGGTGCAATTTACCATCAATTGATATACATCACTGTGAGCCATATGGTTCGGTATATGTGGTTGCTCATTTGCATACACTAGGCCATTCATCAACCCATTGACCTCAAGTGGATTTGCAATTACCAGGCTTGTAGTCCCATTTTAGATGATAGTACCAATCATCACGTCAACTGAATAGGATGAGATTTGATGCACAT
This sequence comes from Adiantum capillus-veneris, assembly GCF_014529385.1. NCBI lineage: Eukaryota > Viridiplantae > Streptophyta > Polypodiopsida > Polypodiales > Pteridaceae > Adiantum > Adiantum capillus-veneris. The sequence goes on along the minus strand of NC_140952.1, from coordinate 88,992,237 downwards.
AACATATCAACCTAGGGATTCTAGGTAAAATCTTGCTTTGTAAGCATTATCATATTGATATTGTAACCACATTTTGGTATTGATTGCCCAATTTGGCCTATTGATTTGATTTTGGATCTTATTCACATGCATGTACAATATTTCTAGCATTTGGTTCATCTTATCTGCATGCGATTTTATGTGACCATGATTTGTACAGTTTGAATTGTCATGATGGCCATTAGGTCTCCCCAATCTTAGAAAAATAAAAATTCTTTCGAAACATATTAAGTGCATAAGTGAAGGGTGAGTTTAGGAAATGAAAAGACAGACAAAGATGGAAAGTCAAAAGGCCAATGAAGGTGGAAAGTCAAAAGACCTTTTGTGTCTATATAATAGATATTTCTATGCTCTTTCATTTTTCCTTTAGCGTTTTCTACTAAGTTCTCTTTAGAGTTTTCCACTCACTCTCTCTCTCTCTCTCTCTCTCTCTCTCTCTCGCGTGTGCGCTCGATGCACGCACGTGCGGATGCGGGCAACATTAAATTCATCTTTCTTAGGTAATATTGTTGCATATCTATGTGCTTCATCATTGCCTGTCATTACGTGCTATAGGTTAATGCATTGTTTTTCTTATTTTTGGGCGGAATCTTTGTTTTTGGCCATTAATTCATGTGTATTTGGTTTCATGGCCTCTTCAAGCACGTTTTGAATGCATGCGGCTAGTTTATGACTAGTTAAGTCGTTCTGCCGATTGGTGGGGATGAGCAAGAGCGTGCATGATGTGTTGATTGGGGCACACCAAATGTATGGATTGGAGCAGTTGCAAGTCCGAAACATTGGGGTCAATGTCTGTATTGATGGTGGAGCAAGGACCGCATTGTGGACTGTAGCAAGGGCAGAGGTCCAAGTCGGTGGACTAGAGAAAGATAGGTCTAGGTCATATCAGGCTTTTGATGACAAGGTGAGCAAACCATCGTCAGCGGGACAAGGCCACTTGTCGGCCGCACGGCGGGATACTGCATATACTCGTCTGCAAGGCCATAGCTTGTTGTACCTTAGGGTCAGCGACTGGCCGGTGGGGCTGAGTGGATGGACCAGCTCCACCAAAACTATACGTAGGCCATGCCTATAGACGACAAAAAAAAAACCCAGTTTTTTAGGCTCACTTTTGAGATACTGTGGTTAATTCTGGACGGAGGACTTTGTGGAAACTCATGAGGAGTCGGATCCACTGGAAATGAGGTCCATCCTGGTTAGCCCACCTGGGACGGGAAGCAATCAAAGGAAGATGATGGAGGAACCTCCTGACCATACAGTCTATCATCCACAAGAAATAAATCTATAAATGTTGGCTCAACCTCTATATGTCTATCTGCATAACTCAATCCTAAGAGTTCCCCCCCTCATCCTAAAAAATGACATGCATAACTAATGTATGGCAGCAAAAGGTTATCAAAGTGCTGTCTATAGTAGCCTATCCTCCAAAAGATGCATAATCTCTCCATTCGTTGAGTCTGATCATCTAGAAGCTGCTACCTCTTGCGTTTGTTAATCTTGTGTTTGTTTAGACTAAGCAGCCTCTGGATGATAGGTCGATGCCTCGTTACAATGCATGTCAGTTTTGGATGGGATGTACATTTAGGATTATCTCAAAAGAGTGAGGAGACTGCTCTCTAGCCTCTATTTCTATCCTACTCTTTTGCTCGCTCTATCCTACTATCTCTCACTCTCTATCAATCTCTCTCCCTCCTCGAACCCTAGACTTTAAGATTTTAAGAGACTTTTGTGTATGTTAATTTGTTTAGGGAGAGCGAGTAGGATATAAAGAGGGAGAAAGAGAGTAGGATAGAGGGTAAGATACATTGGTATAAAAGCACTAGGTTTCTCTTTTCTTGCTTAAGAAGAGAGGTCTTTGAGTAATTCAAAGAAGGTTGGGGTTGTTCATTGCAATAGGGCAAGTGGGACATGGATTTATTATCTTTGAAGGAATGCCTCTAAAAAATGAGAATAGGGGGTACACTGTTGGGGTTGTTCATTGCAATAGGGTAATTGGGATACGGATTTATATCTTTAAAAGCATGCCTCTAAAAAATGAGAGTACATCGTTGGGAGATATGGTCTTAATAATGGAGTCTTTTGGGACTTGCCTTCGACTTAACCATTATTGAGCTATTAGAAATCTCAACAGGAACCGGTGCCGACTTAGCAATGTAAAAGCCTCTCCACTACTCTTTGCAATGAACACACACACGGTTTAGCATTTGGTTAATTGTAAAGAGTAATGGAGAGGGTTTAACATTGGTTCCTATTGAGTTTTCTAATAGCTCAATAATGGTTAAGCCGCAGGCAAGTCTCGAAAGACTCCATTATTAGGCCCATAGCTCCCAACGGTGTACCCCGTACCCTCATTTTCTATAAGCATGCCTTCAGAGATAATAAATCCCTGTCCCACTTACCCTTTGTAATGAACAACCCCAACCTTTCATGAATTACTCAAGGACCTCTCTTCTTAAGCAAGAAAAGAAAAACCTAGTGCTCTGATACCCGTGTATCCTACCCTTTATCCTACTCTCTTTCTCCCTCTCTATATCCATTCGTTGGAATACGATGCATGTGATGGATTTAAAAATCGATGCCGCAAGGTAGCATCCACGTATTTTAGAAGTGAGGGGTCTTGTGCCTCCCATTCGGTAAAGCAGTCCTGGTACGTCGGAGTGGATGAGGGACTTCAAGTGTGTATGCAATTGTCTCCCTTGAGCCCAAGTGGAGGATGGGACCGTGCGATTGACATTTTGGGAGATCGACGTCACCATCCCATATGGAAATGGTGATGGATCTGGTGTAATGCCATATTGGGCAAGTTGTTGAGGGGTGTATCTTCCAAATAATGAGGAAGATGTACGTGCATACTCCTCACGCATCTGTAATAAGTTCTTTAACATGGGGTCAGCTAGGACAGGGACCCCTTGACTGCGAGGAGTATTTGGGTCTCAAGGGCCACCAAAAGGGTCACCAGAAGAGGATCCCACTTCTCTCCTGAACCAGCCAAAGTCATCCCCTCCTCCAGTCATAGTGTTGAAGGGCAAGAACGCAATGAAATTAATGGGATAGACTAACACAAAGTGAAACTAAAGAACACAATGAGAACAATATAATGAAAGATAGGGGATAGAACACCACAATGAGAGTGCAAAAGAGTAGGGAATAAGGAAACCATATAGAGGCACCATATAGAGGCCACACACATTCAAACTATAATGCAAGCATATGGATTCATTTACATGTGGAGGGACTGTATGGTGAGGGGGATATACCACTCTTGTAGATCTCTACTTTGGCATCTCTATAGCCACTTACTTCTTACTTGACTTCAACCACTGTTGCCTCTCCTTTCATCTTCAGCCTCCTTTGCATGGTATACAAGAAAGTGGTGGCAATGAGGCCAAAGTAGAAATCATTTTGAATGGTAATTTTCCCTCACCTACAATCTCCAAATGTATTGAGAATCTGTAGGCAAGCGCTATTATGTGAATGTGTGTGGCCTACATAACATACCAACACACTTTCACATAATAACCCATGCATTTGGATTCTCAATAAGGCCACAAACATCCTCAAATTGGGTTGCCATATAGTAGGCTACATTCAGGCAACCATATAGATAGGGAATAAGACCACGAGATTATGGGCTGCTATATGCATGGGGAATAAGGCCATGTGATTATGGTGATATGTGAGGACATAATGCATGCATATGGCAGCCCATATGCATGCAATTTGACCATACATACCGGTGCAATATGGGCTACCATAAATGGGGAATAAGGCCACGTGATTATGGTGATATGTGAGGACATAATGTATGCATATGGCAACCCAATGCATGCATATGACCACATATATTGTCATAATGTGGGATGCTATATGCATGGGGAATAAGGCGAAGTGGTTATGGTGATATGTGAAGACAATTTGCATGCATATGGCAGCCCGTATGCATGCAGTTTGATCGCGCATATCACCATAACATGGACCACCATATATTATGGAATAAGACCACCATATTGCAATGATATGTGAGGACAAATTGCATGCATATGGCAGTCCATATGCATGCAATTTTACCATACATATGGCCATAAGATGGGATGCATTCTAGTAGGGGAATAAGGCCACTATACTGTGGCAATATGCGAGGACAAATTGCATGCATATGGCAGCTCATATGCATGCAATTTGACCACACATATCGCCATAAGATCAGCTGCCATTTAAGAGGGAATAATGCCACCATATTACGGCGATGTGTGAGGATATAGTGCATGCATATGGCAGCCCAAATGCATGCAATATAGCCGCACATATCACCATAACATGGGCTGCCATATAGTAGGGAATAGTAGATGATATGTGCAGTCAAATTGCGTGCATATGGTAGCACATATGCATGCAAGTGTGTCCACACATAACGTCTCTAAATGGGCAGCTTGTGACAACGTGTGTAGCAAACAGTCATTGAGTATGGGGGACAACCCATGGGCCCACGTGGACCTTTACCTCAACAACTCGATTGCATCAAATACATCGAGCATGGGGGACAACACATGGACCCATGTGGGTATTTACTTCGACAATGCAAAAGACCAATCCATTCTTGGAGCATGAGGGACAACCCATGGGCCCACGTGGGCCTTTACCTCGACCACACAAGTATCTATGCGTATGTATGCAAGCATGAGTGTGTGTGTATGTATGCAAGTGTACGTGTGTGCATGTGCATGTGTGTGTGGGCGTATGCGTACGTTTGTGTGCGCATGTGCATATGCGTGTGCGTGTGTGTGCACATACTTACATGTGTGCACACATGTGTATCTATGCTTTTGTACGTGTGTGTGCGTGTGTTTGTATGCATGTATGTGCATCTGTATAAATGTGCGTTTGTGTGTGTGCATGTGTGCGAGTATGTGTGAGAGAGAGAACTCCTATCGGTCAAACCTACCGCTCACGTGTGCTCCCGGCTCGTGTGCACCTGCAATCACAAAAAACGAAAGGATTAAAGACTAAAAATTAACAAAATTGTGACCTATTTAGCTCTAATTCCCTATGAAAAAGAGCTACATACACACACAAACACAAAAACGAGATTACAGAGAGTTGATCGTGCAGGTGATTAACTTTAATGTGCGTTTTGTGTTTGTGTGTGTGTGTGTGTGTTGAAGAAGTATGTACTCACCGCCAAGTACGATGCGATGGAGAAGGAGGTCGTGAATTTGTGTATGTGTATGTGACTGTGTGTGTGTGAGAGGGTGTGTGTTTGTGTGAAGAAGGAGGTGATGAAGCTCGCGGCTGTCTGTATGTCTGTGTGTTGCAAAAACACAGGAAACGCAACCCTTTGGCTTATATATTAAAAAAACTTAAAAAAACATTACCGTGCATTTTTTTGTGCTATTTGCCGCGCCTATATCCACGCAAATAGAGCAGCCACATCGTTGAGCTGAAATATGTTCGATCGCAAATTTTTTGGCTTGCTCAAGAAAGGCCTTAGTGTTGGGCCAGGCTGGGCGTCTTTTGATGGATGGCGTCCACGTGGACGACCAGTGGGTTTTGTGTGAAGGCGAGGGCTGTAGGACGACACGAGTCGATGCGATAGAGGAGGAAACAATGGCAGTCTGATGAGGAGTGCATTAACGCTGTGAAGAAGGCGTTTACGTCACTGTCATCTGAGGCTGTCCGCCAATGGTTGCAGCTTTTCTCTCTCTTTCTTGCAGCTTTGCTCAAGAAAGGCCTTAGTGTTGAACCGGGTTGGGCGTCCTTTGATGGATGGCGTCCCCGTGGACGGCCAGTGGGCTTTGTGTGAAGGCGGGTGCTGCAGGACGACACGAGTCGATGCGATAGAGGAGGAAACAATGGCAGTCTGATGCGGAGTGCATTAACGCTGTGGAGAAGGCGTTTACGTCACTGTCACCTGAGGCTGTCCGCCAGTGGTTGCAGCTTTTCTCTCTCTTTCTTGCAGCTTTGCTCAAGAAAGGCCTTAGTGTTGGGCCGGGTTGGGCGTCCTTTGATGGATGGCGTCCACGTGGACGGCTAGTGGGCTTTGTGTGAAGGCGCGGGCTGCAGGACGACACGAGTCGATGCGATAGAGGAGGAAACGATGGCAGTCTGATGAGGAGTGCATTAACGTTGTGGAGAAGGCGTTTACGTCACTGTCACCTGAGGCTGTCCGCCAGTGGTTGCAGCTTTTCTCTCTTTCAATCTCTCACAAGCAGCCTTCATTTTCTCTCTCCTCGGCATTGCCTAGCTCTGTTTGTGAAGGCCATCGTGACCCCTCACCTCGTTTTTCTGAGCCTCTGTCTTCATCGACCACTCCCCTCTCTCCCCTGTTCCTTTTGTTGTCCTTCATTTCTTCGACGTGCTACTCGAGTCTTCGTCCATGCAAGCAAGCCTCTCTGCTTCGATCTATATGTGCTGAACTCTCATTTCGCCTTTTGGCTGCGGCCCATTTCCTTAGCGAGCTCAGGTTACTACTCCTAGCCCAGCAGATTCATTTAGACTCGGTGCTTCGCGTAATTCTGTTGGGGCTCCGCTTCGACTGCATGCATCGGAGGGTTCCCTGGTTTTTTGAAGAGGAATGTGCATGTGAACCGTAGAGCCGTTGCGTTGGATTGGCCAGCATTAGTCGCTTCAATCATGGATATCAGATAAGAATGGATTTACGGCAAGTCCTTCAATGGAGCTCATATTAGTACAGGTTTAGCTCAAGTGGTGTTTTTGAGGCTGACAGTATGGGTGGCCTTTGTTCAAGGCGAGCCACCCTTGACAGCCTCTCAATCCCTCCTTCAACTGGTGTTCATCAAGGGCACATAATGGTGTCCAATCACACTGGACCATTGCCTGCATATAATCACTCTGGACCATTGCCCTTGATGAATCAATCTGAGTCTTTTGAGAAAAGGAAGATGTTTCTCCTAGAAAGACGCAGGAGCGGAAATACTGAAAATGAGAGTCATGAAATCAAGCCTACGAAGGCCAGCATGCTGACAACTTAACAAGCCAGTTGCCTCTCAAAGCTTTGAGCTCCCAAGATGACTTTCACAGAATGTTTCCTAATGGGCCTCCTTTCAGGATGTACAGCGGTTCAATTGACACTAAAGACTTCAGTGAGGATTTCAGTGAGATAGGTGATAGTGGGGATAAGAACAAGTTGGCCCTTGCCCTCTCTGCCAAGGCTAGATCTGCAAGATCAAGGACTACCACAGTCGCTAAGAAAGGTGCAGCAAAGGTAGTTTTTTTTCTGGGGAGGGTGGGATGAACTTACATGGTATGCTCTTGGTTGTGATCACTATTATCTATATTCTGCTGCGGTCTGGGCTGAATTTCCTTCAAGAAAGTGTATTTTTAAAGTTTGTTGAACTAGTCCTGTCTTATGAAATGTTTATGCAGCATTGGTGCTTTAGACTGTCAACGACTAGGCATTTTCAATTTTGCTTGTGTACATATGTATGTGTATTATTATTGCATTCACTTGAACATACTTGGATATCTTTATATTATTGGTAAAGTTTGTACATATGATAGATACAGTTGTGCGGTACCGGTTATATAGTTATACAGGTAAATAGATAAATATAACGATAGGTAGATGCTATATTATACATTTTTTACTTATTTATGAAAAATACATAGGGACATGCATACCTGCTCACACTTTTGTGTGTTTGTATTGTATGCTTGTGTGTGTGTGTGTGTGTGTGTTTGTGTTTGTGTGTGTGTGAGGTAAATAGATAAAGATAACGATAGGTAGGTGCTAGATTATACATTTTTTACTTATGTATGAAAAATACATAGGGACATGCATACCTGCTCACACTTTCGTGTGTTTGTATTGGATGCTTGCGTGTGTGTGTGTGTGTGTGCGCGCATGTCTATATATAGTATGTGCGTGTGTGCGTGCACATACACACACTCTGACTATATATAGACACACATTTAGTTGATTGTGTGGATGCTGTAGTTGATGGGGATATTGTCTCGTGGATGATTACCATGAGTCTATATCTTATACTTTCAGTCAAGGTTAATCTAGGCATTTTTTGAATCATCTTCTATCAAGTTTTGGATTTTTTGGTCAGCTAAGTGAAGCCTTTCGATTTTTACATCAAATGGTAAGTCAAGTGAATATAAGTTTTGCCACTTAACTTAGCGGACCAAAAAATCGGGTTGGGCGTCCTTTGACGGATGGTGTCCACGTGGACGGCCAGTGGGCTTTGTGTGAAGGCAGAGGAAGACACGACTCGATGCGATAGAGGAGGAAACAAAGGCAACCTGTTGAGGAGTGCATTAACGCTGTGGAGAAGGCGTTTACGTCACTGTCACCTGAGGCTGTCCGCCAGTGGTTGCAGCTTTTCTCTCTTTCAATCTCTCACAAGAAGCCGTCATTTTCTCTCTCCTCGGCATTGCCTAGCTATGTCTCTGCAGGCCATCGTGACTCCTCACCTTGTTTTAGAAAATTTTGTGGTACCTTTGCACAGTTCTCTCTTGTCCTCTCCCTTAAACTTTTGCCTAAGTTTAAGCTGACCTCCTGAATTTCAAATTTTTATCATGTGCATATTTTTAAAAAAAATCAATTTTAGATTTTTTGTAACAATGGAATCTCACGTAGTCATCACATTGTATGTTGGACAAGGACTTTGGAATGCGAACGGACCATCCGATCGGACCGAACGGGAACGATGGTTTTAAGACAAATTACTCTGCCCATGTGAGAAGTGCAAAAAGGCAATTGCAAGATTACGAAGGGTGTGCTTGAAACATGTGGAGGACAAACGATTTGGGATGATCCAAGAGACCAAATGCCTTTTGAAGCTACTTTCAGGACCTTGGCGGACATGGATACCGCACCGCGCACATTGGAGCGTTGTAGGCGGTGATGCTCGAGCCAAGCACAAGAGAGGTTGCGGCAAGAAAACATAGCTGGACCATCTTCTCGTTTGGCAAAAGGTGGGATCCATTACTCTCTAGCTTCACCTGACAACATAGAAGACCCTCCGCATGTGATGCAAGAGGACACCTTCATGGCAGACATGGTGAGAGAGCTTTTGGCGTAAGAGGAGGTGGGGGCGTCATGTGCAACATATTAAGATCAATCATGCGCATGTGATGAAGAGGTGCATATGGAAGAAGATGCATTGCTTACAACAAGCAGTACTCCCTTAATCTAAAGATGGCATACTGGAAAATATGGTACTTTCATTACACCTAACAGTTACGAGCAGGTCAATCCGTACTGCAAGTCAACTTATTAAAAATTCGAATATACTTTCATGTATACATCGTCTAATTAGCATTGCTAAGATTACTTTTTGTTGCAAGTTATCTACCTACCAAGCATCTATGACACCCGGTATTGCTTTATAATACAAGATAATCCAAGGGCAAGTGCATATTGGATGAGGCTAGAGACCGAACAATGTTAGAACAGTCACAATCAAACAAGCCTCAATCGCAAGATAAGGATGAGGAAGGCATAAAGATCGATGCAAGGGTGGAAATGGAGACCTTCAGAACCCACAGCGATGAAGGAGACGATGATGATGATCTAGAAGAAGAGGATGACGAAGAGAACAAACCAAATTTGTAGACTCCGACGAGGGTGATCTCCATGAGGACATTTTTGACAGGGAAGGCCTTCATCTAGACTGATAACGCAAGGGAGCTGATGGAAGATGAGGAAGAAGATGTGATGTATATGAGCACATAAAGTTTTTCAATGTGCCACGATTTATGTATTATAATCCTACACCAGCTTGTGCAAAACGGTCTCATTACCACGATCGGATGTAATATTTTGACTCTTACTTTATATAACTCTCTTTTGCGTTGCTGAAAAAAAAACAAATGGTCTCATTTTTTCTTGGGTAACTTAATTCGACTAAAGAAAAAAAAATAAGACTCTATGTTAAAACAAGCGAAAGGGTCGCGGTGGCTTTCTAAAAAAATAAAAAAGTGTTAAAATCTTCAAGGTTGAGTTTAACTGGAATCGATGTTCGGAAAAGGATTGCCTTAGTTTAGCCTTGAGCCGGTTGAAAATCGAGATTAGCCAATTGCAAACCATGATAAAAAGAAAAAAAGGAATGAAATATGTGAGAAAATAGTTTAAAAATCTTACAAATTTATGTTAGTATTTTTGGTTTGCTTCTTTGTGATGAGAAAAAAATTCGATCAACGATCGTTTAAATAAAAAATGCTTTTTCGAATATTGATTATAATTAATTTATAGAATGCAAAAAAAGTTAACCCATGTAGAATAAAAAGAACTCATCAATGTGTGTGTGTGTGAGAGACACGCGTACGCAATGTATCTATAGAATTTACAGTTCACTTTAACATTCTAAAACAATAGAATGTAAGGAAAGTCAAGATGTGAAACGAAGGGCGAAATAAAAAGATCCATGTACTATTTTAAAGCTGAAATAACATTTAAGGTATGTCTCAATCATCACTCATCACTCAAAACAATGAAAGTATGGCTAAATCAACACTCCTCTAAGGCTTCTTTTCACTTTTAAAACATTACAAACCTAAGACCTTTTAGTACTATGATTACTTTTAAAATTTTAAAACATTACAAACCTAAGACCTTTTAGTACTATGGTTACTTTTAAAATAATACAAACATGGGACCTTTTTAGTACTATGGTTACTTTCAAAGACCTTTTAGTACTATAGTTACTCTCAAATAAAATTTTGGTAAATTGAATATACAAATTCGTAAGGACAAAAGTAAGTAGCCGCTAAATCTGTAGTTTTGTCCACACCAGTCATTCAAGATCAAAAAGATCTTTTCAAACAAGTGGAGAAAACACGGGCAATTTTTTTATAAAAATTATCACTTTGGATATTATCGTGGCTAAAATTGAGGAAATCCTTGTGGATATTAATGGGAAAATAGCGTGAAAATAACCAAAAAAAGCACGAAAAAACTTGTGAAATTTAATTTTGTTATACGCTTTCTCTCTCTTGTATGATGACTCACTTCTCTCTACTCTCTCTCCTCTTAGCACGAAAAATAAGTGCGGCAATGCTAGCCTTCTATTATAGTGATATAGGTTGGCCATCGTGTGGACAATCATGATAGTGTTGTAGTTCCCTAGGTCTAGGGTGATTCTAGATTTGTGGATAGGCACCATGGTGTGCTGTGTCCACTCCTTTGGGAAGCCCTCCCATGCCCGATTGAAGACATGTGCAATCTCGGGGCTATAGTGGAGGCCGCATAAATGAGGTGCTCATTTTGTAATCCAGTATGGTCAGCTAATCGTCTGTGCTGCATGTGGTGTATGGCCCTCTCTACCATCTCTACTACGTGGAGCAAGGGCGGCTCTGTTCTTCAACTGTCCACTGTTATTATACGGAGGCAACGTGAGGGTAATGGATGTGGGGTAGAAAAAGGTGGGGGTGGACTAGAGACTCTCTAGTTTGATACAATGATACAAGATCCAGAGAAGAGGTTGATGCTGGGCAATACAATGATTAAGTCTCATGGGGTATAATCCCCTATCTCTAGTTGATACAAGATCCAGAGAAGAGGCTGATGTTGGGAAACTATGAAAAACTAAGAATTGAGTAGGGTAATGGGTGTGGGTAGGAAAAAGTGGGTGGACTAGAGACTCTCTAGTCAATACAATAATACAATATCCAAAGAAGAGGCTGATGCTAGGCAATACAATGAGTAATACAGTCTCATGGGGTGTAATCCCCTATCTCAAATGGATTTCAGCATCGGTGGATGCCTGTGCTCCTCAATGTCCTCCACGTCAGTGTCCTAGCGGGACATTGCATGTGATACTACAAGAATATTCAAATCCTCCTTTACAATTGTTGTCTGTGCTGGGATGCCCTCCGCGGTGGGCGTGGGCATCTGTATCTCCCCAAGTCCATCACACGATCGATCAGTGTACCTCTATGGGAGTGATATCCAAGATCTGTTATGTAGTAGTCATGAGTGGTCGAAAGTAATCAGTAACCTACCTTTGAGTCTAGCTCTCTGATCTCCTCCATATGCTTTCTCTATGCCTCCTGAGATCAAGCAAGAAAAAACCCAAACATCTTTTATCTTAGTATCCCATATCTTTGGATAGTGGTATGAAACCATCTGGGAATAAACAATGGAAATGAACCCGTATCTCATCCTATGCTGGGCGATGACATATACAATGCATCTATGTCTTGTGAGGGCAATGTCTGGGTCTAGCTTTCTCTAGACCCGAGACATCCCTCCCACTTGAGATTGACACTGGGTAAGAACTCTTCCTGCCTCTCATGCCATCTTAAGGGGTTCCACTAATGGAAAAACCAATCTGATCCATCAACTTCCAAAATTTCATCAACTATTATGTATACTTCCCTTTCTCCTAGAATCGAGTCATCAGGCTAGGTTGTGCTATCATCCAAGGCTTACCGGTTGAAGCACTCTATTGATCCTCCTTGGTTCAAGGATGATAACCCCTTTTTCCCAAACAATGCTGCGCATGGCGGTCATCACGTTCCCCTAAGAGGAATGTATGTTACCTGCTATTTGGAATCCCTCATCTCATTGTTTCCACCCAATCGTAACTCGTACTTTCTTACTCGAGTAAACTTCTCAGAGTAAAAAAAGAACATAAAGAAAGTGGTGATCAACTCTGGCCAACTAACCCTCCGGATCCACTCGCCAAACAAAATCATTTGGTAAATGCACAATTTCAAGGTAGAACTATACTACTAGGAAAACAAATTCCAATCAGCACAACCAAAGAAAAATAATCCAACCATTGGGAATCAACATGAAAACTATTGCATACCTGTGCAAATGTGCATTTATCGGGTCGTTCCCACCATTTTTCTATCTTAGAATAATTTTAATCCTCCTTCCTTTATTACTATGAAGGTTTCCTAGTCATTTTTTTTCAAGCAATCACAAATATTTCTCAAGGGATATCCGATCCTTGTCCCAGGACTCGAATACCCTATCTCTTCCACCACTAAAAGGTAGCACCTTTACATAACTTCCAGATTATTATTTGTATGGGAGAGGATTTTTTCCTACTCTATATTCTTTTTTGAAAAAGTATCAAGAAGTAGAGCATGCCCAGGATTATTTGGACGTGCAAGATAGTCCATTTAGGTTCCTAGCCTTTCCAAGGTTCATTCTTTTCTAATCAATGTAAAATCAAGAGTTCCTTAATGAATGAAATCTCCCTCCCTTATCCAATCCCTTTCTTGGATCCAAGTTTCTTCCTCCTTTTCGTTGGCATCAAGCCTACCCGAACTAGGTCGATTTTCAGACGCATCCACGTGTACCTCCACCCAACCGGGACTCACTCCCATTCAATCCCAATCCAGGGCATTGAATAAACATCGAGCCACCAGTAAAAGGTAGCACCTTTACATAACTTCTAGATTATTATTTGTATGGGAGAGGATTTTTTCCTACTTTATATTCTTTTTTGAAAAGTATCAAGAAGTAGAGCATGCCTAGGATTATTTGGACGTGCAAGATAGTCCATTTAGGTTCCTAACCTTTCCAAGGTTCATTCTTTCCTAATCAATGTAAAATCAAGAGTTCCTTAATGAATGACATCTCCCTCCCTTATCCAATCCCTTTCTTGGATCCAAGTTTCTTCCTCCTTTTCGTTGGCATCAAGCCTACCCGAACTAGGTCGATTTTCAGACGTATCCACGTGTACCTCCACCCAACCGGGACACACTCCCATTCAATCCCAATCCAGGGCATTGAATGAACATCGAGCTTGAAATAAATCAACGATTATTAGTCCTAACTAGAAAGGACCATCCCCATAGGTAACACCTGGGCTAGCTCTGTCTAACCATCTCTCCAATCATTTCAGATAATTTCACACTTAAACTTAGATATTGGCTTATCCTAGTTTGAATACCTTTAATTAGATCCATTGAGTTAGAACTCAGTTCATAGTTCATTTTAGTCTTTACTCAAACAAGTTCTCTTAGAGAAAACAATGTGTCTTGAACAATGGTTTTTCCGGTTTAGTCTCATCTCTACCTTATAATTTACCCCAGTTTTTTCCTAGATAATACATAATCCCCTTTTTCCATCTAATGCAATCCATGGACTCTCTCTATAGAAGCGTTGGGAGTTCCAGTTTCGGTCACCTACGGGGTATCTCCGTCGGAGCCATCCCTTGGTCCCTCCTAAATTCCCATATAAAAAACAAACTTGAAAGTAGACAAACTTGAATTGAACAATGCATATGCTTTTCACTATGACAAATGCTTGAGTGTGAGCCATGAGCATGAATGCAAAACTTAGAGTGCACCAACTTGTAATCTTCAAGTAATCAATCAAAAAAATTCCTTTAATTGAATCTGCAAGAATCAAACCATTTAACGAATGATAGTGTACGAGTATAGTGCAAAGCTCCTAAAAGTGGGTATGCTAGTGTAGCAAAAAATGCAAGAATGATTATCAAATTCTTCTTTAGGATGGCATTTAGGCATACTTCAACACGGTGGAGAGGATTAATCATGTATGTAGGAGAGACTTAAAGATATAGGGCTCTTTCAAATGACAAAAGGGAAAGGAAGGATAACCTTGTTTGGAGTGGGAATCCTCTTTCACAAAAAAGTTCATTTGATTACGATAAAATCTATCTTCCAAAAAAACTTAAAAGCATAATAAAAGAAAAATTTGGGGCTCTTTCATGAAAGCATTATAACGTATCAATTTTAGAGAAATATGAGTAGTCTATGTGCAACGAAAATAAGTATAACAAGAAAAATCACTAAGGGGTGCTTGCGGGGATTAAGGGTCTTCTTTTCAAGCAAGCAAGAGGGATGCTTAATTATGAAAACATGAGAGCTCAAACAAGAATTTATTTAGAATGAATCATAAACCAACTTTGAGAAATAGCATGAATTGACAAGGAAACATCACCCTAGTATGTAAATAGTAGAATCTTCTCTTTGTTTTGAGGATTGTTGAAGAAGCTTGGAATGTAATTGACCCACTTCTCCATTGCCTCTACCTGAAGTCCACCAAAAGTTAGGCTATTTAGGATGGGATGTGGAATGAGACTAAGGAGATTCAAAATATGGTAAGCTCGAAGGTTTAGGGAAAGGCGAGAGAGAATGTAAGGGAGAAGAAGAGATCACGTTGTGACAAACTTGGTTATGGACGTGGCTATAGTTTCTCTTGAGAGGTATGTGTGTAGTAGGAGTGTGTTTGCAAGAAGCATGGCTAGTCTAAGGCTTCCACAAGTTTTCTCTACCTACAAGATTACTGTCTAGTATGCATCTTGAAGGAGACGTGAGAAGTGTTCAATGAGAAGAGAAGCCTCCGTTTCAACTACGTTTGCTCAGATTTTTGATTTGGGCTCATTTTGGCCTCCGTTTCAACTATAGGCAGTATTGCACAGGCTATTTTGTCATTTTGTGCAGAATTTCTGTCAGTGCCATTTTCTATATAACAGGTGCCTTATAGTCTTCTACGGTTTGTACTATATAGCATAGGTTGTTCCCGCTCCGTTTCTCCTATTTTCGGGCAGTTTTCACATCAGGTGCAACATTTACCATGGTTGACAACAACAACACAGATGTGTTCAAGATGCTTGTTGCCGAGGACATGTTGGATGGGGACAACTACCCTATGTGGGCTTATATGATGCAACATGTTCTTGTGTCAAAGGGTGTCTATGTAGGCGATGTTGCAGGTCTTGCTGCAAGGATCGCAGCTGTTAGAGTTGTTTTGCCTACGGCAGAACAAGCTCGTTGGGATGTTAAGGATGCGCAGGCTCATGCATTGATTGCGTTGTCTATGAAGCGCACCATTGTTCCTCACATCCGTTCAGCAAAATCTACAAAACAGGTTTGGGATATTCTAGCAGGTCTTTATGCAAGCCGCAATGAGGCTAAAATTGCTTTGTTGCGTAAAGAGCCGGAGTCGAAGATTATGCATGAGGAAGATGATATGGACACTTTCCTTGCTACTGTCAAGGATATCAACGAGCAACTTATTTCTGCAGGTGAAGTTATTTTAGACACTTCCCTCGTGCAGACTGTTCTTGATGCCTTACCAAATTCTTACCAGACTTTTGCTAATACTTGGAGACTTATCACCCAAGGAAATCCAGAAGTTGTCAAGTTTGATGCATTATGCACATTGCCGTTGCAAGAGTCACTTTCCAGAAAAAAATAGGACTAGACAACGTGCAGTTGAACAGACTTTTATTGCTTCTCAAAGAAAGGGTGGTAACAACAATGCAACCACTTCTTATGGTTCTGCTGCAAGTGGCAAAAATTCTATTCCTAATGCTTCTGCTGGCAGCAATTTGTCTGGAAATTCTTGTGATAAGGGCGAAAAGAAGATGCGTTGCCATTATTGTAAAGCCAATGATCAATTGATCAAGTTGTGTCCTAAGTTGAAGGCCAAAGAGGCTAAGAAGAAAGAGGCCAAAGAGGCTAAGAAGAAAGAGGGTGGTTCCACTGCAAATGCTGGTTCCACTACAAATGCATCCATTGTTGAGTCTTCTGTGCAAGGAGATTGTGTTGCTGATGTTGATGCAGAATGGGCTTTTAGCGCAGAGTGCACTTACAATCCTGCTGTACATGATGCATGGTTGTCAGTTGCTGCAGATTCACATGTGTGGTATTTCGCCAGTAGTGCTACAAAGCGTATTACCTCACATCGTGAATTGTTTACCTCTCTCGAGTCTGTCCCTCATGGGAATTCAGTCACTTGTGCCAACAACGCCTCTTATCCAGTTCAGGGAGTTGGAAAGATTGTGCTCACTGCTGCTAATGGCAGTTCCTTCACACTTGTTGATGCACTTTATGTACCTGGGATCAAGAAGAATCTCTTGTCTGTATTCGCACTTGCTAGACTTGGACTTGTAGTCAAATTTGTGGATGACAGATGTACAATTCATGATCTCAGTTTTGGTGATGAAATTGTTGCATCTGGGTTTTTTTGCCGTGGGCTGTATAAGCTCACTTTGTATGACGAGTGTGGACAAAATTTTGCAAATGCTGTTGCAGATTCAAGGTCTATTTCAGATGCAAAACTTTGGCATGCACGTTTTGGTCATCTGAATTTTGCCAGTTTGCTGCGTTTGCAGAAATCTGATATGGTTGCTTCTTTGGCGCCTCTTGAAGCACCTATCAAACATGTTTATGAAGGCTGTATTTTGGGTAAGATTCAACGTTCTAAATTTCCAAAGGATGGTTCAGTTTGGGCCACATGCAGGTTGTAGCTTGTGCATAGTGATGTTTGTGGGCCGATGCAAACTCCGTCCTTACGCAATTACCTGTACTTCGCGACTTTCATTGATGATTACTCCAGGCATGCATGGGTATTTCCGCTCAAAGCGAAGTCCGGAGTTTTTATGTGCTTCATACAATTTTTGGCTATGGCTGAAAATGTCTCGAAATGTACTATGGACACCCTCCGTTCTGATCGAGGGGGGGAGTATATGTCTCATGAATTGGTACGAAGTGGGTTTACAAGTTGAAACGCAAGCCAGATGGTGAGATCGATCGCCATAAGGCTCGACTTGCCATATGACTACTGTGCGTTTTCTATGTGCATTGGCAGCTCATTTTGTTTGGGATGTACATCAATCAGACATTGTTACCGCTTTCTTGAATGGTGACATATTTGAGGAATTTTATGTAACGCAGCTTCGCGGTTTTGTCACAAAAGGACAAGAGGACAAAGTGTGCAGATGTAAGAAGGCTTTGTATGGGTTGAAGCAATCTCCTCGTGCTTGGTATGAGAAAGCTGACACTCATTTGGTGAAACGAGGCTTTCGTAACAGTCCAACAGAGAGCACATTGTATGTAAAGCGTGAGGATGATGTACTTCTCATTGTGGTTCTTTATCTTGATGATTTGGTGATCACTGGACCAAATGAGAGACATATTGCTAAATTTAAGGCTGATTTGAATGCGACTTTCAAGATGAAAGATTTGGGACTGTTGCATCATTACTTGGGTATACAGTTTAAGCAGTGTGATGGTGGTATTGCTTTGTGTCAGAAAAGTTACATAGAAACATTGCTATGTAAGTTTGGACTTGAGGATTGCAAACCTATTGCCACTCCCATGGAAACAGGTTTTAAGTTGAGTCTATATGATGCTGGCGATCCTGCTGATGTCACTCTTTACCAAACTGTTGTTGGATGCCTTATTTATGTATGCAACACGAGGCCAGATATTCAATTTGCAGTCTCACAGGTTAGCAGATTTATGCATAGCCCAGGGTCTAAGCATTGGCAGGCTGTCAAGAGGATTTTCTGCTATCTTAGTGGCACTTTACATCTTGGCTTGTTTTATCCCAAGGGGGGATCATTGCCGCCAGACTTACATGCTTTTTCGGACTCAGATTGGGCTGGTTGTTTTGACAAGCGAGTGTCCTCAAGTGGTTTTTGTTCCATGCTTGGCAGTTCATGTATATCATGGTTGAGCAATAAGCAACGTACTGTGGCCACTTCGAGTTGTGAGGCTGAGTAGAGGGCAATCTTCACAGCTACGGTTGAGTGTGTATGGCTCAGACGCCTTATGGCTGATTTGGGTGTTGGACAGGGCACTGCGAACACTATCTACACTGACAGTTAGAGCGCATTGGCAGTTGCGAGGAACCCAGTTTTTCATGCTCGCACAAAGCACATTGAGGTGCATTACCACTATGTCAGGGAGAGGCTCTCAACAGGAGAGATCACCTTGGCTTATGTACCAACATAGGACAACCTTGCAGATCTTTTCACAAAGGCATTGTCTCGTGAGAAGCTTGAAGCTTTCCGCAAAGCTTTGGGCTTACTCCCCTTTGTGAACTGATCATGTCCTTAGGGCATGGCACTTCCCTTTATTCATGTGCCAGTTGTCGTTCATCGCATCACTCCAGGGGGGATTTGTTACCATATACATGTGGTAGTGATGTGTGTGAACACACTAGGACCGCCGGGGCGTTTTTTCCCTCTTTAGGAGGTTTTTCCCCCCGTGAATTGTATATACGTCCATCACTCTAGGGCTATCTATCTTTCCATTGCACACTAAGTAACACACTCTCTATTGTGTGCCTTGAGCTTCCTTCGTCTTCTCCAAGGTGTGTGCGTTTCTCTGCAACCCTAATTCCAACAATAGAAGTAGATCAAAAGTCCCAATGGAGAATTATTTACCTTTAGTGGAGTATGCTCACAATAACATTGTGCATACTTCCACGGGAAAAGCATCTTTTGAGGTGATAGAGGGAAGATAAAAAAGTCCCCTGCTACTCAAGGTACATGGGAAGATCTTCGTTGCACATGAATATAGCCGAGATCTGCAAGAATCTTTCCAAAAGATTAAGGATGCTATATCCATCTCTCGGCAAAGGAAAAAGGTTGTTGCTGATAAGCACAGAAGAGCTAGATAGCTTTTAAAGAAAATGATTGGGTCTTGCTTAAGTTTCCCAAGGCTCGATTAAGGCACACTACTGGCAAGAATCCTACGGGACATTAAAAGTGCTATGCTAAGTTAGCAAAAAAGTACTATGGTCCCTTTCAGATTTTTAGGCGAATCAATGAGACGACCTATCAACTCAAGTTGCCCAACCATTGGCTCATACACAATGCTTTGTAGGTGAGCCTACTAAAGCGATACAAAGGAGAGCCATTTCAAGAAGCAACCATTGAAGACCCACTGGAGATCGAGGATCAAGAAGAGGTGCTGCAGCTCGAGTCCATTCTCCGACATGAAGACAAGGTATTGAGAGGTGGTAAGACTATCCGATTATATCTTATCAAGTCTTAAAATTATCCTTTTGAAGATGCTAGATGGATGCAAGGGATACAATTAAAGGATAACCTAAACCTTGTCAATGCTTACAATGAATTCCTAGAGTAAGAAAATGTAAATACGTATAAATGAACAAAGTTTCTATCTTATAAGACTCTATTTTCTTTATTGTGCACGAATGTTAATAAGTATGCATGCTTAGTTGTGGAGACGACGTCTCCCGAACACCAAGTAGAGTTTGTCACTCTACTATGGAAGATTGATACGGATTGATGTGTAGACGTGCTTGCGGTAGCTAAGGCTTGCAAGCACCAAATGGACTAGTCCATTCTGGAACGGTGTCGTAGGGTAAAATAGGGATCCTCTACCCACTAGCAAACGGACTAATGACTAGGCTTTATCTTCTCTACCTCATAGTCGAGGACGACTATGATTTCAAGAGAGAGGTAATGTCATAAAAGCTAATATCTAATTCTCCCAAATTATTTTCTCATGTTAAACTCATCATTTAATATGGAAAAGTACCAGGGGAGTAAAAGCTTGAATATTGGTAAGGCTGCTAGGCTGGTCTCAGTAGGGATCCAAAGGAGAGAAAATAGGGATCCAAAGAGAGACAATCTGCAAAAGAGCAATGTGCTTCAATGGGGTTTAAAAGACCTAAGGTTCAGCTCCATTAAGACTTCCATAGGCTAAGGTTTCAAAAATTAAATGATAAGTCCAATGGCCAAAGGTGGAAAATATTGGATGGTTATGGGAAGACTAAAAGGTCTTCCCACATACCTAGGAAGGAGGGGCCGAGCCCTAATGGTAGGGGATGAAAGAGAAACACACACACACACACACACTCCCAAGATCTCCCCAAAACAAATCACGATGTGAGGTAACATACTTTGTAGCACCACTGTCAAAATACCACAGATGTGAATCTGCAACTGACATACATGCATCATGGACAATAGGATCATAAGTGCACTCTGCACTAAATGCTCATTCTGGCATCAACATCAGCATCACAATCTTCTTTGACAGAATACTCTACAATCGGTGCACTTGTATTGGACCCTATAGCGGATCCAACCTCTTTCTTCTTATAGCCTCTTATGCCTTCAATTTTGGACATTGCTTGATCAACTGATCATTAGCTTTATAATAATGGCAATGCATCTTCTTTTTTCCCTTATCACCAAAATTGCCAGACAAAGTGTTGCTAGCAGAAGCATTAGGAACAAAAGTTTTGCCACTCGCAGCAGAATTATAAGAAGTGGTTACATTGTTGTTCCCACCTTTTTTTGAGCTACAATAAAGCATGTTCAACTGTACGCTGCCTAGTCTTGTTTCTTCTGGAAAGTGACTCTTGCAATAGCAATGTGCATAATGCATCAGACTTTTTAACTTCAGGATTTCCTAGGGTTGTCATAAGTCTCCAAGTACTAGCAAAAGTCTCCAAGTACTAGGGTTGTCATAAGTCTCCAAGTACTAGCAAAAGTCTGGTAAGAATCTGGCAAAGCATCAAGAACAGTCTGCACAAGTGAACTGTTAGAAATGACTTCTCCTGCAAAAATTAATTGCTCATTAACATGCTTAACACCAGCAAGGAAAGTGTTTATTTCATCTTCCTCATGCATAATCTTTGATTCTAGCTCTTTACGCAACAAAGCAATTTTAGCCTTTGCATAAAGACCTGCTAGAATATTCCAAGCCTATTTTGTAGATCTTGTTGAACGGATGTGAGGAGTAATTGTGTGCATCATAGACAATGCAATCAATGCATGAGAATGCACATCTCTTACATCCCAACGAGCCTACTCAATCGTAGGCAAAATAGCGTTGATGACAGCAGCAACCCAGGTAGTAAAACCTGGAGCATCCTCAACTATGCCTGCATCCACAGTACCAGGACGTACATCAATGCCCTGCACAATGTTCCAAACTCCCAAGTACATGTTGCATCATGTAAGCCCCCTTGTTATCGGTGTCAAGAATTAAAACAAAAACTAACAACATAGCACAGATAAAGTATTCTTTTTGGAGATTGAGTCATTTATTGCATCATTTAACTCCAAAAAAACATTGGGCAACATCTTCTTTGTAATTAGGACTTAACTTTTAGCTAAGCTTGAATTTTGCGAGCATTTTGCCATTGCTTCTAACATTTTTCTTTAAAAAACCAGTAAATCATCATCAAAAGACATAATAGAACTCATAACATGTTCAATTGTTAAACATTCTGAGTACGTGCCTATGCACCTACCTGCATAAGGATGTTTCATTTTCCATGCTCGTTGGTGCATAAAATGTTGAAGATGTGTGTACGCTTGAGCTCTCAACCAATCTGCTTTCCCATAGCTAGAGTTGTGTTTTTGATAGATCCACTGTTGAATAGCTGTTGGCTACAACATCTTGTTCACGTGTAGATAGAGAGAAAATGGAAATGGGATCCTTGATGTAGGTTACTGTGATCCTAGATTATTGGGATGCCGACATAAATGTGTGTGTGTATGTAAAGTCATGCACAAGTAGAAAGTAAAGTGCATGTTTTGTCCTGATAGTAACTCTCTTTTGTGTGTGTGTGTGTGTGTGTGTGTGTGTTTTCAGCCCTTTACTCAGGGTTCCATGACGGACATGACGTGCAGGTGAACTAGAGGGGTTGTGGATACTCGAGCAGGGTGAAAGAGCATGTCAAAGAAAAGGGCTCAATTCAGTGTGCGCGTGTGTGTGTACAGGGCTCAATTTAGCTCGTGCATGTATGTGTGTATAGCACAACACTATCACAACTCAATCCAGAACGCGATGCTACTAAAAAGGATGAGCGTACGTAGCTAGAACAAAAGCCACTCTTGATAGGTCTCACACATTGAAGATAGGGAGAGACACTAAGTTTCAATCTTAATTTCCTCCTTGCGAGTCATGTGGAGGGTGTGTGTGTGTGTGTGTAGATACATGCACATGAGAAGCAAAGGAGCTCTTGTTTTTATCTGCCAAATTCCAAAAAAGGCCTTAGACAACTAGGACCAAAGTGCAGTGGAAATCACTTCTCAGAAAGTTCCAATGTTTGCTACAAAGTAATAATCTTATATAAAACTTACGTTTATGTCAATGTCCTTGATGCATCAATACCCAGTTTAACCGATACAGGCTTGAGAGAGAAATCAAAGTGTATGTAAGTATTAGTAGATAATATATGCCGAGGAAGATGCATATTCCCATATGCATGTGAGAGTCTCGTCAAAAGAGCTCGAGGGTGTGATAGGGGAGTCATAGATACGAGCCCATTAGAAAAATAAGCGCGTGTATGCCAGATTATGAATAGCTCCCAAAAATAAAAACAACTTCCTTTTTGTCAGGACTCAAGGAAAATGTGTGATTGTGTGGGTGTGTGTGTTTATGATTGAATGTGTGTTTGCGACCGCCATAGAGATTGTCCTTGAGAGAGAGAGATACTAAAACCATATTGTCAATATAATGATGTGTATTTGTGTGTGTGTGTGTGTGTGTGTGTGTGAGTGAGTGTGTATGTGTCTGCATGGTATACATGTTTTTTTTTGCTTTTTGGGCCCGGTGTTTCCGTTCGCCTAACTTCCTCTTCTCCATACTCCTTTGCTTCATTTGCTTGTCTTGAAGATGTTTCTCTTTCCCCCAAGGCAAAGATTTGACTTTCAAGGCGAGTAAAAATTCGGTGTTGTAGCTATTTTTTTAGGTTGTTTTGGTATGAAGATGTTGTGTGGCATGGAAAGTTTCTTGTTTATGGTCTAGAATCCTAGCATTGAGTTTAGGATGGTGTCTTTATCTTGATTCCTAGCCGCTCATATTCCTCAACATTGACTATGGTTTTTCTCCTCAGCTTTGTGGATCTGCTAGAATTTGAGGGGTTTTTTTCACTGTAGGAAAACCTCTTGTTGGCTATGATGTGGCCCTACAATTGCGATCAGTTTGTACTTCCTAAATACATGCATTTTATCTCTTGGGCTTGTTGCTTCCGCCACAGAGAGAGAGAGAGAGAGAGAGAGAGAGAGAGAGAGAGAGAGAGAGAGAGAGAGAGAGAGAGAGAGAGAGAGAGAGAGAGAGAGAGAGAGAGAAAACGGAAATGAAATGCTATATTAACGTCTTCAAAAGGCCATAATGACTTATGAGACCAAAAAATTTACAACATGGTGGACTTGATACAATGTCTAAGTACCAAAATAAAAAAGAAAAGGTATTGAGATTCTAGGAAAAATCCTAGCTACTAAAGGAGAACTAAGGAGCTAACTAAAACTTGCCTCTGCTATGACCAGGGGGTGAGTGTAGGAGAGAAAGAAAGAAAGAATGTGTATAAATGTCCACGGGAGGCCAAAGTCGGGGCCCATGGGATAGAGCGAATACATCCTTCTTACAGTCCGGTACATCATGTAAGAGAAATCCTAAGAGGCACAAAAAGAAGAAACACAATAGCTCAACAGAGCTCCATGGTCCCCGGAAATGGCACCAATGTTTTAGGGGAACTCACACCTACTCGTACTCGCAAGCACAATCCAGGCTCAACCTATATGTCAAACCAAGGACACAACTAACCCATAGGTGCACGGAGGCAATCTCGTTAGCTTGTCAGAGGCTGAGACCGGCGGCCTACACACACGCTCTTTGTTGCAATGTCTCAATCACTCATCTGCAACTTGTCTCAACTCACCATAACCTATGAAGCTCACAGGACTCTCAACACCACTAGACAACTCGGAATTGCACGAAATTTTCTAGGCACTATCTCCTCACTAGGACACACCTACCTAGGAGCTTGAAAGCATCAAAACCTAACCCTAACACCCTCAACTGCAAACGCGATAGAGAACAGGTCAAATTTTTGGGATGCGCAAAATGAAAATTGAACGTACTTGAATGTGCAAAACAGACATCTAGACTTGCGATCAGTTTTACTCACAAGAGTGGATGCTCGCGATCGGTGCTTCGTGAATGTTGATGATGAACGCGTGGCCCTCGATGGGGCTTATTTTGCAGGTAGTCTACATCCTCAAACTTTGTCCATGTTATCAAAGGGTGGCTATGGACAGGTTGTTTGTCGACTTTATGCTCATAGGCTGTCTAGGTAGCCAAGGATCCACTTCTTTGTTTGTTACAATAAACGCTGGTTAAGAAGGATCGTAGATATAGTGTTCTAAGTATTCATTGTTTCTTCCCATTCAAACAAAATTGTCCCGAGAAAGTGAAATGGAAAAGAGAACCACCACTTCAATCATGGGACCCAAAAAGCTATCATCTCATGAAGGAAGAGAGAGAGAGAGAGAGAGAGAGAGAGAGAGAGAGAGAGAGAGAGAGAGAGAGAGAGAGAGAGAGAGAGAGAGAGAGAGAAGAGGGCTATAATAAACTGGGGTTCATCCCAATGAAGAGTTGAAGTAAACATAAATGTCTACCATTATCAAGTTCTTTTAGCACATGTGGTGGCTTGGTGTTCTTTATGGTGTTTGCCAAGTCGTCAGGGATGTCCAGTAAGGTTGTTAGGTAAAGGCCGTGTGCCTCACCGTGCTTTGCCCATGTCCACTGGCCAGTGTTCGGCCGCCCACATTTATCTCCTTATCCTTTATACATACAAAGAATAAGGAGCTAGAGCTCTCATTCTCATACAGTGAGAATTAGGAGCTCCACCCACATCTTGTGTACTCTCTCTCCCCTTCGCACTCTCCACACACGCACCACATTCGTGCACTCACAATTGATATAAAAGCTTTGGCAATGCGTGCGCGATGGCTTCTCGGCGAGATGGAAGCGTCAGAGCTCGTCTATGCCGGCTTGAGCTCGGTGGAGGTGGATACGGCTCGACGGTGTCAGATCTCAGCTTAGGCATGTATATTCAGCTTGTGTAAAGCTTGTGTAGCAAGCCATTGCTGAATTTTGTAGAGAAAGAACAGAAACAAGAAGTGTTGCAACTCGTTTTTGCTGTTTTTGGCTCTCGAAACATTGTTTTTTGCATATCTCCACCAACGGAGTCGGATGGATATGATCCAAGAGTCTAGTTTGGGGTTTTGACACATTCTGGACACGATGGTGATGTTCATTTTCTGAGATTCTTCTCTAAATTACAGCAGTGCAATAGCAGTAAGTTTATGCTGTGTTTCTAGGCCCAAAATGCAGGTTTTTGGCATATCTCACACCTAGACTCGGATATAGGAGTCTACCTTGAGGTTTTGGCAGGTTCAGACGCGTTGGTCATCTCACAAATTTGAAATTTTGAGCATTGAATTTTCTTGTAGCAGCCTGTCAATAATCTCGACATATCAAGGTTTTGCCGTTTGATTCCTACAATGTAGAGAGTGACGCGGTTTGCATCTTTGGCTATGTAGAGCACACTGTGGTTCTATTTGAGAGAGAATTCACCTTGTTTTTGCTTATGCAAGTGATACTTTGGGATGTGAATTTTGGATCGTTACGTATCCGAATGCGGTTTCATGCGCATTGTTTGACCGTGTGGGGCATTTCGGAGAGCTTTTTTAGCACGGTTTTGTGCAATTTCAAGCTATGTATGCATTTTGCGGATATAGTTTGAGCTATCCATAGATTGCAGGTAGCAGGTCTACAGGTTTGCAATGTTCTTGGATAGGTACACGTCCATAGAGCTACTCGATTAGGAGTGAGCCAATTTGCCAGGCTTTTGACATTGCATGTAGACCATTTGTGGATTTTGCTACAGAGACGGTGTCTATTGTCATTGTTATTTGGTGAGATTTTTTGAGTTTTTGCTTATTTTCCAGGGAAAACTCTTTTGGATTTTTCCCAAGATTTCTCGCCATGGTTTATGAGTATTCGCAATTTGCTCTCTTATGATATAGTGGTCGATATATTCCCACTTTGACAGTGATCGAGTGTTTACTCTCACTTTTATAGGTTTTGTCAATTTAGACACGGTTTGGTATTTTTGTACCCGCTCTTGGAGGAGTGAGTATTTGTGTATGCTTGTGTGGCTACAATACATGGTAGTCACAGGTTTCACAGGTTTTTATCAATTTTTGCAAGTACTTTCTCTTGTAAGACGTGTTTTGAGCTAGTTTGCTCTCTACTTGCGTATATGGTTATGCGCTTTATGCTGGGTTGAGCAGTTTGTCCCAGTTTATGCTTGTAGAGTTTTCAGATTGTGGAGTTGTTTTATGAATACGTGAGCATCCGTTTTGATGCGATTGATCATGATTTTGAGCATTGTGTCGTTGGCGAGTTACCTCCCACTTTGTTGCTAGCTTGGCATGGTTTATGGTTGAGATTGTACTTGAGGTTTTGCTCAATTTACAGGGGAGATTCTACCAAATTTTTCCCAGAGTTATCGCCGTACTTTGTTTGTTAGCCATTCACTTATATGTGTGACAATGTGAGACGACGGTCTCGTTCTTACCGATAATTGTTTGTTGGCATTGTGGTCACATAGGGCATATTAGGTGTGGTTGCTTCATGCGTATGTGGGAGCGGAAGAGGCAGATGCATGGTGCTACTATGATGACAGATGCTAAAGAGTATGCATGTGACGAGCATGTCACTTTCGAGTCTAGCTTGCCTTCAGCCTACTTTGTGTCTTGGGATAGCAGATTGTCTACGCGTTTTCTACTAGACGAGCATGTAGTTTTTCACGTGACATCACGCCCTGATTTGTTTTGCTCTTTCTCTAGTTGGAGACTTGGTTGTGTGCAGTTTGCTGATGGTTCATCATATGACATAGAGGGTGTTGGAGATATATGCATGTCTTTACCTAGTGGTGCATTGCTTACGCTACATGATGCACGTTATGTACAAGGACTCAGCCAGAGTCTCATTTCAGTGCATCAATTGCAGAGTTGTGGACATTGTGTACTGCTTAGAGAGCGGTCATTTCAGATGCATAGGGGATCGCTGGTGATAGCCAAAGGTGCTAGGAGTGTTCAAGTATTTTTGACACATGAGGCGGTCTAGTCTCTGTGTACTTGTAGCCATGCTTTGAGGGAGAGACGAGGGGTGTCTTTTTTGCGGATGTGTTGCATGGAGAGCAAGTTGTGTATTTGTCTTGTGGTGACGTTCATGCAGACAATGGTATCTCTTGGGATGCACAACTTGGTCAATCATCAGTTGAGGTGACATCAAGTGAGCCAGAGATCGATGCATTGTTCTATGATGCGTCTGATACATTTGAGGGCGACAGTGTCCTTCAGAAAGCTATGTGTGATTGCAATGGTGCTGATTTTTTGGTTTTGTAGTCATTCTCAGCTGATATGCCTTTGCCAGACGATGCTGACATGGTGATGCATAGTCAAGTGGTTCTTGATGAGGATGCATATGGCACTGAGGTTGTTGTTGACGGGGATAGGTTGGCACACATAGTGCATGTTTTGTTGGCTTTTGGGTCTCTCATGTTTGACCTTTTGGTCTCAAGACCTGATCTTGCTATGTGGTTGGTGCATTTGTAGTGGAGTCTTTGTCACTCGTGCGATGACTAACACTGGCATTGTGCATTGTGGATCCATGTAGGTTGTCACTCAATACCTACATTAGGAGTGCCATCATAGCTCTAGCCCTAGTGGTATCCATGTTTCATCTACACTAGCGTGGTTACAGAGTGAACTAGTGGGCATAGGTTGAGAGCCGTCTTCTCTCACCTCTTGTATATACTAGTTGTAGGGTAGTCTTCTCGCCACTTATTGGCACACAGCCTTTAGTGGGAGAATGTTAGGTAAAGGTGGTGTGCCTCACCATGCTTTGCCCGTGTCCGCCAGTTAGTGTCCGACCGCCCCAATTTATCTCCTTATTCTTTATAAATACAAATCTATAAAGAATAAGGAGCTCTCACTCATTCTCGCATTGTGCTCATACAGTGAGATTTGGGAGTTCCACCCACATCCTGTGTACTC
Organism: Adiantum capillus-veneris; assembly: GCF_014529385.1. NCBI lineage: Eukaryota > Viridiplantae > Streptophyta > Polypodiopsida > Polypodiales > Pteridaceae > Adiantum > Adiantum capillus-veneris. The sequence continues at coordinate 88,963,618 of NC_140952.1, read as the reverse complement.
TTTCTCTCTCTTCTTTTCACTCTCTGCACCACACGCACCGCATTCGTGCACTCACAAAGGGCTCTCTCCATCTTTTGCTATTTGCGAGCCAAGATGGGGTGGTGATGAGCTGCTAGCATGGTGGATAAGCACAAAGGTCTTCTGGAAAAAGTGGGCATAATGGACCCAAAAAGCTATCATCTCATAAACACGTGCGCGCGCGTGCACGCACACACACACACACACACACACACACATAGAGAGAGAGAGAGAGAGAGAGAGAGAGAGAGAGAGAGAGAGAGAGAGAGAGAGAGAGAGAGAGAGAGAGAGAGAGAGAGAGAGAGAGAAGAGCTAGAGATGTAATAAAGTGGGGTTCATCCCAATGAAGACTTGAAGTAAACATAAACGTCTGCCATTGTTAAGGTCTTTTAGCACATGTAGAGGCTTGGTGTTCTTTATGGTGTTCGCCAAGTGGTCAAGGATGTCCATCGAGGGATCCCTCCATCTTTTGCTATTTGCGACCCAACATCGGGTTGTGATGAGCTGCTAGCATGGGTGGATTGGAAGCACAAAGGTCTTGTGGAAAATTGGGCATAATGGACCGAAAAAGCTATCATCTCATGAACGACGAGAGAGAAGAAAGAGAGATGTGGTTCATCCCAATGAAGACTTGAAGTAAACATAAATGTCTGACATTATCAAGTTCTTTTGGCACGTGTAGTGTCTTGGTGTTCTTTATGGTGTTTGCTAACTCGTCAGGTATGTCTATTGAGGGCTCCCTCCATCTTTTGCTATTTGGTGCGACTCAAGATGGGGTTGTGTTGAGCTGGATTGGAAGCACAAAGGTCTTGTGGACAAAGTGGCCATAATGGACCCAAAAAGATACCATCTCATGAACAAAGAGAGGAGAAGAGCTAGAAATGTAATAAAGTGTCATCCCAGTGAAGACTCAAATAAACATAAATGTCCACCATTATCAAGTTCTTTTGGCACATGTGGTGTGTTGGTGTTCTTTATGGTATTCGCCAAGTCGTCAGGGATGTCCACTGAGGGCTCCCTCCATCTTTTGCTATTTGCAACCCAAGCTGGGGTTGGGATGAGCTATTGGCACGGTGTGGAGAAATCTGCAGTCTAGCTAGGTAGGCACTGGGCCTCTAGCTATGAGAATTTGTGAGGAAGCTTCGATGTGGTGAATTTATCTTTAGGAAAGGAGGATAGTCTAGCTTGTCAAAGAGGTTTCTAAGTGCAACAAGGAAGTCCCATTGTCCCTCTTAATCACTCAAAGAAAATTAAAGAAAAATAAGAAAAAACAAAACAACACAAAAATAAATACGTCAAGACTTTGTTTATATCTTATCATAGGTAGAAAGAAGGGGTTAACTGATGCATTGATAGCAGCTAATCTTTGTTGACCTACAAAGTGTTCTTTGGAACTATAGCTTTGTACTCACCAAGTTGTAGATATTTTGTCTAGAGATGGGGATAAGTTGTCGGTATAGTTCTTCTTGGTTCATAACTCCAAGAATCTCTAGCTCCTAAAGCAATATGACTATATTTACATCAAAAGAGAAGTTATAGTCTAAGAGGGGGGGTATGATGGAATTTGGGGATTGAAGAATTTCTCCAAGCCTTTGGGGACTAAAGAGAAACATAATTTTCTGTAGAAAATGAATCTTTTGACTAATCCAAATGTTAACTCTAAGAGATTGCACAGAGTGAAAGGTGAATAAGTGCGGGTTACCGTTATTCATCTAATAATATGGTTTGAATATGTGAGGAAATGTAGATGACAAAGAAGTGAAAGGAGAAGAAGAAGAGATTTTTCCTCCCAAGCCCTATTCTTTCCCGTAGGCAATAAGGATACTATGGGGAGAGATGTACTTGTAGCAAGGAGAACTTAGAACTTGTAGAGAGAATGAGATCCTAAAGAGGAAAGGCAATTTGTGAGATTTTTGGTATGAGCTATTGAGAATTATACATGGATAGAGTATAGAGATGGAGGTTGGGCTTGAGATGAAAAATAAGAAGCAAAACCCAACAAAACACAAGCAAAAGCACACCTTTTTACGACCCTTTGAGAATATCAGCCAATTTGGTGAAGAGAGTGGTAGTAGCAAGACTTAAGCTTTGGTGTTATGCACCCAATTGAAGTCCTTTGATTATATTGATGCCTACAAGAGGAGCTTACAAGGTTGGGTAGCCTTTCTCAAGGGAACATGCAATTGTAGATATTGTGCTTAGTCTATTCTAATCACACTATGGCATTACTCCCTTCACTCCCTAATGAGTGGTTTTCAAGGAAGAAGAGGGCCCTTTTTATAGCTGAAAGGGACCACTTAGGATTACACAAGATTGAGAGAAGCCAGTGTGAACATGAGCTGGCAAAGTTTGAAATGATCTCTTCTTGCATGATGTGGGCATACTAGGGTCCACATTTTGATCATATCTCCCTAACCATAGCTCCAAAAAAATAAAATAAAAATATGACGTGAAACTTCAGCTCATAAGCTATAATCCATATTGAAAAAGCTTTTGCTGGTTCGTATGGCATCTAATTTTAGAAAATTCACCAAACATGGGTGTCTTTTTGACATCAAAAATCTTCTTGGGGTCCACTTTGTCTATGCTTGCACTTGATTTCAATGGACATCTCATGCAATATGAAAGCATGACATTGCCCCTAGACAAAGTTTTGTAGGTATCTTCTCAATAATGGACTAAAATAAGTGCATATTGGAAAATTATGCAAGGTAAAGTCCAACTAGGAATTGACATCTTCCTAGCAGATATCCCAAAAAAAGAAGAGAAAAATATGTAAATACATAGAAAAATATATATATTGGGAACCTCAATAGCTATTGGATCTAGCAAGAGTTAGAGATAATTATGAGATAGTAAGAAGAAAGCACAACACTTTTTTCCCCACGTGAAAAAAGCATAGCCGTCAATGCTTTTTTCCACAATACTTACTGATGGTAAAGTAAAAATACGTTATCACTTAGCTAAATAGTAAGATGAGACAGAAAGATTATAATTATACTTAGATATGTATATGTACATTATTGGAGATTTACTCATGCTTCCAAAAGTAACAAAATAAATTTCTTAGTACTCGTTCCCACTATGTACGTGCCACAGCACGACATCCACCCCCTCTAAACCTGCACATCCTGTGGTATGTGCCACATTGGGTCTTTGCAGGTACAATCCTCTTGTGTAGATATTCCATGTTCTCATCTTGATTGTTAGAGTCCAAAGCTTCATCTCCACTTTGATCTTCGCCTGTGTTTTCCTCTTCCTCTTCATCAACATCTTCTGTACCACTGTTTTCTCTTCTCTTGAACACTTGGATCCTTTTTCCTACAGGCAGACACCTTTACTTTTGTCCCATCTAGTTCAGAAAAGTTATAAGTACCATTTTTCATGCACATGCTTTACAACATACGATCCAAACCATCTCTTTGAGAACTTACGCATGATTGTGTGCTGGTTATCAAGGCTATTATCGTACACTAAAACCCAATCACCTTTCTCAATTGCTTTGCTTCTGAGCCAATGTTGCTTATCAATGTAGTCCTTGTTCTTCAATCTAGAATTTTCCAATCATTCTTTTGTAGCCTCAATGTCTTCAGATCTTCTCTCTAGCTACCTTATACGCAACGCAAAGTAGTCCTTTTTCTTCAATCTAGAATTTTCCAGTCGTTCTTTTGAAGTCTCAATGTCTTCAGATCTCCTCTCTAGCTACCTTATGTGCAATGCAAGGAGCTCTTCCCTGCTAATCCCATCTTGCCACGGTAGCACATTCCATGTGGGAATTATTTCTTCAATAGGCATTACAAGCTTTTGACCAAACATCGATTCTGTAGGCATGTAGCCTGTTATTGAGCTATGTATTGTACGATCAGCCCATAAAGCATATGGTTGCAATTTGGGCCATTCACACACTCTTCCTTCGCAAGCTTTAGCTAAGGCTTTGATAGTAGGAGGATGGCCTCTTTCACTTTTTTCATTGCCTTTGGGATTGTAAGTAGTTGTAAGTGAAAGCTTGATGCCTAACCTGGAAAAGAACTCCCTTGCTTCTTCATCATCTAGCTCACCCCTATCTGCTGTGATCTTCCCCACACAACCATAACGACAAATTACATCATCAAGTTGGAATTTAAATACAGCTTCTGTGGTTTTTGCTCTCAATGCTTGCCCTTCAACCTGGTTGGTCAAGTCTTCTCGTGCAAGAATCAAGTACCTAATCTACCAAAGACCAAGAGGCATTGTGACTAGATCTACAACCCACTTATAGTGCATAGCTAGTGGGTATGTAGATAGCAACCCGTCGCGATGTTTTACAACTTTGAATACATTTGACAGGTTACGCAAGACTCTACAAATTGACGTGTATCTTTATACATACCCTTCTACCAGTATTTCTCCTTCAATTTGGAAAAGGTTTCCCACACACCCCTATGTCCAGCCCCATAGACTCTCATGAAACCCTTGCATGAGCTTTATTTGAGTCTCTTTAGTACATATAACCTTTTGTGGTGTAGCACCTTTTTGTTTAGAGTGTTTCCACAAGTAGCCATCCCTCAAAAAGTAACCATATGCTTTCTTGTGTATCCTCTTGAACTCTTGTTCAAACCAGCCATCTTGATTTTTTAGAGTACTCAAGTAGCTTCCAATAAGAAGACAATCACCTTTATAAAGCTCTTCCAAAAAAAAATCAAGATGATTAGACATGCAGACATAATTACCTTCAACATGAGAGATGGAATAGAATTTTGTACCTACATCATCACCCTCATCAATCATCTTTGACTCATATTCATACCTTGCCCTTGATAGCATATATGTCATTGTATTGTCTTTACGTGCAATGTGCTTAAGCTTAGGGTTTAAGGACTTAAAGTAGGCAATCCACCGCAACATAGCAATTTTTGGCATTCAACAGCTTGTAATCATCCCCAAAAGAGGTAGAAAATTTGTTTCTACAACTACACATGCACCAATTAGGTATTCTTTCTCATTTTCAAGGTTGTGACCATACCCCACAACTCTCTCTTTATCTATGGATAATTTCTTTGCGAGCACTCAAAACCTTTGCTCCAAACCTCACCACATACCTGTGTCCTTCTTCGTCTTCTGGCCCTATTGCCCATCCAATACTACCTGTGGGACTAGTGTCAACCGTGACAATCACTGGTCTTTCACACTCATAGTTCACCTTTCTCAAAGTTGGTGCTGATTGTAGCAATTCCTTAAGCTTTTGCATGGCTTTTACATGTGAATCTCCCCACTTATACTTTTGATTCTTTCTTAGCTACTACTGATGAAGAGAATCAGCTACATGTGCATATTGTGGAATCCAGATAACATAAAAGACACATGCACCTAGAAACCTTCTAAGAGCAGTGACACTAGTTCATGTTTCTTTCATTCTTTGGATGGCATCTACCTTTGTTGGACAAGGTTTTCTACCATATGCCCCGCACATGTGACCCACAATGAGCACTTCATTGATCCCAAACATAAACTTCTTCCCTGACAGAGTAAGATTCGTCTCCTCCAACCTGGATAAAATTTTATCACAATCATTATGTGATTTGCCACAAATTTGCGGCATCCCTTGAAGTCCAAAGTTTCATCTTTTTCACCTTTGTCACATCCTTTGATAGGAAAATCATCAATGAAAGGCATTGTGATTTGAGGAATAAAGTCATGTAAGACCTTATTCATCTCGTTTATCATATGTGAAACCGAATTGGTTACTCCTTGAGGCAAGGTACACATTCTTACCAAACCTAAAGGTTTCCTCATGGTTGTCAGATCACTACTTTCAATTGCAAGCTGAAACTTATCATACCTGAGTAGAGATACCCCATTGAGTAGATTTCCCCCCTTGCAAATGCTTCTACAAACTCATCCACAACTGGGCGAGTACCTACATTCTTGATCGTCACTTTGTTCAACGGTTGCATGTCTTGAATGAAGCATTTAAAACACCATACTTCTTGAGAATTGTGAACCACCTGTTTGAATAAGGAGCACAAGATGGCTCCAAAATACCCATTTTAATCTTCTCATTCAATAGCTCTACTAGCTTTGGCAAATGAGCCTTTGGCACGGGAGTAGGTTGTAGATTCCAAGGTACATGAGGTATTGTAAAAATTACCATAGGAGCTATAGAAGGATCAACACACCCTATCTCATGTGGCTCAAATGCAAAAGCCTTACCATGTTTTGAAAGCATTTCTTTGAAGCATTTTCTTTCTTCCTATGAAAGAAACTCCTCACAGCCAATCTGCAACTCTTGAAAAGGTTTCTTTGTGAAAGTACGCCCAGTGTTTTTAGGATTCCTCAAACCTGGTTGCAAAGAGGTCCTGTTCAATTTTTTCCCTGTTGTTGGGTGGTAAGGGTGAAACTACTAGTTTCACCTTCTTTGCTACACTCTTGTATTTAGTTTCAACATGGACTTCTAGGCGAATGCCTTGCTTGGAACATTGGTTTTCTTTAAAGGATTCAATGAATTGATACATTTCCACCAAGTAGACTTCTACAATTTCATTCCCAAGATGCAAACTAGACTCCAATATAGCCTCAAGCTCACCCATAGTATCTACAAAAGATACTTGCTCACACAAACCCAAAACATTTTCGCTACACTCTATCAATCTATTCTCTTTCAAGCCGCCATGTACATACTACCTTTTATATCTCTTCAAATTCTCAAGTTTTGTAAAACATATTGATCCATTCCTTGTTAGCAAGGAGCTTGTAAAAAAAGTTCACCCATTTTTGGATCAGACAAGAACCTTTTTATTTCTGTACCACTGTAATCCTGCTTTACAATGGTACTCGACCAAAACCCATCATTTCCCCGTGATCATGAAATTTTTTACTCACCTTTGGTAGAGGTTGCTCTCTGAGGTTGTCTCTATTTCTCTCATGGTTCACACAAACAATGAGAAATTGAACAACACATTTACCATCTTTGCTTCATATCCTTGCATAGGTGGAACCATCGTCCATCACCCTTGTTTCCATTCAAACACCCACAATGTAAGGTTTCCCAAGAATAAGATGATAGGAAGATGTATCCTATATAAAAAAAAATTGCTCAATCTTTACACCTCCTATTGTCACCTTTACACTCAGACATGCCACATACAATTCTCCAGATGAGTTGTTGGCTACTTTGACCATCCATCCATGTTCTATGTCCATTGGCCATTTGCACTTGTTGTAGAGACACTTTGACATTATATTTATCTCAGAACCATGGTCAATTAGGGCAAAAAATGGCTCTTCAAGATCACCTACCTTGACCAGTGTCTCTATAGTAGCTCGTGCCCAATGGCTCCTAGAATAGTGGCTACTAGGAATGCTTTGAGCTTCTTCCTCATCATCAACAAATTGCACATGTCTTACCTTCCCAGAAGGTTGGTAGCATCCTACCATGGCTAAATCATTCTCCTTAGCTTGCATCTGTATTGCTTGCATCTTTGCAGTATCGCCTTCAGCTTATGGACGAATAGCCTCCCCAAGTGTTTACCTCTTTCTCTTGATGATGTCAATGATCTCTGCATGAAACTCACGCTTGGCTATGCCAAGCACTTCGCCCAAAGTAAACTCAACTTTGCTATTCAAAATCCTCTCCTCTAGTACTTTCTTTAGATCTGTGGCAAGCTCAATATCAGACTGTAGTTTGTAAGCTGGACCCCTTTGCTTACCTTTTGTCGGTTCCTTCTTCTTCCCTGTTGTAGATTCCTCCATGGCCACTTCTGGTGAAGATGCTTCTTGTGTTGGGGGCGCTCGAGGAGGTGATGCAACACTTCTTGTAGGTCTTTTTGATGGTCCTTCCATCACCATTTTCATGCCTATATATTTCTTCCACAATGGCTTCATGGTTTTGACAGTTTGTAATATAGGCACGCACGGACATTGAGTCCACTGGATCACTCCATCCTGTTTCTAAACGTATGCAATCTCCTGCTTCATGTAGGATCTCTTCATGGAACTCACGCTTGGCTATGCCAAGCACTTCGCCCAAAGTAAACTCAACTTTGCTATTCAAAATCCTCTCCTCTAGTACTTTTTTTGGATATGTGGCAAGCTCAATATCAGACTGTAGTTTGTAAGCTGGCCCCCTTTGCTTACCTTTTGTCGGTTCCTTCTTCTTCCCTATTGTAGATTCCTCGGTTGCTCTTTGTCAATGCTTGATTGGATGTTTAGTTGACATTCGTCATCCTATCATCTTTCAAAATGACAAATAAATTTTATCTTCTACACATTCTAAAAGACCTCTGGACAGGAGAATTCATGCGATATGAATTGATTCACGTCCACACCACTACCATCACTGTTGATAGTGCTGATGCAAGAGGCAAAGATGTAAAGGAGGCGGGTAGGAAGTTAAATTTTTCTAATAGAGTCCGTGCATGATTTGGGACATGGCATATGCATAAAACAAGCAAAAGCATCACCTTGCCCTGGTGGAGAGCATTGTGGTTGTGAGCTCACTAATTGGCCTCTATGGACTATTTTGTAGACAAGTGCAGTTGAGATAGAGAGGGTATGTAATAAAGACGGTGTCCACATTATTGAGCATTCAAAAACAAAACTACCAACTTTAGGGCACGTTAGCAATTGTGTACAAAAAAGACATTTGCAAACTTAGATTGCAATGGAGGTACTCCTCTTAAAGTGACAATGAGAGTATTTTTTCACAAAAAGGAAAGTTTGAGCTACTACAACAGTGCAAATATAAACAAACAGCAAGAAGTGCTTCTCGATGGCTCCTATACACGCCTGCAGAGGATGCTGGACGAATGCAGAGCAGATGGGGAAAGATTAGGAAGGTTACATAGCAATGGAATCCGGCTAGTTGCCCGCCTGCATGATTTTTTGAAAAACTTGACAGAGTAGAATGTAATTTTGAACACCAAGTTTTTGTAACTATTGACCGAACCCTACCCTTTGCAGTAGTTTTTTGTAATTACGCTCTTTCTTTAATATAAATCTACTCTCGCCCTTTATGGTCAAAAAAAGGAAAGTTTCAAACTTAAACTATGTAATATATGCAATTACAAATGACTTGAGAGGGATTCCTCTTAAAGTTAAAGGAGTATTGATAAGCAGTGTCAGGTCCAGTGCAGAGGAGTTCCTCTTGAAGTCATAAGCAAAGAGTACCGATAAGCAGTGTGATGTAACATGTAGTACATCAAATGCCACCTCCTACAAGCCAAAATGTCAGGTCTACAAGTTATACCTTACAAGTTCTTCCTGCAAAATGAATAGTGAAGGGCTTTCTTGCACACTAAGAAAGCCTATATGTACAATTTGATTACATGCACAATCTTTAAACTTGCCTATGTGTACGTATGGTTGGAGGAAGAGTCCTACTACAACCTTGGGAAGAACATGTGTGTACAGACAAGGCTCACTTTGTGCCTTGCAACCTCCTGCCACAAGCTCTAAAGGTGTTCTGCTCCAGGCAGCAACTAACACTAGCCAATCACCACCAGTGTTTCACATCGATGTCGGAGTTTCTTGGAGGTGTATAAAGTTGTGGAGATCAAGATGCCCTGTATGGTTGTTATGATCAAGAAAGCCTTGTACTGCAAGTGCAGCTATCTGTATGACATCCTGTAAAGGTGTTATGCTAACAAAAGCCATGCCTTGCAATAGAATGCAGATGTATGTAAGTCATCACATAGACAGCTTGTTCACTGTGTAAACAAGTTTCCTATCCATATCAATTCCTGAGAGCTCATTCTCCGAGTAGCCTTCTCTCTTCAATTTCGCGAGCACATGATCTTACTTTTCCTGAGCATTGGTTCCTTTATCTTCCTAAGAAACTGTGTGACACTTGTTAGGTAGCTCTAGAAATGTCCTCGTAACTGGCAGAGTGATGGGTTCTCTTGACAGCTCTTAACATTAAATAACCTGCTGAAAAGCTCTCGCCAGCTGTTGGTACCTGCATAATAGCATATTAGGGAACATGCTCCACAAAGACCTCCCAGCATGTACTGGAACAAGGTGGTTATATAAGTGTGCACTCTTTATCTGAATATGCAATTAGTCACAAGTTGGTCTCATACCTCTTGAGGGGAATCTTGGGCTGTAAAAATTGTGTCATGTCGCCAGTAGTCTATGCTTCAATTTCTATGTAGCTTCCATGCAACATCATGTGCACTGTGCAGCATAGGCCCATAGGTATCAACCTAAACCAAACAGAAGGTACATGGAATGTCCTAATACTAAGATTAGTCTCTCAAAGCAAATAGTGTCATTTACATTCCCTTTTCATTGTTTACGGTGTTTGTGGCTCAGCTACTTTCTATATGAGTGCCAGTTTTGCTTCTTAGGTGGAGTGCTAATACGGCTCTGCCCCGTCTTTCAGAAGGTGAATCATTATGCAATGTAGTACTGGCTTCCATTCCATAAATAGGAGTCAAGTCACTAGCCACATTGCACAGGGTTCAATAATTCCCATGTTGTGGCTAGTAACTTTTCATCCCAAACAATCCGTCTTCAAAGTAGGAAACCCTCTAATTCAAACCACACCAATTAAGTCTACTGTGGCTAATCTTCATTTCGTATCAAAAGACCGCCGGTTTTGAAGTCTCCATGGATGGTATCAGTTGAATGTAAAACTTCCAAAATGTGTAGCATTTCTACAATGTAATACATACATAGAAGCTCATCCATTTTCTGATCGATAGCTAGATAGGAGTTGATGACACCCTGCAAGAACATTCACATGTTGTATCTTTGACATGTTATCCAAATAATGTCTCCATTAAAGATATTGACTGTTGCTGACCTGTAACGTTCCATGCTCTCCATAAGCACACAACATGATATTGCAGTCATCATAGACGTGCATTTTCCAAGCGCGGCCAAAACTAGCCCTCTGCAATAGTAACCTCCAACAAGTACCTCTCATGAAATGAAATGTTGCAGCAGAGATGGAAACAAGGCAACATCCAACAAGTAACCTCTTCCTGTGGAATGTGTTTATTCAACTGCGAACGAATGTAGAATTCCCATAGGCAAGGGGGTTTCTGGATCTGCAGTATGATTGATGTCACAGATCTTGTATAATAACCCATGGCCGTGATTATGTATTTTTTACTGTATTAATGAAATGAGAACTAACCCACCTTTTCTGGAGCTCAGCTCTCTCTCTCTCTCTCTCACATAGCCTTGACAACCTCATGCATACTAAGAAGTACGTAGTTAGTATGTATGTACGTATGTGAGTACAGATACATCAAACACAAAAAGCTGTTTGGTTTCTGAGGCATTCATAAAAATAAATCAAAGCACACCAAAATTCTTCACATCACTTTGTGTCTGCGAAGTATTGAGAGTACAGATACATCAAACACAAAAAGCTGAGGGCTACCTTAAGGAAGTATATTGTAGCTCTGGGAGGAATTGGATAGTACCTCGATGTCCTACTGCAGCGCCTGATTTAAATGGCTGGGAGTGCCTCGACATCGTTCTCATTCATAAACCTGCACCAGTACAGTGCCCACTCAGCAAGCCAAGCTTCCAAACTTCCTGAATCTTGCTCATGCAGCGATAGGGTAAAGGGGCCAATAAAAAACCACCCCCCTTTAGGAGGACTGCCGGGCCAGTTTTTTTGTGCACTTTCGGACCCATTGTGAGACACAAATGGGTGAGAGTTGGGGTGGACAATGTAGCCAACTTGCGTGTTGAGAACTATGGCTCGTAAGAAGTTGCAGGCTACTTCAATACTTGAGGTGATGTTGTCAAGATCCCAAGCGCTCCCTGCGGCCTCCGTTTTGATGAAGGCATTGAAGTCGTTGGTTGCAGCTTCCAAGGATGCCATGAGTGTGCGGGGACGCAGATGACCATGCGGGAGGAGTGGAGATGGTGCCCAGGGGATCCAGTATTACCTTGTGTGTGCGGATCCGACCAGCTCCTTCAAAAATGGACCCGTTCGGTTCTCTTGCCCCCTCAAACATGATGCCATGTGCCTGTACAAGCTTGTCACCACTTAAGGCGCACGCACCTTCCCTGAATAGGAACAGCAATGTCCTTAACGCTTGCTTCCCCTGAGCTGTTGTAGGAAGAGCACCGCCCGCCATCTCAATTGGCCACTGCATTAATTAGTCCTCTTGACGTTGTTCATAAGCGTCGGAATTTGCTGGTGCATTAAACTCGCCGACGTAGTTATAACCATTGCAGCAGGTGCCGAGCATTTTCCAAGCGCGGCCAAGACTAGCCCTCTGCAATAGTAACCTCCAACAAGTACCTCTCAGGAAATGAAATGTTGAAGCAGAGATGGAAATAAGGCAACATCCAACAAGTAACCTCTTCCTGTGGAATGCGTTTATTCAAATGCGAACAAATGTAGAATTCCCATAGGCAAGGGGGTTTCTGGATCTGCAGTATGATTGATGTCACAGATCTTGTATAATAACCCATGGCTGCGATTATGTATATTTTACTGTATTAATGAAATGAGAACCAACCCACCTTTTTTGGAGCTCAGCTCTCTCTCTCTCTCTCTCTCTCTCTCTCTCTCTCATACCTTTGTATGCATGTATGTGGTCACATGTGTATGACATGAATGCGTGTGCATATGCAAAACTCAGCCTTGACAACTTCATGCATACTAAGAAGTACGTAGTTAGTATGTATGTATATATGTATATATGTGTGTGTGCGTGTTGAGGAGACAGTGCTACTTTTATTGTGGTATTGTTGTCACTCCACATCCTTCAGTCGGCAAGTGTCGACTACTCTTCGGCTGCGTTTTCCTTCCGGCTCTTTTCACAAACGATTTTGGCTTTTTGGGGTGCTTCGATCACCGCAATCCCTGCTTCAAATTATCTCTTGGTCAAGCGTTGCATTGTGCCTATGACGTTGGAGACATCACTCTTAATACCTACAGGATTTACTTGGCTGTTTCTAGCCTTCGGAGCCTCATAGTGCTCTGCGTTTTGTATCCCTTTCTTTTCGTGGGTTTTCCTCGCTTTGAGGTTTCCCACTTGTAAATTAATCAAAGTAGATTTTTAAAAAAAAGTATGTGTGCGCGTGCATGCACCATGCAATTCCTAAATATCCAAGCATCCATGAGTGCTAAGTAGAATGGTAGTAAGCATGTGTGTGCGCTTGTGCGTGTGCGTGCAATGAATTGTCATTGTAACTACACATTCACATGCATGTTGATGTTAGCAAGCCGCAGCCCTGGGACAATCCTGAAAATGACAAATCAAACCTTCAAATTTCAAAACCACTATGCCATATGGTGTCTTTGTCTTTCTCCTCACATGCCTTGAGAACTTGAGCGAAAGCACATTGTCCAGTGCACCCCTTCAAATGGTAACGCTTGGAGTGTTACGAGACTGGGCACCCTCCTGTTGTAGTGGTTAGCTGCAATTGAGATAGCTGGTGTAATGGTTAATTATGTGCTATCTATTTATTTTACTAATTGAGTTGATGATGATTTTGTAGAGTGGAATGCGAGGAGTTGATGAAGAGGCGACGGCAATTACTCTTGGCCATTTTATATTTGCACAGTATCTTAGAACATCATTTCAATAAGCCACTATGGCTCTGTAAATAGTTGTAGTGGGAACTCCCCTTATGGGTCATGCAAGAACTAATGAGCTTCACTCATTTACAAAAGTGAAGTGGTTGTAAAAAGAGGGGCCTCAATTTTCGGTACCTTAAACTCAAAAATAATATATTAAATACCAACTCCACAAGAGAGGTGCCATGGAGTTTGGGGCTAGATTTAGGCTTTTCTCTTGCAAATTCTCTTCTCTACTCTCTTAAGCTATGGTTATTTGCTGTGTACTCTCTAATCTAGTCTCCATCTCTTACACATCTCTTACACTCTCTTACAAGTTTGTCTATGTCAATTCTATGTTTACTGTGTGTGTGTGTGTCATAGTCTAGGTGAGTGTGTGTGCTTGGAAATTGGAAGAAGAGGTGGAGAGTTTGATGGTGATTGCTTGGAAGCTTGTGTTGAGTATTTTAAGCGGTCGATCTCCCCCTCTTCTCCCAACATGGAGCCTATGTACACAGATAAATTTCTGTAGAAAAAGTAAAGTGCACCAAAGTCACTTAATCTACACTTAGGGTACAATACCCAACTCTAGTACTTTATTGTGAGGTGCACTTTTTAGAGAAATGAGACTAGCTCCTTTATGTTTTTGGTTATACACGAGGAAACCATGTATGTTCAACCCACAGAAAGACACCCTTTCAGCTTAATCACAAGTAAGCCTATGGCAAATAATGACACTACAACACATAAACTAGTAGACACAGGGTGTGGCCAACGACTCATGAGGTGTGATGGACAACTGCTTGTGCAAGATGGAGATAGGAGGAGAGTGAAAATTGAAATGCTGAGTGCGCCGTGAGAAGGGGTTCAAGATGCAGAGAGAGTAAGTGGTGAGAGTTGAGGGGCTGGGGGGGGAGGAGAGAGAGAGAGAGACGGAATCAAGAAGGTAGTAAATGCCACGTACATTTAGGATGTCTTGTATACACTATCACTCTCTGTATACACTATCTCGATCTCTATTAAATGGCCTCATTCTTTCAACCAATGACAATTTTTTTAAATTATAGATTAAAAAAACAAAACAAGAAAAAGAAAAAAATCATCTTTAAAAATTCTTTCAAAAAGGGTAGTGAACACCCAGTCCCTTGGAAGTTGGGGGGCATGCCAAAAAGCTACTCTCCTACCAGTTGGGCAGGCCATTAACTGAGTTGGATAAAGAAAGCGTCGTGCCAAAAGTTCCTCTTGCTCACACCATGGGCGTGTTGGGATATAATGGAGAGAGGGCTCTCGAGAAATTTCCACGTGGCTTCTTTACATAAAAACACGAACCTTAAATCGAAAAAGAAAATAGTTGTGACGATGATGTCAACCGTCGAGCGACTACGCACGCAAAGGTCAAATATTAGTTGCGTTCCGCCATTGTGCAAGAAACCCTCGCAAAGATATCAACTAGCAAGCACATGAAGTTTCGTTGTGAGAAACCTCCTGTAGAGCAATTCACGATGCTGAGGACAAGGGCTCTCTATCTCTCTCTCTCTAATGGAATTGGCCTATTTAACTTGAGAGTAGCGGAAGTTAATGAGAGTACTTTTAAGAAATGACTTTGTGAGCATAGCGGGTGAACATAATTGAAGATAGCAACATAATCATAGCAATTAGTTAACTTGGCATGAACAATACTTTTGCAAGAGAGAGAATTTAGAGAACATGACAACAGTTGAGGACCGGATTTATGTGGAGCCGGTCCCCCCTCCAATAGGCATTTGTATTATGATTTCTCCCATTAAGAGAGACTTGTTGCAATACAATATTTGTGTTCCTTGTAACCTAGGTGATGAAATGAAGATGGAAAGCTTCATGCATCACAATCATAACATAAACTTGAAGAAAGCTTTAACTATCCCAAGCCTCAGTCCCAAGACTTCAAACACCTTCGAAGGTGGAGAGAGCTAGCAGGGAATGAGGGTAGGGAAGAGGAAGAAGAAAGAATTAGTCCTCACTTATCATAACTCTTCTTGCTAGCATACATAGTAGCATAGTAATGATGAAGAAGGAGATGGAAAGCTTAAGCATTGAAGCATGGCTCTTGGTTGGATTTGCACTCCATAGCCAAGAGTGTTGGTGTAGGCTCTCAACCTCTACTTGCTTGGAGAAGGAGAGGGAGCTCTTGCATTTTACATAGCACACAATGAGAGTGTTTGTGAGTGTGTGTGGGTGAGTATACCCCCTAAGCAACCCCCTAGCTTGCTTGGGTTGACCCCCCCTTGTAGCTCATGCTTGAAGCTCATTGGACCCCTCTAGGCCTAGCCAATCACAAGTGGGAGGCATTACAAGCAGCAAGGGTAGCCTTGAGACAAGTGTCCCCCTTTTCCCTTTGAGAGAGAGGACTTGATAAATGAAAAATGAATTAATTAAATATCCTAAATTATCATTGGACCCCTTGGGTGGCAAACCAATAGGCTTTAGGCACACCATGAGGGCAACATGAGGAGGAATTTGACAAGTGTCCCTTCTACTTTCTTTGTACCATGCATGCCTTGTGTGAGTGTGTGGGTGTTCTCTCTCATCCCCCCTCATGTAGGGCTCGCCCCCTCCTTGTAGGGATTGAATATTTGACTTTTTGACACCTCAAGTCTCTCATGCATAGGCCCAATTCCCACCACAAGCTTGGTCCTTAAGCACTTTAAGCTTGGGCTAGGTTCTCACCTCAAGTGCAACCCTAGCATCTCAAGCATGTCAAACACCTCAAGAATCTCAATCACGTCAATCATCAAGCACCTCAAGCACCTTAGTCATCAAGCATGAAAAGCAGGACAAGCACCTTGAGCTGGGTCGGGTTCCCGCGCCTCAAGGGCAGCCCTAGCTTACCTAAGGTCAAAGGACTTTTACACACACTATTGGAGGTCTTCAATGAAGCTAACCCTAAGGTCTTATGCTCCATTGGTAGCCTTGCTCTTTGATAGACCATCTCTCATTTGGGCCCCTTTACCATTGGCCCCGTGTTGAGATAGATCTATAAGCACATGTCTATATCTTAACTCTTGTTCCCGTTTATTCTCCCACATTAAGTGATCAGTTTAATATGAGAAAATCATTTGGGTTGGTTAGATATTAGATATTAGATTTTATGACATTACCTCTCTCTTGAAATCATAGTTGTCCTCTACTATGACGTAGAAGAGATAAAGCCTTAGTCATTAGTCAATTTTACTTAGCGGGTAGAGGATCCCTTTTTACCCTACGACATCTTTCCAAGATGGATGACTAATCCATTTGGTGCTTGGGAGACATAGCTGCCGCAAGCATGTGTGCTCTTTAGTCCATTTCATTCTCCCAAAGTAGAGTGACAAATTCTATTTGGTGTTTGAGAGACGTCGTCACCACAAACATGATTCTAAGCATGCATATTAGTTAAATTTGTGCACAATTGAAAAGAGGGCTAGTGTTATAAGACAAAAACATGAGTCATTTAAAAGAAATTTGTACATTAGCTTACTGTAATGTAGCATTGTAAGCATTGACAAGATTCATACTATCCTTAACCTGTATTCCTTGCATCCATCTAGCATCTTCTTTTGGAATTAGGGTTGCAGAGAAACACACACAGCTTGGAGAAGACGAAGGAAGCTCTAGGCACACAATAGAGAGTGTATAACTTAGTGTGCAATGGAAAGATAGATAGCCCTAGAGTGATGGGCGTATATACAATGCACGAGGAGATTGCTTCAACCCATACAAAGCCTTGTTACATTTGCACACTTTGTCCTCTTGTCCTTTTATGACAAAACCGCGAGGCTGCGTTACATAAACTTCCTCAAATATGTCACGATTCAAGAAAGCAGTAACAATGTCTGATTGATGTACATCCCAACCAAAATGAGTTGCCAATGCACATAGAACACGCACAGTAGTCATACGACAAGTGGGAGCAAAAGTCTCTTCATAATCTATGCGTTTTTGCTGTGCATAACCCTTCGCAACAAGTCGAGCCTTATGGCGATCGATCTCACTATCCGGCTTCGTTTCAACTTGTAAACCCACTTCGTACCAATGGCCTTTTTGCCAGAAGGCAAATCACATAAAGTCCATGTGTCATTTTCTATAAGTGCATCATATTCTGATTGCATGGCAGCCATCCAATTTTCTGAATTTTGTGCTTCATCAAAAGTCAGAGGCTCCTCAACATCATGTAAGCTAGACACAGCCAAAGCATAACAATCTGATGCATAAGATGCATGGCGAGAGCCTGAACGAGTACGACTAGACAAAGGTGCATCCAATTTACTGTCACAAAAAGTGTGCACCAGCCATTTTGGCATACCTCTAGCTTGCTCATTTTCAGCCCTTTCCTCATCAAGTACATCATGTACAGGTGCATCAGTAATAGGCTGATCTAAAACATTTTCAGAAACCCCCATAGGCTGTACATTTGCCTCATTGGAACTTACATTCGTATTTCCACCACTGAAAAGAGGCAACAAAGTATCATAAATGTCCTGTGAGCTTACATTACTGTCTCTAGTGCATGACAGCAAGGGCTGAACAGAATCTTCCACAAACACTACGTCCCGTGAAACCAGAATACGTTTTGTTTGCGGATGATACAACCTGTAACCTTTGCTTTCAACACTATAACCAACAAAAATACATTTGACAGCCTTATCATCCAATTTTCTGCGCTGCACTTGTGGCACCAAAGCATATGCCAAACAATCAAAAACACGCATGTGCTCAATAGAAGGTTTTCTATCATGCCATGCTTCATATGGAGTAATAGATTGGAAAGCTTTCGTAGGACACCTGTTAAGTACATAAGTGGCACACATAATGGCCTCAAGCCAAAAAGAATGCGGCAAAGCTTGACTTTTGACCATACATCGTGCCATTTCCATCAGTGACCTGTTTTTCCTCTCAGCAACAACATTTTGCTGAGGTGTATAAGGCACTGTACATTGGTGTTTTATCCCACGACTAGCCAGAAATGCATTAAATTCATGAGACATATACTCCCCCCCTCGATCAGAACGGAGGGTGCCCATAGTACATTTTGAGACATTTTCAGCCCTAGCCAGAAATTGTTTGAAGCACATAAAAACTTCGGACTTCGCTTTAAGCGGAAATACCCATGCATGCCTGGAGTAATCATCAATGAAAGTCACGAAGTACAGGTAATTGCCCAAGGACGGAGTTTGCATGGGCCCACAAACATCACTATGCACAAGCTGCAACTTGCATGTGGCCCGAACTGAACCATCCTTTGGAAACTTAGAACACTGCATCTTACCCAAAATACAGTGTTCACAAACATGTTTGATAGGTGCTTCAAGAGGCGGCAAAGAAGCAACCATATCAAATTTCTGTAAATGTAGCAAACTGGAAAAATTCAAATGACCAAAACGTGCATGCCAAAGTTTTGCATCTGAAATAGCCCTTGAATCTGCAACAGCATTTGCAAAATTTTGTCCACACTTGTCATACAAAGTGAGCTTATACAGCCCACGGCACAAAAGGCCAGATGCAACAATTTCATCACCAAAACTGAGATCATGAACTGTACATCTATCATCCACAAATTTGACTACAGGTCCAAGTCTAGCAAGTGCAGATACAGACAAGAGATTCTTCTTGATCCCAGGTACATAAAGTACATCAACAAGTGTGAAGGAACTGCCATTAGCAGCAGTGAGCACAATCTTTTCAACTCCCTGAACTGGATAAGAGGCGTTGTTGGCACAAGTGACTGAATTCCCATGAGGGACAGACTCGAGAGAGGTAAACAATTCACGATGTGAGGTAATGTTCTTTGTAGCACCACTGTCGAAATACCACACATGTGAATCTGCAGCAACTGACAAGCATGCATCATGGACAACAAGATTGTAAGTGCACTCTCCGCTAGAAGCCCATTCTGCATCAACATCAGCATTACAGTCTCCTTTCACAGAAGACTCAACAATGGCTGCATTTGTAGTGGAACCAGCATTTGCAGTGGAACCACCCTCTTTCTTCTTAGCCTCTTTGGCCTTCAACTTAGGACACGACTTGATCAAGTGATCATTGGCTTTACAATAATGGCAACGCATCTTCTTTTTGCCCTTATCACCAGAATTGCCAGACGAAGTACTGCCAGCAAAAGCATTAGGAACAGAATTTTTGCCACTCGCAGCAGAACCATAAGAAGTGGCTGTATTACTGTTACCACCCTTTCTTTGAGAAGCAATAAAAGCCTGTTCAACTGCACGCTGCCTAGTCCTGTTTTTTCTAGAAAGTGACTCTTGCAACAGCAATGTGCATAATGCATCAAACCTTACAACTTCAGGATTTCCTTGGGTCATCAGTCTCCAAGTACTAGCAAAAGTCTGGTAGGAATCTGGTAAGGCATCAAGAACAGTCTGCACAAGGGAACTGTCTGAAATGACTTCACCTGCAGAAATAAGCTGCTCATTGATATCCTTGATACTAGCAAGGAAAGTGTCCATATCATCTTCCTCATGCATAATCTTCGACTCCAACTCTTTACGCAGCAAAGCAATTTTAGCCTCATTGCGGCTTGCATAAAGACCTGCTAGAATATCCCAAGCCTATTTTGCAGATTTTGCCGAACGGATGTGAGGAACAATTGTGCACTTCACAGACAACGCAATCAATGCATGAGCCTGCTCATCCTTAACATCCCAACGAGCTTGTTCTGCCATAGGCAAAACAACTCTAACAGCTGCAATCCTTGCAGCAAGACCTGCAACATCCTCAACATCGCCTACATCCTCAGAACCAGGACGTACATCAATGCCCTGCACAATGTTCCAGATACCCTTTGACACAAGAACATGTTGCATCATATAAGCCCACATAGGGTAGTTGTCCCCATCCAACCTGTCCTCAGCAACAAACATCTTGAACACATCTGTGTTGTTGTTGTCAGCCATGGTAAATGCTGCACCTGATGTGAAAATTGCCCGAAAATAGGAGAAACGGAGCGGGAACAACCTGTGCTATATAGCACAAACTGTAGAAGACTATAAGGCACCTGTTATGCAGAAAACGGCACTGACAGAAATTCTGCACAAAATGACGAAATAGCCTGTGCAGCACTGCCTGTAGTGGAAATGGAGGCTGAAATGAGCCCAAATCAAAATTCTGAGCAGACCAAGCTCTTTGCGCTCTCCCAAATTTTTGTTGACCTTCGAACGCTCGCCAAAGCTCACTGAAATGGAAGAAAGTGAGCAGGCGTGTGCTGGAGCAGCTGGCGACTAAGCCCGGGAGGACGTGACGTGCTCTGATACCAATTGTTGGAATTAGGGTTTCAGAGAAACACACACAGCTTGGAGAAGACGAAGGAAGCTCTAGGCACACAATAGAGAGTGTATAACTTAGTGTGCAATGGAAAGATAGATAGCCTTAGAGTGATGGGCGTATATACAATGCACGGGGGAAAAAAACCTCCTAAAGAGGGAAAAAATGCCCCGGCGGTCCTAGTGTGTTCACACACATCACTACCACATGTATATGGTAACATCTTCAAAAGCTTAATTTTTGAACTTAATAAGATACCGTTGGATAATCTTACCATGTCGTAGTACCTTGTCTTCATGCCAAAGGAGAGCTTCGGGTTGTAGCACCTCTTGTTGGTCTTCAACTTCGGGAGGGTCTTCAATAATTGGTTCACTTAGTGGCTCGCCTTTGTAGGGCTTAAGTAGGCTTAAATGAAAGGCATTGTGCATGAGCCAATGGCTGGGCAACTTGAGTTGATAAGCAGTCTCATTGATGTGCTTCAAGATTTGGAAAGGACCATAGTATCTTTTTGCTAGTTTTGCATAATACTTTTGATGGCCCGTAGGATTTTTGCCCATCGTTTGCCTTAATCGAGCCTTAGGAAACTTGAGTAAGACCCAATCATTTTCTTTGAACATTAAGGCCCTTCTGTGCTTATCAGCAGCAACTTTTTGCCTTTGTTGAGAGATGGATATAGCCTCCTTAATCTTTTGAAAAGATTCTTGTAGGTCACGGCTATAGTCATCGGCGACGAAGATCTTCCCATGTACTTTGAGTAGCAAGGGACTTTTAGGTCTTCCCTCAATGATATCAAAAGGTGCTTTTCCCGTAGAAGTATGTACAGTATTATTGTAGGCATACTCTACAAGAGGTAAGTACTTTTCCCATTTTGATCATTGATCTACTTCGGTAACATAAGTCTTGAGTAGATCGAGTATCGTAAGATTGGCTATCTCACTTTGGCCATCCGTTTGTGGGTGATAGGCCGAAGAGAAATTCAATCTTGTTCCTAGATTTTCAAAGAGACCTTTCCAAAAATTACTGGTCATTCTAGAATCTCTATCCGACACGATGGATGTGGGTAATCCATGGTGCTTGAAAATCTGAGATATGAAGAGAGTTGCCATTTGATGTGCGTTAATAGTCTTTTTGACAGGAATAAAATGTGCTTGTTTACTAAAGCTGTCTACTATTGTCCATATTCCCGTATTCCCATGGATAGACTTGGGTAATCCAAAGATGAAATCCATGGATATGCTCTCCCATGGTGAATTTGGGATAGGCAATGGCTAGAGTAATCCAGGTTTCTTCCCTCTATCATACTTGGTGTTTTGGCATACTACACATTTTGAAACATACTCTTGTATGTCCACTTTCATGGTAGGCCAATAGAAGTATGTCTCTACTCCTCGGAGAGTAGGTTGAATACCACTATGCCCCGCATATGGAGGAGCATGGGATTCATAAATAACTTTATCACGAAGGGAATGTGTAACACATAGCCTATTGCCATGGAGAGGATAACCATCCTGCAAAATAAATGGTTCCTTTTTCTTCCCCAAAGCAAGGGGTGACATTATGTCTCTATAGTTAGGGTCAATAGCATACTCATCTATCATAGAAGATAGATCATTGTGAGTAGCTATAGATACCGCATTAACTTTTGGCCATTGTGAAAGTGCATCAGCCACTTCATTGTGTTTACCACCAATATAAGCAATATGAAAATTAAATTGCGAAAGAAAATTTGCCCACCTCATTTGTTTGTCGAAAAGCTTGGTTTGGGTCATGAAATACTTGACTTTGGTGGTCGGTTCGTAGGATAAATGGAGTTCCCAATACGTAGTGCTTCCATGCGTCTAAGGCATGTAGAACATCTAAAAGCTCTTTCTCATAAATGCCCAAGACTCGTTCATCAGTATTGAGCCTTCGGCTCTCATATGCTATGGCATGCCCTTCTTGAAGCAAAACTGCTCCAAGGCAATCACCACGAGCATCACATTGGACCTCAAATGGATTTGAGAGGTCTGGAAGCACCAAGACTGGTTGGGAAGTAAGCTTCTCTTTGAGCTTATCAAAAGCATTTTGCTCCTTAGCAGTCCATACATACTTAACGTTCTTCTTAGTTAAGTCGTGTAGTGGTCCTGCTACTTGAGAGAAGCTATGAAGTGTCTATAGTATGCGCACATACCAATAAAGCTTCTTAGCTCATGTAAATTTCTTGGGTTAGGCCATGATTTTCTTACCTCTAACTTTGATGATCCATACGGATACCATCGTGAGAGATAATATGACCTAGGTATCGAATCTCTTGAAGGAAGAATTCGCTTTTCTTTTGGTTGAGAAAAAGCTTGCTCTCCCTCAATGCTTGAAAAATCACTTGGAGATGTTGCTCATGTTCCTCCAAAGACTTGGAGTAGATGATGATATCATCAAAGAACACTCCAGTGAATTTGCGATAAGGTCTAAAAATTTTCTCCATCAAACGATTGAACGTAGCTGGTGCATTAGTCAAGCCAAAAGGTATGATTAGATATTCATAAAGACCAAGTGTTGTGCAAAACATGGTCTTTAGGATATCTTCATCCACTATCCTTATTTGATGATAACCACTTTTAAGATCAATCCTACTAAAGTAGGTAGAGCCTTGTAGATTATCAAACAGATCTTCTACCCGAGGCACGAAAAATCTTCTTTTGATAGTGATATGGTTTAGTGCTCGATAGTCCACACATATACGGTATGTACCATCTTTCTTTTGCACTAAAAGGACTGAAGAACAAAATGGAGAGGAACTAGGCCTCACCATCCCTTTGTCTACCAATTCCTGTACTTGCCTCATGATCTCGTCTTGTTGAGCTTGTGAGAGTCGATAAGGAGGTTTGTTAGGCGGTGAGCTTCATGGAAGAAGCTCAATGTGATGGTCATCATCCCCTCGTGTTGGAGGTAAGTCCATAGGGATATTATCAATGAACACATCTTGGAATCCCTTTAGAAGATTAGACAAGTCTAACTCTTCTTGATTCCTACCATAATATACATTTGATGAAACATTAGTATCTTTTAGAGACGCTTTGACAAAAATCATGTACGCAAAAACCGAGCTCTTAATTGACTTATCAAAAGCAAGAGGATTTACAAGTGGAATAGTGCGACCACGCTCACTAGCATCTATATACATGTTCTTTCCCCTGTAGGTGAAGTAGATTCTCCTTTCAGGGAACTTCATGTTGGCAGCCATGCGATCAAACCATGGCGCCCCTAGGATAACATCCTCATGTTGGAGAGGAGAGATGAAGAAGTCTTCTTTGTCAGAGATAAAAAACATCTTTGCAAACTTGTGATAGTTATCTTAATTACAGATAATTAATTCAGCTAATTATCTTAGAAGATTCTCCTTATATGGATGTACTACCTGGGATGACTGAGTCGGACAATGTGGATTGGGTCCACCTATCAGCAACCATAAACACTTGGGGAAACAGGGGGATGACTTGGGTAACACCTGAGGGGGATGAAATGTCACCACACGTACCCTTAAATATGCTACAAGCAATGCATATAGCTTTTGACAAGGCTCATCCTCATATAACAAAAAGAACATACAAGTGGGTCCCTAAAGCTTCTTTAGCGACCATGGCTAGTACTAAAAAACGAAAGCCTTGTAAGAAACGTACCACTCGCTCCAAGCAATGTAAGGAAACGTGGCGGTGGATTCCTAAACGACTATTGGAAGCCTAAGGCTACTATCAAGGAAATGATGAAATATGGGTACCAAAACGTAGATTGTGTTCTTACCTGTCACCTAACCTATGTGAGTCAAACCCTGTGACGACAAAGCCGATGAAAGATCATGGGAAAGGAAAAATCACAGAACACTATACACCGGATCCAGAGCTAGTATGGGTTCCCAAGCAAGAGAGGCTTGTTTTGCTCAACTCAAACATAGAAAAAACAAATAAAGCTTCTAGCTCCTCATGTAATGCATCCATAGAGGTAAAAGATTCTTCACAGCCTCCACCTACAATAGTGGACCTCCATGAAGCTACAAAGGAATCCACACCTCCCAGTGTTCAAGAATCACCTGATGAACCACTTCAAGTTCGATCCTGGGAGAGTACCTTACCACCCTTTCAACTTGACGAGGCACCTAAGGTAATAGAAAACTACTAGAAAAAATCCCCACCTATTACCAACTGGAACAATTGGTTTCAAAGGGTGACAAGCTCATTTCAAACGGTATGATCTACCCAAGGAAGGGGGGGGAGTGTTTGCTGACAATCATCATTCACTTACTCCCCTCTCAACCTTCTTCCCTGACCTCTCAATATCCCAATCTTAGGGAATGTATATATATAGCCTTATACTCACAAAAAACAAAAATAATAAAGAGCAAAAGAGTATGCACAATAAAAGTCAAAACATTGACCATGTCTACACATTCGAATCCGGTGCACTGAAACAGAAACCTATGCCATAAAACACCTTTGATCCTCAGCACTCAAGTGATGGAGGGTAGGGAAGATTAGTATGATAGGAGTGTTTCTGTTTTAGAGTTGAGTGATTAGCAAAGTTCTTTTTTCCCTGATGTGCCTCCTAGAGGTATTCTTTGTGTTTCCTTGTGTGTACAAGACCGTGTTGCTGTGGTTAGGATTTGGACCTTCATGGAATCTTTATCTCGACTCACTCTTCAAATCAAGTGCAATTATCAACGCAAACAGGTGTTTCTTGTCCATTAGCATTACCCCTTATCTTGTTTGTATCTATGATTGTCTACTTTGATTGTGATTGGTAGCATAATATCCAGCACATTTGCTTAGTATCAAGCATTTAATTCAATGTCATTTTTTGTCATAATCACTTGTCTAGGTTTAAACATCAAGCAAGTCCGACTAAGCTAGTTTGATCAAGTTAGGTGTTAGAGATCTTCTCTTAATACCATGGGGAATGCCTTCCTAATAATCAATGGTTACTTAGGTTCTTAATCCGATTTAGGCAGCATTGTGTGAAATGTACTAGGGCTTTCTAGTGGGCTTGACCCTATTGACCTTCAGCTTAAGTATTATAAAGGGAGTTTGTTTACTTGTGTGATGAGCCAGGGGAGGTGTATCAGTGTTATATGACCCCCCAAAGTTCAAAATTAAAATGCTGAAAATGAACAAACAAAAAATCAAAGTGCCACATTGTAAAATCTTTAGCTGGAAGAGAAATCTCAACTTGATTGGGTACTTCACTCACATGTATCGCCTATGGTACTAGAGCCCTAGAGGTTCCCAGTATGGGCGCTTTTCCTTGAAAAGCAAAAAACCCAAGGCATACAAAATAAGCACACACATAAAAATTGCATCACTGTGAAAAGACTTTGGGGGGTCAAAGAAAAGGTAATCAGTCAGGCGATGATTTCATGAGAAATTCCTTTTATCGTAGCTTAACTACAAGGTCTTTTAGGTATAGCCTCTAGTCAGCCCTCGAACATGAAATATTTGGCTCTTGCGATTAAAGAACTTAATTGATCAGAGAAAATTAAGAAACTTACCCATGGTATTAATAGTCGATCTCTAGTGCCTTTCGACCGTTAAATTAGCGACCCCAGACTTGTTTAATTTTTTACCTTTACATCTGTTTATGCATTTGATAACATTGCAATTTAATGTTTATTGCTGACAAATTGTTTAAAATTCTGTTACCAATCAATTTGTTTGCCTAAAACTGCATATGATTTTTAATCACTTATGAGAATGCAATTACTGTGCCAATGTTGTTTGATTTTGTAGTGACTGAAGAAGGCTAAGGACATTCATCTCAAATGCTCTTCCACCTCGACGAACGAGCTTCAACTCAATAGCTTCCGAGGACCGAATCTACATCAGGAAAGGGGGCATGTTAACCCTCACGGCTCACGGACACCCTATTACCTACGAAGGACGTTGTAACCTACGGTGGACATTGTATTATTTATTTGGTAGAGTCAGGTACCGGGCTTGTCGGTCCAATAGGAAAAGGGTAAGAGTGATCGCCGATGAGAGGTGCACTCTAACTGGAACATTCAAGGGATTAGTTGGCTAAGCATGGGTGCCCAAGTATGAATGGGGCGAGCTCATATAAAAGTCAACTAAACCTAAAATTCACTCATTCTCTCAGTTGTGCAATAGAAGAGTGCTCTTGCTTCATCTTCTTCTTCTTCTTCTTCATCTCTTTGTGTGTGTGTGTGTGAGAGAGAGAGAGTGAGAGAGGGAGAGAGAGGGAGTGTGTGGGCGATCGACCATTACGAAGGCACGACGGCGGTGAAGCGGTTGAGCGCGACGTAGCGGCGTCTCCTTCTTCTTCACCGCGAGGAATCCTCCACGAAGCAAGCGTAGAGCGGTGAGTGACACACCATCGCCTTCTTTGAGCTTACTAGTTTAGGCTTGTTGTGTGCTTGGAGCCATTTGTGGCTCGCACACGGTGTATCGGCAAGTTCCTTGCATTGACACGTGGGACATACGTGCACACTATGCTTGGGGAAAGGTAAGAGAGCATGATGCCTTCATCTTGTTTGACCTTGGCTCTACTCTCAACTTCATATCAACGGAGTTGGCCACCAAGTCGGGCATTCAAGCTTTTGAGATGGGAGATATAGTAATGGTTGATGCAGCTTTCAAGGGACAACAAGCCTCCGTTACTCCCTTGATTGGTAAGTTGAGGCTTCATGTCCAAAGCTATGCAACATTGGTGTCCGCTTTACACGTGTAACAATACTGCAATGGAGCCAAGTGAACTGTTGTGTCAGATCTATGATCAATTATAAACCTGTTTCCTAGAGGATGTGCTCGACTAGTCACAAGATCCACTCGAATGATAGAATCTTGGAACTGCAAGTACACATGGTTTTTAGACCAATCATGCACCAATTTTGCTTCCCTCATGAAAGGACGTCCTAAGATCATCTCCGATGCCATAGTGTGTTTGGAGAAATCCATAACAATGAAGGTAACCCTTATTTTATGTCCAAACACCTTGATCTTGAGATCTTCTAGCATCCGATTGTTTAACAATAGACCCATTGGCCATCTTCATTACTATGGTTGTGGTTGCAAGGTGAGGTCTTCCCATAGTTTCCCAGCAATTTTTAGTCACAATGCTAACCCCAGCGCCACCATCAAGGATTCCCTTCACAGTTAATCCCTTAGTAGTGATTGGTATAGTTGCATTGGATTCATCACCCTCAAAGTATTGTCCCAACTTGTTAACAGGTATTTCTATAACAAAGTTCTCATCTAGGTTGGGTTGTGGATCTATGTATTCCTCCTCTATTGGCATCTCCCCAGCTCCATCCATCTGTGAAAGTTGTGGTAGCCCAAACTTCAGTTCTCCATTGAGGAAGGCTCGAAGAGCTGAGACTAGCTCGTGGTCTTTATATAGTTTGGACATGATGGTGGTTCTAACTTCTAAAGACATGAAATCCATCAATTTGGCAATGTTTAACGGCACCTTTTGGCCTTGAGTCCCTTGACGTGGGGAAGATGGGATCTCCATTTCTTCGATAGGATCAGGTAGTCCCTCTGTAAACATTCTTTCCATCAAGAAGTGAGTACGCCCACTTTCCCATGACTTTAAGTCACTTTCTTCTTGGATGACACTAGGTATGTCCAAGGGTCTATGGACTTGGTGAGGTTGTTGTTGCGTAGGGAACACGGTGTCTGTAATCTGGATCTTCCTAGGTGCTGGTTCTAGATCCCTTTGGGTATCTTCTACCAAACTCCTTAATTGCTTGACTCGCTCAATCTCCTCTGTAGGGTTTGGGTACGTTCCTATCTTCTTTTTGGATCCTGGCCATTGTGGCTCATGAAGATCTTCCTTGTTGGTTTCTATGTTAGTGGTCGTTTTGGTCTCCATGGTTTCACCTGAATCAGAATCTTCTTCAGCGTCGTTCATATATACGGGGTCGTCACCAGTCCCTATGTTGGTCTTTGAACTGGGGTTTGACTTCGCTGCTTTTTGCGATCTCTTTCTTCATGTTTTCTTCTTTTTCTGAGATTGGGCAATTGATGCCGTGTCTCTTTCCTCAAGAATATAATTTTGTTTTTGGAGCATCGATCGTGTGAGTACATTTACTAGTACCACGGGTGTACTTGGTGATGGCGCCTCGGTAACTTCAATCAAGTTTAATGGCGTGATCTTCGGTGCATTTGGATTATTTGGACATTGGGAAATCAAATGATCTATGCCACATCGATTACACATGAGTATTGGCATTATAGACGTGCTCGCTTGATTGGTTTGCATTAGTGTGGCATTCTTTTGTAGCCTAATAGGACACTCGGCTACACGATGTAGACCTCCATACTCATAGCATTGAAGAGGTGGTCTCTTAGCAGTGTAATTGATATTTTGGCCTCTTGCCGCAAGAGCGGCTACTTGATATACAAGTTTGACTTGTCCCCAATAGTCCTCCATGTAGTATTATGGACTTTCTTCAAGTACATCCAACCCATAGGCAATATTAGGATCTATATCTTCCTCATAGCCTTCCAAACAAGCAATAGATGACTCACAACCCACTTGATTCACATAAGTGATTCTCGGATGTGGTGGTTGCGGTTCTAGCACTGGAGGTGGTAAGGGTGTTGTTTGAACAACATTTTGGGCCCTAGGGACCATGTCTTGTGCTGTTTGTTCAAGAGGTGGGGCCAACATCAATGCAGACACTCGAGGTGTGTCTGTCCATGCTAAGGTTGGTCTATTGGCTATCACGCGCTTAAATACTATGCAATCCTTAGCTTGATGACCATACCTCCCACCACAGGCATTGCAGTTCCCATTGAATTTTACTTTAAAAGTAAAGCAGTCACTGGTACTATGCCGTGTCTCTTTCCTCAAGAATATAATTTTGTTTTTGGAGCATCGATCGTGTGAGTACGTTTACTGGTACCACGGGTGTACTTGGTGATGGCGCCTCGGTAACTTCAATCAAGTTTAATGGCGTGATCTTCGGTGCATTTGGATTATTTGGACATTGGGCAATCAAATGATCTATGCCACATCGATTACACATGACTATCGGCATTGTAGACGTGCTCGCTTGATTGGTTTGCATTAGTGTGGCATTCTTTTGTAGCCTAATAGGACACTCGGCTACACGATGTGGACCTCCACACTCATAGCATTGAAGAGGTGGTCTCTTAGCAGTGTAATTGATATTTTGGCCTCTTGCCGCAAGAGCAGCTACTTGATATACAGGTTTGACTTGTCCCCAATAGTCCTCCATGTAGTATTGTGGACTTTCTTCAAGCACATCCATCCCATAGGCGATATTAGGATCTATATCTTCCTCATAGCTTTCCAAACAAGAAATAGATGACTCACAACCCACTTGATTCACAGAAGTGATTCTCAAATGTGGTGGTTGCGGTCCTAGCACTGGAGGTGGTAAGGGTGTTGTTTGAACAACATTATGGGCCCTAGGGACCATATGTTGTGATGTTTGTTCAAGAGGTGGGGCCGGCATCAATGCAGGCACTCGAGGTGTGTCTGTCCATGCTAAGGTTGGTCTATTGGCCATCGCACGCTTAAATACTATGCAATCCTTAGCTTGATGACCATACCTTCCACATGCATTGCAGTTCCCATTGAATTTTACTCTAAAAGTAGGGCATTCACTGGTACTATGCGGTCCATAGCATACTGAGCACCATTGTTGCTCCCTTCTTGGATACATATGATTGTTTTGCGGAGCACGATTGTCTCTAAGACTCTCTTGAATAGCCTTGGTGAGATCTGCTAAAGTCATCTCAGATATCTTTGGCTCCTTAGCAATAGGCTTTAGGGTCATTGGCTGATGCCCCGATGCTTGTGAGCTAATAGACTTAGGCTCAACAGACACTCTTTCTCCTTGAATCATTAAATTATCCTCCAATTGGATCGCATTGGTGGTGACTGCTTCCCAAGTGGTGATACCTCTAATGACTAGGCCATTGTAGATATCCTCATCTCATAATCTCCTAATGAATCTATCAAGAAATTGGTTATTGTTGAAGCGCTCATTTGGATTACAACGAGAATTCAAATGCTTCAATCGACTTATAAAGTCTCTCACCGGCTCTCCTTCCTCTCGTTGGGCTTTCTGGAGCTGAGAGGCTACACCCCAAAGCACTCCCTCTCGTATGTATTCTTTTAAGAATAGTCTCTTAAGAGTAGGGTAAATCGTTTTTTCTTCCACCCTTAGGGTTCTATACCAATCCCTAGCCTTTCCACTTAAGGTTAGGCTTAAAGCATTGCTCTTATGTAGGTCATTGTGTTCTCCTAGAGAATTGCATATTTGTTCAAACACTTCGATATGCTTTCTCACATCCCCGTCTCCACTAAATTTTTGTGTGAGCTTGGCTATTTCTACTGCCTTACTTCTAGGCTCTCTATCAGGCGTGTTACGCATATTCTCAGCAATAGATCGACCAATAGCTTGAGCAAATGTTGCTAAGTCACCTAAGTGAGTAGGCACCGTGGGTGAAGGCGCTCCAGAGACTACATGCGAAGTAGGTATTGGCATTGGGCTTGGCGCATAGGAAGCCGTTGGGTTCCACGTTGGGTATGATGTTGTGCCATGTGGTGGTCCATAGTTCATATGGGTGGCCCTAGGCATAGCAGACGTCGGATGTGACATACTAATGCTAGCCGGTATAGTCCCATGGAAATAAGAACTTGTGTATTATGGTTGTGGAGCATAGGTAGTTGAAACAATGGGAGGGGTAGGGACTACATGAGTACGTGGACCCATAGGTGCATACGATTGGTACGCACTTGTAGGTACTATTGCAGGCATTGAGCTACCATGTAGCGGTGCTTTACTAACAAACGAGGTCCATGGTGTGTTTCTTGGCATGCCCATCATTGGGGTAGGCATGGTATCCATAGTGTCATCCAGGGAAAGATGAGCTAGACTTGGAAAAGTAAAGCTATCACTTGTGGGCTCAGATTGCATTGAGACCCCTGGCGAAACAACATATGGGGGATCGATGGGACTCACTGGGGGAGTCTCCATTTGTGATAGAGTGGGTTGTTTCCCTTTGCCCGTGTCTAAAAATCGCATAGGACCCGTCGAAGGTATGTTTATTCCTCGATTTTGCCTCTCGGACCGGATAATCGTATGGATGACATTGCAGATCATGTGTTGTTGTTCCTCTAGACTAGTGGCACTAGATGTAGATTGTACAACTTCTAACCAACCCACATGGTATGTGTAGCCCATGTATAGGTCGGTCAAAGTCTCCGTGTGTAGGTCATATTCCCAATTTTCATTGAGAAATACCCCGTCCAAACTTGGTGTACTAGAGGATTGCCGTGAGGTGGATGCACTGTTGCTTCCCGTGTTTTGACTTTTAGTCACTGCTACCTTAGAGGTGACTTTGAAAGTTGGTAGCTTGGTAGGGCCCTCATTAAATGAGGTAGGTAGAATGTCCACGTGGACACTCTGAGGGAGTGTGGGGTCTACAGGAGATGTGAATGGTGATTCTACTTCCCCACCCCCTTCGTTTACTTCACTAGCCGTAGGTTTAGAGCGCGTAGCTCTACTAAAAGTTTCCATTAAATGGCTAAAAACACTAGTTCCAGGTTGTTGGGCCCAGCTAGGTACGGTTTCATTTGTTCCCTCGGGGCTTTGTGTAAGATGCTCTTCCATAATATCGTAGTCAGAGGAAGAGTCGCTAGCCGCTATATTTGGGTCTTGGGTTGCACTACCTTGGGTCCCCGCCGAGGGCGTAGACCCTAATGTGGAAGGATAGTGAGTACCCCCGTAAATCGAAGCACTAGCTAGTTGTTCGGACTCTAGCACATGACCAGAGCGTAGATACATGTGCTTTGGGTGCCCTACAAGTGTCGGCAAGTACCCTCAAAGGTTACTTGCTTTGTTTTGTGGGTGTTTTGCACCCCGTTTTCTACTTGATTTTTTCTTGTTTTTGATGTTTTTTTAATGTTTGATTTTTTTGATTGAAGTGTGTGATAGCTCAAAACGAGCGTATCACTTAAAGGGTCGCTGTGTGCTTTACAGCACAATTTTCGGGCATCTGACGTTTCGTTGGTCCTCAAAAATCATTTTTAGCTACGTGTGAAGCTGAAATTCATTTTTTTTAAAAGGCGACGAGGCCTGAGCGTGAGCTTGGGTTTGGGTCTGGGAGATATTCCCGATCCCGATCCTACCTTTAAAATTTATATATATATATATATATATATTTTAAGGATAATGTCGCCGCGGCCTGCGCTAGAGCACACAGACACTCTATCTACCTACTTCTAACTAATATACCTACCCTTACACACTAACACACTCTATTAACTCTCACTAATCTACTTCCTACTTACTGTACACAGAAAACTAACTACCTGAATACACAGAGAATAAACACACAACCTTTGAAATCTCTATTAACAAAGAAAACTAACTACCTTAATACACAGAGAATAAACACAGAACCTTTGAAAACTCCATTCACAAAAAAAACACACAGTATAACACCAAATCCCTCTTCTCAACCCACACACACTCCTTCCTTACCTTTCCTACATTAGAAATTGCACCACGGAGAAGCACAGAGTGCTACTCGAGCTTCATGTATGGCATTCCCAAGCAACGGCGCCAAAAATGTGCGCGTATGTCGCACGTGTCAATGCAAGGAACTTGTCGATACACCGTGTGCGAGCCACAAATGGCTCCAAGCACACAACAAGCCTAAACTAGTAAGCTCAAAGAAGGCGATGGTGTGTCACTCACCGCTCTACGCTTGCTTCGTGGAGGATTCCTCGCCGCGAAGAAGAAGGAGACGCCGCTACGCCACGCTCAACCACTTCACCGCCGTCGTGCCTTCGTAATGCTCGATCGCCCACACACTCCCTCTCTCTCCCTCTCTCGCTCTCTCTCTCTTACACACACAAAGAGATGATGAAGAAGAAGAAGAAGATAGAGCAAGAGCACTCTTCTATTGCACAACTGAGAGAATGAATGAATTTTAGGTTTAGTTGACTTTTATATGAGCTCGCCCCATTCACACTTGGACGCCCATGCTTAGCCAACTAATCCTTTGAATGTTCCAGTTAGAGTGCACCTCTCATCGGCGATCACTCTTACCCTTTTCCTATTGGACCGACAAGCCCGGTACCTGACTCTACCAAATAAATAATACAATGTCCACCGTAGGTTACAACGTCCGTCGTAGGTAATAGGGTGTCCGTGAGCCGTGAGGGTTAACACATAGGAAAGTGATGAACCTTTGCAATGAGCATCCTCTTTTGGAGCTTCGATGGTGGAAGCCCTAGGAGTCTCATTGCGAGTATTCTTCTTGGGGCAAGAACGATAGCCATGTCCTTGCTCCCCACACTTGAAACACTTATGGTCCTTGCGAAAAGCTTCAAGCTCTTCAAGAGAGAGTTTGTTTTTGCCTTTGTACACTCGCTTCTCCTTGGACCAATTGTTGTTAGAAGTAACTTGGGAAGAATTTTGAACATTGGTTTTCCCCTTTGAAATTACGTCTAGCCCCTTGATGGAAATTGATGCGTGAAGAAACCATGGTGTGATGGATTACTTCGCTAATAGTACCAGGCCATTGAGAGTTGATGTATTCGGCCATCTCTTCAGGTAATCCCGCACAGAATTGCTGCCTTTGCTCGGCAAAGTCTATCTTCTAAAAGAGAGTAGCCTTGAGATGTAAATCCCAAAACTTGTCTACGTACTTGTGGATAGACTCATGAGAGAGAAGCTTCAAGCTACGCCATTCGGTAAGCACTTTGTTCTTTGCATCGCTTGCAAGGAATTGCTTCATGATGGAAACTCGTAGAGTTTTCCATGTCTTTGGGGCTTCACCATTGCCACGAAGGCTAGCCCACCATTGACGAGCTGATTTTTGGAAGTGCATAGCTACATGGTGTAGCTTGGAGGACTCTGTGAAGCCCTTGTCTCCAAAGGCTGCATCAAATTGCTGGATGAAGACCAACACTTTGTCGGTAGCACCAAAGGTGCCATCATAAGTGAGAAAAGAGATACTCTTTCCTCCCTCCTTGAACTTCTTTAGCTTTTGTGACCTTCGCCATGCAGGAAGTGATTTTCGATGTCCTCCTCTCTTGTATTCTCTAGGAGAATAGCCATAACTTTCATCGGAAGAGGCGGAAGGTGAAGAAGAAGGAGAAGAGGGTGACCTCTTCCAAGACCTTTTCTTCCTTTGTTTCCTCTCTTTCCTTTCAGAGTGATGAGGAGAAGGACTATGTGTTGATCTTTTCCTCTTGGGAGGAGTGGGCGATCGTCTAGACTGCTGTCTTCGTGGAGCCACATCTTCAGAGGAACTTAAACCTTCATTGCTTTCTTGCTCTTTGGATTCATCTTCTCGAATGGGAGAGAGTCTTCTTTTGGGGGTCTCTTCAAGAGGCCTCCTAAGCTCTCTCTCCTCTTGGAGAGGAAGGGAAAACTCCATAAGCACGAAGTTGCTGAGTAACTTTGGCTTGCAAAGCAGGGTTGCCCATAGCTTGGTGCAACCTAGTGACGAGATATTTCACAAACATGGGAGCATCATCATTAGCACCTTCATGTGCAAAATCAAAGCTATCAATGTTCATTGTACTCTCTTGATTATTGTCAGCCATGTTAACAAAATTTATGTATGTACTTAGTGTATGCTTTGGCAATTCAAAACCTTAGTTGCCACTCCTCTTAGCCTTTGAAAATTTGCTCTTAAGTATCTACTCCCACAGCTCGAAGTGGTTAATTATAGAGAGTAGAGGAGTAGGTCTAACATAACAGACTTACCAAGGGCTAACTCCTTTTGGACTTCTTATAGCTCAATAATGGTAAAGCCATAGGCAGGTCTAAAAAGACTCCATTATTAAGTCCAAAGCTCCCGAGGTGTGCATCATATTCCACATAGTGGGCTCAACAAAACTGATAATCGATCACAGTTTCACTTACCCTAATATAATTAACAACATCAACCATTTATAGGCTACTTAAGGACCTCTTTTCTTAAGCAAGAAAAGAGAAACCAAATGCTCTGATACCATCTAATGGAATTGGCTTATTTAACTTGAGAGTAGCGAAAATTAATGAGAGTACTTTTGAGAAATGACTTTGTGAGCATAGCGGGTGAACACAATTGAAGATAACAACAAAATCATAGCAATTAGTTAACTTGGCATGAACAATACTTTTGCAAGAGAGAGAATTTAGAGAACATGACAACAGTTGAGGATCGGATTTATGTGGAGCCGGTCCCCCCTCCAATAGGCATTTGTATTATGATTTCTCCCATTAAGAGAGACTTGTTACAATACAATCTTTGTGTTCCTTGTAACCTAGGTGATGCAATGAAGGTGGAAAGCTTCATGCATCACAATCATAACATAAACTTGAACAAAGATTTAACTATCCCAAGCCTCAGTCCCAAGACCTCAAACACCTTCGAAGGTGGAGAGAGCTAGCAGGGAATGAGGGTAGGGAAGAGCAAGAAGAAACATTTCATAGGAGAAAGAATTAGTCCTCACTTATCATAAATCTTCTTGCTAGCATACATAATAGTATAGTAATGAAGAAGAAGGATATGAAAAGCTTAAGCATTGAAGCATGGCTCTTGGTTGGATTTGCACTCCATAGGCAAGAGTGTTGGTGTAGGCTCTCAACCTCTACTTGCTTGGAGAAGGAGAGGGAGCTCTTGCACTTTGCATAGCACACAATGAGAGTGTTTGTGAGTGTGTGTGGGTGAGTATACCCCCTAAGCAACCCCATAGCTTGCTTGGGTTGACCCCCCTTGTAGCTCATGCTTGAAGCTCATTGGACCCCTCCAGGCCTCCTAGCCAATCATAAGCGGGAGGCATTACAAGCAGCAAGGGTAGCCTTGAGACAAGTGTCCCCCTTTCCCCTTTGAGAGAGAGGACTTGATAAATGCAAAATGAATTAATTAAATATCCTAAATTATCATTGGACCCCTTGGGTGGCAAACCAATAGGCTTCAGACACACCATGAGGGCAACATGAGGAGGAATTTGACAAGTGTCCCTTTTGCTTTCTTTGTACCATGCATGCCTTGTGTGAGTGTGTGGGTGTTCTCTCTCATCCCCCCTCATGTAGGGCTCCCCCCTTCCTTGTAGGGATTGAATATTTGTCTTTATGAAACCTCAAGCCCCTCATGCATAGGCCCAGTCCCCACCACAAGCTTGGCCCTTAAGCACTTTAAGCTTGGGCTAGGTTCTCACCTCAAGTGCAACCCTAACATCTCAAGCATGTCAAGCACCTCAAGCAGCTCAATCATCAAGCACCTCAAGCATCTCAAGAATCTCAATCATCAAGCACCTCAAGCACCTTAGTCATTAAGCATGACAAGCACCTCGAGGTGGGTCGGGTTCCCACGCCTCAAGGTCAGCCCTAGCTCACCTAAGGTCAAAGGACTTTTACACACATTATTGGAGGTCTTCAATGAAGCTAACCCTAAGGTCTTATGCTCCATTGATTAGCCTTGCTCTTTGATAGACCAGGGCCCCTTTACCATTGGCTCCGTGTTGAGATAGATCTATAAGCACATGTCTATATCTTAACCGTTGTTCCCGTTTATTCTCCCACATTAAGTGATTAGTTTAATATGAGAAAATAATTTGGGTTGGTTAGATATTAGATATTAGATTTTATGACACTCTCTCTCTCTCTCTCTCAGTGTGTTTATATAACACACACACACACACACACACACACACACACAAACACACATAGCAATTGTTGTTGGCTAGCTCTTAGTACAATAGGCCTGTACTGCTGTCTTTGCAGAGTCGGCACTTCCAAGTTTTCCAACACAATGGGTACAAACCGACTAGCGAGGACACGTTGGCACTATGACTCATTGGTCGTACTCCCACATGGAGGCATCCCCCCAAGAGTATTTATGATGGTTGAGAATGTGGAGCATCGCAGCATGTGACAGATGTTGGTGTAGGTCCAAATGAGGCAACGTGGATATATTGACAACATCCCCCAACTGATCAAACACGTCCTTCAAGGGAAAGTAGGCGGCCGGATATTGAGGATGTACGTTGACGCCTAGGTTGAATGCAGACAAGATATCTTGGAGAAGCTGGTCATTTTTGTCGGCCAGAAGCTGGTGTCGGTTTATATCGGCGTCATGTGTGCGACCATGGTTGAACTTCGTCCAGGCAGGTGAGAAGGTGGTTGAGGGCGATGAGAAGGAGTTGGGGCAAGGTGATGTTTAATAGCTGATCTGCCTGGACCACCTTTAATGGTACCAGTAAGGAGTAGCTCTGAGAGTAGGGTTCACTATGTGGCCTTAAATCTCCATCCAGGTTAGAAAACTTCATTCACATCAAATTGATCAACATCAACTCTATGTGCAGACCTTGAAATATAATATTGATGATGTTTGATGACTCTCAGTGCATTAATTTGTGTTACCAGCTTTCAATGCCAATTTCTATAATTTTCTTATTGAGGTTATCTCATTGCTGATGATACTCATTAGAATGGTAATATGTTTCTTTTCTCAATCTCTTAATATATAATCAAAAGGATTATGAGAACCCATGAGATTTTACTTGACGTTTTTGCTACTATTTTTTTGGGTGAAAAACATCAAGGAACTTTTTTTCTGCATTACCAAGTCATTGATTGATTCTATATTTCCTATGTTTGTGAAATATATATTCCGCAATGATTATAAAACACCATTTGGCTGCATATGCAAACCATTGAACAAAGCCTCTCTCTCTCTCTCTCTCTCTCTCTCTCTCTCTCTCTCTCTCTCTCTCTCTCTCCACATTGATGGGTTGGTGGGCTGCCTTCTGGACATGGAAAACTATCACAAAATCTAATATATAACCAACCCAAATGATTTTCTCATATTAAATTGATCACTTAATGTGGGAGAATAAACGGGAACAAGGGTTAATAAGATATAGACATTTGCTTATAGATCTATCTCAACATGGGGCCAATGTTAAAGGGGCCCAAATGAGAGATGGTCTATCAAAGAGCAAGGCTAAAAAATGGAGCATAAGACCTTAGGGTTAGCTTCATTAAAGACCTCCAATAGTTAGTGTAAAAGCCTTAGGTAAGCTAGGAATGAGCTTGAGGTGGGAGCTCGACCCAAGCTCGAGGTGCTTGTCCTGCTTGATTAAGGTGCTTGAGGTGCTTGTCCTACTGGATGATTAAGGTGCTTGAGGTGCTGGTCCTGCTGGATGATGAAGGGGCTTGAGGTGCTTTGTTGTGCTTGCTTGAGATGCTTGTTGCATTATGAGAAAGTTGGACTCACTTTTGGGCCCTGTAAGAAGTTTCACGTTGGCTTAGAGAGAGAAAATAAAAATGTTAAAATGTGCATTTTCTGTGACACTTTTTTGCGCCCAAAAAGCCAAAATGACTTTCTTTGTTAGGTAGCAGCTGTCTTTATCATTCTTATCCTTCGTTCTCATGTTAGGAATCCAACTAACCGTATGACTAATGATTTGAAATGCCAATGTACAAGCGTTCCCTCCAAAAACATAAGCCACACAAACTCTATCAACTCTAAACATGAGAATATGGCCTTCCCTCCTAAAACCTGAGATATTTCATGAGTTTCGAGTGTCTGTCTATTTCTCTATCAACTCTAGCAATGGAGAACGCTTCTTTTTCTGATGAAAACACCAATTTGAACTTGCAATCCTCAACCCCTTCATCTTTAACACTTACCCAAATAAAGAATACACATCATCTTCATGTTGATGTATTGTAAGAGTATGCACCATTGCAGAAACGTAGGAGGGAGTCTTTCTTATCTCAATGGGAGAAAGAACTTAGAAGGACAAACAAGGAACATCATTTGGATTTGTGGAGCGATGGGTCTATTTATCCAAGGGACCCTACGACAAATGTGCCACCTCCCTTTGCTAATATCACTAACCTCTTATATTTCATAGACGATGGCAAGGATGGGGTATTGAGATACACCGAACATTTGGAAGTGAGAGGATTGAATGCAGAAACTTGCAGAGATTTCATTAACGTAATCACGATCGGGTGATTACGTCAATAACTTTAGTATTTACACGAAAAAATCACGTGATCACGTTAATTGTTAACGTGACTTTGATTATGACTTGCAAAAACCAATAGAGCCGGTTAGCCCTCCGGGTTTTACATTTTTCCCTGTGGGGCCCGCTGGGCTCTTTCATTTTTTTGACGGGCCCGCCGAGTATATGTAATAGCCCGGTGGGGCCCGTTAGGAAAATGAAAAGGTCCGGTGGGAATAATTATATTTAGTAAACAGTGTGCTAATCGTGGTCTTTTAGCTAAGAAAATCCTTGGGGAGTGTATCGGTGTGCCAGACATAGTTATCTCCTTGTGAATTGACCTAAAGTTACAGAGTCATAGTTCCTTTTTTTGGGCCGAACGTGATTCTTAATTCGGTAACCACTTCTAAATTTTTTTAATTCGTTTACCGACATAAAGTTACGAAACCAAAACAACTGAAAACTTGGAGAATCATGTTCATTGCGAAGAAGCCATTGGTCCAAATGAGGGCTGTAATTGGTTTTAGAAGATGAGCATATGTAAATGATGAGTCGATAGTCAAGGGCCGGATGTCCTATACTAGTGTACCGGGCATATAAAGATCCTTGAAGTCTTGCATTTGAGTTGATTTACACTTGTCACTCCACAATATAAGAGCTATAATCCTTGATTGGGTTAAAATAGCTTTTATATATTGAATTGGTTGCATGGGTGGGCTATAATCCTTCACTGGGTACAAGTAGTCCTCAATTGAGTGATATATTGAAGATTTATTTGCGTTAGTTCATGCATTGGTTTATAAAGAGAGTGCATTATGTATTA
Source organism: Adiantum capillus-veneris (assembly GCF_014529385.1). Taxonomy (NCBI): domain Eukaryota; kingdom Viridiplantae; phylum Streptophyta; class Polypodiopsida; order Polypodiales; family Pteridaceae; genus Adiantum; species Adiantum capillus-veneris. Next base: position 88,923,002 of record NC_140952.1, on the reverse strand, counting down.
CGATAGATTATTAGTGCATGAAATGACTAATCATATATTTTATTGCTTTCGTTTGTTTTTTTGTAGCAATTGAAATTAGATGTGTCTTATTGTTTGCAAATCAAAGTGGACATATAAATAATCATTATAATAATAATTGCATAGAGAGATTCATAGTATTGTTATAGTTATTATGCCATGCATAGACTACATTGCAATGTGTATGGTTGCTCACAATATAGGTGATCAATATGTGGATTGACTAGCGTGCATTGAAAATCTCATATTGTGTATCATGGTTACTTTCATATGAATGGTTTTTAAATTTTAATATATACTGAAAATAAGAAAAATGTTTTAAAAACTAAACATCTGGCTCTTTTGTCTTCAGTTTTAATTTAAAAACAATGGAGCAAAATGTGGACACAAGTGGTACGAAGAAGCCAAAGAATAAAAACGCTCCTGACAAAGAGTGGGATTATGCTCACAACATATGCGGCCGATATATGGAGTGGCAATGTAAATTTTGTCACACAACAAAATCAGGCGGTGCACCGCGTATTAGGGATCATTTTCTGGGTAGCACTAAAAAGAGTTGTAAGAAATGTGAACATCCTCAGGCACTTGCAGCTGCAAAGCATTTGAGAGAAGAGCTCACCAAAAAGGGTGGCAAGAGACAACAGATATATAGCTCTATGGCTTTGAGTCGAGAGTTCCCAGAGCCAAATATTAACTCCGTAGATCCTGTAGTGATGCCAACTAACCTTGGAGAACAACTTGCACAAGGAGAGAAAATTCCAGGCAGTGTTCTTTTTAAACGTCACAATGAAGGTGGACTTTGTCAAATGCGTCAAAAATCATTACATCAAAGCTTTCGAGTGCAGTCTCTAGAAGAAAGACAAACTGCACTCGCCAAAGCAATATTCTTTACTGGAAGTGCTTTGGTCATGGTAGACAACAATCATTGGAAGGCTGCTTGGAAAAAAATTGGTGAGTTTGGTCTAAGATTTTCAGCTCCTTCTTATCACACGATAAGAATTTTCTTGGACAAATGCTACATCGAAGTCAAAGAGCGTGTTGGCAAAATAATACTTGAGAATATTTCTCTTTCAGGATGTACGATTGTGAGTGATGGCTGGTCAAATGTTCAGAGAAGACCGTTGATCAATGTAATGCTGGTTTGTCCAAGGGAAGAAACGTTTATAAAGGCGATTGATAGTTCTGGTGCAATTAAAAGTGGCAAATACATTTCATAGGTTTTGATTAATGTAATTAAAGAAATTGGTGTTGAACATGTCGTTCAAATAGTCATGGACAACGCAAAGAATTGTAAAAACGCCAGTAAATTAATGAAGAAGTGTTTTCCACACATTTTTGCCAATGGTTGTAATACGCACAACTTAAACATGGTGCTGAAAGATTGGTACACTAGCGAAGAAACCACATGGTTCGCCAAAATAATTGATACAACACGTCAGGTTGTAAAATTTATCTTGAAATGACAAAGAGTGCTCGATTTGTATTGGATGCGCATGTCAGTGATGTTGAAACTTCCTGCTGAAACTCGGTTTTGCAGACACTTTTATACCTTGGAATCACTTCTTCGTAATAAATGCGTTGTGATTGACACATTCAATTCCGCGGCCTTTGATGAATGGCAGCTTGAGTAGAAAGAAAAAGTGAAAGATAAAATTACATGTCTACGTGGCAATGTAAACAAGGTTGCTTGGTGGAGGAGTGTAATGGATGTATACCATGTAATGATGCCCGTTATGTTCGCGATCCGCAATCTTGATCAAAGGACGCCAAACTTGGGTAAAGTGTGGATGACATGGTGGTCAGTCCAACAGAGTCTTGAAAATCCTGAAGAGCTGAAAGAGTCTGTAGTAGAGAAGAAGTGGCGATTACCATTCTCTGGCAAACAACGAAAATTTTGGCTAAGTTTTTTCATGCAAGGTGGAAGAGTGCTCATAGTCTACTCCATAGCGTTGCTTACATGCTCGATCCAGTGTATTGGAATTTAGATCTAATGTCCAATACAGAGGTGGTAAGCTATTTCTATCACGTGGTCAACACATTCTACTCCAACGTTCAGGACCGAATTGATTGGATCAAAGAGTGCATTTAGGTTAAAAGAAGGTCCTTTTGCGAATGATTTTATACGGGTAATGGCAAAAGAGCAACTTGCATGGAAGTGATGGATGATGAATAGTGGAGAGCATTACTCTACCTTACGTCCCCTCGCAATGAAAGTACTCGCACAATGTGCAGCAAACTCAAATTCAGAGAGAAATTGAAGTATATACAAGTATGTTCACAACACTATTTGCAGCAAACAGAGCAGAAAAATTAGTGTATATGTTTTGCAACAAAAAGATATTGAATCACATCGAAAGTGCTGGCTACGAGAAGGAAATGCCAACCTGGTTGTATGATTGTCAAAACGAAGATGAAGAAGAGTTCAATGTTGGTGTATCTCAATGCACTGTAGATGAAATAGAAGAGAATTTGATAATAGATGTGGAGGTTGAATTACAAGGAGAACCACAACACTCGGACTTAGAACCAAATAACAACTCAACAGATTTAATATAGCTTGAGAGTAGAACAAGTAAATGTCAAAAACCATTGTAAAAGACCTTGTATTCAAATGTGTTTAGAGTAATTACAATGCTTCATATTCGCGATAGTACATAGTTTGTCGATCTCAATTGTGTTGCCTTGAAGCAACATCTTGCTCATCAAACAGATTTCTAATTGTGCTAGGGGTATCTGGACGTGCTTGCTTGAATTTATATTCGTTTGCCATGCCAAACATAATATATATTCCTTGTGGAATATCTTGTGAGCAGATTGCGCAGTGACTACTATTTTGCATTAAACGAATAAGACAAACTAAATGATAATAATGACCACATGTCTATGTATAATATTCACTCCATCCATCAAAATTCTTGTAGCAAACTGGACATTGGGAAGATGAGGATGCATCTGAAGTAGACGAGGGGACCAAATCCGGATGCATGACAAGGTGGCTGATGTGTGTCCCTTATACAGGTGTTGGATTCACTCGCTGTGTCAGAGTTTGAATGTCCTGACTTAAGTGGTGAATGCTTTTCTCCATCCGAACTTGTGAGGGTTGGGAAAATGGGTGGCTATAGAAAGCCGTGATATTTTTGCATCTTTCTCTGCCAACTGTGTCGTGTAAATATCCTTCTCTCTTTTTAACTGTAGGTTGGCGCCTTCCACTATCAATGCCATATCATCTCGGGTGAAAGTGACACAACTCTCTTAAATCATGAGTGGCAACAGTAGTCTCCTCTGACGAGAAGTCTACTGGTCACTGTTGCACAAAGTGAACATATAACATTTTTGCAAAATACAGTGCACAATCTGCATTGTGTAGGGGATGGCCGTAAACCTCCAAATAAATCTTCTCAGCGTTTTCTTTGATCACAACATGGTTGCACTTCAAAGACTTCCACCTTCCTTTCTTGATCTCTGCGTCCTCGCATGGACATATTGTCTTGATCATTTCCTTTGTCACTTCTTTATTGATTTCTTTCCATTGTATGTGGTTTGGATTTGCCCATTTTGAGAGTCTTCAAGTAGTACACGTCGCTTGTTGTGCCGACATGCCATGTGCCAGAGACTTCATGCGTTGAAATGCATTCACAGCCACTTGTTGTTGATCATCGGTTAGTGATTGGGTGCCAATATCTTGTTCTTCATCGGCCATTTTCTCTTAGAGCTGCAGTCAACAAATAGACAAATATTCAATATCATTGGCAAATATATATTCTCACGATTCAACAGTCTCATAGATGCAGAATATAGCAACTTCTCATTCACAGGGCAAGTGCGCGGAATCCACTAAATCAAACCACAACAAATGCGACTAATTGAACCACAAGGCCAATTTGAAATACTGACAGTTAAATGACAAATTTGAAATGACTAAAGATAATTGACTCAATTAGGTGAACCACTTCAAACCAGATAATCCACTTCAATAAAAAATAGAATATCCTGGACAAGACATATGTATATCATAGAAATGTTTAAATCGGATAGAATGATGGTGCAAGTTCAACAAGGGGATGTTGGACAGGGTTAGGGTATGTCTTTAAATGTTCTTTGAAAAATATCAATATGTCAGAAGCATTCCTTCTTTGTTCTCGCTCTTTTAACTTCATCCAACAATCTACTTTAATTCGAATAGCCCTCATAACTTCTTCGTCCGGGTGATGAAAAACTTCTTCTGGAAAATAAACTTTTCTAACTGCACTCCAAAAATCTGCTAGCATGTCGAATAGGTAGCCCAATGCATAAATGTCGCTCGTTTTTGTGTATGCATTTGTGCACCGTGAATCGTACAGTTCGGGAGCAATCCATGGTCGCTTAGCCATCTTGGCATTCCTTGCTCTCTGTGTATCCAAAACTGCTTCATCCGACTGTGTGCTTGGATGCAGATAATTATTTGATGCACGCTTAGCTGGTGTTCTCAGCATCATATCCCAATCAATGATGCCGACTCGGGGTTTATTGGCGCGAGTAACGTCAAACATTATGTTGAACGGGTGCAAGTCATTGTGCACTATACCGGCCGAGTGGATAGCCACAACGGCGTCGAATAAGGCATGATAAATGGCTGGCATCTGCTCAATCACTGCTTTGATCCGCACTGTGTCTATCTCACTTACAGGAAGATTTGCTACAGGCAATGACCTCCAGCCGTGTTGTAGCTTGTGCTTGTGTCGTCTGAACAATTCGTGAGCGAATGGTAAGCGACACATCATGTCACCCACGGTACCCCCATTGTAGTACGTGAATATCGTGATCCAAGGAGCTTCGGTAGTAAACCCAATGCACCTTACAATGGAGAGGTGAAGCGTTTGCATTCCTTACTCTATCTGAAAGCTGTCAAAAATCACCTCACTCCCTCCCTTGTAACATTTTTCCACATATGTAATGTGGTCTAGAAAAAATCAGATGCCTTTGATGGTGTACAATGCACACACACCCAAGGAGTCTTCTCCAATCCTCATACCTTCTACCAAGGCTTCATGAGGGATGCCGACAAGATGAGTGCACTTTGCATTCAAAGCAGTGCGCATGATTGTGCCAGTGCCGCTGGCATCGGATCGACCTCCCAAAGCTGCTTGCACATATTGGGCCATCTTCAATCTCTTGGGTAAGGCTGCTTGGTCCTGCGCTTTCACATGCTTCATCTTTACCTTCTGTTCTTCCCACAATTTATCCCAGAGCTCTAATTTTGACTTGTCGCAGGCAGGTGGGATATCTTCACACGCTTCATCTTTACCTTCTGTTCTTCCCACAATTTATCCCAGAGCTCTAATTTTGACTTGTCGCAGGCAGGTGGGATATCTTCCTTTAAGTCTCTGCAACATACTTTCATATTTCCCAACATTGTTCTAACCTTGTGGTGGGGGTCAAATTCTCGTATCCCTGCTAGAAGCAAAAACACGTATTGGCCTTCAAGTCGCAACTTGCGCTATGTGTTCTTCCATATAGCGCTAGTGAGGTCTTTGATGTAGACATCGCTTTCACTAATCTGTTGTATGCGATCAGCTGCACATGATGAGATTACCAAAATACATTCTTTACGAATGGCACGCATAATACTTTTCTTTTGATATGGCGTCATATTTGCACTGGACAATAAAAAACAGCATATCAAATACAAATTCATGGTTGTGAATCACACTAACACTCTCACACTATCTCAGGTAAACCCTTAACCACCACTTGAAGACTTTAAGAAATGTGCAAGGAAATATTGATAAAAATAAAAAATAATCTTCACTTAAAATTGCAATCTGTTACACGTGTAAAATACAGATCAAACAAAGTGGTTTATAAGAACTTAATTTAGATCAAACAATACATGTTAACAATCTAGCATATATTGAATTTTTAACTTATATTTTTCTCCGTGCGCACATACTAATTCAAACAAAGCACACACCGACTTAAAAACTTCAAAAACATTCAAAACATTAGAAGTATACAAATTGGACTAGCAAATTGTGTCCACACACCTTTTTACATAGAAATTATGTAAATGTAGCAATCAAAAAAGCGATGATAATTGATGCTCTTAAAAAAGATAAAAAATAATATTTAACATGAAAATTGTGTGTATTTAGATTTTTTACAGAGAATCTATGTAAATGAAGCATTAAAAATAGCGACAATGCTTGAGAGTCCTTTAAAAAGATAAAAAAAGAATATTTAACATGCAATTTGTGTGCAAATACTTTTTTACATATAATTTATATAAATGGAACATTTAAAATAGCGATGACTGATGAATAAAGTATTCTTTTGAATATGATTAGCTAGTATATAATTGCAAATGGATAGTTAAAAACAACAAAATCAAACAATTCATACATTTTGTATATGAAATACTCTTCACACAGCCGCGTTACCAACCAAGTATTTCATATACTTAATATGTCAGGACACCGGCAAGGCCGGACTATACAAGGCAGGGCAGGGCTAGGCGGTGTGGAATGGGGAGTCCAACTAGGGCAAAGGGCCAGGGGCTTGCCTATATAACGGGTGGTTGGGTGGTGGACTCTCAGGCTCTAGTCACCCCTGTCTTACATTGGTATCAGAGCATGGTCTATTTTGGGTAAGAGGGCGTGGAGTCACTGAGGGATTTTTGCATGTTTATCTCCTTGAGGGCGTGAAGAGCCGCTTGAGGGAGGAGCCGAAAACACACAGCGTGTGCAGAGCCGCTTGGCCGGGGAGGGAGAGACTCTCGACCTCCACCATATTGTGTGTGGCCCGGCTTGGAGGACTCGCGCTGTGACAAGGAGGAGATTCCGTCACTGTAGTGACGCCCGACATGCAACGCACAAGAATCTCTCTCTCTCTCTCTCTCTCTCTCTCTCTCTCTCTCTCTCTCTCTCTCCCCCTTTCTCTCGCAGCACTGTGTGGTCGCCATAGTCGAGTGTAGCGCTTCAATTTCACACTTAAAGCGCCCTAAGGCTTTTGTCCTTGGGAAATTTCCTCAAAAAACTCAAGCAAGGGTGCATGCCCACCTAGGCACACACCCCGTATACGGGATTTGGTCGGTCAAGATTCGACATAAGCATCGCCAGGGGGCCATGAAGTTCCTCGGTAAGCCGTCACTTCTTGGTAAACTATTAGAATTTCAGAAATTACAAAAATTGGTAGCGGTTAAATTTCGACGGATTTGAAATTTTCGAACAAGTATCTATTGCAACTTCTTCCTTTGGGAACATTAAGTCGTCTACGACGTTTCAAAGCGAACAATTACGTCTCAAGCAGTACAAGTTTTGTTGGCATCTTCAAGCCTAATTAATTCAACTATCAAGAGCTCGTGACATTCTATATACGACGGACTACTCTCGATTTTGCCAGAGTTAGCATGGCTACTATACTTTGAGAGTGCTCTCAATATCAGGTATTTTTTCTCAGTACTTCTTTCACTGCACTGTGTAGCCATGGATTCGGATATCAATATGACATTTGATTTTGAGCAAAGTACTCATGATCCTACCAATTATGGCCCGCAGCCGGATCCTCTTAATAAGAGTATCCGCGACGCTATGGCAGGAGAAGATACTTATTACTGGCTCGATATTCAAGAATTTCGTGCACTTCAGACACGCATGACAGTCATGGATGAAAATTTTAAAGCTTTAAATGAAAATGTTACCAAACTATCCACATTAGTAATTCAATTAATGCATCATCAGTCTAAGAGTCCTGCTGACAACCACATGCATGAGCACGTTGACACACAAGGGCAAGGCCAACCTACTGGTACATTGCATACTCTCACTACCAAAGAGGTGGATGTCTTGTTTAAGAAATTTAAACCACCAGTCTTTAAGGGAGAAGACCGAAACCACAATAAGGATGCAATGTATATCTTTCTCAGCAAGTGGGATGGAATTCATGCCTTACGGCGTACTCCGGATGCAGTTAGAGCTCTGCAAACGAGCTTAACTTTGGAAGGCAAGGCCTACAAATGGTGGATCTCAAGGAGAAGAACATTATACCACAAAGTTGGGCAGCTTATGAAGCCATGTTTAGCAAGGAATTTTTGCCTACAAACGAGGCCAATCGGAATTGGATGACTTGGGACACATGTTCCATGCGCCAATACCCATCACTCCTGGAATATATCTCTCACTATCCGGACGTTATCCTCAAGGTGGAAGGCTTGGATACCTTTCAACAAGTATGAGGGTTCATACGAGGTCTGACACCCGAGCTTAAGAAGTATGTCAAGACCCAAGACCCTAAGACACTTGAGGAAGCCATAGTGAAAGCACATATTCATGATGATCCTGATGAGAAGAAAACACATAATAGTCACGTGCCTGCTAGCATACATGGTAATACATGCACTTAGTATGGGCACAATAAAAGAAAATTTTTAGTTGCTAATTCAGATGCATCTAAAAAACCCAAGGGGTCCAGGGGTCCTCTCTCTCCTGAGGATTTTGGTAAAGCTAAGAAAGAAAAGTTATGTTTTCAATGTTTAGGAAGAGGTCATGGCAAAAAGAATTGTCCCAAGGGGAAATCTGCTGCTCAGGGGAAGGAGAAAGCAGTACACATGGTGCAACTGCTTCCTCTTGAGTCTTCCTCAAGATTCTCTACAGTGGAAGTAACACACACTGAGGTGGTGCATGAATGCTGTCTCACAGCTTCCATGTGGCAACCAACCTTTGGACCACATGAGTTAGTACGTATGCATGTATATCTGCAAGGGCACAAGGTGCACATCTTGGTAGATGACGGTGCTACTCACAATTTCATCAATTATGGATTGGTGAAAAATTTCAAACTGCCTCAAACTCCGAGTACCCACCACTACAAGGTAGCAATGATGAATGGACATGATACTGAAATATGGGATACTCAATGCCGAGCTGTTCCATTGGAAGTATAAGGGTACTCTACTTGTTTGGATTTTCAGGTTATGAACATGGAAAGGGATGATGTGGTTTTTGGTAGGGAGTGGCTGCATAGCCTAGGACCATCACTGAAGCGTAGCTATGAGCACAACAGCTTGATGTTTGAATCCCATGGCGAACATGTGTTGTTGATAGGAGAAAAAGATATACCTTCGTCACCGCTGATTTGTACCACTGAGCTTATGCAACTCGTTTCTGATAATGGAATAGATCAGGTTTTCTTGTGTTACTCACTTTCTCATTTTCTTTCTAACATTGAGTCTGTTGAACATTCCTCAACGCCGCATGCTTGTCTCTCCTCTATTCCACCAATTGCTAATTCTAAACAAGCAAACATTGCTAGTCAATTACAAAAATTATTAAAAGAGTTTCAAGATGTATTTCCTAATGATTTGCCATCAGGATTACCACCGACACGATCAATACAACATAGCATTGACGTGGCTGCAGGCTGTAAACCTGTTAGTAAACCACCTTACCGTATGAGTTATTCAGAGGCTACTGAGGTGGAATGTCAGCTTGTTGACTACCATGGCAGAGGGTTTATACAACCCAGTTCTTCACCATGGGCTTCGCCTATCCTTTTAGTGAAGAAAAAGGACGGCAGTATGCGCATGTGCGTAGGCTACCGGGGCCTAAATGCGGTTACAATTAAGAACAAATACCCATTGCCAAGAGTAGATGAGTTATTTGATAAGCAAACTCATACTCGTATTTTTACGAAAATTGACTTGCGATCAGGATATCACCAAGTCCGTATTCATCTTGCCGATATACCTAAGACTGCATTCCGAACACGGTTTGGACACTACGAGTTTTTGTTGATGCCCTTTGGGTTAACCAATGCGCCTGCAACATTCATGACACTTATGGATAGTGTCTTGATGCCATATTTGGAAAAAATTTTCATTTTTTTCCTCGATGACATCCTAGTCTATAGTGCTTTTAAAGAAGAACACTTACAACATCTCAGGAAGGTGTTTGAGTTGTTACGTACAAACAAGTTATATGCCAAGGAATCTAATTGTGATTTTCTAAAAGATGAAAATTCGTTATTTAGGGCATGTTATTTCAACTCACGGCCTATACATGGATCAATCCAAAGTGGATACCATCAGGAAATGGCCTCCTCTTAAAAATCTGGAAGAATTACATATATTTTTAGGATTTGCAGGTTTTTACCGAAGGTTCGTTAAAAACTATGCTCAAATTGCTGTTCCTATGACGGATCAACTAAAAGGCAACAAAAAGCTTTTCACTGGGGATCTGCTCAACATCACAGTTTTGATACGCTCAAGGATGCATTAGCTACAACTCCTATATTGTCTATTGTAGATCCTTTGAAACCATTCATTTTGGAAACGGATGCTAGTGATCGTGCTATTAGAGCAGTTCTGACAAGATGCACGACCGATTGCATTTGAAAGTAAGAAGCTTGACACAGCTCAACAAAACTATTCTGCTTATGAACGCGAACTCTATGCAATAGCGTCTGCCTTAAAAACATGGCGACATTATCTCTATGGTGCTCAGTTCGAGATTGTGTTTGACCATGAAAGCATCAAATGGTTTACACAACAAACAGATTTAAAGGGTCGAAAAGCCACGTGGGCCGAGATCCTTCAGGAATATGATGCCAAGCTAAGGTATCGCAAAGGCTGATACAATGTAGTGGCAGATGCTCTAAGTCGAATGCCAGAGATCAATTCGCTCTTGTTCGTGGAGCTTTGTAGTGAATTTTTAGATTCTCTCAAGGGCAAAAATGAGCATGATGAAGCATATTCCAAAGTGTGGAGCCATGTTCAAAAGAGGGATCCTTCTCACTCCAATGACGGTAGTGTACAGTTAACCTCCACACCTAGTTCTCCTTTATCAAGTGATTAACTACAGCGATGGAAGCATTTTACCATCGACAATGGGTACCTACTTCACAAAGGGAGAGTTTGTGTACCGACGGACACAAACATTCAGCGCCAAATTCTTTATGAATGTCATGATTGTCCAAGTGCAGGGCACCTGGGGATTAGAAATACTTATGCTCTCGTAAGACGACAGTTTTACTGGCCAAGTCTACATGGCTTTGTTCAAGCTTATGCCTTGCACTGCCAAAAATGTCACGTTAACAAGGTAGAGCGCCTAAAAGCAGGAGGACTCTTACATCCTTTGGAGATTCCCAATGGAAAATAAGAAAGTATCTCTATGGATTTTATTGTAGGTTTACCAACCACTATACGAGGTCATGACTCAGTATGGGTGGTCGTAGATAGGTTGACTAAACTATGCAAGTTTATTTCGACCAAATCAACGGTTAAGACGCCAGAACTAGCGAAGTTATTTGTGGACAATCTATACAAATTGTATGGGTTGCCAAGTAACATTGTTAGTGACCGTGATCCCAAGTTTAACAGCCACTTTTGGAGAGCTGTATTTAAACGATTGGGTACACAAATAAACCTCAGTACAGCTGATCATCCAGAAATGGATGGTCAAACGGAACAAGTTAACCAGGTGCTAGAGGATATACTAAGAGCATATGTCAGCAAAAAACAGTCAGACTGGGAAGAATACTTACCTATTCTCGAGTTTTCCTACAACAGTGCTAAGCATGTCACAAGAGGTTTTAGTCCTTTCATGCTCATGTACGGGTTTCAACCTAGGTCACCAGTTACAGTGGGGTTGGCAACCCAAAAACTCCAATAGGTTAAGAATTTTCTCCAAGACCACATGGATATGCTGAAACTTGCTCGTCAGAATGTCCGGCAAGCACAGGATCGGTATAAGAAATATGCTGATGAGAAATGTTGGCAAGTTACCTTCGAAGAAGGGGAGGAAGTATTTTTACGTGTGCTAGAACATTCAGAAAGTCTGAAAACTGGACCGACGCCTAAATTATCTCCCTGATATTGTGGGCCTTTCAAAATACTCAAAGCGAGTAGTGATAGTTCTTACAAACTATGCAATCAGGGTCATTTTACATGGATTACAGTGGTCATAACTATAATTGAGAGCGAGAGATGGAAGATCCAACAGATCAGCCAATAGAAGCAAGTCTAATTGGAGAACCGAGTCAAAGACGATACAAAGGTCAACATGGAACAATCTACAACTTGATGCTCGGTGTTCTAAAAGAAAATGCCAACAACTTGGTCATCATAGAAACAGAAACTTCTTAGCTAGAGCTTGACATGACAAAGCCAATTGAAATACCACCAGTCATGGCGTATTGCTCAGATGGTGGACGAAAAGGTGGACATTTTTCTGAAGATTGTCCAAGAAATCTAGACAACAAGGACATATCAACTGCCAAGCAAGGTACATAGCAAATTGGAAATGTGAATCTCGATGTAAGTGCATTTAACTTGTCACTTTCAATGCAATCAAATGATTCTGCATTACCATTAGAAGCACCAATAAAAGCACTACAAGTTCAAAATCAGCATAAAGATGCACAAACACCTGAGAAGCTTAAAATTCATTCTTTGAACAACAAATTTCTGTATGAATTTGGTCAAGGTGTCGAGATATTATCAAATGTTGAAAAGACTGTTAGGTTTGCAAATGATTCTGCATCCACTTCTACAAGTGTGCAATCATTCATGAGTCTCACGGACACATCGAACCGAATGATGTTATCTTTGTATGGTACACATAATGCATATGTACACTATGTAGACCAAAAAGGGAAACTCTACAAAAAGGATCATCCAGTGTTTGAACGGCCCACATACTAGCTCATAGAAGTACGTCCAGTGATAGATAAGAAAGGATGGTTCCTTTCAGAGGAAAGAATCTATTATAGCCCATCCTCTCTAGAGCTGAAGGATATTACCCGAGTGAACCCAAAAATCTATTCAGAGCCAAACTCTCCTCCATCGGAAATCAAGCTTTGATGTTGTGACCAAATGAGCACATACTTGGACCAAAACAGTCATACATATAGACGAGAGTCTAGCATCTATGATGCATTGGGTCTTGAAACCACAAAAGCTCAAATCATAGGAGACCCATGGGATAGACAATATCAAGGCAAAGATAATGCTATCTACAGGTAGACTTGGGGAATAATTTGTCATGTTTCACGAAGATACATAGGAAACAATGCAGAAGGATTACAGATGCCAAAGAGCAATAGTGCTACCCAAAGTGTACCTTCACAGTCCCAAAAGGTGAGACTGAACCAAAGCCAAACAATTTTGAACTCATACAATGAAATAGGTTATAGTGATCACCCTAGGAAGGGGTGAGCTATAAATACATCAAGCTCAGCTTATGTACTAGGAAATGCTACACCAGTTAGAAGCCCTAGAGCCTGTAGCCAACAGACCCCTTCAAGGCAGAAACCATTGAAAGACCATATGGTTGTTGGAAGTTTCCAATTGACTGAGGTTCCCTCAGAATCTGCAGACAAATGCTTATATGAAGATCATCAGGGACAAAAGTTTCAGCTGATCTCCACAAGTCAGAGTCAAAAGCCGACAAGTCCAATAGTGTTCAAATAGTTACATGTGATCAAGCTCACATATGCATATCAAGATGCACATGCTAATGAATATCAGCAAGATCGTGACCTTGTACAAACCCATACGGATGGCCCGCCGACTGAAGTCAAAGACTATCTGAAGATGATGCAAAGCCTCAAGCTGCTAGAACAGGTGATAGAAAAGTCAAAGTCAATGAAAGCTAAAGTCCAAAAAGCTACACAAGTGTCACCACCAAAATATCCTCCGAAGAGACAAATTTTGCCAGAAAGTACAATGGATCTATTAAGGTCAAAGGTTACTTAGATGCAGGCAGACAATGCTCAACAATTCCAAAAAGGTGTAATATTACTGCCAATGGAGTCGACATCAATTGAAGCAGGTGATCAAAGCAAAGAAGTTGAAGAAAAAGTTCAACCAAAGGATGCTGCCACAACGATAGAAGTCAATTCAGACACAAATCCTAGGATGATCAAGTGCAAAATTGTTGGTGAAAACGAAGTAAAGCTGTCAAGTGAAGTAAAGCTAGATTTTCAGTTAGACAAGAACCTCGTGTCCTTTCGCACTTGGAAAAGATGTGGCCAACCACAGTTGGAAGATGCTCTTGAATTTGTGAGCATATCAGGAAACAAACGAGCAGAATGCTGGGGTATCATCTCCACCACCATTGAAGTAAGTTCACAGATCATCATAGCTCAATTTCATGTGATCACAACAAAAGATTTGCCAGACAACATCTTAATGGGAATGCCAATGGCTCAGAAGATGTCAAAGATACAGAATGCAAACATCAGTGATTAGACCAACACAAGGCCTACAAAAAAGATACAATAAGCTAATACTCTCTTTTCCAAGAGGTAGCCAACAACATTTACAGGTATCGTTAATGCTAGATTCAGAGTTGCACAAGTCACAAGAATGAAAGACAAATCTTGCAGACAAAGGTAAAGCTAAAGTGGACCTTCCACTGATTAGCAAGGAGGTGTGACCCGAGAGCCCGGAGATCCATCAACCGAAGACGTGAAGCTTGGAAGTCTCTGCAGCAAGCAGAGAGTGATTCCTCTAGTGAGGATAGGGCTTGGAGGAAGTTTGTTGAGTGCCGAAAAGAGGCGTGCACTGAAATGAAGAGAAGCGAGAGAGAGGCTCTCAAACGATTCATGCTCAAGAGCATCGAATTGGCAAGACGCAAGGAATGGTATGATTGGTGGAAGCATATGAAAGCCGTTCTAGGGGGGAGCAGAAAAGGAGGGCCCGCTCAACCCCTAAGAGACCAGAACGGCGAGCTACAGGTGGACGAAGAGAAGATCCGAGACATTTGGAAGGATCATGCTTCTCGAGTCTTCGCCGATCCCTTCGGGCACAGCAAGGACCCAGAACACTGGCGTAATCATGCTGTGTGAATTTGGCCTAGAATAGAGGGCATCAATGACTCTATTAGTTGGACTGAAGTGCGGGAGGTATGTCGCAAGATCAAGCGACATAAAGCAGCTAGTATAGATGGCATTCCCCTTGAATTTTTCAAGATCCTTATGCAAGATAAGGGAGCTAGATCGGATCGATTTAAACCAAATACAGACATGCGAAGAGCATTCTTCAAACTGCTGTGTACTTGGTTTGATTCAGGGAAGTTGCCGGAGGCATCATCTACCTCGGTAGTGGTGTATATCCCGAAGAAGGATGATCTTTCTAATCCGGACAACTACAGAGGGATATCTCTTATTCCAATCTCTCTGAAGCTCTTGACCTCACTCGTGATCAATAGGATCACAATGAAATTCGAGGAAAAAAACTTCTTCTTGCGTGGTCAAGCCGGATTTTGGACTCAGGAGGAATGTGTGGCACAAGTGATTGCCTTGAAGGAGATTGTGCTCAGACAAAAGGTCGTTAAGAAACCGACGTTTGTGGCATATATTGACTTTGAAAAGGCGTACGATACAGTGCCACACGAGGCGCTCTTTTTAAAGATGGAAGCCATAGGGATTGGAGGTCTCTGCTTGAATTTCTTTCGAGCCTTGTACCAATCTTCCAAGGTCAGAGTGCGGGTCGGAGCGAAGTTGAGTGAGGAGGTCCAAATCGCCCGTGGTGTGCGTCAAGGGTGTCCCGCGTCGCCTACTCTCTTTAATATATTCATTAATGACATCCTGGATGAGAGTGCGACTGACCTTGGGATGGCTATTCCAGGCCTACTCCTGAAGATCCAGGGCCTGCTTTTTGCAGATGATTTAGTTTTATTCGCGGAGTCTAAGGAGGAGTTGCAGGCTAGTTTGGATAGATTGCATAGTTGGGCGGAGAAGTGGGGGATGAAGTTCGGCATAAAGAAATACCAGGCGACCGTGTTTAATGGGGACCTTGAGGAACTTATTGCCTTTAAGCCTCACATCAGACCTGAGGAGATTCAGGTAGCCTCAGAGTATAGGTACTTGGACATATTAATAGACAGCGAAGTCTCGATCGATACTATCCTTAAAGATAGGATTGAAAGTGCACGTAAGTCTCTATATGCCCATAAACATCTTCTGTGCTCTAAGAGAATTCCGATGTGGTCAAGGTTGGCCTTTCTTAAGGCGTGCGTCTTCCCAGTGGCGACTTATGGAGCGGAGATTATGGGTTCACATGACATGAGGAATTTGAACCCATTAGAGACGCTTATAGCAATTGGAATGAGGTGGGTAGTCGGTAAGGCCGCGAAGTCGAGTTCTGTGGCAGCAACAACTCTTCACCGGGAGTTAGGGCTCCCCCCTGTACCAGCTTACTGTGCAGGGCAGAGGGTATGAGCTTTCACCAAATACGCAGGTCTAAAGACTTGGATTGCAGATTTGGTTAACAATACACCAAACTGGAACCAATTCAAGAAGTGGACTTGGTGTAAAAGGACAAAGTTTTGGGGGGAGAGGTATATCAACGACGCTTCTGTTGAAACCACAAGACAGGAGAGCTGGAAGCTCTGGGAGCACTCACATCAATGTGTCTCCCTTGATCCTTATATTGAGAGGAAGTATGAGGACACGCGTGGATACCTCTTTAGGCAGAGCATTGGAAAGAACCCCGGTGGGATGGAGGAGAAAGTCTTGTTACTAGCAAGAGTGGATGGCTTAATGCTTAAGGATAAGATTGAACGGGCGCAGTCGAGGACTTGCCCGTTGTGCGGAATGGAAGAAGGTTCAAGGTCACTTACGCACTTGTTGGTACAGTGCCCTGAAATGGACAATCTCAGAAGCTCAATATGACAGTGTTTGGAACATGCTAGACGGTTGTTAAACAATCCTAGTGGTGAAGATACCGAAGTGTTACTCCTGGGAGGGGAGATTAGCGGAAAGCGGTTGCCAGGCTGGGTTGTCCCTCGTGGGGCCGATAATGGTCGTCGTGGACCGTAGCTGAGGAGTGCCTATGCGGATAATGTTGCAGCATTCCTCTGCGGGGCTGTAGCGCGATACTACAATGCTCTGGCCCATGAGGGTGTTTGAAGCTCGTAGGGCTTGTAGTTATTGCTTACGGTGTGGTCTCGCCTAACATGGTCCTGGGGCTTTCCGAGCGGGCCTTGGTGACCATGGTTGGCCGGATCGAGATGCCTCCTTTGAGCCGACGCCCACTTTGGGTATGGCAGTCCTACCGGACATCCGTTGGACGAGGGCCTTTTTCTACCAGGCGAAAATCATGGAGTACCTGGGCAAGATTCAGCACGGTCTGTGAGTTACAAGGGTTTGTCCCTCTCTCTCAGCCTTGGTCCTTAAGTGCATCACTGAATTCGTTTGGTGATTTCCCGATGTTACCCTCGGGTGGCGTGACTAACAAGGGAACATGGATTGACTAACATGGCATGAAAAGACTTTTTACTCCCCCGAGGGGGAAACTTGCTTCCATTCCCCGTTGACATGCCACGATACGGCATGGAGGCGCTTTTCCCCTTGTCGGCAAGTCCGCAAGATAACTTGCCTTTGACTCATTTGCGTGCACGCGAAGCAAAGGCAGTTTCTTGCTAGCTTGCCGGCTCTAGCCCAAAAAAGTAAAAAGCAAAATGTGACATCGTATGCCTCTACATCAAAGAACCCTAATGGATTAGATTCTTCAAGCGAGTCAAGCTTTTAGAATTTCAAGTCAACTGACCCAGCTGGAACCTCTAAGGAGACACCCAAAAAAGCAAAGATATATCAGCCAAAGTACTCAAGAAATCAAAAGAAAGTCAAGCAAGCGTTTGTTCCGAGCAGTTTAGTCAAAGTCAATGATCTTGTTTGGATTAAAGACAAGAAATCAACACAGAAAGACAAACACATGGGATGGATAGCATCACAATGGAGCTTAAAGGAACAAGAGTACTATGGAGGTAACAGACAAATATGGGTGCCAAAACCGAAGGTTAGGGCATATGAAGTAACTTCAAGTCCCTCCCAGGAAAGAAGGCCTACAAGGTATCAACCTCGACAATGTCGTAGGATACCTAAGCAGCAAGTATACAACAAAGCAACATTGAAAGATGGTAAAGTCAACCACAACTCTCAAGAGGATACAGAAAAAAGACGGATCTCAAAGAATTTTCCTCTTGGACAAGGATTTTACACAAGTTATACAAAGATTTGGCTACCAGTCACACAAGCCAACTGCAACTACACCAGACCTGCATGAAGAACTTAAGAACTCAACAAAACCTAAGCAAAGCAAAGTCAACAAAGGAGATACAAAGATCATGTAAGGTTTCTAGTTTCTGAAACCTTAAAGATTCTATAAAGCTTAGTTGAACTGATATGATTATTGAAAAAGTAATGTAGAATTGTTTGACCGTGGCAAATATTGGTATTTTCTAATCTTAAGCACAACAAACCCCGGGCTAGAAATTTTTAGAATCAGATTCCGATAAAATCTGGAAGAGTTACGGGCCCTGAAAAGTTACACTACGAATTCAATTAGTTAAGTAAAATTGGATGGTTTCAGTAATTATTAATAACAAAGACTTTCTTATCCTAAGGTTCTAGAAATTACTGATATTTCCAATTTTCATCATTAAAAATCAGTGAAAATAGTAAAAATCGATTCTGGAAGCTGAGGGGGGCTGTGTGGGGTAATGATGAACTTTCCCAGACTAGATTTAGTAGCAAGGGACGTTTTTTGATGTGTAAGGTTGCTTGGGATGCAAGTTATTGCGATTTTCCAGCCTGTGAGTGTCCAGACACCTATAAATATGACCCTTGCTTCACAATTTGGACAGACTCGGAACCTTGACACACTTTCTCTCATCTAGAGAGACCACTATGCAAAAATCACTAGAGATTAAGCTCTAGTTGATTAACTCAAATGGTAATTAGCATAATCCTTTTTAATTAGCAAGGCTAGATTAACCTATTTTTCTTAATAAATTAAAGATTAGGCCTATGTATACTCATAAATCCTCTCTTAATAAATTATTCTCTGCTGATTGTTGTAATTAAGCTTGGAAATATTAAGCTAATTAATTATCATATCATATTAGGGTTGAAATTAGCCAAATTAACCATAAATTAATGAGAAATATATTAATTAGGTTTATATTAAGTTGAGGTAATTATCAAAGCTGCATTAGAAAGTCATTAAGCTAGGAAAATTATCTTATAATTTTTTGAATAATTTTCATAATTAATTAGAAAGAATTACACTATTTTTTAGAGAAAATTAAAGGAGAAAATAATCAAAATTGATTCAAAATGTCTTAAGTTATTTATCAAAGGTTAATTATATGTTAGGAAACCCGTAATAATTATGTCAAGCTCAAATAATTAATTTACCTAATTACTTTAGCAGAATTACCCTGTTTTTATGTTAAATTAAAAGGGAAAATTAGTAAATTGATTCCAATTGGTTTGGGTTATTTATTAGAAATTAATTATATGTTACAAAACTCGTGATAATTATGTAAAGATCAGATAATTAATTTACCTAATTACTTTAGCAAAAATACTCTGTTTTTATGACAAATTAAATAGGGGAAATTAGTCAATTGATTCAAAATGCTTTGAGTTATTTAGTAGAGGTTAATTATTTGTTGCAAACTCGTGATAATTATGTCAAGCTCAGATAAATAATTTATCTAATTACTTTAGCGGAAATACTCTATTTTTAGGACAAATTAAAATAGGAAAATTAGTGAATTGATACAAATTGCTTTGAGTTATTTATCAAAGGTGAATTATTTGCTAGGGAATTCGTAATAATTATGTCAAGCTCAGATAATTAATTTACCTAATTACTTTAGCAAAAATACTCTGTTCTTAGGACAAATAAAAGGGGTAAATTAGTAAATTGATTCAATGCTTTGAGTTATTTATCAGAGGTTACTTATATATTAGGGAACCTGTGATAATGATTTCAAGCTCAGATAATTAAATTACCTAATCACTTTAGCAGAATTACTCTGTTTTTAGGATAAATTAAATGCGGAAAAATAGTAAATTGATTCAAATTTCTTTGAGTCATTTATCAAAGGTTAATTATATGCTAGAAAACTTGTGATACTTATGTTAAGCTCAGATAATTAATTTACCTAATTACGTTAGCAGAATTACTCTGTTTTTAGGACAAATTAAATGGGGAAAATTGATAAATTGATTCAAAAAGATTTGAGTTAATTATCAGAGGTTAATTACATGTTAGGAAACCCGTGATAATTATTTCAAGCATAGATAATTACATTAACTTATTACTTTAGCAGAATTACTCCGTTTTTATAATCAATTAAAAGGGAGAAATTAGTAAATTGATTCAAAATGCTTGAGTTATTTATCAGAGGTTAATTACACCTTAGGAAAACTGTGATAATTATGTTACCCTCAGATACTTAGTTTACCTAATTATCCTAGTAAAATTATATTATTTTTAGGGAAAAAAAGAAAAAAAGTAAATTAATCCAAAAACCTTTGATATAAATATCACAGGTAGAACACACCTTGAGGATTGCATGATAAATACCCCAACCTCAGATAAATAGTTTAGGTATTTATCTTCAATAAAAGTAACCGATTTTATGTATAAAATAGAGAAAGGAAATTAGTAAATGGATTTATCTAATTACCAAATAAATACCCGAGGTCAAAAATCACTAATTGAAGGGTGAAAAAATTACCTCAGCATAAATGGTGGGCATAACAAATTACTATCAGTAAAAGTTTGCCTAAATTTGACCATAAGTGTAGGAGGGAAAGGTTATAAATCAAATTTATGAAAATTCCTAAAGATAGAACATTTTCAATTACAACTTAGGGTGAGTAATCCATTAGCCGATAGAAATTTATAATTTACTAAGGCTAAAATGGAATATAGACTAAGGATAAACCTAGTTAAAGGGCTTCCCAAACTAAATGAGAATTATGGGAAATTACTTATAGCATAAAGAAGTTACAAGAGGAATACCTCATCAAATTAACTATCAAAGATACCTACTTACTCCAAAAATCCTTATATTTAGGTAAAAAGGAAGAAAAGAGATTATTCAATTAAACCTCTAATCGATTAAGTCTTTTTATAAGGATAAGAAGTTATGGCACCTAAAAGGACCCGAGCAAATCCTACATCTGATGATGAGGACATAGCTCTAAAAAGAACTAGAGCGTCACACGACGACGGAGCTGGTCCTAGTAGTAGGCCTACGAAGGAGAGTCTTCAGGCGCCAGCGCAACAACATATGGCCGATCAATCCCAGGTGGGTTTCCCATTATTCAATTAAGTCTTTAAATAGTTTATGTTCTTTTATAAGTTAACATTGCATACATAAAGAGTGAGTAAGAATCAGAAAAGGAATAATTGGTCAAAAGGTAACTTCCAAGAAACCAACGCGGATTTGTTTATAAAGTAGAAAAGAATTGTTTGGGTTAAAACTGGTTGAATTAGGAAAGATATGATTGATCATCCTTAAGAAAGCTTGTCTCAAGACACCTCCGACTCCTTGGTATAAATTGATGATAATGATGGCTTTCTACCCACGGATAAGTAGGTTACTCCCATGAACGATGAGTTTCTACTCCGTGTCATGTCTTGATGTTTCTACATAAGTTAGGATACCTTTTTTAATCCTAGGGGAGCCGCCCGATTGTATGGACAATTGGTTTGTGTATGGGCACCCAGAACCTTGGATGGGGGTTTATCCACTCCGGATTGTGAATAAGGAATGGGTGCCGTTTTTACACCCTTAGGTGGTCTTGAGACAAGAAGAGTAATGTTCATGGTTATTATGGGCAATATTTTGATTGACAATACCCTGTCTTAAGTTTAAAGATGTCTGTTTGCTAAAAGAATGTTTTCAATACTGTTTTCAAGGGCTGTTTTAATAAAAACCTGTTATGAAGGATAAAAAGAATCATTATTTTAATTGTGATAAGAACGTGATAGTAATTAAATAACAAAAGAATCATGTGTGAGTGTGGGGTGGTAAGTGGGGATTGACTAAGGTTGTCAATCATGGACGGGTGGACATGATTAGTCAGGTAACTATCCATTCTCGTGCACTAAAATGTTTAGAAAACTTCTTCACTTGGAAGAGGAGTCCACTAGCGCGGCTGTGCCCTCACATCTGGTTAGGGGGAAAAAAGGGTTTGTTGAGGATACCTTAGCTCAATTGTGGCAGTTATAGAGCCGAAATAGTTTTTTTGGACTTTTAATACGTTGTCCCGTTTTCGCTGCGAGACAGGACTATGTCTTCTTCTAAGGTTATAGACCCAAGCCATTGTCAATGATAAAGGTCTATTCCTTGGATTTTTCTTGTTTAGAGACTCTGATTTTTATCAGACCTAGAGACTTGTCAAGGATCCCATCCCAATTTTGGTATTGGTGGGTTGGGGATCTCACAAGTGGTATCAGAGCGTGTGTTAATTAAAGTCTTGCACCTAGGGAAAAGTTAAGGCGTTAAATAAGTGATCTTTGACAAATTCAATTAAAGACGTATTTAATTAAAAAGAGTGAGTGAAAGGAATAGAGAGAATTATCCCCATCCTTGCAGGAAAATTTCCATCGGCCGCCTACTTCAAATTCATGGATTCAACATTAGGTTTATGAGGGCTTGCCTATCCCGAGACTATTCAATGCGGAAAAGCGTGATGAAATGGCTGGATAATAGATTTTCTCCTTCCACTTGGAGAATCAAGTGGTCAGGATCTGGTGGATTTTTCTTCATTGATGCGGGAGAGTTAGAAGGTTTAGAACTAGATATGAAGAAACTCAAATGGACCGAAGATCTTCAAGTGATTAAAGTATACTTTTTCATTGGAACGGAGAATCCAGAGGAAACCCTTGTAATAGGTGATGTCCAAGTATCACAAAATCAGTGGGTGTTTGATCAGGTGTCTTTAGTAATCTACCCAGGTAGAATTAGGCCCATAGATGTAGGCCCTAGTTTTAATGGACCAAAAGATGCTGTATATTTTGATCCTATATCTGATCCACCCAAAGTCCGCAAGATTCTAGTATAAAATTGTCGTCACCCTTGTACATAGTAAGACCGTCATGGATGGTATTAACTCTTGTACATATTATGGTTCTCACGGGTATGCTATAATCAGTTTTGGTTATGGCTTGGTGATTGTCTTCATCCTGTGTGCAAAAGTTTTGAGTATGAGATAGGTTAAAAGCATAAGTAAGAGAGACTTCATCTGGTACTAAATTCCACTAATTCAATCTCAAAGAAATACTCGTGTAAATAGCCTTTACATTGTTGCTCAAGAGAAAAAAATACTACTAAAGCAAGTTCAACTCCCTACTTTCAAAGGAGAGGGACCCAATTTAGAAGCATGGTTAGATGCTATGGACGACTATTTTTAAAACTGCAGGAACTGCTTAGGAAAACCAAACAATGTTAGGTATGTTCCGTCTCACGGCGGAGATGCCAAACTTTGGTGGAAGCAACACTGCAGAGATAATCCCACGAGTAGTCCATCTTGGGAGAATCAACCTTAATGAACGAGGAAGATGAAAGAGCCATTTTCTAGAGCTCAACAACAATAGGCAGTTTTGTAAACCACTATAAGTCGATAATGTAAAACTTTGAGTTAATTATATAAGGGTATACATTATTTTCTTTACCAAATTACTTAAGGAATCTAAAGTTCAGTTAGTATTCAATCAAGAAATCAAGGGTTGATCTAGCAAATGAGACAGAGGTTTCCAATGGTATGAAAAGAATTCGAATTTTGAGAATGAGATAGTTATCAAGAAACCAACTCACATTCTTTGTGCACACGATAGCCTTCCTTGGAAAATGACCTAGATATGAAAGTGTTAAGGTACGAAACTAATAGGAAGCCGAAAAGAACTCTTGGTATGATACTTCTTAAAACCCTTTACATATTGTTGGTCAGCCAGGTTAGAGCACAGAGGGGGTACCTGTGGTGCAATGGTGGAAGCTTGTGCCGAACGCAGACTGCTCAGAATGGTAAGAACACACCGAGCACTTTCAGATTGGCAAAGCTGAAATACATGATACTTGTCGAACGTTGATTGCTCTGAATGGTCAGTTAGACCGAGCGCGTTCATGTTGACAAGGTGGATCTATGGATTTTTTTTTGGAATTGATTTAACCTGGTTTTTGAGATGATACAAATGGGTTGTAAAGGTTTTTAAGATGGACTCAACACTAAGAGTTTCTTGAGGAAAAGTTGGCTAGCAAGTAACTCCAACCAGAAACTAAAAAGAACTCTTAGAGTAATCAGTAACATTTGGTAAAGTGGAAAGGTTATCCCTTCGAAGATGCCACTTAGGAGGATCAATTTCTCTTCTCAAAGATTTTTTTTCAATTCCGGTTGAGATGAGGGTATCTCAAATTCTTAAGTTGGGGTCATTGTAAGGTTTCCAGTTTCTGAAACCTTAAAGATTGTATAAAGCTTAGTTCAACTGATATGATTATTGAAAAACCAATGTAGAATTGTCCGATCGTGGCAAATATTGGTATTTTTGAAATCTTAAGCACAACAAACCCCGAGCTAGAAATTTTCAGAATCAGATTCCGATAAAATCTGGAAGAGTTACGGGCCCTGAAAGGTTACACTACGAATTCAATTAGTTAAGTAAAATTGGATGGTTTCAGTAATTATTATTAACAAAGACTTTCTTATCCTAAGGTTCTAAAAATTATTGATATTTCCAATTTTCATAAAAATCGATTCTGGAAGCTGAGGGGGGCTGTGTGGGGTAATGATGAACTTGCCCAGACTAGATTTAGCAGCAGGGGACGTTTTTTGACATGTAGGGCTGCTTGGGATGCAAGTTATTGCCATTTTCCAGCCTTTGAGTGCCCAGACACCTATAAATATGACCCTTGCTTCACAATTTTGACAGACTCGGAGCCTTGACACACTTTCTCTCATCTAAAGAGACCGCTACGCAGAAATCATTAGAGATTAAGCTCTAGTTGATTAACTCAAACGGTAATTAGCCTAATCCTTTTTAATTAGCAAGGCTAGATTAACCTATTTTTCTTAATAAATTAAAGATTAGGCCTACGTATACTCATAAATACTCTCTTAATAAATTATTCTCTGTTGATTGTTATAATTAATCTTAGGAATATTAAGCTAATTAATTATCATTTCCTATTAGGACTGAAATTAGCCAAATTAACCATAAATTAATGAAAAATATATTAATTAGGTTTAGATTAAGTTGAGATAATTATAAAAGTTGCATTAGAGGTTAATTATATGCTAAAAAACCTATGATGATTATTTCAAGCTCATATAATTAATTTACCTAATTACTTTAGCAGAATTACTCTGTTTTTATGACAATTAAATGGGGGAAATTAGTAAATTGATTCAAATAGCATCGAGTTATTTATCAGAGGTTAATTACATGTTAAGAAACTCGTGATAATTATATCAAGCTCAATAATTACTTTACTTTATTACTTTAGCAAAATTACTCTGTTTTTAAGACTAATTAAAAGGGGGAAATTAGTAAATTGATTCAAAATTCTTGAGTTATTTATCAGAGGTTAATTACACCTTAGGAAAACTGTGATTATTATGTTACCCTCAGATAATTAGTTTGCCTAATTATCCTAGTAAAATTACATTATTTTTTGGGAAAAATAAAAGGGAAAATATAGAAGATTAATCCAAAAACCTTTGATATACATATGAGAGGTAGAATACACCTTGAAAAATTTGTGATAAATACCCCAACCTCAAATAAATAGTTTAGGTATTTATCTTCAATAAAAGTAACCGATTTTGCGTATAAAATAGAGAAAGAAAATTAGTAAATAAATTTATCTAATTACCAAATAAATACCCGAGGTCCAAAATCACTAATTGAAGGGTGGAAAAATTACCTTAGCATAAATGGTGGGTATAAAAAATTACTATCAGTAAAATTCTACCTAAATTAGACCATAAGTGTAGGAGGGAAAGTTTATAAATCAAATTTATGAAAATTCCTAAAGATAGAACATATTCAATTACAATTTAGGGTGAGTTATCGATTAGCCGATAGAAATTTATAATTTACTAAGGCTAAAATGAAATATAGACTAAGGATAAACCTACTTAAAGGGATTCCCAAACTAAATGATAATTATGGGAGATTACTTATAGCATAAAGAAATTACAGGAGGAATATCTCATCAAATTAACTATCAAAGATACCTAATTACTCCAAAAATCCTTATATTTGGATAAAAAGGAAGAAAAGAGATTATTCAATTAAACCTCTAATCGATTATCTTTTTATAAGGATAAGAAGTTATGGCACCTAAAAGGACCCGAGTAAATCTTACATCTGATGATGAGGACGTAGCTCTAAAAAGAACTAGAGCGTCACACGACGACAGAGCCGTGCCTAGTAGTAGGCCTACGAAGGAGTCTTCAGACGCCAGCGCAACAGCAGATGGCCGATCAATCCCAGGTGGGTTTCACATTATTCAATTAAGTCTTTAAATAGTTTATGTCCTTTTATAAGTTAACATTGCATACATAGGAGTGAGTAAGAATCAGAAAAGGAATAATTGGTCAAAAGGTAACTTCCAAGAAACCAACGTGCATTTGTTTATAAAGTAGGAAAGAATTGTTTGGGTTAAAACTCGTTGAATTAGAAAAGATATGATTGATCATCCTTAAGACAGCTTGTCTCAAGACACCTTCGACTCCTTGGTGTAAATTGATGATAATGATGGGTTTCTAGCCACGGATAAGTCGGTTATCCCCATGAATGATGAGTTTCTACTCCGTGTCATGTCTTGATGTTTCTACATAAGTTGGATGCCGTTTTTTATCCTAGGGGAGCCCCCCAGTTGTATGGGCAACTGGTTTAGTGTATGGCCACCGGGAACCTTGGGTGGGGGTTTATCCACTCCGGAGTGTGAATAAGGAATGGGTGCCATGTTTTCACCCTTAGGTGGTCTTGAGACAAGAAGAGTACTGGTCATGGTTATTATGGGAAATATTTTGATTGACAGTACCCTGTCTTAAGTTTAAAGATGTCTGTTTGTTAAAAGAATGTTTTCAATACTGTTTTCAAGGGCTGTTTTAATAAATCCTGTTATGAAGGATAAAAGGAATCATTATTTTAATTGTGATAAGAATGTGGTAGTAATCAAATAACAAAAGAATCATGTGTTAGTGCGGGGTGGTAAGTGGGGATTGACTAAGGTTGTCAATCATGGACGGGTGGACCTGATTAGTCAGGTAACTATCCATCCCTGCACACTAAAACGTTTAGAAAACTTCTTCACTTGGAAGAGGAGTCCACCAACAGCTCTGTCCTCACATGTGTTAGGGGGAAAAAAGCGTTGGTTGAGGATACCTTAGCCCAATTGTGGCAGTTATAGGGCCGAAATAGTGTTTTTGGACTTTTAATACGTTGTCCCGTTTTCGCTGCAAGACAGGACTAGGTCTTCTTCTAAGGCTATAGACCCAAGCCATTGTCAATGGTAAAGGTCTATGCCTTGGATTTCTCTTGTTTAGAGACTCTGATTTTTATCAGACGTAGAGACCTGTCAAGGATCCCATCCCGATTTTGGTATTGGCAAGTTGGGGATCTCACAGGTCATCAAAAGATTTGGATTCCAAAGTCTTCCAATGCTCCTAGTCAAAAGCCAAATGCTGACAGTGAATTGAGGCATACAACAACATCAAAGACTTGTTGGAATTAGGGTTGCGGAGAAGCACACACAGCTTGGAGAAGACGAAGGAAGCTCAAGGAACACAATAGAGAGTGTGTTACTTAGTGTGCAATGGAAAGATAGATAGCCCTAGAGTGATGGGCGTATATACAATGCACGGGGGAAAAAACCTCCTAAAGAGGGAAAAAATGCCCCGGCGGTCCTAGTGTGTTCACACACATCACTACCACATGTATATGGTAACAAATCCCCCCTAGAGTGATGCGGTGGATGAGAGCTGGCACATGAGTAAAGGGAAGTGCCATGCCCTGAGGACAGGATCAGTCCACAAAGGGGAGTAAGCCCAAAGCTTTGCGGAAAGCTTCACAAGCTTCTCACGAGACAATGCCTTTGTGAAAAGATCTGCAAGGTTGTCCTCTGTTGGCACATAAGCCAAGCTGGTCTCTCCTTCTGAGAGCCTCTCCCTGACATAGCGGTAATGCACCTCAATGTGCTTTGTGCGAGCATGAAAAACTGGGTTTCTCACAACTGCCAATGCGCTCTGACTGTCAGTGTAGATAGTGTTGGCAGTGTCTTGTCCAACACCCAAATCAACCATAAGGCGTCTGAGCCATACACACTCAACCGTAGCTGTGAAGACTGCCCTGTACTCAGCCTCACAACTCGAAGTGGCCACAGTAGGTTGCTTCTTGCTCAACCATGATATACATGAACTGCCAAGCATGAAACAAAAAGCACTTGTGGA
Source organism: Adiantum capillus-veneris (assembly GCF_014529385.1). Taxonomy (NCBI): domain Eukaryota; kingdom Viridiplantae; phylum Streptophyta; class Polypodiopsida; order Polypodiales; family Pteridaceae; genus Adiantum; species Adiantum capillus-veneris. The sequence continues at coordinate 88,894,751 of NC_140952.1, read as the reverse complement.
CACTCTCGTGTCAAAACAACCAGCCCAATCTGAGTCTGAAAAAGCATGTAAGTCTGGCAGCAATGATCCCCCCTTGGGATAAAACAAGCCAAGATGTAAAGTGCCACTAAGGTAGCGGAAAATCCTCTTGACAGCCTACCAATGCTTAGACCTTGGGCTATGCATAAATCTGCTGACCTGTGAGACTGCAAATTGAATATCCGGCCTCGTGTTGCATACATAAATGAGGCAGCCAACAACAATTTGGTAAAGAGTGACATCAGCAGGATCACCAGCATCATGTAGACTCAACTTCAAACCTGTTTCCATGGGAGTGGCAATAGGTTTGCAATCCTCAAGTCCAAACTTACATAGCAATGTCTCTATGTAACTTTTCTGACACAAGGCAATACCACCATCACACTGCTTAAACTGTATACCCAAGTAATGATGCAACAGCCCCAAATCTTTCATCTTGAAAGTAGCATTCAAATCAGACTTAAATTCAGCAATATGTCTCTCATTTGGTCCAGTGATCAGCAAATCATCGACATAAAGAACCACAATGAGAAGTACATCACCCTCACGCTTTACATACAATGTGCTTTCTGTTGGACTGTTACAAAAGCCTTGTTTGACCAAATGAGTGTCAGCTTTCTCATACCAAGCACGAGGAGATTGATTCAACCCATACAAAGCCTTGTTACATTTGCACACTTTGTCCTCTTGTCCTTTTATGACAAAACCGCAAGGCTGCGTTACATAAACTTCCTCAAATATGTCACCATTCAAGAAAGCAGTAACAATGTCTGATTGATGTACATCCCAACCAAAATGAGCTGCCAAATGCACATAGAAAACGCATAGTAGTCATACGACAAGCGGGAGCAAAAGTCTCTTCATAATCTATGCCTTTGGTTTTGTATAACCCTTTGCAACAAGTCGAGCCTGATGGCGATCGATCTCACCATTCGGCTTACGTTTCAACTTGTAAACCCACTTCATACCAATGGCCTTTTTGCCAAGAGGCAAATCACATAAAGTCCATGTGTCATTTTCTATAAGTGCATCATATTCTGATTGCATGGCAGCCATCCAATTTTCTGAATTCTGTGCTTCATCAAAAGTCAGAGGCTCCTCAACATCATGTAAGCTAGACACAGCCAAAGCATAACAATCTGATGCATAAGATGCATGGCGAGAGCCTGAACGAGTACGACTAGACAAAGGTGCATCCAATTTACTGTCACGCAAAGTGTGCACCAGCCATTTTGGCATCCCTCTAGCGTGCTCATTTTCAGCCCTTTCCTCATCAAGTACATCATGTACATCTGCATCAGTAATAGGCTGATCTAAAACATTTTCAGAAACCCCCATAGGCTGTACATTTGCCTCATTGGAACTTACATTCGTATTTCCACCACTGAAAAGAGGCAACAAAGTGTCATAAATGTCCTGTGAGCTTACATTACCGTCTCTAGTACATGATAGCAAGGGCTGAACAAAATCTTCCACAAACACTACATCCCGAGAAACCAGAATACATTTTGTTTGCGGATGATACAACCTGTAACCTTTTCTTTCACCACTATAACCATCAAAAATACATTTGACAGCCTTATCATCCAATTTTCTGCGCTGCACTTGTGGCACCAAAGCATATGCCAAACAGCCAAAAACACGCATGTGCTCAATAGAAGGCTTTCTATCATGCCACGCTTCATATGGAGTAGTAGACTGCAAAGCTTTCGTAGGACACCTGTTAAGTACATAAGTGGCACACATGATGGACTCAAGCCAAAAAGAATGCGGTAAAGCTTGACTTTTGACCATACCTCGTGCCATTTCCGTCAGTGACCTGTTTTTCCTCTCAGCAACAGCATTTTGCTGAGGCGTATAAGGCACTGTACATTGGTGTTTTATCCCACGACTAGCCAGAAATGCATTAAATTCATGAGACATATACTCCCCTCCTCGATCAGAACGGAGGGTGCCCATAGTACATTTCGAGACATTTTCAGCCATAGCCAGAAATTGTTTGAAGCACATAAAAACTTCGGACTTCTCTTTAAGCGGAAAAACCCATGCATGCCTGGAGTAATCATCAATGAAAGTCACGAAGTACAGGTAATTGCCCAAGGATGGAGTTTGCATGGGCCCACAAACATCACTATGCACAAGCTGCAACCTGCATGTGGCCCGAACTGAACCATCCTTTGGAAATTTAGAATGCTGCATCTTACCCAAAATACAGCCTTCACAAACATGTTTGACAGGTGCTTCAAGAGGTGGCAAAGAAGCAACCATATCAGATTTTTGCAAACGCAGCAAACTGGCAAAATTCAGATGACCAAAACGTGCATGCCAAAGTTTTGCATCTGAAATAGCCCTTGAATCTGCAACAGCATTTGCAAAATTTTGTCCACACTTGTCATACAAAGTGAGCTTATACAGCCCACGGCACAAAAGCCCAGATGCAACAATTTCATCACCAAAACTGAGATCATGAACTGTACATTTGTCATCCACAAATTTGACTACAAGTCCAAGTCTAGTAAGTGTGGATATAGACAAGAGATTCTTCTTGATCCCAGGTACATAAAGTGCATCAACAAGTGTGAAGGAATTGCCATTAGCAACAGTGAGCACAATCTTTCCAACACCCTGAACCGGATAAGAGGCATTGTTGGCACAAGTGACTGAATTCCCATGAGGGACAGACTGAGAGAGGTAAACAATTCATGATGTGAGGTAATGTGCTTTGTAGCACCACAGTCGAAATACCACACATGTGAATTTGCAGCAACTGACAAGCATGCATCATGGACAACAGGATTGTAAGTGCACTCTGCGCTAAAAGCCCATTCTACATCAACATCAGTAACACAATCTCCTTTCACAGAAGACTCAACAATGGCTGCATTTGTAGTGGAACTAGCATTTGCAGTGGAACCACCCTCTTTCTTCTTAGCCTCTTTGGCTTCAACTTAGGACACGACTTGATCAAGTGATCATTAGCTTTACAATAATGGCAACGCATTTTCTTTTTGCCCTTATCACCAGAATTTCTAGACAAATTACTGCCAGCAGAAGCATTAGGAACAAGAAGTTTTGCCATTCGCAGCAGAACCATAAGAAGTGGTTGCATTGTTGTTAGCACCCTTTCTTTGAGAAGGAATAAAAGCCTGTTCAACTGCACGCTGCCTAGTCCTATTTTTTTGGAAAGTGACTCTTGCATCAGCAATGTGCAAAATGCATCAAACTTGACAACTTCAGGATTTCCTTGGATCATTAGTCTCCAAGTACTAGCAAAAGTCTGGTAGGAATCTGGTAAGGCATCAAGAACAGTCTGCACTAGGGAAATGTCTGAAATGACTTCACCTGCAAAAATGAGTTTCTCATTGATATCCTTGACACTAGCAAGGAAAGTTTCCATATCATCTTCCTCATGCATAATCTTCGACTCCAGCTCTTTACGCAGCAAAGCAATTTTAGCCTCATTGCGGCTTGCATAAAGACCTGCTAAAATATCCCAAGCCTGTTTTGCAGATTTTACTGAACGGATGTGAGGAACAATGGTGCGCTTCACAGACAATGCAATCAATGCATGAGCCTGCGCATCCTTAACATCCCAACGAGCTTGTTCTGTCGTAGGCAAAACAACTCTAACAGCTGCAATCCTTGCAGCAAGACCCGCAACATCCTCAACATCGCCTACATCCTCAGAACTAGGACGTACATCAATGCCCTGCACAATGTTCCAGACACCCTTTGACACAAGAACAGGTTGCATCATATAAGCCCACATAGGGTAGTTGTCCCCATCCAACATGTCCTCAGCAACAAACATCTTGAACACATCTGTATTGTTGTTGTCAGCCATGGTAAATGCTGCACCTCATGTGAAAACTGCCCGAAAATAGGAGAAATGGAGCGGGAACAACCTGTGCTATATAGCACAAACCGTAGAAGACTATAAGGCACCTGTTATGCAGAAAATGGCACTGACAAAAATTTTGCACAAAATGACGAAATAGCCTGTGCAGTACTGCCTGTAGTGGAAACGGAGGCCGACTCTGATACCAATTGTTGGAATTAGGGTTGCGGAGAAGCACACACATCTTGGAGAAGACGAAGGAAGCTCAAGGCACACAATAGAGAGTGTTTTACTTAGTGTACAATGGAAAGATAGATAGCCCTAGAGTGATGGGCGTATATACAATGCACAGGGGAAAAAACCTCCTAAAGAGGGAAAAAATGCCCCAGCGGTCCTAGTGTGTTCACACACATCACTACCACATGTATATGGTAACAAGACTCCTTTCAACGGGCCTAATTGGAGAATCAAACAGATAATGGATTCTTCAAAGTCGACGAAGGACAACCCAACCAATGCGAATGCAGATTCAAAGATGATAAAACAAGTATGGCAAAAGAAACCTTCAATGCCAGCTTGGTCCTTCACTAATCCTCTTTTTGAGGATTCAAGCTTGTTTTACCCGAAGAAATGTTTCTAGTAAGCACAAGAATGTAAAAAGTCAAGTCGTCAGGGTGCACAAAACACTCTTTGGCATAGTCAGAGTCGGGCTATTGAGCCATAAAATGAGCAAAGCATTAGTCCCCAAGCTTCAAGTCATATCAAACTATGTGCTAAGATTCGTAGTTATTAGGCTTACGTGCTCAAGCTGGAAGAGTTGAGCATATCTAAAGTCATGTTGCTCATGTTAGATGAGATGAGCATAAGAGTCGAAGTCTATTAACATACAATTGGTGGAGTGTCATAGAGTCCAACACTCACACACAGTGCACAGTAAGATGAGAGCACATATCCTCGTCAACGAAAACCATTCTTAAAGGAGTGCCAGCTTGCAAAACCATGTCATATGCTTTTATAGCTACACCATCTTTTTGAAGAACCCCTCAAACGTTTTCTTGCACAGCATATTGTTTCCCATGCATTTTTGTGTATGCATAAATAGGATGTCCTATCATTGGACATATGCATTAGACACTCTTTTTTGCTTCCACCCATGCGCCTTGAGTGGACTACAACAGGCAAACCAAGGTTCCATCATGCTACCCTTTCATAGTTGTTGCCTTTTAATTCCATATCTATCAGCAAATAATCCCTTGAGTACTTTTGTCATAATAATCAATATCTAATTCTCCTAAATGATTTTCTCATGTTAAACTGATCATTTAATATGGGGAAGTGCCAGGGGAGAAAAAGCTAGAGTATTGGTTAAGCTAGCAGACCGGCCACAATAGGGATCCAAAGGAGGGAAAATAGGGATCCAAAGGGGGGGCCATTTGCAAAAGAGCCATGTGAAACAATGGGCTAAAAAGACCCTAAGGTTCAGCCCATTAAGACTTCCAAAATGCTAAGGTTCCAAAATTCAAAGGTTCTGTCCAAAGGTCAACCCTAGGGGAAATTGGATGCTTTGTGTGACCAAAAAGTCTTTTCAAATCCCTACATAGGAGGGAGCGAGCCTTGGGAGTAGGGGATGAGAGAGAAAGTCACACACACACACACACACACACACACACACAGGCTCCCTTTACACAAAGGGAATGAGGGACACATGTCAGCTCCCTAGCCCTGATGCCCACAAGGTGTATCCAATTCCTATTGGATGGCCTTGGAGGTGGACCAATGAGAATTAGGCTAGAGTAAATCTAGTTTAATTAATTTAAAAACACTTAATAAAAGAACCAATGAGAATTAAGTCTCCTAGATGACTATTGGACAGTCTCCCAAGGGGTCCAATGAGCATTCAACAGCCCAATGGCTTGCCTGATTCCTATTGGCCAGGAGGCAAAGGGGTCCAATGAGAGTTTAGATGAATTATTAAATTACCTAAAGCTCTCACAAAAGGGGAAAGGGGGACACATGTTAGAAGGCTATCACTTATGCTGCTTAATAGTCATTGGCTTGACTTGGGGAGGGCCAATGAGGGTTGAGCAAGAGCAAATAGAAAGAGGGCTCGCCCAAGAGAGAGAGGGGGCTGATTTTTGCAAGGCATTATCACACACACACTCTCACAGAGCCTATGTGAGAAGAAAAGAAGACTATCTCTTCCCAAGCTTTAATGGAGAGCTCATCACCTACTCCAAGCTTGTGAGATAGAAGCATACATCGACACACTCTTGGCATGTGGATGCAAATCCAACCAAGATCCAAGCTTCAATGCATGCTCATCTCCTCTACCGTGCTAATTACTAAGCTAAGCTATGCTAATATGAGTGATTATCAGAGGAAATGTACATCTTTCTCGTAAGATACTCCTTCTTCCTCTCAATCTACTCTCATACCCTGCTAGCTCTCACCATCTTCGAAGATGTGTGAGGTCTTGGGTCTGAGAACGGGGATAATTGATGTTGTGTTTGCTAAGTGTTTTGCTTAGTGCATGAAGCTTTCATCTTCATTGCACTAGCTAGTCTTGAAGGAACACAAAGAATTGTATTGTACAATGTCTCTCTTGATGGGAGAAACCATAATACAAAGCCTTTTGGAGGGGGGACCGTCTCCATGCAAATCTGGTCCTCAACTGTTGTCAATTGCTTAATTTCTCTCTCTTTTGAAAGTATTGTTGATGCTATCTAACTAGGTGTTATGCTTTTTTGTTGCTCTCTCCACCCAAGCACTCTTGTAATTCTCATTAGGAATCTATTCTAATGAAATGTCCACTATGTTCATGCTAATTTCCGCTACACACAAGTTATTAGGCCATTAAATGTTACAACTTTATTAATATTTCCAATGCTAATAAGTACCCCAATAATGTGCATATCCCAAAGGTACTTTTTTCCCACTGGGTTTTTTCCCTTTGGTCATCCAGGTATTAGACCATAATTTAGAACCTCATCATTCTACTTCCCTTGTACATACTTTTAATAAATAAACAGAAGCCTCATCATTATGCTATTACAACGGACAAATGCAACATCATCTCTCACATCAGACATATTCAAACAATTGAAGATGCTGCAACAAATTGAACCTCATCAACAAATTCAACGACCAATGAAGACAATCAGCCCATCAACAACCAATCAAAACCTTCCCTTGCCTCCAAGGACACTTTTCAACAGTGCTCAAGGACAGGCACTAAAATCAGAAGGGGGGAATGTTAACTGAGTCAACGTCAGTTAATAGAAACTGCTAAAGACCGAAGACGTACGGATGCACATCGAAGATCAAAGTGAAGAAGCAGTAAAGATTGCAGTTACACATTTTTCACGTTTTCCCAAAATGGTCACGTATTGTAAATTCTTGATTTATTTCAAGCCATTGTAATATTTCTAATGTGTTACGTGTTCAATGGGAGTTCCAAGATGTAAAGAATAGGTCAGATATTGTGCCTAGGTAGCGGATTCAGTAAGTGGTGGAGCCCTAAAGGCCTTGGGTGCCCGGACATTGCATATTTTTACCCAAGGTACATAAGGCAGTGTGTAAAAGAAATTAGGGTTCTCAAGCTCATTTGTTGAGAGCAGTCTTTGGTGAGAGCTCTTGAGATGTGTGGTTATGGAGTCCTTGAGATTCTCCTTGCTCATGAGACTTGATTAACACTAATCAATGATTCATTCTCTTTCACTATGCCTCTCTTATGCTTCTTATGATTGCCTATGATGCTTAGATTAGCTAGATCTTAACTAATTAGTGGTTAATCCCTCTCTAATCTTGTGTGATTGCCCTCTTTTGCTTGTGTGTGCATGTAGGTTTGATTGGAGTGTGGTGCTCGATAGATCTATGTGTGTGTGCTTGCGATTAGTGTGTTGCATGATAGGATTAGTATTGTGTGCGTCTTGCAATTGTAGTGTGTGTGATTGGGTTGATTAGAGGTGAATAGAAGTGGATATGAAGATTTCCCTTCGTTGCATCTTAGCTTCTCCATAGGCCGAGAAGCTCACCTCGTAGAGTTAACCATTTGTGTTTCCATGATTAGCTCACTAACCGTGTGAGTGTTTTCATGCCCTAGCCGGGTAGCTCATCCCTCCGGATTGATAATTTTGTTAGTCATTGGAGCTATTGCAATGATGGAATCCCCAACACCCTCACCGAGATAAGCATTCTAAGTTTAGAGGCAGTACCCCTGCCAAACATTTTAACTATACCCTCGTCCCAAATGAGCGCTCTTCTGTCTCTTTTCGCATCCTCTACTGCCCAGCGTTTCTAACTCTGCCCCCGTCGACGCTACACGGTAAGCAAACCATCTCTTTTGTGCTTCCAACCCTTTTTGCACATCTCCTCTTACTCTCTAGTGCTTCTCCTTTTTGCACATCCTCCTCTCACTCTTGTTCTGCAACGCTTTAGTGACGCAGAACTCTACACACAGTGAAGAGGTATGCTACTACACTTTTGTGCACTTGTATTTTGTGTGGTCAGTACCAAGCGAATAAGGAAAGGCAAACTCTGTTCGTTGTACCTGTTCGCTTGGTACTGAAAATCGTCTTTATTAAGGATGTTTGCTATTACACTTTTCTGAGGTCAGTACCAAGCGAATAAGGGAAGGCAAACTCTGCTCGTTGCACCTATTCGCTTGTTATTGACCTCATAAAATATTAATGATGTTTGCTATTACACTTTTTTGAGGTCAGTACCAAGAGAATAAGGGAAGGCAAACTCTGTTCGTTGCACCTGTTTGCTTGGTACTGACCTTATAAAATATTAATGATGTTTTCTATTACACTTTTCACAAGGTCAGTACCAAGAGAATAAGGGAAGGCAAACTCTGTTTGTTGCACCTGTTCACTTGGTACTGACCATCGTCTTTATTAACGATGTCTGCTATTATACTTTTTTGAGGTCGGTACCAAGCGAGTAGAGGCAATACAATCGTATTTGGTGCATTTCTTCGCTTCGTGATGACCCTAGAAATCTTAAGTCCCTTGTGCAACAAATGACATGTCGTTTTCTGTTATGCTATTTGTAGAGATGTCTCATGCAAAGGCCACGCCTAGAAGGGCAACAAGTGACTCTTTGAATGCACAAGCAAGAAGACACCGATATGAGGTGCACAGAGGTGTACTGCAAGAGTTGCGAAGGATCGAGACACATGCAACCGACCATTCCACGTCTTCCTTTCCAGTGAGTAGTGCGAGAGATTTGCAAGCATTGGAGAGTGGGCATGCGATGGGCCAGCAGTGCACTTCTCTGCCTGCAAGAAATTGCAGAAGACTACCTCGTTGAATTGTTCAGCGATCGATATATCATGGCTGCCCATGTACACCGCGTTACTATCATGCTACGGGATTTTGACACTCTTCGGAGGCTGTGCTTCTGCTAAAATGGGTTGCTTCAGTCAGTACCTATCCGGGATAGTAGAACCATGGATATTCTTAACATCCCCCTCTCCATCCTCATGTGTGACAGACAGAGCCTTCTAGGGCTGGATTAAACAGCAGAAGGACACGATCACGGGTCGAGAGGAATGACACAGATGAGCAGGCTGAGCCAGTCGATGAGGAGCATGAGCAGGACAGGGTGGACATTGAGGTGGTCATTGAAGAAACAGAGACAGTTATAAAGGAACCCGTTATGAACAAAAATGAGCAAGGCATGGAGGATTTGGAGCATGTGTCTGTAAGGGAGGATCCTGTGCCTGTAAGGGAGGAGCATGTGCCTGTTAGGGAGGAGCCTATGTCATTAAGGAAGGAGAATGAGGCAGCCATGGATAAAACTCAAGAAAGGTAAGGGAAAGGCTCTACTTCACAAGGGCAATCCAATGAGGAGCCTTTATCACAGGAGTTGATTATTTTAGAGCAAAGCAACGAAGAGAATGAAGAGGAGTTGCAAGTTCTGATCACCACAGCACCTCTGCATTCACAGATACTACTGCCTGGAAGGTCAGAGGAGACTTGCATTTTCAACCTCAATCAACAAGACTTCCTGTGCATGCGGAGTTTCTCCAACTCCAACGTAATGGATGCGGTCGTCAACATTGCTTTGTGGTACTTCTCAAGCTCTTTATAAGTCACGCTTGGTTCATTAAATGACTCACTTTTGCTAAGACATGGGTCAATACCAAATGAGTCAGTGGCTTATGGAACTAGATAGTGATACCACTCGCTTGATATTGACCCATGTCTTTGCGGCAGTTGTCAACGTTGCTATGTGTTACGTCTCAAGTTTTTCTTTATAAGTCACGCTTGTTTCATTAGATGACTCACTACCGCTAAGACATGGGTCAATACCAAGCAAGTCAGTGGCTTATCGAATTCGATAGCTGCCCCAGTCGCTCGGTATTGACTCATGGGTTTGTGGCAGTGAAGATAGCCCGTTGAAATATCTTAAGTCTAATCTCTACCATTGATTCATGTTAGGCACGCTATCTCGCTTCTGCCCCACTGAGGTTCACAACAAAATATACGTAATAGATTCGCTGATTTTGCCTATGCTGCAGAATAATGGAGTTTCTTTTTTGGCTGTGATGGGCTGGTTTAGCAGAGTCAATTTTGATCTAGCATGTTTTCTGGTCACTGCATACAATCAATCGTGAGTTTCTTCTTGCCTTGTAAAAACCATGTTGGATTTAGGATCTTTCTCCTCACCTTTGATGGTTTTGGTGTAGTGATCATTGGAGTCTGTTGTTATTTGACATTGAAGATAAGGTTGTCTACTCTGCAAAATCCAACCAAAGCAAGTTGTTTCACGGTCGTGTAAAAACATAAGGCACATCTGGGTACATTTGGAAGTAGTATCTCTTTGTAATGTGTTACTGACTCAAGTGGTTACGTATGTAGTGCCGCGAAAAAATTTGTATGTTGTGTAGAGCATGTTTTGTTAGAACATGATTTAGGGACTACCATCCGACACGAACGGGTCACCGTGCCCATGCAAGTTGATGACTATAGCTGTGGCTGGCGAACTTGTTTGAATGCCTTGTTGCTCCTCAGTCAAATTTTGGATGTACCAAACGCAAGTAATCGTGTTGTTTCATTGTTTGTTGTTGCAATGTTTGTGTTAAAAGAAGCAACATCTTTACTTACTTTCCTATTATCACGCTTCTATAGGAACTTCAATTACATAACTACACCCCCAACGATGTGCAACATTTTTCTGTAATGGCCATCCAGCATATTATAATCTCGGTAAACAGACGTACAAGAGAGGAAGGGGCGAGAGCTGAGGAGTTCGAACAGGCTCGCATTGACAAAATGACGCAAGACTAAAATCAGACTCAAGAGGAGGTTTGAAATATGCAAGAGGCAACAAATCAATCTTATGCAGATGCCACAAAAGTACAGGAATGGGCTACACGTCAGCGGCAAGAGCAAGAACGTAGGGAAGCTTCACAGGTGCAAGATGCATGGGAAGACATGAAAGAGGCCCATGATTTCGAACGATGCAAAAGGATGCCCGAGACCAGCGTCCCCCGAGGCAGAAGTAGCAGCAACTGGGGAAGAGGGCAGGGGAGCAGTGGCAGCAACCGGGGGAGAGGGCAGGGGACCAGTGGCACCAACCGGGGGAGAGGACAAGGGAGCAGTAGCAAGGGAAGGGAGCAATAACTTGTATACATCTTGACAGAAACAACACAATTTGTAAAGTTTTGAGGGGAGTTAACATACTTCACCATTTCTTTAGTTAAGCCTGCACAAAATTGTCATTTTTGCTCTCCAAAATCCATCTTTTTGAAGACAGTGGCTTTGAGATGTAAGTCCCAAAACTTGTCTACATATTTGTGAATGGATTCGTAGGGAGAGAGCTTCAAGCTTCGCCATTCGGTGAGTACTTTGTCTTTGGCATCGGTGGCCAAAAACTGCTTCATGATGGAAGCTCTTAAAGCTTTCCATGTTCGTGGAGCTTCACTAGTGGCCCGTAAGCTAGATCACCAATGCCTGGCGGACTTTTGAAAATGCATAGCTACATGGTGTAGCTTAGAGGACTCTGTGAAGCCCTCATCTCCAAACGCCGCACCAAATTGCTGGATGAAAGCCAAGAATTTATTCGTAGCACCAAAGGTGCCATCGTAGGTAAGGAAAGAGATGCTCTTTCCACCCTCTTTGAACTTCTTGAGCTTGGACGATCTCTTCCACGCGGCATAGGATTTCCTATGGCCTCTTCTTTTTTATGATTCAAACGTTGTACCATCGCTTTCTTCGGAAGATGGAGAAGACGGTGACCTCTTTCTCGCCTTTTTCTTCTCTTGCTTTTTGTCATCCCTCTTTGAATTATGGTGCGGAGAAGTGTGCGATGGTCTTCTCCGTTTAGGAGGTGATGAAGAGCGTTTTGCCCGCCATCTTCGTGGAGCCATCTCCGCCCAGGTGGCAGGAGACTCACTTCTTTCTCGTTCCTTCGGTGGGGGCTCTTGAGTTCTCCTTTGAGAAGGAGATCCGTCGTGAAGAAGCAAAATTTTGAGCCCATCATATGGATCCTCTTCTTCTTTCCAAATTGGAGAGAGGCCTCTTTTGGAAGTCTCACAAGGAGGCTTCCTAGGTACTCTCTCGTCATGGTGGGGAGCTTGGAAAACCCCATGAGCACGTAGTTGCCGTTGCACTTCACTTTGGAGGGATGGATTGCCCATGGCTTGTTGAAGCCTAGAAACAAGGTAGTTAACAAGCATAGGGGCATCATTAGTAGCTCGCTCATTAGCAAAATCAAAGCTATCAACATTAATTTCACTCTCTTTACTATTGTCAGCCATTCTAACAATTTTTTTAGGCGTACTTTAGCACTTCAAGCCCTAGTTGTTGCTCCTCTTTACCCCTTTAGAAAAGCACTCAAGCTATTGTACCCGTGGCTTGAATATCATTAATTGCAAGGAATAGAAGAGAGGGTCGTTCAACACCAAAACAGTACCGTCGGCTCCTGTCAAGCTTCTAATAGCTCAATAGTGGTTAAGCCGTAGGCAAGCCCCATAGGAATTCACTATTAAGACCATAGCTCTTGACGGTGATGCCCCGTTATCTGCAAGAAGGTAGGCGCACTGCAAGGTTGAAAAATCCCTATTCTACTTACTCAATTGCAATTAATAATAACAACCATTTATAGCTAGCTTGAGGACCTCCTTTCTTGAGCAAGAAAAGAGAAACCTTGTGCTTTGATACAAATGTAACATTTAATGATCTAGTAACTTGTGTGTAGTGGAAAATAGCATAGACATAGTGAGCATTTCATTAGAATAGATTCCTAATGAGCATAGCAAGAGTGCTTGGGTAGAGAGAGCAACAAAAAGCAGAACACCTAGTTAGATAGGCATGAACAATACTTCAAAAGAGAGAGAAATTAAGCTATTGGCAACATTTGAGGACCGGATTTATAAGGAGCCGGTCCCCCCTCCAAAAGGCTTTGTATTATAGGTTTCCCCCATCAAGGGAGACATTTTACAATACAATTCTTTGTGTTCCTTCAATAACTAGCTAGTGCAATGAAGATGGAAGCTTCAAGCACTAGCAAACACTTTAAAACACAACATTAATTCCCTCGTGGTCTCAAACCGAAGACCTCACACACCTTTAAAGATGGTGAGAGCTAGTGGGGTATGAGAGTAGATTGAGAAGAAGAAGGAGTAGTCTTATGAGAAAGATGTATATCTCCTCACATAATCACTCATATTAGCATAGCATAGCTTAGTAATTAGCATGGTAGAGGAGGTGAGCATGCATTGAATCTTGGCTCTTGGTTGGATTTGCATCACAAAGCCAAGAGTTGTTGGTGTAGGCCTCCCTTCTCACAAGCTTGGAGTAGGTGATGAGCTTTTCATTAAAGCTTGAGAAGGAGAGAGATAGAGAGAGCCTTCTTACTTCACACATGAGATTGTGTGAGTGTGTGTGTTAATGACTTGACAAATTCAGCCCCCCCTCTCTCTCTCTCTCTCTTGGTTGACCCCTCTTGCAAATTACTCTTGTTGGCACCCCATTGGGCCATGCCAGGCTTAGCCAATAGGAATTAAGTATCATAAGTGATAGCCTTCTGACATGTGTTCCCCTTTTCCCTTTTGTGAGAACTTTAGGTAATTAAATAATGCAACTAAACTCTCATTGGACCACTTTGTCTTATGGCCAATAGGAATCAGGCAAGCCATTGGGCTGGTGAATGCTCATTGGACCCCTTGGGAGACTCTCCAATAGTCTTCTAGAGAGCTTAATTCTTATTGGTTCTTTTATCAAGTGTTTTTAAATGAATTAAACTAGATTTATTGTAGCCTAATTCTCATTGGTCCACCTCCATGGCCATCCAATAGGATTTGAGTGCACCTTGTGGGCAATTGGCCTAGGGAGCTGACATGTGTCCATTATGCCCTTTTTGTAAGGGATCTTGTGAGTGTGTGTGTGTGTGTGTGTGTGTGTGTGTGTGTGTGTGTGTGTGTGTGTGTGTGTGTGTGTGTCTCATCCCCTACTTGTAAGGCTTGCCTCCTCCTTTGTAGGAGTTTTGAAGACTTTTTGGTACACACACAAAGCATCCAATTTCCCTAGTGTTTGACCTTTGGACACAACCTTTAAATTTTGGATCGTTAGCATTTTGGAAGTTTTAATGGGCTGAACCTTAGGGTCTTTAAAGCCCATTGTTGCACATTTCTCTTTTGAAGATGCCCCCCCTCCCCCCTTTGGATCCCTATTTTCCCTCTTGTGGATCCTTACTGTTGTCGGTATGCTAGCTTAACCAATATTCTAGCTTTTTCTCCCTTGGTACTTCCCCGTATTGAATTATCAATTTAACATGAGAAAATCATTTAGGAGAATTAGATATTAGTTATTATGACATTGTCAAGCTCATGAAAAACAAAGACAAAAATGATGCAAAGGGGAAAACCAATGCTCAAAATTCTTCCCAAGGCACTTCCAACAACAACAACAACAATCGGTCCAAGGAGAAGGGAGTTTACAAAGGCAAAAATAAACTCTCTCCTAAAGAGCTTGAAGCTTTTCGCAAGGACCATAAGTGTTTCAAGTGTGGGGAGCAAGGACATGGCTATCGTCCTTGCCCAAAAAGAATGCTCGCAGTGACACTCCTAGGGCTTCCACCATCGAAGCTCCAAAAGAGGATGCTCATTGCAAAGGATCATCACTTTCCTATGCTTGGGGAAAGGTAATAGAGCATGATGCCTTCATCTTGTTTGTGACCCTGACTCTACTCACAACTTCATATAAACGGAGTTGGCCACCAAGTTGCGCATTCAAGTTTTCGAGATGGGAGATATGGTAATGGCTTACATAGCTTTCAAGGGACAACAAGCCTCCGTTACTCCCTTGATTGGGAAGTTGAGGCGTCATGTCCAAAGCTATGTCGACAAAGAAGACTTTTTCATCTCTCCTCTCCAACATGAAGATGCTATCCTAGGGGCGCCATGGTTTGATCACATGGCTGAAAAAATGAAGTTCCCTGAAAGGAGAATCTACTTCACCTACAGGGGGAAGAACATGTATATAGATGCTAGTGAGCATGGTTGCACCATTCCACTTGTAATTCTCTTGCTTTTGATAAATCAATGAAGAGCTCAGTTTCTGCGTACATGATTTTTTGTTAAAGAGTCTCCAAAAGATCCTAATGTTTCATCAAATGTAAATGGTAGGAATCAAGAAGTGTTACACTTAGTCTAATTTTCTAAAAGGATTCCAAGATGTGTTCATCTATGATATCCCTATGGCCTTACCTCCAAACGAGGGGATGATGACATGACCGTCGCATTGAGCTCCTTCCAAGAAGCTCACCGCCTAACAAGCCCCCTTATCGAGTCTCACAAGCTCAACAAGAAGAGATCATGAGGCAAGTACTGGAATTGGTAGACAAAGGGATGGTGAGACCTAGTTCCTCTCCCTTTTTTTTTCCTACCCTTTTAGTGCAAAAGAAAGATGGTACATATCGTATGTGTGTGGACTATCGAGCACTAAATCATATCACTATCAAAAACAGATTTCCCGTGCTTCGGGTAGAAGATTTGTTTGATAAGCTACAAGGCTCTACCTACTTCAGTAGGATTGACCTTAAGAGTGGCTATCATCAAATAAGGATAGTGGATGAAGATATCTTGAAGACCGCCTTTCGCACGATGTTTGGTCTTTATGAATATCTAGTCATGCCTTTTGGCTTGACTAATGCACCAACTACATTCAATCGTCTAATGGTTTTAGACCTTACCGCAAATTCACTCTTTGATGATATCATCATCTATTCCAAGTCTTTGGAGGAACATAAGAAACATCTCCAAGTGATTTTTCAAGTATTAAGGGAGAATAAGCTTTTTCTCAACCAAAAGAAAAGCAAATTTTTCTTTCAAGAGATTCAATAACTAGGTCATATTATCTCTCAAGATGGTATCCGTATGGATCCATCCAAGTTAGAGCTAATAAAATCATGGCCTAACCCAAGGAATCTACATGAGCTAAGAAGCTTTATTGGTATGTGCGCATATTATAGACACTTCATAGCAAAATTCTCTCAAGTAGCAGGACCACTACATGACTTAACTAAGAAGAACGTTAAGTATGTATGGACTGCTAAGGAGCAAAATACTTTTGACAAGCTCAAGGAGAAGCTTACCTATCAACCAGTCCTCATGCTTCCCGATCTCTCAAAACCATTTGAGGTCCAATGTGATGCTTGTGGTGATTGTCTTGGAGCAGTTCTGCTTCAAGAAGGGCATGCCATAGCATATGAGAGCTGAAGGCTCAATACTGATGAACGAATCTTGGGCATTTATGAGAAAGAGCTTTAGATGTTCTACATGCCTTAGACACATGGAAGCGCTACTTATTGGGGACTCCGTTCATTCTACAAACCGATCATCAAAGTCTTAAGTATTTCATGACGCAAACCAAGCTTTCCGACAAACCAATGAGGTGGGCAAATTTTATTTTGGAATTTAATTTCCACATTGCTCACATTGTTGGTAAGCACAATCAAGTGCCCAATGCACCTTCACGATGACCAAAAGTTAATGTGGTGTCTATAGCTACTCAAAATGATCTATCTTCTATGATAGATGAGTATGCTACTGACCCTAACTTTAGAGACATAATGTCAGCCCTTGCTTTGGGGAAGAAAGAGGAACCATTCACGTTGCAGGATGGTTATCTTCTCGCTAAGTAAGATTGACTAATGACTAAGGCTTTATCTCTTCTACCTCATAGTCGAGGATGACTATGATTTCAAGAGAGAGGTAATGTCACAAAATCTAATATCTAAGCAACCCAAATGATTTTCTCATATTAAATTGATCACTTAATGTAGGAGAATAAACGGGAACAAGGGTTAAGATATAGACATGTGCTTATAGATCTATCTCAATACGAGGCCAATGTTAAGGGGGCCCAAATGAGAGATGGTCTATCAAAGAGCAAGACTAACCAATGGAGCATAAGACCTTACGGTTAGCTTCATTGAAGACCTCCAATAGTTAGTGTAAAAGTCCTTTGACCTTAGGTAAGCTAGGGCTGATGGGAACCCGACCCAAGCTCGAGGTGCTTGTCCTGCTTGATTAAGGTGCTTGAGGTGCTTGTTCTACCGGATGATTAAGGTGCTTGAGGTGCTTGTCCTAATGGATGACTAAGGTACTTGAGGTGCTTTGTTGTGCTTGCTTGAGATGCTTGTGGGAACACCCCCAAGCCAGAAGTGCTTTGTCATGCTAGATGGGTAAGGTGCTTGAGCACCTAAAGTCAAAATGATCCCTACATAACAGGGGGTGAGCCCATATTGTAGGGGCTAATGAGAGAATACACACACACACACACACACACACGCACTCAAGGTAACCCCAAGCCTTAAGAGGCAGAAAGGGTACATCTCAAGCTCCCTACATAACAGGGGGGGAGCCCATATTGTAGGGGCTAATGCGAGAATACACACACACACACACACACACACACACACACACACACACACTCAAGGTAACCCCAAGCCTTAAGAGGCAGCAAGGGTACATCTCAAGCTCCTACCCATGCTACCTTCATGGTGTGCCCGAAGCCTATTGGTTGGCCACCAAAGGGGTTCAATGATAATTTAGGATACTTAATTAATTGTCTTTGCATTTATCAAGTCCTCTCTCTCAAAGGGGAAAGGGGAACACTTGTCCCAAGGCTACCCTTGTTGCTTGTAATGCCTCCTGCTTGTGATTGGCTAGGCCTGGAGGGGTCCAATGAGCTTCAATCATGAGCTACAAGGGGGGGTTGACCAAAGCAAACTAGGGGGTTGTTTAGGGGGTATACTCTCCCACACACATTCACACACACTCTTATTATGCATTGTGCAAAGTGCAAGAGCTCCCTCTCCTTCTCCAAGCAAGTAGAGGTTGATAGCCTACACCAACACTCTTAGATCTATGAAGTGAAAATCCAACCAAGAGCCATGCTTCAATGCTTAAGCTTGCCATCTTCTCCATCTTCATTACTATGCTATTATGTATGCTAGCAAGAAGAGTTATGCTCCTATGAAATGTTTCTTCTTCCTCTTCCCTACCCTCATTCCCTGCTAGCTCTCTCCACCTTCGAAGGTGTTTGAGGT
This sequence comes from Adiantum capillus-veneris, assembly GCF_014529385.1. Lineage (NCBI taxonomy): Eukaryota > Viridiplantae > Streptophyta > Polypodiopsida > Polypodiales > Pteridaceae > Adiantum > Adiantum capillus-veneris. The sequence goes on along the minus strand of NC_140952.1, from coordinate 88,876,333 downwards.
CTTGGGACTGAGGCTTGGGATAGTTAAAGCTTTCTTCAAAGTTTATATTATGCTTGTGATGCATGAAGCTTTCCATCTTCATTGCATCACCTAGGTCACAAGGAACACAAAGATTGTATTGTAACAAGTCTCTCTCGATGGGAGAAATCATAATACAAATATCTATTGGAGGGGGGACTAGCTCCACATAAATCTGGTCCTCAACTGTTGTCATGTTCTCTAAATTCTCTCTCTTGCAAAAGTATTGTTCATGCAAAGTTAACTAATTGCTATGATTATGTTACTATCTTCAATTATGTTCTCCCGCTATGCTCACAAAGTAATTTGTTAAAAGTATTCTCATTAATGTTCGCTACTCTCAAATTAATAGGCCAATTCCATTACACAAACAAAGGAGCCCTCAACCTGTGGACTCTATATATCGGCTGAGGCTTGCTGGTGTGGAAGCTGCCCTGGCATTCCGGTCAGAAGCTAGAGCTAGATGATGACATGTGTGTTGTCCCTCTTTCATTCTGGGCCAATAGTAAGGTGGCATGTATAGTTTTTAATCTAGCATCTTTTTTTGTGTCTAGGGAATCATAGTGTATGTGCTATGTAGGTAGACGCACCTCGAGGAGTCGAACCCTTTGGTCCCTTCCCCTTCCCAATAGTTGGAAGTGGAGTTGCAACTACACTTTCTTAATAAGTATTCATATGTCCATGACTCCATATGCTAGGTTTGTGTGGATGACGTTGTGTACATAATAGAATATTTTTATACATCAATGTTGACACTATCTTTAGGACTCTTTTCAAAAGTGGACAAATTTGCCATGTCAAAGAAGAGTGTTAGGAAGAGATTCTTGACAAGCACAATAAGGATCGTGAGGACTTGCCAAAAATACACTCACATTTTCAATAAAATTGTAAAGGATTTTGTCTACAAAAACCTAGCTAAGAGTTTTCTACAAAATTTAAGTCCTTATTTACTTGCTGATGGTATAATATTACGAAACTTTACATAGTATGGTGGCATGCAAAGTTTTTAATCTAACATTTGGTTTTGTTTCTACTTTTAGTAGTTGATGTCATGGTGGAGTTGCAAGTTACTTGCTGAATACCTTTTATCTTTGAGTAAATACCTCAAGGTAATGCAAACTACCTCTCTCTATCTCTATCCCGTTCTCTCTCTATCATAAACATTACTTAATATTTCCAATATGAAATGATCCTACTTGCCTTAAAGTGAGATTTGTCATATGTATTACTTACTTTCATATTGATTCATATATGAATATACTAAACATGTCTAATATTAAGTTAATTTTTTATTGTACAAAAATATATACACTAAGAACTTACATTCACTCACAATTTCAAAGAATCCATTGGAAAAAAAATTATCTGTAGAAACCTAGCTAAGAGTTTTCTACAAATATTTAAGTCCTAACATACTTACTCATGACATTATCTTGCAAACTTTTACATAGTATGGTGGCATGTATAGTTTTTAATCTAGCATCCTTTTGGAATCGTAGTGTATGTGCTATGGAGGTAGGTAGATGCACCTCAATGCTATTTTTTATTCTTGGATCTCTCCAATGATTCCAACCCTTTGGTCCCTTCCCCTTCTCAATTTTTGACAGTGGACCCAAACCCACCCACACCAAAGTTGGGACAACAGTTTCTTAATAAATATTTGTATGTCCACGACTCCATACGCTAGGTTTGTGTGGGTGACATCAGTGTACATGATAGAATATTTCATACATCAATGTTTACTAAATTAATTAAAAGAAAAATTTGAGTAGAATAGCCTTATTTTTTGTGACATTGTCTTAGGGCTCTTTTCACTTGGTGAAATCACTATGTATAAACAACATATATCATGTGTGTTCAATGACTTTTTTACAAATAAAATAAATTCTTTTTCTATTCGATCTGTAATTTTTTTTCAATTCCATTTTATGGTAACCTTCTATATGTGAAAGTGTGAGAAAAAATAAAAACTAATTGTTACCATATACATGTGGTAGTCATGTGTGTGAACACACTAGGACCGCCGGGGCATTTTTTCCCTCTTTAGGAGGTTTTTTCCCCCGAGCATTGTATATATGCCCATCACTCTAGGGCTATCAATCTTTCCATTGCACACTAAGAAACACACTCTCTATTGTGTGTCCTGAGCTTCTTTCATCTTGTCCAAGCTGTGAGCATTTCTCTACAACCCTAATTCCAACAATGGGTATCACAGCAGGTTACGTCCTCCTGGGCTTAATCGACAGCTGCTCCAGCACACACCTGCTCACTTTCTTCGATTACAGTGAGGTTTGGCGAGCGTTTGCAGGTTGACAAATATTTCGGGTTTGCTCGCAGAGCTCAGTCTGCTCATATTTCAAATTCGGGCTCATTTCGGCCTCCGTTTCCACTACAGGCAGGTATGCACAGGCAATTTCGTCATTTTGTACAAAATTTCTGTCAATACCGTTTTCTGCATAACAGGTGCCTTACAGTCTTCTACAGTTTGTGCTATATAGCACGTGTTGTTCCCGCTCCGTTTCTCCTATTTTTGGGCAGTTTTCACATCAGGTGCAGCATTTACCATGGCTGACAACAACATAGATGTCTTCAAGATGTTTGCTACTGAGGACAGGTTGGATGGCGACAATTACCCTATGTGGGCTTATAGGATGCAACACGTTCTTGTGTCAAAGGGCGTCTGGAATATTGTGCAAGGCATTGATGTACATCCTGGTTCTAAGGATGTAGGCAATGTTGAGGATGTTGCAGGTCTTGCTGCAAGGACTGTTGCTATTAGAGTTGTTTTGCCTATGTCAAAACAAGCTCGTTGGGATGTAAAGGATCCGCAGGCTCATGCATTGATTGCATTGTCTGCGAAGCGCACCATTGTTCCTCACATTTGTTCAGCAAAATCTACAAAACAGGCTTGGGATATTTTGGCTGGTCTTTATGCAAGTCGCAATGAGGCTAAAATCGCTTTGCTGCGTAAAAAGTTGGAGTCGAAGATTATGCATGAGGAAGATGATATGGACACTTTCCTTGCTGGTGTCAAGGATATCATGAGCAACTTATTTCTGCAAATGGAGTCATTTCAAACAGTTCCCTTGTGCAGACTGTTCTTGATGCCTTACCAGATTCCTACCAGACTTTTGCTAGTACTTGGAGACTAATGATCCAAGGAAATCCTGAAGTTGTCAAGTTTGATGCATTATGCACATTGTTGATGCAAGAGTCACTTTCCAAAAAAAAACAGGACTAGGCAGCGTGCAGTTGAATAGGCTTTTATTCCTTCTCAAAGAAAGGGTGCTAACAACAATGCAACCACTTCTTATGGTTCTGCTGCGAATGGCAAAACTTCTTGTTCCTAATGCTTCTGCTAGCAGTAATTCGTCTAGAAATTCTGGTGCTAAGGGAAAAAAGAAAATGCGTTGCCATTATTGTAAAGCTAATGATCACTTGATCACGTCGTGTCCTAAGTTGAAGCCAAAGAGCCTAGAAGAAAGAGGGTGGTTCCACTGCAAATGCTAGTTCCACTACAAATGCAGCCATTGTTGAGTCTTCTGTGAAAGGAGATTGTGTTACTGATGTTGATGTAGAATGGGCTTTTAGCGCAGAGTGCACTTACAATCCTGCTGTCCATGATGCATGCTTGTCAGTTGCTACAAATTCACATGTGTGGTATTTTGACTGTGGTGCTAAAAAGCACATTACCTCACATCATGAATTGTTTACCTCTCTCAGTCTGTCCCTCATGGGAATTCAGTCACTTGTGCCAACAATGCCTCTTATCCGGTTCAGGGTGTTGGAAAGATTGTGCTCACTGTTGCTAATGGCAATTCCTTCACACTTGTTGATGCACTTTATGTACCTGGGATCAAGAAGAATCTCTTGTCTATATCCGCACTTACTAGACTTGGACTTGTAGTCAAATTTGTGGATGACAAATGTACAGTTCATGATCTTAGTTTTGGTGATGAAATTGTTGCATCTGGGCTTTTGTGCCGTGGGCTGTATGAGCTCACTTTGTATGACAAGTGTGGACAAAATTTTGCAAATGTAGTTGCAGATTCAAGGGCTATTTCAGATGCAAAATTTTGACACGCACGTTTTGGTCATTTGAATTTTTCCAGTTTGCTGCGTTTGCAGAAATCTGATATGGTTGCTTCTTTGCTGCCTCTTGAAGCACCTGTCAAACATGTTTGTGAAGGCTGTATTTTGGGTAAGATGCAGCGTTCTAAGTTTCCAAAGGATGGTTCAGTTCGGGCTACATGCAGGTTGCAGCTTGTGCATAATGATGTTTGTGGGCCCATGCAAACTCCGTCCTTGGGCAATTACCTTTACTTCGTGACTTTCATTGATGATTACTCCAGGCATGCATGGGTTTTTCCGCTTAAAGCGAAGTCCGAAGTTTTTATGTGCTTCGAACGATTTCTGGTTATGGCTGAAAATGTCTCGAAATGTACTATGGGCACCCTCCGTTCCGATCGAGGGGGGGAGTATATGTCTCATGAATTCAATGCATTTCTGGCTAGTCGTGGGATAAAACACCAATGTACAATGCCTTATACACCTCAGCAAAATGGTGTTGCTGAGAGGAAAAACTGGTCACTTACGAAAATGGCATGATGTATGGTCAAAAGTCAAGCTTTGCCGCATTCTTTTTGGCTTGAGGCCATCATGTGTGCCACTTATGTACTAAACAGGTGTCCTACGAAAGCTTTGCAATCTATTACTCCATATGAAGCATGGCATGATAGAAAGCCTTCTAATGAGCACATGCGTGTTTTTGGCTGTTTGGCATATGCTTTGGTGCTACAAACACAGTGCATAAAATTGGATGATAAGGTTGTCAAATGTATTTTTGTTTGTTATAGTGCTGAAAGCAAAGGTTACGGGTTGTATCATCCGCAAACAAAACGTATTTTGGTTTCACGGGATGTAGTGTTTGTGAAAGATTCTATTCAACCCTTGCTATCATGTACTAGAGACAGTAATGTAAGCTCACAGGACATTTATGACACTTTGTTGCCTCTTTTCAGTGGTGGAAATACGAATGTAAGTTCCAATGAGGCAAACGTACAGCCTATGGGGTTTTCTGAAAATGTTACAGATCAACCTATTACTGATGTAGATGTACATGATGTACTTGATGAGGAAAGGGTTGAAAATGAGCAGGCTAGAGGTATGCCAAAATGGCTGGTGCACACTTTGTGTGACAGTAAATTGGATGCACCTTTGTCTAGTTGTACTCGTTCAGGCTCTCGCCATGCATCTTATGCATCAGATTGTTATGCTTTGGCTATGTCTAGCTTACATGCAGTTGAGGAGCCTCTATCTTTTGATGAAGCATAGAATTCAGAAAATTGGATGGCTGCCATGCAATCAGAATATGATGCACTTATAGAAAATGACACATGGACTTTATGTGATTTGCCTCTTGGCAAAAAGGCCATTGGTATGAAGTGGGTTTACAAGTTGAAACGTAAGCCGAATGGTGAGATCGATCGCCATCAGGCTCGACTTGTTGCAAAGGGTTATACAAAACCAAAGGCATAGATTATGAAGAGACTTTTGCTCCCGCTTGTCGTATGACTACTGTGCGTTTTCTATGTGCATTTGGCAGCTCATTTTGGTTGGGATGTACATCAATCAGACATTGTTACTGCTTTCTTGAATGGTGACATATTTGAGGAAGTTTATGTAACGCAGCCTTGCGGTTTTGTCATAAAAAGACAAGAGGACAAAGTGTGCAAATGTAAGAAGGCTTTGTATGGGTTGAAGCAATCTCCTTGTGCTTGGTATGAGAAAGCTGACACTCATTTGGTCAAACGAGGCTTTCGTAAACAGGCCAACAGAAAGCACATTGTATGTAAAGGGTGAGGGTGATGTACTTCTCATTGTGGTTCTTTATGTCGATGATTTGCTGATCACTAGACCAAATGAGAGACATATTGCTCAATTTAAGACTGATTTGAATGCTACTTTCAAGATGAAAGATTTGGGGCTTTTGCATCATTACTTGGGTATACAATTTAAGTAGTGTGATGGTGGTATTGCCTTGTGTCAGAAAAGTTACATAGAGACATTGTTATGTAAGTTTGGACTTGAGGATTGCAAAATTATTGCCACTCCCATGAAAATAGGTTTGAAGTTGAGTCCACATGATGCTGGCGATTCTGCTGATGTCACTCTTTACCAAATTGTTGTTGGCTGCCTCATTTATGTATGCAACACAAGGCCGGATATATCAGTTTGCAATCTCACAAGTCAGCAGATTTATGCATAGCCCAGGGTCTAAGCATTGGCACGTTGTCAAGAGGATTTTCCGCTACCTTAGTGGAACTTTACATCTTGGCTTGTTTTATCCCAAGGGGGGATCATTGCCACCAGACTTACATGCTTTTTCAGGCTCAGATTGGGCTGGTTGTTTTGACACGCGAGTGTCCACTAGTGGTTTTTGTTTCATCTTGGCAGTTCATGTATATCATGGTTGAGCAAGAAGCAACCTACTGTGGCCACTTCGAGTTGTGAGGCCGAGTACAGGGCAGTCTTCAAAGCTACGGTTGAGTGTGTATGACTCAAACACCTTATGGATAATTTGGGTGTTGGACAGGACACTGCCAACACTATCTACATTGACAGTCAAAGCGCATTGGCAGTTGCGAGGAACCCAGCTTTTCATGCTCGCACAAAGCACATTGAGGTGCATTACCACTATGTCAGGGAGAGGCTCTTAGCAGGAGAGATCAGCTTGGCTTATGTGCCAACACAGGACAACCTTGCATATCTTTTCACAAAGGCATTGTCTTGTGAGAAGCTTGAAGATTTCCGCAAGGCTTTGGGCTTACTCCCCTTTGTGGACTGATCATGTCCTCAGGGCATGGCACTTCCCTTCACTCACGTGCTAGCTCTCGTTCACCACATCACTCCAGGGGGGATTTGTTACCATATACATGTGGTAGTGATGTGTGTGAACACACTAGGACCGCCGGGGCATTTTTTCCCTCTTTAGGAGGTTTTTCCCCCCGAGCATTGTATATACACCCATCACTCTAGGGCTATCAATCTTTCCATTGCACACTAAAAAACACACTCTCTATTGTGTGCCTTGACCTTCCTTCGTCTTCTCCAAGCTGTGTGCGTTTCTCTGCAACCCTAATTCCAACACTAATAACCCCTTATGGTGCACTCACATAATAGTCACATAATTTTTAAGTGACCCCCCAAATCTTTTCAAGAGTGGACAAATTTGCCATGTCAAAGAAGAGTGTTAGGTAAAGATTGTTGACAATCACAATAAGCATCGTGAGGACTAAGTTGTTGAAAATACACCCACATTTTCAATGAACCCATTGTAAAACAAATATTCAAGTCCTAATTTACTTGCTCATGAAATCATCTTGCAAACTTTTACATAGTATGGTGGCATCTTTATTTTTTGATTTTAACCTAACATCTATTTTTGTGTCTACTCTTAGTTGATGTCATGGGAATTATAAGTTACTTGCTGAATACCTTTTATCTTTGAGCATAAAGAAATAATTTTCCTCAAGAAACATGTACGGTGGCATGTATAGTTTTTAAACTAATGTCTGTTTTTGTGTACACTCTTAGTTGATGTCATGAGAATTACAAGTTACTTGGTGAATACCTTTTATCTTTGAGCATAGAGCAATAATTTGCCTCAAGAAACAATAATCACATATACTTGCAAGTAGGAGGGATGGCATTATATATAAGTTGAATAAAAACAAGAAATCTATTTTTATACTTATTCTTGAAATCTGTTCAAAATTTATTTTGTTTCGTAGAGCTATATGTATGTCAAATTTTGATTAAACATCTCAAAATATGCCAATCACTCGCCCGCATCTTCATCACCATTGAAAATGGGACCCGAACTCTACCACACCTTTAATCGCGAATTCATCATCAGGGAGCATTCAATGTGCTTCTCTGTGTGGGACCAGAAGATGGAGAGGGGGAATGGGGGAACACACCCAATGCACAACACAAGGCATCTATATAATTTTTGAAAGCCCAACAAAACTTTTAAATCAACATACATTGCATAAATTATCTTCTATTAATATTTCTTCTTCCATCCCGTACTAGTATTAACAAGGTCGTCTAAAGTAGACGAGGGCACTGCCCATAGTGGAGAGAGAGAGAGAGAGCACACCCACGACAGTTGAGAACACCTTTTGCTCTGTGATGCTGAGCGAAAACAATGCCAAAACCGCAACTCTCAAGCTTGACGCCCACAAGCTCCAACCAAAATAGCACTGAGCGAAAACAGGGCAGAAACCACAACGGTTTTTGCCCTGTGATGCTGAGGAAAAACAGTGCAGAAACCGCAACTCTCAAGCTTGACGCCCACAAGCCCCAACTAAAGTAGCACTGAGCGAAAACAAGGCAGAAACTGTAACTCTCAGGCTTGACGCCCACAAGCCCCAACTGAAATAACATGTCGTCCACCTTTAAAAAAAAAACCTCCATGGCAAATCGTCATTGGCCAAAGCTCCTATGGCCATGGGGACAAATTTCCTCTCCTTAGACACTGCGTTAACGGCAGTGCCAATAAAGCGTCGTTCTGCGCCACTCATGGTGGATATTGAGCGATGGCGTCTCGGCTGCCGTGGTGGAGGAGCGGAGTTACCAGGCGAGATCTCCGCGAGGAGCTGTTGCGGCTGTGGACTGCGAGGCCTCGGCGCAACCCTTCTGCGCAGCAGCGATGCGCTGTAGATTTTGTGCTGCTAAGTGGCAGACTCGAGCAGACGTTGCCTGACTCTCTCGCAGGGGACGAGGTTGCAGGGGATCTGAAAAGCACTTACGAGCGGTGCCACGGTGACAACTCCTATTGTCTCACTCCTGCAACTGCATCGTGGCCGTCCGATGGCTCTCCATGTGACCTGGCTGCCAACAAGCGCCAACTGGTGCAGCATATGAAAGCCTTATGCTACATATGCTCTGACCAACTTGCAGGGAACAGTTTCGATACAGCTCTACTCCGGAAAACACACTCAATGCTGCTCGATAATGCCACCGATCACTCCAGGATCCCTTTGCCAGCTGGGGTTTATAGGAGCTCCCCTGCTTCCACATCCTCCGATAAGTTGACATTTTTCCAGGTACGGTTGAGGAGGAGATGACTAGATATGCATCCATTTTGAACTCAGATGTTGATCAGGTTATTGAGCGTGTGGCCAAGCTCTATTATGGTCAAGTGTATGAGAAGCTCATGTGCAATATGGTTCTCTTTTCCTGGGCTGCAGATGTTGTAAGGCCAAGAGTTTGATATGTGCATTCTGTTTTTTTTTTTTTTTTTTTTTTGGGGGGGGGGGGGGGGGGGGGCTAGCCTTCCCCATCTCTTATTTAAGGGCCCCCCCTGGGGCAGCCCTTATAAGTAGCAAGCACCCACCAGTCCATCAGCACTCCCCCCAGACAGCGTTTTATCCCTCACCCTGCAGCAACGTGTTTATCCTCTCTCTGCTGACGTTTCCCCTCATCAGCACTGGCGTTTGTCCTCTCTCTCTCTCTGCCAGCGTTTTTCCCTCATTAGCCTGGTCTTTGGTTCATAATAACCTCTTACAATCAGTAACGGTCAGCGCAAAGAACTAGCCCATATGGTAACGATTTGGGATCCCTTATGGTGTCAGTCTTCTCTCACCCCCGAAGGAGAGATCTGAACGGAATCAAAGGAGAGCCCTCACTCTCCAGTTCGCCTCCACGGAGTCTCACACCTCTTTCATCCGAAAGAGGGTCATCTTGGGAAGGCCCAATGGCCCTCCGATCTACCTTGACGACAACCTCACGAAGATGCAACAAGACCATTGGGGTGCATGCATGCCTAGAATCCTCCACGCCTGCAAAGAAGGGAAGAAGGCGAAATATCGGGATGGCAGGGTCATCATTGATGGTTAGACCATCGCATAGGGACTCGCGGCTTGAGGGACACATGAGGACATCCACATTGTGGGGAATTGCAATGGAGACCTATAGACTCACCCATAGAGATTGGAGGAGGTGATGAGAGGAAGGGACATCATTCTCTTGACAAAGACACATGAGAGCCCAGAGCGGAGTTTACCAAGGATTCACGGCTTCCAGTGGGGTCCCTACACTGAGGGAGTACCAGGCAACATACTACATGTGGATCAGTAGGAGTGGCTATACTCTTCAGGTAGGGACTCCAGGGGAGGATACAGATTGTCGCACGGGACCCATACGCCCGCTACATTTGGATTCTCTTTGAGCTATCACAAGATAGGATCATTTACATTTCCCTGTGTTACTTTGCACCTTCAGGCTCCATATTCACCACTACATAGTCAGAGAGGGAGGGGAAGGAGAGACCATCACCATACGCATGCTTGTCGTAGAAGATCATGGAGTACTCTACATTAGGGGAAGTTTTCCTTATGGGGGACTTCAATGCCAGGACTCGCAGTACTCAGTATGCATATGACACAGAGGACCCAACACTACATGCTATATAGGAGGAGACTACTACCAGAGAGTCAGCAGACACGGTCCGCATTACAGAATATGGTATCATTTACTCAGGCTAGGCTCCCAGCACCATCTCGCTATTTATGGGATCTAGAGAGGCCACCCACCTACTTAGCTCCTCCACTATTCGGCCCATACCCATTGGAGCCGACCACACTTACACGCCGGGGGGGGGGGGGGGGGATAGTGTTAAGCAAGGATGCCCCCTCTCCCTGACCCTCTTTGAATTCTACATTGATGAGATCTCAGATTACATCTTGCGAGCGTGGGAGCAAGAGCTGATATAGGAGATACTCTAATCCATGTTATGTTATATGTTGATGATATTGTTTGATTTTAGAGTCACCTCAGGGTCTACACAACCATTTGAGTGCCTTGGATGAGTTCTGTCTACACAGAGGAGGACTGACAGTGAACCTTGGGAAGACCAAGGTTTTGATCTTCCATACCTCCAGCTCGGCTCAGCGGGCATCTTTATTCACACCAGCAAGAGGTCTAGTTGAGGTGGTCACTTTCTACGCCTACTTGGGCGTCACCTTCACCAGTCTCCACGGCCTCTTCTCTATGGCACAGGCGGCCACTTATAGACTCAGTCGCTAATACGCAGCTTTGGCCATGCTAGAGAGGCGATGTCATCAGGCACACTTCCAGGAGCACGCACAAAGGGGTGGCTATTCGATACACTAGTCATTTCTGCCTTGATGTTTGCAGCAACAGTTTGGGCACCGGATTGCCTGATATTCAGTGGGCACAGCTCGAGAGGCCGTAGGTATGTACGATCTCACGCTTGTTTCCTGGCAATCATCAGGGCAGAGCTTTCTAGTCCTCCCATGGTGGTAGAGGCACTCTTCCAGACGATATGCGTTATGCAGAGAGTGAGAGCGCTTTGTTGACAAACTCACTTGACGGGCTTTTGAGTCAGCTATGCACATAGCAGAGTCTGGGTACGACATAGCATGGTACTGTAACTATTTCAATTTTTTTGTAAATAATTTGATTTATATATTAAAATTAATTGTGTATATTAGAATAAATAGTAAGGCCTTAGAATATTAGTCTTAGGGTCACATGTGCCAAGAGTTGGCCAGAACATCTCAGGAAGACCCTAATAGGATGGATATTCTGAAGCTGCCAAGAGATTGGAAAAATCGAAGCTTCAACAAGGGGTAGGCTGTGAGAATATTAGTCTTAGGACTTCAAATGTGCCAAAAGAGTTGGCTAGCTAGAACATCTCAGGGAGGTCCTAACAGAACAGATACCCTGAAGCTCTCTTGAGATTGGGAAATCGGGACTTTGTGAAGGGGTAAATTGTAGCCTCAAATTTTAGGCTCAGAAAATTATGCGCACCAATGCAAGCACAGAGATGAGATGGGGTCCCTAGGACCAGTAATCATAAGGCCGTAGGATAAGTAAGTAAAGTTAATTTTAATTTTAATTGTTTTCTGTTCCATCAAGTGGCCGGACAAGGTGTGAATAGGTAATGCCGGAGCGGTGCCATTGTGGTACCGTGACGGGAAGGCTTTAATGATTTAAAGGTTAGTCTTTTTAAGGTTCATTTCATTTTTAAGTGACTTATTTTAAACCTTTTAAAACCTTTAAGTTAGAGGGCCTAGAGTTTTTAAAGAAAGTGTGCCAAATGGCACACTTTCCCATGCAAGCGCCACTCTCTCCTCCCTCACGCTTGGCGCCCCTCCAACTGGGCCCCTCTATATAAGAGTAGCCTCCCTCTCTCTCTCAGGAGGTTGGTAGCAGGATCCACCCCCCCGTATTGTGAGCAAGCTCTACGCGTTGGAGCCCACCGTTGGACTTAGAGAGCAGCCCCTTGTGGTGTGTGTGGAGCTTTGAGCTCTCATCACCTGGAACAAGGTCTCTCTCAGCCATAGCAAGCTTTTGGGTGGAGTTTCGTCGCGAGAAGTGAGAGCATATGTTTTCCCTCTTGTGTAGAGCTGCTGAAATTCTTTGTTTTCAGCCCTTCATCTCCCTATTTGGGGATGTTTTTGCCAAGGAAGACAAAGAATTTCAGTATGTATTGACCCTCCTTTGTGTCTACAAAGTTTGGAGTGATTCTGTCGCGAAGAAGTCCTCCATTTCAACATTGGTAAGCACTCAGGTATGAATTTCTGGTTTTACGCAGAAAAGCACAGCAATCATGTGTGTGTGCATTTGCTTGCCGGGGCTTCCTCTTGAATTCATTGCTTGTCAGAATGAGCATGCATTAGCATGAATTGCAGCAAGAATGCTCCTATCATTGGAAGATAAATTCTCTTGTAAGAGAGTAGTCTTTCGAAGATAGACTCTCGTTTGAGAGCTTCACAGTTTGCATTAACAGTATGCATGATTGCTTGTGCATGGGATGTGCACAATAGGGAAACTAGAGGAACACAGACTCTCTGGAAAGAGAGGTTCTTAAGATGGGTCTTGGACAATGGGAGTCCTCGCATGGGTGCATGACAGAGCTAGACTCCCCGTGTATAGGAACCATGCTAGAGAGGTCACTCTAGTACCTTTGCTCAAGGCCTTGAAGATGCTAGAAGAGCGATTCTTCTAGGAGTTGGAGACTGAAGTTCTCTCAGTTAGTTTCTTCTAGAGCAAAGCAGAAATCAGTAGATTTGGGATGGGCTTTTGCCCCGTCTCTGTGCTTGTAAAGATTTTCCCTTAGTAATAAAGATTCACTCTTCGGGGTGAACCAGCCCATCTTCTGGTCCCCAGTGATGTGTTAAATCTTTTCTCGCATTTGTCTCTCAGTTTTGTGAACTAAGTGTCATTAATTTGATTAAGAAAGCTTCCGTGCTTGTGACAGTGGTATCAGAGCAAGGTCATCTCTCTCTTTCTTAAGAGATTGATGACTCTTGGCAGAATGCAGAAATGGAAGGATGTGAAGTAGAGCTCACTTCCCTCCAGAAGTAGGTGGAAGAGTTTCAGTTGGCTCTCCCCCATCCAGAAATCAATAAGATACTCCGCACCCTTGAAAAAGGGAAGGAGAAGAAGGAGTTAGAATCGGGAGAAATCACGCAGAATTCTATCTCAAATGAGTCCCAGGTTGCTCAGCAGCCTCAGAGGGATGCTCAAGTTGGAACCTCTCACATGCATGAACAACGGAGACATGCCCAACTAAGAAGCAGTCAGATGGCTCAAGTGGATCCTCCACATTTTCCACAGTTTTCCTTTATGAAGGACTTGGACGATCTAGTTCCACCAGAGGATATATTCCTTGACAAGGAAGAGCCACAGCAACAAGAAGTGCAGTCAAAGCCTAGACTCGCTATCAACAAGGAGTCTTAAGGATATTTGAAAGAAGGAGCACATTAATAAGAAGCACCATAAGAAGAAGACCTTCGAGTCTGGAGATAAGGATGTGAAGTTCGATCCTTACAACGGACGGCGGGACAACGACAAGGCCCTAGCTTTCATCCGCAGTTCAAAGTGGCTTTTGCGGAAGAGAATTTCAAAGAGAAATGGAAGCTTCGCCATGTCGGTATGTATTTGAAAACAGCTAACAGTTGGTGGTTAACACAGATTTTGGAAGATCGCAAGCCCAAGGATTGGACTCCCTTCAAGAAGGCGTCCTATGCTCAGTTTCTTCCACCACAACTTGAAGATGTGAAGCAAGAATGGGACCGACTTTCATAATTAGAGAACGAAACTTTTCCACGGTATGTGGATAGATTTTGGGACGTTCTCCTGAAAATTACTCCATTCAAGAAGGTCGACGACGCGGAGAAGATGCGGAAGTTCGAAGCTGGGTTGCATGAAGCCTTGTAGAAGGCTATGAAGCTATACCCTTGAAGCACTTTGCAAATCATGATGGGATCAGCCCACATAGCTGATGGTTTGCATCAGAAAGGTACTCCAAGAAAGCTGGAACAAAGCACCCACCGTGCCAAGTAGAAGACTCTTCATAATCAGCCCACTTCTTCTGCAAAGAAGAGACCAGCTTCAACCATTGAAATCAAGCCAAATCAGCCCAAGAAAGGGAAGTTTCTTTCTCCTACACAACTAAAATCTTTTATTAGTCTTTGAAGGGAGGTGTTTCAATTGTGGAGAAAGTGGTCACTTAAAAAAGGACTGTCCCACACTTGGAACTAGAACCTCACAGCCACCTTCTTCTAATGCAGTTACAGATGTACAAGGCAACACCACACAGGATGACAAAGAAAGATCTCTCTTTAAGGTGTGGGGAAGCATTAATATTTAGGCAGCATTGACAACTTCCTATCCATGCAGTTGACTGATGATTTGAATTTATAGCCCAATCGTCTTGGAGTAACCATCCAAGCATCCTCTGCTTTCAAAGGACAAAACACGTCAACTCCACTCATCGGCAAGATGAGTTTGAAGATAGATAATTACAAAAATCAAGAATCTTTTCTTATAGCCCCTTGGGACGGATGTGATGTGATCTTGGGGAGGCCTTGGCACTTCAAGACACATCCACTCCGGATTATGTACAGAAAACTTCGTCCTTCGATTTTAAAGGAAGACACTATGTTGTAAATTCTGACGCAGGTGATTGGCGAATTTCTATCACCAATCACATTGCAAGTAAGAAAGAAATGAAGAAGTGTGTTTCAGTGTACTTAATTTTTGCAAGAGAGAGAGGTGTGTCTTCTTCACAATTTTCTCCCTCTTCAAAGCAAAATAGAATTAAGTTGTTGATTAGTTTTGAAGATTGTTTTACAAACGAACTTCCAAGTGAACTTCCACCTTCCCAACCTGAGGATCATACAATTGATTTGATCCCAGGTGGTTCTCCGCCAAATCAGCCTCCTTATAGAGTGAGCTCTATGTAACAAGAAGAGATACGCAAGCAGGTCAATGAACGTTTGGAAAAGGGTCTGATAAGGCCTAACACTTCTCCATATTGTTCACCTGTCTTGCTAGTACAGAAAAAGGATGGCACATTCCGAATGTGCATAGACTATAGATCTTTAAACAAGATCATAGTTAAGAATCGTTTTCCTATTCCCAGAATAGATGACATTCTTGACAAGCTACGAGGAGCTAGTATCTTCAGTCGCATAGACTTGAAGAGCGGTTATCACCAAATCCGTATTGCTCCTCAGGATGTGCATAAGACTTCATTTAGAACAACTTTCGGGTTGTATGAATTCTTAGTGATGCCTTTCTATCTCACGAATGCACCAGCAACGTTTAACAAAATGATGGATATAATTTTTCATCCACACAGAAGCTTCACAGGAGTCTTCTTTGACGATGTCTTAGTCTTCTTAAAGACCGAAGAAGAACATCATAGGCATCTTGCCACAGTATTTGAAGAATTATGCAAACACAAGTTATTTGTGAATGCTAAGAAAAATGAATTCTTTTTTAAAGAAGTTCATTACTTGGGCCATATAGTATCTCACAACCAAGTGAGAATGGATCTCGAGAAGATACAAGCAATTGTAGAGTGGCCTACACCAGCTACACTACATGACGTCCGAAGTTTTCTTGAACTCTGTTCTTATTATTGTCGATTTATTTGAGGCTTTGCAGCCATAGCTGGACCACTCCATGATTTGACTAAGAAGCGGATTCCATTTCATTGGGGTCCTAGACAGAAGAAGGCTTTTGAAAAGCTTAAGTATCTTCTTAGTCATGGCCTTATCCTCATAGTCCCTGCAGGATCTTCGCAAGCCTTTCGAGGTATATTGCGATGCATCTGGAGATTGTGTAGGAGCAGTTTTGAACCAAGAGGGTCATACAATAGCCTATGAAAGATGGCGCCTAAAAGATGCATAATCACATGCTTCCATTTATGAGGAAGAGCTTATGGCGGTCATCCACGCTCTCTCCATATGGAAACATTATCTTTTAGGAGCAGATTTTGTCATTAAGAGAGATCATCAGAGTCTTCACTACTTCCTTACACAAAGAAAGTTGTTAGAGAAGCAGATGAGATAGGCCAACTTTCTTTCTATGTTCCATTTTCAGATTTTACATACATCTAAAACATAGAATACAGTTGTAGATGCCCTCTCAAGACGACCTAAGATCAATGCACTGATCACCATTTATCACGAGGAACTAGAGTCTCTTAGTGAAATGTATCCTCAAGATCAAGACTTTGCTTTGACAAGGGTAGAACTACAAGCTGGTCATTCATGGCCACCTTATTCTATCCAAGATAATACTTTATATCATCGGCAAGCTATATGTATAGCTCAGCCTTTGAGACAGAAGGTGATGGATGAGGCACATGCTTCTCCGTATGCAAGTCATTGGGGAATTTCAGCTACTACACATGCCTTAGAAAGATATTTCTTTTGGCCAACACGAACATTGAAAAATATGTACGCGAGTGTTTAGTATGCCAAAAAGTGAAATATGATAGATATAAAGTTCATGGAAAGCTTCAGCCACTCCCTGTGCCTGAAATGCCCTGGGAATAATTGCCATGGACTTTATTACAGATCTCTCTAAGTTGAAGAATAAAAATGATGCAATTTGGATTATCGTTGATAGATTCAGCAAGCAAGCACACTTCACTCAAGTTAAGAAGACGATCAAATATGATCATATGGCTAGAGTTTCTAGCTCAGATTTTTAAACATCATGGAATGCCAAAAACTATTGCGAGCGATAGAGATCCTCGCATGACTAGTCTATTTTGGCAAGCACTATTTGAGAATTTGGGTACAGAGCTTGATTTTTCATCAGCTTATTACCCACAAACAAATGGCCAAAGTGAAGTTGCGAATGCCACTATTTTACATCTTCTCAAGTGCTATATTTCAGAAAGACAATTTGAATGGGAATAGTATTTGCCACTAGGTGAGTTTGCGTATAATAATACCATACATTCCTCAACTGGCAAAGCTCCTTTTGAAGTTATATATGGGAAGCCACTTCTACTTCTCATATTAGTTACCAAAGAAAATATCTTTGCTGCAGATGAGTTTGTACGTGACATTCAAACTGTCTATCAACAAGTGAAACAAGCATTAGTTCGTTCACAAGAGAAACAGAAGAGAGAAGCATACAAAGTGCTCCTCACTCTCCACCTCCTCTCTGGATACTCGACAGACGCTCTCCTCCAGGGGAACATCATGAGCTCTCTCCACCTCAATCTCTAGTCTGTGTGATGACACTGAGCTGACAAATCGCCACCCGTGAGCTATGTGGCATGTAGGTATCCATGTAGCGTCATCGTTTGTCACGTGACACATCCAACCATGTATCTGTGGACAAGCTACAACACGACAAGGGCTTAGTCAGTCTAGATTTAGAAGTGATCTGGCACTTTTGTGAGTCTATTTGTAGATCGTGCATGCCCAGTCACTTAGTGTAGATGCATATCCTCTGGTTGCACACAGCATGATCATAAGCATTCCCATTAGAATCCATCAGAATCCTTCAGGGGAATTTCCAGTGCATTTAGCCTATTTTACCTATTTTTGACATTTTTCACTTATTATTTTTAAGTGACTTTTGTTGGAAAGTCGGTAGGGCAAATTGAGTAAGTTTATATATAAGCAAACCTAGGCTAGCACTAAATGGCAGAAGAGGCAATAGGAGCCAAGCTCAACAGGCACCTTCTCAGCAAGACTGACAGGATCCCATAGCGTTTCCAGCCATCAAGACCAAGCTAGCGTTTTCTGCAGCAGACAGCCCTTGGTGTTTTTGCAGCAGATCATCTAGCATTTGCAGAATTCCCAAATCAGCCTGGCGTTTTTCATCATGAGGATACATAGCGTTTTGCATCAGACTTCACCGCAAGAAATCTCAGCCCTAGCGTTAATAAAAAGCCAGATCGCCTCCCTTCTGACCTAGCGTTTTCAGCAGATACAACCTCAGGCATGCAACGTTTTTCAGCAATGAAGCACCTGCAGATTCAGCCCTAAAAGAGTAGCAGATCTTTGGGCTAGATTTAGCCCAAAGATCATCAGTTTTCAGCCCTACAATAGATGCAGATTTTCAGCCCTAAAGACCAGCAAAATCAGCGTTTTCCTTAGCGTTTTCGGCAAACAGCAGATTTCAGCCCATAGCGTTTTTGGACAGCAGATAAAAAATTGCAGATTTCAGCCCTTAGATCGGCTTCGTCATCTCCGTCGTCGTCGTCGACATAGCCTAGACTTGCATCAGTCACATGCATTCAGTTTGTACCAGTTTGTGCAATCATAAGTAGACAACTCTCGCCGAAAAGAGTGGGGCCTTCGGAGGAGGATTTTACAACGTCTCTGGTGTCGTATTCTCTTCTCTCTCTATCTCTGAGTCTCATACACTTGCACGCACAGTGTCCATTCACTTTGTTTGTGATCATAGCACTCTCTCATTAAGAACGGAAGGCTCTACCTTCCATTAAGAACGAAAGGAACCTTGAGCACAGTTCGAAGAACTCATCTTGAGCAAAGTTCAAACATTCATTCCGTTGCACCATACATTGGTATCAAAGCTTTGGCAGTGTTCTGTATCACTCAAGGAAAGAACCACAAGAACCACAGATTTTTTTTTTGCTTGTTCAGGTCGCACGAACCCAAGTTCGCTTGGGCGTGTCGATTCCTAATCGTGTTTTTGAAGAGTGACAGGAATCCCAAGAAAGAAGGGCTTGTCCAGCCTCCCCTTGTGCCTCTTTTCACTCATTGAGAGCGGACTGTGCACTTAGCGGCCGGCCAATCGACGTGAGGAGGGAAAAAGAAACCTCGGTGTGAGTGCAAGGCCGCCAAGGGGTGCGCCCGCGGAAAAGAGTAGAACTCGGGTGAATAGAAGATCATTCTCAAACACAGATTGCAAGCCAAAGAAAACCCTCAAGAACCCAAGACCCTCAAGAGCCCAAGTTCCTCGTGAACTTAAGAACCAAAGATCATAGTGCATGGTCGTCACCCGAAGCGGAATGGATACTTCGCATACAGGCGATGAGCATGAGAGAGGCGACGAAGAATTTTCCCCACCAAGAGATTTTTCAAACCCTCCCCCTTCGCCATCTACGCCACAGAGTGTACCAAATCCTATGGAGGCAATGGTCAAGACGATGATAGACATGATGACAACGTGGCACGAAGCAAGAATGGAAACCATGGAGCGTGAGCGTGAGCAATTACGCTTGGAGGCCAAAGAATTTGATTGCAAGAACGTTGTTCATTCTTCCTCTCTCATTTCTAATGTGCAGGGGAAAATTGAAGAGATTCGGGAAAAAGGAGACTCTCTTAGTCTCTTCTTCTCCAAGCATGACACACAAGATTTGCATGATGATAAGCATGATGAATTGGATGCCAATAACAAGCATGATGATTTGCATGATCAAGATGTGATTTCTCACAAGCATGATGATTTGTATGATCAAGACGTGATTGTTCACAAGGATGATGGTTTAGTTGATGCTTTTTCTAGCGAACCTAACCTCATTGCAGATTCGATCAATCACGAAGGATCGATCTTGGCTCTCGAGCTGAGGTCCAAAGCACCCCTTCAGGAAGAACCAATCTTGGCTCTCGAGCCTAGGTCCCAAAGAACCCTCACAGAAAGTATTATGTGTTTGCATGATTCATACGCACGCATTGTACGAGTGTTTCATTCGTGATCGTTTCCTGTATTTTAGTCAGCGTCTTTATGTGATCCCTTTTCCTAGGCATGACATATTGTACGTTGAGCACGTTTCACCATGAATGAGCATGGATGTATGCAGATTGTTCATGAAGAGCTGAAAAGTATGCATTCAAGGAAGTCACATTTCATGTCTCTCCCTTGGCAGGACACAGTCGTAGAAAGAGCACAAAAAAGATTGAGCATCAAGCATCGGCATTTCCATTGTGAATTGCCACAGTTGATTGATTTAGATCAGAAAGAAAAGATTCGATCTTATTGTTTGCATATGTTTGGTGAACAGTTTGGCACTCCGTCTATATGTTCATCTTCATTGCATGCACAGTCTTTGAGGAAGACGAGATTTGTTCCACTCACTTTACATGGATTAGGTATGTTCATGTTTTTGTGTTGGAAGTGGTTTCAGGAATTTTCAGCCATGGAGATTCTTGAAGAAGAAAGAAGCAGCCCCTAGACAAAGTTGAAGCATCGAAGGAGCCACATAAGACTTTGTGTCGCTTTCGGCGCGGCCCAAAGAAGCAAGCGTTGCAGACCTTTATGAAGTTCAAGTACCGCACGACCCACACATCAGAGTGGGCCGGTGAAGAATCCCTTCCAGGATTCCAGATGCTATTGACGATCTCCCTCGACGCCATACAGTTCGGTACCAGTACCTCACTTTGAAAAGGAGGGGATGTCACGTGACACATCCAACCCTATGCGTCCGTGGACAAGCTACAATACGACAAAGGTTCAGTCAGTCCAGTCAATCTAGATTTAGAAGTGATCTGGCACTTTTGTGAGTCTATTCGTATACCGTGCATGCCCAGTCACTTAGTGTAGATGCATATCCTCTGGTTGCACACAGCATGATCATAAGCATTCCCATCAGAATCCTTCACGGGAATTTTCCAATGCATTTAGCTTGTTTTACCTATTTTTGACATTTTTCACTTATTATTTTTAAGTGACTTTTGTTGGAAAGTAGGAAGGGCAAATTGAATAAGTTTGCACATAAGCAAACCTAGGCTAGCACTAAATGGCAGAAGAACAACAGGAGTCAAGCTCAACAGGTACCTTCTCAGCAAGACCGACAGGATCCCATAGCGTTTCCAGTCATCAAGACTAAGCTAGCGTTTTCTGCAGCAGACAGCCGTTGGCGTTTTTGCAGCAGATCATCTAGCGTTTGCAGAATTCCCAAATCAGCCTGGCGTTTTTCATCATGAGGATCATCGCCTAGCATCACAGATACATAGCGTTTTGCATCAGATCTTCACCACAAGAAGTCTCAGACCTAGCGTTAGTAAAAAGCCAGATCGCCTCCCTTCTGACCTAGCGTTTTCAGCAGATACAACCTCAGGCATGCAGCGTTTTTCAGCAGTGAAGCACTTGCAGATTCCGTCCTAAAAGAGTAGCAGATTCAGCCCAAAGATCATCAGTTTTCAGCCCTACAATAGATGCAGATTTTCAGCCCTAAAGACCAGCAAAATCAGCGTTTTCCTTAGCGTTTTCGACAAACAGCAGATTTCAGCCCATAGCGTTTTTGGACAGCAGATAAAAAATTGCAGATTTCAGCCCTTAGATCGGCTTCGTCGTCGTCGTCGACATAGCCTAGACTTGCATCAGTCACATGCATTCAGTTTGTACCAGTTTGTGCAATCATAAGTAGACAACTCTCGCCGACGAGATTGGGGCCTTCGGAGGAGGGTTTTACAACGTCTCTGGTGTCGTATTCTCTTCTCTCTCTATCTCTAAGTCTCATACACTTGCACGCACAGTGTCCATTCACTTTGTTTGTGATCATAGCACTCTCTCATTAAGAACGGAAGGCTCTACCTTCCATTAAGAACAAAAGGAACCTTGAGCACAGTTCGGAGCACTCATCTTGAGCAAAGTTCAAACATTCATTCCGCTGCACCTAACATCGTTGTATGAACCCCTCCTCGGGTATAGTAAGAAAGTGATCCCTATAGTAAGACATCTTCCTTTTGAGGGGATATGATTATGTTCTGTCTTTTCCAATGGATGGAGGACATACATACATGTACATCTGATTTGTCTCATAGGCCGATTTCGGCCTCACATAGACGTTAAAAGATCTTTCTTTCTTTCTCTCCTATTTCACACATTCATCTTCTTCACAACACAAGTACTTTCTCTTAGTACATTCTCTTATTCAGTATCTAAGCATCTCTAAGTACCATAAGTGATCCTTGTCTTGTGCGAAGCACTCCTCTGATCCTCTAATCACCTAAAAGTCTTCCGCTACACATTACATGGAGTCCTCTTAGCCCCACCTCTTCTACTATCAAGTACATGCTCATAGCCTTTGCGAAGAATAGGAACATGAAAGGGACAAAGGGGTATCCCTATCGCACATAACGAGTTGGCTTAAATCTAGACCCTTGGTCTCTTGCCATAAGCACAATGCTATTGTGAAGGTGCAGCGGCGAGAGAGAGAGAGAGAGAGCAGGGACGATGGCAAAAAGCTGAGCACAATGAGAGAGAGAGAGAGAGAGTGTGTTGGAACGCTAGAGAGAGAGAGATGTGGAACGCTACAGGCTATACACTCTCTATACACAATATGTCATAATAGAACAACAAGCAATCCTTTTATAGGATGTTGGGTGGAGGTAGGGCAAAATTGTGTAACTAGCTGAAAAATAATGAAAGCCCCAAAATGGGCTAAAAATATGTGCACCCAATCTAGGCTCAAAAATGACCGGCCGAACACACCCTAAAGTTCCCGGCCATGCAACCTATGTGATGTACAGAGAGGGTGGCCAGCCCGAGATAGTCACTAGTTGTACAACATGTGGAGGCAGCAGTGTTGTAACCCTTAACACCCCCTCTTAGCACCGGGTGCTGAGACAACACATATCAGACGAACGTGAGAAGCCAAAGTCCGCTTGGGAATAGCTTTCGTGAAGACGTCTGCTGCATTGTCCGCTGGAGAGACTTACGCCAAATGTAGATCTCCAGCCAAAACCCACTCCCAATGTGCTTTGTCCGAGCATGGAAGATAGGGTTCTTGGCGATGGCTATGCAACTCTGATTGTCGCACAATATATGTGTAGCAGCGTCTTGGAAAAACACAGATCTCCCTGTAATCTCCGAAGCCATATAGCCTCACAGGCAGCAAAGCAAGCTGTCATGTACTCCCCCTCCATGAAAGAAAGTGCAACTGTGGGTTTCCGCTTACTGCCTCAAGATACAGGTCCCAAGCCTAGAGTGAAAACTACTCCTGTAGTAGAGCGCTGAGTGTCTGGATTTCTTGTTCAATTTGAATCGTACCAACCAAGCAAGGTGCAACGCTTGGAGCGACCATAGAATACACCATGATCCAAGGTGCCGCTGATGTACCTCAACGTACCTCTAGTGTGGATGGGCTCTGAGATCTGCTGTGATGACTGCTCTTCTGGCTCTCCACTGGCTGGTATAAAGAAATATGTGATTCGCCTCTGAGACTATCTCTCCCCTGATGTCCTCAGCAAGCTCTTGTCAGAAGACGGGCACCACGTGCCAATAGAAATGAACGGACTGAACATACTTTTAACACTTCAATAACAACTGAGCTGAAAGAGAGAGACGACACGCGACACGGATTGGCGGAATTCCACCCCAGAGAGTATTGGCCCCAAACCTTGGCGCCCCTTTCGGTATTTCTTTATATTGCATCAACACAGTAGAAGCCGGTACTCCAGACTCTGCACCTTCGCCAAGAAGCATGCCAGAGAATGAGCCCTAACCTCATATTTACAGGCCCTTGGCCTAAAAAGCAATTACATCAAAAGCTCCTGGTCCAAAAAGCAATGCAAAAAGCTGCCAGCTTTTCGTAAATCGCTCTGGTGTTCGTACAGTAGGCCACATGTCAGCCCGCCACGTAGCAAATTAGGGTTAGGGTTTTGGTTTTGGTTTTTAGGGTTAGGGTTTCGAACAAAATTAGGATTTCGGACAGAATTAGGGTTTTTGATTTTAGGGTTAGGGTTTCAGCAAAATTAGGATTTTGGACAGAATTAGGATTTTTTATTTTAGGGTTAGGATTGCAGCATAATTAGGGTTTCGACACGTCAGCAGTTTGTTACATCTCCCCTTCTTGAAAGAGAGTAATCGTCCACAATTACAGCATATCTGTAAAACAACTCAAGTTAGCTCAAGAATTTTCGAGGATCATTCCGAGGGACATTTCGAGGGACAATCAGTTTGCTCTTTTTATTAAGGAGTTAGCTTCTCCTTTTTGCTCTTTTGATCAAGGAGTTAGGTTCTCCTTTCGGCTGTTTTGATCACGGAGTTAGCTTCTCCTGTCGTCCAGATCGGAACTCTTGATATTCCGGCGTAGTAAAATTAGCCATCACACCCAGACCGTACTGATCTTCCATGGGTGTCTTGATGCACTAAAATTACAGACCCAGGCAATCTCATCCAATTAGGAACATTCAACGGTTGGCACATCACAATGCAACACAAATGCTTACATATGCATGTTACAAGACATAGAAACATAAAGCCGCCGAAAAACGCTCCTCCCGCATAACCTAACAAGGTCCGGGCCAGGAGATATTCAATGACTCCCTCATCACTCCTCCCGCATAACCTAAAAAGGTCCGGGCTGGGAGATATAGAGGCCTTTTACGACCGAAAGCCCCCCAGACCGCAACCTGCGTCGTTTGGAGGTGTTGAGAGTAACCACTGCTCAGACTTCGTAATGCTCCTCCCGCATAACCATCCAAGTCCGGGCCGAGAGTCACAATAACAATTATTTTACAAGCATACAATCAAACACTCCCCAAGCATCGGCCTGTGTCGTTCGGAAGTTTTCAAACATACAACGAAACGCTCCCCAAGCATCAGCCTGCGTCGTTCCAAGGTTCAAACAATACCAAAACAGTATTTCTCACTTCTCCACCTGGGAGTAAAATCACCAATCATTGAAACCAATATCAAACCAGAGTCAAACAATTCAAATCGGCACCAAAACAGGTTCAAAACAGCTTCAAAACAGATACCATCCGTTTCAAACAAATTCCAAACAGGTTCACCAAACAAGATCAAACAGAACTCAAACTTAAAAAGCAATCTCGACATCAGTTGAGCTCGAAAAGTAGACTCACTTTCCATCTTGAAACCTGCACCAAAAATTAGGGTTAGGTTCCTTCCATGAGGTCGTAGCCGAGCACATCATGGTCCGTCAGCTCTTGGGAAAACAATTGCTTTGGCAGCGATGGTAGTCCCACCATAGCAATCGCACTAAACCTCCAAGGTCATCTGCTCGTGAAGAGACATCTACTGAGAGATGTCGAGAAATTTCAAGATATAATCTGCTAGGGTTTTCGTGGCAAGCATTTAAGAATATCCCATTCTGCCAGAAGTTGCACTCCGAAGGAAGATGTCAGAAACTATATAACTTCGGGCAAATTTTTTTATTTTATTTTTCTTGAAAGCTTGCCAAGTACTTAGAGTATGCTGCTTGGTAGCTGTAGACATCAACATCTGCATGGTACTGCTTCTGAGAAAAACAGTGACTTGAAACAAATCTGGATCCTTCTCTTGCAAGTGATCCATGTAAGACATGAGCGGTGAAGATGGGAGCATGCCTGATGCACAATGAAGTAAGGGTGGGAGTTGCTAATACGTCCGGGTTGAAGGGCAAAGATCTCTCAAATAAAATTCCATCAATAGCTCTGTCTGCTCTTTTGTAGGACCGGTATGCTTTCAAAAAAGCACACGCGTGATGCTCTGATACCACTGTCACAAGACGGGCACCACGTGCCAATAGAAAAGAACATCTGAACAGACTTTTAACACTTCAATAACAACTGACTAAAAGAGAGAGACAACACGCGACACGGAGTGGCGAAATTCCACCCCAAAGAGTAATGGCCCCAAACCTTGGTGCCCCTTTCCGTATTTCTTTATATGCATCAACACAATACAAGCCGGTACTCCAGACTCTGCACCTTCGCCAAGAAGCATGCCAAAGAATGAGCCCTAACCTCATATTTAAAGGTTCCTTGGCCTAAAAAGCAATTACAGTGAAAAGCCTTCAAAACTCAAAAGCTCCTGGTCCAAAAAGCAATGCCAAAAGCTGCCAGCTTTTCGCAAATCGCTCTGGTGTCCATACTGCAGGCCACGTGTCAGCCTGCCACGTCAGCAAATCAGGGTAAGGGTTAGGGTTTTTGATTTTAGGGTTAGGGTTTTGGATAAAAATAGGGTTTCTATTTTAAGGGTTAGGGTTTCAGTAGAATTAGGATTTTGGGTAGAATTAGGGTTTTTGATTTTAGAGTTAGGATTTCAACAAAATTAGGGTTTTGGGTAGAATTAGGGTTTTTGATTTTAGGGTTAGGGTTTCAATAAAATTAGGGTTTTGGATAGAATTAGGGTTTTTTATTTTAGGGTTAGGGTTTCAACAAAATTAGGGTTTTGTACACGTCAGCAGTTTGTTACAGCTCTCCCTAAGTCTGCGCAGCTCTAGCAGGAACAATCCGAGACATCTATGATCCTCGTATCTCATGATTCTAGAAAATGATCTGAAACCCTCTCTAAACAGACAGTGGAAGTGGAGTATCTCATAGTACACCGGTCAATGACATGTGTAGTGCAACTCTGTCTCTGGCTCTAAGTGACATAGGTGACATATCCTGGCCCCTATTGGTACCCCTCGAAATCGGTCAGTCTCAATTTGGATCAGTGGGAGGATGTGAGTATCTTGCCAATAGCGCATCGTATCCCATGAGATAAGTGCGTATCCATGTATGTAGGCCTAGTCACAAAACTGTCCTCCGTGAGCTGGAGAAGATGCTCTCTGTAGAAGGCCATCTTCGTAGCCAACTCTTGTGTCGGTTGTATCCATGTGCTCCCAGTATCTAGTTGAATCAGATCCTGGCGTATGAGCCTAGTGATCTCTGTCCGTGTGAGAGACAGGGAGGGTGCATCCAGGGAGTATTGAAATGGAGGCAATCTATCCATGTTGAAACCATGTTGTCATCTGTCCACACCAACATGTTGTATCGCCTTGTAGCACTAGTTGTCGAGATGACTCCAGGGCAAGCCAAGCATATCTATCCCTGGGGAGATCCCATAAACTGTGTATAAAAGATACTGATATTGTGAGGGTAACCATATGGTGCCTTTTGGTGGCCCGTATGGTTACCCTCACAATCCTTGCCTGTGGTATATTCCAACCGCGCTTTAGGAAACTTAAGCAACACCAAATCATCTCCTTTTCGATCAAGACAACGATGGTGCTTGTTAGCAGTGAGTAGCATAAAATGGTAACCATCTTTTTGCAACATTTGTCAGCCTACTCAACGTCCTCTTCCTCATATGTGTATATATTTTTCTATGCTATTAAGTTATCTAGAGTAAATTCCCCCTCTTCGTTTAACCTTTGTGGCGACACATACATTATACTCTTCCCAAAAATGTCACCTTAGTCATATATTTATATTACCACCCTTTTCTTTTTTGCTTTGTAAATAGAATAAGCATACAATAACCAACTATATACCCCCAAACTTTCTTACCTCTTGTGAATTAGTAGTAGAAAAATAATATATGCATCTTCCACCCCATATAGATAAATTCCCATGGAAATCAACTCTCCACTTGTCTTTACCAAAGATTATGGTCCCTCTCTACAAGTCTTCTATGCCCCCTACATAGGTGGCCCAATATCTCTTAAGAATATACATATAGTTTCTCTCCTTTCAAAAAGACTCCAATTGTATATTCTTTTCACAAGCAAATAATATTGGGTCCTCCTCTATTTGTTTAAGCATCATAGCCTTTTTGAAAAAGCATGATTCCCCTTGGATGCATACAAGCAAAGGGCCCATACAAGAAGACTTGGAAGCAAAAGGTTCCCTAGCCTAGTGTGGACCTTCCAAACCGAATTCCTTGGTGCATGGGCGTGAAGAATAGTCCAAATTCATATCAAACATGTTGAGAAGGTCAATTTTGCCTTTTGAAGCATGTCATTCCGAGCTACAGGTAAAAAGTTATGGTCAAAATAGTGTAAATCTGTCAGATTCGCAGCAAAAGGGAACTGTAAATCAAGAGGGTGAGATCTTATTTTTCCCCTACTCATCTTCTAGAAGAGCAATGAGTGTTCAAAGTCACTTGCATGTGATGGGACCAACCTAAAGATGCTTTCTAAATGCCAAGACAGACAAGTTGAGATACCCCGCAGGAGCCACCCATAGGGCCTCATGGTGGGGCCCACCTACATTATGCACCCCTATGGAGCCTTCACGGTCTAAAATGATATTTTTGGTGAATAAATAGTCCCTTTTATGTCCAATATTCAATGAGTGGTCAAAGGACACTTAATTAGATCTAATCACTTACTCTAATTAAGTGTAGCATAATCTCACTCCTACACAACTATAAATAGCCCCCCTTGGAGAGACTCAAGGACACACACCTATATTTTCAACTTCATGTTGTTTCTTGATCAATAGTAGAGAAAACCCCAACTCTCCCTCTTTCACATCCTCCCTCCTAACCCTCCTCTTTGGAAGAAGTGCAACTCTATTCTCCACTCTTTCCATTCTACAATCTCTTACTCCATCAACCCAATAAATAATTTGTAGCACCTCAATAACTTGTAAATACATCATGATCTCTCTCATGGTTATGTTAATGATCATGAAATCATCTTCAAAACTTTCAAGTGTCGCAATTCGTGATGGTTAGCCAGCGTCTGTCCTCCCCTTAAAAGGTGTGCGAGAAATCAAGTAAGTGTTCTATTCTCAATTTACCATTGGTTTGTTTCTCCACACTTATTCAATTGGTCTAAAGAAATTTCTCACTCCAACTCTCTTTTGCTTCATTACATATGCATGTGGCTACCTCTCATGGTGATTTTATTTGTGTCACGGCATTGCATAGATGGAGATGAGCTCTCTATGCAAAGTTTGTTAGTTTGATGTAAGTGATTCTCTTGTGTGTTTGAGAGGCAAGTCTTGTGCGCATGATTTTTTGATGAGTGCTTGAGAGAGGAAGAGTTTGGATGTATTATGGGTATTCTTATGGGGAGAAGGTGAATGCTATTCCACAAATTGCATATTTCATTTTGATGCACGGCATTGGGTTGCATAATCGTTGATGGTGTTTCAAGTGTCCAAAGTGTGTTGCTTGAGTGGGTGAGTGCAAGTGTTATTTTGATTGGTTTCCTTCTCCACTTCTCCACGAACATTTTGTGAGGGTAGGCCCATTGGTTTGGGTTTAGAGGCCCCATTTCACAAAGCTCGCCCTCAGCAGCTTGCTTCTGTTTCATTTGTGCCCTTTGGAGTGCTTTCTTTACCCTGGCAAAGGCCTCTCACACATCCCTTACATACTCATCGGCAACAAAAATCTTTTCTTTGATCCGCAGAATAGGAGGAACCTTTGGACAGCCCTCAACTACTTCAAAGGGGCTTTTACCAGTATAGCTGCATGGACAATGTTATTGTATGCATACTCTACTAACGTTAAATACTTTTCCCATTGACTACTTTGATCTACTTCATTTACATAACAATTAAGTAGATCTAGAATAGTGGAATTCACAATTTTACTTTGTCCATCCATTTGAGGGTGATACGTAGAGGAGAAATTGAGCTTTGTTCCCACATTCTCTGCTAGCCCTTGCCAAAATAAACTAGTCATCCTTGGATCCCTATCAGACATGAGGCTTTTGGGTAACCCATGATACTTGAATATGTGACTCATAAAAGATTGTCCATATTTGGCGCCTTAATAGTCTTTTTGATAGGAATAAAGTGAGCTTGCTTCCTAAACCTTTCAATTAATGTCCATATTCCATTATTCCCTTGCAATGGCAGGTAAGCCAAAGATAAAATCCATGGCAATACTTTCCCAGGGCAATATCGGGAATAGGTAAAGGTTGTAATAGACCGAAATTTTTGTATCTATGATACTTAACCTTTTGACATGTCATACATTTGGAGTTATAATCATTAACATCTTGCCGCATGGTCGGCCGATAGAAATATAACTCCATAGCTTGGATTGTCGGTTGAGCACTCCTATGACCTGCATAGGGAGACTCATGACACTCTTGAATCACCTTATCCTTGAGAGTCTTGGTGATGCATAGGCATGAGCCAACCATCAAAAACTCGTCCTTGATGGAATAAGGAGAAACTTGAATTTCTTGCTCAACTTGTTCATAAATAGAAGCAAACTCAATATCACTCTTGTAATGACCAATCATTGATGTAAAGTCCTTATGATAAGCGATATTTAATTATTCACCTTGGGCTTTCGAGACAGTGTCTGCCAAAGGATTTTTCTTCCTTGCTACATGTGCAATATGAAAATGGAATTGTAAGAGAAAATTAGCCCATCGCATTTGCTTCTCGATCAAATTTGTTTGCATCATAAAGTACCAAAGGCTTTGATGGTCTGTTTGCAAAACAAAGAATGTGCCAAGCAAATAATGCTTCCACGACTCTAGATCATGTATAGCGGCTAAGAACTCCTTTTCATAAATTCCAAGTACTTTTTCTTGATCATTAAACCTTCTGCTTTCATATCCTCAACATCGCCTACATCCTCAGAACCAGGATATACATTAATGCCCTACACAATATTCTAGACGCCCTTTGACACAAGAACATGTCGCATCATGTAAGCCCACATAGGGTAATTGTCCCCATCCAACCTGTCATCCGCAGCAAACATCTTGAACACATCTGTGTTGTTGTCAGCCATGGTAAATGTTGCACCTGATGTGAAAACTGAAAACTGCTCAAAAAGAGGAGAAATGAAGTGGGAATAACACGTGCTATATAGCACAAACCGTAGAAGACTATAAGGGACCTGTTATGAAGAAAATGACACTGACAAAAATTTTGCACAAAATGATGAAATAGCATGTGCAGTACTGCTTGTAGTGGAAACAAAGGCCGAAATGAGCCTGAATCAAAAATCTGAGCAGATTAAGCTCTACAAGCACTACCAAAAATTTTGTCGATTTGCGAATGCTTGCCAAAACTCACTAAAATTGGAGAAATTGAGCATGCGTGTGTTGGAGCTGCTGGCGACTAAGCCTGGGAGGATGCAACCTGCTCTGATATCAATTGTTGGAACTAGGGTTGCAAGAAAACACACACAGCTTGGAGAAGACGAAGGAAGCTCAAGGCACACAACAGAGAGTTTATTACTTAGTGTGCAATGGAAAGATAGATAGACCTAGAATAAATGGGCATCTATACAATGCACGGTGGAAAAAACCTCCTAGTGAGGGAAAAAATGCCCCGATGGTCCTAAGTGTGCTCACATACATCACTACCACATGTATATGGTAACAACACAGGTAGATAAAATCGGATCCCTAGTCTTGAACCATCTTAAGCTATCTCATGAACAGTCTTCCTAAAATAACATCATAGTTATTTTTGGTTCCAAAATCAACCACATCAAAAGTATGCTCATACTCTATGCCACATGAAGTTATCACAACTTGTTCTAGCACTCCAATCAGTCTTTCAACATATCCATCTGCCAATTGCAACTTCATCCTGGTCTATCGCAAAGCCGGTTTTCCCCACTTCTTCCAAAGTTGTTTAGTGACGATAGCAACACTAGCCCCCCTATCCCTAATAGCCATGGATTTTAGTCCATTGTATTCTAGGGGTAGCGTTTTATTATCATCCTTGCCTTCACACTAGTCTTTGAATTTGTTAATGGGTACATGCTTAGCTTCTTGCCTAGGTTTCTCTATTTCCTCAAGCTCTCTTTGCTTATCGACATAGGACTCTTCAACCCCAATTTCTTTAAGCAATTTCCTACTTCTTTCCACATGTTTGGCTTAACTTTCAAGAGTTCTGCTAGGGTCAAGGTACATCTCACTGGCGTTGACAACAATTCCTACAGCCCCCTTGAATCTAACACTGTCTTGTATACTTTTCTTTGCGAAGGTAGGAACACTATGTCAAATTTTGCTTCATATTCACCTTGATAAGAAGGTATTTCCTTGAGGTTTTCCTCTCGTCTATCCACCAACTTTTCTGTTCCATATATAGATCCTATTTTTATAAAAAGCATTTTCTCGTCAAGATTCAACTCTTCTTTGGGTGCTGAATCTAACATTGCACTCCCATCTTTGGCCTCTCTTATGATATCCCATAGTTCCTGTGGCCAATTTCCATCAACCTTTGGAACTGATGGAGGTATATGGTAGTGAGAATTCTTTCAGCTGTTTTTCACTACTCTCATAACATCTTCCCTATTCATCTCTTGAGGTGCTTGCAGCTCGGTTATGTCGTTCTGCTCTACAATTTCCTCTGATCTGACTTTTATAGCCCTCGGTTCTATTTTAGACTCTTCTAAGTCCACTGATTCTTTCATCTGATCCTCATGTTTAACATTAGGTTCTATGGATGATCTTGGAATAATTTTCTCATGAACTGGCATAGCAGGTGGTGATTTTATCAATGCTTGTGCTATTTGGATGAGCTTTCTACACATCTCATACCTCTGCTTTTCCAATTTTGCATTTGGATATGTCATCCATCTATGCTCTCGTGTCTAGGGTTTTTCTATTCTAGCCTCATAATCTATCAAAATTGCATCTAATGGCTCAAAGTTCTTCTCAACTAAGACTGAGCCTCCTCAACTAGCTTCCTTTCTTTCATTCTTGTACTCTTTGGGTCGAACCTCTCTTCCTCGGCTTGTGGTCTGCTAGAGATTGACTTTCGTTGTTGTAATTGCTCTTGAGCCTTTGCAAGCTCAAGTGTAACAACCTTTAACTTCATATGGCTACACACTCTCTCTCTGGATCTTAACATCCTTCTTGCGTCAATGATCTTTTCTTCTGACTAGCAATCTCGTCGCTCTTGTGCTTAGCTTCATTTTTCTTTGCTTGTGCTCTTGTGATTGGCTTCAAAGGCACCTTTTCTGATTTTGAACCGCTTGAAGATGGTACTTGTTAGCCCGAAGGAGTTTTGTAATGAGACTTTATTATTACAAGGAAGTAATTTTCATTATTGTACATTTAATCGGGACTCAATTGAGTTTCCAACTTGTAAATATAATTTTTCGACATCTTGTAGCAGATAGAGAAGAGTAGATTTATGAGTTAGGTCATTTGGAGGAAAGGGTAGAAAACCCAACCTTTGTAATATTGTTAAGACAACCTTCTATCATTATCAAAAAATTGTGTGTCGTATTGTGTGTCAGAGAGAAAAGAGAGTGACAGAGCTTATCTATTCTCCATTTGCTACTCAGGGGTCCGAATCGTGAACGGAGACCAATAGCGCTACACCCACGAGGAGAGCTACGCGGAGAGGTCAATCTCTTGTGCGTACGTCAACCTCGCAAGAGCTTCACCCACGAGCTTCTACTAGAGTTTTGGTGAGTTGTAGGTTTCCGTTTGGTTATTTCTACATATCCACACGACGAGGGCAAAAAGAGCTACACATTAGGCACTTAGGAATTTGAAAACAGTGACTTGCAATATCCGCACAGACATCCTACGCGATTTCTACACAAGGGTATTTGGGTAGGAGTTGGGTATAAGGACTATTGGGGTAGTGACCTATTAGTGAGGATAGGACTTCCATTTAGTTTCGTGATGTTCCGAGACCGTTAAAAAGACCTATGGCTTGCGGTAGCTTCATTGGTACTCTCACGGACACATCTCCACCTAATAGACCACCATATAGGGTCTCTCTAGCTCAACAAGAAAAGATAATGGCTCAAGTTATGAACTTCTAGAAAATGGCACGATCCAACCTAGCCCATCTCCATTTTGTTCCCTTGTGCTACTCCTGGGGGATTCACTCTATATACAAAACGGGACGCCACCTGCGGAGCGGACAACTTTGATAAAACCCCTATGTACGACTCGTATTAGGGAATATGACCCCCCTTTTTATGCTTATATGACAATTAATGCTAAAAACTATCATGCCCCTATCTTACATATAAAATTTAGGTCTCACATGGTTTAACTGAGTAAAACTATATAAAGAGCGTATAGCATAGTGACTGGCAACGTATCAAGAAACCACTTCTGTTGATCCAATTCTGACCCGTCTAAATTACTCAAAAAACATGGTTATAAATTTGTGTTAGGTTCTCCGTGTAAATTTGAATCTATAAAAAATCTTATAGCTTTCATCCCTCAACAAATGACTATACTCACAGAATAAGCAATTGATACAAAGCAATGTTAGTTCTTGCATGTATCTTTGTAGCTATTGACTCACAAGTTTGAGAGCAGACTCTTTTGGGAAGCTATGATTTTGAAACACAAAAAATTCCTCTCATTTTCCCCTTTTCTCACCTCTCCCCTCCCCCCCCTCCCCCTGACCCTATAAACATGATACCCCCTCCCTTATTTTTAAGCTTGGGAGATAAATTATTGGAGGCCTGCCCCTAGCTTATACTCTTATGTAGCTTGTAAAAAAAACCCCCTCCCCTGCACTTACGTGGTGCGGTAAGTTTTCCATGGTGAATCCCCCAGGGTGCTACTAGTGCAAAAGAAGGATGGTTCATACCGTGTGTGTGTGTGTGTGTGTGTGTGTGTGTGGACTATCGTGCACTAAACAAGAGCACCATAAAGAACATATTTTCAGTCCCAAGAATTGAAGATATCTTTGATAGGCTTCAAGGATCATCCTACTACAGTAGGATAGATTTAAAGAGTGTCTATAAGGATAGTCCCTGAAGATATCCATAAGAAGGACTCTAGAACCATTTTTGGATTATACGAGTTCCTTGTTATGCCATTTTGTCCAACAGATGCTCTTGCCACATTTAATAGAATGATGGATAGGATATTTAGACCATACGGTTCTTTCACACGAGTGTTCTTTGATGAAATTATTGTCTTCTCCAAGACACTTGAAGAACATAAGGAACATTTAAGAATAGTTTTTGAAGAGTTGCATCACAACAAGCTCTTCATCAATGGTAAAAAGAGTGAGTTGTTTTTACAAGAGATATGCTACCTTGGTCACATAATTTCCAAGGATGGTATCAAGATGGACCTTGAGAAGCTAAACTCACCATTGAGGAATGGCCTCAGCCTAAGAATCTACATGTACGAAGTTTCATAGGCATGTTTGCATATTACCATAGGTTCATAGAAAAGCTCTCAGTGATCGCAGTTCCTCTCCACGACTTAACTAAAAAGAAGGTTATGTTTCGAAGGACGGACAAGGAAGAGAAGGCATTTCAAATGCTCAAGCGCAAGCTATTTAGTGAGCCCTTTTGAAGTTGCATGACCTTGGTAAGCCTTTTGAAGTACATTGTGATGCATGTGGAGACAATCTAGGAGTTGTTCTCTTACAAGATGGTTGCAGGCCTTGCTGCAAGGATTGTTGCTGTTAGAGTTGTTTTGCCTACGGTAGAACAAGCTCGTTGGGATATAAAGGATGCGTAGGCTCATGCGTTGATTGCATTGTTTGTGAAGCGCACCATTACTCCTCACATTCATTCAGCAAGATCTGCAAAACATACTTGGGATATTCTGGCTGGTCTTTATGCAAGCCGCAGTGAGGCGAAAATTGCATTGCTGCGTAAAGAGCTGGAATTGAAGATTATGCATGAGGAAGATGATATGGACACTTTCCTTGCTGGAGTCAAGGATATCAATGAGCAACTTATTTCTACAAGTGAAGTCATTTCAATAGTTCCCTTGTGCAGATTTTTCTTGATGCCTTACCAGATTCTTACTAGACTTTTGCTAGTACTTAGAGACTTATGACCCAAGGAAATCCTAAAGTTGTCAAGTTTGATGCATTATGCACATTGTTGTTGCACGAGTCACTTTCCAAAAAAAACAGGACTAGGCAGTGTGCAGTTGAATGGGCTTTTATTACTGCTCAAAGAAAGGGTGGCAACAACAATGCAGCCACTTCTTATGGTTCTTCTGCCAGTGGAAAATCACATGTTCCTACTGCTTCTACTTGCAGCAATTCGTCTGGAAATTTTGGTGATAAGGACAAAAAGAAGATGCGTTGCCATTATTGTAAGCTAATGATCACTTGATCAAGCAGTGTCCTCAGTTGAAGGCCAAAGAGGCTAAGAAGAAAGAGGGTGGTTGCACTGCAAATGTTGGTTCCACTATAAATGCAGCTATTGTTGCATCTTCTGGGAAAGGAGACTGTGATGCTGATGTTGATGCAGTATGGGCTTTTAGTGCAAAGTGTACCTATAATCCTGTTGTCCATTACATGCATGTTAGTTGTTGCAGATTCACATGTGTGGTATTTTGAGAGTGGTGCTACAAAGCACATTACCTCACATTGTGATTTGTTCACCTCTCTTAAGTTTGTCCCTCATGGGAATTCAGATACTTGTGGCAACAATGCCTCTTATTCGGTTCAGGGAGTTGGAAAGATTGTGCTTACTATTGCAAATGGCAGTTCTTTCACTTTATGTACCTAGGATCAAGAAGAATCTTTTGTCTGTATCTACACTTGCTAGACTTGGACTTGTAGTCAAATTTGTGGATGACAAATGTACAATAATGATTTGAGTTTCGGTGATGAAATTGTTGCATCTGGCATTTTATGTCGTGGGATGTATAAACTCACTTTGTATGACAAGTGTGAGAAAAATTTTGCAAATGCAGTTTTGGATTCAAAGGCTATTTCAAATGCAAAACTTTGGTATGCACATTTTGATCATCTGAATTTTTCCAGTTTGCTGCATTTGCAGAAATCTGATATGGTTGCTTCTTTGCCGCCTCTTGAAGCACCTGTCAAACACGTTTGTGTGAAGGCTATATTTTGGGTAAGATGCAACGTTCTGAGTTTCCAAAGGATGGTTCAGTGGGGGTTCAGTTAGGGCCGCATGCAAGTTGCAGCTTGTGCATAGTGATGTTTGTGGGCTCATGCAAACTCCGTCCTTGGTCAATTACCTTTACTTCGTGACTTTTATTGATGATTACTCCAGGCATACATGGGTATTTCCACTTAAAGAGAAGTCCAAAGTTTTTATGTGCTTCAAACAATTTTTGGCTATGGCTGAAAATGTCTCAAAATGTACTATGGGCACCCTCCGTTCCGATCGAGGGGGAGAGTATATGTCTCATGAATTTAATGCATGTTTGGCTAGTCGTGAGATAAAACACCAATGTTTAGTGCCTTATACGCCTCAGCAAAATGGTGTTGCTGAGAGGGAAAAAAGGTCACTTACAAAAATTGCACGATGTATGGCCAAAAGTCAAGCTTTTCCGCATTCTTTTTGGCTTGATGCCATCATGTGTGCCACTGATGTACTAAACAGGTGTCCTAGAAAAGCTTTGCAGTCTATTACTCTATATGAAGCATGGCATGATAGAAAGCTTTCTATTGAGCACATACGTGTTTTTGGCTATTTGGCATATGCTTTGGTGCCACAAACACAATAGCTTAGAAAATTGGATGATAAGGCTGTCAAATGTATTTTTGTTGGTTATAGTGCTAAAATCAAAGGTTATAGGTTGTATCATCCACAAACAAAGCGTATTTTGGTTTCACGAGATGTTGTGTTTTTGGAAGATTTTGTTGAGCCCTTGTTGTCATGTACTAGAGATAGTAACGTAAGCTCACAAAGCATTTATGACACTTTGTTGCCTCTTTTCAGTGGTGGAAGTACGAATGTAAATTCCAATGAGGCAAATGTACAGCCTATGGGGGTTTCTGAAAATGTTACATGATGTACTTGATGAAAAAAGGGCTGAAAATGAGCAGGCTAGAGGTATGAAAAAATGGTTGGTGCATACATCGTGTGACAGTAAATTGGATGCACCTTTGTCTAGTCGTACTCGTTCAGGCTCTCACCATGCATCTTATGCATTAGATTGTTATGCTTTGGCTGTGTCTAGCTTACATGCTGTTGCGGAACCCTGTCTTTTGATGAAGCACAAAATTCAAAAAATTGGATGGTTGCCAATATGATGCACTTATAGAAAATGACACATGGACTTTATGTGATTTGCCTCCTAGAGAAAAGTCCATGGGTACGAAGTAGGTTTACAAGTTGAAACGCAAGCCGGATGGTGAGGTTGATCGCCATAAGGCTCGACTTATTGCAAAAGGCTATGAGCAGTAGAAAGGCATAGATTATGTCATAAAAACTAATATCTAATTCTCCCAAAAGATTTTCTCATGTTCAACTGATCATTTAATATGGGGAAGTACCAGGGGAGTAAAATCTAGAATATTGGTAAGGCTGCTAGATCGGTCTCTGCAGGGATCCAAAGGAGGGAAAATAGGGATCCAAAGAGGGGCAGTCTACAAAAGAGCAATGTGCTTCAATGGGGCTTAAAAGACCTAAGGTTCAGCTCCATTAAGACTTCCATAGGCTAAAGTTCCTAAATTTAATCCAATTGTCCAAAGGCCAAAGTAGGGGGAAATTGGATGGTCATGGGAAGACTAAAAAGTCTTCCCACATCCCTAGGAAGGAGGGGGCGAGCCCTAATGGTAGGGGATGAGAGAGAAACACACACACACACACACACACACACACACACACACACACACACTCCCAAGCTCTCCCCAGAGGAAGAACTGGACACATGGTAGACTCCTAGGCCAGTTGCCCCCAATTTCCCCTCAAATCCTATTAGATGGCCATAGAGGTGGACCAATGAGAATAAGTCTAGAGTAAAATTAGTCTAATCAATTTAAGAATGCTTGATAAAAGAACCAGTAGAAATTAAGCTCTCAGAAGACTATTGGACAGTTTACCAAGGGGTCCAATGAGCATCTAGCAGCCCAATGGCTTGCCTGATTCCTATTGGCTAAAAGACTAAAATGTACAATGAGAGTTTAAATGAATTATCTAATTACCTAAAGCTCTCACAAAAGGGGAAATGGGGACACATGTCACAAGGCTATCAACTATGCTTCTAATTTATGATTGGCTAATCTTACTAGAGCCAATGGGAGGCCAGCAAAAGTAAATAGTAAGAGGGGTTGACGAAGAAGAGGGAGAGGGATGCATTTTTGTCTAACACATTGCCACACACACACACACAACTCATATGTGCAAGAAGAACTCCATCTCCTTCTCCAAGCATTGAGAAGTTGAGGCCTACACCAACAACTCTTGGCTATGGAATGCAAATCCAACCAAGAACCAAGCTTCAATGGCATGCTCATCTCCTCTACCATGCTAATTACTAAGCTAAGCTAATCTAATAGAGTGATTATGTAAGGAGAATACTTCTTTCCCATAAGATAGATCTTCTTCCTCTCAATCTATCCTCATTCCCTGCTAGCTCTCACCATTTTTGAAGGTGTGTGAGATCTTGGGACTGAGGCTAGTGACACTAGGTGTGTTTTTCAAGCATAATTTGGTGCATGAATCTTCCATCTTTATTGCATCAATGAGTTTTGTCAAGGAACACAAGAATTGTATTGTACAAAAGTCTCCTTTGATGGGAGAAGCTATAATACAACGCCTTTATGGAAGGGGGACCGGCTCCATGTAAATCCGGTCCTCAAGTGTTGTCAATTGTTCTATTTCTCTCTTTTTTCAAGTATTGTTAATGCCAAATTATCTAGGTGTAAATTGCTATGTTGCTTTCTCAAATTAAGTACTCTCTCTATGCTCATTAGGAACTTGTTCTTAATGAAATGCTCACTATGTTATCAATTTCCGCTACAGACAAGTTATTAGTGCATTAAATGTTACATTGGTATCAGAGCTATTGGTTTCTCTTTTCTTGCTCAAGAAGAGAGATCCTCAAGATTTCTACAAATGGTTGGTGTTATTAATTGCAAAAGAATAAGTGGAATTGGGATTTTTCATCCTTGAAGCACACTTGCTTTATGCAATTAACGGGGATACCGTCGAGAGCTATGGTCTTAATAATGGAGTCCTATGGGGCTTGCCTATGGCTTAACCATTATTGAGCTATTAGAAGCTTGACAGGAACCGGTGTTGTCTTAGCTCTGTTGAACCCTCTCTTCTATTCCTTGCAATTAATAATATTCGAGCCATGGGTATAGATGCTTGAGTACTTATCTTTGAACGTAAAGAGAAGTAGCAACTAGGGCTTGAAGTGCCAAAGTACAAGTAAAAAATTTTACACCTAAAATTTTCTAGTATGGCTGACAAGGGAAAAGAGATTGAAATGAATGTTGATAGCTTTGATTTTGCTAATGAAAAAGAAACTAATAATTCCCCTATGCTTGTAAACTATCTTGTTTCTAGGCTTCAACAAGCCCTTGGCAATCCATCCCTCCAAGGTGAAGTGCTATAGCAATTGTGCACCCATGGTATTCTCCAAACTCTCCACCAAGAAGAGAGAGTACCTAGGAAATCTCCTGGTGAGACTTCCAAAAGAGGACTCTCTCCCATAAGGGAAGAAGAGGAGGATCCGTACGAAGGACTCAAAAACTTACTATTCAATGAGGCATCTCGCTCCCAAAGGAGAACCCAAGGCTCAATGGTAGAGCCCCCAGCGAAAGAAGGAGAAATAAGTGAGTCTCCTGCCACCTTGGCGGAGATGGCTCCACGAAGACGGCGGGAAAAATGCTCTCCAACACCCCCTAAACGGAGAAGACCATCGCATACTTCTCTACACCATAATTCAAAGAGGGAAGAGAGAAAACAAGAGAAGAAAAGGCGAGAAAGAGGTCACCCACTTGTCCATCGTCTTCATCCTCTTCCTCTTATGAAGAAAGTGATGGTGCAGACAAGGAGGAACAAGGGAAGAAAAAAGCAAGAAAGAGGTCACCCTCTTCTCCATACTCCTCATACTCTTTCTCGTCTGAAGAAAGTGATGGAGCAGCTCTCAAACCACCCAAAAAAAGAGGCCATAGGAAATCCTATGCCACTTGGAAAAGGTCGTCCAAGCTCAAAAAATTCAAAGAGGGAGGAAAGAACATCTCTTTCCTTACCTATGATGGCACCTTTGGTGCTACGAACAAAGTCTTGGCCTTTATCCAACAATTCAATGTGGCGTTTGGAGATGAGCGCTTCATGGAGTCCTCTAAGCTACATCATATAGCTATGCATTTCAAAAGTACTCCAGGCAATGGTAGTCTAGCCTACGAGCAAACGATGAAACTCCACAAACATGGAAAGCTTTAAGAGCTTCCATTATGAAGCAGTTTTTGGCTACCGATGCCAAAGACAAAGTATTCACCGAATGGCGAAGCTTGAAGCTCTCTCCCTTGAATCTATTCACAAATATGTAGACAAATTTTGGGACTTACATCTCAAAGCCACTGTCTACAAAAAGATGGATTTTGGAGAGCAAAAACAACAATTTAGTGCTGGTTTATCTGAGGATATGGCAGAGTATGCTAACTCCCAAAGGCCACGCACCATATCTGTGGTCATACACTTTACTATGGTGGCTTCAAGAATGTACTTCCAACAAGGGGCTAAGAGAAATCTTAAGCCCACGAAAACAATGACCGTAACGAGCCTAAAGGGAAGGACAACGTCCAAAAGTCTCCCAAAGGCAACGCCAACAACAACAAAGCTAAGGAGAAGGGACTTTACAAAGGAAAAAATAAACCCTCTGAAGAGCTAGAGCGTTATCAGAAACATAACCGTTGTTTAAGGTGCGGGGAGCAAGGGCATGCCTATCGTGCTTCTCCGCACAAGAATACACGTAATGAGCCTCCTAGAGCTACCTTGGTCGAAATTCAAGACGAGGATGCTCATCATCACAAAGGATCTCCTCTATGTCATGCTTGGGGAAAGGTAAGAGAACATGATGCTTTCATTCTCTTTGACCCTGGTTCTACTCACAATTTCATATCCACAGAGTTGGCCATCAAGCTAGGCATCCAAGCTTATGAGATGGGAGATGTCCTACCTACCGATGGTGTTTTCAAGGGCAACAAGCCTCAAACACTCCCTTATTGGGAAATTGAGGCTCCATGTCCAAAGCTATGTGGACAAGGAGGATTTCTTCATCTCTCCTCTCAAGCATGAGGATGTAATCCTAGGGGCACCATGGTTTGATCGCATGACAGCCAATGTTAAATTCCTTGAAAGACAAATCTACTTTAGGTTCAGGGAAAAAGATATATACATAGATGCTAAGGAGTTGGGTAGCACCATACCCATTGTACATAGGCAAGCTTTCAATAAGTCAATAAAGAGATCTATTTCCGTGTACATGATTTTTGTTAAAGATTCTCAAAATGAACCTAATGTTTTAGCAAAAGAAGATATAAGCAATCAAAAGGATTTAAAGTTACGAGTTTCTCAAGCTCAACAAGTGGAGATTATGCGGCAAGTGCATGAGTTGGTTGAGAAAGACATGGTCAGGCCTAGCTCATCTCCATTTTGTTCACCAATGTTATTAGTGCAAAAGAAAGATGGCACCTATCATATGTGTGTCAACTATAGAGCACTAAATAGGATCACTATTAAGAATAAGTTTCCCGTTCCATGGGTAGAAGACCTATTTGATAAGCTATAGGGGTCGACCTACTTCAGTAGGATTGACCTAAAAAGTGGCTACCATCAAATAAGGATAGTTGATCAAGATATTGTAAAGACTGCATTTCGCACTATGTTTGATCTTTACGAGTACATTGTCATGCCTTTTGGCTTGACCAATGCACCTGCCACATTCAACCGTCTAATGGAGAAGCTATTCAGGCCTCATTGAACCTTTACTGGAGTGTTCTTTGATGATATAATCATCTACTCTAATTCATTAGACGAACACAAGCAACACCTCTAGGTAATATTTCAAGTTTTACGAGAGAATAAACTTTATATTAATCAAAAGAAAAGTGAATTTTTCTTACAAGAGATTCAGTATTTAGGTCACATTATCTCTCAAGATGGCATCCAAATGGATCCATAAAAGTTAGATATAATAAAAGGATGGCATAATCCAAGGAATCTGCATGAACTAAGAAGCTTTATAGGTATGTGTCCATACTATAGACGATTCATAGAAAAGTTCTCACAAATCGCAGGACTATTACATGACGTAACAAAGAAAAATGTTAGGTATATATGGTCTACCAAGGAGAACAATGCTTTCAAAAAGCTTAAAGAGAAGCTTATCTCTCAACCTATGCTTACACTGTCGGATCTCTCAAAGCCATTTGAGGTCCAATGTGAGTCACGACGCTTGTGTTGATTGCCTTGGATCTATTTTGCTCCAAGAAGGGAACGCCATAGCCTATGAAAGTCGAAGGCTCGACCCTGTTGAGCAAGCTCTAGGCATATATGAGAAGGAACTCTTAGCAGTTCTACATGCTCTATTTTCGTGGAAGCACTATTTACTGAGGACTCCTTTCATTATGTGAACGGATCACCAAAGCATTAGGGGAATTCTGAGGTCACTTTTGTGCCCTGTAAGAATATGTAGAGAGAGAATATATACTTTATTTAAAAAATAGTGAAATGTTTGTAAAAAGGTGAGTTTGCATCCTTTTTACCTCCGCCGAAACATGTCATTGTCAAATCTTTCTAGAATCTTTAGTATTCTAAAAAATACTCCCTCCAAAACTAACGAAAACGTCAGTTCTGGCCCAAAATTCAAAATTTTCAAAAGCGGAAACAAACCTTTTCTGTGTCGTCTTCTTCCTCGCATCTGCAGAGCTTTTCCCTATAGTACTATCTCTGACAAATACTGTTAACAGACTTCCATGGAGAAGAGAAGCTTATACCATCTACACATTGAGCTAAATGAAGAATATTGTCCAGTGCGCAAGAGAAACAAATGTGCAGAGGTGTCCTCGTCCATATTTGAAGCAATGCGGCAAGATTAAAAAAAACACATTGATCTCTGGACTGATGGAAGATTGTATCCAGTGGACCCAATGACAAAGAGCACTCCCCCATTGTCAAATTGTTCATCGTTGATAAAATTTGTGGGTGATGGTCAAAGAGGGTTGTTGGGTTATACACAGAGTCTTGCGGCAGAGAGAGATATTCTTAAGTTAGAAGATCATTTGGCCAAACAAATGATAAATACTCTTAAACAACAGCTTGAGGAATGTAAAGAGAGCAACGAAAAGCTACAAACTCAGCTCAAACAAGCTAGAAGAAAGAATCCAATGTTAGGAAACAGACAAAGAGAAAAGAAGTTAAAGAACATTGAAGCCTTGAGACGTGGTGGAGGAGGTTGCAGCAGGAGAATCAGAGCAGCAAGGTATATATGCTTATTTTATATTGTTAAGTTGCTACTATTCTTTGTTAATATGCTTAAGTTACTTTTCTTTGTTAAGTTGTATTATGATTTTGCTCCACATTATTATGCTTATGTTAGGTTGTTAATCTTTTTGTTAGGTTGTTATTATGACCCTATTGCTATTGTTCTTTATTAAATGATTAATATTTAGTTAAATTTAATTTAGTTGATCACTGTTTGTTTATTTTGTTGGTGTCATTTGGACAAGATCAATAATCAGTTAATTTTGTACCTTTTTATTTAGGACTTTGCTACAATCAAACTCTGCATCAAACATGGAAATGGCAGCTAAACATTATTGTGATGTTTTACCTCCCAAGGTTGCCAAAAATATTTTCACAGAGAAGAAGTTTAAA
Source organism: Adiantum capillus-veneris (assembly GCF_014529385.1). Classification (NCBI taxonomy): domain Eukaryota; kingdom Viridiplantae; phylum Streptophyta; class Polypodiopsida; order Polypodiales; family Pteridaceae; genus Adiantum; species Adiantum capillus-veneris. Next base: position 88,831,822 of record NC_140952.1, on the reverse strand, counting down.
AAGGCAAAGGAGCAGTGCATTGAGGAATTTTTGCAGAGCTCTTTCTTGGACAAGGAGGATGTGCAATATACTATGGATAAGGTAGGCATTAGCAGAGATGGTTATAGCAAGCTGTTCAGAAATATGAATTCAAGGTTAAAGCAATGTAAAGTCGGGTCCTCTTTGCTTCCAAAGCCATCCATTGTGCAGCAGGCAAGGAAAAAGATCAATGAGAGGATAATGGAGATGTTGGGTGAGCCTCACCACATTCATGGTACCTATCATGGTAAAAAGAGGGATCTTCAATTTGATGAGTTCAATAATATTTTCCTTGACTTGAAGACACTTCAGAAGGAAATGATCAGATTCTATGAGCTGGAGCATACAGAAGCAAATGGTGTTGTCAGTTTTGTGATAAAGCTTGATGAATGCGAGATTGTTAAGAACAGAAAAATTGAGAGGATTTCCATAACTTTAATGAACAGAGCATTGAAACCGAAGGATACCAAGTACTTCAGCGTGCAATCGGAGAAGAATGTCTGGTGGCTAGGTTCTTTTGAAGTAGAGAGTGAAGACTTTGATGTTCTGGATTGGGTTTTCCATCAAACAACAATACACGAAGTCATTAATGCACAAGAATTAGGGGAAGAGCTTGAAGTTGAAGGGTTTGGAAGTTACATTGTGGAATGGCACATGGGAGGAGACCTTAAAACCCTTAAATGTATGTACAATGTCTCCAAAGGAGCTATGGCAAAGAGCCCTTGTCTGTATTGTATGGCATCAGCAAAAGAATGTAATCCTGCAAATTGGAACAAAGCACCCAATAGTTATACTCAAGATCCAAACTTCAAAGCAGTTTTAAATATTCCACTTGCTAATTTCCACATATGCTCTTTGCAGAATTGTGGAGAAAATTGTACATCTGTATGTGGGGTTTTCCTGGAAGTTACAGCCAAAAGCAGCTAGAGATGCTGCAATCAAATGTATTGAAAGGGTTTTATCAGAAATTGGCCTTCACAATGGTAAGGTTAAGATTGAAACAGACCTAAAGAGGTCTTCAAATGGAAACAATGTGCCTAGAAAGGTCTCTGTTGGTGGTGTGAAGGCCAGAGCTTTCCTAGGGTTTCATGGAAAACTAGGAAAGGTAAATGCCAAGAAGGGTTCATCCAATGTGAAGTATAACCAGTGGAAAGCTCTCTACAATGCCATCAAAGATCATGGTCTTGAAGGTACATCAAGAAATAAAAAATCAGAGCTATGGGAATCACTAGACAAAGTGTTTTCCTACTGTGATAAGACATCCTAGGGCAAAAATGATCTGCCAAATTTCAAGAAAGTGCTCAATAACTTTAGAAGCCGCGCTTGGATCAACCGTCACCCCGTGCGCGATCTGTGTATGTGTGAAGACATTCCTCCCTTCGTTATTTCGCGTACGGGGTGTCACATATAATGTGTACCCCCAAGTCCACTAGGAGGAGTTTAGCATGTGTTTGTATGCATGTGTTTATACATGTATAAGTATATAAATAAACTTTCACGCGCATAGAGGTGGAGTTCTACATCGCAATGACAATCAGGATATAGAAGTATAGCATATTTCATATTTGCCAAGTGTATTTTATCTCATTTTATTGTTCCTAAAACTTGCTTTCTATTGCCTTGTATAGATCAACAGAGAGTGCTATAGTGAGAACCATGTATGGTTGACAAGAGCAAGGATTATCAAGTATATGATTGAAGCAAATGGACAACTGCAAGAGGTATTTAAAGATGATGATGTTGAAGAGAAGGGGAAAGCAAAGCTAGAAGAGGAAGAAGAGAGTGGTGAGCAGGAAAAGGCAAGTGAAGAGATGGATGATAAGAGAAAGAGGAAGCACCCTTCAAGCCCTCTTGCCAAAGAGCCCACTTCGAAAAGAAAATCTCCTGCAAAAGCACCAACCCCATTAAGGAAGTCCCCTAGGGACAGGAAAACTCCTGGCAGAAAACTATTCTAGGTTATTGTAGCCCACTTGTATCAAGCTTCCCAGTTCTATTGTATCCAATTGTCTATTCTATAGCCCACTTGTAACCAATTGTCCCTTGTATGGACCCTTGTATGTAAGTGCAAATATTTGAAATTGAATACATTTTGATCACCTTGTTTTAAGACTCTGTTACAAAATCAAATCATTGAAGTAAAATCAAATCATTGGATGTTTGGAAAAGTTGCATTTCAATAACAAAATAAAGATCCTTTTAGATCATGTGATACAAAATAAGATCCATGTGATACAAAATAAGATCCTTGCAAGGCATGTGTTACAAAATTGCCTTGAAGGATGTTTAAGGCACCAAATGTACAATGCCATCCAAAATGTCCTTGCACTATAGCCTCTTTTCATTCCTTTTTGATACCTACAAAAACAGTCCAAGTTAAATAAAGAACCAATAAGAGAACAAGAGACTTTTAGGCATAACAGTTACCTTTCCACCATTTACTTGAAAGCAAAATGTTGTGGGCAGTTCAATTTCATCATTTTGCAGGTCCAATCTCAATTGTTGTAAGCTACACATGCCTCTTATCTTTACAATTGACAGATGCTCATTGTTTACCCATATATCAATGTCTTCTATTGGGCTGTCGATGACGTCCTCCATGTCTTGATCAAGTGGAGTTAGATGACCACCAACATAGTGCCATCTTCTGTAATTAAATGACATAATGAAGTTTTGTGTCCCTATCATGTATTTGCAAGCAATTGAGCCAGCTTGCACATTACAAGTGATTCCATTCACTGTTTTGGTGTTCCAACCCTCATCCACAAATTCAAGTACATTTGCTGAGTGTAAAGTCTTCACTGAAAACATTGTTCTAGATTTTCTGACTTCAACATTAGAGAAGAAGTCTACAAAAACTGTAATGGGCATGAATATAGAAATTCTACTCTGTTTGCTTGCTATGTTTGCTTTCAAACACTTTTGAATCTCACAAAACAGTTTGCACCTGTAGCCCTCACTTGTATTTGAGCTAGGGAGTGACCATTCTCCACTTTTGAAATCAGGCAATTCTAGCTTGGTTGTGGCTCCAAGTTCTCCAGTCCTTCTAGGTGGAACATAATAATGGTCAAAGAAGAATATTCCATTCTCTGCCAGTGAACCCTAGTCCTCCCTTGTATATTTCTTCACCAATTGATCCATGACACACATCCAGAATATTTATAACACATTCTACTGGCTGCCATTCCATAATGTTTGAAGGATACAAATCTGTACAACAAATAACCTTATACAACATGCATTACAAATAAGGATTTAAGTTAAGAGACTTACAGTTTGTTCTATGTAATGGCAAAGCAGAACTCTCTGAGTCAATATGCAGATCTTTATGCATGTACACATGCTGCACCAGCACCTCTTTGATTGATTTTTTGTTGTCGCCAAAGCTGAAATCTTTAACAATACCCTTCCATCCCGCCAAGAAAGAGTTTTTGGTGGAAGACTTTATTCTCTTGTTCTATTGCATCAGTATCCACGTTCCTTTGTGTATAGTTATTGGAATCCATTGTCCATTTTGATCAGTCGTGTTGTAAGTGACAATGGCTTCAATGGAAGTTCTTGGTCGTTTTGATCGTGATGAAGATTCCATGGTGAAAAAAGAAATGAGCAGAGAAGTCTAGTCTGAGTTCAAGAGAAGAATAAGCAGAATGTGCAAAAAACGGTTCAAAACTGGAAAAGATCATGAGATAGAATCCAAACGTTGTTTTATGATGGCGACGTGCAAAATGAAAACAATATAATATGAGAAGTACGTCTTTCTAAAAGCGACATCTATTGAATGCCTTTGCAATTTTACTTGTTTGCATTGCTATTTACCAGCTCAAAGTTGCGGTAAAGATAGAATATTTTCTTTTTTGTGAGTTTTCAAAAATAGAGGTTCCGTAACGGAAGCTCTTCAACCATTGGTTGAGACCACTCTCTCTCTCTACACGCTAAAAGGCACAAAAATGACCTCAAAATTCCCCTAATGCCTTAAGTACTTCATGACGAAGACCAAGCTCTCCGACAAACAAATGAGGTGGGCAATTTTTTTTTCACAATTTCATTTTCATATTGCTCACATTGCTGGCAAGCATAATCAAGTGGCCGATGCACTCTCAAGATGACCGAGAGTGAATGCGTAATTCATAGCAACTCACAATGATCTATCTTCTATGATAGATGAGGACGCTATCGATCCCAATTTTAGAGATGTGATTTCAGCCCTTGCACTAGGAAAGAAGGAAGAACCATTTACCCTACAAGATGGTTATCTTCTCTATGGCAATAGACTATGTGTTACTAATTTACTACGTGAGACAGTAATGTATGAATCTCATGCTCCTCCTTATGCGGGGCATAGAGGGATTTAGCCTACCCTAAAAGGGATAGAAACATATTTTTTTTGGCCTGTCATGAAAGCAAACATACAAGAGTATGTTTCAAAATGTGTGGTATGCCAAAAGACGAAGTTCGATAGAGGGAAGCAACCTGGATTGCTTCAACCTTTGCCAATCCCTAATTCACCATGGGAAGCATATCCATGGATTTTATCTTTAGATTTCCCAAGTCTATCCATGGGAATACAGGAATATGGACGATAGTAGACAGGTTTAACAAACAAGCACATTTCATACCTGTCAAAAAGACTATCAACGTCCATCAAATGGCAACCCTCTTTATATCACAAATCTTCAAGTACCACGGCTTGCCAATGTCCATAGTGTCGAATAGAGATCCTAGAATGACGAGTAATTTCTGGAAGGGTCTCTTTGAGAATTTAGGTACAAGGCTAAATTTCTCTTCGACCTATCATCCGCAAACAGATGGCCAAAGTGAAATAGTTAACCTAACAATTCTTGATCTACTAAAAGCTTATGTCATAAAAGTAGATCAAAAGTCCCAATGGGAGAAGTACTTACCCTTAGTGGAGTATGCTTACAATAACATTGTACATACTTCCATGGGAAAAGCACCTTTTGAGGTGAATACTTCTTTCTCATAAGATACATCTTCTTCCTCTCAATCTATCCTCATTCCCTGCTAGCTCTCACCATTTTTGAAGGTGTGTAAGGCCTTCTGACTGAGGCTAGGGACATTAGGTGTGTTTGTCAAGCATAATTTGGTGCATGAAGATTCCATATTCATTGCAACAACAAGTTTTGTCAAGGAACACAAGAATTGTATTGTACAAAAGTCTCCTTTGATGGGAGAAGCATACAAAGCGTTTATGGAGGGGGCATCGGCTCCATGTAAATCCGATCCTCAACTGTTGTCAAGTACATTCTATTTCTCTCTATTCAAGTATTGTCAATGCCGAATTAGCTAGGTGTAAATTTCTATGTTGCTTTGTCGAATTAAGTACTCTCTCTATGCTCATTAGGAACTTGTTCTTAATTAAATGCTCACTATGTTATCAATTTCCGCTACACACACGTTATTAGTGCATTAAATGTTAAAGATTATGAAGAAACTTTTGCTCCCACTTGTCATATGACTACTGTTCGTTTTCTATGTGCATTGGCAGCTCATTTTGGTTGGGATGTACATCAATCTAATATTGTTACTGCTTTCTTGATTGGTGACATTTTTTAGGAATTCTATGTAACACAGCCTCGTGGTTTTGTCAAGAAAGGACAAGAGGACAAAGTGTAGATGTAAGAATGCTTTGCATGGATTGAAGCAATCTCCTCGTGCTTGGTATGAGAAAGCTGACACTCATTTGGTCAAACGAGGCTTTCGTAACAATCTAACAGAAAGCACATTGTATGTCAAGCGTGAGGGCGATGTACTTCTCATTTTTGTTCTTTATGTGGATAATTGATGATCGCTGAACCAAATGAGAGATATATTAAAATTTAAGGCTAATTTGAATGCTACTTTCAAGATGAAAGATTTGGGGATGTTGCAAAATTACTTGGGTATACAGTTTAAGCAGTGTGATGGTGGTATTGCCTTGTGTCAGAAAAGTTACATGAGACATTACTATGTAAGCTTTTCGTTGCATTTATATGCCCGTATAATAATTTTTATACAAATTATACGAGATTATACGCGAATATCCTGTATTAACGCAAATAGCCGTATTATTTTTTTTTATTAAAAAAATACTTTCGATTGAAAGATCTTTTGATCTAAAGATTTTTAGATCAAAAAGCCAAATCACTATAAATGCTATGTATGTGTGCTCTGCTCTATCCAAGCATACACTTTCTTCTCCATTAGAGATGTAAAGGTTAGCTAAAAAATAAAATTCATATATAATAATTTAGTGCTCATAAATAGATTTTAAGATCAAAAAAATAAAAAATAAAAAATTTACATTTTGCAAACTAAAAGAAAAGATGAACCTAAAATATAACTTAGATAAATAAAAGTTTGGTTCAACTAGTCAATTTCTTTAAAAGATCGTTCTTAGAGCCAAGTCACACTCGGGGTTAGCAGAGCCAACATGATAATTTGCTTGTCAATTTTAGGCATGTTCATGTTGTGATGTAGGAAATACAAGCCCTCTTGCAATGTTGCTAGCACTGTGGATTTTGGAGGTGCTAAGCGAAAGACACGAGGTGCAAAGAGCGTTCCTCATTTCCAGGTCTTCAAGAACCAATTCCGTTGCTCACTATTGCCCAAACCTGCACCTATAAAATCGCTCCCTCTTCTTTTTGTGTAAGTGCGACCACAAAGTGGTTTTCACTATAAATTGCTTGAACTATCCCCACTGGTACTGGGTGCAACTCAGACCTTAACTTTTTTAAAGAATATATATAAATATATTTATATATGTAAATAAATATATTAATAAAGAGTTAAAAATAGATAGCTAGATAGATAGATAATGAGTTTGAAAGTATAGATATTAACAAGAAAATAAAAACTATTTAAAAAATAAGAAATAAAGATAATAATAATCATGAAAAAAACAAGATAGACACAGACAGATACGGATCGATGGACAAACATATTGATAGATAAATAGGTAGGTAGATAGATAGATGGATGGATAGAAGGATAGAGAGATGGATGGATGGAAGAATAGAGAGATAGATGGATAGAGGGATGGATAGATAGATAGACATATAGATATACAAATAGATAGGTAGACAGTTGATAGATATATAGATAGATAAATAGATAGATAGCAAGAAAGTTAGATATATATATAGATAAAATAATAAATATACTAATAAATAGATAAATAGACACAGAAATAGATAAATTAAAGATAATGTAATAGATACATAAGAAAATTGAATAATAAAAAGAGATAGATAAAAGATAGGTGGACATATAAATAGCTTGATAGATAGATTTAATGTTTCCTAGGTTACCAAACTAAACTTAACTATTTTCTATTTTTATCTTCTTTTTGTTGCATTACTAAACAATTGTTAATTTTGTATTTTTAAGTTTCAACTTTTAGGTTTAATTTTTAACTATATTATTATTTGAAACTTCACTTTTTTATTTTATTTTTTTTATTCGTAAATTTCTTTTGTTAGTATTTATATTTTCTTACTCGTCTCTTGTTTACTTGAGAGATGCTATGTGATCACACAACATTGCTCTTATATAGAGAGTTTTTAGATCTAAAGATCTTTTGATCAAAAGATCTAAAGATCTTTCGATCAAAAAAATCTTCGACCGAAGAAACAAAGAAATAATAAGGTTGCCCGTTTTTGCTGACGTGGCACCGTATAATATGGGGTACCGTATAATACACCCATATATGGCGTATTATACATATCCCATATAATGTATAATGCACCTTAGTGTAAGTTTGGACTTGAGGATTGCAAACCTATTGCCACTCCCATGGAAACATCTGAAATTGAGTCTTCATGATGTTGGTGATCCTGCAGATGTCACTCTTTACCAAGCTGTTATTGGATGCCTCATTTATGTATGCAACACGAGGCCGGATATTCAGTTTGTAGTCTCACAAGTCAGCAGATGTCTGCATAGCCCAGAGTCTAAGCATTGGCAGGCTGTCAAGAGGATTTTCTGCTACGTGAGTGGCACTTTACATCTTGGCTTGTTTTATCCCAAGGGGGGGACATCGCCGTGAGATTTTACATGCTTTACCAGACTCAGATTGGGCTGGTTGTTTTGACACGCATGTGTCCACAAGTGGTTTTTGTTTCATGCTTGGATGTTCATGTATATCATGGTTGAGCAAGAAGCAACCTATTGTGGCCATCTCGTGTTGTGAGACTGAGTACACTGCAGTCTTCACAGCTATGGTTGAGTGTGTATGGCTCAGCCGCCTTATGGCTGATTTGGGTGTTGGACAAGACACTGTCAACACTATCTACACTGACAGTCAAAGCGCATTGTTATTTGTGAGGAACCCAATTTTTCATGCTCGCACAAAGCACATTGAGGTGCATTACCACTATGTCAGGGAGAGGCTCTCAGCAGGAGAGATAAGCTTGGCTTAAGTGCCAACACAGGACAACCTTGCAGATCTTTTCTCAAAGGCATTGTCTTGTGAGAAGTTCGAAGCTTTCTGCCAAGCTTTGGGCTTACTCCCCTTGTGGACTGATCATGTCCTCAAGGCATGGCACTTCCCTTTAACCATGTGCCAGCTCGCGTTCACCGCATCACTCCAGGAGGGTTTGTTACCATATACATGTGGTAGTGATGTGTGTGACCACACTTAGGGCCGCCGGGTCATTTTTTCCCTTACTAGGAGGTTTTTTCCCCCGTGCATTGTATATATGCCCATTCATTCTAGGGCTATCTATCTTTCCATTGCACACTAAGTAATACACTCTCTGTTGTGTGCCTTGAGCTTCCTTCCTCTTCTCCAAGCTGTGTGTGGTTTCCTGCAACCCTAATTCCAACATGCGTCACATGGGAAATGTCACTCGTATAAATCTGAATGATCATAGCTATAGATATGTTCAAAAAACTCCTATGGAAGATTTTGATTCTGCAACAATAGCTAATTCAGAGATTCCAACGTGGCAAAACACCAAAGCTCATCTTTAGATGTGTGGCGTGTCTGAATGTGGAAGCCTAGAAAAGAAATATTGTCAACTGGAAAGGACTCTAGAAGATGAAGTCTATGTTCCTGATCCCTTTCTTGAAGAACAATTTGAACCCCTAGAGTGGATCCAAATTTTGGCCACTTTAGATGTGTGTGTTAACGAGGTAACCCCTACAAAATTTTGCAATGAAAATGGGTTGGATCTAGTGCCTTTGTGCAAGATAGGTGCAATCCAAGATGACCAAGGAGAAGAAAACACACTAGACAATTAGACAAATGACATTGAGAATATTGAGTATAGAAGGCAGCATTTAAAGATTCAAGACGAGGTGTCAGTCATAGATCTAACTCCAGGGTCAATTTCTGAAGGATGTAATGCGGAAAACAAAGTACAAAGGAACTCAGGTCAGCATGAAGATGACGATGAAGATTTTTATGATGTTGAAGCTAGGGTTGAGTTCCGAGACGAGGTAGATGATGAGCGGTCAAAAACATCATCTAGGGAATCTGAACCATATAAAGAAAAATGTTATGACTTTGTGGGTCAATTTTTGAGGATGTAATGCGAAAAACAAAGTACAAAGGAACTCAGATCAGCATGAAGATGACGATGAATATTTTTATGATGTTGAAGCTAGGGTTGAGTTTCAAGACGAGGCAGATGATGAGAGGTCAAAAACATCATCTAGAGAATCTGAACCAGATAAAGAAAAATGTTATGACTTTGTGGGTCACAAAGATCGAAAAGAGAGATGTCACCAAAAAACAAGGACAGTGACAAGGAATACGGAGAATTCCATGCCTAGGATAAAGGTAAGACACATCTGTTGATGTTAGTCAATGCTGAAGACTACATTAGGGACAAAATCATAGATAGATTCTCCACCAAAACAAAAAAAAACAACATCAAATAACAAGAAATCCAAAAAAGATAAACCTAAGGAAGTCCAAGAAAATCCAATGATGACAAAGCTAGAATACAAAAAGAAGTACCAAGAGTTAAAGCAAACCCTAAAGCACACATGGACCATGGACATGGATAGTGATCTAGATGAAAGTGCTAGCAAGGATGGAATTAGTGTACCCTCGCCTTATAATAAAAATACATCATCCAAGATATACGAGTGATTGTTGAACAACCCATTCGTGAAAGAAAGGAGCCGGAAAAATCCTATGATGGACTAGAAGAGAGAGGCAAAGAAGATTAACTTGGGAGAGCCAGGTAAAGAGCCAAGCCCATCATATATTGCCGCGAACTTAATGCCTGAAGAGGAAGAGCTCTTCATTGCAACATTAAAAGAGTACAAGGATATGTTTGCTTGGTCATACAAGGAATTAAAACAAATAGATCCAAACATTTGCCAACATACTATTCCCCCTAAAATCTAATACAAAGCCTATTCGGCAACGTCCTTATACTTATGATGAAACCTTTGCCAAAAAAATCAAGGAGGAGATAGACAAGCTTAAGGAAGTAGAGTTTATCTGTGAGATAGAGCACACAGACTGGGTATCATCAGAATGGGAAATTGAGAGTGTGCGTAAACCTCAAGAAAGTGAATGTTGCTACCATATCAGACAACTATCATCCCTCCATAACGGGTCATGTGTTAGAAAGAGTGGCAAGAAAAGAAGCTTACAGCTTTCTTGACGGATTTTTTGGATATAATCAATTGGCTATAAAGCCTGAAGACCAACATAAAAAAGCCTTTGCCACAGAATGGGGCATCTATTCTTTACTTTGAATGCCACTTTCCAAGTCATGCATTCAAGGAATATCTATGAATCTTTCTTGAAATCTATATGGATGACTTATGCATACCTTCTCTTTTGAGAGCGGAGCATATTGAACATCTTAAGAAAGTATTTGAAAAATGCAAGACTTACAGAAATTTTTTAAATGCTGAGAAATGTGTATTCATGGTGAGACAAGGAAAAATCTTAGGACATATAGTGTCTAAGAATGGTATTTCCACAAATATGGACAAAATCAAGGTGATAGTGGAGGCAAGTGAATGCTGGGGGAGCTCAATCATTTATGGGACATTGTGGATATTATTGCAGGTTTATCTACATGTACGCGAACATAGAAATGATTCCAAGATGGAGTGAAGAGATTATTCCATTTAAGTCCCTACGCTAGATGATGATAGGTGACCAAAGAATTGCAAATGAGAGGAATATACGTGAAAGCAACTCTTACAAGATGGTAAGCGGAAGATTATATCACCAAGGGACAGATGGAATTTTACGTTTATGTATAGAACCACTTGAAATTGTAGTGTATATGAAAGAAGCACATGAAAACCTTGGTGGTATACACAGTGGAGGTCATCAGATTTATATGAAACTGAAATGAAGTGCAGTGTTTTAGCCAAATATGAAGGGTGATGTACATATGTATATAATTCAATGTGTAGATGCCAAGCCAAACCACCTGTAGAAGAAAACACATGCTTGACAACTTCAGGAACAAAAAGGACGTCCAACTTTATCAAATATCCAGCATAGAGGAAGATTAAGACAATGTAGATCCATATGTAAATGTCGAGCTAGGAGACAAGCACATTCACGTGCATGCACTTCTAGATTCAGGAGCGCATCTAAATACTATTAGTTGGGCATTATATCAAAAAATGCCAAAGGTACAGATTGTTTCCATGGAAAGGAAGTTTACAGGTTCTAATGGAACAACAAGTGTAGCACCAGGCTACATTGGACTTAAAGTAAAGATCAAAGGCACAGATTGCCCTCATAACTTCTCCGTGTTACCACTAGGAGATCCTAGAAACCAACTAATATTGGGTACACCATGACAAAGAACCTACAAAGCGTATATTCATTGGTGAAAAAACAAGATTTACTTTATAGTTAATGATAAAATCAAGCAAGTCACATTTCCTTCTAAAGATGAGACGGAATACCTATTCTCAGATAACATAGTTCTATAGATTAGGTTAATGTAGAAACCATTTAGGGTATATTGTGTTATAACTATAACAATGTAAGATTCCTTATTGTAAAGTATGACGATTTCATGCTAACAATAAAAGGCCACGCAATCTAGGATGATCCCAATCTTTAATACTTGTATGGGCTCATTGAGCTCATTTTTAAAAGTCATAATTAATTATAGATAGTCATATCAATAAAGCTTATACACAATTGTCTAAAGCCTATAATTCCAAATGTCAGTTAAACCAGGATAGGTGGTGATTGGGCAAATAGTGGTATTTTGGGTAAATAAGGGTGCCATGTTAGGATAAATAAATAATTTAAAGTGCAAAATATGTGTATGTGTATGTGTTTGTGTGTATGCACATGCATGCATGCATGTGTGTATGTGTGTGTGTCTGTGGTCGACCTCCAACCAAGGTGAGTCCACCTAGTGGGAGCTAAGTCACAATGTGTGGAGCTTACCCTCCACAAGTATGCTAGCCTTTTGTATTTAACAAGATAGAGCTTAATTCAAAGGACATAACCATGCATAAGATATTTTATTACAATGTGGTACTAGCCCACCAGCCAGGGGCTAGTGGGGAGATTGGTGTTTAGAAAAAAAGATTCCATTACAAGATGCAATATCACTTTGTGGGAAGGAATGGAACATGATGATGTGTCATAAAATCTAATATCTAATATCTAACCAACCCAAATGATTTTCTCATATTAAATTGATCACTTAATGTGGGAGAATAAACGGGAACAAGTGTTAAGATATAGACATGTGCTTATAGATCTATCTCAACACGGGGTAAAGGGGCCCAAATGAGAGATGGTATATCAAAGAGCAAGGCTAACAAATGGAGCATAAGACCTTAGGGTTAGCTTCATTGAAGACCTCCAATAATGTGTGTAAAAGGCCTTTGACCTTAGGTAAGCTAGGGCTGAGCTTGAGGCGCGGGAACCCGACCCAGCTCGAGGTGCTTGTCCTGCTTGTCATGCTTGATGACTAAGGTGCTTGATGATTGAGGTGCTTCAGATGCTTGAGGTGATTAATTATTGAGATGCTTGAGGTGCTTGACATGCTTCAGATGCTAGGGTTGCACTTGAGGTGAGAACCCAACCCAAGCTTAAAGTGCTTATGAGTCAAGCTTGTGGTGGGAACTGGGCCTATGCACGAGGGGCTTGAGGTGTCAAAAAGTTAAAGATTCAATCCCTACAGGGAGGGGACGAGCCCTACATGAGGGGGGATGAGAGAGAACACCCACACACTCACACAAGGCATGCATGGTACAAATAAAGCAAAAGGGACACTCGTCAAGTTCCTCCTCATGTTGACCTCATGGTGTGCCTGAAGCCTATTGGTTGGCCACCCAAGGGGTCCAAAAATAATTTAGGAGATTTAATTAAATGATTTAGCATTTATCTAGCCCTCTCTCTCAAAGGGGAAAGGGGGACACTTGTCTCAAGGCTACCCTTGCTACTTGTAATGCCTCCTGCTTGTGATTGGCTAGGCCTGGAGGGGTCCAATGAGCTTCAAGCATGAGCTACAAGGGGGGGTCGACCCAAGCAATCTAGGGGGTTGCTTAGGGGGTATACTCACCCACACACACTCACAAACACTCTCATTGCGTGCTATGCAAAGTGCAAGAGCTCCCTCTCCTTCTCCAAGCAAGAAGAGGTTGAGAGCCTACACCAACACTCTTGGATATGGAGTGCAAATCCAACCAAGAGCCATGCTTCAATGCTTAAGCTTGCCATCTCCTTCTTCTTCATTACTATGCTATTATGTATGTTAGCAACAAGAGTTATGATAAGTGAGAAACTAACTCTTTCTCATACGAAATGTTTCTTCTTCCTCTTCCCTACCCTCATTCCCTGCTAGCTCTCTCCACCTTCGAAGGTGTTTGAGGTCTTGGGACTGAGGCTTGGGATAGTTAAAGCTCTCTTCAAGTTTATGTTATGTTTGTGATGCATGAAGCTTTCCATCTTCATTGCATCACCTAGGTCACAAGGAACACAGAGATTGTATTGTAACAAGTCTCTCTTAATGAGAGAAATCATAATACAAATGCCTATTGGAGGGGGGACCGGCTCCACATAAATCCGGTCCTCAACTGTTGTCATGTTCTCTAAATTCTCTCTCTTGCAAAAGTATTGTTCATGCCAAGTTAACTAATTGCTATGATTATGTTGCTATCTTCAATTGTGTTCACCCGCTATGCTCACAAAGTCATTTCTCAAAAGTACTCTCATTAATTTCCGCTACTCTCAAATTAAATAGGCCAATTACATTACATGATGAGTCTGGACAAGACTGAATTTATTATAGGTGGACTCTGACAAATCTTACGATAGAATTGAGTGGGAATTTATGGGTGTATGCAAGATCAGGTGTACCCAGTTTGTGCACTTTAGACCATTTCATGCCCAAAAACAAGTCTTTTATGCCAATAATGTGGCATATTATTCTAGTTGTGCTTAACTTTTTAAGCCAAAGGTTTGTGGCCACATGGAATGCATAGTAAAGAACACATAGTCTCATCTTGATTTGCAACTAATCCCACCCAAAGAGTACTTTTAGTGTGCAAGGGCTCTCTTGATCTTTGACATGTCATGCCTTGTCACATCATAGTACTACTAATGAAGTGTCGAAGTAAGCCACACATCACTTCTTGTGTTGGAAAGATTTTCTTGCATATCAATAAAGCACATGTTAAGGAACTTAGTTTGATTTATTCGTAACTTTTTGGCCGTTCTAATTTCTATTAACCAATTTTTGAAACCCTTCAATTTATATTATGATTTTTGTGCACAAGATATCTCTAGATTTAATGTTGATTTTGCAAGATCCTACGATCATTTGATAGATTACCCTTCAAGGAATGTGGCTATGCAAAAAATTTAAAATTCTTACAGTTAGATTTTGATGGGTCTTTAATTTAAATTCTTTGTATAATGATATAATATTATGTTAGTATTTATGAAACTAATAGAAAAATATATTTTTTTTTTTACAATTTTCAGTATTCGATCCAAGGGTGTTCACAAAAAATTTCTATGAAAATTTGGCTTTGTAAGTCCATTTTCCATCTACTTCACCAAAAATTGTTCGTTAAGCTCATCTTAATCATATTTCTTAGAATAAACCTACAATTTTTAGTAGTTTTTCATCATCTAAGTGTATGTTTTAGCTTCCCAATACTAGTTGACCACAGTAGTAAATAAAGTGGAGGTTCCAAGTAAGGATCTGCTTGGGTCATCGTAAGTGTCACACTTCATACCAAAGTGCACAAAGTGGGTACACCTGATACTGCACCCACCCTTATCTTTCAATCAATGACTGACATGGGTTTTCAAAGAGGGTTCATCAAATATGTGATGGTTTTCTTTGGAAATGCCCAAGCTAAAGTTGCTATGAATGGATTTCTTTCTAAACCTTTTTTACTCATAAGATCTATGAGACAGGGATACTCTTTATCCCCTCTTCTATTTGCCATAGCTTTTGAGTCCCTTGGCTGGTTAATTCCAAATGCCATTAACAATAACAATTTTCATGGAATTCAAGTGCCACATTCAAGAAAATGTCCTCTGTCTACAACAATATGCATATGACACAAATGTCTTCATGAGAAACGATCCTCACACTCCTCAAGTCTTTCTTGGATGTCTTGATGTTTTTTGTCTTGCTAGTGGGTCCCATGGTCCATGGCTCAAAGACCGTCTTCAAGTGCTCTCATGGTCCTATTTTCCTAATGTGGTGATTGCAAATGGGTGCAAATAGATAGAAGATGAGATTATCTTTAGACTACTTGGTATACTTATGGACTTCAATGTCTCCTCCTTTCAATGCTAGCAGTGGGTGTTAGGCAAAGTGCAAATTAGAAAGACTTCTTGTCTATAGTATGTTAACCCCTCACTACCCTCAAGATGTTTTCTCCTTAGTCATTATGTTTTACCTATTGTAGTATGTTACCTAGCTTGTTGGACACCCACCAAATAGCAAATGGATGTACTGTTGAAGAGTGCAATACAACTCTTATGGGGTAGGAGAGGCCACTCTCATAGGATACCTAAAGTTGCTTTTGACATATGTATGCTACATAAAGAAAAAGGAGGCCTTTGTTTACTGAATCTTCCCAACTTGACTATTAAGATTTTTGCAAAATGGCTATATAAGAGTAAATTCTCCGAGGATTATTGGGCTCTCCTGCTAAGGAGAAATATTGACATATTTTTGTATGCAGGATAAGAGTACTTGGAAGGGTTTCAAGTCCATGGATGTGATGTATAGTGGAGCAATTTTGATTCGTAAAGGGCCTAGGTTGGGTTGCAAAATGTGGTCTTGCTGGATGCAATATAAACAAATCATCATCCCCTATGTGAAGTCAAAAGATTTTTAAAGGTTCATTCTTGCTAATTCTTATTGGTTTGGTCATGGTGTTCCTTAAATTATAGGTAATCAACTTCTACTTGCCCATAAGATTTTCAAGAAAGGAGTCTCCTATAAAATAGATGTTTCCCAAGGTGGAAGTTGGCTTATAGCAGCTGAAGCAATCCAAAGTAAGTTCTTTTGCTCCAATGCAGCTAATTTCTTGGTTCAAGGGAGTTGTGAGATGAATCATGATGTTTTACATAAGTTGTCAAAGATTTCAAATGGAAAAGTAGAAATTGCATGTCCTCTCCTCCCAACTTGGGCACGGAACATCCTTTACTGTGGAGGAAGTTGGATTTAAAGTGGCACATGAACTGGAACATATCTCAATGAGAGTACAAGTTTATAGCCATCTGGGCTTTCCCTAATGCTATAAAACACTCCTACATTCTTTGGCTTATTGTGTTACACGGGTTGTGGACACTGCAGACAAAGCTTTCAAGCTCAAGGATGGAGATGGGAAATGTAGCAGTTGGTGTGGGGATAGGCAAAATCTTCAACATCTCTTAATTTAATGCCCAAGAAATAAAAGGTTTCTTTCTGTCCTCTTGGATGGGTGTGCCTTTGTGTTGAAGATGATGAAACAGGAAATAGAAGGAAGACAACAACTCAGAGTAGGAAGAAGATGGAGAAGGAGAAGACACAGAGCTTGCATACGAGATCTCTGTAGTCTCTCTCTCTGTATTAGAATAATAGAGTCTGTACAAACTCAGAGCTACAAAGCTTATATGAAACCCTAAGAGATGAGGTGTCCTTTCACACCAGATGTTCAAGGGGAAAAACCCAGTGGGAGAAAAGTGCCCCTGGTGAAGCGCGTATACACACTAACACTACTACATGTCTACAAATCCCCCCTGTAGTGATAGTGTGAATCCGTACAAGGTAGCAGATCATCATGTGTATGAGAGTAAGCCCAAAGCTTTTCGAAAAGCTTCAAACTTTTCTCCTGATAACACCTTCGTAAATAGATCTGCAATGTTATCATGTGTAGGATAGTAAGTTAGTGTTATCTCCCCTGCATGTAGCCTTTCCCTGACATAGTGGTAGTGAACCTCTATGTGCTTTGTTCTTGCATGAAATACTGGATTCCTTGCAACTGCCATAGCACTCTGACTGTCAGTGAAAATGGTAGTGGGTGCCTGTTGACACTCACAAAGATCTGCCAATAACCTGCGTATCCATACACAATCAACTGTTGCCGTGAAAGCTACCCTGTACTCAGCTTCACAAGTTGATGTAGCCATTGTGGGTTGCTTCTTGCTTAGCCAAGATATACATGCATTTCCCAAGAAAAAACAATTGCCACTTGTGGAATGTCGTGTGTCAAAATCACCAGCCCAATCTGAATCACTGTAACCAAGAAGCTGCATAGAACTGTGCTTTCCATACATATCCCCCCTTGGAAAGAACATGAAAAGATTAGGGGTACCTGAAAGGTAACGAAGTATGCGCTTCACAGCCTGCCAATGACGCATACCTAGGCTGTGCATAAATCTGCTTGCTTGTGAAACCCCAAATTGAATGTCTGGACGAGTGTTGCCTGCCAAATATATCAAGCAACCAACCGCTGCTGCATAAGTATGTACATCAAAAGGTTCTCCAGAATCGTGCATGCTCAACTTTGATCCAGTTTCTACGGGTGTAGAGATGGGTTTACAATTTTGCATACCAAACTTGTCCAAAATTTTATGCAAATATTTTGCCTGCAACATGTATATGCCATCCTCTGATTGCACAAACTGAATACCCAAGTAATAATGTAGCAAACCAAGATCAGACATCTCAAAGGTTTTTCTCAAAGCATCTTTAAACGCTTCAATTTCATATGCAGTATTGCCTGTCAGAAGCATATCATCCACATAAAGTGTTAGCATAATGAGAACTCCATCTCTCTTTTTGACATACAAAGTACTTTCTGTTAGACTATTCTGAAATCCCTGGCCAATCAAATAAGTATGTATCTTCTCATACCATGCTCTTGGAGCATGTTTGAGACCATACAAAGCTTTACGCAATCTACATACCTTTTGCTCTTGACCTTTTACAACAAAACCACTTGGTTGACATACATAAACTTCTTCCTGCAAATCACCATTCAAAAAAGCAGTTTTGATATCCAACTGATGCACTTTCCAACCATGATGAGCAGCAATTGCAACTAGTGATCTAACTGTGGACGCGCGAGAAGTAGGAGCAAAGGTTTCATCATAATCTATGCCTTTCTGTTGCGCATAGCCTTTTGCCACAAGCCTTGCTTTGTACCTGTCAACAGTACCATCTTGTTTCCTTTTTACCTTAAAACCCCACTTTGTACCAATAAGCTTTTTACCTGTAGGCAAGTCCACTAGATCCCATGTATGATTCTTATGAATAGAATCAATTTCTTGTTGCATAGCATCTTTCCACTGAACACACTCTAAAGCTTGTTCAAATGAATCAGGCTCATCTACATCACAAAGAGTGCTAAAGCAAGCCAAATCTACTTGCTCTCTGCCAAAAGTAGTACCAGCACGTGTTTTTCGTGGCAATGGTGCATCCAACTTGCTATCCTGCAAAGTTTTTTGAACCCATTTAGGCAAGGTTCTTTCTTCCCTGAGAACTTCTTGCTCTTCACGCACAATTTCCTCTACATCATGAGGTGTCACATGCTGATAAAAAGATTGATCAAGATTATCAACCTGTTGTGATTCTTGATTCTCCACAAAAGAAGGAAGCAAACCTTCAAATACATCATGTGTCTGCATATGAGGTACATCAAAAGCAACCATAGGTTGAGCAGTAGTTTCTGTAAAAATTACATCACGACTTTCAAAAATCTTGTTTGTAGCAGGATTGTAAAGTCTATAACCTTTACTTCCACTATTGTACCCCACAAATATACATTTGATTGCCTTATCATCAAGCTTCCCACGTAACTGCTGAGGGATGTGAGCATAAGCAAGACAACCAAAAACACGAAGATAACTGACTGAAGGTTTTCTGTCATACCAAGCTTCATATGGAGTAATGGTCTTCAAGGCACGAGTAGGACACCTGTTCAAAACATGTGTTGCACAAGCAACTGCCTCCATCCATAGCTTATGAGGCAAACTCTTAGCCTTGAGCATACATCTAGCTGTCTCCATTAAAGACCTGTTCTTCCTTTCTGCAACACCATTCTGTTGTGGTGTGTATGGCATAGTGCATTGGTGTTTAATGCCTTTCTTTCCCAAAAAATCCTTAAATGCACCTGACATGTATTCACCTCCTCGATCGGTACGAAGAGTCTGTACTTTGCAACCTGTTTCATTTTCAACCATGGCGACATAATGTTGAAAAACTGCAAACACATCTGACTTTGCTTTGAGTGGATACACCCAACAAAACCTGGAAAAGTCATCAATGAAGGTCACAAAATAAAGGCTGTTTCCCAAAGATGGCGTCCTCATAGGACCACATACATCACTGTGTACAAGCTGCAACTTTCGTGTCCCTTTAACTGTACCATCCTACGAAAATGCAATTCTGTGCATCTTTCCAAGAACGCAACCTTCACATACATGTCTTGGTGGCATCTCCAATAAAGACAAATCATGCACCATATTATGACGTTGTAAAGTCATCAAACTGCCATAACCAACATGCCCAAATCTAGCATGCCACAACTCAGCATCCTGCATGGCCTGAGTCTTTGTTTTTGCAATACATACCTGAATTTGCTTTTCATAACGATCTAGCACAAATAGTCCATTTTCCAGCGTACCTGTAGTGATAAGAGAATAACCATTCTCTCGATCTCGTACAACACATCTGTCATCCTCAAAAATGACCCGAAGACCATTTTTTGCAAGAGAGGATACAGACAACAAATTCTTCTTGATCCCTGGAACATATAAGACATCTGGCAAGCATAAATCTGAACCATCTGAAATGGTAATCAAAATCTTACCAATGCCTTTGATTGGATAAGAAGCATTATTTGCACATGTCACCTTCTTTCCTGCTGGAGATGCATCCAATGAACAAAACAAATCCTTCCTTGAAGTAATATGCCTGGAGCACCACTATCAAAGTACCAAATCATTTGTGTCTCGTTAACACTGTAAGTAGAAAAATCTGAACATACTACGAAAGCATAAGAATCCTGCACAAAGTTTACAGACTCTTCTTTAGCTGTAGAAGAATCACCAGAAGCTGAAACAACCAAACTTGACTCTTTCTTCTTTTCTTTAGCAATTCGCTTTTTACACTCACTAATGTAGTGACCAGGTTTCTTGCAGTAGTGACATTTACCTTTCTTCTTGGACTTGTCGGAATCACCTTTAGACTTCTCTGAAGACTGTCCTGCACCAGACTTGGAGTGATGAGCACTCTCTTTACCCTTGTTTTTGTTATGTACAACAAGAGCATGATCCATACCATCCACCTGTAAAGACTTGTTCTTACGTGATTGATCCTCCTGCAATAGCAAAGCCACTAACTCTTCAAAATGAAGAGGCTCAGGATTAGCTCGCAAAGACAGAGTCAAAGAAGTTTGAAAAGTCAAATAAGATGGTGGTAGTGAATTGAGTGTTTTGGAAACCAAGTCCTTCTTTGGAATCACTTCATCAATGCTAAGCAATTGCTCCTGATTTTTGTAAGATGCTCGACGATATCGTCACCTTCGTCCATCTGTATTTTGTCAAGTTGTTTCTTCACAAACTCTATTCTGGCAGCATTTCTTCCTCCAAACATAGCTTGCAGAGTGCTCCACGCATCCTCAGAAGTTCTGCAAGATCTTATATGTGGTGTGATTGTCCTCTTTATGGTTAAGGCAATCACAGCCATAGCTTGTGCATCTTTAGTATCCCATCTCTTTTGCTCTGGAGTGACTTGTGAGGGTCCTGCACCAACAGCTGCACCACGACCAGGCGTGGCAGTTGCAATGCTACCTGGACAAACTTCATCTCCAGATACATAATCCCACAATCCTTTACTAACCAAAACATTTTTGGCCATAAAAGACCAAAGAGAATAGTTGGTACCATCCAATTTGTCTTCGGATGTAAATGCACCAAAGTCGGTCTCATGTGTGCAGTGACATTCTAGTCGCTGGACGCAACTGTGTTCTCTTCCCTTCTAAGTGCTCTGTGTAAAGTTAACAGGTAATTCAAATAGTACCGCCCTCTACGTTGTATAGGCCGGCTATATGGTTCCATCGACGGGATAGTCACTTTTTGTTCAAAAAGTGCAGTGTGGATTGTTGTGGGTGAAAGCAACACAGAACTTGTCGTTATGGCAGAGAAGAGAGACCAAGTACCTGAAGAGGGATCTTCCTCACATGGCACAGAGAAAATTCCTTCAACTCTTCAAGAAGAGGACAAGTTGTTTAGAACTCAACTGCGTTGCTGCATGGACATGTTTCAGCAGTTGGCTAACAACCCAAGGATGCAAGAGTTCTTACAGGCTCCAACACAGGGTTTTCAGCCTCCTACACAGGGCATGACTAAGCCGTTGCACGAAAAGGAGATTTCCAATGCACAGAGTACTCATGATGCTCGAGGGAAAGCCCATGTGGTTGAGCAACTAGCGGTGTTCAATGATCCAAAGCAACTTGCTTTAGCTGGACAGGAACCGTTTGTGAATGGTCAAGGGAGTAATAAACACGCTATGCGTCGGACCCTTCCATTACCTATTACTTATCCTAGTTATTTTGGAGGTGGTTCAATGTTTCAAGCTATGGCTGGACCTTCCACAGGTTATATGCCAGGGAATGTGTTCGGGACAATGCAAACAGGCATGGGTAACCCTATGTACGCGAACATGGGTGTCCAACCAGGTTTTCAGGGTGCCTATGGCCAGTTTCGAGTGCCTGGAACACAATTTGGTATGGCTGGTTTTTCGCAGCCATACGTACGAAATGTAAATACGACAGGGGAAATAGTTGATGCGAGTGCTGGAATGAACAATCATGGAGCACCACTATTATTACAGGCTCCTATTTATGATAATGTGGCTCCTTTGAGTCAACCTTAGGATTACAAGAAAGAAAGGTTAGAGGAAAGGTTGCAAGATGCTATTTGGTGAAGTTCAAGAACTATCCATCGTTGGATGCCAAATGGATGGAAGAGTCTGAATTGGTTGATTCACCTCAGCTATTGCAATTGTATCTTGAAGCCTTTCATATGGAACCCACAGTGACTTGATGTAGCCTTTTCTAGAGCAAGGCAAGAGCATGGTTCATGATGCTCAAGAGAGTAGTTAAGCAATTGTATCTACTCTTTCCATACAGAATTTAGCTAGAGAAGTTTGTGCTTGAGAGTACACTAGAAGACTTCTATGCTTGATATATGTGTCGTAGCCCTCAGGTTGGTGGGATTGTTTAATCGAACGCTACATTTCCGGAAGAATGTATATCTTGGATTCCCATCATAGAATATGTGTGATATCAAGAGATACCACATGTATTATTGGCATGCAAGTGAGGTCGCTTGCAGTATTTCAAGGGTGGGGTGTGTCACCAGGAGGTGTATTTTTCCTTTTGCCTTCAATAAATAAGTACTATATATTTTTATTTATTTTTATTTTTACTTGTTTCCTCGGGACCCTTGAAAAGGTGCAAGTGGACATTGCACGGCCAATGTGAAACGGCTGTGGCCGAATAGGTTTCTCACATCGGGAGTGTGGGTCGGTCAGTCGGGGACTGGTCGGGCCAGTTAGCACAGAATTCTGATGAGTATGGAAGCCTGTGCCCACCAAACGAAATCTGGGCCACTCAGAAAGTCACTTACAACTTTATAAGTGAGTGGGAACTAGGGAATTAACTCAAAGGGGCAAACTGGACACTTGGCATGAGGAGGTTAATCTGCAAGACACCTCAGCAAGAGGAGGCGCCCAATTTGAGAGAGGGACTGAATTTTACACACTAAGCGACCTACAGTGTGTGTGTGTGTGTGTGTGTGTGTGTGTGTGAGAGAGAGAGAGTAGTGGGTGCAGGTCTACAACTTTAAGGGAAAGCTTGCCTTCTCCTCTGTCTCATGTAGCGCGATGATTTTCTCTCGTGCATCTCTCTCTCCCCTTTGGCACATATGGTAATGCCCCACTAGTTGGGCTACTAAGATAAACATGTACAGTTCTAGGGGTTTATGCGCATTTGCCAAGGCAAGAGCCTTCTGAACAGGAACCGGATTAGCTAATTGCTAATCCCCCACAGGTACGCACAGTTCCATCGTGAAAGATTGCGAGTTTGGAGAGTTTTCTCGTGTGAAAACTCGTCCAATTCACAGGGGAACCATCCCATTGTGTGCGGGAGCCCTTGGGACACGTGTAGGCGTGTTCGCTCTGCTAAAAACGATCCGAAACAGCGAATTACAGCCTGCTATGTTTTTTTGCAGGTTTAGGGTTTTGCACCTAAAGTGCAAGGGAACCCCGGGAGAGCCTCATGAGAGCCTTGGGATGCGTGTACAGGCTTTTGGACACCCGACAGTGAAAAACAGAGAATTACAGCCAGCTGAATTCCTGTGACAGCTCACCAAAAAGCTTACAGATAGCGAGGGAATCCGTCCTAGACAGGTGCTTTTGACCTACAGGGGTTTTTGCATCATTATGTTGTCGAAATCCAGTCGAAAACCTGCATTTTCAGCCCTCACCAGGTTTGGACAGCTTTGTGAAAGCTTGTGCTAAGTGGTCGGATTGTCTACCTTAATTTGAATAAAGAAATACCGAAAGGGGCGCCAGTCTTTGGGGCCTACAGGGTGTCGATCTCATGTGCACAGTGACATTCTAGTCGCTGGACGCAACTGTGTTCTCTTCCCTTCTCAGTGCTTTGTGTAAAGTTAACAGGTAATTCAAATAGTACCGCCCTCTACGTTGTATAGGCCGGTTATATGGTTCCATCGACGGGATAGTCACATTTCTTCAAAAAGTGCAGCGTGGATTGTTGTAGGTGAAAGCAACACAGAACTTGTCGTTATGGCAGAGAAGAGAGACCAAGTACCTGAAGAGGGATCTTCCTCACATAGCATACAGAAAATTCCTTCAACTCTTCAAGAAGAGGACAGGTTGTTTAGAACTCAACTGCGTTGTTGTATGGACATGTCTCAGCAGTTCGCTAACAACCCAAGGATGCAGGAGTTCTTACAGGCTCCGACATAGGGTTTTCAGCCTCCTACACAGGGCATGACTGAGCCGTTGCACGAAAAGCAGATTTCCAATGCACAGAGTACTCATGATGCTCGAGGGAAAGCCCATGTGGTTGAGCAACTAGCCGTGTTCAATGATCCAAAGCAACTTTCTTTAGCTGGACAGGAACCGTTTGTGAATGGTCCAGGGAGTAATGAACATGCTATGCGTCAGACCCTTCCATTACCTATTACTTATCCTAGTTATTTTGAAGGTGGTTCAGTGTTTCAAGCTATGGCTGGACCTTCCACAGGTTATATGCCAGGGAATGTGTTCGGGACAATGCAAATAGGCATGGGTAACCCTATGTACGCGAACATGGGTGTCCAACCAGGTTTTCAGGGTGCCTATGGCCAGTTTCGAGTGCCTGGAACACAATTTGGTATGGCTGGTTTTTCACACCCATACGTACAAAATGCAGATACGACGGGGAAAATAGTTGATGCGAGTGTTGGAATGATCAATCATGGAGCACCATTGTTACAGGCTCATGTTTATGATAATGTGGCTCCTGTGAGTCAGCCTAACGATTACAAGAAAGAAAGGTTAGAGGAAAGGTTGCAAGACGCTATTTGGTGAAGTTCAAGAACTATCCATCGTTGGATGCCAAATTGATGGAAGAGACTGAATTGGTTGATTCACCTCAGCTATTGCAATTGTATCTTGAAGCCTTTCAGATGGAACCCACAGTGACTTGATGTCGCCTTTTCTGGAGCAAGGCAAGAGCATGGGTCATGATGCTCAAGAGAGTAGTTAAGCAATTGTATCTACTCTTTCCATATAGAATTTAGCTAGAGA
This sequence comes from Adiantum capillus-veneris, assembly GCF_014529385.1. Classification (NCBI taxonomy): domain Eukaryota; kingdom Viridiplantae; phylum Streptophyta; class Polypodiopsida; order Polypodiales; family Pteridaceae; genus Adiantum; species Adiantum capillus-veneris. The sequence continues at coordinate 88,806,524 of NC_140952.1, read as the reverse complement.
AGTTTTTGCTTGAGAGTACACTAGCAGACTTCTATGCTTGATATATGTGTCGTAGCCAGGTTGGTGGGATTGTTTAATCGTCCAACACTACATTTCCGGAAGAATGTATATCTTGGATTCCCATCATAGAATATGTGTGATATCAAGAGATACCGCATGTATTATTGGTATGTAAGCGAGGTCGCTTGTAGTATTTCATGGGTGGGGTGTGTCACCAGGAGGTGTATTTTTCCTGTTGCCTTCAATAAATAAGTACTAGATATTTTTATTTTTACTTGTTTCCCCGGGACCCGTGAAAAGGTGCAAGTGGACATTGCATGGCCAGTGTGAAACGGCTGCGACCGAATAGGTTTCTCACATCGGGAGTCTGGGTCGGTCAGTCGGGGATTGGTCACGCCAGTTAGCACTGAATTCTGGTGAGTATGGAAGCTTGTGCCCGCAAAACAAAATCTGGGCCACTCAGAAAGTCACTTACAACTTTATAAGTGAGTGGGAACTAGGGAATTAACTCAAAGGGGAAAACTGGACACTTGGCAGGAGGAGGTTAATCTGTAGGACACCTCAGCAAGAGGAGGCGCCCAATTTGAGAGAGGGGCTGAATTTTACACACTAAGTGACCTACAGTGTGTGTGTGTGTGTGTGTGTGAGTAGTGGGTGCAGGTCTACAGCTTTAATGGAAAGCTTGCCTTCTCCTCTGTCTCATGTAGCGCGATGATTTGCTCTCATGCATCTCTCTCTCCCCTTTGGCACATATGGTAATGCCCCACTAGTTGGGCTACTCAGATGAACATGTACAGTTCAGGGGGTTTATGCACGTTTGCCAAGGCAAGAGCCTTCTCAACAGGAACCGGATTAGCTAATTGCTAATCCCCCACAGGTACGCACAGTTCCATCGCAAAAGAGTGCGAGTTTGGAGAGTTTTCTCGCGTGAAAACTCTTCCAATTCACAGGGGAACTGTCCCATTGTGTGCGGGAGCCCTTGGGACACGTGTAGGCGTGTTCGCTCCGCGAAAAACGATCCGAAACAGGGAATTACAGCCTGCTATGTTTTTCTGCACGTTTAGGGTTTCGCACCTAAACTACAAGGGAACCCCGGGGGAGCCTCATGAGAGCCTTGGGATGCGTGTACAGGCTTTTGGACACCCGGCAGTGAAAAACAGAGAATTACAACCCGTTGAATTTCTGTGACAGCACAGCAGAAAGCTTCCAAATAGCGAGGGAATCCGTCCTAGCTACCGAAATCCGGTCAAAATCTTGCGTTTTCAGCCCTCTCCAAGTTTGAACAGCTTTGTGAAAGCTTGTGCTAAGTGGTCGGATCATCTACCTTAATTTGAATAAAGAAATACCGAAAGGGGCGCCAGTCTTTGGGGCCTACAGGGTGTCGGTCTCGTGTGCGCAGTGACATTCTAGTTCTCTTCCCTTCTCAGTTCTCTGTGTAAAGTTAACAGGTAATTCAAATAGTACCGCCCTCTACGTTGTATAGGCCGGTTATATTAGGACATTCCATGTACCTTCTATTTGGTTTAGGTTGATACCTATGGGCCTATGCTGCATAGCGCACATGATGTTGCATGGAAGCTACATAGAAATTGAAGCATAGACTACTGGCGACATGACACAATTTTTTCGGCCCAAGATTCCCCTCAAGAGGTATGATACCAACTTGTGACTAATTGTATATTCAGATAAGGAGTGCACACTTATATAACCACCTTGTTCTAGTACATGCTGGGAGGTCTTTGTGGAGCATGTTCCCTAATATGCTATTATGCAGGTACCAACATCTAGGGAGAGCGTTTCAGCAGGTTATTTAATATTAAGAGCTATCAAGAGAACCCATCACTCTGCCAGCTACGAGGACATTTCTAGAGCTACCTAACAAGTGTCACACAATTTCTTAGGAAGATAAAGGAACCAAAGCTCTGGAAAAGTAAGATCATGTGCTCTATTGAAGAGATAAGGCTACTCGGAGAATAAGCTCTCAGGAATTGATATGGATAGGAAACTTGTTTACACGTGATGACTTACATATATCTGCATTCTATTGCAAGGCATGGCTTTTGTTAGCATAACACCTTTACAGGATGTCATACAGATAGCTGCAATTGCAGTACAAGGCTTTCTTGATCATAACAACCATACAGGGCATCTTGATCTCCACAACTTTAGAAACCTCCAAGAAACTCCGACATCGATGTGAAACACTGGTGGTGATTGGGCTAGTGTTAGTTGTTGCCTGGAGCAGAACACCTTTAGAGCTTGTTGCAGGAGATTGATATACATGGGGCTCAACATGTTAGGGATGGTTGCAGGGCACAAAGTGAGCTTCGTCTGTACACACATGTTCTTCCCAAGGTTGTAGTAGGACTCTTCCTCCAACCATACATACACATAGGTAAGTTTAAAGATTGTGCATGTAATCAAATTGTACATATAGGCTTTCTTAGTTAATAGTGTGCAAGAAAGCCCTTCACTATTCATTTTACTCCTCTGCATTGGACCTGACACTTCTTATCAATACTCCTTTAACTTTAAGAGGAATCCCTCTCTAAGTTTGCAAATGTCTTTTTCGTACACAATTGCTAACGTGCCCTAAATTTAGTAGTTTTGTTTTTGAACGCTAAATAATGGGGACGCTGTCTATATTACATACCCTCTCAATCTCAACTGCACTTGCCTACAAAATAGTCCATAGAGGCCAATTAGTGAGCTCACAACCACAATGCTCTCCACCAGAGCAAGTTTTATGCATATGCCTTGACCCAGAACATGCATGGACTCTGTTAGAAAAATTTAACTTTAGGTTCCTACCCTCCTCCTCTACATCTCTGCCTCTTGCATCAATAGTGATGGTAGTGGTGTGGGCGTGAATCAATTCATATTGCAAGAATTCTCCTGTCCATAGGTCTTCTAGAATGTGTAGAAGATAACATTTATTTGTCATTTTGCAAGATCATAGGATGACGAATGTCAACTGAACATCCAATTAGGCATTGACAAAGAGCAACCTCTTTAATGTTGCACTGCCTCCTGCCTTGCCTTCGTCGTTGCTGCTTGCACACATGACACGTTGCTTTGTGGAATTGCACATATGCCCAGTGTGGAGAGATGGTCCAAGACATGGTTACAAAGAGGCACAAAGGCATATGGCTTACTATGTGTAATATAACACAGTTGTTGGATCAAGTTGCACCGCCTCCCACCGTTCCCAATGTGCCAGCCAACCCATCATGCCCACTTTGTCCACAAAACCTTTGTGCTTCCAATCCACCCGTGTCAGTGGCTCATCACAACCCCATCTTGGGTCGCAAATAGCAAAAGATGGAGGGAGCCCTCAGTGGACATCCCTGATGACTTGGCAAACACCATAAAGAACATCAAGCTACCACATGTGCTAAAAGTACTTGATAATGAAAGACATTTATGTTTACTTCCAGTATTCATTGGGATGAATCCCACTTTATACAGCACTCTTCTCTCTCTCCCTTCATGAGATGATAGCTTTTTGTGTCCATTATGCCCACTTTTGTCCAAGGGACCTTTGTGCTTCCAATCCACCCATGCCAGTGGCTCATCACAACCCCATCTTGGGTCGCATTTAGCAAAAGATGGAGGGAGCCCTTATTGGACATCCTTGACAACTTGGCGAACACCATAAAGAGCATTAAGCCACCACATGTGCTAAAAGAACTTGATAATGGCAGACATTAATTTATGTTTACTTCAAGTCTTCATTAGGATGAACCCCACTTTCTTACATCTCTAGTTCTTCTCCCTCTCTGTTCATGAGATGATAGCTTTTTGGGTCCATTATGTCCACTTTGTCCACAAGACCTTTATACTTCCAATCCACCCGTTGTCGTGTTGTGGCACATACATAGTGGGAACGAGTACTAAGAAATTTATTTTGTTACTTTTGGAAGCATGAGTAAATCTCCAATAATTTATATGCATATTTAAGTATAATCATAAGCTTTCTATCTCATCTTACTATTTAGCTCAGTGGTAATGTATTTTTACTCTACCATTAATAAGTACTGTGGGAAAAAGCATTGACGGATGTGCCTCTTTAACATGGGAAAAAAAGCATTGGTGCTTTCTTCTTACTATCTCATAATTATCTCTAACTCTTACTCGATCCTATAGCTATTGAGATTCCCAATATATATATATATATATATATATATATATATATTTCTATGGATTTACTTATTTTTCTCATATTTTCTTTTGGATATCTACTAGGAAGATGTCAAATCCTAGTAGGATTCTACCTTGCATAATTTTCCAATATGCACTTATTTTAGTCCATTAAAGAGAAGATACCTACAAAACTTTGTCTATGGACAATGTCATGTTTTCATATTGCATGAGGTGTCCATTGGAATCAAGCGCAAGCATAGACAAAGTGGACCCCAAGAAGATAATTACTGCCAAAAAGACACCCATTTTTGGTGAATTTTTTAATGATAGATTCCATGCGAACTAGCAAAAGCTTTTTGAATATGGATTGTAGCTTATGAGCTGGAGTTTTATGCCATAGTTTTATTTTATTTTTTGGAGCTACAATTAGGGAGATATGATCAAAATGGTGGACCCTAGTCTGCCCACATCATGCAAGAAGAGATCATTTCAAACTTTGCCAGCTCGTGTTCACATTGGCTTCTCTCAATCTTGTGTAATCCTAAGAAGTCCCTTTCAGCTATAAAAAGGGCCCTCTTATTCCTTGAAAACCATTCATTAGGGGCTGAAGGGAGTAATTCCATAGTGTGATTAGAATAGACTAAGGACAATCTCTACACTTGCATGTCCCCTTGAAAAAGGCTAGCCAACCTTGTAAGCTCCTCTTGCAGACATCAAATATAATCAAAGGACTTCAATTGGGTGCATCATACCAAAGCTTGAGTCTTGCTACTACCACTCTCTTCACCAAATTGGCCGACATTCTTAAAGGTCATAAAAAGGTGTGTTTGCTTCCTTGACACAAATGAGGGTGACACACAAATTGAGTGATGCACATATACACAAGGTTACTCTTGTTTGTAGTTTGGAGGATTTTCTCCCCCACACAAATCTCCAACTTTGTTGTAGCTAGATCCTTGTTGTTGTTCTTGCCGATGTTGTTGTTCTTGTCGATGTTGTTGTTGTTATTATCGTTGTTTTTGTTGTAATTGTTTTGTTGTTTATCAATGTTCTCCTTTGTTGTTCCTTATGTGATGTCCTTGGCTTAGTCATAAGTGGTGGGTTATAGGTGACAGATGCCTTGGTGGTAGGCATGGCATACATAGCATAGATACACAAGGATATTTCCCATGAGGAAGGCCTTACCATCGTGATGATAGTAGTGTCTATTTCCCTTACATGTGGCATGAATGTGGAAGCATAGATAGAATCAAATTTTTCTTTTATGAAGTCAAAGTGGTGTACAAATTTAGCATATAGTGCTTGTAATTTGTGGTGCACAAGTGTTAGATGCATGAAACACTTTTTGACAGAACTCAAGTGCTTTGATGCTTGTCATCATGTCAAGAAGCTTGAGGCAAAAAAAGCCTTAAGGAGTGAGCCACTAGCGTGTGAAGGGGGGGTTGCCCCGGACCCAAAATATTATCAATTGTTGCTAAGCGCGTGGGCTTGCATCTGTTGACCAAACGGAGTGTCTGGTTGGCAGCGTCGATAGTAGGCAAATTCCTTCAGTAATTTGACGACGACGTTCGGTGCCTATGAACAATCAGAACGATCTATTTTCCTTTGTTCGTGTGGCCGGTCTGCTCAGCTAGTTTTGATCGGACTCGAACAACTTATAGGATCCAATTGAGCGAAATGTTCAGATCCACCCAACTAGCCCCTTGAAGGCCAATCCAAATAGGGTTTAAAAACAACTAGCTTGGTCAAAATTCTCCCAAAAAGGGGGGTTCCCACACAACTACCTTGGTCAAAATTCTCCCAAAAAGGGGGGTTCCCACACACACCAACTCTCTCACAAACACCTAATTATAGTTGGGGATTAAGGACTCAAATCTCCACCAAATCCAGAGATTAAGTAGTTTTTAGGGAGCTAAAATCATAGATTTTCTTTTGAGCACAATTGAAAGGCCTAAACTTATGTAAAATACAAAACTAGGAGTTTCATGGAAAGGTGCTAACAAGGGCTACATGCACACATAAAATGCAAATGCCTAAGATCTAGACCATGGGCTTTGATACCACTTGAAAGAGTTATGGTGGATTAGAGAGAGAACCATTCATGGTTAACACATGTTTTTAGAGATGCTAATGATATGCTAACACTTAATCGAGAGAGAGAGAGAGAGAGTCTTGATGCAAAATGTAGCTTGATTATTACTCACACAAGAGTTTTTACAAGGCCTCTTGTATAGGCTTGACAGGTGTTGTTTACACACATCCAAAGGACACTCTGACTTCTCCAAAGGGCAAGATGCTACTTGACCCTTGACCCTTGCACATGACCTTTCACATGGCCTTTTGGGCAACACATGGCTACACATGGAATCACATGGCTTGACACACATGCTGACACATAAGATGCTTACATGGACAGGAGGTTCACACACATGAGGAGGCAACAATGCATGCACCCCAACAAAAATTATGTCCACCATATATGAAATTTTTGGAATGGAGACAAAGGTAAAAGATGATGGTTTAGCCTATGCTAGGGTAAGGAGTAGAGATGGGAAATGTGTTGTTCAATTTTTGACCGTTTGTGTAGATCGTGAGAGGAACCATGATAACCTACGTGAACTTTCTCTACCAACATCACATAAGAAGTTTAGGAATTGCAGGTTGAATCAATTAAGCTTTTCTCCAAATCTGCTCTTCCAAAAGTTAGAAATGGAATGATCTTCTCATACCATTTGGGAACCCCTCGATGTTATCAATTGCAGGTTGAATCAATTAAGCTTTTCTCCAAATCTGCTCTTCCAAAAGTTAGAAATGGAATGATCTTCTCAGACCATTTGGGAACCATCTCGATGTTAACAAGAGAGAAATCTACCGGTAGGTCATCATCTATGCCAATAGGGGGCCCATCATTAGATAAATTCAAGAGATGATTAGCTCTCTGGTGGGTCTTGTCCTTCTTGACTACAACTTTGAAATCAAATTCAAGTAAGATGATGAACCATCTTACTATCTTGTTTGTGATACATGGCTTGTTAAGCAAGTACAAAAGCGCTTGGTGGTCTATAAAGAATGAAAATTTTCTTGGTCAGTAAAAAATACCTAAACTTCTTTACAACATAAATTATCCTAAGGCCTTTTGTGCTGAGTTGTATAATTTTTCTCTACAGTGTTTAGCTGATGACTAGCATAGATTACTGGAAAATCCATGTAGCCATCACCAAGTTATGAGAGAATGCATCCAATTGCAAAGTTACTTGCATCAATGTGCACATGAATTACTTTCTTCCAGTCAAGTGCTTTGAGAAAGGCTACCTTTAGAGGCAAGATATGCTCTCATTCAATGTATGCATAGGTAATCCATGTATATATCTCAAGAAATTTCGTAAGATATTCTCTGAATTTATGATTCATTAAGTGTTGAAAAGTTGCTAGTACCTTGGTTAATTCAAATGGCATAACTATAAAGACAGAAATGCCCCATTATGTAGCTAAACCTATCTTATGCTAGTCTTTAGTTTGATTGCTACCTGGCCATAGCTGGAGAATCCGTCTAAGAAATTGTACACATCTTTTCCTACAACTTGTTTCAAAACATGGTCTCTAATTGAAAGAGGATTGTTATCTTGGATAGTAACAATGTTTAACATCTTGATATTGACACATACTCTCAATTTGTAATTTTTCTTGGGGACTACACAATGGGTGACATTCAACCATATGTTCATGGATAAGTTCCACTTCTTTGAGTTTTTCTACCTCTTCTTTGATTCGTCTTCCAAAATAGTCATTGTAACTTTATGGATGCTAGCGCTTAGGTCTGGTATCAGCCTTCATAGGAATGGGTGCTAGCATATCCTCAGGATCTACTCCTTTTAATTCTTTCTATGACCAAGCGAAAGTATCCCTATATTCCCTAAGTGTAGCAATAAGCTTAGCTCTTCCTCAGGTGATAATTCATCTGCAATATAAGTTGGCTACCCTCACCACAATTTTCTAAATTGATCTATTTCGCATTCTTGGACCATCAAATGACTAGTTTGGAGCCATTTTTGCTATTTCACAGGTTGTCAAAGATTGATTTTGTGTTCTTGGATTGTGTACTTCTTGGAAAGAGAAGGTATATTAATCCCATCTTTCTGGTGTTCTTCCTCACTCGTCTCAAACTTTGTGCTCCACTTGTGTTGGCGGTCTTCTTTAGCGCTTTGTACTTCTATATATTCTCCAAATGTGATAGTTTTGGAGTCAATATTTTGTGACATAGATTTTTTACGTAACTCCTCTCTTAAGGCTTTGTTTGACTTATTTTTTAGAATTTGGTTTGAGAGGCTTCTCTTTTTGGCTTGTATATACCGAAGATCTTATCCTTGATGCAGTTGTTTGGTTGGATATACATCATGAAATGAGGCTTTCCCTCAAAATCAAGAGCGTCCACCTCTTTGTCACTCTTCTTTGATGATATGCTCGTTTTTGTGCTCGTTGCTTGGGAGGAACTTTTTGATTTAAAAAATTAAAAAATCTCCCAGCATGATCGTGTGTAGGTAAGGAATTCTTCACAAATTCCACTTATTTCTCAGCCTCATCTGCCGAATTTTCGCTTCCTTCGTTCATCACCCAAGCTTTAATCAGAGGCCTCTGGTGTATCACAAATGATTTTCTTGTCCATTTTGGTGCTCTTATCATCTCATTGAGAGATTTCACCCTTGGTGCGCATCCATAGAACATGGGTTTCATTGCTTTGAAGGATAGAATAACCCGGAGTCCTCATTTGTTCTATTTCTTTGGTAGGCATATGGGTTGGTTCTGGAAGCAGCTAATCATCATGACTTGCATGATTTCATAGCCATTCTCGTCGCAAAGTTTTGTTGCGTTCTCTTTTGAAGTGTAGACACTAATGTGGCCAAAATGTGGCTCCATTCTAGAGGTTTAAACTTGTCTTCTACTAATGGGTCTAGCATGTAAGATTCATCCTCTACCAAGCAATCAAACATGCATTCATCTAAATGTAGACTCCCCTGGTTAGATGCTCCACACATCCAAAGATACGATTTAATAGCTTTCCATGAAGGTATATCTAATGTAGCTATCGCTGATTCAAAATCTTCAACATGCATCTTAGCTTTATCTCTATAAGACATATCCTTTGTGATTATTTGTGTGGTTACACACTCTTGCTGTAAGTAGATATAATCATAGCTACAATCTTGGATCAACTTAAGTTGTAGTATGAAGGGTCTGCCAAGGATTATATCATAAGCAGATTTCGTGCCAAAATCTACCACATAAAAAATGTGCTCGTATTCTATGCCACAAGAAGTGACAACTACACATTCGAGCTGTCCTAGTTCTTTGATGTATTTGTCTACTAATCAAAACTTTGTTTGAGTCTTTCTCAAAGTAAGTTTTTCCCATTTAATCCATATCTTCTTGGTGGAGATGGAAACACCTACCTCAATATCTAATATGGCCATTATTTTTACATACCATATTTGGCAAGTAGAAGAGTGTTTCTATCTTTGCCCTCACAATATTTTGTAACCTTGTTAATGGGAACTGGATTGACTTCTTTGGTTTCTTGTGTAGCCACTTCTTCTGCAAAGGTTGTGGATATCAACTATCATTTCCATCTTTTCAAGGCTATTCCCAACTTCGTTCCAAGAGTTCGGCCTAACTTTTAAAGGGTAAAGTTCATTTGACTTGCATTTCTAAAAACTCTTTCATATTGTTTGTGTTCATGAGACTGGTAGCATGGATTTCTATTGAGTTGGGAGTTTTTGAATGATTGATTCGTTCTCATACTGACCTAGATATGAAGTTACGGTCCCAAGCACATCATCCTTGGATGGTTCATACTCTTTCGACACAATATCTCCATATGTGGATATTTGATCCGTTTCAAAATCTTATGGACTCACATCAAACTTGTCGAAAGGTGCAGATTTAAATGTTTGGCTCCCGTCTTTTGCTTGTCTTACCTCATTCCATGATTTGTCTTGCACATCATCTTGTTTTCAATTCTCCATTTCATATATCACGTGCTTTTGCATACTTGGTTTTTGCAATATTTGGGTAATCACAAATGGAGGATTAGAAGAGGAATTTTCAATCAAACCTTGGACCCCTTTGATCAAAGGGTGTACATATCTAAGCTCTTCTTTTCTATTTTCAGATCAGGATGATACGCTCTCCATCTATCGTATCGTGTCTAGCCCGGTTTCAATCTAGCTTCAAAGACCTCGAGCATTGCATTCAATGGCTTAAAAGCCTTGTCAACTAAGACCGATCAACCGAATGTTTCAATGTCTTCCTTGGATTGCTATACACATTTGGTTCAAGCTACTGAGTTTTTGGTGCTCTAGGTGCCTGGCTAACCGTCTCAGCAGTAGCAAGTTTCTTTTTCTCAATCTAGGTTTTTCTTCTAGGACGCCAAAATTTCCAAGAACCTTGTCAACTCTTAAGATGTTTGGCTGCTATTTTTTTGAGATTTTGCTTTATCTATGTCCTTTTTCTTTGCTTGCTTTTTGAGCTTGTGCCATTATTATTGCATTGATTGGCACTATCTGCTCACTCTCTGATACTTGTGGAGATCGAATCACCCCTATCATATTCAATGGCATCTTATTTTTAAGATTTGGGTGATTAGGGTAATTTGAAAATAGATGTTTTATACCACAATTGATGTATTAACCTTGAGGCATGTATTCTTCAAAGGAAAGTCTTTAGCCCAATAGTCCACACAACATCTAAAGCATGAGATTGGTTGCCTTTGTTTCAACCCACGTGCAGACGGTCTAGCTCTCTTACTATTGTTTTGCAAACCTCCACTTGCTATAAACATGAAGGTTTGATGGTCCCTTGTGTATAGCTCTTGCGGAGTGGAGACAATACCTTGCATGTTCTTTGTTTGGGATTGAGTGGTTGGCCACATTTCTTGAGAAAGATCTTCAATGTAGTCAAGATCCTCCTCATAGTATGGCATTGATGGTAGATTGGCTAGCCCGTTTTCCTCTACATATTGTACATATCTTACTACCATATGTTCGTTATTGTGCAATGGTGATTATTGATCCAATATTGATTGAGCTTTATCTAATCTTGATAAAGTTTGCACTTGGTCGGATTGATACCTAGGTGGTGGAGGCAATTGAAATTGTACCTCATATCTTTGACTGTAGTTATGATTTCCATTCTGGTTTCTTGGCCTATTGTAACATTTTATGCACTAGTAACTTGTGTGTAGAGGAAATTGATAACATAGTGAGCATTTTATTAAGAATAAGTTCCTAATGAGCGTAGAGAGTATTTAATTTGAGAAAGCAAGATATCAATTTACACCTAGCTAATTTGGCATTGACAATACTTGAAAAGAGAGAGAAATAGAACAATTGACAATAGTTGAGGACCGGATTTACATGGATCCGGTCCCCCCTCCATAAAGGCTTTGCATTTTAGCTTCTCCCATCAAAGGAGACTTTTGTACATTACAATCTTTGTGTTCCTTGATAAAACTAGTTGGTGTGATGAAGATGGAAGCTTCATACACCAAATTATGCTTGAAAAACACACCTAGTGTCCCTAACCTCAGTCCCAAGACCTCACACACCTTCAAAAATGGTGAGAGCTAGCAGGGAATGACGATAGATTGAGAGGAAAAAGATGTATCTTACGAGAAAGAAGTATTCTCACTCTAATAGCATAGCTTAGCTTAGTAATTAGCATGGTCGAGGAGATGAGCATGCCATTGAAGCTTGGCTCTTGGTTGGATTTGCATTCCATAGCCAAGAGTTGTTGGTGTAGGCCTCTACTTCTCAATGCTTGGAGAAGGAGATGGAGTTCTTCTTGCACACATGAGTTGTGTGTGTGTGTGTGGCAATGTGTTAGACAAAAATGCAGTCGTCTCTCTCATCTTGGTCGACCCCTCTTGCTAATTGCTCATGCTGGCCTCCCATTGGCTCCTGTAAAGCTTAGCCAATCACAAATTTGAAGCATAGTTGATAACCTTTTGACAAATGTCCCCCTTTTCCCTTTTGTGGGATCTTTAGGTAATTAAATAATTCAACTAAACTCTCATTGGACATCTTAGTCGTCTGGCCAATAGGAATTAGGTAAGCCATTGGGCTGCTGAATGCTCATTGGACCCCTTGGTAGACTATCCAATAGTCTTCTAGGGAGCTTAAATTATATTGGTTCTTTTATCAAGAATTTTTTTATTGATTAGACTAAATTTACTCTAGCCTAATTTTCATTGGTCTACCTCTATGGCCATCCAATAGGATTTGAGGGGAGATTGGGGGCAACTGGCCTAGGAGCCTGACATGTGTCGAGTATTCCCTTTGTGTAAAGGGGGAGCCTTGGAGAGTGTGTGTGTGTGTGTGGGTTTCTCTCTCATCCCCTACAATAAGGGCTTGCCCCCTCCTTCCTAGGGATGTGGGAAGACTTTTTAGTCTTCCCATGACCATCCAATATTTCCCCTACTTTGGCCTTTGGACAATACAATTAAAATTAGGAACTACTGTCCCCCTTTGGATCCCTATTTTCCCTCCCTTGGATCCCTGATAGAGACCGGTCTGGGAGACTTACCAATATTCTAGCTTTTACTCCCCTGGTACTTCCCCATATTAAATGATCAGTTTAACATGAGAAAATCATTTGGGAGTATTAGATATTAGTTTTTATGACATTACCTCTCTCTTGAAATCATAGTCGTCCTCGACTATGAGGTAGAGAAGATAAAGCTTATTCATTAGTCCGTTTGCTAGCGGGAAGAGGATCCCTATTTTACCCTACGACACTGTTCTAGAATGGATGACTAGTCCATTTGGTGCTTGAGAGCCTTAGCTGCCGCAAGCATGTCTACACATTAGTCCGTATCAATCTTCCATAGTAGCGTAACAATCTTTACTTGGTGTTCGGGAGACATCGTCTCCACAAACATGATCCTAAGCATGCATACTTATTAAAACTTTGTGCACAATAAAGAAAAAGAGAGTCCTATAAGACAAATACTTTGTTCATTTTTACGTACTTACATATGCTCACTGTAGGGAATCATTGCATTGACAAGGTTTAGGTTATCCTTCAATTGTATGCCTTGCATCCATCTAGCATCTTCAAAAGGATGATTTTTAAACTTGATAAGCTATTGTCGGACAGTCTTACCGCCTCCTAATACCTTGTCTTCATGTCAGAGAATGGACTTGGGCTGCAGCACCTCTTCTTGGTCCTCGATCTTTAATGGGTCTTCAATGATTGCTTCTTGAGGTGGATCTCCTTTATAAGTCTTTAGTGGGCTCATGTGGAAAGCATTGTGTATGAGCCAATGGCTGGGCAACTTGAGTTGATAGGCCATCTCATTGATTGGACTAAGAATCTGAAAGGGTCCATAGTGCCTTTTTGCTAATTTAGCATAGTACTTTTGGTGTCCCTGTAGGATTCGGCCCATTGTGTGCCTTAATCGAGCCTTGAGAAATTTAAGCCTAATCATTTTGTTTAAAGGCTAGGGTTCTTCTGTGCTTATCAACAACAACCTTTTTCCTTTGCGGAGAGATGGATATAGCATCCTTAATCTTTTGGAAAGATTCTTGCAGGTCTCATCTATATTCATCTACAACGAAGATCTTCCCATGTACCTTGAGTAGGAGGGGACCTTTTGATCTTCCCTCAATCACCTCAAAAGGCGCTTTTCTCGTGGAGTATGTACAGTGTATTGTAAGCATACTCCACTAAGGGTAAGTACTTCTCCCATTGGGACTTTTGATCTACTTCTATGACATAAGCTTTGAGTAGATCAAGAATGGTTGGGTTAGCTATTTCACTTTGGCGATCCGTTTGGGGATGATAGGCCGAAGAGAAGTTTAGCCTTGTACCTAAATACTCAAAGAGACCCTTCCAGAAATTATTGGTCATTCTAGGATATCTATCAGACACTATAGACATTGGCAAGCCATGGTATTTGAATACTTGTGATAGAAAGAGGGTTGCCATTTGATGGGCCTTGATAGTCTTTTTGACAGGTATGAAATGTGCTTGTTTGCTAAACCTGTCTACTATCGTCCATATTCCTATATTCCCATGGATACACTTGGGAAATCCAAATATAAAATCCATGGATATGCTCTCCCATGGTGAAGTTTATGGATTGGCAAATAATTAAGCAATCCAGGTTGCTTCCCTCTATCAAACTTCGTCTTTTGGCATACCACACATTTTGAAACATACTCTTGTATGTTTGCTTTCATGGCAGGCCAATAGAAATATGTTTCTATCCCTTTTAGGGTAGACTGAATCCCCCTATGCCCCGCATAAAGAGGATCATGAGATTCATACATTACTTTCTCCCGTAGTGAGTTAGTAACGCATAGTCTATTACCATAGAGAAGATAACCATCTTATAGGGTAAATGGTTCTTCCTTCTTCCGTAGTGCAAGGGCTAAAATCACATCTCTAAAATTGGGATCGATAGCATACTCATCTATCATAGAAGATAGATCATTGTGAGTTGCTATAGATACTACATTCACTCTCGGTTGTCTTGAGAGTGCATCAACTACTTGATTATGCTTGCCAGCAATGTGAGCAATTTAAAAAAATATATATGAAAGGAAATTTGCCCACCTCATTTGTTTGTTGGAGAGCTTGGTCTGCGTCATGAAATACTTAAGGCTTTGGTTATCCGTTTACAGAATGAAAGGAGTCCCCAATAAATAATGCTTCCACGAGTCTAGAGCATGTAGGACTGTTAAGAGTTCCTTCTCATATATGCCGAGAGCTTGCTCAATAGGGTCAAGCCTTCGACTTGCATAGGCTATGGCGTGCCATGCTGGGCTTGAGTTGAACTCATATGGTGCGAGTGATTCTAGACCGAAAGCTAGCTGGAATGGGGTGTAGTTAGTGGTTGCTTTGAAGGAGGTGCAATAATCCCAGACTGTGCGGAGGATAGCTTGAGCCCAAAAAGTTGGATGCAGGTGACAAGCTTTCCTGAAAAGCGAGATTAGCACTTTGTTAGTGCTCTCGGCTTGCCCATTTGCTCTAGGATAGTAAGAGCAAGATTTGCGAGAAAAATCTTGTAGTTTGTGAGGAGTGTGGAGATTAGGTCATTGATGAAATGACTACCTCGATCACTTGTGATTTCTAGATGACACCCAAACCTGCAAAACATATTTTCATACAAAATTTTTATGACGGCCCACTTTGTTGCATAATCCCTCGCTACTAGGAGATACTTACGATTCCCCGGTTGAGTAGGTGGAGAAATTGGACCAACAAAGTCCAAGCCTTATCACTCAAAGGGCAACCACGCCATAGATACTTGCAGAGGGCAATTGGATTGCTTGCTAGGCTTTGGCGCACATCACTGACAGACATCACAAATCTTGACATGAGCAATAGCATCTCTGAATAGATAGAGCCATCATAAGCATGTCTGTAATATTTTTTGCGTCGTGATGTGACCAGGGTAATGGCCACCTGTAGGACCACTGTGTGCATCTTCCAGAATGTGGTCTACTTCATGAGGGGAGCTACACCTGCACAGCACACCATCTGGCCCAGATTTGTAGAGTTGTCCACCAATCAAAGAGAAGAGTCTAGACTTCAGCAAGAGTCTTCTTTTTTGCAAGGGAGAAGCATTCTCAGGATATAGGCTAGTAGAGAGCAAATGTAACACGTCTCCATACCATTCTGGGTCGTGTCGACCTTAAAGAGATGACTATCCAAAAAGTCTATCATCAACTCCAGTATCGGGCTCACCTCTATGTATGCGAGAGAGGTGGTCGACCATGACGTGCCGCTTTCCTGGACGGAGAACTACGTCGAAATTGAATTCCTACAATATCAGTAGCCACCTCCAGACTCTTCCTACAACTTGGGGTTTATTCAGCAGATAACGCAGCGCATGATGATCCGTGATGATAGTGAAGTGAACCCCTAACAAGTAATGAAAAAACTTTTGTAAAGAATACACCATAGCCAAACCTTCCCTTTAGTGGTGTTGTAGTTGTGCCCAGTCTTTGTGAGCAGGCGACTAACATAGTGGACTGGGCGATCTAGGTTGAACTCCTTGCTCGGCTGAGTCAAAACCGCGCCGATTGCAAATTGACTAGCATCAGTATGGACATGAAAAGGAGTGGACCAATTAGGAGCAGCTAAAATAGGTGCCTCAGTTAGGTGCTTTTTGAGATAGGCAAAAGCTTGGGATTCACATGTGGACCACTGAAAGGGTACAACAACACTAGTCAGGCGTGTCAAGGGTTGAGCAACCTCTGCATACATGCGAATGAACCTCCGATGATAGCCTGTATGGCCTACAAAGCTTTGAATACCTTTGGGATTAAGTGGAGGGGGCAATCTTAAAAAGGCCACTATTTTCTCAAGGTCAGATGCTTAACCTTCAACAGACACGACATGACCTAAAAGCGTACCTTGAGTCACCAAAAAGTGGCACTTGATTGAGCTTAAGGCACACCTCGCAACACTTTAAGAAGACTACAGAGAGTTGAGCTAAGTGCTCCTCCAAGTTTTCCACCGGGGTGGAACATTGGGCGCCAGAGAAGGTGGAAAAATCATCCATGAAGATTCTAAGATTGTCGTTGAGTAGGGGACGAAATATGATGTAGACAATATGATTGAATAAAGGAGGAGCATTTTTCAGCCCAAAGGACATCCTCTTGAAGATAAAAATTCCCCATGGAGTGACAAAAGCTGTCTTTTCCTAGTCGTCAAGATGTATTCCTAACTGATTGTAGCAGTTGAACCCGTCCATGAAATTGTACAGTATATGCCCAGTGACATCTTCGAGGACTCTCTCAGTGAAAGGAGTCGGAAATCCATCCGAGATTGTCACCTTATTCAGAGCCCGGTAGACGCAAACTCAAATTTTGTTGGACTGCTGCTTGGGAGCGATAACCATAGGGGAAAACCATTCTGAGTGCTCCACTGGCACAATAATACCTACTTCTTGCATTTTTTCTAACTTGACTTTGACTGCTTCTGCATACTTGGGGTTGAGCTTGTTAGCCCATCTGACCGGCTTAGCCCCCTCCACCAGAGGGATTGTGTGGACTCCTAACTTTGCTTGGATCCCTTCTAAATCGTGGTAAGACCAGGCAAACACATCCTCCTTGAAAGAGTGCACGAAAGAGATAACCTGGTCGAGCAGCGCGGGTGATCCCATAACCAAGCAGCTAACAGAATGGGCTGATGGTTGTTAGGGTCGCCTAGGTTGACTTCTCTGACAGGGTCAAGTAGTGTAGCTGGCGAGGATGCATCAGGAAGAGAAGACCTTTCCGCCTCTGTTAGCTTCCGAACATCATGGATGGCGTCTGATTGATATTGAAATTGGCATATCCTTCTTGTAACCATCCCGATGGAAGCTCGTCAAAGGGAAGTTCATCTGGTACATAGGATAGCTTGGACTAGACAGGGTATCAGACACAGGTGAGGCTGAGGGTGTGGCGTGGGCCAACTCTTGTAAGGGATATTTCTTACCCCTTCAATGGTCTTTGATAGGCTCCCCAAGTCCAAAGGCTTCTACTAAGGGGCCAGCTGAGCTATCAACCTCTGGAGCAATGGAGTCGATGCGATGGGCTCAGCCACTGTAGCAACACTGGAAGATGGTGTGTCCTCTGGCAAGGCTTGAATGGACACTACATAGCAAGGCATAGAGTGGGTAGCCTCCAACCACTCAAGCAGGTCTTCTGGTCCATCTGGTGGAGTAGGCTGGTTCAGTTGGGGAGTTGACTCCATTGATAGAGAACTATGATTCACCATCGGATCCATTCCCCCTTCAAGGCAGATAGGTTTCATTGGATAGCTCGGGCTACGTATCCACATTGAATCAGTTCCCCAATCATGTAATGCCTTTGTGTGTCGGAGCCATGGTCTTCAATTGAGAAACGAAAATCCGCCTTCAATATGAGGGAGGCGAACCACAACAAAATCTAGGTTGAATGTGAAGTCCTGTACCTGCAGAGGGACCTTGTCTACTATTCCTACAGGGTAGACAATTCTCTAGTCTGCCAAAGTCACTGTAAAGGGAGCAGGCTAGGTAGGTTGGAGATTCAATGCCATCATAGTGAATTCGGGCATTGAGTTGATACCCGACCCATCATCCACTATGACACCGGAGAAGTCGCGCCCTAGAATAGACGCGGTGAGACAAGGTCTTCTGTAATTAGTGAGCGGAGTAGCGGGAAATGAAATCATGTAGGACTCCAAGGGTTGCACTGGTAGGTGCCCGCCACTAGGCCCTGCCAGGATACAGAGACCGAATGATGGAAAGGGTGTCACTTCAAAAAAATTCATCAAGTCGAAGCATGTCGTACAAGGACACTTGCTGAAAGGTGTTTTTCAAGATAGTCTTTGCCGTAGGCTTCTCTCTTTTGATCACTTTTTGCTTTGGTATCTTGAGCTTCTGCAAGTATTCTACTGCTTCCATGAAAGCACCATCAATATTTGAGAGAAGAGAGGTAGGTTGGCTCTTGGCACTACCTGCTGGTTTGTCAGCTAGTGGGGGAGTTTGACTCATTTGTGTGATTGGAGATGAAAAAGTTGGTCCGTCAGGAAGGCTGAGACCAAGAGCGGCTCTTTGTGCTCGTCTGAGCACGCCAACAGGCTCTTCCACCTGTTTCAACCCATTTTGAGGGGCAACTACAAGAGTGGAAGGCGGTGCCTGTGGAATGGTGCTTACTGTGATTAGGTAAATCTTTGGGAATGTAAACTCCTGCTGGTTCTGGCTTGTGCTT
Source organism: Adiantum capillus-veneris (assembly GCF_014529385.1). NCBI lineage: Eukaryota > Viridiplantae > Streptophyta > Polypodiopsida > Polypodiales > Pteridaceae > Adiantum > Adiantum capillus-veneris. The sequence goes on along the minus strand of NC_140952.1, from coordinate 88,787,643 downwards.
GCAGATGTGGATGCGCATTGTTTTGGGTAGTCCTTACTATAGTGATCCTTAGCTTCAAGGCAGTGTCGGCAAGGAGGGGGCCCTTCTGGCAATGGACATTTGCTCTGATAATGTCCATACTCCCCACACCTGTAGCACGAAATTGGCCTATTGGAGGGGCGAGGTGGTCTTGGCCCTTGCTACATGGGGACGATGCTGATGTGTAGAAGCTTTGGGGAATTGAAGGAGCATTAGCATGATAAAAGCTGGGGGATGCAAAGTTGTTGTGCATACCTTGCATAGGAGGTGTTGTCAGCAAAGGTGGCATCGGGTTTTGATGGCCATAGGGTGAAACCATGTTGGATGCAGGTGTCAACCCTTGTTGAAGGTTGAGGGCAAGGCTCTGTTGTAGCTGCCACATTCCCTTCAGATAATAGCACTCTTTTTCATCATGGCCAGGTTTCTCGCAAAAATAGCAGTAAGCTCGAAGTGGGCAGTCTTGAGGAGGATGCCCTGGAGAGCGACAGGAGGAACACTACACCATTGGCAGCTTAGTGTCTTACTGTGCCCGGAGCTCTTCTAGCTCCCGCTTGATTTGTTCTAAAGCCTCTTGTTGTGGAGATTTTTCCGGTCTAAGAGAGAAGGACCTCTCCTCTTGAAGTGCTCTTTGTAACTTCAGTGCTTCTAACTCCCTGCGTAAGACAGCAAGGGGTCAGAGGGATTTTCTGTGAGTGTGCTGAGACAGTCTCCACCTGAAGGGGGTCCTTGCATAGCCTCCTTGGTCCTTCTATCCTGGTGGCGGCCGCTATAAACTCCTCCAGAGATGCATCAGGTCGAAGACTTTCGCGTAGTTTTTGTTGAGACGTCTTTCAAAGAGCTTTCTCTACCCACTTCTTGACCATAAATTCCCTTGGTTGCTGAGGAAGCTTGGCAATGAGAGACTTGGTTTTAGTCATAAGTTCTGCAAAAGTCACCCCTGGCTGGAGCACCATGTTGGCCAACTCATCCAAAACCTTTTCTTGGAAGTCACCTGGCTTGAATGCTGCATAGAACTATTGTCTTAAAGCTGCCCAAGTTGCAAAATGGTTCTCTGCAAACTGATTGTACCACTTGTCTGCTAAGCCATCCAAAGTAAATAGAAAGAGTACCAAATAAGCATCTTCTCTATAAGGACCACGACCTCTACAGAGAGATGCAAACCTCCTTGCATGGTTGTCTGTATCTTCTGAGGAGAGTCCCTTGAAAGTAGGAAACTTGATGTTTACCTTGGCCAAAACATTGGTGTGCTCCTCCATGGCCTCTTGCTCAGGAGCCTGTTGCTCAATAGCTTGTTGTAACAAAATGGGAGAGATCTTAAATGGGGAAGGTGACCTGGAAGATGTAGAATCAGATGGAGGAATGGATGATGTCGTATGTGGAGGTATGGGTGATGAGGTTGGTGGACTTCTACTAGGTACCAAGGGTTGATGTCTTCTATTGTAGTATTCAGAGGACTCAGTAGGGCACTTAGACACTCTAATGACCGCATTATATGTGTCATGCAGTGACCACAAACCCAACCAAGCTTTGGGCAAGAAGACCTTTAATTGGCTGAACACAGGTCTAGACTCTACTAGACTAGGGCAAGTTACTAGACCACCTGGTTGGACCAGGGACGAGGAAGGACTAGACCAGGATGAGACCTCGTTGGACCAAGGCGAGAGAGGACCAGACCAACAGGGTGAGCGACTAGGTCAGCTAGACTAAGCTATCTAGGGCAAAACTGGACTAGACTAGTAGGCTGCACTGTGCAAGGCGAAGTAGGCGAGGCTAGGTAAAACCCAGCTAGCTCCTCGATTTGTACCTCAACAAAGAGTAAGACTTCAGTTGAGGTCCCACCGGGCGTGCCAAAAATGAGAGCACCTGTAGCGTGGATAGTGTGTCGTGCTCTCTATAGTGGGTGCTCCTCAGTGCAATGTGTGTGACATCTCACTCAAAACAGAATGGAAACACAGGAAACAATAGATAACAACAAATCAGCACAGAGACACAACAACAGACTAGAACATATGGACTCGACTATCTCAAAGGAACCGATATAGACTCTGAAGTGGCAGCACATTCAGCTCCAGCCCAGAACTCACGGGAACAATGGGGGTGTCGAGGCTCAGATGTGCCAGGATGGTGCAGTCGTGCTGTGTGTATATACTCTCTACTCTAGACGACGACGTTGGATCATATATGAAGAAGATAATGATCATGACCCAGTAGCTACTACTCATATGTACAACCATAAAGAGCCACCAACGGCTCATAAATGCCAACCATCTAAGTCTATCCCCAAACTGAGTGGTGGTGGTGACCTGGCCACGATGTCCACTAGACCATCGTCCATATCCCTGCCATGTGTCATTGTCCAGCCCAGAGAGTCTGTCCAGTGTGAGCCAGACCAAACCAATTGTTCTAGCTGTGTGTCCTGCGAAAGTGACACTGTAGCCTGCTATATGTAGTAGTTGTTGCTACTGGTGATGATGGTAATAATGAGGGCTACCAAGCCGAGGAAGGTTGTCGTTGATTACGGGTGGAGGATAGCAAATAAGCCATCAACGATGGGTGGGGAAGGTGGCGGCGTGTGTGAGCTTGCCGATAGTAGATGGGGTTGCTCTTTGACGCAAAAAGTTGGCCCTTTTTTTATGTTTATTTTTATAGAACATATAATGTGGTTTCTTGGGATCAGTTCCAACAATGACTAGCTAAGTCAAAGACTCGCGAAAGCAATCTTCTGGGAATATTCCTACAATAGTAAATCTTCTCGAATGCTTCTTTTTCCTCTAACGCTAAAACTGTCTTCATGCAATATTATCAACTTCTCCGTACTTCTGTCACCAAAAGCCGGTTTACACAAACAGTCTCTTTGTATCTCGCAAACGATGTAGCTCAAGGGTCTGTTTAGCTTGTATCTCTAATGCCTCCTCCGTCTGTATTAGTCGTATTAGAGCTACAAACAGGAGTATAGAAGGCCCTGCAAATTACTATAACAACATACTTCACGGCATAAAACATCATATCTGCATACCTGGCGAATCTCACAAGCGAGTAATCAAGCTATACATGAGCAAAGAGAGACAGAGATCGAGAGAGAGTAAGAGAGCATGTGCAGATGCACCTCTTAGAGCGGAGTGCTACATCGGCACAACGAGAGAGAAGAGAGGAGAGGAGAGAAGAATAGACACAAGCACTAGGTGCAATCTCCCCCCGTGCAAGCATGAACATTTTCCTCTTGCACGTATTTATTTATACATTTCTTGAATGCTCAATATAAATACACAGTGGCCGGTCGAACATAAATGGCCATAGCTCATAAAGAGCACTTGAATAACAAAATATACCTAAACGTGATGGCCTTTTACATAGCCATAGCTCGCTCATGCTTTTTCCACCTACCAGCTACAGTAAGATATTTATATATTAATTTCCATTACAAACGATACCATCCTTTTTCTTAAAGCTAATAATTTCAATTGAGGAAAATGTATGGCTGCTCTTGATCTCTATTCACTTGATGACGCTGGTATGAATATAAATGTGTTCAAATCACAATCTGTCAACATTTCTACTCAAGAATTTGATGCTCATATTTGACAAGGGATGCGATTGCCTCTGGGATATGTTTTTAGACATTTGGGGTATCCTTTGGGAGAGCAATCTAAACTGCAAGACTGGGTCTTGGAGAGAGTCTATAGAAAAATAGTAGGGTGGCACTGTGATGAATGGCCTTTTCATGTAAGGATTGTGCTAGCTATGCTTATTCCTTCTATGCAATATTTTCTTCCACTTCTAAATTGAACCAAAACTAAAATTGCTCAATTTAGATCAGCCTTGCTCAAACTCTTATGGGGAAAGAATGCAAGTAATGGGACTAAAGGTGGATGTGCCTTTGCCTCGAGCCGAACATCCGGTCTATGGCCGCCCACTAATTGCACTAATCCTTATTATTTATATACATAAAAGAATAAGGAGTGAGGGCTCTTCCTACCACTTTGCTCCAACCACATCTAGTGCTTGCTCTTTTCCTCCCTTGCACTTTACACGCACTGTTTCCACACATCGCGCTCTCACAAGTGGTAGCCGACTTGGTCATATGAGTTAGAAAGGAATGAAACAACTTCAACATTTGGGATCCTTACCTATCTTTAACTATTTTGATTTTAGCTCGTCTAAGAAAGCTAAAAGTGTTTGGGATACTTACTTGTCTTAAACTATTCCGATTTTAGTTGGCAGCAATGGAGATGTATGCATGATGTAGATACGGTTTTGACATAGACGATAGAGGTGGCTTCATATGCTAGTGACGACAATGTCACATTTACCTCTAGTGTTCTTCTTGCTTTTATGTGTGATAGAGATGACACTTTCTCCCGATGACTGCTAGATAAGTATGTAGTATTCCATGTTACATCATGTCATGAGTGGTTTAGCACTTTTGCTAGTGGGAGCCTTGGTCGTGTGCATCTAGCTGATAGATCATCACATGACATAGAGGAGGTAGGAGATGTATGCTTGCCATTTCCCAATGGTGTATCTTATATGCTATGACATGTGCATTCTATTCCTGAGATTGCGTAGAGCTTGATCTCAATGAGATTCTTGAGAGATAGTTGTTATCAGGTACTGCAATGAGAACAGTCTTTCTAGATGTAGTTGGGCCGCCTAGTCATTGCACAAGGAGCTAGATCCTACATTGTCTACTCACTAGAGGTTTCACAAGTGCAAGATGGCATTGTCTCAATGATGACACTAATGTGTGAGGAGTCAGAGACGAGGCACGTTTCATTTGCGGGTGAGATCCACTATGCTCAGTGTCAAAGTCGACGATACGAAAGCGTAGAGACCAAGGGGAGAAAGCACGAGAGAGAGAGAGAGAGAGAGAGAGAGAGAGAGAGAGAGAGAGAGAGAGAGAGAGAGAGAGAGACTCTTGAACCAATCAACCTTGCCAATGAATAATGAATACAATGTACAATGGGGTCAAGGGGTCACATATATACCACCTCAGTAAAAATTGCCCTACCCAGACTTTGATAAATAAGTAAAATAAATACCTTAAAACCAAAATAAATAATGGGAGCACTTGCCCACTTGAGATGCCAAAACATAAACACCCTCTTTGAAGCTCATAGTGGACATAAATAGTGAGACCAAGTCGATGAAGAAGCTACCATGGACACCCCAGTAGCTGTAGACTACTGGATACACCTCACATTTGCTACCCTCAGCTTTGTACCTTAGAAGAATTCCATCTTGAGCATTGGTTTCCTTATAGAAAATTTGAATTATGGACCATGCTACGTCCAAGAATCCCCATTCGTGAACTGTGAACACATCACACCCATAATACTCCAAGATAATTAACTTTGGAACACACCCTGTCTATAATCCAACCAACAATAATGGATTGGCACGCACATCCATAGTGTTTTAGATACGCATGATTGGTTCCCTACTAGATGTATGTGCCTTGAACTCTAAACACGGGTTCAAACACCGGTAACTTAAACTCCAACACAAGGGTCCAAATTAATTATAGGGAGCAGTGCTTGCCCCTCACTGCCACCACAAGCCTCTCTCTAGTTGAAGATAGTGGCGGCAACTACCCTCTAAATAGAAATCTGGTGTTGTGGCCACTATGGTCACCACCACATGTGCCATGCCAATCTCCTCAGTCAAATCTTTATCACCGTTATCTTTGTCCAACTTGCCTTTTTCTCTCTCGCTTTGTGAGTTCCTGCTTTTGTCTTTGGCTCCAATTTCCCAAGCCAAACAAGTCGTGTCATATGTATAACATTGGTTTTCAGACCTCGTGGGTACTGAAGCAGCTAATTGAGTACTGGTACTCCCGTCCTTGTCAAGATTTCCTTTGCCTTTCTCCTCTGGCGAACTTGTACATTTGCTTTTGGCTTCACAATCTTGAGCCAAACAATTTGTCCGTTTCCTTGAGAACTTTGCCCGTGCATAGGCAGCTAACTGGATGGTTGATATGCTTTCCATACCCGATGGTTGGTTTTAGTCAATGTCGTTGTGGGTGCTAGAGCATAGGGGTGCCATCTTGAAGGTATAAGGCCTAGAGAGTTGAGTGTCTTCCTCCACGTACTCAAATAGGCTTCAAAAGGTTTGATCAAGCTACTTTACACGCTCTCAAAACTTTAATTCCTTCAAAGCTGCTTCTCAAAATCTGCACTTCTCCCAAAAATTGGCCTCCAAAGGCTGCTCCTTCCAAGATGATCGTCAAAAACTTTCACAAAAGGGGTCCAAGATCCCACCGTTCAAAGCTATCCAAGACAATGCTGACGAGTCCCTCTCTGTTGCCAAAGGTGCTCACCACTCTAGCTCACGACGTTTTAAAATGTTGGCTCAGCATGGGAGTGGAGGGGGCGTCAAGTACTGCAGATGGGGGAAGGGTGTAGTGTGTCGCCGCAAAGGAGGTTTTTAAATGTAAGAAATGCAAAATACAATAATGATCTAGTAGAAAGGAGAGTAGAGAGAGATATGATGCAAAGTATATTAGTGGCAAATCAAAAACTCTAGATTAGCACATTATTACAAGGCGATGGCATCATCCACCCATGCACTCAAGATAGAGCTTAGATGGCAATTTAGCCAGCTAGAGAAAGTACAAAATACAAGGGGCTAACAATCCTTCAACAAGGCTATGCATGTGTGCGTCAAGTGTGCACACCTCTAGTGTATCGTGCTGAAAATACTCATGGAGAAGGCCTCCTTATATAGATGTAAGGGAGCCTCTAAATGCCCATGTGTAGCCGCTTTTGGGTAGACAAGTCCCGCCTAGAACTCGGCCACCGACCAAGGACCACCGGCTACCAACCTCCGGACAACCGTTTTTTTATTGTATTTCGGTCAATACATTCCGGCAAAAAGGAATATTCCAACGAATAAAAAGTCCCAAAGTTGGCCCTGAATCTGCTATGTACCATCCACAATCACAAAGAAAGATCTCATCAGCGTGCAAAGCTGGAATCCATCGAATATATGTGCACCATTGGCTTCTCGTCATATGGGGCCTTACAAACTATCTAGCATATATTGTGGTGGCAAAACTGAGAGAGGTGGGCATTGAAAATATACCAACACTAAACATCGTTTTAAAACGTAGAGGTTAGGGGGAGGAAACATGTTGACAACACATGGCCTTGCCACCGTCGATGTTAACACAAACTCTAGGCATCTCAAAACTGTCGCGACAGAACTCAACACCGGTAGGCTGGGGACATCGTTTCAGAATGCAAAAGGGTAGTGATTATGGGCTCCAGTAGGCAGTGTTTTAAAACACTGGAGGCAAAAGAGGAGGGGGGGGGGGGGGGGGGGGGGGGGGAGATTGTGCCAACGACATGGGAGGGTCTCTTCTTGATGCAATGTTTTGCAACACTAGCAGAGTTCTCTTCAAAGGCTCTTCTTCTCAGCTTGCTCTTCTCCACGCCAAGGCTTTTCAAGCACACAACTCTGATACCATGTCAAAACTAACAATGCAAAAGAGTAGAGGCCAAGGGGGGAGAGAGAGAGAGAGAGAGAGAGAGAGAGAGAGAGAGAGAGAGAGAGAGAGTCGCCTAAACCAATAACTCTTGGCAATGAATAACTGATACAATGTACAATGGGGGCAAGGGATCACATATATGTCCACCTCAATAAATTGCCCTACCCAGACTTTGACAAATAAGTAAAAATAAATACCTAAAAGCCAAAGTAAATAATGGGATCACTTTGGGCAGTTCACTTGGGATGCCAAAACTCTAACACTCAAAAAACAGAGCATGTAGTTGTGCAAGACATTTCAGTTGACTTTGCAGAGGCAAAGGTGGAGTGCGATTGCTCCAGTGAGACACAACATGTGTTGTTAGAGTTTGTACAGATAGAGGTAGACCGGGTATGCTCCTTAGAGACACATGCAGAAATGAAGACATGGAGTTCTTTGATATGCTCATGCTAGAGGATGATGAGGTTATGCCAGGACACAAACATTGAGTCCCTATGGATGAGGAGGAGGTGGTCCTCTAGGAGTCAACACATCCATATGTGACTAGTAGTCCTGATACTGCAAATTATGCACATAGCACTGAGGAGGCTAGCACAACCAAGTTTGCATAAATTTTGTCAGCATTTGGGAATCTCATGTTTGACTTGTTAGTGTTAAGCCCTAGCTTAGCAACTGCAGTGGGAGCATTTGAATAGGGATTGTCAATTCTACGATGACTGACGCCAACATGATGCTTTGTGAAGCCATGTAGACCATATACATATGCCTTTGAGGTTTGCTTGTAGGCTCTAGCATCGCTTGCCTATCACTAGAGCCGATACAACTACATGCAGATCAAGTGAGCGAGCCGGTGGGTGTAGGATGGGAGAGTCTCTCACCTATTTTCTCGTACATACTAGTATTTTAGCTAATAGGGACCACTTATCAGCACACTTTCATTTAAGTGGGAGTTTGTTGAGGTTAAAGGCGGATGTGCCTTTGCCCCGGGCCAAATGTTCGGTGTCCGAGTGCCCACCATATGCACTAACCCTTATTCTTTATAAACATAGAAGAATAAGGAGTGTGAGCTCTTCCTGCCACTCTGCTCCACCCACATCTAGTGCCTGCTCTTCTCCTCCCTTGCATTCCGCACACACCGCTTTGCACATCGCGCTTTCACAGCAGGCTCCTCTACAATGATTGCTTGGGAATATATGGCTACTCCACTAGACCAACGAAAGTTGGTATTTTTGCAATTGGATGTATGTGCTCATGCTAGGAGAGCCACATTAATTGAACATATGTGGACTGAGTGTATGTGGTTGCTTACTTTCATGGTTCTTTGTAGATAGCATACTATTCTTAGCTGTCGTTGGTTATGCAACCTCTCAATCTTGGAAGTTTGTATGTGCTAGCTTGATATGGAATGGTAGGGTTAGATATATAGGCAACTCATAATCTATGAAATCCATTTTTTGGTCTTTTGTTTTCAAAAAACTCTTGCACTCATCATGGGGAGGTGGGCACTTTCTCTGCATAAGAAAAGCGTCTACTACATTGGTCAACTTCTAGACTCTGAGGATTCCTTTAGACTTTCTTTTGTAGCAAAATAATAGTACAAATTGCATGCTAGATTGAGGATTCCTTGGTCTTTGTTTTATGCATGTGTCAGCAAGCTAGGAGTTCCTACTACTACTTATGATTAAATTAGGCCACGGGTCGGCGATGCCAAAAACTATGGATTACCATAAATGCTTACGTCAATGTGTAGAGCCCTTACATGCAGTTGCAACGCAATAAACGACACTGCAATGTGACAATCGGGAAGAGAGTAGGAAGCGCGAGAAGGAGGGAAGTGAGCGCCATTAACTCAGGCTGTGTTTCTATTATCCAAAACTTATAAAATACTTACAAAAATTGGCTTTTATACCTTAGCCAAGGTTTTTGTGGTCAAAACTGATAATCTGGGAGCTCTAACTAAAGGCAGGTTGATACAATCTGGAAGCTTGTAGCCCCGGCTCATCAATTACACTGTTAATCTGGAAAGTAGGAGTTACAAGATTCCCGATTCATCAAAATAATAAGTGTTTTATAATAAAAGCTCCGAAAAATGTTATCCGAATTAGCTTGTTGCTAACATTCCCCCCCTCTTCGACTGTGTCATCCCTTGACATAGCTTCATGGACTGAAGTAGTCTTCGGGTTGACGGCCAGCGAGGCGGTCTTTAAGCGCATGTAGTGCTTTCTCATATCTAAGTCGTCTCTCTTTGTCAGGAACTTCCAATAGATACATGGATTGGACTTTGCCAACTTCTTCTGCCAATTGGTGGACCTCATCCACAAAAGATTTCTACAAGTTATTACTCAATGAAACTATTTCTGTTCATCTCAAATGCAATAGGAATTGGGGCTTGCATTCTGATAAAGATTGGTGATTAAATGTACTGCACAATGTCTCGAGCTCTATCTCATCATTTAAAGCCAAGGTCTTCATTGGAGAGTTATAAAATGAAGCCTTGTCTACCTCTAAAAAAATCCTTAAGTGAAATCGGGGGGATGGTAAATGTGCTAATTGTGGTAGACTGGAGGATACCAAACATCTATTTTGGTATCGCTCTATTGTAGCAAAATGGTGGAAATGGGGCCAAGCATGGTGGGCAGATGCATGTAGATTCAAAGTTATAGTCCTGCTTTCTTTGAGAAGGATGAAGCACTTCAATTCTATCTTTGATCTTATGCACACTGGTTTTTTTGTTTTGTATAGCTCATGAGAAACCATGCTCTATATGAGTAGCAAATTCATTTCACAGGTCTTTACTTGTGCATCTGCTTAAGAACAAGATGATGCCTGGACATTCTAGCTATCCCAAGACTTGGATAAACATGCAAAGGCTCTGTTTATCATGGCAAAGATGTAACATTATAGAGTAGATAATGTAAATATGATCTTCAGAGTGTGTGTGTGTGTGTGTGTGTGTGTGTGTGAGAGAGAGAGAGAGAGAGAGAGAGAGAGAGAGAGAGAGAGAGAGAGAGAGAGAGAGAGAGAGAGAGAGAGAGAGAGAGAGAGAGAGGCGCCAATGCAACCATTCGACCTCGTTTACAACTGGCATTGATGTGGAACCTCCAATCTTCAACATTACCTTAACATTATAAATTTTAGTTTCCTATTTCTTCAATACTTACAAAGAAACCCACCCTTAGAGATCGTGAGGGTCTTATATATGGTACTTGCATTTGACACAAACTTTATGTTTATTTATGTATGGTTGCTGACTATTGATCTCGTGAAATGGAAGTGAGAAGCAAGGACATGTCACCGATCAACACAATACCCTCTACACATATTTACCACTCCTACATTTGCATGTGAGATGGGCCTAGAGCTTTGTGAAATTATGCTAGGTTTAACTGGGATGGCGGAAGAGTTGATTTACAAAAGCATTTGTTGTGGAAAGTTTTGGAAGCCTTTGGGCCCAACATTTTTTTTGCCAATCCCCCCTTGGGAAGAAAGCTTTGCCCACGCAACATGCCAGGGAGGCTCCAATATGATTCTGCCTTCATGCTAGACGAGTGAGTGCACCGCAAATGCTTCGATGGTTGAGTGCTGCTGTTGCCTCGTGCAAATGAGAGAGAGAGAGAGAGAGAGAGAGAGAGAGAGAGAGAGAGAGAGAGAGACCCTTGTTTTCCACAAGATCATCATCTGAACCCACCCTTATATGTTGGGTGCCAAACTTGCCAATGTCCACGTGTGCAAATTCTTTGGCTCTGGCCTCTTTGGATGGTGAATCACATAGACATGATTCTAGGAATATGTCCGGAGGAACCTATAGGGAGGTGTGATGGATTGCTGGAAATTCTTCTACTAAGATGCTGATGGAGGCCTTGCATGCAGTCCCTTATTCTTGCTGCGGCTTCAACCCTCTACGCGGAGTATCATTTTCAGCATCATCATCATCATCGGCTCGCCCTCTCGCAGCTCCTCCCTCACCATTGTTCTCTCCATTGACTAATTCTGGAAGGGGAAGGCGCAGAAGATCCATTTCCATGGATTCGGCTCGAGCCTCAATCGGGTATGCATTGTGTGAGGGTCTTCGCATTTCAAATTGTAGGTCGTCGCAACATATTTTCTTTATGGACAAGGCATAGGGGAGCCTACAGCAATTTAATGGCAGCTTCAGTTTAAGTCTTGTGTGCCTGGTTGTCGCAACCCACCTGCTCCATTGCCCGCTGCTGCTGCTGCTGACGGCCACGAACCCACATTATCACTCTCATCACATTCACTGCTACCAGAACAAGGCGCAGGACTCTTCAATACTACTGCCGTCATCTTGAGTCGCTCATGACCTACTCAGATGAGAGAGTTGCTTATCTGTCGAACTGAGGAAGCTTTTCAATGCTTTGAGGATGATTTTTTGGATGATATTTTCTCCATTGATTGGATTGGCCGGATCTTTGGTGTGTAGGCTTCCAAAAAAGCCCAAAACAGAAAAGAAGGTGGGAGGGGTTAATCCTGACGCCAATAAGGGGAGTAGATACAGCAGCAAATTACCACCTCACAAAATGGCTCATGGTTATGAGGCAGCAAAGGGTATGAAGAAGGGGTGAGATCCTATGTCAAAATTTACAGATAAACATTGCGTACCACTTGGGCACAGATGTGATCTTGGAGGTTCCCTAAGCAGTCCAGGTTTTCTTTGTATAGCCTCACCACGTGGGGGATTTTAATTCAGCTCTACGAGCCTAAGAGACACTTGTGTGTTTTTGGCTATACATCATATTAACCTCAGCAGCAGATCAACCCAGTCGGATTTCAAGGGCTTGCTGTCACGTGACACATCCCAACCCTATGTGTTCGTGGACAAGCTACACCACAACAGGGTTTAGTCAGTTCAATCAAGTTTAGAATAGCAGTGATCTGGCACTTTTGTGAGTCTATTCGTAGACCGTGCATGCCCAGTCACTTAGCATAGATGCATATCCTCCGGTTGCACACAGCATGATCATCGGAATTCCCAGGGGAATTTTCCAGTGCATTTAGCCTATTTTTGGTTATTTACACTTATTATTTTTAAGTGACTTTCCAACAAAAGTAGGTAGGGCAATTTTGCTAAGTCAACATATAAGCAAACCCACGTTAGCACTTTCTGGCAGAAGGGCAGCAGGAGCTTCCCGCTCAACATGCAACTTCTCAGCAGTACTCCCCCTTAGCATTAGACCATCGCCATCCTCTCCCATCCCTTGGCGTTTTCTCTTCTAGCAGATCTTGGCGTTCCATTCCCAGTAACCATCGCCAGCACCCTCCATATCTTGGCGTTTTTCCATTAGCACCAAGGCAGCCAGTTCAGCCCATTCAAAAACGCCAGCAAGCCAGATCCATCCAGCGTTTTTGCTCAGCTTTAGGACCCCTTTCACACCAGCGTTTCAGCATGGATATGCCTGCATAACCAGCGTTTTCAGCATACAGTAGTGACCTAAAAACGCAGCCAAAAAGGTGCCACAGTTCAGCGTTTTTTGATCAACTATCTCAGCGTTTTGATCAGCAAAGTCAGCCTTGAAAAACGCAAGTTTTCAGCAGATAAACCGCAGTAGAACCGACCCAGATTAGTTGCAGAAGTCCCCCCATCTTTAGCCCAAGAAAACGCAGCCAAAACAGTCATTTTCAGCCACTGAAACAGTCCCAGAAATCAGCAGATAGAAGATCCCAGATTTCAGCCCCAAGTCGTCGTCATCACCACCGTCGTCGTCATCGGCATAGTCCCATTGCATCAGTCCATTGCATTCGCATTGTACACCTTTGTGCAATCAAAGTAGACCACTCTCGCTGACGAGAGTGGGGCCTTCGGAGGAGGGTTTTACAACCTCTCGGGTGTCGTATCTCTCCTCTCTCCTTCTCTCAGTCTATTCACTTGCACGCACAATATCCACTCACTTTGTTTGTGATCATAGCACTCTCCACAAGACGGAAGACTCTCTCCTTCCCTAAAAACTAAAAGGAACCTTGAGCAATAAAGATCACTAATCTTGAGAAAATACAACATTCATTCCGCTGCACCTTACATTGGTATCAGAGCTTTGGAAGTGTCTTGCATTACTCAAGGAAAGAACCACAAGAACCACAAGAATTTTTTTTTGCTTGTTGTGATCGCACGAACCCAAGTTTACTCGGGCGTGGCGATTCTTAATCGTGTTTTGTTGAAGAGTGAAAGGAATCCAAAGAAAGAAGGGCTTGTCCAGCCTCCCCTTGTGTCTCTTTTCACTCATTGAGAGCGGATCGTGCACTTAGCGGCCGGCCAATCAGCGTGAGGCGGGAAAAAGCAACCTTGGTGTGAGCGCAAGGCCGCAAAGGGGTGCGCCCGCAGAAAAGGGTAGAACTCGGGTGAAGAGAAGATCCTTCTCCAACGTGATTTGCAAGCGAAAGAAAACCTCAAGAACCCCAAGAACCCAAGACCCTCAAGACTCAAGAACCTCAAGAACCTCAAGAACCCAAGATTCTCACAAATCAAGGACCTCAAGAACCTCAAGATCCTCAAGAACCCAAGTTCCTCGCGAGCTTAAGACCCCAAGATGATAGTGCATGGTCGTCACCCGAAGCGGAATGGATACTTCGCATACAGGTGATGAGCATGAGAGAGGCGACGAAGACTCGTCCCCACCCGGAGATGATTTCTTCAACCCTCCCCCTTCGCCATCTACGCCACCAAGTGCACCAGACCCTATGGAGGTAATGATGAAGCAGATGATGGCCATGATGGATAGACAAGAAGACAAGCGCCTTGCTTTAGAACGCGAGTGCGACGCAAGAAAAGAAAGAAAAGAACTAAGGAAGGAGGAAGCGGCAGCAAGAAACGCGGCATTGGAGGCCGATCGTGCCGCTCATAGATTGGCTTTGGAGACCGAGCGTGAAGCTCGACGAGAGCTACGCACTCAAGAATTGATGCCCAAGTCCTAGCCTTGAAGACCAAACCACCCAAAGATCGTGGGAGTTCGTCAAGTGGCACAAGCCACGACGCACATTCCAACCATCCAGTCATAGAAAAGTTGAACTTTCAGTAAGTATGACGGTAAGATGGATGCTATTGTTATTCATTCTTGGTTGCATCAATTTAATGCTTATTTTGCGACAATTAAGAAAACAGGCAATAGCAAAGTTTTGACGGCAGCTATGTACCTTGCTAGTGATGCCATAAATTGGTACCAGGCATGGCAAGAGGCACAGCTAGCCGCGCACCTAGAGGCAGCCGATGATTTCACGCCCCTCTTTTAGTTGGGCTGATTTCCAAGACAAGCTCAAGGCGAGGTTTATGCCACCTCAGTATCTCGCACGATTAAAGGACGATTGGCGCGCTCTCAAGCAAAATGGTATGCCGGTTATGTCTTTTTCTAATCGTGTTTTGTAGCTAGGTACCCAACTACGCATGTCGGATGATGAGCGCAAAGAGGATTTTCTCTTTGGATTGGACGAGTATATCAAGTACGATGTCGAGGTACTCGATCCGATCGATCTCAACAAGGCGGTAGCGATTGCTCTCGCACAGGAGATGAGCACAACAAAGGAAAGCCTAAGGAGAACAAGACTTCTACAAGTCCCTCGCAGACTTCTTAGAACCCGCAGAACGGTAAGAACGGTAAGAATGATAACTCTTCTAACCAATCTTCCAACAGTCTCTCATCAAAGAATTCTTCCAATGAATCTAAGGGTAAGGCTAACACAACTGCTAAACCTAAGCTTACTCCAGATGAAAAGGTAGCACAAGGAATTGTAGGAGGTTACATCACGTCAGAAGAACAAAGCACGTATTCTAAAGAAGGTCGTTGTTTTCATTGTCACATTAAGGGTCACATAAAACGAACATGTTCTAAGCTTGAATCGAATGAATCTAAAGAACCCACAACACCTACTACATCTGTCTATGCAATGAATGATAACACGATTGTGCCCAAAGTTTCTCAGGACCCTCCCATTGATGATTCTCTCATTAAAAGTTATGGTCATACGTGGGGGCACCGTTTTGTCATATTGTTTGACCCAGGTAGTATGCATGATGTGATCAGTTCCTCTCTTGTTGAGAGAGCCCGCCTCGAAGTTAGTCCGAGATCTCCTATCGAGGTCTCTGGCTTTCGTCCCGGTATGGACGCTCTCATCACGGAGGAGTGCCTTGATGTGTTGTTTGCAATTCAACAGACTGCCTTCACTAGAAGATTTGTTGTTTCTCCTCTCTCAGGATGTGATATGATTTTAGGCATTCGATGGTTTTGTGATAATGACACTCTCATGAAATTTTTGGCTAACACTATAACTCTCAATGCCGACAGTGATTCTTCTATTGTCATTCATGGAGAGGACATTGCTCCTTCTCTCTCTCTCTCTCATTGCTAATATGCAGGACAAGGTTGAAAGGCTTCGGGATAAGGAGATTCTCTCAATCTCTTTGTCTCCACAGCATGACACACAGGATTTTCATGATTATGAGAAGCATGATGATTTGAATGATAATGATTTGCATGATGATTTGGATGACAAAGACAAGCATGATGACTTGCATGAAGAAGATGTGATTGTTCACCAGGATGATGTGTTAGTGGATGCTTTTCCTAGCGAAGCTAACCTCGTTGTAGATTCGATCAATCACGAAGATCCGATCTTGGCTCTCGAGTCAAGGTCCAAAGAACCCCCACAAGACGATTCGATCATTCAAGAAGAAGCGATCTTGGCTCTCGAGCCTTGGTCCAAAGAATCCTCACAGGAAGTATTATCTATTCACATGATTGATATGCACGCATTGTTCGATTGTTTCATTCGTGATCGGTTCTTGTATTTTAGTCAGCATCGTTATGAGATCCCTTTTACTAGGCATGGCATATTGTATGTTGGGCACGTTTCTCTCATGGATGAGCACGAATATATGCGGATTGTGCATGAAAAGCTGAAAAGTTTGTATGTCAGGAAGTCACAGTCCATGTCTCTTCCTTGGCATGACACAGTTTCCGAAAGAGCACATGATAGTATGAGCACCAAGCATGGGCATTTCCATTGGGATTTGCCACAGTTGATTGATTTCGATCAAACAGAAAAGATTCGATCGCATTGTTAGGTGCAGCGGAATGAATGTTGTATTTTCTCAAGATTAGTGATCTTTATTGCTCAAGGTTCCTTTTAGTTCTTAGGGAAAGAGAGAGCTTTCCGTCTTATGGAGAGTGCTATGATCATGAACAAAGTGAGTGGATATTGTGCGTGCAAGTGGATGAGACTGAGAGAAGGAGAGAGAAGAGATACGACACTTGAGAGGTTGAAAAACCCTCTTCCGAAGGCCCCACTCTCGTCGGCGAGAGTGGTCTAACTTGATTGCACAAAGGTGTACAACGCGTATGCAATGGACTGATGCAATGGGACTATGCCGATGACGACGACGGTGGTGACGACGGCGACTTGATGGCTGAAATCTGAAATCTTCTAACTTCTGAAATTCGGGACTGTTTCGGTGGCTGAAAATGACTGTTTTGGCTGCGTTTTTATGGCTGAAAATTGGGGGAACATCTGCAACCAACTTGGGGGAGTTCTGCTACTGTGTCTAAGGCTGAATTCCTGCGTTTTGTCACTGCTGAAACTGCAGGTATCCTAGCGTTAGTGTTGGGGCTGAAAACGCTGGAAAAGCTGAGGTCTAGGCTAGCGTTTTTGCAATGAAAAACGCTGCTGAAATGTGCTGTGGGAAAAACGCCAGGCAATGCCCTTTGATAGCGATGCTGGACACTGTGTGGGAAAACGCCAAGAGATGGGTCCTGATGGCGATGGCTGAATGTTCTAGGAGAAAACGCCAGATGAGGGGAGATGGTGGCGATGGATTTGACGCTGAGGGGGGGTACTGCTGAGAAGTTGCCTGTTGAGCGGGAAGCTCCTGCTGCCTCTTCTCCAGAAAGTGCTAACTTGGGTTTGCTTATATATTAACTTAGCAAAATTGCCCTACCTACTTTTGCTGGAAGGTCACTTAAAAATAATAAGTGAAAATACCAATAAATAGGCTAATAGGCTAAATGCATTGGAAAATTCTCCTAACTGATGCTAATGGATCCTGATGGGAATTCCGATGATCATGCTGTGTGCAACCGGAGGATATGCATCTATGCTAAGTGACTGGGCATGCACGGTCTACGAATAGACTCACAAAAGTGCCAGATCACTGCTAATCTAGACTTGATTGAACTGACTGAACCCTGCTGTGGTGTAGCTTGTCCACCGGCACATAGGGTTGGGATCTGTCACGTGACATCCCCTCCTTTTCAAAGTGAGGTACTAATACCGAATTGTATGGCGTCGAGGGAGATCGCCAATAGCATCCGGAATCCTGGAAGGGACTCTTCGCCGGCCCACTCTGCTGTGTGGGTCGAGCGGTACTTGAACTTCATAAAGGTTTGCAACGCTTGCTTCTATGGGCCGCGCCGAAAGTGACACAAAGTCTTCTGTGGCTCCTTCGATGCTTCAACTTCGTCTAGAGTCCTGCTTGTTTCGTCTTCAAGAATCTCCATTTCTGAAAATTCCTGAAACCATCTCCAACACAAAACCATGAACATACCCATTCCATGTAAAGTGAAGGAAAAAAATCTTGTCTTCTCTAAAGACTGTGTATGCAGTGTAGACGAACATAGAGACGGAGTGACAACCCGTTCATTAAACACATGCAAACAATGAGGTCGAATCTTTTCTGTTTGATCGAAATCAATCAACTGTGGCAAATCCCAATGGAAATGTCCATGCTTGGTGCTCATACAATCATGTGCTCTTTCGGAAACTGTGTCATGCCAAGGAAGAGACATGGAATGTGACTTCCTTACATACAAACTTTTCAGCTTTTCGTGAACAATCCGCATACATTCGTGCTCATCCATGAAAGAAACGTGTTTAACATACAGTATGTCATGCCTAGAAAAAGGGATCATAGAACGATGCTGACTAAAATACAGGAAACGATCACGAATGAAACATTCGAACAATGCGTGCGTATCAATCATGCGAACACATAATACTTCCCGTGAGGGTTCTTTGGACCTCGACTCGAAAGCCAAGATTGGTTCTTTGTGATTGATCGAATCTTCCTGTGGGGGTTCTGTGGACCTCGACTGGAAAGCAAAGATCGATTCTTCGTGATTGATTGAATCTACAGCGAGGTTAGCTTCGCTAGAAAAAGCATCCACTAACACATCCTTCTTGTGAACAATCACCTCATCTTCATGCAATTCATCATGCTTGTGAGAAATCACATCTTGATCATGCAAATCATCATGCTTGTCATTGTCATCCAAATCATTGGCATCCAAATCATCATGCTTATCATTGTCATTCAAATCATCATGCAAATCATTATCATTCAATTCATCATGCTTCTCATCATTATGTAAATCATTGTGCTTATCATTGTCGTTCAAAACATCATCATGCTTCATACAATCATGCAAATCCTGTGTATCATGCGATGGAGAAGAAGAGACTAAGAGAGTCTCCTTTTCCCGAATCGATTGCATCGGTGCCTGCACTTGAGAAAAGAGTCGCAACATCTCTTGCAGTCGTGCTTTGTTCTCGCGATAAAATTCTGCTTGTCTTGCTTGGTTCTCTGCTTGTCTGCGTTCCATTTTTGCTTGTCTTTCTTTGAATTCATGATCCAATTTGGCTTGTCGTTCTTTGGCTTCCAAGCGTGTTTGCTCGCTCTCACGCACTATGCCTGCCATTCTTTCTTGGTACTTACGCTCGATGGCTGCCATGTCTTCTTTGTAGGCTCTTCTTTCTGCTTCTCGTTCGGCATCTCTTGCTTTGTCTTCTAACTTCTTGTCCATCATCCTCTTGTCGAAAGCCTCCATAGGAGTTGGTGCAATCCTTGTCGTAGATGGGAAAGGGGGAGGGTCGGAAAAACCTCTTGGTGGGGAAAATTCTTCTTCGCCTCTCTCATGCTCATCACCTCCAAGCGAAGTATCCATTCCGCTTCGAGTAATGATCATTTTGAAGTCGTGGGTTCTTGTAGGTTCTTGTGGGTTCTTGCGGGTCTTGGGTTCTTGAGGTTCTTGAGGTCCTTGATTTGTGAGAATCTTGGGTTCTTGAGTCTTGAGGGTCTTGGGTTCTTGGGGTTCTTGAGGTTTTCTTTCGCTTGCAAATCGCGTTGGAGAAGGATCTTCTCTTCACCCGAGTTCTACTCCTTTTTGTGGGCGCACCCCTTGGCGGCCTTGCGCTCACACCAAGGTTGCTTTTTCCCACCTCACGTAGATTGGCCGGTCGCTAAGTGCACGGTCCGCTCTCAATGAGTGAAAAGAGACACAAGGGGAGGCTGGACAAGCCCCTCTTTCTTGGGATTCCTGTCACTCTTCAACAAAACACGATTAGGAATCGCCATGCCCAAGTAAACTTGGGTTCGTGCGATCGCAACAAGCAAAAAAAATTCTTGTGGTTCTTTCCTTGAGTAATGCAGAACACTTCCAAAGCTCTGATACCAATGTTAGGTGCAATGGAATGAATGTTGTATTTTCTCAAGATTAGTGATCTTTATTGCTTAAGGTTCCTTTTAGTTCTTAGGGAAAGAGAGAGATTTTCGTCTTATGGAGAGTGCTATGATCATGAACAAAGTGAGTGGATATTGTGCGTGCAAGTGGATGAGACTGAGAGAAGGAGAGAGGAGATACACCACCCGAGAGGTTGAAAAACCCTCTTCCGAAGGCCCCACTCTCGTCGACGAGAGTGGTCTAACTTGATTGCACAAAGGTGTACAATGCGTATGCAATGGACTGATGCAATGGGACTATGCCGATGACGACGACGGTGGTGACGATGGCGACTTGATGGCTGAAATCTGAGATCTTCTAACTGCTGAAATTTGGGACTGTTTCGGTGGCTGAAAATGACTGTTTTGGCTGCGTTTTTATGGCTGAAAATGAGGGGAACGAACATCTGCAACCAACTTGGGGGAGTTCTGCTACTGTGTCTAAGGTTGAATTCCTGCGTTGTCACTGCTTCTGAAACTGCAGGTATCCTAGCGTTAGTGTTGGGGTTGAAAACGCTGGAAAAGCTGAGGTCTAGGCTAGCGTTTTTGCAATGAAAAACACTGCTGAAATGTGCTGTGGGAAAAACGCCAGGCAATGCCCTTTGATGGCGATGCTGGACACTGTGTGGGAAAACGCCAAGAGATGGGTTCTGATGGCGATGACTGAATGTTCTGGGAGAAAACGCCAGATGAGGAGAGATGGTGGCGATGGATCTGATGCTGAGGGGGGGTACTACTGAGAAGTTGCCTGTTGAGCGGGAAGCTCTTGCTGCCTCTTCTCCAGAAAGTGCTAACTTGGGTTTGCTTATATATTAACTTAGCAAAATTGCCCTACCTACTTTTGTTGGAAGGTCACTTAAAAATAATAAGTGAAAATACCAATAAATAGGAAAATAGGACAAATGCACTGGAAAATTCCCCTAACTGATGCTAATGGATTCTGATGGGAATTCCGATGATCATGCTGTGTGCAACCGGAGGATATGCATCTATTCTAAGTGACTGGGCATGCACGGTTTACGAATAGACTCACAAAAGTGCCAGATCACTGTTAATCTAGACTTGACTGAACTGACTGAACCCTGCTGTGGTGTAGCTTGTCCACGAACACATAGGGTTGGGATGTGTCACGTGACACGCATTGTTTGCATGTGTTTGATGAACGTGTTGTCACTCCGTCTCTATGTTTGTCTACATTGCATAC
This sequence comes from Adiantum capillus-veneris, assembly GCF_014529385.1. Taxonomy (NCBI): domain Eukaryota; kingdom Viridiplantae; phylum Streptophyta; class Polypodiopsida; order Polypodiales; family Pteridaceae; genus Adiantum; species Adiantum capillus-veneris. The sequence goes on along the minus strand of NC_140952.1, from coordinate 88,766,439 downwards.
ACAGTCTTTAGAGAAGACAATATTTTTTTCCTTCACTTTACATGGAATAGGTATGTTCATGGTTTTGTGTTGGAGATGGTTTCAGAAATTTTCAGCCATGGAGATTCTTGAAGACGAAAGAAGCAGGACACTCGACGAGGTTGACGCAAGAAAGGAGATTCAAACTACTTTGAGTCGCTTTCGGCGCGGCCCAAAGAAGCAAGCATTGCAGACCTTTATGAAGTTCAAGTACCGCACAACCCACACATCAGAGTGGGCCGGCGAAGAGTCCCTTCCAGGATTCCGGATGCTGCTGGCAGTCTCCCTCGACGCCATACAGTTCGGTACCAGTACCTCACTTTGAAGAGGAGGGGATGTCACGTGACACATCCCAACCCTATGTGTCCGTGGACAAGCTACACCACAGCAGGGTTCAGTCAGTTTAGTCAAGTTTAGAATAGCAGTGATTTGACACTTTTGTGAGTCTATTCGTACACCGTGCATGCCGAGTCACTTAGCATAGATGCATATCCTCCGGTTGCACATAGCATGATCATCGGAATTCCTATCAGAATCCATTAGCATCGGTAGGGGAATTTTCCAGTGCATTTAGCCTATTTTCCTATTTTTGGTTATTTTCACTTATTATTTTTAAGTAACTTTCCAACAAAAGTAGGTAGGGCAATTTTGCTAAGTTAATATATAAGCAAACCCAAGTTAACACTTTCTGGCAGAAGAGGCAACAGGAGCGTCCCGCTCAACAGGCAACTTCTCAGCGGTACCCCCCCTCAGCATTAGACCATCGCCATCCTCTCCCATCCCTTGGCGTTTTCTCTTCTAGCAGATCCTGGCGTTCCATTCCCAGTAACCATCGCCAACACCCTCCAGATCTTGGCGTTTTTCCATTAGCACCAAGGCAGCCAGTTCAGCCCATTCAAAAATGCCAGCAAGCCAGATCCATCCAGCGTTTTTGCTCAGCTTTAGGACCCCTTTCACACCAGCCTTTTTCAGCATGGATATGCCTGCATAACCAGCGTTTTCAGCATACAATAGTGACCTAAAAACGCAGCCAAAAAGGTGCCACAGTTCAGCGTTTTTTGACCAGCTATCTCAGCGTTTTGATCAGCAAAGTCAGCCTTGAAAAACGCCAGTTTTCAGCAGATGAACCGCAGCAGAACCGACCCAGATTAGTTGCAGAAGTCCCCCCATCTTTAGCCCAAGAAAACACAGCCAAAACAAGTCATTTTCAGCCACTGAAACAGTCCCAGAAATCAGCAGATAGAAGATCCCATATTTCAGCCCTAAGTCGTCGTCATCACCACCGTCGTCGTCATCAGCATAGTCCGATTGCATTCGCATAGTACACCTTTGTGCAATCAAAGTAGACCACTCTCGCTGACGAGAGTGGGGCCTTCGGAGGAGGGTTTTACAACCTCTCGGGTGTCGTATCTCTTCTCTCTTCTTCTCTCAGTCTCATTCACTTGCACGCACAATATCCACTCACTTTGTTCGTGATCATAGCACTCTCCACAAGACGGAAGGCTCTCTCCTTTCCTAAGAACTAAAAGGAACCTTGAGCAATAAAGATCACTAATCTTGAGAAAATACAACATTCATTCCGCTGCACCTTACACTTGCATTCGCTTACAAGGTCTTAAATGTGTTTACCTAGGATGCATGGAGGCCTCAATATTCATGAAGTTGATTTTGACATGCTTGCTTGAAAGGCCTCTTTGCTGCCTACATTTCTTTTGACAACAACAACAACAGTGGAGTGAGATGTTGTCAGGCATTTTTTGGATGGGCATAAAGCCAATAAGTGATGCTAAATAAGTTGCTGACTAGCCCCAAGTATATATGTGTACATTGTGCTTTGAGTTTTGAAAGTGCCCTTTTAAAAATTCATGTACAAAGGCTTGGTTTTGCTAAGTTGCTTACTGGAGTTTTGGGTCGGTTGAGCTTTCAAATGATGGTCTTCAATGAGCATTTTCAGTCGTGCTTGATAGCTTGTGAATCGGACTCATTTATCATGAGTTACATGCACTCAAAGTGGGCGGTCCCCTACTTAGAAAGTGGTTGCGGATGCATGCGAGAAAAGGCAAGTGGGTCGACTTGATTTATTTAATTAGAAATGATGTAATCGAAATTTTTGGAGATAGCCGAAGTAACGAGCTCCGAGTCGTGCTTTACGACGTCGCATTTGGTGGTCGGAGTCATCGGCTATGCTTCCGCCAAGGTTGCTAGGTGTGGGGAGCAAAACAGAGAATTTCTATGCATGTGTGGGGAGTTGGGAGGATGGTGCCAAGTGGCAATAGAATAGTCCGACATGGAGTGGGGTGAGTGTAAAGTGGAGGGTATAAGGGGTGGAGTGGGTGCCCCATTATGTTAAATCAAAGGGAAAGTGGAGCTCTCACTCTTTGGCTATGGAGGCTCGTGGGGATTTGGAGCGCCTGTTTTGGGTTCCCACTGGTAGGCCAAGCGCTTGGACAAATTTTGGGTCTCTGGACACCCCATTTTTGCCCATCTCCCAAGTCAAAGTGATTGACATAGAGCCCTTCTTTCCCAAAAATGGTCAAAATGAACCAATTAAAAGGGGAGATGAGAGAGAAAGATGTCGGTTGAGATAAGGAAGAAAAATCCACTCCAATAAAGTGGAAAATGCCCCCATTATTATAGCTGTAATTCCTTGCACACTTTTTTTCGTTACAGAGACTTGTTTTTTTTGGAGCTTTTGAGAGAGACCCCATCTTCGAAAGCTTGTAACTCTCTCATCTGTTGTCGGAATCAAGCATATAGATACTCTACGGAGGTCTACACGACACAAGCTTCGTCTTTATGGTCTCGGTTTTTAGAAATTTTAATCATGGTTTGGGTTAGAGCTGTTTCTCACCCATCTTTACAGGTGTTCGACTTATGTGTTTTCTGCTGCCTTGCGGTGTTTCTTTCTAACGGTGTGGTGTGTGCAAGGCTATAGAGGCATTCATTTTTGTCACAAAGTGATGACGTGGCGGACATCAGAAACCCTAATTTCTGCCAGAAACCCTAATTTTCGGAAATCGCGGAGGTTGAAAAAATAAATAAAAATAAAAATAAAAACAAAAATGATGAGCGACGCAAATTTTGCTTTTTCTCTATGCAATGAGAAAGAGAGAGAGAATGCTTTTGCTTTCAAGTTTTGACTCTCTGTGAGAGAGAGAGAGCAATTGCTTTTGATTTGAAGCTTTTGGGGCTCTGCTTTTGGGCATCCCTTGTAACCTTTAAATTAGTGGTGAGGGCCTCACTTCTCAGAGCATCTGGACGCAGAGTTTGAGAATGAATCCCGACCCACTCTCTTGTACTTTGAACTGATTAATATAAAAAGAAATACCGAAAGGGGCGCCAGTCTTTGGGGCCAATATCTCTAGGCACGGAACTCCGCCGGGCCAGTGCAAATCTATTGTGATCTGTGAATTGTTTTGAAGTGGTTATTTGGTGCTGTCGCGGTTGATTCTTGACTTGGATTGTCCAAGTCTGTTACAATTTTCCTTGTCGTTTGCACTCAACAACGTTAGCAGCGTTTTGTGGACACATGAGAGTTCATGCTTATGGTCATTGGACGATGTAAGCAAACATTCTATGGACACATGAGAGTTCGTGCTTATGGTCACTGGACACTTGATTATGCGGATATCATTTGTGGACATGCGTCTGGTCGTATATTGGTTGCCCATATGCCGCCTCTTTGATTTTGGCTTGGCAGCAATGGGTACTGCTGGGTGTGCTATTTTCATTGACCTGACGACTGGGCCTCGGCACACATGGGCTATTTGATACGCTCTCAGAGCATATATTGGAGTAAAGCCTTTATACAACTGTTGACTTTGCCCTATCCCTTTGATTGGTGTACATTGTGTTGATGATGTGTGGTTGTCGTGGATAATATTGTTCTTTGTTTTCTTGTGGCTGTTCGAAAATGGCATTTGGGGATGCATCATTGACCAACATGGAGAGCTATTATTCAGCCTCTACAACAAAATTCCCCCCTTGAGATTGTGGAGTGTCTGTAGGATTGGTGTTGTGTATCACAAAGTGATGACGTGGCATGACCATACTAGACCGGATGAGGAGAGGAAGAGCTAAGTCGAAGCCGGATAGGATCAAAGGACCCAAGTCTGAATGCAGGCGTACAAGAAACATAGTGGGAATCATTATGCGAAACGCGCCGCGTTTTGCAGGCAGCCATCATACGGTGTGTTGGCATGGTAGTACGGAGAGGTGCTTTTCGGCTTCAGTTACTGATTTGCTTTCTCGGCGTCAAGCTTTTAGGGGTGTTGACTTTTCATCTCAGTTGCTTTTGGGCTTGCTTGCCGATATGGGGATCACTTGCAGATCAATGCATGGTTGCAAGATTGCAGACTGATTTCCCAACGAAATGTTAGGGTGGCAAGAGGTTCTGCCTATCTTGTGCACCAAGCACAAGATTTTTAGGAACATCAAGCTTAAGAACGGCACAAGAAAGCAGTAGACAAGCATTGCCGCCACTTGCAGTTGAAGGAGGGTGATTGGGTGCTTCTTAGGTTTGAGAAGGTACACCTGAGAAAGAGGAAGCATACAAAGAAGCTTTTCCCAAAGCTAAGTACGTAATACTATGGACCCTTAGAGGTTTTTGAGAAAATAAACAATCTATCCTTTCAACCGAAGTTGCTAGATACCCTTTGAGGTCCTGGAGAAAATCAACAATGTATCCTTTCAATTGAAGTTGCTAGATTTGGAGGATTCCCAATGCTTTTTATGTGAGCCACGACCTTTTAGAGGTGAGGTGCTAGGGGACAGGGAGCTAGAGGAGCAACCTGAGGTAGAAGAAACTGAGGGGATTCTTATACTTGAGCAGATCCTAGCGCGTGGAAGGAAAGCCAAGTTCAAGAACTACGCTACTCTTGATGCGACGTGGATGGAGGAGGACTTGGGAGATACTCTTCAAATATTACAGCTTCACCTTGAGGATTTTACTTTAGCTGTGACTTCCAAGAGTGCAGATTTGACGGGGTGAATCTGGCGCAGAGATAGAGTCAATGAATTCGTCTGTGACATTTTGAGGGTGCTGATGTGCTGACAGTGCTCTGCTTGGTGACTGCTCTATCAGATGTACATAGATTGTTTTGCCATGATGTGATGCTATGGTTGAAATTTCTAATTGATTTACTCTTGCAAATGTGTGTTTGTTTCAACATGTGAGGTGAAATGTCTGCAATGTTTTGTCTTGATTCACCTTAGAGGTGATACAGATGATTAAAATGATGAGATTTAGTGTGGTGCGGTGCAAATGGATGAAATCTTGACAGCAAGAGAGTGCTCATGACGTACATAGAAAACCTAATAAAGCAAACATTTCTGGTTTTCAACTGAACTATTAATAACCTAATCTGCTTGACAAGGTCTGTCGAGATGTCAAGACTCAAAATAGGATTTACTTTTACTGCTCCAAATGTAGCTACTAAGTGCCTAATATGTGCTCTTGCATGGATTCATATTTTGATCATGAAATAGGGGCAGCTGACCATTATATCAATTACATGTTTTGCAGGCTTCTAGAAACCTTACAAAGCCAGATTAACACAGAGGGTGTGAAAGTTGAGGAAGGGAAAGGGGGTCTTCCTAAATTAGTTTTGACAGAATCATCTGGCAGGTAGATATAAACCTTGGTCATTCGATTGATGATTTCTGTTGTTTAGATGTGTAACTTTTAGATTGATGTCTTTATTATAGTCAGGCAGAGATCTATGTATTTGGAGCATGTGTTACATCTTGGCGGCTTTCAAGTGGAAAAGACCTGCTGTTCGTTCGGCCTGACGCACTTTTCAACGGGCAAAAACCCATTAGGTACATTGATCTGCAGGCCTTTGGTAATTTACTCAGCATTGCATCATAGGGTTGTTGCATTGCATCTACTTGATCTTTGTTGCAGGTGAAAAGCACATGCATGTGTCGACGTTCACACTCAACACTCACGTCCGTGATCATGTGCGAGCGCGTGGGGGCGCACACACACACAGTGCATCATAGGGTTGTTGCATTGCATCTACTTGAATTTTGTTGCAGGTGAAAAACACATGCATGTGTCGACGTTCACAACACTCACGTCCGTGATCATGTTCGAGCGCGCGCGCACGCACACACACACTACATTTCTTTTTAAGGTGCATGTTGTTACTTCACAATCTGACGTGCTTAACATTGCCCAGTGGAGGAATTCCACACTGTTTTCCACAGTTTGGACCAGGGCCTATTCAACAGGTACTCTTGTCTGCGGAAACTGCTATTTTAATACTTTAGAACTTCTGCTGTTTTTGGGGACTGAGATCTAAATCTTTCCTTCTGTCCTCAAGTCATCTGCTGCTTAAACTCTTTCTCACACAAAAGGATAATTCTGGGTGCATTTACTTCTGTTTTCAGCATGGTTTTGCCCGCAATCTTCCGTGGTCTATAAGCAATTGTGAGAATGACAGGGGAAGTCCATCTGTGGTCTTTGAACTCAAGGATAACAAGTATACACAGGATATGTGGAATTACACCTTTTTGGCAACATATAAGGTCTCTTGATTTTTCTACGTTTGGTTTATTTCTCCAAGTGTGTCAGACTCAATAAGTATACGATCTTTGGTGAACTATGCCATCTTCTGCAGAAGAGATGACTTTTCCTTTCAATTGGATACACTGCATGATTTTCCCTTTCAGTTGGATACACTGTGCATGTTTTTCTTTGTTTTTTATATTTAAGAGGGTGATCTGAACGTTCTGTCAAACATTCTGCAGGTGTCTCTTGAGAAAAATAAATTATCAACCACTCTAGTTGTGACGAATACTGATGATAAGCTCTTTACTTTCACTACTGCTTTGCATACGTATTTTTCAGTAAGAACTGCCTTCAGGTTATGTATTTTCCTTGTGAGACTGGTAATTGTTGAGATACCTTATCGTCGATGATGTTTTGGTGAGCAGGCATTGGCAGCAGAAGTGGGGGTGAAAGGTTTGAAAGGGTGTAAGACATTGGACAAGGTGCCTGACCCAGTGAATCCTATTCCTGGGGTAGAAGAGAGGTAATCAAATAAATGTCCATGTGACTATTATTAGCACACAGTAGCTCAAGGAGAATAAGTTTGATCATTACAATCAGCTAGCTATTGTTCAATTCACATGTCAGAAGATGTGCAATTAGAAAATACTATAAACTTGCTTGATACCTTAAACAGTACACTCTAGTGTCCTTTTGACTTGGTTTTAAATAAGCTCTCCCAAGAGGCATCTTTGAATTTTTAAGACCTTCAGCACATTAAGCAAAGTATCTTAAAAATTAAATCCTTGAATATGACCTTCCTGTCCCAGACATTAAGACACATTAAGGACACCCTCCATTGTAGAGGTCAAGACCCATAAAGAAAACGCTCATAAACTTGCACACGACCATTTCTGAGGCTTGACACTTTCTAAGTCAGCTGAGTATCATACACTTTGTAGCTTGTATGAAAATAAAGTGAATTCTATAATCTTAGTCAACCCAAGATACATCACACTAGGTTTTCATTTATGCAGTGTATCACATAAAAATTTAATAAGAACAATGCCCGCTTGAATTACAAATCAAACATTTCCTTATACTGCAAATTTCTGCAAAACAAGAGCCTCGCTTTTGGCCATCAATTTGGGCATCTAGTTTTCTATGGTGGTTGTATGGTGGAACTTGAGAGTTCTTGATGATTTATGCATAACATCTTTATGCGATTTATGCATGATCAAAACTCTAAAATTATACTAACATGAAAACATATTGATCCTATCTGGATGATTACATTGAGCCAAAATCATTGCCTATCAAAATGAGCTTTTCAAACTGAAAAAACTCTCTTTTGAGTGTTTACAAATTGCAACTACTTTGTTTGTAAGATTCAGTGTTAATGAAAATTATGCTTCAAAGCTTAGAACTAGCCCCTGTAGCTTGCACCCCTTGCAGGTTTTTTTTTTTTTGCTAAAAGGCACACACTTGACAAATCCAAATAGTGATGTCTAATTTTAGTGATGTGTATTTCTTTCTTGTCTTATAGGCCAACCTGGGCTTTTTTGCCTTCTGTACTTGCTTGCATGATCTTAAGCATTCACACCTTCCTGTGCTCATCTTGAAGTCTGGTAAGGTTATCATTGAGGTAGCTTTGGCTGCTTGGAACCCTCAAGACTACCCTCTTTGTGAAGGTGTCTTTTCTTCCTCACTCCATAATCACAGCTCTCTCTTTTGGTCATTTGGTTCCCATCCCGCCAAGCATTCATAAACGGTGGTGTGAGTCATCCAAGAACATTGCAATTTATTGCTTAGTTCCTTACCACCTTGTTTAGGCAATGAGCCTCTTGCTTCGAGGATTCTGGTCTGATATGTTGAGCTTTTGGGCTTGTCACATCGTCTCCCCTTCACTTGGGGCGACGCTCCGGATAGCGGCGTGGAATTGTGATGGATCATATAGGCTAGATGTAGGTGCCTTTGAAGACAGCTTTAGGGACAGAGACATAGTTTTCTACTCAAAGACACACCAAATACCGGGACAACTTATGCCACATGTGAAGGGGTATTTATGGGAAACAGCTGGTTGACTAGACAAGAGATCTCTACGAGGTAGCCCGGGTTCAGGAGGAGTAGCAGTCTTATTTAAAGAGGAGCTGAAACCACTACTACAGGTTATCAGGAAAGATGAACAAGCAAGGTATATGTGGGTGAGAATGAGAGCCGAGACAGGTAGATTTCTATATATTGCTATATGCTACTTCCCTCCAAGCACATCAGTCTACTCCTCACCTAAAGGACAGTCCCCTTTCTCCATATTGAATAATGACATATGGGAGTTCTCTAGAGATGGAGACATCGTTCTCTTAGGAGACTTTAATGCCCGAACGGCCAACTCTCAAGCAGTAGTCTATGATACTTCCGAGGAAATGCTCAGAGAAGTGGATCTATCACAGGAGGGGCTTACTAGAAACTCACAGGATAAAGAACACACTGAATATGGGAGACATCTCATGGAGATGGCAACTACACATGGTTTGGTCATACTTAATGGTCTAGAGAATTTCCCTTTATCTGGGGGATTCACATGCTTCCCGCACAGGCATGGGGCCAGTACAGTGGATTATGTCATGACTTCACCAAGCTTTATTTCTAGTATCGAGGACTTTAAGGTGGGACCCAGACCGGTTGGGATTGCAGTGGATCATGCTCTCTTGACCTTATCAATCTCCTTCCAATACAATGCCTCTCAAGTACAAAGGAAGAAGACACACACAAGATATACTTTCACGCCAGAGACTGACTCAGTCTATGTGGAAAAGATCTATAATAGGATGTGGGCAGCTGAGCCAGTATATACTGTAGAGGAGATTACTTCTCAGCTAACAGAGATACTACATGGAGCAGCACAAGAGGCATATCCACATACTCAGCCTGATCAGAAGAGAGGATCTGGGAACATGCCTCAAAACAGTTGGTACGACGAGGAATGCAGAGAGACGAGAACCCAAGTCCAGAAAGAACTTACACTTGGGATCATCACATATAAGCAGTCTCGGATTGCTCTTCGGCGTATAGTACGTCGCAAGAAAAGGGCATTTTTAGCCACGCTGGAGAAGGATTTATATCAGCTCTTCTTGAGTCAGGACTCACATGAGGCCTGGCGTTTATTTCACGAGCACTCATCGCCTCCGACAATTACTTCTCCTGAGATTTGGGGTCAATATGTAACATCATTATATATGGTATCTGGACAGCCTCCGTTACCAGATCGGCTAGAGCCATGCCCTGCTACTAGTACTTTCTTTACTACGGAAATGGTGGAAAAAGCCATTGATAAGATGAAAACAAGAAGAGCATATGATCATGAGGGTTTAGTAGCAGAACATCTGATCCATGCAAGGGATCTACTTTCAGAAGTCCTTGCTCGTCTGTTTAATCGGGTCATGTGTGAAGGATTACCTGAATCTTGGAAATTATCTACTATCGTACCTATTTTCAAGTCAGGGGATCCTATGATACTCGGGAACTACCGTACCATTATGGTGGGTCACACATTGACATGACTGTACGCATCCATTCTAGAACAAAAATTGAGTAGATGGGCAGAGAATGAGGGCATAAGGGCAACAGGACAAGCTGGATTCAGGAGGGGTTATTCCACTTTGGATCATATTCTTACGCTTAGAGCCATTATTGAGGAAGGAAGAGCAAGCGAGAGGAGGATGTATTGTTGCTTTGTGGATTTTCGGAAAGCGTTTGATACAATACCAAGGGCCAGATTGATGCGCAGAATGCAAGAGTTATGGGTCCCCAAAGAGGTTATATGGGGGATCATGGCCTTATATGGGTCAGTAACTGGTTATGTACGTACTCCAGAAGGGGATTCCGACATTGTTCATTCCACTGTTGGAGTAAAGCAGGGATGCCCACTGTCCCCTACTTTATTTGGTATGTATATAGATGAGGTATCAGATTACATTGATAGAGAGGGTGACAGAGGTGCTCAACTTGCAGGGTCATGGATCCCTTTGTTGTTGTATGCAGATGATATTGTATTGATAGCAGAATCACCAGATGGAATGCAGAGGCAGTTAGATGTATTACATAAATTCGCGGAAGACAGCGGATTGTCGGTAAACTTGGGTAAAACCAAAGTTATGGTGTTTAACACCACACCGCAGTGGGTTAGGAGATCGGCACCTACATTTGCTTATGGCCAGGATACAGTAGAGTACACAGATGCATACACATACCTTGGTGTGGTATTTACAGGACCGAAGTTTACTCTTAAGAAAGCAGCGGATGCTAGATTGTCCAGAGCCTCTGCGGCCTTGGGAGGGTTGGAGAGGATGTGTTCACAAGTGTAGTTTCAGGAACCACGAACAAAACTTTGGCTCTTTGATATTGTGGTGGCTTCGGCTATGCTTTATGGGGTCCAGATTTGGGGACCATCTGTGGATCAAGATAATTGGAAGTCAATGGAGAGACCTTTGGTATCTATGATTTCCCGAATGATTAGAGCCAAGGCCTCCGTACCACACGCGATTACTCGAGCGGAACTAGCTGCCCCTCCGATAGAAATTGAAGCTCTTACCAGAGCAGTGTCCTTTATACATGGTTTGTGGGATACAAATAATTGCCGATATACTAGATTGGCCCTCGAAACCTCTCGACAATTAGCAATGAAAGGAGATACATCATGCTGGTATGTGCAACTGTCCTCGTGGTTTCAAAGACACGGGTTCAGTATGGAAAGATTACCCCCCTTCCAATACTCTCTTGAGGCTCCATCACTGGCAATTGCACGAACGGAGATTAATAAAATCATCCGCCAGGATCTTATACAGTTGGACACCAAGAGGACATGGGTAGACCCTACACAAGAATTGGGCACGAAGATGGCCGACTACAAAGAAAACTTCCTACAGCTATCTGAAGATGGTTTTGTGATTCGCCTGAGCTACATGGATACCCACCTGTCTCATGGTTTGAGATGTGCTATTGGTCAAATTCGTACATCCTCACACCATCTGGAAATTGAATTTGGCAGATTTAGGGGAATCCCACCTGAGAGCAGAATTTGCAAGTTATGCGGAATGGAGCCGGAGACAGAATTACATTACATATGTCATTGCACCGTATACTATGAGATACGTGGGCGTTTCCATTCACACTTGACGAGCTTTATGCTGCTATTGAGAGTCTAGATCCATCTTCCTGTCCAGGCGAGGATGGCCTCACTAGAGCTTTCTTTTTGACCTATTGGGATGTATTGCATATACCACTGCTTCGTGGTTGTCAGGATATCTTTGCCTCAGGATATATGCATCCGGATCTTTGTTCAGGTCTCATATCTCTTATTCCGATAGGGGGTGACACCACTCAGCTCCGCCAGTGGAGACCTATTACCCTACTACCTTCGGTCTATAAGATATTAGTGTTACTGATCAGCCATCGCTTGCGGCCGTTCTTACCAAATATTATTCATACTTCTCAGACAGGCTTTGTCATGGATCGATGCATACTGGATAATATCTTCACTTTTTATGAGGCAGTAGAGTGGGCCGGATCATCTCTGAACCTCTCGCGTTTTTCATCCTTGACTTCGAGAAAGCATATGACCGTGTTGACTGGGAGTTTCTCGAAGGATCATTAGCCAGGATGGGTTTCCCTTCGAGATGGATCTCAGGCATTTCTGCTCTCTTCAGGATTGCCATCAGTGCTATTACTATTGGTGGTCGTGTCAGTCGCAGTTTTGAGCTCTCTCGATCTGTCCATCAGGGATGTCCTTTAGCAGCATATCTGTATCTGTTTGTAGGAGAGACTATGTTCGACTTTCTTCGTGCTTAGAGTCATGCATTTCGTGGCTTGACCGTGCCAGTACCTTCAGCTTCGGAACTTATCGATCAGGAGTTTGCTGATGACACTATGCTGATGTTGCGCTATTTGCTCGCAGCTCTTGATGCCATGCGGGAGGCCCTGGAGGTTTTTTGCATTGCCAGTGGTGCACGCATTAACTGGCATAAATCCTATGGGTTACTGGTTGGCAGTGATGACATACCTACTTGGGGGGTAACTGATGGTTTCACATGGCTGCAACCAGGACAGACATGCAGATATCTGGGCTTTCAGGTTGGATTTGACGTTTCCTCATAGCAGCAGTTTGCACCCGTACTACAGTCTATTCGCAGGAAGCTATGTCATTGGTCTTCTCGTCATCTGTCGTTGGCTGGCCGTGCATTGGTCGCCAATCAGGTCATTCTGGCTACAGTATGGTATACGGCCTCCTGTTGGATGCTACATGCTGGTGTGATAGCTCAGCTCCGCAGACTCGTGCGGAACTTTTTATGGAGTGGCACAGATGGGACTACTGATACTCGTGCTCGAGTTCGCTGGTCCACGATTATTCGTCCTAGGTCAGAGGGTGGACTTGGCATTAATGATCCAGAATTACAGAGCCGCGTCCTTCTTACCAAGCTTATTGTTCGGGGTCTTTTTCCCGGCCAAGAACCTTGGAAAATGCTTCTTCAGGCCGCTCTTTCCATAGCGACTCCACGCCTCGGCACTAGAGATAGTCATACTTGGCAAACAAGGTATCGTTTTCTCTTTACGGATGCCCCCTTGAGCACCAGCACTCTCTCACCCTTCATCCGATCGCTCCTTCAGATTTGGGTATCCATGCGACGAGCTATTATACGCTCACCTCCCTCATACCGTGAGGAGATTGAGCGCCAGCCTCTCATTTGGAATGATGCAGTTCTTGATTCTTCGGTCAATCCACCCCGTCAGCTTGGAGAGAGGACTCACATTGATTGGGCTGCTTGGGACACTGGCCCTGCTGCCTCTATGCGGTTGTTTCATGAGACACGTATGCTGGATGCAGATTTTGTGGCAGAACATTATGACATTGGTCGCGGGGTACCAGACAGACTGCTTGAGATTGACTCTGCCATTCCTTCACACTAGGACGCAGTCATGCGAGGCACGGTTCAGATGCCTCCACATTGTGGCCGGGAGGGACTCTTTGCTCAGAGCACACTCTTATTAGTTCGTTTGGACACCATGTTGTTCACAGTTGATCCTGACTACTCTCCGGGGATGCATGCTAGATTGACATATGCTACCACCTCTCTGCCCCTTGTCTACCCCGGCGCTCGATGGGAGGCCATACGAGTAGTTGGCTCTCGCGGGAAGCGTCGTTGTGTTGACCCCCGTTTCGCTTCTGCTGATGCTGCACTTTGGAGGCTTTGGGTGTGGGAGGGTCGTGCCCTATCTCAGCTTTATTGGGACCCAGGAGAGTGGCATTGGCCTAACTCTAACCCCACCGGTGTACATGTATCATTCTTTGAGTACACAGTCAGAATTGGACGATTCGCATTGATGAGACAGCACCCAGAGCAGCCCACTCGTATGCGTTTCTGGTTACATTCAGGTCTCTCCCATGCCTATCTATAGCAGTTTTGGTCAACTATCTGGGATTTACATGTGGCTCGTCATATTTCCTTTTTCCTATGGATGATTGCACATCCAGTTGGGACTTGGTTAGCTTCTATGGGTCATGATCCGTTATGTACTCGCTGTTCTTTGCGCCTACTTGAGTCACCTGCACACTGTCTTTGGTCATGCTCGTCTTCTCATGTAGTGTGGCTCGCAGTTTGCTTTTTACTTAGCAGAGCTGGTGTTCAGCATGGATTTCTCACTTGGGGATCTGTCTCCTGGTTGATGCCGATGCCCGGACCGCATCTTTTCTACGAGGGCTCAGACACAGATCCAGCTCTTATGCTTACCCCGACTGGTTATCTGCGAGGGACTTTGGCTATGTTACCACAGATTGCTTGGCAGGGGGATCCTCAGACACTTGATCAAATCTTCTCAGTCATCACTAGCATTGCACTATGGAATGTTTGGAGAGCTCGTTGTCTTCACATTCTCAGTGCGGCTCCACAGCTCCTACCGGATACCCTCACTGCCATTTGGCTGGACATTATTCACACCCTCATTTGGCAGTGGGATTCTTCCTCAGGTACATCTAGAGCAGCCGAGGCTCGTCGATTTGCCTTTCTTCGGCGTTGGGCCCGATCTTCACTCTTCTTCATGCTTACAAGTGGACAGATTACATGGCATTATGCACCTCCTCGGTGGTTTCTTCTCCACTCATCATACAGACCACCGTGACATTGTTCTAGTCGAGTTGTCACTATAGTGGCTCTCAACCTTACATTCAGCTTGTACACCCCTTGTGATAGGCTATTTTGGCATCCACTGGGGATTATTTTGTACTCAGTAATATACAGCCCTGATTTTTCCAAAAAAAAAAAAAACAAGAGTCATGCAATACCAAGATCAAAGGTGCTTAGGCGTGTACCTACTGGAACTACATCGGCACAGGGATAATCTAATGAGAAGACAAAGAGCACTACAGCCTCAGAGGCAGATCACAGATTTCTTCGGATCGAGAGAAGCAGGAATGGAAGGAGAAGCAAGAGGCCAGCAGCGAGCACAAAGGAGTACCCACATTCATACCAAAGGCACCCTCATTGACAGGGCGATTGAGCTTAGGAAATCGAGACGACCACGACCGAGATACAGAAGCACACTTCACCGGAGGAGACTACAACAAAGGATTAGAAGCATTCTAGCCAGACACCTAGAATGCTCCTAAGAAGTTTATGTGTATTTAGTTTTTCGCATTTATTTTCACACTTTCACACTTTTCAGACATTGTAAGAGATTCACCACTTTTGTATCAGTTTGGTCTCATAGGTCACTCTGGCCTTTTGAAGACGTTAATACAACATTTCATTTCATTTCTCTCCCCCCCCCCTAGTTTTTTCACTTCATTTCATTTCTCTCTGATGCTCGAGGCCATAAAGATCTATGCACATGCGACGCATGCACAAGATGATTCACAATGTTATCACTCGAGACCATGGGAGACCTTATCGCCTATTCACTATGGAGGACATTGATGCTATGTTGGAGTGACCGATGCGAGTGCTCATGGGATGACTCACTTCTGTTTCTCCCAGTATTGTCTCCTTTCGATTCTTGCATCCTCATTACAGCTTTTTGTGTCACTGAGGTTGTATCCCAGCTACCCATCAGCTTCATTGCCCTTTCACACACTCCTCTCTAAAGCAAACTGTTAAATTAGGGGTCCCCATCTGACATGATAGACTTAGGCATCCCATGCAACTGAAAGATGTGTGAGACAAACAGCTTTGCCAAATGATTAGCCTTCACCGTCTTCTTCACGGGTACAAAATGAGCCTGTTTCATGAGTTTATCAGCAATTTTTCAAAAACCATCATGTCCACTTTGAGTATGGGAAGATAATCCATCGCTATACTCTCCCATGATCAATCTAGAATCGATAAAGGCTGTAGGAGTCCTGTCACTTTGTGCCTATCATATTTCACTTTCTAACATACCAAACAAGTACGCACAATCTCATCCACATTCTTCTTGGCATGTGGCCAATAGAATTCTCTCTCAAAACCCTTAAGTGTCGCCTCTATGCCTTTATGCCCAACAAAAGGAGGATTGTGACACTCCGTCAAAACGTCACGAACCGCGAGTCACACACAACATGGTCTTTCGCATCAAACAACTTCTTTGAGAGAGCACAGTGAAACCGTCCCTCCACTCTGTGCCTTGTCGAAGATCTCACCAAAATTGGGGTCTATAGCATACTGCTCTTGCATCGCATCAAAATCTTGATAATGCACGGATGTAAGCTATAACAGTGAATATCTATGGCTTACGAGACAACGCATCTGCCATCACATTTCCCTTTAGATATACAATCTAGAAATGAAATTGCGACAAAATGTTCGCCCATCTCATATGCTTCTCCAAAAGCTTGTTTTGGTATTGTAAGCTCTAACGATCCGTGTACACCGTAAAATGTACCCTGAGTAAGTAACGTCTCCATTGAGTCAAAGCATGAATAATTGCTAAGAGTTTCTTTTCATAAGTTTGTGCAACACTGCAAGCCTCTCTTGGCTTGGAAAACATCCAACTCTCATAAGCTATGACATGGCCTCTTTCATTAAGATCACTACCAAAATGTTTCTACAAGCATCACTGTAAACCTCAAAAGATTTTTGCAAGTCTGGTAACTTCAACAGTGCCAAGGTTGCATTAGTAAGTATGTATTGGTCTATAGAGTATTGTACATCCATATGGTACATATCAGTGCGTACAAGAAGGTACCGTACTTCCTGTTTTTTGTTGGGATTTAGTCCAAGATGTGTGCATAAATAGGAGAGGCAAGGGTTTTGTGAGTTTTTATGGGTCAATTGGGCTACTTTTCAGATTGGAGACTTCTTGGTTATTTATAAAGAGTATAAAGTTTTTGCAAAAAGTGTATAGGGTGCCAATTTTTAGGACTTAGAGATCGACCGTCGGTTTGCCAGATATTGTATTTCATATGTGGTTTATCTATTAACTCTTTTTTCCTAGGTTGCAAAGTTCAATATCATGTTTCTCAGGTCTTGCAATTTATGAAATTGGAATTCGCCACTATTTAGTGTTCATCTCGATCCTGGAGTGATATGTACATTGCAGATTAGTATCAATGTAATGTAGCATGCTTCTTACCTTGTGCTAGTGTTCACTCTCTAGTGCTAATCTATGAAGTAGGTTAATTGCAGGCAGTGTGTAATGGATACATGACTAAGATGTTTGTGAAAATATTGAATTAATCTATAATTCACTTACTCAAAGAAAATGCTACGTACTGTTACGTACTTAAAATTTTGTCAGTACAAAGATATGTACCTTACGTATTGAAACAGTACCATACCTTACGTACCTTACATCTTGAAACAGTACCATACCTTATGTACCTTTCCACCTTGTTCCAACACTGGCCCAATAGTCAACTTCTGGTCGAGTCATACACACACACAGAAATTGCTGACATGGCAGCCTTCCAAGAATTGCACCGACAGGCTGACATGGCAGTGTACAGAAACCTGCAAAACGCTCTGATTGGCTGACGTGGCACCGTACAGACCTCCGCGTTTTACGCTGACTGTACGGACAGTACGGATTTCTGCAAATCACGCTACTAGTGTTGGGAGATCAATTGCTTTAATTTTAGAAGCTTTTGAGTTTGAGCTTTTGGACATCCCTTGTAAGAATAAGTAAGTCCAAGGGCCTCACTCTGGAGAGCATCTGGACGTAGAGTCTGAGAGTGAGTACCCGCGGACTCTCTTGTACTTTGCACACAGATTAATATAAAAAGAAATACCGAAAGGGGTGCCAGTCTTTGGGGCCAATACCTCTTGGCACAGAACTACGCCAGGCCGTGTCGTCTTATGTGAACTGTTTTGAAGTGAATCTCTGCTGTGTCGCAGTAGAATCTTGACTTGGGGTGTCCAAGTTTGTTACAGTGGTATCAGAGCACGGCCGATTTCTTTTCTACCGGGAAATCCGATCCTTTTCTCGCGACACTTATGGATTCCAACAAGAATCAATTGACTTCTTCTGCATTTGCTGAAGCGGAAGGAGATCACGAAGAAGATTCAACCGAATTAACAGAGGAAGAGTACGGGCCATCTCAGCCTACTTAGTACGAACTTCAAGAGTTGGAACGTCGACAGCGGGTTGACGAGTGCACAAAGCATATGATTAAATTTGCAAAGGACCCTCAGTTTGCAAATTTTTTGTCTCAACAATCCATCGTTGAAGTGCACACTAAGTGGCAGAAAGTCACCGAACCACCCATCAAACCGGCATCAAGAAACCTCCTTCTCCGAGGATGTTTACAGAACAAGAACTATAGGAGGTGGTTCAGACTCAAATCAATCGGCTTTTGGAAGCGAACAATGAATCCAAAAAACAAGTGAAAAAGCGCAAGAAGGGGATTGACTATTCTGGTTATTTGGGCCGTCAATCTTCTTTTACATCTGCAAGAAAGCAAAAGAAGCATGTACACTTTGAAGGACTACCCAGTTCTTCTTCCTCCTCTTCTTCTGACAATTCTTCTAGCTCTTCTGACTCGAGTGAGGAGGACAAAAGCCAAAAAGCGAAGCAAAAAGCTAAGCTTCGGAGAGAGCAAGAAAAAGGCAAAAAAACCCAGATTTTGCCCAGTTTTTGACAGTTCTACGGAGGAGTCATCCTTTGACAGTTCGGACTGAGATGACCATATGTTTTATGCAAAGAAGAAGCACTTCTACAGAGCCAACCAATATGACTTCCTCGAAGATAAAAGCAAGAAAGAAAAAGAATTCAAAGAAGGTGGACAGTCGATAAAATTTGAATCCTTTTCTGGATTCCGAGATGCTCCGAGGGCTTTTGCCTTCATCCATCAGTTTGACATAGCCTTCTCTAGAGGGCATCACTCAGAGCACTCCAAGATTAGGAGGGATGCATCTTTTCTTAAAGGCAATGCTCGAACATGGTGGTCCACTCTTCTTCTTAGGAAGGAAGCTCCAATCAAGTGGTTGAAATTCAAAGGGCTCTTTATTTCTTCATAGCTGACCCGCGAGTACGGACGGGACATACAAACCGCTTGGAATCATCTTCGGATGACCAAGGGAGATTCTTTGGACGCTTATTGCGAGAGATTTTGGGACTCTTTTCTACCAACCTCTTCATATAAGGTCTCTTTTAAGCATAGTCTTTTAAGCATAGTCGCAAGGAATGCATCCCGAGACAGGGAACGGGGGACGAGGCTCAAATGGACTTTTAGTGTAAAAAGAGGGCAGGACGGAAAAGTGGGGATGGGAAGCCCGAAAAAGGGCGTCCCTTGTGACTATGCAAGTTTTAAAGAACAAATTGAGCGGTTTTGCTGCGGACTCCCTACAGAGATCCTAGACTACTGCCTGGAACAAAACTAAGAATCTATTCAAGAATTAATGGGTTATGCGAAATGGGGTTTCTGGATACATTTGGAAAATTTGACTTACCCCACAGATGAGATCTTGACTCAGAGAACCCGACAGACGTCCAATAATGAAAGTAGAAAGAGAGAGTTCCGAAGAAAAGAAGGATAAGGATACACGACCCCGGCTCACTCTTCGAGAGAGGGCCAATTATATTAGAGAGGGGAAATGTTTTGGTTGCGAGGAACATGGGCGCATCTCCGCAAAGTGCCCCAAAAAGGCACCGCAAGAACAGACTGAAGACAGGCTAGAGAGTTCTAGAGCAACAGAGGAATGTGGCAGAAAAGGCAAGATGAAAGTAGGACTGGTACCAGATTGCATGGGTATTGATCCAAGCTTGATTAATGAAAGTACAAAACTTTGCCGAGCTAGGGGCAAAGTGAAAGATCAAGAAGCCCTGATTTTCTTCGATGGAGGAGCCAAGGCCAACTTCATTTCACCTGAATTGGCGGCCCGGCTCGAGATTACACCCGACAGGATGGGACCATCAGAAGAGGCAGTTCTAGTGGCACCCGAACGGGACGTAGCCATTATACTTGTCATTGGCAAACTTCGGTTGAATTGTCAAGGGTATTTAGGGCACGAGGACGTTTACATAATGCCCTTGGAAGGTTGTGACGTCCTCCTAGGGGTCCCTTGGTACCATAAGAACAACGCCGTGGTCGATTATCGGGGAAAGAAAGCAACTTTGACGAATGAAAACGGCCGAAAAATTGTACTTGATGTAAAATTGAAGGGCGAGCCCGTCCCTATTGTATCGGCTTCGGCCATTTCCAAATTAATGAAATTTAGTCTCTTTGTTTACTCGATCTACTTGAAAGAGTTAAATGATGGACACAAAACGAACATGTCTGAACTTAATAAAGAACGCCAAGATTTTCTCCACACTCATGCCGATTGCTTCTCTGAGGGCCTGCCAGGCGAGTTACCCCCATCTCGTCCTGAGGATCACACCATTGATCTGATTCATGGAAGCACACCACCGAACCGACACCTTATCGTGTTAGCCGAGCCCAGAATGAAGAGATCATGAGCCAAGTGAAAGACCTTTTGGAAAAGGGTCTTATCCAGCCGAGTACTTCACCCTACTGCTCTCCGATGTTGGTGGTATTAGAGAAAGACGGATCTTGGAGAATGTGCATTGATTATAGAGCTCTCAATAAATCACCATCAAGAACAGATTTCTGATTCCAAGGATCGATGATATTCTTGACCGACTTCAGGGATCCTCTTGTTTCAACAAGATTGATTTGAAAAGTGGATATCATCAGATCCGAATCGAGTCGGGAGATGTCTACAAGACAGCGTTTTAGACGAGCTTCGGTGATGCCTTTTGGCCTTACCAATGCTCCAGCGACTTTCAACTGAATGATGGATAGGATTTTCAGAGAGTATAGATCATTTGTCAGCACTTTCTTTGATGACATTATAGTCTTCTCCAAGGACGACTTTGTACGCAGTTGCTTAGTATGCCAAAAGGTCAAGTTTGATAGGCATAAAGCACAGGGATTGTTACAGCCTTTACCCATTCCCACGTGCCCCTGGGAAAGTATTGCAATGGATTTCATTTTTGATTTCCCAAAGAGACAGAGTGGGCATGATGGCATTTGGATTGCCATCGACAGATTTAGCAAGCAAGCTCACTTTATTCCAGTAAAGAAAACAGTCAAGCCGGATCATTTAGCGAGACTGTTCATTGCACAGATTTTCAAACTACATGGCATGCTTGAGACAATAGTCTCCCGGCAAAGATCTTCGATTCACGAGTTTGTTTTGGAAAGCTATTTGGGAGAACATTGGCATGCGGTTGCAGTTCTCATCATCTTTTTACCCGCAGACAGATCGGCAATCTGAGATTGCAAATTCAGTTTTTCTGGATTTATTGAAGTCTTACATTTCTGATCAGAAGATTCAATGGGAAAAATATCTGCCTTTGGTGGAATTTGCCTACAACAACACGGTTCACTCTTCAACGGGGAAGGTGCCATTTGAGATCATTGAAGGTGCTCCGAAGGTTCCACCCTTCCTTAGCACGAAAGATAAATGTTTTGAAGCCGACCAGTACACGAGGGACTTGACACTGCATTTGCCAAGGTTTGGGAGGCTTTAACAAAATCTCAAGAACGACACAAGAAGGCAGCAGATCGACACTGTCACGATTTGAAATTAAAAGAAGACGATTAGGTGCACTTACGTTTTAAGAAGACACTCCTAAGAAAGAAAAAGGGAAAGGTGTAAGGTGCAGCGGAATGAATGTTGTTCTTTCTCAAGATGAGTGCTCCATAATATGCTCAAGGTTCCTTTTTGTTCTTATGGAAAGGAGAGCCTTCCGTTCTTAATGAGAGAGTGCAATGATCATAAACAAAGTGAATGGACACTGTGCGTGCAAGTGTATGAGACCGAGAGATAGAGAGAGAAGAGAAATACGACATCAAGGACGATGTAAAACCCTCCTCCGAAGGCCCCACTCTCGTTGGCGAGAGTGGTCTACGATTGATTGCACAAACTGGTACAAAGTGGATGCATGTAACTGATGCAAGTCTAGGCTAGGTCGATGTCGACGACGGGGATGACGAGACCGTCGCTAGGGCTGAAAACTGAAGCTATTCATTTGTTGTCCAAAAAAGCCCATGGCTGAAATCTGTTGAAAATCAAAACACTGATTTGGGGGCTGATTTCTGCTGCTGAAAACGATGCTTTGGGACTGTCAAAACGCTGAATCTCTGCTACAATGCGATGCTGAAAATGCTAGGAGAAACTGGGGCGATGATGGGGTTCTGGAAAACACCAATGCTAGAGGTTGTAGGCGATGAGTTCTTGGATGAAAAACACCAATGCTGGAGGTCCTATGGCGATGAGTCTTGCTGAAAACGCCAGCAAGGGAAGGTCTTGCTTGAGAGGGAATCGCCCAAGGTTGGGAGTCTTGCTGAGAGAGGGGGAACCTGCTGCCGATGGCCTGTGTTCTCCTTGCTCATCTGCCAAATAGTGCTAGCCTTGGTTTGCTTATATCTTATCTTACCCAATTTGCCCTACTCAGTTCCCAACAAAAGTCACTTAAAATAATAAGTGTAAATTGTCAAAAATAGGAAAAATACACTGGAAATTTCCCCCGAAGGATTCTGATGGGAATGCTTATGATCATGTTGTGTGCAACCAGAGGATATGCATCTATACTAAGTGCCTGGGCATCCACGGTCTGCGAACAGACTCACAAAAGTGCCAGAACACTTCTAATCTAGACTGACTGGACTGACGGAACCCTTGTTATGAAGTAGCTTGTCCACGGACACATAGGGTTGGATGTGTCACGTGACAAAAGGAGCAACTTTTTCCAAAGCTTAGCATGAGATATTATGGCCCTTTCCAGATAAAAGAAAAGATAAATGATGTCTCCTATAGACTGAAGCTGCTCGATACTTGGAAGATTTACAATGCATTTCATGTGAGTCTATTGAAGCCTTTTAAAGGCAATGTGCCCGATGATGGGGAGCCAGATGAGCAACCCGAAGTGGAGGAAAGCGAGGAGATAGTCGTTCTAGAACAGATTTTGGCACACAAGGACAGAAAGATAAAAGGTAAAGTGATTAGGGGTTAAATTCAAGAACTATCGTGCATTGGATGCGAAGTGGATGGAGGAGGAGGACCTAGCAGATACTCCTCAGATTTTGGAACTTTACCTTGAAGCATTCGGTTTAGCATAGTCTACTCCGATAGAACCCTAACTTCAGCGAGGGTGAATCTAGTGCAGCGGGTTTGCACAAGAAGGGAGTCACTCCACTCCTTTGTCAACGGATTACCCCGATTTTGAATAGAGTCACTGATATCCCCTTTGGGTTTTAGGGATACTAAAGGGGCTGAGTGGTATTCTGTTGTATGACTTTATAATTGGAATTCCCGAAAATGAAAATGATTGATTTGTACTTGACTTGTTTGAGTGCAAGAACTGAAAGAAGAAATGATTGCAGCATTTCGGTCTCATAAATCTCTATAGACATGATTGCAATAAGGATTGATGGCTAGTTGTTATGCTCTTTTCTTGGGTTTGATGTCATTTGTGTCATTCCTTTTAGCGTTATTATACTCTTTTCTTGGTTTTGATGTCATTGGTATCAGGGTGTTCTATGATATGTAACAGTTAAAGTTACTTTTTAATACCTCCATACCTGTCTACATCTGTCGTATGGTTGACATGGGATAACTATCCTTAAGAAGGAGCAAGCCAATGGCACGCAGGGTCTGGAGGGCTTTCAACATAAATTAAACTATGTAGCAGGTAAGTTATTTAAATATAAATCAACCATGTAGGTTTGGAGGTCTTTCGACATAGATCAACCTTGTAGCAGGTGACATTAAAGGATTTCTGAAAGACTTTTTGATACTTACTGTGTACGAACTGAGCTGTGTGCATTATCCAGAGATCGTGCTTAAGTTAATTGGTTGCTATCATGGAAACAGACCAGCAATCTTCTGAGATGGTTGCTTGTTTTTTAGGTAACAGCTCAAAATTGTAAATCAGCCTAACGTTATGCTTGTGCTTGTTCAGGGAAGAGGTGAATTTTCCAGGATTTGTGGACTGTGTATACTTGGATGCACCGCAGGAGTTGCTTTTAAAGAATGGTTTGGGAGATGCTATTTCCATCACCAATAAAAAGTGAGTCAGTTCATCAATATATAGTCTTTCATTTTTTGTGTGGACATTTTATTTCTGGGAAGTTCCTTTTGTGGGAACTTAAGCAAAGGAGAAATTAGAGAGATGTGTATTGCTCTTTTGCAGTTGGTCAGATGCAGTCTTATGGAATCCTCATACAAACGCTCCAGGCAACATCCATAAGGATTTCGTATGTGTCGAGAATGCCAAGGTAAGGCAATTTGGTGACTTCTCAGGATGGTAAGTATGGTCATCAAGTGAGATTCCAGGCATGCTACGCACACATGCGCACACTTTGATAATAATAATGTACAATCCAAAATGGGTGAACCCACCTTCAAAAGCTAGAAACAGTCATAGAAATCTCAAGCTGCTGCACTGAAAGGTTTCCCAAATGGAAACAATCACAGAGAGACAGGACCTGAGTACGAAACGAAAGCAATCATCCTTGATTGTGGGTGATAGGCAACAAGAGATAAAATGCAAATACAGGACAGCTTTTGTACTTCATGCTCTCATGCACTCACACATCTTATGCATGTGATGTGAGTGTGGGCAGGCACGCACCTTCTGTCTTGGGGTTTGCTCTTAAACTCCAATATAGTTTTGTAACAACCTCGTATGTACCTACTCTGAGACAATTGCTTTCTATCGTCTCTTCCAAAACAGCTTTATGGACACGAGCAATGCTCAGAATCACAGTGAACTTATGAAGGTAGATTAACTACCAGCTTGTCAAAAAATAACATATTGGACTAACGAACATCAATAGATGACCCAGCCTATCAAAAAAGTCACGTGTTGGAAAAATGAACAGTGGACACAAATAAATTGGCCACCTGATCTCATGAAGCTGTTGTTAGTCCAATAATAGCTTGATACAATTGTACTGAGTCTTTATGATCATTTATATCTTCGTCATGTTTTCCATCATATGTTCATTTAGGTCTTCATGAACATCAGTAGATGATTTCAAACAATAGGATATAACATGTTATCCCCCCATGATATGATGTTTACCGTGGACATCTGTTCTTTTTTGGCTGTGAATAGGAAGGTGAAGGAAGAAATTCTGAAGTTTTATGTTGCTCATACTTGACCTTGTACATGTAGCACATTCATGAGCAAACCTGTCCGCATCTGTCTGCATTGTCCGCCAGTAGCGGAAACGCTCAATAGCCTGAATGGTAGGCATTATCCCACTAAATCCAACATAAGGCAGAACATCATTAGGCTGAACCCTTGCACATAGATTACTGCATTCGTAAATGATAATGACTGATAAATTCCCGTCATAAGCCTCCCCTAATGTTGCAAAAGTATCATGGATAGCATAAAATCCTTACATGTATCCAAACCCAGACGAGAAGCGAGACTGCTAGAAGCAGCTTGGTCATCACTGTGCATTTGTTACTTCATTTTTTGTTCCTTGTATGTGAAACTTTTTTTTTTCCAAGAAAAAGATTCTTCCATTAGTTAATAAAAACTGCCCAGCGGGCTACAAACTGCCCCGACAAAAGGTGTCTACATCAGAATGTGGGGAGACTCTCCCAGCGAAACAGTGAGATATGTATAATGATGGCTAAATCAGGATATGGTAGGAGGAAACAACCACACAGTTTGGCGGTAATGCCATCTGGGAACCCCATGGACCATGGTGTAGAAATGAAATGTTATATTAACGTCTTCAAAAGGCCAGAATGACCTATGAGACCAAACTGATACAAAAGTGGTGAATGTGTTACAATGTCAAGGTACCTTAGTACTAAAGTACTAAGTGTGAAAGTGTGAAAATAAATGTGAAAAACTAAATACAAATTATTAAATAAACTTCTTAGGAGCATGCTGGGTGTCTGGCTAGAATGCTTCTAATCCTTTGTTGTAGTCTCCTCCGGTGAAGTGTGCTTTTGCATCTTGGTCGTGGTCGTCTCGATTTCCTAAGCTCAATCGCTCTGTCAATTAGGGTGCCTTTGGTATGAATGTGGGTACTCCTTTGTGCTGGCTGCTGGCCTCTTGCTTCTCCTTCCACTCCTGCTTCTCTCGATCCGAAGAAATCTGTGATCTGCCTCTGAGGCTGTAGTGCTCTTTGTCTTCTCATTAGATTATCCCTGTGTCGATGTAGTTCCAGTAGGTACAAGCGTAAGCATCTTTGATCTTGGTATTGCATGATTCTATCTAGAGGTCCAAAGCCTTCTTTAAATAGGCAATGGAAACGCCCACGTATCTCATAGTATACGGTGCAGTGGCATATGTAGTGTAATTCTGTCTCCGGCTCCATTCCGCATAACTTGCAAATTCTGCTCTTAGGTGGGATTCCCCTAAATTTGCCAAATTCAATTTCCAACTGGTGTGAGAATGTACGAATCTGACCAATAGCACATCTCAAACCATGAGACAGGTGGGTATCCATGTAGCTCGGGCGAATCACAAATCCATCTTCAGATAGCTGTAGGAAGTTTTCTTTGAAGTCGGCCATCTTTGTGCCCAATTCTTGTGTAGGGTCTACCCATGTCCTCTTAGTATTCAACTGTATAAGATCCTGTCGGATGATTTTATTAATCTCTGTTCGTGTAATAGCCAGTGATGGAGCCTCAAGAGAGTATTGGAAGGGGGGTAATCTTTCCATACTGAACCCGTGTCTCTGAAACCACAAGGACAGTTGCACATACCAGCATGATGTATCCCCTTTCATTGCTAATTGTCGAGAGGATCCGAGGGCCAGTCTAGTATATCGGCAATTATTTGTATCCCACAAACCATGTATAAAGGACAGTGATCTGGTAAGAGCTTCAATTTCTATCGGAGGGGCAGCTAGTTCCACTCAGGTAATCGCGTGTGGTACGGAGGCCTTGGCTCTAATCATTCGGGAAATCATAGATACCAAAGGTCTCTCCATTGAATTCCAATTATCTTGATCCACAGATGGTCTCCAAATCTGGACCCCATAAAGCATAGCCGAAGCCACCACAGTATCAAAGAGCCAAAGTTTTGTTCGTGGTTCTTGAAACTGCACTTGTGAACACATCCTCTCCAACCCTCCCAATGCCGCAGAGGCTCTGGATAATCTAGCATCCGCAGCTTTCTTAAGAGTAAACTTCAGTCCTGCAAATACCACACCAAGGTATGTGTATGCATCTGTGTACTCTACTGTATCCTGGCCTTGGTTGCCAGAGTCGTAGGAATGCCTCGCTGCTCTCGCGCATGCGGTCGGAGCTGCCCTGAAGCCTCTCAAAGTGTCCTCTGAGTGTATGGATCAGCTCCAGCCAGGTGTGTCATATAGTCTCCGCCGATGGGATGGGGCGGGCCTCGAAAATGTGGAAGCATTGGACTCTCAAAGTGAACCAAAGTGTCAGGATGCAGATGAGCTCCCAACAAAAATCTATATCGCTGCTCCACTCTTGAGGTGTAAACTCTGTGGGCGGGCTGGAGTGTAGGCCGGCCCACCTGTATCACAATCATCCTGCTAGCTGAAGACAACTCGAAACAAGCACTGGGCCCGTGAGGGTGAACCAGGCTGCAACACCCCAAGTGTACTGTCTAGCTGTCGACAGGGCAGGCATCAGCAGTAGAATCTGAAGCCAAACCTGCTACGCCAGGGGGCAGTACCACAGACAATGGTGTTGTGACTCAAGTGGGTGGTCACAGGTGGCACAACCCGCCGGATGGCCATTGTAGACCAACCAACTCCCAACTGCTGTGGCTCGATGGCCAACTAGCCACTAGAACATGGTGACTCTCCTCGGTTGTTTGCTGCCCCACAAGCGCCCCCAGAAGTTGTCGGATATCTACTGTGAGACCCTCCTTCTACGAGTGATCTGCAGCAACAGGATGGGCCTCCGTTCGTGCAGCCAGTATGTGACGCCCCAAGCGTGCTGTGTATTGAAAGAAGGGCATTCCGAGGTGATGAGCTGAAGTAAAAGGATCTCGCCAAAACCAATCCCGTGGGTCCCATTGCATTCGCTCTCCCAAGCCCATAGACGCCAATGTCCGGTCTCAAGATCTGACGATTCAGGATCTAGCACACAGGTCCTCCCTCTGATGCCCACAACTTGAATCCGCTAGAAGCATCACTCTGCTACCTCTGGTGCCTCAATAGTAACTGTCACAAACTGCTACGTGTCACGCCACTGAAGAACGGAGTACGGATTTCCGCGTTTCACGCTGACAGCCTGTGCAGATTTTCGTGATTTGCCCTGACTGGTTTTCAGCACCAGCTTTTGGGCCAGTTGCTTTTGAGTTTGAAGCTTTTTACTATAACTGCTTTTAATGGCCAAGGGCCTTTAAGTATGAGGCTAGGGCTCATTTTGGCGCTCTTCTGGAATAAGGTGCATTGCATGGAGTACCGGCTTGTACTATGTTGATGCAATATAAGGAAATACCAAAAGGGGCGCCAAGGTTTGGGGGAAATACTCTCTGGGGTGGAATTCCGCCACTCAATGTCGCGTGTCGTTTCTCTCTTTCAGTTCAGTTGTTATCGAAGTGCTAAAAGTCTGATCAGTCTGTTCTTCTCTATTGGCACGTGGTGCCTGTCTTGTGACAGTGGTATCATAGCATTAGGCGCGTGCTTTTTTGAAAGCATACCGGTCCTACAAAAGAGCAGACAAAGCATACCAGAGACTGCTGGAATTTTGTTTGAAGTATCTTCGAGGTTCGACCCCGGACTTATTAGCCACTCCCACCCTTACTTAATCGTGCATCGGGCGAGTTCGCGTCTTCACTGCTCTGTCTTACAGGGCATAAGCCATAAAGAACCCAAGACATGGCGTTCATGGATTCAACAAAATATTTGCAGTTTCTTCTCGATGAGCTTCACGACATTCTTTCACGGCATCCTCAGCAGAATCTTCCGATGCTGCAAAGTTTTCAACAATTTTTGAATTACATGTTACCCCCTCTGATGCCTCAGGTGGTACCTCCTCCTCCGGCACCAGAAAGTACGAGGGCTTCCAACCGGCAACCTTCCCAACTGTTTGTTCGGGGAGTCTTCAAGAATATGGTGCACCCATCTGACCGTGATCCAGTGCAATCGCCTTTGCCACCGCCGTTGCCCCCACCACCACCAGGCTACAATGGTTGGAGGCCATATGGATACCCTTATTATCGGTACCCGGGATACATGCCTAACCAACCCAAAGATTGCAAGGATGGAGGCATGACGGTCAAATTTTTTCACTTTTTTCGGGATGAAAGATCGGAAGAAAGCATTGCAGTTCCTACAACAATTCGACAACATCTTGCTTTGGGGAACTATACAAAAGAATCCAAGATTTCTCAAGCAGCGGGATTTCTTAAAGATAATGCTATGGAATGGTGACCGTATACTCCAAGGACCTGGCAAGCTTTCAAGACAGTTTTTGCACGCACTTACATGACTTCTATGTTTGAAGTTCGGATTTTGGCAGAGTAGGGCAACTTGAAAATGCTTGCCACCGAAACCATGGACGACTATAACCAAAGATTTCTTGACGTGTACCTTCCGGTGTCCTCCTTTAGGATCGTTCCCTTGGAGGCCCAATGCGAGCGATGCACCATTGGACTACCATCACCATTGCAGGAATATTGTCTATCCAAGCAAGTCTCCACCATGCAAGAACTTACGGACCATGTCGTGGTCGGCTACAAACTGATGAAGGGAAAGCTAGAGTTTACCACAGAAGAACCTCCGGACACTAACCACAACTCTCGGCAACAACGAACAAATTCTCGAGAGTCTCGTGAAAATCAACCGCAAAGGCCTCGTTTGACGCCTCAACAACGAGACACCTTACTTCAAGAAGGCCGATGCTTTGGATGCTTTCAAACATGGCATAACCGTCCTAGTTGTCCCCATCGCACTGATAGACCAGCGGAGCTGACGCCCGCACCAACGGTCGACAGAAGCCCAACGCCACCTCCAGCTAAGAGAGGTAGACCCGCGATTGGATTAGTCCCTGATATCTATGGCATACGCCTTGAGAGTACAAAGAATCGTGCCGAGCTCTTTTTTTCTTTGACCCCGGAGCTATAGAGAACTTCATCGATCCAAAATTCTTAAAGCAGATGCACTTTGATTATGATGTAGAGGGTGGAGAAATTGAAGTTGAGCTAGCCACGGGGCAAACTCAAAAAGTGGTACCGCTCATTGGTGCTCTTCCAGTGACTATCCAAGATTATCATGGAAAAGCTGATTTCCACATTATGAAGTTGGGCAATTGCGACGGTCTCTTGGGCATGCCCTGTCACGACAAGAATGATGCGACTCTCCAGGTTCGGAACGAACGATCACCGTGATGCAGAAGGACAAGCCAGTTGTCCTCAAAGTTCGGTTATCCGAACAAAACCTTGAATGAACTCTCTAGTTGTTTTTATAGCTAGATACTTTTGAACACTGTTTGAGAAAGTATTGTTTGAAATGGATGGTATCTCTTTTGAACTTGTCTTGGTGCCGATTTGAAATGTTTGATTCTAGTTTTAATACTTTTTTTCAACGATTGGTGGTTTTACTCCCGGGTGGAGTAGTGAGAAATGTTGTTTGAACATCGGAACAACGCAAACCGGATGTCTGGGGAGCGTTTCGTTGTATGCTAGAAAACCTCCGAACAATACTGACGAGATGTCTAGGGAGTGTTTGGTTGTATGCTTGAAAAATATTGTTGTTGTTACTTCCAGCCCGGACCTAGATGGTTATGCGGGAGGAGTATTAAGAAGTCTAAGGAGTGGTTATTCTAAGCACCTCCAAACGACACAGGCTGCGGTCTAGGGGCCGTTTGGTTGTAAAAGGCCTCTATATCTCCTGGCTCTTTAGGTTATGTGGGAGGAGTGGTGAGGGAGTCGTTGAATATCTCCCAGCCCGAACCTTGTTAGGTTATGCGGGAGGAGTGTTCATCAGCGTCCATCGGCGACTTTATGTTTCTATGTCTTGTAACATGCATATGTGAGCATTTGTGTTGCATTTTGATGTGCCAACCATTGAATATTCCTAATTGGATGAGATTGCCTGGGTATGTAATTTTAGTGCATCAAGACACCCGTGGAAGATCAGTGCGGTCTCGTTGTGATGGCTAATTTTACTACGTCGAAATATCCCGAACTGGACGAAAGGAGAAGCCAACTCCTTATCAAAAAAAAAAAAGCAAACTGATTGTCCATCGGAATGTCCCTCGGATTTTTTTATAGCTAACTTGAGTTGTTTTGCAGATATGTTGTGATCGCGGACGATTACTCTCTTTCAAGAAGGGGGGATGTCACAAACTGCTGACGTGTCACGCCACTGAAGAACAAAGCCACTGTTTAGATCCCGGCTGAGGAGCCTAAACCCTAAGAATAAGCAAACGAAGAAGAAGAAGTTCCTACCAACTTATGGGACCCCGTGCGATGGGGCCCAAGTGACACAAGAGAATAAAATAAAGCAGGACCCACACACACACAAAGTCTTGCGCAGAAGCTGATGACATGGCAGTTGTACTGTCAGCTCGGATTTTGCGCTGAACTGTTGACATGGCAGCCTACATGGATTTTCACGTTTCACGCTAACAGCCTATACGATGTCCGTGATTTGCGCTGGCTGATTTTCAGCGCCAACTTTTGGGCTAGTTGCTTTTGAGTTTGAAGCTTTTTCTGTAACTGCTTTTAATGGCCAAGGGCCTTTAAATATGAGGCTAGGGCTCATTCCCTGGCACTCTTTTGGGAGAAGGTGCAGAGCATGGAGTACCGGCTTGTATTGTGTTGATGTAATATAAAGAAATACCGAAAGGGGCGCCAAGGTTTGGGGCCAATACTCTCTGGCGTGGAATTCCGCCACTCCGTGTCGCGTGTCGTCTCTCTCTTTCGGTTCAGTTGTTATTGAAGTGCTAAAAGTCTGTTCAGTTTGTTCTTTTCTATTGGCACGTGGTGCCCGTCTTGTGACAGTAACTCTGTGGAGGCGACCCTCTTACTGAATCTCAAAGAACATACAAAGGCCTGCAGTTGAACAAGCCCTAACTGCGACGAGGACCTCAAGGCGAGTGTGAGCCCCCATCCAGCTAGGAGCCTCCATCCAGCTAGGAGCCGCCGACTCGAGAGGAGTTCGGCACTCTACTGAGATAGCCTAGACGAGATTCTAACACATGCTCTGCACTCCCCTCATGCCACGCAGCTGGATGCTCTGAATCTCTTGAGGGAGTGCTGATAGCTGTAAACTGCAACCAGCCTCGCAGGGTGTGGGCTGGACCCTCTACCATGGGACCTCAAGAGACATGGGTTCTACTACCAACCATGTGACCTAGTTGAGTTGTGATCAACGGGTTCCATGTAAGAGGCTGCCTCAAGCGCTCCTCAATGCATGTGGGCTGATACTGCTCAAGTCCCTTCCTCATCTTCTCCCAAGACCGAAGCAAAGCTCAAATCGAACCGGTCCTCCCATCTCCTGCTCAGACCCACTGTGCGCATCTCTGTGAATATCCATCGAGTGGAAGGGCTCCAAGGGTTGCCCATCTGTGGAGCTTGGCCGCGAATTCGATGGAGCAAAAGCTCCTTCCAGGGCTCCTCGCCTAGAAGAAGAACTCTAACAAATGAGCTTCTCAAGGAGGGCTCGACTTTGTCGTGCTGGATCTATGATCCCCAGCCCTCTGAGAGAGCAAGGTAAGGTAATGACCTACTAGGAAACCTCAGCCCGAGCCGGCTGCATGTCTCTCCTTGTCCATAGAAAGTTCTTGATCAACCTCTCCAGCTGGCTGATGTAAGAACTCCAAAAGATCCAGCAAGAATTGATGTAGCACATGGTGGCCAAGAGCACCGAGTTGGCCACTACAGCCTTGCTAGCAAGAGATATACGTGCCAAGCTCCAATGAACCAGTTTCCTTCTTATGGCTAGGAGCAGTCTGCTGCTCTAGTGACAAATCCAGGCCAACTTGGCAGCCCAAGTAACGAAATGGTGTCCCTGGAGGAATCCAACAAAAGGCCTCGCCAGGCGACCAGTCAGGCGTAGGAGGGTCACCAACCCAAAAAGCCAGTGTCTTTCTCCAATTGATCAATGCTCCCAATGCAGAACAGAACACCTCCAGTGCCTGCTCAGACCTGTGCAAATTGGCTTCACAGCCCTCCAATAGCATGCTTGAGTCATCAGCAAACTTAGCGTTCAAGAGCTCCTCTCCCCAAATGGGGGGTCATTATAGGCCACATAAACCAACCTCTTGTGAAATCAGAAATTTGCTCATCGCCTTTGCGTAGAAATGAAACCGGAAGGGGGCAAGAGGGCAGCCCTGCCGTACTGAGCGTGTAAGCATGAAGCGTTCCCCTCGACCCCTTGCCAGCAAGACCTGATTGTGAGCACATTTGTAGAGAGCAGACACCCCTTTGATCCATGGATCTGCAAAACCCATCCCGCGCATAGTGCCCTCAAGGAAGCCTTAGTCAACTCTGTCATAGGCCTTCTCAAAGTCGAGGAGGAGCACCACAAGATCCTCTCCTCGAAGACGAGCGAGGGCAGTCGCCTCCCAGAAAGTGAACATGTTGTCAAGGATGCTGCGTTCCTTGACAAACCCCATCTGTGTCTTGTATATA
The DNA here is from genome assembly GCF_014529385.1 of Adiantum capillus-veneris. Lineage (NCBI taxonomy): Eukaryota > Viridiplantae > Streptophyta > Polypodiopsida > Polypodiales > Pteridaceae > Adiantum > Adiantum capillus-veneris. Next base: position 88,732,871 of record NC_140952.1, on the reverse strand, counting down.
ATACTCTCAAGCAGTGGCTGAATTCTCAGACTCAGAGCCCTTGCGAGATTTTTTAGATGTAGTTGAGAATGGTGATGGGTCGTCACTGCCAAATCTCGTCCATAGAACCTCTCCCCTTGGGGATAAGATAGATCAAAACCCTGACTCATGCTGTGTGCCATCTCCCAATACTCTAAGAAGAAACTGGGAGTCAAACCATCCTTCCCTAGGCAAGTACCCCTGGGAAGTGCCCTGAAGGCCTCCTGAAGCTCCTCTGGTTGGAGAGGACTCTCAAGCCTCTGGCGCATCTCCTTAGTGACTAAACAAGGCATGTGGCCCACACTAAGCACTTGCTCTCTGCATGCATCACGATGCTCTGATTGTGGCTTGGCCAAAAGCAACTCGCATTAAAGTCAGTAGCGACTGCGCACATATCCTCGGGCTCTGTAGCAACAGAGCCATTTGGCCTCCTCAACTGGCAAACAGTGGTCTGCACATGGCGAGGACCCACAATCTCAAAGAACTCACCAGTAACTCTTATCACCCACCTGAGTCCACTGAGATGCCTGACGATGGAAGGCAAACTCGTGGCGTCGCTCCTCTATGGTGATCAGCTCCTGTCAAGCCTGCTGATTTGCTTTGCGATCCAAGGGATGCGTGTGTGATGCTCCTGCATCCTTTGCTGGGAGGCAATGCTCGCTTCTCCTCCTCCCTAGTCTCAGCTAAGCGAGATGTAGACTCCTGGAGGAAGAAGCGACTGAGCTCCACAAGACCAGAGGCTGCTCTAGTAGCAGGGTCCCTCTGTGTGTCCATACTCGCTGTCCAAAGTGTTGCAACCTGCTCTTTGAGCTCTGTATCCAATAAAGTCCTCTCTGGGATGGGCAGCATGACACTGCCACTCCTCTTTCTATCTAACACAGTAAGAATCATCGGTGCATGATCGGAGAAAGCAGTCCCTGCCAAGATGCACATTGAGCCACTGTCACAAACTGGTGACGTGGCTGCTGCCCGGTACACACATACCCGCCCTGCCCTGCTGCTGAAAACAGTCCCCCCGAAACCCCTGCAGAATGCCGACGTGGCATTGCCGTACAGACAGGCCCATAAATTCCAACGCAGGTCCTGAAGGTCCGTACTGCTGACGTGGCAGCGTTTTACAGCAGCTTTTGGGGCAGTTTTAAGCTAAGCAAGTTGCAAGAGAGAAAAAAAAGCTTTTGCTTTATTTTACCACTAAGCCTTGTGAGAGGAATATTGGAGGTGCTTTAATTTTTAAAAGAGCTTTTAATTTTCAGCTTTTGGGGCGCTGCTTTTGGCATCCCTTGTAAACTCTTTAAATAAGTGTGCAGGCCTCCCACTTTGCAGAGCATCTGGAAGCAGAGTCTGAGAGTGAGAGCCTCCCACTCGCTTGTACTTTGCAACAAATTAATACAGAAAGGGGTGCCAGTCTTTGGGGCCAATATCTCTAGGCATGGAACTCCGCCTGCGGGCGAGTGTCGAATCAATTGTGAACTGTGAACTGTTTTGAAGTGATTTATTGTGGTGTCGCGGTAGATTCTCGACTTGGAGTGTCCAAGTCTGTTACAGTGGTATCAAAGCGCAGCCGATTTCTCTTCTACTGAGAAATTTGATCCTTTTTACGCGACACTCATGGCTTCAGACAAAGATCAGTCGACTCCCTCTGCATCCGGAGATGTGGGAGGAGAGCACGAAGAAGATTCACACGAGGAGTATGGCCCTCCTCTGCCTACTCCGGCGGAGCTTGAAGAGATGGAGCGTCGACGACTGATCGACGACGCAGGAAAGATGATGCTAAATTTTGCGAAGGACCCGAAATTTGAAAAATTTATGACTCAAACCTCCTTCGACCAAGTGTATGCACAGTGGCAGCAGACCACTGAACCACCCCCCAAACCAGTACTCAAGAAACCTCCACCCCCAAGGATGAGCAGGAATTAAAGAGGTGGTTGATGCACGAGTTTCTCAGCTTTTTGACGCGCAGAACAAAGCACAAACGCACGACAAAAAGCAGAAGAAAGGAACTGACTTCCCGGGTTATTTGGGTCGTCAGTCTACTTTTGCCTCGGCCAAAAAGCAGAAGAAGCGTGTACGGTTTGAAGGATTACCTAGTTCTTCTTCTTCTTCTTCTTCTTCGAGTTCTTCTAGCTCTTCCTATTCGAGCGAAGAAGACAGAAAAGGCAAAAAGCGAAGTAAAAACCAAAAGGGCAAAGAAGTCTAAATCTCGCTCAGTTTCAGACAATTCTACAGAGGACTCGTCTTCAGATAGTTTGGACCCCGACAATCGCAAATCCTATTCAAAGAAGAAATTTTTTTACAAAGCCAACCAGTATGACTTTCTAGAAGATAAAAGCAAGAAAGTCCAAGAGTTCAAAGAAGGTGGACGGTTAGTTAAATTTAATACTTTTTCTGGTTTTCGAGATGCTTCGAAGGCTTTGGCCTTCATACAACAGTTTGACATAGCCTTCTCTGGAGGCATTACTCAGAGCACTCCAAGATTCGGAGGACTACTTCCTATTTCAGAGGGAATGCTCAAACTTGGTGGTCCATGCTTCTATTGAACAGGAAAGCGCTAGTTAAATGGCTGAAAATTTAAAAGGCTTTTTATTTCTTCTTGGCTGACTCGAGAGTACGAACGCGACATACGAACCGCTTAGAACACATCTTCGGATGACCAAGAAGGATACTTTGAACGCATATTGTGAGAGATTCTGGAGCTCTTTTCTACCCACCTCTTCATTTAAGAAGATCTCGTTCAAAGAGCAGATTGAGCGGTTTACCTTGGGTCTTCCTACAGAGATCTGAGATCATTGCTTAGAACAAAAGTCAGATTTCATTCAGGAATTAATGAGTCATGCGAAACAGGGTTTTGCAATTCACTCTGGCAGTTTGACCTACCCCACATATGAAATCATGACACAAAGAAATGAACAGACTTCTAACAATGAGAGTAGAAAGAAGAAGAGTAACCCAGAAAAGAAAGAAAAGGATGCACGACCCAAACTTACTCTTTCACATAGAGCTCTTTACATCAAAGAGGGGAAGTGCTTCGGATGCGGGGAAACGGGGCATACTACGCGAAGTGTCCTAAAAAGGCACCGAAAGAACAGAACGACAAGGATGAAGACAAGCCAGAGACTTCAAGAGCAGCTGAGGACCGTGGATGAAAAGGCAAGATAAAAGCAGAGTTGGTTCCAGATTGCATGGGTACTGACCCAAGCACGATTGATGAGAGTACAGAACTTTGCCGAGCTTAGGGCAAAGTGAAAGACCAAGAAGCCCTGATTTTCTTTGATGGAGGAGCCAAGGCCAACTTCATTTCACGTGAATTGGCGGCACGGCTCGAGATCACACCCGATCGGATGGGACCACTAGCAGAGGCAGTTCTAGCGGCAACCGGTAGGGACGTAGCCATTACACCTAGCATTGGCAAACTTCGGTTGCATTGTCAGGGGTGTTTGGGGCATGAGGACTTCTACATAATGTCTTTGGAATGTTGTGTTGTCCTCTTCGGAATTCCTTGGTAGCACAAGAACATTGCCGTGGTTGACTATCGGGCGAGAAAAACGACTTTGACCATAGAGAAGGGCAGAACCATTGTACTTGATGTGAAACTTAAGGGCGAGTATGTCCTTATTGTACAACTTCGGTTATTTGAAATTAATGAAATCGAGTCTGTTTGTTTACTCGATCTTCTTGAGAGAGATGAATGATGAGAATAGGACAAATATGTCCGAACTTGATAAAGAACACTAAGATTTTCTCCACCTCATGCCGATTGCTTCTCAGAGGGCTTGCCAGGCGAGTTACCACCCCCTCGTCTTGAGGATCATACTATTGATCTGATACCTGGAAGCACACCATCGAACCGGCCACCTTACCGTGTGAGCCGAGCCCAGAACCTAGAAATTATGAACCAAGTGAAAGACCTCTTAGAAAAGGGTTTTGTCCAACCTAGTACATCACCGTATTGCTCTCCAGTGTTGTTGGTTTTGAAGAAAGATGGATCTTGGAGAATGTGCATCGATTATAGAGCTCTCAACAAAATCACCATCAAGAATAGATTTCCGATTCCTAGGATCGATGATATACTTGACAGATTACGGGGATCCTCGTGCTTTAGAAGGATCGATTTGAAGAGCGGATATCATCAGATCCGAATCGTGTCGGGAGACGTCTGCAAGACAGCCTTTCGGACGACTTTTGGGTTATTTGAGTTTTTGGTGATGCCTTTTGGCTTAACCAATGCTCCTTCGACATTTTACCGGATGATGGACAGGATTTTTCAAGAGTACAAACTATTTGTTGGCACTTTCTTTGCCGATATCATTGTTTTCTCCGAGGGTGAGGCAGAACATAGAGAACATCTGCTTTATGTCTTTCAGGCATTATGAGATCACAAGTTAGTGATTAATGCGAAGAAAAGTGAATTTTTCCTACCAGAGATACACTTTTTGGGACACATTGTCTCGGCAGCAGGAATGCAGATGGACCCGGCCAAGATAGAGACTATCCGTGATTGGCCCGATTTGAAGAATGTCCATGAAGTTAGAAGCTTCTTGGGCTTGTGTTCGTACTACAGGTGGTTCATTAAAAAGTGTGCAGAGGTTGCTTCCCCTTTGTATATCTTGACTCAGAAAGGAGTCCCTTTCTCGTGGGGACCCACAGAGGTGACTGCCTTTCAGACTTTGAAAGAGAAATTGACTACGGGACCAGTTTTGACTTTGCCGGACTTGCATAAGTCATTTGAAGTATATTGTGATGCTTGTGGTCGTAGTCTAGGTGCGGTCTTAATGCAAGAAGGCATGTCATTGCTTACGAGAGCCGATTGTTCTCAAGGCCATAATTGACAGCACAGATTTATGAGAAAGAGCTTTTGGCCGTTATCCATGCTCTTACTCAGTGGCGGCACTACCTGCTCGGAGCGGATTTTACTGTCTTCACAGACCATGAGAGTTTATGCTACTTCTTGTCACAGAAGCAGCTATCGGAAAAGCAGATGCGGTGGGTGAACATCTTGTCACAGTTTCACTTCCAGATTGTCCATGTTCCGGGAAGAAGAATTTGGTGGCAGATGCTTTGTCTCGGAAGCCGTTGGTTCTGGCTATTTCCACGATACATCATAGGAGCTTCGAGGATATGGTCGATCAGTATGCCACAGATACAGATTTTGCAGATTTTTTTACACGGATACGGAATGGGGAGACAGTAGCGGGATATTCCATTCGGGATGGCTACTTGATGAGGAAAACCATGTTGTGCGTTACACAGCCGTTGAGGGAAAAGGTTATGACCGACTGACACTGTCCACCTTTTATGGGTCACCGTGACGTTGCTACTACCTTGAAAGGGGTAGAGAGATACTTCTTTGGCCGACACTCAAGAAAGATGTGGACGAGTTTGTGCGCAGGTGCTTGGTATGCCAGAAGGTCAAGTTTGACAGGCATAAAGCACATGGATTGTTACAGCCTTTGCCCATACCCACCTGCCCCTGGAAAAGTATTGCAATGGATTTCATTTTTTATCTCCCGAGAACATAGAGTTATCACGATGGTATCTGGACTGTTATTGACAGGTTTAGCAAGCAAGCTCAATTTATTCCAGTGAAGAAAACAATCAAGCCGGATCATTTAGCGAGACTGTTTGTGGCCCTGATCTTCAGATTACATGGCATGCCCGAGACGATTGTCTCCGACAGGGACCCCAAATTTACGAGTTTGTTTTGGAAGGCAATTTGGGAGAACATTGGCACGTGGTTGCAGTTCTCATCATCTTTCCACCCGCAGACTAACGGGCAATCTGAGATTGCCAATTTAGTGGTTCTAGATTTATTGAAGTCTTACATCTCAGATCAGAAGACTCAATGGGAAAAGTGTTTACCTTTGGTGGAATTTGCCTACAATAACACGATACACTCTTCGACGGGGAAGGTGCCATTTGAGATTATTGAAGGTGCTACGAAGGTTCCACCCTTCCTAAGCACGAAAGATAACATTTTTGAAGCCTATGAGTACACGCGCGACTTGGACACGGCTTTTGCCAAGGTCCGCGAGGCTTTGCAGAAATCTCAAGAAAGATAGAAAAAGGCAGCAGATCGCCATCGTCGGGATCTGAAATCGAATGAGAACGATTGGGTACTCTTACGTTTTGAGAAGGCACGCCTGAGAAAGAAAAAGGGAAAGGAGAGGCTTTTTCCAAAGCTTAGTATGCAATACTACGGACCTTCCCAGATCTCCGAAAAGATAAATGATCTCTCCTCTCGACTGAAGCTGCCCGAAACATGGAGGATTCACAATGCTTTTCATGTGAGTCTCCTGAGGCCTTTTAAAGGCGATGTGCCCAAAGATGGGGAGCCTGATCAACAACCCAAAGTGTAAGAAAACGAGGAGATCCTTGTTCCAGAACAGATATTGGCACATAAAGACTGAAAGATTAAGGGTAAAGTGATAAGGCTGTTCTTGGTTTAATTCAACAACTATCCTGCATTGGATGCGAAGTGGATGGAGGAGGACCTAGCAGATACTTCTCAGATTGTGAAACTTTACCTTGAAGCTTTTGGTTTAGCATAGGCTATTCCAATTGGAACCCCGAATTCAACTTGGCCGGAAATTTGGTGCAGTGGGTATGCACAAGAGGGGAGTTACTCCGCTCCTTTGTCAACAGATGCCACCATTTTTTATACTAGAGTCACTTATATCTCTTTGAGCTTCAGGGATATTGAGAGTTGACAATATTCTGTTGTAATGACTTTATGAAATGGAATTCCCGAATATGAAACTGATTTGTTCTTGACTTGTTTTAAGTGCAGGAACTGAGAGACGAAATGACTGCAGCATTTTGGGTTGAATGATCTCGATAGACATGGTTGCAATAGGGATTAGTGAATCGGGCATCTATGAGTTCCTGAGTGGATCTAGATGCAATTGCTAATTGCATTGCCGATAAATCATGGTCTGAGATCCGAATAAATGTTGAATGTGATTTGTCATGTGATGTCCTGTGATGGGACTGTCGATTGGTACATGTGCTAGATGTGTGTTCCTAATGCGTCGGTTCTAGCAGTCAGTGTCTCCTAAGACAGTTTATGGCTTCTGTCTGCTTTGCAGGCGTAATCGAGGGCGATTACAATGCTTTCAAGAGGGGGGGTATGTCACAAACTGGGGACGTGGTTGCTGCCTGGTACACACATGCCCGCCCTGCCCTGCTGTTGAAAACAGTCCCCCGGAAACCCCTGCAGAATGCTGACGTGGCATTGCCGTACGGATAGGCCCGTAAATTTCAGCGCAGATCATGGAGGTCCGTACTGCTGATGTGGCAACGTTTTACGGCAGCTTTTGGGGCAGTTTCAAGCTACGCAAGTTGCAAGAGAGAAAAAAAAGCTTTTGCTTTATTTTACCACTAAGCCTTGTGAGAGGAATATTGGAGGTGCTTTAATTTTTAAAAGAGCTTTTGATTTTCAGCTTTTGGGGCTTTGCTTTTGGCATCCCTTGTAAATTCTTTAAATAAGTGGGCAGGCCTCCCACTCTGCAGAGCATCTAGACGCAGAGTCTGATAGTGAGAGCCTCCCACTTGTTTGTGCTTTGTAATAGATTAATACGCCAGTCTTTGGGGCCAATATCTCTAGGCACGGAACTCCGCCGAGCCAATGTCGAACCAATTGTGAATTGTGAACTGTTTTGAAGTGATTTATTGTGGTGTCGCGGTAGATTCTGGACTTGGAGTGTCCAAGTCTGCTACAGCCACCAAGTCACAAATGTGGTCACTAGCGTAAAACCAATCTATCCTAGATAGATTCATGCCCCCTACTTTGCGGTCGGATCGAGAGAGAAAAGAGGCTATTTGCGGGCCGTACCTAGCCTGCATGCCACCATACATCCGAAATCCTCAAAGTCATACATAGGCGTTCCCAAGGAGCCAGCTAGCGTTGTGGACCGTAGCATGGTTGTCTCCAATCCTATCCAAGGGGTCCTCAAGCAAGTTGATCCTCCCTCCCCCCCCCCCCCCCCCCCCCCCCCTCCATTGCTCTACATGTACCTAGGCCTTGCACATTCCATGAGACAATCCTCATGGGGTCAGTGAGAGAAAACCAATGCTGCCGCAGCAGCCAAACCTCGCATCTAAGCGACCTCGAGAAAGCCGTGTTTGAAGTGACTGTCCCAAGGAGTGCGAGCAGTCTGTAGGGCTACATCCTCTGTCCATGAATCCTCATGTACATATACATAGCAAGGAGCACTTTGTGTATTTGCAAAAAAGTATACCACAATGTGTCTACAACCAGCTGCATTAGGTGGCGTCACACTGAACTTGGCTAGCGGCCAAAGTGTTTGTACCAAGTCCCCGTGTGGTGCGAGAACTCTAGAGCGTGGACCTCAAGCCAGTTGAGTATTGTATCCAAAGTCCACTCTGGGTGATCCTTGCCACACGGCGGGAAGGAAAAACCCACCGTTGTATCCAATGTCTCTGCACCTCTGGCAGCCAAAAGGCGGAGTTCCACCCCGAGAGAGCATTGGCCCCAAACCTTGGCACCCCTTTCGGTATTTCTTTATATTGCTTGAACTCAATACAATGCCGGTACTCGTGCTTTGCTATCTTCACCCAAAAGAGTGCCAGAGACTGTCACCAGCCAGTGGCAATTCCATTTTTGTTTATTTTCTCTTTCTTTGGGGAATTTCGTTTGTTTTACCTTTTGGAAATACCCCTCTGGAAATCTAACTACCCTGCATTGCATAGCCAGTGTGGAACTGTTCAGAGAGAGTCCAGGCCTGAAGGCTAAAGAGCACTAAGGTTGGGTAAAGAGTATGGTTAGCCAAAGTGGGGTCATTGGCCAGCCAAAGCGGAATCCTTTGCTACATAGGCTACATTTCAGTTCTGGGTGTGGCTACAGTGTACAAAGAGGGTCAGATGACCTAGAAGAATGTAATGGCAGAAACTCCTAAATTTTAGGAACTGCTATTTTTGGACGGCAAAATGTCTTCGCATCATTACGTGCAGTTTGACATGGGGATCATTTTGTTACTCTGTGGCCAAGTCAACAGAGGCTGCAGGGGTGATATTTTTAGACCCGAGGGTCTAAAGCGGGAAAATGCACAAATGAGTGACACTTGGCACTCTGAGGCCAATTTACTACTTAAAGAGAAGGCAAAAACGTGATTTTCAGCTGTGAGCTCGTTTTTGAGTGCTGTCACAGGTGGGAGAGCTTCAATGGAGTGCTGGCTTACCCTCTATGTACAGTGAGGTGCAGGATGTCATGACCTGCACACCTCTCACTGCTCTCTCTCCCCTATTCTTTATGGTTACGCCCCTCTAGTGGGCTTTTCATTTGACCAATGTATAGTTATGTGGGTTCATGCGCGATTGCCAAGGCAAGAGCCTCTTGCACAGGTACTGGATTACCTAGTGGCTAATCCCCCGCAGGTACATGTGAATTCGGAGAGGTTTCACGTGCGAAATCCCGTCCGATTCAAAGGGCAAGTAGCCCTACAGATGCGGGAGCTCGAGGACTTGCTACGGATGCGACCGGCATGCGAAACGGAGCTCGAAACAGTGAATTACAGCCTGCTGTGTATTTTTGCAGGTTTAGGGTTTCGGCCCTAAACGGACCCTAATACCCCCAGGAGGTTTGGGGACGCGAGGGGACCGCTGTACAGGTGATCTGGCGCATTTTCAGGGCAGAAAACAGAGAATTCAGCATGCTGCAGATTCTCGCCAGGTTTTGCGAAGTGTCCGTATGCGTCGGGAAAGTCATCTACTGCGTGGGGATACTGACTGTGAAGGGTCCTAGTACAGTTATGCTGCCGAAATCGGGCCAGAACAGAAGAAATTCAGCCTAGATTGTGCAGGGCAGCTTGTAGGGAACCACAGCTTTTATTCCCTCTTTTAAAGAATAAAGAAATACCGAAAGGGGCGCCTATTTAGGGGCCAATCTGGTGTCTGACTCGCATACAGATGCATTCTAGCATCTGTATCCCATTCCCCTCTCTTGTGTCATTATAGCACAGGTAGAATAGGCGACTAATAATGGGTGAAAGCTAAATCAAGGTTTGAAGTAAAGTCTACCGCCCTTTTTGAAGTTAACAGGCCGGTTTCATGGTTCCATCGACAGGATTAAATCACTTTTTCCTCAAAAAGTGAGCCTTGGTCAGTTTGGGTTAAAGACACAGAGAGAGTTTGGGATGACCTTGAAAACACAGAGAGTTTGAAATTAGATCGAGTGGATTTACAGGTGAGAAAGGCTAAGAGAGTCTTTCTTTGGATACAGGTGAGAAAGGCTACGAGTCTTTCTTTGGATTTACAGGTGAGAAAGGCTACGAGAGTCTTTCTTTGGATATAGGTGAGAAAGGCTACGAGTCTTTCTTTGGATACAGGATGGATGGCAACAAGGAAGAGGGTTCCTCTTCAGAGGATAGACAACCTATTCCAACTGCACATGAAATTGGCGAGAGTTGAGCCAAGCAGAGAAAGCTTTGCAGGTTGTTACTGTTGTGACCATGTTCAAGCAATTGATGGAGAATCCAAGATTTATGGAGTTCATACAATCTTCATCAATAGCACATCAAGTTCAAGGCAGTTTTGGCATGCCAGGAACAGTGTTTAGGGGTATGCAAGGCATGGTGCCCAACCCCATGTATGCAAACATTGGTTTGCACCCAGGATTTCAGGGCACACAAGGTCAGTTTGGGGTGTCACAAGGCAACTTGGGTATGGCTGGTTTTTCAATCCCATCAGTGAATATGACACCTGGACATCAACATGTTACTGGCCAGGGAGTACAGATGGTTCCGACAGGTGTACCCATTATGCAAACTGTCTCTTTTGACAATTTGGAGTCAATGGATAAGCTAAAGCCATACAAAGAAGATGATCAATGAGTCCATTGACACATTCAATGGCTTTGATGAGAGGACAAAGGTTTTCTCTTTCCTCGAACAGTTTGACAAAGCATTTGTTGGAAGGAGCATTTAAAGTCAGGAAAGCTGCCACTTTTTTGGAAAAAAAATGCAAGTCAGTGGTGGAATACACTGTTGTTACAAGGACAGACTCCTTCCACTTGGAATGATTTCATACAGGTACCGAATTAGCTAAAGGCTAATTCAAAACAGGGACAGGATGATTTAACAAGATTTCTTGCGAGAAATCTCGTGTAAATCAAAGGGCAAGTAGTCCTATTGATGCCGAAGATCAAAGGCTACGAATTGGTGCGATTGGCACGCAAAACAGAGCGCGAAAGAAGAAAATACAGCTTACTGTATTTTTCTGTAGATTTAGGGTTTTGACCCTATTTGATGCCTTTTTGTCCCAAGAGCTTCGGGAAAGCTAGAGGACAGTAATACAAGTGATCTGGAGCATTTTAGGAGCTAAAAACAGAGAATTTAGCGTGTTGAATTTCCAGGACAGGTTTGCAAAAGTGCTCTATTATGCGTGGATAATCACTTGGATATGTGGATTTTTGGTTGTGAAGGTTTCTACTGCAGTTATGCTGCCAAAATTGGGTCAAAAAGAGAATTCTCAGCCCAATAAAAGTGACAGCATAAGGGTAGATCACAGGTTAATCTCCAAAGATTAAGATGAAGAGCAGAGAAAGATTGTTTTCGATGCTCAGCATGCAAATCAATGATATTGCATAAAGGCTGAAATTGCCTGAGAGTTGGAAGATTCACAATGCGTTTCACGTGAGTCTTCTCAGACTCTATGTCTGACGCACATACAAATGCATTCTAGCATCTGTATCCCATTCCCCTCTCTTGTGTCATTATAGCACAGGTAGAATAGACGACTAATAATGGGTGAAAGCTAAATCAAGGTTTGAAGTAAAGTCTACCGTCCTTTTTGGATTAAACGGGCCGGTTTTAGAGAGTGAGCCCTTTGCACATATTTAAAGGCCCTTGGCCTATGAAAAGTAGTTACATGAAAAGTATCAAACTCAAAAGCTCTAGCGCCAAAAAGCTCTGAGGGCAAAACAGGGAATCCCGTACAACTGCCACGTGAGTAGTTGAGCATAAAACGCGGAAGTCCGATAGCCTGCCACATCATCAACGTAAATTGCGAGTGTCCGTACAACTACCACGTCGGCTTTATTTTAAGGGCCTTAGGTCCCTTGGGCCACATCGGACGCAGTCCCATTAGTTGGTGTTTACTCTTCTTTAAAAATAGGCCACTCTGCAAGACTTTGTAAGTTGGTAAAACTTCTTTTGCTGCTTCTACTTCTTCACTTAGGGTTTAGGCTCCTCGGCCAGGATCTGTAGGTTGGCTCCGTTCTTCAGTGGCTTGACACGTCAGCAGTTTGTGACAACGCGACCTTTGTTGCTACGAATCCTCTATCTGATGAAATCCAAGTGGCAAGGGGGCAGCCGATATAGTGATGGGTGGGTGAAGGTTGTGGGCAGTGCGGGAAGAGACGGCCACGGGCCGCCGGAGGGGGGGGGGGGCGCAGGGAGAGCAACGAGCTCTACCTATGATGAACTTCCCTTCAATGAATTTCCACATTTGCTTATCTAAATCTTAGACTGCTGAGAGAGATAGAATTTACTCATTCTCAAAAGCAAATTATGTCCCATGAAGGTACTCATTTGTAAGCTTTTTCTTCAAAAGGTTGAATGGTAGAAATCTCACGTTGACTCCATTTTATAAGTGCACCCTTCTATGTCAAAAGCCTTCGACTTCTCTGATTTTACTGCTAGTATGCATGAGAATGCAGAAAAGGGGCTTGATGGAAAGCACAAGGCGTTGACTCAGTAATATGTTCTTCTACTCTTTGCCCAATTTTTAATCATGGAGAAGGGACCATTTCAGCTTGTTCCTGTCTGTTACATGTAATGTTATTTGGTTAGTTTTCTGTCATGAGTTCAGAGAGGAAACAAAAATCATGAAATCATTGCTTTCGTCTGGTTCTGCACTGTTTGTTGTCAAATAAGATTTCATATTTGTGCTCTTAAGACTTTCCAATTGATTCCTTCAAGAGTGGAGAAAAACATTGTGATAATGATGCATATTCCTTGTGGCAATTATCCTTTTGTGCTGTGGAAACGACGCGTTTTGTCAAATTTTGTTCATTAGATAAGAGAGCCAACTCTTTTTTTTTCTCGGTGCAATGGTTGCAGATCAACCCTGTGTCCCTCCAGCCTGGCGAAAAGTGGGTGGCCGAGCAAGTTTTGAAAGTCTCATAAAATTGAGGTAGGACTTATCTCCTTCAGTTTTGTTGTTAATGGGTTGAACGGAAACTTGGGTCAATAAACTTATCGTGGCCATAACCAACAATGTTTAGTGCGCACTTTGCAATGGGTCTCTCTCTCAGTATGCGGAACCCTCAATAATGAAACATATCCAAAAAGAGCTGAATATGCTCAGGATGACATGTCTGAGAACACTCCAGTCACAAGTGGAAAAAGATTCACCAGCAATGTGAAACCAAACAAAGGAAACGAAGGCCCATATGTTCTTGGCAAGAGGACAAGCATTGAAGCGATGCAAGCCCTCGTCTCTCTCTCTCTCTCTCTCTCTCTCTCTCTCTCTCTCTCTCTCTCTCTCTCTCTCTCTCTCTCTCTCTCGAGCAGCAGTCGAGTAATTAGGCAGAGGGTGAGGGTGTACGAGCAAAGGGCCAGGCCAGTTTCAGGAGGGGTTTCTCCACTCATGATCATATTCTAACACTGAGAGCCATCATTGAGGAGGGTAGGTCACATGGGAGATGGATTTATTGCAGCTTTGTGGATTTCCGCAAATCATTTGACATGGTACCGAGAGCTCGATTGATGCGCAGACTGCAGGAGATTTGGGGGATTATGGCTCTATACAGATCAGTGATGGGATACGTACGCACTCTGGGGGGGATATTAGATTTAGTTCACTCCACCATTGGGGTGAAACAAGGTTGTCCATTGTCTCCTACTCTATTTGGTATGTTTGTTGATGAGGTGTCTTGTTACATTGACAGAGAGGGTGATAGAGGTGCCCAGCTGGCAGGGATGTGGATCCCATTGTTGTTATATGCTGATGATATTGTGTTGATCTCTGACTCACCAAAGGGTATGCAGCGACAATTGGATGCATTACACAGTTTTGCAGAGGATAATGGATTGTGTGTAAACCTTGGTAAAACCAAGGTTATGGTGTTTAACACTACACCACAGTGGATCAGGAGATCAACACCGACTTTCACATATGGTCTGGAGATTGTAGAGTATACAGATGCATACACTTACCTTGGGGTTGTCTTCACTAGGCCAAGATTTTCTTTAGGGAGAGCAGCAGAGACTAGACTGACTAGAGCTTTTGCAACCTTGGGAGGCTTGGAGAGGATGTGTTCGCAGGTTCAGTTTCAGGACCTCGGACAAAGTTATGGCTCTTTGATACTTTAGTAGCCTTAGCTATGTTGTATGGGGGGTAGATATAGGGACCTTCTGTTGGCTAGGATGGTTGGCGACGTATGGAGAGGCCCTTGGTATCTATGATCTCTTGACTAATCAGAGCCAAGGCCTCCATACCCCACGCTATCATTCGAGTAGAGCTAGCTACCCCTCCTATGGAGATTTAGGCGCTTACCAAATCAGTCTTCTTTGTGCACAACTTGTGGGATACTACTAGAGACAGAGATGCTAGACTGGCCCTTGAGTCTTCCGGACAGTTACATGCTGGTATGCACAGATGACATCATGGTTTCAGACGCATGGCTTCACCATGGACAGGCTGCCCCCTTTCCGGTACTTCTTCAGGCACCCTCCATGTCTCTTACACGGGTGGAGATTACTAGACTCATTCGTCGGGACTTGATCCAGCTGGATACCAAGAAGACATGGATAGAGCCGCCACAGGAGTTGGGCACGAAGATGGCTTTCTGTAGAGAGCATCTTCTCCACCTCACAAGAGATGGGTTTGCGATTCGACCCGACTACATGGACACACATATGGCTCATGGTTTGTAGTGTGCCATTGGTAAGATAAGCACATCCTCACATCAGTTGGATATTGAGACTGGTAGATTCAGAGGGATACCAACAGACAACAGGATATGCCGCTTACGCCAGCTAGAGTGAGAGACAAAGCTACATTACATGTCATTGCACAATGTACTATGAGATATGGGGCCGTTTCCACTGCTTATTCAGAGAGGGTTTCGGTCCTTTCTCTAGGGTCATGAGTTATGAGGATCAGAGATGTCTTGGGCTATATCTACTTGAGTTACACAGATATGGAGACACTTTACTGGGGAGAGATAGAGAGAGACAGTCCCAGAGACAAATTACAGGTTTCTTTTCACTAGATATGGGACAGCCAGAGGAGAAGCCATCACTCCAGAGCTCGGCCCACACTCATTCGACAACTACCGGCACTCTCATCGACCGAGCACTGGAGCTACGGAGATCCAGACGGCCACGATTGAGGAGAGGGGCTACACAGCATCGACGGAGACTACAACAGAGGATTCGAGCCATACTCTCTCGACATCTAGAGTGCAGATGAGGATGGATTCTAGTAGTAGTATCTTTGTTCTAGTTCTTTTGTACCCAGACATGGTATTAGATTCACTATTTTGTAACAGATTGGTCTCATAGGTCTCATAGGTCATTTTGGCCTTTTGAAGACGTTAATATAACTTTTCATTTCATTTCATTTCTGTGTGTGTGTGTGTGTCCCCCCCCCCCCCCCCCCCCCCCGCCCCCCCAAAAAAAAAAAAAAAAAGAGAAAATCTTCTATTAAAATGAACATCTCAAGCGCACAACCTCAAGGTTAAATGTACAATTGCTGATCACCCAAGTGGTGTCATCTCAAAATTGTCCTAAAATATACAATGAATGACCAGGACTATTTCTTGGGTTTAAAAAAAAAAATCTCTTAGATCTCCTAACATTTACAATCTTTTGTGATCTAAGAGGGGGGAAATGTTCCTCATATTGTGTCATACGCACAGCAATAGAAACATCATCATTGTCAAAACGATGTGGCCACTTAACTGTGAGAAGAGTAAGTGTATTCGCTGAAAGTCTGATCCCAATGGACTTCCCATCATATTCCATGAAGAAGAAGATACTCACCTCCAATGAGCTAAACCAAGAATGCCTCATAAACTGGTGCAGGTGACCCAATAGAATTGCTACCAGAGTCTGGAGCCAAATCAGCGCACACCAAACCCTTGACACTCTTTGTAAAGACCACCTCTAATGAGCTCCTCCGACCTTGAAGCCATGGATATTCTTAAAGCTGAAACCTGTGCTTGAAAACCCTGTGACCTTGTAATGAAAGATTGAAATGGAAGAGGAAGAAAACACCGAAGTTTCTCTCTCTCTCTCTCTCTCTCTCTCTCTCTCTCTCTCTCTCTCTCTCTCTCTCTCTCTCTCTCTCTCTCTCTCTCTCTCTCTCATACATATACAGAAATGAGCGGATCTTCATTGATGGAAGACCGGTTGCATAGGTATTCGTGGCCTCCAAGATGGAGAAGGATACATTTGTGGTATGAAATTATGATGGTTCCTTATCGACACACCCAAGGAGTTAGGAGGAGGTGATAGAGGGCGGAGACATCATCCAAAGACCCGCGAGAGTCAGAAGAGGGGCCTTCTTGCTGCTGAGTGTAACGTGACAGCACCGGGTGCCAACGGAAAAGAACAGATTGAACAGCTTCAAGCACTTCTAAACAATGTAACCAAAAACAAGAGAGACTTCACACGAGACATGGAGTGGTGTAGTTCCACCCTTAGAGTGCATTGAGGGTTTAGGCCCCTCGGCTGGGATGTGCAGGTTGGCTAGGGTTATGCTCAAGGAGTCCTAACCCTCTTGGTCTTTAGTGGTTGACATGTCAACAGTTTGTGACGTCCCCCCTTCTTGAAAGAAAAGTAATCGTCCGTGATTATATTTGCAAAACAACTCAAGTTGGATAAAAAATATCAAAGGTCAATCCCGAGGGTCATTCAGTTTTCTCAATCCGCATCGAAGCTCCTAATATTCTGGCGTAGCAAAATTAGCCATCACACCCAGACCGAGCTGATCTTTAGAGGGGTGTCTCGATGCACCTAGGTAATCTAACCCAATTAGGAATATTCAGTGATTGAGACATCACAATGCAACACAAATGATTATAGATGCATGTCTCGATGCACCTAGGTAATCTAACCCAATTAGGAATATTCAGTGGTTGAGACATCACAATGCAACACAAATGATTACATATGCATGTTACAAAACATAAAAACATACAGTTGTTGATGAACACTCCTCCCGCAAATAACCTGAAAAAGTTTGAGCCATAAGATATTCAACGACTCTCTTATCACTCCTCCCGCAAATAACCCAAAAAGGTTCGGGCCATGAGATATAGAGGCCTTTTACTACCAAAGCTCCCCAGAGCGCAGCTTGCGTCACTTGGAGGTTCCAAGAGTACAACTAAACGTTCTCTAGATCGCAACCTATAACGCTTAGAGGATCTACACTAACATGAACACTCCTCCCAGGAAAGCCCGAGCCGAAGAGATTCACTTAAAGGTTCCAAGACTACAACTTAACGTTCCCCAGATCGCAACCTGTAATACTTAGAGGATCTACACTAACATGAACACTCCTACCAGGAAAGCCTGAGCCGAAGAGATTCAAACACTATCAAGCACCAATTTTCTCTTCAAGACTGCTCCTGGCAAAGGCCAATCCATGAGCACAACACAATTTTTCAATCACAATTCCCACTTGAATACTCCTCCCAAGATAGCCCAAGCCATGAGTAATTCAAAGGTTTTCCAAGATCATTGAAACCAACATCAAAACCAGAATCAAGCAATCTCAAATCAACACCCATACAAGTTCAAAACAGATAAAATCTATTTCAACAAATTCCAAACAGTATTTTCTAACAATTTCTCAAGCAAAATTTCCAACAGACGATTCTTCTCGTTGTAGTAGAGTGGAAGCTCCATGCTCTGAAATGCTTAATCCTTGCTCCTAAAACCTGTTATCGGCACACAAGTAACAAGAGCTTCCAAAAACATAAATTTTACACATGCTGAAAATTTTTGCAAAAGCCCTAATTTGCTATTGAGAACTCTAATTTCTCAAAATTGTCGGAATCAAAATCCGCTCGTGTCAAGGCATAGGGCTCATCGAGAGGATCAACTTTGACTTGTGTTGTGTATCCAACTTTGACTTCTAGTTGCTTATCTTCTTCTGATCGTGATGCTCTTAGGAATTTTCATCGTGATTTTATAATCTATTACGTAGATAAGTGCTCTAATAACTTTGTTGTTACGTGCAAAAAGTTCTATTTAAGAATGCTTGTTAGCTGAAGTAAACTCTCAGACTTACAATGGTTGTGATCTTTCGATGCAAGAGGTTATCTTGAAACATCAAGACTTTTGTAAGTCTTTTGGTTTCAAGTGCCAGTTTAAATTACCTTTTTTATATACCTTTTGGAAGTTCCACAAGAACCCTATAAAGCCTAGATTTATAGCTACTTCTTGCAACACCTCAGGTTTCCAAAATCCAAATGGCTTAGTTATTGTTTCAAAGCCATTTTACCTAGCGCAAATGAATTGTGAAAAAATCTGCTAAAGGAAGCAGACTTACCTACTGATTCAAGTTGGATTTTAAATGATTCAGTAGGTGGGATTCCTGTTATAAAGTTTTTGAACTCTTCAAGAAGCCTTAAGGAGAAATCTTCTCCTTTATGTCTCCAAATTTTTGACTTTACAACACTATATACGAAGCTAAATTTAGAGGATCTTAGTCTCTTATTTCAAAAGTTTTTGCGTACAAGCTTGAGAAGGATAGGTACAAGGCATTGCTAGTAGAAAAGTCAGCCTTGAACTTTGACTTCTTATGGTTAAAAAGTAAGAATGTAGATGTGGACAAAGGAAAAAAGAGATTCACCAAGATTGTTAATGACATTGACATCATATCTTGGTTAGATTTTCTTTTGGACAATTTATATATAACCATCGGTGACTCTCTTTTCAAGCAAACAATTGGTATCCCTATGGGCACTATGGGCACCAATTGTGCTGTTTTTCTTGCTAATTTCTATCTTTTTACTTATGAGTTTGATTTTATGGAGCGTCTTGTCCTTGCCAACACATGCCCAATATTTTTTTACAACTTATGCAATGTAAGACGCTTTGTACATGATGTTTTTGTTCCTGACGTTCCTTCTTTTCAATATTTTATGTACTTGAATCGAGTTCTGTAGGTGGAGGTATTTATCCTAAGGAGTTTTATGAACTTAACTGTACCACAAATAGTGATTGTTGTGCTTTTCTAGACCTTGAGGTTTTTCAGACTCCCTTGGGATTAGAAGTAGATGTCTATGATAAGCGCCTTGAACCAGAATATACCAATTTACATATCATCTGAATGCCTCACATTTCTTCGAACATTTCTCGTTTAGCTAAGTATAGTGTCATTTATTTAGATTTTCTCGTCTTTGTTCTAGTAAATTTGCTTTTGTTGCTCAATTGTGCAATCTTAATTCTTTACTCGTTGAGAAAGGATACTCATTCGAAGGAATCATGAAAAACATTCGTTCATTTTTCATCGTAGTAAGTTTATTTTTAGTGTTTCTTCCTTTGGAATGTTCAAGATAATTAATAGTAAATTCAATAAAAATGGGGAGCTTAAAATCCCACTTATTGTTTGACTTAGTAACACACTATTTTGTTGTTTTGATCTCTAGCGCTTCTAGTATTTTTACTCTAGCTTGACAAATGCTAGCCTTCATCATGGCTGAGTATGCCCATCACCTCCAGAGGGTGATACAAACTCAGCTCGTTGGTTTTGTAGAGTACGCTCAAAGCATGAATGACCTCTATACAAACATGCACCTACTCTTGGGCATTGACGACGTGAGTAGGGA
This sequence comes from Adiantum capillus-veneris, assembly GCF_014529385.1. NCBI lineage: Eukaryota > Viridiplantae > Streptophyta > Polypodiopsida > Polypodiales > Pteridaceae > Adiantum > Adiantum capillus-veneris. Next base: position 88,713,055 of record NC_140952.1, on the reverse strand, counting down.
TGTCATAGCTGTTGTCCAAGCTATACATGATAAAGGTGATAATCTTATTCTTCCTGTTTGGACAAGCAGCGAAGTTGAGGTCACAATTTTTCAAATTTGGATCTTTGTACTTCTTTGGTTATTTGCTTCATAGGTTTGTAGTATTCATTTTTTGATTTCGTATTTAGCTTACGTTAGGACTTAAGAATATGTTCCTTTAGAAGTTGTTGTGTGAAGTTTGATTTCTAGGATTAAGGTTTTAAGATGTCTTTTCCTTTTTTCTTTAAAGTTGAGTACTTGTTTTAAGTTTTAGCGAAGTAAGATCCGTCAACTTATTTTACGCGTTGTTTTGTCTATTTTTGTTTCATAGCAAATAAAGTGAATTTTTTTTAGAAAAAAGAAATCTCGTATCCAAATTCTCAATCGTTGAAGAGATTTTTAGTGACCATTGCAAAACAGAAAAGCATCAAACAACATGTTTTTTGTGTTTTTTGGGGCTAAAGCTAACTCCTTCTCCTTCATCTCCTCCTCTTGTCGTTTCTTCTTTATCCCACCCCATCGCTTCCATCTGTAGGTGAGTTCATACTCAGCCATGATGAAGGCTAGCATTTGTCAAGCTAGAGTAAAAATAATGATGAAGGCTCTCTCTCTCTCTCTCTCTCTCTCTCTCTCTCTCTCTCTCTCTTTATGGCTCATCATTATTATTTATTATAAATAAAAAAAAACCTCCGTGATTTTCGGAAATTAGGGTTTCTGTTGTCCGCCACGTCATCACTTTGTGACATACCCCCCTCTTGAAAGCATTGTAATCGACCCGCGATTACGCTTGCAAAACCGACAAAAGCCATAAACCGTCTTAGCAGACACTGACTGTTAGTACCTACGTACTAGGAACACACATCTAGAACATGTACAAAATCAACAGTCACATCACAAGACATCACCAGACATCACATGACATTCAACATTCATTCGGATCTTAGACCATGATTTATCGGCGATGTAGCTAGCAATCACATCTAGGTCCAATCGGGACCTCATCGATGTCCGATTGACTAACCCCTATTGCAACCATGTCTATTTGAGATCAATCAGACCAAAATGCTGCAGTCATTTCGTCTATTAGTTCCTGCACTCACAAGAAGTCGAGAACAAATCAGTATCATAATCAGGAATTCCATTTCATAAAGTCATCCAGCAGAATACTGTCAGCTCTCAGTATCCCTGAAGCTCAAAGAGACATCAGTGACTTTAGTATCAAAATCGAGGCATCTGTTGACAAGGGAGTGGAGTGACTCCCCTCTTGTGCATCCCACTGCACCAGATCTCCGGCCAAACTGAATTCTGGGTTCCGTTTGGAGTAGACTATGCTAAACCAAAACATTGAGGTAAAGTTTGACAATCTGAGGAGTATCTGCTAGCTCCTCCTCCTCCATCCACTTCGCATCAAATGCAGGAAAGTTCTTGAACTAAACCAAGAACCGCCTTCGGACGGACTTTACCTTTCTTCGTATCATTATGTGCCAAAATTTGTTCAGGAACAAGGATCTCCTCGTTTTCTTCCACTTCGGGTTGCTCATCAGGCTCCCCATCATCAGGCACATCACCCTTAACAGGTTTCAAGAGACTCACATGCAATGCATTGTGAATCCTCCAAGTATCTGGCAGTTTCGATCAGAAGGAGACATCATTTATCTTGTCAGTGATCTGGAAAGGTCCGTAGTATCGCATACTAAGCTTTGGAAAAAGCCTCTCCTTTCCCTTTTTCTTTCGTAGGCGTGCCTTCTCAAAAGTAAGAGCACCCAATCATCCTCCTTCAATTTCAAGTCGCGACGATGGCGATCCGCTGCCTTTTTCTGTCGTTCTTGAGACTTCTGCAAAGTCTCGCGAACCTTGGCAAAAGCCGTATCCAAATCTCGCGAATATTCATCCGCTTCCAATATCTAATCTTTCGTGCTCAGGAAGGATGGAACCTTCGCAGCACTTTCAACAATCTCACATGGCGTCTTCCCCGTCGAAGAGTGTATCGTGTTATTGTAGGCAAATTCCACCAAAGGTAAGTTCTTTTTCATTGAGTCTTCTGATCCGAGATACAAGACTTCAATAAATCTAAAATCACTGAATTGGCAATCTCAAAGTGCCCGTCAGTCTGCAAGTGGAACGATGATGAGAACTGCAACCGCGTGCCAATGTTCTCCGAAATTGCCTTCCAAAACAAACTCGTAAATCTGAGGTCTCTGTCGGAGACAATCGTCTCAGACTGCCATGTAATCGGAAAATCATCGTGATCATTCTGTGTTCTCGGGAGATCAAAAATGAAATCCATTTCAATACTTTCCCAGGGGCGGGTGGGTATGGGTAAAGGCTGTAACAATCCCTGTGCCTTATGCCTGTCAAACTTGACCTGCTGGCATACCAAGCAACTGCGCACAAACTCTTCCACATCCTTTTTGAGTCTCGGCCCAAAGAAGTATCTCTCTACCCCCTTCATGGTGGTAGCAATGCCGCGGTGACCCATAAAAGGTGGAAGTGGTATTCAGTTGTAACCTTTTCCCTCAACGGCTGTGTAACGCACAACATAGTCTTTCGCATCAAGTAGCCTTCGGAGTATCGAGCTACTGTCTCCCCATCCCGTATCCGTGTGAAAATATCTGCAAAATCTGTATCTGTGGCATATTGATTGACCATATCCTCAAAGCTCCTATGATGTATCGCGGAAACAGCCAGAACCAACGGTTTTCGAGACAAAGCATCTGCCACCACATTCTTTTGTCCCTGCACATGGACAATCTGGAAGTGGAACTGTGACAAGATGTTCGCCCACCGCATCTGCTTTTCCGAAAGCTGCTTCTGTGACAAGAAGTAGCGCAAAATCTGATGGTCTGTAAAGACAGTAAAATTTGCTCCGAGTAGGTAATGCCGCCACTGAGTAAGAGCATGGATAACCGCCAAAAGCTCTTTCTCATAGATCTGTATTGTCATCTCGGCCTAGAGAACAAACGGCTCTCGTAAGCTATGACATGGCCTTCTTGCATCAAGACCGCACCCAGACTACGACTACAAGCATCACAATATACTTCAAATGACTTCTGCAAGTCCGGCAAAGTCAAAATAGGTACCGTAGTCAATTTCTCTTTCAATGTCCGAAAGGCTGTCACCTCTGTGGGTCCCCACGAAAAAGGTACTCCTTTCTGTGCCAAGGTATGCAAAGGGGAAGCAACCTCTGCAAACTTTCGTATGAACCGCCTGTAGTACGAACACGGTCCCAAGAAGCTTCTAACTTCATGGACATTCCTCAAATTGGGCCAATCACGGATAGTCTCTATCTTGGCCGGGTCCATTTGCACTCCTGCTGACACAATGTGTCCCAAAAAGTGTATCTTTGGTAGGAAAAATTCACTTTTCTTTGCATTAATCACTAACGTGTGATCTCGTAATGCCTGAAAGACTTGAAGCAGATGATCTCTGTGTTCTGCCTCATTCTTGGAGAAAACAATGATGTCGTCAAAGAAAGTGCCAACAAATAGCCTGTACTCTCGAAAAATCCTGTCCATCATCCGGTTAAATGTCGCAAGAGCATTGGTTAAGCCAAAAGGCATCACCAAAAACTCAAATAACCCAAAAGTCGTCCGAAAAGCTGTCTTGTAGACATCTCCTGGCGCTATCCTGATCTGATGATATCCACTCTTCAAGTCAATCCTGCTAAAGCACGAGGATCCCTGTAACCTGTCGAGTATATCATCGATCCTAGGAATCGGAAATCTGTTCTTGATGGTGATTTCGTTGAGAGTGCTATAATCGATGCACATTCTCCAAGATCCGTCTTTCTTCAAAACCAACAACACTGGAGAGCAATACGGTGAAGTACTAGGCTGGACAAGACCCTTTTCCAAGAGGTCTTTCACTTGGTTCATAATCTTTTCATTCTGTACTCGGCTCACACGATAAGGTGGCCGATTCGGTGGCATGCTTCCAGGTATCAGATCAATGGTTTGATCTTCATGCCCTTTGAAAAGCAATCGGCATGAGTGTGGAGAAAAATCTTGGCGTTCTTTTGATCAAGTCAAAACATATTCAACCTTTATCCATCGTTCAGTTCTCTTCCAAAGGAATGAGTAAGAAACTGAAGTTCAAGTACAATCTCTGAGCCCTTCATTTGTCAAAGTCGCTTTCTCGGCCCGGTAGTCAACCACGGTGTAGTTCTTGTGGTACCAAGGGATCTTGAGTAGAACATCACTCGCGTGCCTTGAACACCCCTGTCATTGCAAACAAAGTTTGCCAATGCTCGGTGTAATGGCAACATCCCATCCGGGTGCCAATCGAACTACCTCTGCCTGTGGCGTCAGTCTGTCGGGCGTAATTCCAAATCGAGCCGCCAATTCCAAGTGAAAAGAAGTTGGCCTTGGCTCCTTCAAAAGAGCTTCCTGATCCTTCACTTTGCCCCAAAAGCAGCAAAGTTTGTACTTTCACTCATTAGATTCGGTGCAAGTCCCACGCCATGTGGTACCAGTTCTGCTTTTCTATCTGCCTTTTCTGCCACGTTCCTCAGCTGCTCTCGAACTATCAGGCCTGTCGTCGTCTTTATCATTCTGTTCTTTCTGTGCCTTTTTAGAGCACTTCGCGGAGATATGTCCATGTTCCCCGCATCCAAAGCACTTCCCTCTCTAATGAAGCGAGCTCTCTCCTCAGGAGTAAGCTTGGGTCGTGCATCATTTTTCTCTGGGTTGCTCTTTTTCTTTCTACTTCATTCCTAGAAGTCTGTTCGGCTCGTTGTGTCATGGCCTCATCTGTGGGGTAGGTCAGACTGCCAGAGTGAATGGAAAAGCCCCGCTTCGCATGACTCATCAACTCCTGAATAGAAGCTGACTTTTGTTCCAAGCAGTGATCACGGATCTCTGTATGTAGACCCAAGGTAAACCGCTCAATCTGTTCTCTGAACGAGATCTTCTTGAATGAAGAGGCGGGCAGAAAAGAGTTCCAGAATCTTTCACAATAAGCATTCACTGTATCGCTCTTGGTCATCCGGAGATGGTTCCAAGCAGCTCGTATATCTCGCTCAAACTCTCGAGTCAACCAAGAAGAAATAAAAAGCCTCTTGAATTTCAGCCATGTAACTGGCACAGTCTTGCCTGATAGAAGCGTGGACCACCAAGTGCGAGCGTTCCCCTTAAAATAAGAGGCACCTCTCCGAATCTTGGAGTGCTCTGAATAGCGTCCTCCGGCGAAAGCGATGTCAAACTGCTGTATAAAAGACAAAGCCTTCGAAGCATCTGAGTATCCTGAAAAAGTATCAAACTTGATCGAGTGGCCACCTTTAACCTCTCGGACTTTCTTGCTTTTATCTTCGAGAAAGTCAGATTGGTTGGCTTTGTAAAAATTCTTCTTGTTCGCATAAAACTTTCCGTCATCGGAATCTGAGCTGTCTGTAGACGAGTCCTCAGTAGAACTGTCAGTCTCTGGGCGAGATGTAGCCTTCTTTGCCTTTTTTTCTTGCCCTTTCCGAAGCTTTGTTTCTTGCTTTGCTTTTTACTTTTTCTGTCTTCTTCGCTCGAATCCGAGGAGCTAGAAGAACTATCAGAAGAAGAAGAATTGGATACTCCTTCAAATCGAACACACTTCTTCTGTTTCTTTGCCTTGTCAAAAGTCGACTGACGACCCAAATAACCTGGAAAGTCAATGCTGTTCTTCTGCTTTTTGCCATGCTTTTTGGCTTTCTTTTACGCGTCAAAAGTTGAGCAATCCGTGCATCAACCACGTTCTCCAGTTCCTTCTCCGTATATTTTCTTGGAGGCAGAAGGTTTCTTGAGAGCGGGTTTCGGGAGTGGTGTTGTGGTTCTCTGCCACTCCATCTGTACCTCTTCCAAAGAGGTCTAGTTCATATATTTTGCCATCTTCGGGTCCTTGGCAAAATTGAGCATCATCTTTGTTGCATCACCGTTCAACTGGCGACGCTCCATCTCTTGCCGCTCCGCCTGAGTAGGCCAAGGCGGGCCATACTCTCTGCCGGAATCTTCATTGTGATCCCAGCCCGCATCTCCAGATGTAGAGGGAGTCGACTGATCATTGCCTGAAGCCATAGGTGCCACAGAAAAAAAAATTCGGGGATCGGATTTCCCGTAGAAGAGAAATCGGCCGTGCTCTGATACCACTGTAACAGACTTGGACACTCCAAGTCAAGAATCACCCGCGACAGCACCAAATAACCACTTCAAAACAAGTCACGGATCACAATAGATTTGCACTGGCCCGGCGGAGTTCAGTGCCTAGAGATATTGGCCCCAAAGATTGGCGCCCCTTTCGGTATTTCTTTTTGTATTACTCAATCATCAAAGTACAAGAGAGCGGTTTGGGTTTCACTCTCAGACTCTGCGTCCAGATGCTCTGAGAAGTGAGGCCCTCACCACTAATTTAAAGATTACAAGGGATGCCCAAAAGCAGAGCCCCAAAAGCTTTTAAAAATAAAAAGCATCAGTTCTCTCTCTCTTAGAGAGTCTCTTTTTTTTTTTTTTTTTTAAAGCAAGTTCTCTCTCTTTCTCATGGCATGGAGAAAAAGCAAGATTCGCGTCGCTCATCATTATTATATAAAAATAATAATTATTATTTTTTTATTTTTATTTTTTAAAGCCTCCGCGATTTCCAAAAATTAGGGTTTCTGGCAGAAATTAGGGTTTCTGCTGTCCGCCACGTCATCACTTTGTGACATGAGCCAAGATTGCCAACTATTCTGACGAGAGCTACATGACAAGGTGAGCTTTAGTGAGCAGAGATGAGGAGGCAAGATACATGTAATTAAAGGATACAATCATTTGACACACAGGTGATCCACATTCCTTCTCCATTCCTCCTTGTCCCATCAATGCAGATTATATATGTCTGATCTGTTCATGTCCAAGGAATTCTGATCAGTCTCACCCCCACCACATCCCTAACACACCCTATAATTCATCACACACATGAACTAGAGTCCATGTACAGGTATCATATCACGAAGGGCTTGCTCCACATGTATCCTTCGTCACCACTATTGGCATTGACCACGGAGCTACCACCTTATTGCGTCTATTAGCGGCTATAGAGACTTTCCACATACCACCTACACCCTTGACACTGCCGCCAATACTTGGACTATGCTTGAGAACCAATGTTATGATGATGAATGTAGAGACTCTTGGGACATATGTCTCAAAGCAAGGGCAGGCACAAGATCCGCACTATTACTAAAGATGAAAGACGCCTATGAGGGCCCAATAGTGGGACGCATTCCATATGTTCATGACTAGAGAGTATGGGCATAGCATGTTGTAGTCTACATGAGAGGCACCCTCCTACACCTATCAAGGACCCAATAGCATAGCACACTTAGGTGGAGAGATTACATGAGGTACCAAATCAGTCCCCCCATACTGCAGCCACTTGGCATTTTGATTTAGAATGCACTGTGTGCCGCCACTTTTTGTATACTTTGGTCATAGAGAGGATCCTATGCAAAAGCAAGAAGTCTGCCTCGGGCTGTGCTTCCTCTCACTCAACCTCCTCGTTTTGCAATTCATCATGATCTTCTTCTTTTTCATTTCGGCTTCCTTTGCTATACTCTTATCTTCAGATTCTCTCCGGACTCATACTCCCTCTCTGGTCAAAGTCTTTGTCATAATCCATAGCATGTGCTCGAATAAGTCAGATCAGATCTTCCATAGAAGAAGAATCGATTGGAGCTCTGATACAAACCAGCAAGCCACTAGGTAGGCAGTGAATCAATAGCAGACACATAATTAAACTTGAGAATTGATAAAAATTGATCTTAAAAGAGTACAAGAGGGGAGACATGGTAGTGAGAAAGGAGGCAGCGGAAGATGCAATGAAGGCAAGAACTGGTTGGTGTCCACCGGAACTGGCTTGTGATCCGATGGACACCTCGACTCCGACCTAGAACACCTCCAAGGCCACATACATGAACAAGGCATCTGTGGAGAAGAGAGATCACTAAGATAGAAACAGGACATCTGAGAATGAGAGAGAGAGAGAGAGAGAGAGAGAGAGAGAGAGAGAGAGAGAGAGAGAGAGAGATCTGGCGTAGGCTCTTCATGCTAAAAACAAGCTGCTCATACAAGTGACCAAGTGTAATCCGGCATTGAACTGACATGTTCAATGGATAGACCCGAGGTACACACAACTGACTGCTAGTGACACTACCAACTACTCTGCACATGAGACCATTGGCAACAACTGGAAACCACCAAGCAAACACGAGGACAGTGAGTCTAGGTCTCCTCCAGGCAAAGGCAGACGTGCCTCGAGGATTGTCGGATCTAGGACTGTTGTACCAGGTGCATGGAGAACTGACTACAACATGGGTGGAAGAACCACCGGGGTATTTGATTGGAGATCTCTTGTTGCGTGCCTCTCCTACTGCTGCTCATAGCTGGCTGCCCCAAAATGCAGATCTGGGCTGCTCAAAAATGCTAGAGCTGCCCCCTCTGCATGCTGCCCGCCGGCTTCCTATTGCTGCCCTCTAGGGCACCCAAGGGAGGGCGCCCCCCACTGGGGCTAAACTGCAATGCCTAAGCCCACACACACACCCCCCCCCCCCCCCCCCCCCCGGCTCACCTATTTACCTGTCCTAGGAGGCTGCCCGTATAACCAGCCCATACAACGTAGAGGGTGGTACTATTTCAATTACCTGTTAACTTTACACAGAGCACTGAGAAGGGAAGAGAACACAGTTGCGTCCAGCGACTAGAATGTCACTGCGCACACAAGACCGACACCCTGTAGGCCCCAAAGACTGGCGCCCCTTTCGGTATTTCTTTATTCAAATTAAGGTAGACGATCCGACCACTTAGCACAAGCTTTCACAAAGCTGTCCAAACCTGGCGAGGGCTGAAAACGCAGGTTTTCGACCGGATTTCGATAGCGTAACGGCGCAAAAACCCCTGTAGGTCAAAAACACCTGTCTAGGACGGATTCCCTCGATATCTGGAAGCTTTTTGGTGAGCTGTCACAGAAATTCAGCGGGCTGTAATTCTCTGTTTTTCACTGCCGGGAGCCCAAAAGCCTGTACACGCATCCCAAGGCTCTCACGAGGCTCCCCCGATGTTCCCTTGCAGTTTAGGTGCGAAACCCTAAACCTGCAGAAAAACACAGCAGGCTGTAATTCCCTGTTTCGGATCGTTTTTAGCAGAGCGAACACGCCTACGCGTGTCCCAAGGGCTCCCGCACGCAATGGGACAGTTCCCCTGTGAATTGGACGAGTTTTCACGCGAGAAAACTCTCCAAACTCGCAATCTTTCGTGATGGAACTGTGCGTACCTGTGGGGGATTAGCAATTAGCTAATCCGGTTCCTGTTCAGAAGGCTCTTGCCTTGGCAAACGCGCATAAACCCCCAGAACTGTACATAGGTCAAATGAGAAGCCCACTAGTGGGGCATAACATACTGTACGTAGGGGAGAAAGAGAGCAGTATGTAGTGTGCGGGGCATCACTCCCGTCACCATATTGTGCATAGAGGGCAAGGTAAGCATTCCATAGCTTCTGTACCTGCTACAATCCACCTGAGGCTGAAAATGGCGCCCCCTTTGTTGATATGCAGCTCGTTTTTGCCTCCCAAAGTGGCAGAATCGCTCACAGGCTGACACGTCGTCCAGTTTCCGAGTTTGGGCTTTCCCTGCTAAAAATATCTCAATTGGTGCGTCAGTTGACTTGGCAGCAGAGCAATAAAATGTTCCCCTTGTCATTCCAGAGCTAATGACGTGAACACATTTTCCGATCAAAAATAGCAGTTCACTAAATTTTAGGAGATGGCCGACCAAAACTGTTGTAGATAGGCATGAGAGAGACCTGAATGTAACCAAAAACACATACGAGTGGGCTGCTCTGGGTGCTGTCTCATCAATGCTAATCTTCCAATTCTGACAGTGTACTCAAAGAATGATACATGTGCACCGGTGGGGTTAGAGTGAGGCCAATGCCACTCTCCTGGGTCCCAATAAAGCTGAGATAGCGCACGACCCTCCCACACCCAAAGCCTCCAAAGTGCAGCATCAGTGGTAGTGAAACGGGGGTCAACACAACGACGCTTCCCGCGGGAGCCAACTATTGGTATGGCCTCCCATCGACCTCCGGGGTAGACAAGGTGCGGAGAGGTGGTATCATATGTCAATCTAGCATGCATACCCTAAGAGTAGTCAGTATCAACTGTGAACAGCATGGTGTCTAAACGATCTAATAAGAGAGTGCTCTGAGCAAAGAGGCCTTCCCAGCCACAATGTGGAGGCATCTGGACCGTTCCTCGCATGACTTCGTCCTAGTGTGTAGGAATGGCGGAGCAATCTCAAGCAATCTGTCTGTTACCCCGCAGCCAATGCCATAATGTTCTGCCACAAAATTTGCATCCAGCATACGTGTCTCATGAAACAAGCGCATAGAGGCAGCAGGGCCAGTGTCCCAAGCAGCCCAATCAATGTGTGTCCTCTCTCCAAGCTGACGGGGTGGATTAACCGAAGAATCAAGAACTGCATCATTTTTAATGAGAGGCTGGCGCTCAATCTCCTCATGGCATGAGGGAGGTGAGCGTCTCTCTCTCTCTCTCTCTCTCTCTCTCTCTCTCTCTCTCTCTCTCTCTCTCTCTCTCTCTCTCTCTCTCTCTCTCTCTCTCTCTCTCTCTCTCTCTCTCTCTCTCTCTCTCTCTCTCGGCCGGCCTGACTCTTGTGTCTCGAGGGGAGTTACGTGTTTGTTTTTGTGCTAACAAGCCTACTAAGTGCTGATTGGTTGCTGATGGTGCAGCAGCGCGCTGCCTGAGCAGGTCATGTAGGGCTCGCGCAGGAAGTGCAGAGGCAGCCCTTCTCCTCCTCCTCCTCCTCCTCTCTCTCTCTCTCTCTCTCTCTCTCTCTCTCTCTCTCTCTCTCTCTCTCTCTCTCTCGATGTGCTCTAATCTCCGCTCTCTCTCTCTGGCGCGCAGGTGGCTGATGTCGTCCTCCTCCTAGCACCGCACACTGGTGTAGAGTCACAGCAGGCAGCGCGCGCTGTTTGGGGAGGGAGCAGTACAGTAGGACGTCCATGCAGGCAGCCCCATGGCGAGGAGCTGCTGCGGCCCCATCGCGAGGACTCTCTCTCTCTCGGTGAGGCAGCGGGCTCACGCAGTCCGTGACTCCCTACGCGTAGAAGGTCTTCCATTTTCTACGTTAAAGTTTAAAGGTTTTCTAAGCCTTGAAATAAACTTTTAAAGCTTAAAGGCTTTTAAGCTTTAAAATAAACTTTTAAAGTTTGCCTTATTCTCAGTCCCTTACCTTAGTACCCTACCCCACATTTGCGGGGTGGGTTCGATGGATCCGCTTACCGAAGGGGAAGGGCCGGGTGTAGATAGCTACACCACCCCAAAAAATACAACAGCCACATTTAAGCGGAGAAACAGAGATATTGTACTATCACCAGGATCATTACAAGTGGGGAAAACGTCCAAGGTACATGATGAACTAATGATGGAGAAGGTCCAGATGATGCTCAAATCAGAGCTAAACTACATGAGAGATGACATCAGGAAGGAAATGCACGCGAGCGCGGAGAGCTACAGGAACTCCATGTATGGAGACATGATGAGAGAACTAAGGGGAGAGACCCAGGGGATACAAAATGAGGAGATTCAGATCTTGAAAACAGAACTACGAAACCTAATCAAGGCCGAAGTAAATGTAACAGAACGCGTTATGCAAAAGAAACTCGATGAGGCAGTAGCAAGTTTCGAAGCATGGAGAACAAATATGGAAAAGCACATGAGGGAAAAAGATGCAATAATCGAGGAGCTAAAAGGAGAACTTGCGGCCTGCAAATCTGCAACTAAGGAGAAGGGAGATGACCAACCTTCGATCCTCAAGGAGCTTGAGGACATGAAGGATCAAATGAAAGCTCTACGGGAAGAAGATGAACAGAAATCGAAAACGGCATCCTCATGGGCGGAACGTCTTTTTAAGACACAAGAAAAGGTTGATGAAGCAGAGAAATGGATTGAGGATGCGAAGAAAGGGAAGGCCCAGATGCTCGAGACCACACCTACTTCTACCATTATTAATATGACAATTGAGGAAGAGCAGAAAAGGAAGAATCGGGCTCTACATGTGCGGGTAACAGGACTCAAAGACAAAGAGTGTAGATGAAGAAGTGAAGGAACTGCTACAACGCATGGGCATCACAGAGCCTACTCACACAAGTGCATGGAGAGTGGGCAAGAAAGGAATCGATGAGAAGGGAAACGTAAAGGATAGGGCACTTATTCTCCGCTTCCCGAATATAGAAATAAGGAAAGAATTCCTAAAGAAGAGGCCAACTCTTAAGAAAACGGGTATCTTCCTAGGAGATGATCTTACATTGGCACAAGTGGCACACATGCAAGAGTTGATGCCAGAGATCAGGGCAGCAAGAGAAAAGGGAAAAATCGCCTTTTATAAAGAGGAGGGAAAGTAGTGGTTCTGGAAAAGCGCTCAGCATGACGGTGCGAGACCTATGGGGCGACGCTACAGATAGCAGCGTGAAATTGTAATGGATCATATAGGCTAGATGTAGGTGCCTTTGAAGACAGCTTTAGGGATAGAGACATAGTTTTCTACTCAGAGACACACCAGATACCGGGACAGCGTATGCCACATGTGAAGGATTATTTATGGGAAACAGCTAGTCGACCAGACAAGAGATCTCTACAGGGTAGCCGGGGTTCAGGAGGAGTAGCAATCTTATTTAAAGAGGAGCTGAAGCCACTACTACAGATTATCAGGAAAGATGAGCAAGCAAGGTATATGTGGGTGAGAATGAGAGCCGAGACAGGTAGATTTCTATATATCGCTATATGCTACTTCCCTCCAAGTACCTCAGTCTATTCCTCACCTAAAGGACAATCCCCTTTCTCCATATTGAATAATGACATATGGGAGTTCTCTAGAGATGGAGACATCGTTCTCTTAGGAGACTTTAATGCCAGAACGGCCAACTCTCAAGCAGTATTCTATGATACTTCTGAAGAAATGCTCAGAGAAGTGGATTTATCACGGAGGGGGCTTACTAGAAACTCACAGCATAAAGAACACACTAAATATGGGAGACATCTCATGGAGATGGCAACCATACATGGTTTGGCCATACTTAATGGTCTAGAGAATTTCCCGTTGTCTTGGGGATTCACATGCTTCCCACATAGGCATGGGGCCAGTACAGTGGACTATGTCATGACTTCACCAAGCTTTATTTCTAGTATCAAGGACTTTAAGGTGGGACCCAAACCGGTTGGGATTGCAGTGGATCATGCTCTCTTGACCATATCAATCTCCTTCCAATCAATGCCTCTCAAGTAGAAAGGAAGAAGACACACACAAGATATACTTTCACGCCAGAAACTGATTCAGTCTATGTGGAAAAGATCTATAATAGGATGTGGGCAGCCGAGCTAGTATATACTGTAGAGGAGATTACTTCTCAGTTAACAGAGATACTACATGGAGCAGCACAAGAGGCATACCCACATACTCAACCTGCTCAGACGAGAGGAGCTGGGAACATGCCTCAAAACAGCTGGTATGACGAGGAATGCAGAGAGACAAGAACCCAGGTCCAGAAAGAGCTTACACTTGGGATCATCACATATAAGCAATCTCGGATTGCTCTTCGGCGTATAGTACGTCGCAAGAAAAGGGCATTTTTAGCCAAACTGGAGAAGGATTTATATCAGCTCTTCTTGAGTCAGGACTCACATGAAGCATGATGCTTATTTCGAGAGCACTCACCGCCGCCGACGATTACTTCTCCTGAGATCTGGGGTCAATATGTAACATCATTATATATGGTATCTAGACAGCCTCCATTACCAGATCTGCTAGAGCCATGCCCTACTACTAGTACTTTCTTTACTACGGAAATGGTGGAAAAAGCCATTGATAAGATGAAACAAGAAGAGCATATGATCATGATGGTTTAGTAGCACAACATCTGATCCATGCCAGGGATCTACTTTCAGAAGTCCTTGCTCGTCTGTTTAATCGGGTCATGTGTGAAGGATTACCTGAATCTTGGAAATTATCTACTATCGTACCTATTTTCAAGTCAGGGGATCCTATGATACCCGGGAACTACCGTACCATTATGGTAGGTCACACTTTGACCCGATTGTACGCATCCATTCTTGAACAAAAATTGAGTAGATGGGCGGAGAATGAGGGCATAAGAGCAACAGGACAAGCTGGATTCAGAAGGGGTTATTCCACTTTAGATCATATTCTTACCTATGGGACCACTCTTCATATGGCAGCATGGAACTGCAATGGATCACTTCGGTTGGATGTGGGGGCGTTTCAGGACAGCTATTTTGGGAGAGACATTGTTTTTTACTCAAAGACACACGAGGCTCCGGCATAGCTTATGCCACATGTATCTGGATATAGGTGGGAGACGACATGCAAAGCAGGAACTGTCACAAAACAGGAGCTTACACGAGCACTTAGAAAATCTGAAAATTATAATTCTTTGAGAACATGAGAGAAGGGAGAAGATCGACGCAGTATTGGGGACCAGAAGATGGGCTGGTCCCCCCCCGTAAAGAGTATTCTTTTATTCAGGGAGAATTCTTATACAAGCACGAGAACCCGAGGAAACCCCTCCGTTCTGTAATCTTAGACCCGAAGGTCGTGCTTTCCCGTAAAGGGGCTTGGGCACAAGGCCGTTCCTTCCCGTAAGGGACTTAGGCGCGAAGCCGTGCTTTCCCGTAAGGGACTTAGGCGTGAAGCCGTACTTCCCGTAAAGGGCCTTCCCGTAAGACGGGAGATTCCTGCAAAACAAACCACACAAACACGCGACAACAATTCGTATGACGAATCCACAATAGATACCTGTCACTCTTGCGCGGGAAAAGCGACTTCCGTGCTTCGTAGTCTCGCGATCTCTTGCGGCAGAGTCTTCTCTTGCTGATGTTGGTACCTCCCGTGAGTGAGGGCATGTGGTGCTTTTATAGCTCCCTGGCCACGGCACGAATAACTGCTCAGGTAGAGATCGCAGCCGGTTTTTTTTTTTTTTGGCGTTGTTCTACCCGAAATAGGGAGAGAGAATTCGCTGGCTAGTTTTGTTGCTTTATCTTCTAAGTGGTTGCTTTATTTTATTAATAAAGAGGCCGGTCACTTAATAAAATAAAGTGTGAATCTGTTCAAACTTTAAAAACTCACTCCGCTAGTGAAAACAATGCTACACGGACACATTCCAGGCGTCCCCGGGTGCAAGACACGACACAGATGCAATGCAGACACAGACTCCTCGCGGGAAAGCATCTGCCCTCTCGCGACTGTTCCTGCTTTTCGTAAAAAGCTTCATTGAACCCATCTTTATTCTTGTGCTTGCGTTCTTACGCGTACTTTCTTACTCAGTTCGGATTTCCTCCTTAGACCCTTAGTGTGTCCCCTTACCGATGAACCTGTCACCCATCTTGTGACTCATCAGGGACCACCATTACCTAGTCTTCTCCCACCGAACTAACAGGCCAACTCCTTCACGGTGCTTCTTGTCACCCATCATATGACACACCAGGGTCGTCTGTTTCCTGATTGGCTTTTCTTACAGATCTGTGATTCCTTAACTTATTAGTTAACTTGTGCACATTTCTTATTAAAGTCCTAATTCTAGAAAATAGAAATTAGAAACAAAATAGTCAAATTAGTTTCATCCCTCTCACTTATAAACAGTTGTCCTCAACTGTAGAGGTCCAACTGAACTTCCGGGGAGAAACCGGAAAGATTCCAAATCTTACTCAATGGTGAGTTGAGCTAGTCCTTTCTCAAAAGAGAACTTTAAAAATTAAATTAAACAAAATTCAATAGTCAAATTAGTTTCATCCCTCTCACTTATAAACAGTTGTCCTCAACTGTAGAGGTCCAACTGAACTTACGGGGAGAAACCGGAAAGATTCCAAATCTTACTCAATGGTGAGTTGAGCTAGTCCTTTCTCAAAAGAGAACTTTAAAAATTAAATTAAACAAAATTCAAGAATTCAATACTTACCTTACCGGTTCATGTCCTTCCTCTAGTACCTCGAGGATATCCTTCACCATTCATCAAACTTACGAGCCATGTAAGAACTCGTCATTCGCGTCTTTCTGAGAATCTGTTAACTCAATTCAACCTTCTCAATCCCGAGAAGAATCAACCTCCTAAAAATCAATTTAGGTCTATGTCCTTGCGCATAACCTTGCGCTATTAGTCCTAAGGATATTAAACCTCTTGTGTCCTCCCGCATAGGGCATGTCGAGAGCATTAAGCTCATGTGAATCTTCATGTGGCAGACAAAGTGTGTCACCTTACCAAAATAAGTTCTTATTCCGGGCCTTTGCTTTGGGTAGGCCAATTGTTCTGATCCAAAGTTTCGTTATCCGAGACTCTGTTAACTTGATTCCGTCTTCTCAAATTCGAGAAGAATAATCTTCCTAGAAATCAATCTAGGTATCTGTCCTTGCACATAACCCTGCGCTGTTAGTCCAGAGGGTATTAAACCTCTTGTGTCCTCCCACATAGGGAATGCTCAAGTCATAGAGCATTAAGCTCGATGTCTTTCTTTCACAAACAAAGTTTGCGATCACCTTAAAGAAGGTTCTTGTTTCGGGCCATCGCTCAACGTAGGCGAATGGTTCCAGTCCGAAGATTCCTTGTGCGCAGCGGCACTTCCTTCCAATCTTTTCCTCCTGCAAGTTATTATCACCAGCAGTGTTTTCCTGACGCCCATTAGCGTCTCTTCCTTGCAGACGCCATCTTTACAAGCATCTAGGACTCCTCGCAAAATCTTAGGCAGATAAAATTCTAGTCATATCATTCTGTGAACATAAGTTCAAACTTGGCCCACTTAATGGTGAACCCGCTTTGGATCTCAAGGATGTGCTCCCATATGTGGTTAAGGTAATTCTTACCATTTTAAAATGGTTGGCGAATTTTACTCTTACGAACATAATAGTACGAATTTATTCCAGGAGCATGTAAATGCTACTTGACCTGCTCATGGAGAAACATATACCGCAACCAAAAGTTGCTACTGTAATGGTAAAAGCACATAGCGTACTCAATGATCACGACCATAAGAAAACCTCTTCTCCGTAGAGAAACTCAAATTCCTTCTACTGAACACATCTCAAATAGAGATTCTTGTGTCGGAATATCCTTGCGCATAAAAAGGCGCTCAAGAGAGTATAACAAACTCTCGTCCAGTTCCTTGGCATAGGTCTGCATCTTCGTGTGTTATCCATGTACCCAAAGGTGTACATAATTCTTAAGCTGTGTTAGAGTTTTGGTGAACCTGGGAAATTACCTTCCCTTCGTAAGATCCTTAGAGCGAAGACGCCCAACTTGACGATCCCTTGGCTCGATCTTAGAGCAAAACCCGCTCATTAAATAACTAGGATTTCAATCCTTGGATTCCTCGAGCACAGGCGTCGTCGCTTGTTCCTTCTCTCATAAAGAGAGTGTTCATTCACTTGTGCAAAAAGCACTACCATGTCCTCCCTGGCCGGGTAGGGGGTGTGGGCTTAAAGAGTATTCAAGCTTAATGAAAGCTTTTCTTTGCTTGGAATCTCGGAATGGTTCCTTCCTTTCTGCCGTCCTACTCAGGGCATGGCATCCCTTCAACTTTTTTTCCGACTCTGTTTCCAGAGTCCCATTCCTGCAGAACAACTCCGCTTTCTTGGACACGAAGTCCTTTCCTTGGGAATTTCAACTTCCGGATCACATCTCGAGAGTCTACCTCTCTTCAATCCGTGGATCTGCTTCCCAAACTTGGGTACGAAAGCCTTGGGCTGATCTAGCTCTAGTTCCTCAGATCGCTTTCTCCTGCAGAGGCTCATGCCTTCCTTTGCTCCTACTCCCTCACGAAGAGGAAGTACACCTGCAATCAAATACTCAGAGATCATAACATGAAAATCGTTACCTTCAAAGTCTCGACGCTCGAAACGCAACTTGGTTCTCGAAAAAGCAATTCCCCGGAAGAGATCTCTACATACAAAATCCTCTCTTCCAATCCTACACACAAAAGAGGTGTGTTCTCGGGTTCCTTCTCGTAAATCAGCCCCGTCTACGACGTCTATGGCTGAAAACAGAGAAAAACAGCAGCTTGTCGCGATGGAACCACGCTCCGTAGGCACTTCTTCGCGAGGGAACTCGCGTTGGTGACATCTGGTACACTTGGGAGAGTCATGGGCATCACCGGCAAACGTCTTCTTTGCGGGCCAACTCTGCAGCAGCATCTCCTTCTTGCAAAAACTGATCTTCCCTTACCGGGTAGGGAGTGTTGGTTCGTAGGGTACTTAAGCTTGATAAAAGTTGTTCTTTGCTTGAAAGCTCAGAATGGTTCCTTCATAATTTCCTACCCGCACTAGCAGGCAATTTGTTGGAGAACTACCGGATACCAGATCAATCATGGGCCTTCCGGATGGTTAAGCAAAGCAGTTCATCGTATAAAACAATGTTCTGACTCAACCCTACTCTCATAAAGACTCGAGAGTGATTGTCCTGGTTAGACACGTGCATATGTCGTGCATAAAAGCAATACGCATTTTATGATTTCCTCAAAGATTTAACTTTGATCAAAGATCTGCCCTCTCACTTAAAGTTTGAGTTCCGTTACTCCAAACTTTCTCCGGATAGCAATGTATCCTTCGAGGAGAGGTAACAAAAATTCGTTGTTTCTGTGTTAAATGGTTATCGTCCCACTGCGGGGATTGTATTCTATGTACATCAAGGTGTACACTTTCAGCTTTTATTGCTGACTCCACCATCTGCTACAAAGTATCTTGCAGATGGGTTTACAAAATTCGGGCAAAAGTCCTTCGTTAAATTTGTTCATCTTTTCCTTCTTCAGAGAGGATCAAGAATGGACCTTCCTTGGCAAGAGTGAACCACTACTTGCTTTGACTCGCTCGTGTTCCTATTGGGCAAACCAATCCCAATCTTCTTGAATGCCTTCCTCAAAGCGTAGAGGAAAAAAAAAAATTGTCGGAGAATTCAACCTTGAATTGTTGTTGTAAGTTCCTTGCAGAGCTTTGGTATACCACCAAGTACTTGCAATCCCCTGGAGGTGTTTGGTTACATGCCTCACCTTCGACACTTCTCAGAAATTGCCGTTTGCAGAGGCAACTTCAAACTGTCGAATAAAAGCAGTAGCTTTCAGGACATCTTCCCTTCCGTCAAAAGTATCAAGCTTGACTGGAGTGTTCCTAGGTCTAGAGACCTTCTTCATATCCTTCCCGAAATGACGGGATTTCTTGGCTATGGTTCTCGATTGATGTTCATGGATATCTTCTGGGTTCTGAAGTATCTTGAGCATTCTGCTCCTCAGATTCTCTAGTTTCTTGAGCATCATGCTCTTGTCGCCTTCTCAGAGAATCCCAAGTCTTGTGTCGCCTTCTTGCAGAGAGAAAAAATAAAAAATAAAAATCGAACTCTGCGAGCTTTTCCTGCAGGACTTAGGTTTCCGCTTGCTTCTCTCTTGGCTTGTCATGGCTTCTTCCCGTATCTTCCCAGAGTCGTCCTCCTTTACAGAGAAAGAGAGGAGACCATGCTCTGATACCACTGTCACAAAACGGGAGCGTACACGAGCACTTAGAAAATCTGAAAATTATAATTCTTTGAGAACATGTGAGAAGAGAGAAGATCGACACAGTATTGGGGACCAGAAGACGGGCTGGTCCCCCCCGGTAAAGAGTATTCTTTTATTCAGGGAGAATTCTTATACAAGCACGAGAACCCGAGGAAACCCCTCGATTCTGTAATCTTAGACCCGAAGGTCGTGCTTTCCCGTAAAGGGGCTTGGGCACAAGGCCGTTCCTTCCCATAAGGGACTTAGGCGCGAAGCCGTGCTTTCCCATAAGGGACTTAGGTGTGAAGCCATACTTTCCCGTAAGGGACTTAGGCGTGAAGCCGTACTTCCCGTAAAGGGCCTTCCCGTAAGACGAGAGATTCCTGCAAAACAAACCACACAAACACGCGACAACAATTCGTATGACGAATCCACAATAGATACCTGTAACTCTTGTGCGGGAAAAGCGACTTCCGTGCTTCGTAGTCTCGTGATCTCTTGCGGCAGAGTCTTCTCTTGCTGATGTTGGTACCTCCCGTGAGTGAGGGCATGTGGTGCTTTTATAGCTCCCTGGCCACGGCACGAATAACTGCTCGGGTAGAGATCGCAGCCGGGTTTTTTTTTTTTTTTTTTTTTTTTAATGGCATTGTTCTACCCGAAATAGGGAGAGAGAATTCGCTGGCTGGTTTTGTTGCTTTATCTTCTAAGTGGCTGCTTTATTTTATTAATAAAGAGGCCGGTCACTTTATAAAATAAAGTGTGAATCTGTTCAAACTTTAAAAACTCACTCCGTTAGTGAAAACAATGCTACACGGACACATTCCAGGCATCCCCGGGTGCAGGACATGACACAGATGCAATGCAGACACACACTCCTCACGGGAAAGCATCTGCCCTCCCGCGACTGTTCCTGCTTTTCGTAAAAAGCTTCATTGAACCCATCTTTATTCTTGTGCTTGCGTTCTTACGCGTACTTTCTTACTCAGTTCAGATTTCCTCCTTAGACCCTTAGTGTGTCCCCTTACCGATGAACCTGTCACCCATCTTGTGACTCATCAGGGACCACAATTACCTAGTCTTCTCCCACCGAACTAACAGGCCAACTCCTTCACGGTGCTTCTTGTCACCCATCATATGACACACCAGAGTCGTCTGTTTCGTGATGGCTTTTCTTACAGATCTGTGATTCCTTAACTTATTAGTTAACTTGTGCACATTTCTTATTAAAGTCCTAATTCTAGAAAATAGAAATTAGAAACAAAATAGTCAAATTAGTTTCAGGAACTAGATCTAAGCTCAAAGGATGGGGATCTGGAGGAGTAGCTGTCTTATTCAGGGAGGAGCTCCAACCACTCATACATATTGTTCACAGAGATGAGCAGGCCAGGTATATGTGGGTGAGGCTGAGGGTAGAGACTGGCCGTTTTCTATACATTGCCATATGCTACTTTCCTCCTAGTACTTCAGCCTATGCTACGTCCAGAGGACAGTCCCCCTTCTCAGTCTTAGATGATGATATCTGGGAGTTCTCTAGAGATGGTGACATTATCTTGTTGGGTGACTTCAATGCTAGGACAGCTCAGATGCAGACAGCTTTCTATGATACTTCAGAGGAGATGATGAGGGAGTTGGAGACCAGCGACTTGGGCTTGTCTAGGACTTCACAAGACTTGGAGCGCACAGAGTACGGGAGATTCTTAGTAGAAATGGGAACTTCACATGGTCTTGCCATTTTGAATGGCTTGCAGAGATTTCCAGAGGCAGGGGGGTTTACTTGCTTCCCACATAGGCATGGCGCCAGTACAGTGGACTATGTTATGACCCAACCCAGTTTCATATCTTCTATTCATGACTTCACGGTCGGCTCCAGACCTATTGGTATAGCGGTGGACCACACACTCCTGACTTTCACCATATCATTTCGTTTCAGTTCAGCATCTCTGGCACGACCACCCACACATGCCCGTTACACCTTTACACGAGAAATTGACTCAGTTTATATGGATGGGATCTACAGGCGTCTATGTACAGAGGAGCCAGGCCGCCCTCTAGACGAGCTCACTCAGATCTTGACAGATACACTACATGCTGCAGCAGTCGAGGCATACCCTCACACCCAGCCTGAGTCCAGACACCGCACTGGGAGTATGCCCCAGAACAGCTGGTATGATGATGAGTGCAGAGAGATGCGAGCTACACTTTAGAGGGAGGTACTTTTAGGGATTATCACACACAGATAGTCGTAGGTTCTCTTTTGACGCCTAGTACGGCGAAAGAAGAGAGCTTATCTTGAGCCAGGACACAGGGGAGGCGTGGAGGCGTTTTCACGAGTATTCTTCTACACTTGCCATTACATCTACAGAGACTTGGGGTACATATGCAACCTCTCTCTACTCGATCCCAGGGCAGCAGTCCTTACCTGATCCCCCAGAGCCTTGTCCACAGACTTGCACTTTCTTCACTGTTGAGATAGTAAAGAAAGCCCTTGACAGGATGAAGACTGGGAGAGCTTATGACCATGATGGTTTGGTGGCCGAACACTTTATACATGCTAGAGATATGCTTGCAGAGCTGATTGCAGTGATGTTCAACCGAGCCATGTGTGAGGGATTTCCTAGCACTTGGAGCTTATCCACTATTGTGCCTATCTTCAAGGCAGGAAACCCTATGGAGCCAGGGAACTACGGTACCATCATGATTGGACACACTTTGGCTAGGTTGTATGCATCTATTATCGAGCATCACCTCAGTAGATGGGCAGAGAGAGAGGGCATACGGGCTTTAGGACAGGCTGGCTTCAGGAAGGGACTCTCTACTCTTGATCATATACTGATGCTCAGAGCTATCATTGAGGAGGGTAGAGCGCACGGCAGGAGGATCTACTGTAGCTTTGTGGATTTCCGCAAAGCCTTTGACACGGTCCCTAGAGCCAGGTTGATGCACAGATTACATGAGCTGGGTGTGCCCACAAAGCTGATTTGGGGGATTATGGCCCTGTACAGGACAGTAGTGGGACAGGTACGCACTCCAGAGGGTATGTCTGGTCTAGTTCACTCCACCATTGGGGTGAAACAGGGATGCCCACTCTCCCCTACTCTCTTTGGGATGTACATTGATGAGGTTTCAGACTACATAGAGAGGGACGGTGGAAGCGGAGCACAGTTGGCGGGCACATGGATTTCCTTGCTGTTATATGCGGATGATATTGTCTTGATCTCTGATTCTCCAGAGGGGATGCAGCGTCATCTGGATGCTTTACATAATTTTGCTCACGATAGTGGTATGTCTGTAAACCTTAGCAAGACTAAGGTTATGGTGTTTAACACCACACCACAGTGGGTCAGACGGTCAGCTTCTGCATTTACTTATGGCCATCAGCCAGTGGAGTATACAGATGCATACACATACCTGGGGGTGGTCTTTAGCGGCCCAGGGTTTTCTTTGAGGAGAGCAGCAGAGATGAGACTGACAAGAGCACATACAGCTTTGGGGAGATTAGAGAGGATGTGTTCACAGATCCAATTTCAAGAACCTCGTACAAAGCTTTGGCTCTTCGATACCTTAGTGACCTCAGCCATGCTATATGGAGTTCAGATATGGGGCCCTTCTGTGGCTCATAGCAGTCGCCCTAGTAGTATTGATGGGTAGAGATGCATGGAGAGACCTCTGGTTTCCATGATTTCGCGGATGATTAGAGCCAAAGCCTCAGTACCACATGAGATTATCCGCGCAGAGCTGGCTGCCCCCCTGCTGGTGGTAGAGGCACTAACTAGATCAGTCTCCTTTTTACATAGCATCTGGGACCTCCCCAAAGACAGGTATGCACGTTTAGCACTGGAGTCTTCTCGGCAGCTGGCTTCACAGGGAGATACAGCATGTTGGTATGCACAGATGACCTCTTGGTTCCAGATTCATGGTTTTAGCATAGACAGGCTACCACCCTTCCAGTATTCGTTGGATGCACCCTCCTTGTCCCTTACTCGGACAGAGGCTAGCAGACTCATCAGACAGGATGTGACTCAGTTGGATACCAGGAGGACTTGGATAGAGCCAACCCATGAGCTCAGCACGAAGATGTCTTTCTATAGGGAGCATCTTCTCCAGCTCACAGAGGACGGTTTTGTGACTAGACCTAGCTACATGGACACACACCTATCATATGGCTTACAATGTGCCATTGGTCAGATACGCATATCTTCTCATCAGCTAGAGATTGAGGTGGGTAGATTTAGCAGAGTACCAGCAGAGGCCAAGATATGTCAATTATGCCATTTGGAGCCAGAGACAGAGCTGCACTATATATGCCATTGTGAAGGGGATCGGGGAACACCACAAACGGAGAGTGAGAGAGAGAGAGAAGGAGACACAACACAGATATGGGTGGGGAGACTCAAAGAGTGAGCAGCCCCCTATACACTTATGCTATGTATAAGGTATCCCACTGCAGCTGCGATATCTGGTCTCAAGATCAGCATCTCATACATGAGACCACCAAATGCCGATGCAATGCTAGCAGGCCCTGCTAGCTCTACGGAGCATGCATCAACATATATATCCCTGGCAATAGGCATCTCTGACTGACAAGGCGCGTCAGCCACATGCATCTCCTGACTGTCCTCAAAAGACGCATCAACCTGTCATGCAACCTCAGAGCAAACCAGCTGCTCTAGGTGTCTGCTGGAAGACATATCCTGCACAACTATATCCCCATGCTCACTTTCGAGCATAGAAAGGAATGACTGCATAATCGCTGACATCTCAGCCTCCTCTGCAATCATCCACTGCAAACATGACCACTCAATCTGCTGTGACTCACTAGAGCTCTCATGCTCTAACTCCGTATGCATAGACTCTTGCACAACGTCCTCCTGTCGTGACTCACTAGAGCAAGACCGCTCTACCTGTCTATCCTGCATAGAAGTATCTCGCACAACTGACTCTCTGCTTTGCTCAGTCACTAGCAAAGCATGCATGTCTGACTCTGTCACCTCTCTGTGTGACTGCTCAAGTCGTGCCCCAACTGTGTGCACAACGAGCTCACTACTCTGCACTCCATGCAAAGTACCCTGCAACCCATGAGCAAAAGAGACTCGCCTGCTCTCTCGCTCTCTACCTGGCTGCATGATCACAGAGACAGCACCGTCTCTCTCGTGATCCACATGCAATGGGTAACCTGTACCACTCCTGGCACCTCTCGCAATCACTAGCGAACCCAAATGCATCACAAAATCTCGCTCTCGTAGCGAAATCTGACATCCACAATCTCTAAGCTGACCAATCGAGATCAAACTCACTGTCAAATCTGGTACATAGCGCACATGTCGTAACAAGTAAGATGCACCACTCGGTAATGACAGTCTCACATCTCCTGCACCTGCTATCGCATGCACCGATCCATCGGTCAAATGTACACTGCCAAGCATCCCGCTAGAATAGCTACAAAACCAGTAACCAAACTGACTGCACGCTCAAAACCATGAGCAACCAAAGCACATCAAACCGCACTCCAAATGCATGCACCAATCTCCACACTTTGCATACATCATTGCAAACACCTGCAAATCTAGTACACAAATATCTGCTCTACCTGTGACTGCCAAAAAACATGCTCGAGGCATACATTGCCGAGCTCAAAATGCAATCACATTAGTCTCCCAGAGCATCAAACCACATAAGGCATACATCGTATCCTCCCACTTGTGAGGAAACTTGCAGCAAATATCACTCTCACATTTGAGAGCAAACCATGTGTGGAATCTTCGACACACAATAAAAAACTGCTGCTGCAGAAAATTCAGCGTTCAGAATTTTAAAATTCTGATATGACGAGCGCGTCCGGAGCGTGCCAAAACCCCAAGGTAGACTCCTGGATCACATGTATCCGAGTCCGGGTGTGAAAGCTATGCCAAAAACCTCCGTTTCGACCCAAAAATGCAGCATAAACTGCCAAAAGAGGGCTGAAAAATGCAGCTCCTCAACCGTAGCTCGAATGAAGTTTTTGATGGCTCGAATGGCTTCGAAAGGGGGGTAAATCGCCAGGACGCCCGGTGGAAACGCTCTCGGAAAGCTGAATTTGCCGATGCCGAAGTCGAAACCCTGTTTGCACTCTTGAAAGTGCCCGCGCGCGCGGACGCGATTTCGGGAATGAAACTAGCTCTCCGCTGTCGTCGTGACTGTGCACACACGCGCTCCCTCCGCACCTACGCTCTGATACCAATTGAAGGGGATCGGGGAACACCACAGACGGAGAGTGAGAGAGAGAGAGAAGGAGACACACAACACAGATATGGGTGGGGAGACTCAAAGAGTGAGCAGCCCCCTATACACTTATGCTATGTATAAGGTATACAAGTCAGTGGGCACCCAGACTCTGGGCGGCCGGGCAAGGCACAGGCGCCTATACCCCAACACATTGCCCAGTTTACTATGAGATACGAGGCCGTTTTCATTGCCTCTTTAGGGATTGTTTTGGGCCACTATCTCGAGTTATGAGGTATCAGGATCAGAGATGCCTTGGGCTATTCTTGCTAGAGTTGCGCAGACACAGAGAGAGCCTCTTGAGGAGATCAGATAGGGGGAGACAGTCCCAGAGGGAGATCACTGATTTCTTTCGTGTGGAGATGCGCCAGTCAGAGGAGCAGGATCCAGGGCAGCCTCCAGGACCTACCTACACTAGAGGTATACTGACTGGCAGGGCCATGGAGCTTGGGAGATCTAGACGCCCGTGATTGCGAGGATCATCACTGCATCGACGGAGGATTCATCAGAGGATTGGGATCATTCTAGCACGATATGGGAGACGCCCAGCCAGAGTGCTTACTATGGAGGACATTGATGAGATTCGCCAGCGGCCGATGCTGGACATCTTGGGACCCTGATGTGCAGATGCTCCCTCACCCTCAGTTTCTTCATGTGCATGAGTTTGTATCATTGGATTATTGTACTGGCTAGAGAGTCTCTAGTCAATGCCCCCCCCCCCCCCCCCCCCCCCCAGCTTGTCACTACAGCTTTCAGTCTAGTTTTTCTTTCATAGTTTTTTCATCTTTTCAGTTCTACAGACAGTGTATCAGATACACCATTTTGTAACCGTGATGGTCTCATAGGTCATTTTGGCCTTTTGTAGACGTAAATATATCATTTCATTTCTCTCTCTCTCTCTCTCTCTCTCTCTCTCTCTCTCTCTCTCTCTCTCTCTCTCTCTCACACACACACACACACACACACACACACACACACACACACACAAAATGTGGACCCTTTGCATTGCATAAGATTGACCATAAGTCCATATACAGGAGATATGGGAAAATTCCTAAAGGATATACATGGATTGCTTCTCGGTGTTTGGTAGGACGGAAGAGAGGGCGTTTCTAGCTCGGCTAGAGCAGGGTTTATATTAGTTGTTTTTGAGCCAGGATTCAGGTGAGGCATGGCGACTCTTCCATGAGCACTCCCTCCTACTTGTCATCACTTCTACGGAGGTATGGGCAGTATGCATCATCTCTCTGTACAGTCTCGGGGCAGGCCTCTTCCAAATCTGCCAGAGCCATGCCCACCACATGTGCTTTCTTTACCGCCGAGATGGTAAAGAAATCCATTGACAGGATGAAGACTAGGAGAGCATATATTCACGATGGCCTGGTAGCAGAGCATTTTATACATGCCAGAGATTTGCTTGCAGAGCTCCTAGCAGTGATGTTCAACCATGCCATATGCGAGGGCCTACCTGATACTTGGAGTTTGTCCATGATCGTACCTATCTTCAAGTCAGGGGACCCTATGGAGCATGGGAATTACCGCACTATCATGATTGGACACACATTGGCACGATTGTACACATCCATCCTTGAGCAGCAGTTGAGTAGATGGGCAGAGAGAGAGGTTGTAGAGGCAGCAGGTGAGGCAGGTTTCAAGAGAGGTTTCTCTACTCTTGATCATATTCTCACACTCAAAGCCATTATTGAGGAGGGGAGATCACGTGGGAGACGGCTCTATTGTTGCTTTGTGGACTTCCGCAAAGCCTTCGATATAGTGCTCAGAGCTAGATTGATGCAGACTGCAGAGATGGGGGTACCCAAAGAGTTGATTTGGGGGACATGTATGCACTCCAGAGGGGATTTGTGATTTGGTTCACTCCACAATTGGGGTGAAACAGGGTTGCCCGCTATCTCCTACACTATTTGGCATGTATGTGGATGAGGTTGCTGACTACATTGAGAGGGATGGTGATAGAGGAGCATAGTTGGCGGGGACATGGATCCCACATTGTTATATGCTGATGATATTGTGTTGATCTCCGACTTCTCGGAGGGGATGCAACATCATTTAGATGCTTTGTACACATTTGCCCACGATAGAGGATTGTCTGTTAGCCTGGGGAAAACCAAGGTTATGGTGTTTAACACCACACCACAGTGGGTCAGGAGGTACCCACTTTTACATAAGGCGAGGAGATGGTGGAGTATACAGATGCATACACCTACCTTGGGGTGGTCTTTAGTGGACTCGCGTTTTCATTGAGGAGAGCAGCAGAGACTAGATTGACGAGAGCTTATGCAGCCTTGGGAAGATTGGAGAAGATGTGTTCGCAGGTTCAGTTCCAGGAACCTCGAACAAAGCTGTGGCTTTTTGACACTTAGTGTCTTCAGCTATGCTCTATGGGGTTCAGATTCGGGGGCCCTCAATGGACCATTAGGGCAGATCTGGTAGCACTGATGGATGGAGATCTATGGAGAGGCCTCTAGTCTCTACGATCTCTTGAATGATCCGGGCTAAGGCCTCAGTGCCACATGAGATTATTCGAGCTGAGCTAGCTGCCTCCCTTTTCGTAGTTGAGGCCCTTACGAGGTCAGTTTCCTTCATGCATAATTTATGGGACCTTCCCAGAGACAGATATGCTCAGCTAGCCCTCCTGTCATCCCGACAGCTAGCGCTACAAGGGGACACAGCATGTTGGTATGGGCAGATGACATCATGGTTTCAGTTACATGGCTTCAGCATGGATAGACTGCCTCCATTCCAGTACTCCTCGGATGCACCCTCCCTTTCTCTCACACGGACAGAGACCTCTAGACTTATACGTCAAGATTTGATTCAACTAAATACTAAAAGCACATGGATACAGCCAGTACAATAGTTGGGCACGAAGATGGCTTTCTATAGAGAGCATCTCCTCCAACTAACAGAGGATGGATATGTGATCACACCGGCCTATATGGACACTCATTTATCCTATGGGATACGATGTGCTATTGGTCAGATGCGCACATGATTGCATCAGCTAGAGATTGAGATTGGCAGATTTAGGAGAGTACCAACAAAAACCAAGATATGACAGTTGTGTCATATAGAGCCAAGACAGAGTTACATCACATTTGACATTGTCCGGTATACTATGAGATACGAGGCCGCCTTCACTGTCTATTCAGAGAGGGCTTTGGACTGTTGGCCAGAGTCATGAGATATCAGGATCAGAGATGCCTCAGGTTGTTTTTGCTAAAGCTGCGCAGGCACAAGTAGAATCTCTTGAGGAGACCAGGCAGTGGGAGACATTCACAGAGGGAGATCACTGACTTCTTTAGAGCAGGAACTCAGCAGCCAGAGGAGCATGCTTCACAGCAGATTTTTGAGCCCACTTCTACAAGAGGTATATTAGTGGACAGAGCCGCTGAGCTTGGGAGAGCTAGACGCCCACGTTTACGGGGGCGACTACGACATCGACAAAGGCTATCAAGACTATTCTAGCACGACATGGGAGACGCCTAGTACGACTATTTATAGAGGCGGACATTGATGAAGCTCTTTAGCGACCGATGCAATACTTTCTCGGTCTGACAACGCCCGATGCCGGGCATCCTCAGGCATGGATGACGATGATAATTTCAGTTTGACGATTTTAGTCTTTTAGTTTAGTCTTTCATTTTATTTTTGTACCCAGACATTGGATCAGTTTGGTCTCATAGGTCATTTTGGACTTTTGAAGACATTTAATATAACATTCCATTTCTCTCTCTCTCTCTCTCTGGGCACTATGTTGTCTCTACTCTGGATGCTCTATCCTCCTAGTGCATCCAGCTCCTATATGACTAGATCTGCCACATACAAGACAGTGTCCTAGTAAACCAATAGAGAGCTCACCGTTGTATATACCCTTTCTGTATGGTAGGGAGGAGGTGAGGAATCAACCTTAAGGGTGGGAGTGTATCCACCATTGGACGATGCACCACCCTCACTTAAAATAATACCCAGATTATCTGCAACATCTATAATATGCGGCTGAAACTCTAGAAATAGACCTGAAACTCTACCTGTAACTGCTGCACCGCACCCTTGCCAAGGTTAGTGAGATCTATCCCTTGCATCCATCTATACAAGTAGCAATACACTTTGCTAAAGCTGAGGGGTGTCTGTGCCAGTGCTATACTAGCTCCGTCCGATGTCTCAAACTGAACCCTGTAGCAACCTCTCCCCAATCGAGAAACAATCACAATTCTAGGAATAGGTGTTACGGGAGCGGTTGTTCTAAGAAGGTGGAGATTTGAGAAGTTGTGTCGTTGATAACCTCTTCATTTATGTATATACATAGACAAGCCATCACAGCTGCTCATCTTTTTAATTTTGATTTGTACGGTGTTCATAAAGCAAGTTACAGCACTTCCCTTACCACTGGCAGTCTCGAACTGTGTTAATAAGAGATGGTCATGATATCATCAACTAGGCTAGTATGAGTCAGCAATGCTTTATCTGTGCTCAAGATAGTGATAAATGAGAGCATCTAGTCATGAAAGTTATGTCCATGAAGCTCTGCTCTAATGAAGATCAAGCAACAAATTGGTAGCATCACTAGACCATGATGCGCTTTTCTACTCAATAACCATGTCGGGCATATTTCTAACATTCATGAAGTTCATTCTCTGAAATGTATAGCTGTTCTTTGCTTTGGCAGGACCCTGACACCAGGTGGATGACATACAGAAAATTGTAAAAAATTGTATTACAATCGGCTTCACGACCCAACTTCTGATATTTTTTCAATAAGCATACCAATTGTGCAAGTCTTTTTGCGTTACTGGTAATTCTCTCTCACCATCTACTTCATCTGCCATGCACTCAGCATTAAATTGCAGCAATTTAAAAGGAGGATTGCTGAAAAATCTAAATGAAGTGGCAAAATCTAGGTGTTTATGGCAACTAGAGTGTTGTTTTCTATGTGTCCATTGATGATGAATGTTCTGCATCTTGATTTGAGCAAGAGAAAGCTCTCATTGCTGTGATATATATTGCATCAATGATGTGCTCAGTACAAAATAAGGTTAGTGTGATGATCAAAGTAGAGGCAAACCCTGCCATTGCAATATGAGGCACTATCATTTTGCAGCATCCTCCTACTTGTAACTTGACTGTTGTCCTTCATTACCAAAAGCCTGTTGTGATAATGGCATGTCGCCTGCAACCACATTGGGCCATAGAGAAGCTTGCAACCTTCTCTCTTTTGTGTTCAACAGAAGATACGTGCTTACATGTAGGGCTTTAGATGGGAAAATACTAAGGTTTGTGTGGAAGGCCTTAATATATTAGTGAATTTTGGTTTAAATAGGTGCCCCCTTAACTTTTGTATTTTGTTTTCAATTAAATGCTTCATCTCAATTTTCCAATTTCCCTACTTCAATTTAGCAGAATTTTGAATTCTCACTCATTAGTGTTACAAAAGGAAAGTTAATGCACACTTTTCTGAAAATTTGAGTGCATCACAGAATGTAGGAAGATATACAAAGAAAAATCCCAAAACAAACCATAGGATCTAGGAATAAAGATCCTCTCTCTCTCTCTCTCGGCACTGAATGTTGTCTTTGCTTTGGATGCTCTACCCTCCTAGTGTATCCAACTCCTATATGACTAGATTTGCACACTTTTCATGAGAATTTGAGTGCATCACAGAATGTCGGAAGATACACAAGGAAAAATACCATAACAAACCATAGGATCTAGGGATAAAGATTGTGTGTGTGTGTGTGTGTGCGCGCGCAATGAATAGTGTCTCTACTTTGGATGCTCTGTCCTCCTAGTGTATCCAACTCCTATATGACTAGATTTGCCACAAACAAAAGAGTGTCCTAGTAAACCAGTAAAGCTAGCTCAACATTGTATGTCCCCTTCATGTATAGTAGGCAGAAAAATGAACCAAGGAGGTGAAGAATCCATCTAGGGGTGGGATTGTATGCACCATTGGACGTTGCACCAGCCTAACTCAAAATAACTATGTGGTTGAATTCTAGCAATAGACCTGAAAATCTACCTGTAATTTCCACAACCCTGCCAAGGTTAGCGAGATCTATTCCTTGCACCCTTCTATGCAAGTAGCTATAGACTTCGCTAAAGTTGAGGCATGTGTGTGTCAATGCTAGGCTAGCTCTGTCTGATGTCTCAAAGTGAACCCTATAGCAACCTCTCCTCATTGGAGAAACAATCACGATCCTAGGAATAGGTGGCAGTGGAAAGGTAGAGGAGGTGCAGACGGATGGCTCAGTGGAGCACTTGGTTCTGTTTCTAAGCCTCTCACTGATATTAGAGCTTCAGTTAGATTGTGGGTGTGGATTTGCATGCATGCAAGGAGGGGAGAGGAAGGTCCAACACTTCGTCATAGCTAGGAACCTTGGTCAGCATCTTCCACAGCTCTCTCTCTCTTCGGTTGTGTGTGCGTTGCTTCGTTTTGCCATGGCCATTAGGCCTTCAGCAGTTCATGTTATTGGGGTCAATTTGAATCAGAAATTTGGGCAAGGGATTGTTTCCTTGCAACGAAAAGGAAGCACAACTACACTACGATACCTCTTGTAGTGGATTCGACTCGTGTC
Source organism: Adiantum capillus-veneris (assembly GCF_014529385.1). Classification (NCBI taxonomy): domain Eukaryota; kingdom Viridiplantae; phylum Streptophyta; class Polypodiopsida; order Polypodiales; family Pteridaceae; genus Adiantum; species Adiantum capillus-veneris. The sequence goes on along the minus strand of NC_140952.1, from coordinate 88,680,649 downwards.
AGAAATGGAGGAGAACAAAGTCTATCAACCAGAAATTGGTGAAATTTTTTAGATTTTCGAATCTGAAATTTTAGAAGTTTTTGATGTTTTTTTCACATTTGAGCAAGTTTGCTGCCTTGTACGATCGATTTGACACACTCATCAAGGATAATTTGAGATTCAAACTACGAAAAGGCTTTGTTCCGGGTTTTTTGGCAATAAAATGCATCAAGTGCTTCAACAATTGTTGATATACTCTTTCGATAAATCATTAGGTTGTTCCTTGCGTGTTCGACGGTTTTTTAGAAAAGCTTCACTAGGCGATTGTTTTACTTGGTATTCATTTTCTTTCCTATTAGCAGAGCATTGCATCATGAATTTAGACATAGGCATTCATCATCGGCTCGACTTTGAGGATCATGCACCCATTGCACCTATTGTCACGTCGCAGTTAGCTACTCTTATGGAGGGTGCCCATACGGCAACTAGCATGGATGACAACATCGAATTGCTTGATTTGCAAGAATTTAGAGGATTACAATCACGCATGCTTGGAAACAAATTTTGCACACTTAAATAAAAATGTCATTGAACTATCTGTTGATCTGGTAGTGCAACATATGCATCAGCAAGCAAAGGGTTCTACAAGTGAATAGCCTAAGATTTTGTCAAGCATCGTAATTGCAAATTCTGCTTCTATCCCGTGGGAGCAAAACTCCAATCCATGTCCATTGCCAATCCTCACTTGAAAAGAGGTGGACAAGTTGTTGAAAAACATGAAGCCATCAGTTTTTTTGTGTAGAGAAGAAAGCACAGCAAGGATGCAACAAGTATCTTGTTAAGTAAATGGAATGGTATTCATGATCTGCGTCAGACTCCGACGGATGCAGTCAAGGCAATGCAAACTAGTCAACACTAGAAGATAAAATCTATAAATGGTGGATGTCGCTCAAGGAGAAGGGTATGGTGCCACATTCATGGGCTACCTTTGAGGATGTGTTAGGAACTTCTGCCCACTAATAAGAAGGATAGAATTTGGACTGCATGGGATAGGTGCTCTATGTGTCAGCATAAAACATTCTTCGAGTATATCTCACATTATAAGGATGTTATCCTCAAGTTGGAGAATCTATCAGGTACGTGGGCACATACATGCATAATATTTCAAATGCGTGTACATCTCAAAGTCATAATAACAGGAAATTTGTGTAATGGGGAAATTTGTGGTAGCCTTATCTAATGCATCCAAAAAGCCCAAGGAGCCTAAAGGCCTGAGGAATTTGAAAAACAGTGAAGAATAAATTATGTTTTTATTGCTTGAAAAATGGACATGGCAAAAAGGATTGTCCCAAAGGAAAATTTGTTGCACAGGGCAAGGAGAAGGCAATGCACATGGTGCAATTACCTCCCTTGGAATCCTCTCCTTACTATAAAATGTGGAAGTAACACACACCGGAGTAGTTTATAAGCGTTATATGATGGCTTATATGTGGCAATCAACTTTTGGACCACAGGAGCGTGTGAGAATGCATGGGTCTATCCAAGGTCACAAGGTGAGCATCCTGGTTGATGATATCGTCTCTCACAATTTCATTAATTACAAGTTAGTGAAACGTCTCAATCTACTTGAGACAAAGTAGCTATGATTAATGGCCATGATGTTGAAGTGTAGGATATACAAGTTAAGGGGGTACCTCTTGAGGTTGAAGGGTATAAAACAACCTTCAATTTTCAAGAAATGAATATAGATAGAGCAGATATAGTGTTAAGTCTAGAGTGGTTGCATTGATTAGGATCATTAAGTCATAGTTGTGAGCATAATAGTTTAATGAATAAATCCAATGGTGTGCACGTGCTGCTATTGGAAGAAAAGGATGTGCCTTCCTCACCACTTATTTGTACAGCCAAGCTTATGAACCTCTCTTTTAATGATGAAATAGAAGAACTCTTTTTGTGTTACTCTTTGTATCATTTTTTTTATCAAATGTTGATAATACTCCAGTTATGGTTGACGATTCATCAATGCCACATGCTTTCTCTTCTCTTCGTTCCCTTGCTACTCCTTTGTCACCACAACAAGAAAATATTGCTAGTCAATCAAAGGAAGAAGATTTATCTCTTGGGTAACCATCAACATATTCTCTATAGTACGGCATAGATGTGGTTGCAGGTAGGAAGTCCATTAGTAAACTACCCTACAGAATGAGTCATTTTGAGGCTATTGAGGTAAAATGTCAGCTTGTTGATTACCTCAATAGAGGATTTATTCAGCTTAGTTCTTTACCATGGGAATCTTCCATTCTATTGGTGAAGAAAAAGGACGGTAGCATGCGCATGTACGTAGATTATCGTGGTTTAATACTATTACCGATAAGAATAAGTATACATTGCCATTAGTGGATAAGGAGTTCGATAAACTCACATATGTTCATATTTTCATAAAAATCGATTTGCGGTCAAGGTATATGAGGTGTAAATTCAGCTTATTGATATACGTAAAACTGCTTTCCAAACAACATTTGGACAAATATGACGACCAACCGAAAGCAAGGACAAATCGTTTCATTTGGAAGAGAAGCTCAACAACACAGTCTCGATGCACCTAAGGTCGCTCTAGCTATTGCACCCATCTTAGCTATTGTGGATCTAATGAAACACTCTATGCTAAAAACAGATGTTAGTAATTGAGGTATTGGATCAGTTCTTATGCAAGAAGAAAGACCAATTGTGTTTGAAAGCAAGAAACTCAATTTTGCACAGCAGAATTATTATATTTATGAAAGGGAGCTCTATGTAATAATATGTGTTCTGTAAATGTAGCGACATTTTTATGATGCTCAATTTGAAATAGTGTTTGACTATGAGAGTATAAAGTGGTTTACACTGCAATGCAACATGAAGATTCGAAAGGCCAAGTGGACTGAGATTCTTGAGGAGTATGATTGTAATGGACGATACAATGTGGTGGTTGATGCTCTTAGTAGAATGCATGAGATCAACTCTCTTCTCTTCACGGAACTTTAAAGTGAGTTTTTAGAATCTCTAAAGGGTATGTGTGAGCATGATGATGTGTACTCCAAGGTGTGGAGTCATGCAAAAAGAGGGATCCTTCTCGCTCTAATGCTAGTAGTGTCTATTTCCTCCACACTTGTCTCTCCTCTCTTGAGTGATGAGCTAAATAAATAAAAGAATTGTTCCATTGATAATGGGTATTTGCTCCACAGGGGGAGAGTTTGTGTACCAATAGACATAGACACTTGGTGCCAAATTCTTTATGAATTTCATGACAATCTCAGTGCAGGACACCCACACATAAAGAAGACTTATGTAATCGTATGACAATAGTTCTATTGGCCAAGTTTACATGGGTATGTTCAAGGCTATGATTTGCATTCCCAAAAAATGTCAATTTAATAAAGCAGAGCGCTTGAAGGTAGGAGGTCTCTTGCATCCTTTGGATATTCCCAATGGTAAATGGGAGAGTATCTCTATGGATTTTATTGCAGGTCTACCAATCATCATATCAGGACATGACTCAATATGGGTGATTATAGACATGTTGACTAAATTTTGTAAGTTTATTTTGACCAAGTCCATTATTAAGTCTTTAGAGCTAGCTAAGCTATTTGTTGACAATTTGTATAGGTTATATGGATTTCTCAACAACATTGTGAGTGATCCCAAGTTTAACAGTCACTCTTAGAGAGTTGTGTTTAAACGATTGGGAACACAACTCAATATCAGAAATGCAAACCATCCAAAGACAATAGGCAAATTGAACATGTTAATCACAAGTGTTAGAGGATATGCTACGAGCATACATTAGCAAGAAACAATCCGACTAGAAAGAGTATCTCCCTATTTTGGAGTTTGCTTATAACAATGCAAAGCATGTTACGATTAGATTTAGTCCCTTCATGTGTATGGTTTTCAACCTAAATCATTAATTACGGTGGGGTTGGCTACTGAGAAAATTCAGCAAGTTAAGGACTTTATCCTAAACCAAATGGATAGATTGTTCGTCAAAATGTTCGACAAGATACAAAAAGTATGCTAATGAGAAATGTCGACAAATCACCTTCATGGAAGGTGAAAAGGTATTCTTACGTATTCCAAAGCATTCAAAAAGTCTGAAGATTGATCATACGCTTAAGTTCTCTCCTAGGTATTGTGTTCCATTCAAAATACGTAAGAGAGTTGGGGATATGGTCTACAAACTTTCTTTACCTCCACATTCTTGTATTCATCCGGTTTTTAATGTAAGTTGTTTACGTAAACACTTGCATAGGGATGACAATGTAATTGATCATAAACTTCTGGTCGATTTTAGTGAACCATCAACCCAATCACATGAACTGAGCATGAACTTGAGCGATTCTGACTATCACAATTTATGAACTTGTCTCATCATGTGCGTCGCCAAGTAGTTTAGTGGAAAGATGACCTAAAGAAGGCATCATTTGGGAAAACATTAGTGTCCTTAAGAAGAAATACCACACTTTTGTTGAAAACACTTCTCCAAGGGGGGGAGTAATGTGAGGCCAACAGTGGGGAACCAATGTAGGGGCATGTCTATAAAAATGGACAAGGATGGTGGCGCACTTGGTTCCCTATCCCTAAGCCTCTCAGACATGTCATCAAAATTGCTCATCTTTTCAATTTTGATTCGTACAGTGTCGATAAGGCAAGTTACAACACTTCCCTTACCACGTGGTAGTCTTGAATTGTGCTAATAACAGATGGTCATAATATCATCAACTAGGTTAGTATGAGTCAAGGAAAACATGCTTTTTATGTGCTCAAGATCATGATAAATGAGATCATCTAGGCATGTCAACTATGTCCATGAAGCTCTATTTTAATGAAGATCAAGCAACAAAATGGTAGAATCGCTAGACCACGATGCACTTTTCTACTAAATAACCATATCATGCATATTTCTATCATTAACGACGTTCATTCTATGAAATGTGTAGCTATTGTTTACTTTGGTAGGACCCTAACACCACGTGGATGACATACAGAGAATTGTAAAAAGTTTTATTATCATTGGCTTCACGACCCAACTTCTAATATTTTTTAATAAGCATAGCAATTATGCAAGTCTTTTTGCATTAGTGGTAATTCTCACTCACCATCTACTTCATTTGCCATGCACTTAGCATTGAATTGCGGTAATTCAAAACGAGGATTGTTGAGAAATCAAAATGAAGTGGCAAAATGTAGGTGTTTGTGACAGCTAGAATGTCGTTTCTACATGGTCATTAATGATCAATGTTCTGCATATTGATTTGAGCAAGAGAAAGCTCTCATGGTTGTGAGATATATTGCATCAATGATGTGCTCATTACAAAATAAGGTTAGTGTGATGATCAAAGTAGAGGCAAACCTTGCCATTGCAATATGAGGCATTATAATTTTGCAGCATCCTCTTGCTTGTAACTTGGCCATTGTCCTTCATTACCAAAAGCCTGATGTGAGAATGGCATGTCTCCTGCAACCATATTGGACCATAGAGAAGCTTGCAACCTTCTCTCTTTTGTGTTCAACATAAGATAAGTGCCTACATGTAGGGATTTAGATGGGAAAATACTAAGGTTTTTATGAAGGCCTTAATACCTCATTGGGTAAGTACTATCAAGTTAGAGCCGGGTCTCACAATGCCTTAGTGATATTAGTGAATTTTAGTGATGTTAGTAAATAGGCGTCCCGTTAACTTTTGTATTTAGTTCTCAAATAAATGCTTTCAAAGAAAAATACACACATTTTCATGAGAATCTAAGTGCATCACAGAATGTAAGAAAGCATTCCCTCAAATTTGTGAAGTGAGTTTGTACCTAAAATTTTGAAAAATGCTTCTTACCCTAAATCTTGGGGGATCCTCCATGTTTAAGAGGGAAAGCATACAATTGTTTCTTCATGTTTAAGAGGGAGAGCATACAATTTTTTCTTCATTGCCAAAACCTATAGTCCTCTCTCTCTCTCTCTCTCTCTCTCTCTCTCTCTCTCTCAGATTGGAACCAAGACGATGAGAAGACTCCTTCGCTAGCCTCTGATTGGGTGTCTTGTGTTTACCTCTCTTTTTGTGTATGGTGCTTTGATGACATAGTTGGCATGGGGATGCATAGGGCATGGCGTAGGTAGATTTGTGTGCGTGTGTCCATACTGTGAGGCTAGAGATGCAAGGTGGAGGCACCTTTTGATCTATAGTGCAAGCAAAGGACATGTAGGGTAGCATGATGAGAAGGCGTGTGTTCATAGCATGTAGAAGACGTGCAGAAGTAGAGGCAATGAGGCCAAGGGCAGTGTGGTGGTGAAGGTGCACAACGGTGAGGGAAAAGCAGGAGGGGATATTTGCTAGTATGTGTGATTTTATTTTAGTCAAGCTAGCATGAGTGCGGCCCATACATATTGGCATTTAGATCATCTCACTAGTGCAAAGCACCTGCTGTGATGATTCTTAGCTCCATCCTTCATCACCCATGTATCAATGTAGGCTTTCTAGCTTTCAACCTTCTGTCTCCAAGGCTGATTTTGGCCTCAAAAAAGCTCAAATAAAGTCCTTCCTTTGGTGAATTGGTTATCCAACTTTTCTTTCGAGTAGCATGTCTTGAGTTTGAACACTCCCCATCACAGATAGATCTTTGAGGTCTCTCAAGATTGTTCCCACATTGGTTAAATTCTCTCTCACACACGCATAGTTCTACTCAAAGCAGTCATCTTAGCCTCTACCATGTATTTTATTGTTCACCCTAGCATGTCCTCAAGAGGGAAGTAGACTCTTACATAGAGAGCATATTGTACACCAATAACATGCTAGGGGTTAGGATGCATTTTGGGAGCCTCTATATACCCATAGTTTTGATTGACTACATCACATAAGGGCATGGAGGCGTATAATCTATCAACATAAGAGCTAACGATGCACAATTGAGACTAGTGTGTGAGATGGCAAGGAGAAGTTATGTCATTGATTTGCAATCCCCAACTCACAAGTTCTCAATTCTACTCACTCAATCCTACACACAAAGCAACCATCTTGCACAAATCTAGCTAATCTCTACTTGACGATCTCAAACCATAAGCACACATATAGGAACTCCAATAGGACACACACTAACATGGATGAAACTAACCATACACTAACAATACTAATCAAGTATGCCTAATCCTAATTGTATCACACAAAGAAAATTATTGTAACAAGAGTGCTCAGCAAAGAATATTAGAGAGATTAATGGGAGGAGCCTTCTCTCAATGAAAATCCCAGGGTTTCTAGATTATACACTACCTTTTATACCTAGGGCTAAAATACATGCACATGGTGTATGTTGGCCTCCCAACTAGGCATAAAATCTATGATAAACTATACAATTTAGAACTTCAAAGAGCATACAACATATACATCATGGCCATAGCAAGATGATCAAATATTCAATCTCCTCCTAATGTTGGATTAATCCAACATTCCCCCCTCCTAGTCGAGCGCACGTCCTTGTGTAAAGTGAAAGATTGAAATGTTGGTGACATGGTTGTTGAATTGAGGTTTATGGAAGGAAGGATGAAGTGTTAAGAAAATAAAACACATAATAGGTATCAAAATCAGACTGTAAGTGAGGTAAAGCATGATGACGATAGAATCGTGCAAAGAAAGAATGCTCAAAACATGATTGAAATCAATAGCCATAACCAAACATGCACAAGAACAAAAAACACTTCAGTAATTGTGAGCATTAAACCATCAAAAATTCCAAACTTATTGGTGATAGTACAAGCAAGAGAATAGTGACCTTAGGGTAATGCAAACTCACAGCCATGTAAGTCTAGTAAACAAAGTCACTCCTTAATAAGACAACCTACACGTATGCACATTCTTTGAAATTTTCATGAAAATTTTGCTTCCTCATTACCCACAAGGCCTTATCCATGAGTTTACTAGCCTTCTAAGACAACGGCCACCACCATCACCCGAAGCCATCAACTTGAGGCCTTAACAATGCCTACTAAGGTGACTCCCTCCACCTACAAAGGACGAATAAGGTAGTAGACCACATATAGACACATAATAAGCATAGCCATATTGGCTTATCTTTTTCATACATGTTCAATTTTACTTCTTTGATTTCTTATTTTTCCTTCCATCATAGCATAAGGAATTAGTGAGAAAAGGACTCAGAAAGAGAAGTTGAACGATAATTGTAGAGCACATTAGATGAGATCGACCATTAAGGGATGCATTTTATCTACTAAACTAGCTAGATTATGGACTTGAATTAACCAAAAGTGGCCAACCTATTATGGTTAGCAAAAATAGAGGTTCCTCAACATCATGTAAGCTAGACACAGCCAAAGCATAACAATCTGATGCATAAGGTGCACGGCGAGAGACTGAACGAGTGCGACTAGACAAAGGTGCGTCCAATTTACTGTCATGCAATGTATGCACGATCCATTTTGGCATACCTCTAACCTGCTCATTTTCAGCCCTTTCCTCATCAAGTACATCATGTACATCTGCATCAGTAATAGGCTGATCTATAATATTTTTAGAAACCCTCATAGGCTGTACATTTGCCTCATTGGAGTTTACATTCGAACTTCCACCACTAAAAAGAGGCAACAAAGTGTCATAAATGTCATGTGAGCTTACATTATTGTCTCTAGTAGATGACAGCAAGGGATGAACAGAATCTTCCACAAACACGACATCCTGTGAGACCAAGATACGCTTTGTTTGCAGATGACACAACCTATAACCTTTTCTTTTAGTACTATAACCGACAAAAATACATTAAACAGCCTTATCATCCATTTTTTGTGTTGTGTTTATGGCATCAAAGCATATGCCAAACATCCAAAAACACGCATTGCTCAATAGAAGGCTTTCTATCATGACATGCTTCATATGGAGTAATAGACCTGCAAAGCTTTTGTAGGACACATGTTAAGTACATAAGTGGCACACATGGTGGTCTCAAGAAAAACAGGAAAGTGACTCTTGCAACAGCAATGTGCACAATGCATCAAACTTGACAACTTCAGGATTTCCTTGGGTCATAAGTCTCCAAGTACTAGCAAAAGTCTGGTAAGAATCTGGCAAGGCATCAAGAACATCTGCACAAGGGAGCTGTCTGAAATGACTTCACTTGCAAAAATAAGTTGCTCATTGATATCCTTGACACCATCAAGGAAAGTGTCCATATCATCTTCCTCATGCATAATCTTTGACTCCGGCTCTTTATGCAATGCAATTTTAGCCTCATTGCGACTTGCATAAAGATCAGCCAGAATATCCCAAGCCTGTTTTGCAAATTTTGTTGAACGAATGTGAGGAGTAATAATGCGCTTCATAGACAACGCAATCAATACATGAACCTGTGCATCTTTTACATCCCAACGAGCTTGTTCTGCCGTAGGCAAAACAACTCTAACAGTAACAATCCATGCAACAAGACCTGCAACATCCTCAACATTGCCTACATCCTTAGAATCGGGATGTACATCAATGCCCTGCACAATATTCTAGAGACCCTTTGACACAAGAACAGGTTGTATCATGTAAGCCCACATATGGTAATTGTCCCCATCCAATCTGTCCTCAACAGCAAACATCTTGAACACGTGTGTGTTGTTGTCGGCCATGGCAAATGTCTGCACCTGATGTGAAAACTGCCCAAAAAAAGGAGAAACAAAACAAGAACAAAACGTGCTATATAGCACAAACCGTAGAAGATTGTAAGGACCTATTATGCAGAAAACGGCACTGACAAAAATTCTACACAAAATGACAAAATAGCTTGCGAAGTACTGCCTGTAGTGGGAACGAAGGCCGCAATGAGCCCAAAGCAAAATTCTTAGCAGTCCAAGCTCTTCAAGTTTCCCCAAAAAATTTGTCGACCTACGAATGCTCGCCAAAGCTCATAGAAATTGGAGAAAGTGAGCAGGCGTCTATTGGAGTTGCTAGCAACTAAGCCCGGGAGCGTGCAACCTGCTTTGATACCAATTGTTGGAATTAGGATTGCAGGAAAACACACACAGCTTGAAGAAGATGAAGGAAGCTCAAGGCACACAACAGAGAGTGTATGACTTAGTGTGCAATGGAAAGATAAGTTAGCCCTAGAGTGATGGGCGTATATACAATGCACGCAGGGAAAAACCTCCTAGTGAGGGAAAAAACGTTCCAGTGGTCCTTAGTGTGTTCACACGCATCACTACCACATGTATATGGTAACATTTGTTTCTTGAGAAAATGTAGTTGTTGCAAACATAAGTAGCCGGACACCATTCCACAATAGTATGCAACATTATTTGGTGCTTTAAAAGTGAATACTTTTCGCAAACGTGTAAAACATTGTATGCATGCAAATATCACTATGCTACAAAATGAAGACAAGAAACAATTAAAGAGACAAAGTTATGACTTCATTAAATGTGTTTATACATCAATGTCTTGTTCTTTACCCAACCGGTACGTACGCTTATAATCATCAGTTATGGAGTGAGAATCCTTATGTTGGGGTTCCATCATCATTTTGCATCATCAAAAGAATAGTTCTTAAACTTTTAACTAAATACTTACACAAATTTTTAACACTACAAGGAGGTTATCTTCATGTCACAAGATGAATTTTGGTAGGAGTATTTCGTCTACTTTATCAAATTCAGGAGGATCTTCATGTATGGGTTCTATAGGAGGGATTCCCTTATAACGCATTAATAAGCTAACATGGAAATCATTATGTATGCTTCAATTGGATGGAAGATTAAGCATGTAAGCCATATCATTAGTTTTTGCCCTAAATTTGAAATGGTCCATAATAACGATAAGCTAGCTTTGTGTAGAACTTTTGATGTCCGGTTTCTCCCATTGCCAGTTCTTACCACTAGTGTGTTGTAGTCAAGCCTTTGGAAACTTGAAGCCTTTGGAAACTTGAGCAAAACCCAATCATCATCCTTGAATGATTGGAGAGCATGACGGTTCTTATCTATAACTAGCTTGTGTTTATGTTGAGAATAGCTTATGGAATCCTTAACCTTTTGAAACGTATTCTGCAAATCATGCACATACTCATCAATAGTGAAGATCTTGTTATGTGTTCCCAAATGGGAGTAGATCTTCCTTCAACAATCTTGAATGGAGATTTTTTAGTAGAAATATGCATAGTGTTGTTGTATACATATTCTACAAGTGGTAGATACTTCTCCCACTGATTTCTTTGGCCTACTTCATTGACATAGTTTTTAAGTAAATCCAAAATAGTAGAATTAACCATTTTACTCTACCCATCTATCTGTGAGTGAGCAAAGGAAAAGTTTAATCTTGTACCTAGATTTTAAACAAACCTCTCCAAATGAGACTTGGCATACTGTTGGAATTAGGGTTGCAGAGAAACACACACAGCTTGGAGAAGACGAAGGATAGTGTTGGCAGTGTCCTGTCCAACACCCAAGTCAGCCATAAGGCGTCTGAGCCATACACACTCAACCGTAGCTGTGAAGACTGCCCTGTACTCAGCCTCACAACTCGAAGTGGCCACAGTAGGTTGCTTCTTGCTCAACCATGATATACATGAACTGCCAAGCATGAAACAAAAACCACTTGTGGACACTCGCGTGTCAAAACAACCAGCCCAATCTGAGTCCGAAAAAGCATGTAAGTCTGGCGGCAATGATCCCCCCTTGGGATAAAACAAGCCAAGATGTAAAGTGCCACTAAGGTAGCGGAAAATCCTCTTGACAACCTGCCAATGCTTAGACCCTGGGCTATGCATAAATCTGCTGACCTGCGAGACTGCAAATTGAATATCTGGCCTCGTGTTGCATACATAAATGAGGCAGCCAACAGCAGTTTGGTAAAGAGTGACATCAGCAGGATCGCCAGCATCATGTAGACTCAACTTCAAACCTGTTTCCATGGGAGTGGCAATAGGTTTGCAATCCTCAAGTCCAAACTTACATAGCAATGTCTCTATGTAACTTTTCTGACACAAGGCAATACCACCATCACACTGCTTAAACTGTATACCCAAGTAATGATGCAACAGCCCCAAATCTTTCATCTTGAAAGTAGCATTCAAATCAGCCTTAAATTCAGCAATATGTCTCTCATTTGGTCCAGTGATCAGCAAATCATCAACATAAAGAACCACAATGAGAAATACATCATCCTCACGCTTTACATACAATGTGCTTTCTGTTGGACTGTTACGAAAGCCTCGTTTAACCAAATGAGTGTCAGCTTTCTCATACCAAGCACGAGGAGATTGCTTCAACCCATACAAAGCCTTCTTACATTTGCACACTTTGTCCTCTTGTCCTTTTATGACAAAACCGCGAGGCTGCGTTACATAAACTTCCTCAAATATGTCACCATTCAAGAAAGCAGTAACAATGTCTGATTGATGTACATCCCAACCAAAATGAGCTGCCAATGCACATAGAAAACGCACAGTAGTCATACGACAAGTGGGAGCAAAAGTCTCTTCATAATCTATGCCTTTTTGTTGTGCATAACCCTTTGCAACAAGTCGAGCCTTATGGCGATCGATCTCACCATCCGGCTTGCGTTTCAACTTGTAAACCCACTTCGTACCAATGGCCTTTTTGCCAGGAGGCAAATCACATAAAGTCCATGTGTCATTCTCTATAAGTGCATCATATTCTGATTTCATGGCAGCAATCCAATTTTTTGAATTCTGTGCTTCATCAAAAGACAGAGGCTCCTCAACATCATGTAAACTAGACACAGCCAAAGCATAACAATCTGATGCATAAGATGCATGGCGAGAGCCTGAACGAGTACAACTAGATAAAGGTGCATCCAATTTACTGTCACGCAAAGTGTGCACCAGCCATTTTGGCATACCTCTAGCCTGCTCATTTTCAGCCCTTTCCTCATCAAGTACATCATGTACATCTGCATCAGTAATAGGCTGTTCTAAAACATTTTCAGAAACCCCCATAGGTTGTACATTTGCCTCATTGGAACTTACATTCGTATTTCCACCACTGAAAAGAGGCAACAAAGTGTCATAAATGTCCTGTGAGCTTACATTACTGTCTCTAGTACATGACAGCAAGGGTTGAACAGAATCTTCCACAAACACTACATCCCGTGAAACCAAAATACGTTTTGTTTGCGGATGATACAACCTGTAACCTTTGCTTTCAGCACTATAACCAACAAAAATACATTTGACAGCCTTATCATCCAATTTTCTGCGCTGCACTTGTGGCACCAAAGCATATGCCAAACAGCCAAAAACACGCATGTGCTCAATAGAAGGTTTTCTATCATGCCATGCTTCATATGGAGTAATAGACTGCAAAGCTTTCGTAGGACACCTGTTAAGTACATAAGTGGCACACATGATGGCTTCAAGCCAAAAAGAATGCGGCAAAGCTTGACTTTTGACCATACATCGTGCCATTTCCGTTAGTGACCTGTTTTTCCTCTCAGCAACACCATTTTGCTGAGGTGTATAAGGCACTGTACATTGGTGTTTTATCCCACGACTCGCCAGAAATGCATTAAATTCATGAGACATATACTCCCCCCCTCGATCGGAACGGAGGGTGCCCATAGTACATTTTGAGACATTTTCAGCCATAGCCAAAAATTGTTTGAAGCACATAAAAACTTCGGACTTTGCTTTAAGCGGAAATACCCATGCATGCCTGGAGTAATCATCAATGAAAGTCACGAAGTACAGGTAATTGCCCAAGGACGGAGTTTGCATGGGCCCACAAACATCACTATGCACAAGCTGCAACCTGCATGTGGCCCTAACTGAACCATCCTTTGGAAACTTAGAACGCTGCATTTTACCCAGAATACAGCCTTCACAAACATGTTTGATAGGTGCTTCAAGAGGCGGCAAAGAAGCAACCATATCAGATTTCTGCAAACGAAGCAAACTGGCAAAATTCAGATGACCAAAACGTGCATGCCAAAGTTTTGCATCTGAAATAGCCCTTTAATCTGCAACAGCATTTGCAAAATTTTTTCCACACTTGTCATACAAAGTGAGCTTATACAGCCCACGGCACAAAAGCCCAGATGCAACAATTTCATCACCAAAACTGAGATCATGAACTGTACATCTGTCATCCACAAATTTGACTACAAGTCCAAGTCTAGCAAGTGCGGATACAGACAATAGATTCTTCTTGATCCCAGGTACATAAAGTGCATCAACAAGTGTGAAGGAACTGCCATTAGCAGCAGTGAGCACAATCTTTCCAACTCCCTGAACTGGATAAGAGGCGTTGTTGGCACAAGTGACTGAATTCCCATGAGGGACAGACTCGAGAGAGGTAAACAATTCACGATGTGAGGTAATGTGCTTTGTAGCACCACTGTCGAAATACCACACATGTGAATCTGCAGCAACTGACAAGCATGCATCATGGACAGCAGGATTGTAAGTGCACTCTGCGCTAAAAGCCCATTCTGCATCAACATCAGCATCACAATCTCCTTTCACAGAAGACTCAACAATGGCTGCATTTGTAGTGGAACCAGCATTTGCAGTGGAACCACCCTCTTTCTTCTTAGCCTCTTTGGCCTTCAACTTAGGACACGACTTGATCAAGTGATCATTGGCTTTACAATAATGGCAACGCATCTTCTTTTTGCCCTTATCACCAGAATTGCCAGACGAAGCGCTGCCAGCAGAAGCATTAGGAACAGAATTTTTGCCACTCGCGGCAGAACCATAAGAAGTGGCTGCATTACTGTTACCACCCTTTCTTTGAGAAGCAATAAAAGCCTGTTCAACTGCACGCTGCCTAGTCCTGTTTTTTCTAGAAAGTGACTCTTGCAACAGCAATGTGCATAATGCATCAAACTTGACAACTTCAGGATTTCCTTGGGTCATCAGTCTCCAAGTACTAGCAAAAGTCTGGTAGGAATCTGGTAAGGCATCAAGAACAGTCTGCACAAGGGAACTGTCAGAAATGACTTCACCTGCAGAAATGAGTTGCTCATTGATATCCTTGACACTAGCAAGGAAAGTGTCCATATCATCTTCCTCATGCATAATCTTCGACTCTAGCTCTTTACGCAGCAAAGCAATTTTAGCCTCATTGCGGCTTGCATAAAGACCTGCTAGAATATCCCAAGCCTGTTTTGCAGATTTTGCTGAACGGATGTGAGGAATAATGGTGCGCTTCACAGACAACGCAATCAATGCATGAGCCTGCGCATCCTTAGCATCCCAACGAGCTTGTTCTGCTGTAGGCAAAACAACTCTAACAGCTGCAATCCTTGCAGCAAGACCTGCAACATCCTCAATATCGCCTACATCTTCAGAACCAGGACGTACATCAATGCCCTGCACAATGTTCCAGACACCTTTTGACACAAGAACGTGTTGCATCATATAAGCCCACATAGGGTAGTTGTCCCCATCCAACCTGTCCTCAGCAACAAACATCTTGAACACATCTGTGTTGTTGTTGTCAGCCATGGTAAATGTTGCACCTGATGTGAAAACTGCCCGAAAATAGGAGAAATGGAGCGGGAACAACTTGTGCTATATAGCACAAACCGTAGAAGACTATAAGGCACCTGTTATGCAGAAAACGGCACTGACAGAAAATCTGCACAAAATGACGAAATAACCTGTGCAGTACTGCCCGTAGTGGAAACGGAGGCCGAAATGAGCCCAAATCAAAATTCTGAGCAGACCGAGCTCTTCGAGCTCGCCCAAAATATTTGTCGACCTGCGAACGCTTGCCAAAGCTCACTGAAATCGGAGAAAGTGAGCCGGCGTGTGCTGGAGCAGCTGGCGACTAAGCCCGGGAGGACGTGACCTGCTCTGATACCAATTGTTGGAATTAGGGTTGCAGAGAAACACACACAGCTTGGAGAAGACGAAGGAAGCTCAAGGCATACAATAGAGAGTGTGTTACTTAGTGTGCAATGGAAAGATTGATAGCCCTAGAGTGATGGGCGTATATACAATGCACGGGGGAAAAAACCTCCTAAAGAGGGAAAAAATGCCCCGGCGGTCCTAGTGTGTTCACACACATCACTACCACATGTATATGGTAACACATACTTGGGTCTCTATTAGAGACAATAGAGAAGCAAATTATCCTTATGATGAGGTTTGATGGTCTTCTTGATATGTATGAAATGTGTTTGTTTCCTAAATCTTTCTACTATTGTCCCAATACCATTGTTGCAATAAAGAGACTTGGGTAAACCAAAGATAAAATACATAGTTATACTCTCATCAAGTATGGGCAATGGTAATAGTAGACTTGTTTGCTTACCTCTATCGTATTTCACTTTTTAGCACATCATACGTTGTGTTACATGCTCATGAATATCCTTTTCTATTGATGGCCAATCGAAATATGTCTCTATAGCATGAG
The DNA here is from genome assembly GCF_014529385.1 of Adiantum capillus-veneris. Classification (NCBI taxonomy): domain Eukaryota; kingdom Viridiplantae; phylum Streptophyta; class Polypodiopsida; order Polypodiales; family Pteridaceae; genus Adiantum; species Adiantum capillus-veneris. The sequence goes on along the minus strand of NC_140952.1, from coordinate 88,664,287 downwards.
TGGTAGTTGTTATTCCACGATGCCATACATAAGGAGGAGCATCCAATTCTTGTTGCATTACTTTTTTGCGTAAAGCTTGTGTAACACATGGTCTATTGCCATAGAGAAGAAATCCATCTTTTAATGTGAATGGATCGTTTGATCTTCCATTGTGTTACCATATACATGTGGTAGTGATGTGTGTGAACACACTAGGACCGCCGGGGCATTTTTTCCTTCTTTAGGAGGTTTTTCCCCTCGAGCATTGTATATACGCCCATCACTCTAGGGCTATCTATCTTTTCCATTGCACACTAAGTAACACACTCTCTATTGTGTGCCTTGAGATTCCTTCGTCTTCTCCAAGCTATGTGCGTTTCTCTGCAACCCTAATTCCAACAATCAATATCATAGCAGGTTATGTCCTCTCGGGCTTAGTTGACAGCTACTCCAGCACACGCCTACTCACTTTCTTTGATTTCAGTGAGCTTTGGCAAGCGTTCGCGGATTGACAAAAATTTCGGGGAAACTCGCAGAGCTCAGTCTGCTCAGATTTTTGATTCGGGCTCATTTCGACCTCCATTTCCACTACAGGTAGGTCTGCACAGGCAATTTCATCATTTTGTGCAGAATTTCTGTCAGTGCCGTTTTTTGCATAACAAGTGCCTTACAGTCTTCTACGGTTTGTGCTATATAGCACGTGTTGTTCCCGCTTCGTTTCTCCTATTTTCGTCCAGTTTTTACATCAAGTGCAGCATTTACCATGGCTAACAACAACACAGATGTCTTCAAGATGTTTGCTGCTGAGAACAAGTTGGATGGGGAGAATTACCCTATGTGGGCTTATATGATGCAACACGTTATTGTGTCAAAGAGCGTCTGGAATATTGTGCAGGGCATTGATGTACGTCCTGGTTCTGAGGATGTAGGCGATGTTGAGGATGTTGCAGGTCTTGCTGCAAGGATTGCTGCTATTAGAGTTGTTTTGCCTATGGCAGAACAAGCTCATTGGGATGTAAAGGATATGCAGGCTCATGCATTGATTGTGTTGTCTGTGAAGCACACCATTGTTCCTCACATCCGTTCAGCAAAATCTGCAAAACAGGCATGGGATATTCTAGCAGGTCTTTATGCAAGCCGCAATGAGGCTAAACTTGCTTTGTTGCATAAAGAGCTAGAGTCGAAGATTATGCATGAGGAAGATGATATGGACAATTTCCTTGCTAGTGTCAAGGATATCAATGAGTAACTTATTTCTGCATGTGAAGTCATTTCAGACAGTTCCATTGTGCAGACTGTTCTTGATGCCTTACCAGATTCTTACCAGACTTTTGCTAGTACTTGGAGACTTATGACCCAAGGAAATCGAGAAGTTGTCAAGTTTGATGCATCATGCACATTGTTGTTGCAAGAGTCACTTTCCAAAAAAAACAGGACTAGACAGCGTGCAGTTGAACAGGCTTTTATTGCTTCTCAAAGAAACAGTGGTAACAGCAATGCAGCCACTTCTTATGGTTCTGTTGCGAGTGGCAAAACTTATGTTCCCAATGCTTCTACTGGCAGCACTTCGTCTTGCAATTCGTGATAAGGGCAAAAAGAAAATGCGTTGCCATTATTGTAAAGCTAATGATCACTTGATCAAGCAGTGTCCTAATTTGAAGGCAAAAGAGGCTAAGAAGAAAGAGGGTGGTTCCATTGCAAATCCTGGTTCCACTACAAATGCAGCCATTGTTGAGTCTTATGTAAAAGGAGACTGTAATGCTGATGTTGATGCAGACTGGGATTTTAGCGTAGAGTGCACTTACAATCCTGATGTCCATGATGCATGCTTGTCAGTTGTTGCTGCAGATTGGCATGTGTGGTATTTCGATAGTGGTGCTACAAAGCACATTACCTCACATCGTGAATTGTTCACCTCTCTCGAGTCTATCCCTCATGGGAATTCAGTCACTTGTGCCAACAATGCATGTTATCCGATTCAGGGAGTTGGAAAGATTGTGCTTACTGCTGCTAATGGCAGTTCTTTCACACTTGTTGATGCACTTTATGTACTTGGGATCAAGAAGAATCTCTTGTATGTATCCGCACTTGCTAGACTTGGACTTGTAGTCAAATTTATGAATGACAGATGTACAGTTCATGATCTCAATTTTGGTGATGAAATTATTGCATCTGGCCTTTTGTGCCGTGGACTGTATAAGCTCCCTTTGTATGACAAGTGTGGACAAAATTTTGCAAATGCTGTTGCAAATTCAAGGGCTATTTCAGATGCAAAACTTTGGCATGCACGTTTTGGTCATCTGAATTTTGCCAGTTTGCTGCGTTTGCAGAAATCTGATATAGTTTCTTCTTTGCCGCCTCTTGAAGCACCTATCAAACATGTTTGTGAAGGTTGTATTTTGGGTAAAATGCAGCGTTCTAAGTTTCCTAAGGATGGTTCAGTTAGGGCCACATGCAGGTTGCACCTTGTGCATAGTGATGTTTGTGGGCCCATGCAAACTCCGTCCTTGGGCAATTACCTATACTTCGTGACTTTCATTGATGATTACTCCAAGCATCCATGGGTATTTCCGCTTAAAGCGAAGCCCGAAGTTTTTATGTGCTTCAAACAATTTCTGGCTATGGTTGAAAATGTATCGAAATGTACTATGGGCACCCTCCGTTCTGATTGAGGGGGGGAGTATGTGTCTCATGAATTTAATGCATTTCTGGCTAGTCGTGGGATAAAACACCAATATACAGTGCCTTATACACCTCAGCAAAATGGTGTTGCTGAGAGGAAAAACAGGTCACTTACGGAAATGGCACGATGTATGGTCAAAAGTCAAGCTTTGCCGCATTCTTTTTGGCTTGAGGCCATCATGTGTGCCACTTATGTACTTAACAAGTGTCCTACGAAATCTTTGCAGTCTATTACTCCATATGAAGCATGGCATGATAGAAAGCCTTCTATTGAGCACATGCGTGTTTTTGGTTGTTTGGCATATGCTTTGGTGCCACAAACACAGCGTAGAAAATTGGATGATAAGGCTGTCAAATATATTTTTGTTGGTTATTGTGCTGAAAGCAAAGGTTACAGGTTGTATCATCCACAAACAAAACGAATTCTAGTTTCACGGGATGTAGTGTTTGTGGAAGATTATGTTCAGTCCTTGTTGTCATGTACTAGAGACAGTAATGTAAGCTCACAGGACATTTATGACACTTTGTTGCCTCTTTTCAGTGGTGGAAATACAAATGTAAGTTCCAATGAGGCAAATGTACAACCTATGGGGGGTTTCTGAAAATGTTACAGATCAACCTATTACTGATGCAGATGTACATGATGTACTTGATGAGGAAAGGGTTGAAAATGAGCAGGCTAGAGGTATGCCAAAATGGCTGGTGCACACTTTGCGTGATAGTAAATTGGATGCACCTTTGTCTAGTCGTACTCGTTCAGGCTCTCACCATGCATCTTATGCATCAGATTCTTATGCTTTGGTTGCGTCTAGCTTACATGATGTTGAGGAGCCTCTGTCTTTTGATGAAGCACAGAATTCAAAAAATTGAATGGCTACCATGGAGTTTTACCAAACACCGAGCAAAGTTTTCCGAGCAACCTATAGTCCGAGCGAGTTTGTTAGTTGGTGAGCCTCCTATATAATACCATAATGCTTTTACACTTCCCATCAGCCTATGTAAACATTTTGTTGGTAAGTTCACATAAGACCTCCCTCTAAGTCCAAGCCTCTTGCAACATTTGTAGTTCATGACGTCTTACCTTTGGAAGATTGTGAGCTACAATTAGTCCTACACATCGTTAACAAAAAATTGAGATGTTTGTATTTCTAACAAGCTAAACTTGAGAAATCCAAAGGCTAGATTTTGGGCTTAATTTCGATTAAGAAAACATTCAAATTTTACAAGTGTTAGTGTAAAAGTCATCTAATGCTTTAAATTTAACCTTAAATTGGGAGGATTTGAAACAGTATTTATAAAAGCTCGTGGTATACCTTATTTTTAATGGCCTCAATTGAGAAATCCCGGCTCCACTTGAGCTTGCCCTTGAGAAAAGTGCTAAAACTGAACGAGTTTTAGTGTAAAAACGAGAAAATGCTTCAAATTTTAACTTAAAACTTGGATCTTTTCAAGAGTGCCTTTTCTATATCAATGGGGAACGTGCCTTCTTTTGACCCTACAATTTTGAAGTATGCCCATTTTCACATTGGTTCATTTTTTCTTTTGGAAAATTTCTAGAACCGACGCGCTCTGCTAGAGTGAGAGCACGTGATAGAGAGAGACAGAGAGAGAGGGAGGGAGAAAGGGAGTGTGTGTGTGTGTGTGTGTGATAATTTCAGCATGACTCGAAAAAGCTAGGTCTAGTTTATCCAAAGCCTCCTCAAGCATGCTTGGGGGGGGGGGGGGGGGGGGATCTCAAAAATAAGGGAGAAGTTTAGTGAAACCTTCTCAAAATTTTCCCCAGAGGCTTTAACCGTGTTCACTTCAGTTGCAAAAGGAAAAGAATAAGCTCTATTTATCTTGAGCATGCTTATATATATATATATATATATATAAGGAGTGCAAGACTCAACGAGACTCCATATTCAAATGTTTTTTCAAAGTAATTGTCCAATGGCAAGAGGCTCGACAAATTAGAATGCTTTAGAATCCTTCAATCTAGATAACATACACTCTGTGTGTGCATGTGTGTTTTCTCATGTGCCTCGAGAGGCGTTCACAAGATGCAGTGGCAACAAATCTGCACATTAACAACTTCGACAGAACATGAGGCGATGTCCCCCTCACAAAAAAAACAACTTTTCCAAGTTCCATCCTCTAGTTTGAATAAACCTGCTTGTGTCAAGGTGTGTGGCTTTACTTCTATTAGTTTTCGTCCTCGAACCTTAATTCAAAAACGTTCTTTTATTCTTTTATGCTAGGCGTATTGAGTTACTACCCCCCCTGTGTGAATAGGAGAGTGGAATGTAGTGTTCGAGAAAATTCTACCTCAGCTTAGCCTTATAATACAGAAGGAGAAAATCCACTTGAAAAGTTTAAGAAAATAGAGTTAAATTGCAAAAAATATAGGTTAAGTTTACTCAATGGATCTACCCGAACACTCGTGGAATGCAAGGATAGGGAACCTCGTTTGAAACTGGCTCTCCTTGGACTGAGGTTTGGCGGCCTCCACATGCGTTGCCAACTTTCCAACACACCCGTGTTGTAGCTCATCTTCCCTAGCGATTTGTATTCGACAGCGTTTCTATTGCGACACATGGCTGCCATCTAAACTGCCTTCAAGGGTGCACGCTGGTGTGTGTGTGTGTGTGTGTGTGTGTGTGTGTGTGTGTGTGTGTGTGTGTGTGTGTGTGTGTGTGTGTGTGTGTGTGAGAGAGAGAGAGAGAGAGAGAGAGAGAGAGACTCTCATCCCCGATGGTTTCTATTCGGCAGCGTTTCTATTGTGACATCTACCTGCCATCTAACTGCCTTCAAGGGTGCACGTCGACGTGTGGTGCTAGAGAGAGAGAGAGTCTCACGGCGGATTGTGTATTTGGCAACGTTTTTGCCGCAACACCTGGTTGCCATCTAAATTGCATTCACGAATGCACGTCGGCGTGCAGCGGTAGAGAGAGAGAAAGAACGGAGGAGGCGACATTGGGCAAGCAGAAGCAGAAGAAATGGAGCAAGGGAAAGCAAAAGGAGAAGGTCCACAATATTATGATTTTGTTTGATGAGATTACTTATGATAAGCTTCTTTTTGAGGTTCCGAAGTACAAATCTATTATCCCATCCATCCTCTCAGATTGACTAAGGATGAATGGGTCACTTTCTTGCAAAGCTATTAGGGACTTGATGGCCATAGGCACCATATTTACGCTTGTAGTTGCTCATCAGTGTTCAAGAAAAATCATTTTTTGAAACATACAAAATTCCTTTCCTTGAATTTGCCAAGAGATTTTAGAAAATTAGGTTATCTTTTTGGGTTTTTGCACTATCTTTCTCTATTTTGAGGCGGAATTTCTCCTTGTCCTCTTGCTCTCAACCGGCATTTTTGAATTTGAAGACGGCACGATATTAAGCTGAGACGCATTTTTCCGAATCAACGAGGAGAGTTGAACTCAAGACCTTTTATTCAAGAGGGAAATGGCATAACCAATCTATCACACTTGGGTGATTGAAATGCTAAAAAGAAGAGAATTTTAATGTCGTAGGAAACTATCCCAAGAGATCTTAAGACGAGGAGAGTTGAATCTGCGATTCTGCATTGAACTGCCATAAAATGAGAGAGAGAGAGAGAGAGAGAGAGAGAGAGAGAGAGAGAGAGAGAGAGAGAGAGAGAGCCTGCCCTTGAACTGCCGTAAAGAGCGCGCGCCGGCGCGCGGTCCTAGAGAGAGAGAGAGAGAGCACGTGATGGAGATTAAGTCTTGCTGACAGCGGCGGTGAAGAGCAGGCTGCAGATCAGCCCACGCCATCTCATTTGCCCTTTTCCCTTTTGACTTCTGCAGGACGTACGGCCCTTTGCTTTTATTGAGTCTTCCTGCGCAATGAATGGCTGATGTTCAGTGGCCAATTGCTTGTGATCAAGGTAAGAATACCAATTACATTGGCCTTATGATGAATGGACATCATTAATTGTGAGGCTTATAAGCTTTACTTGATATGCTCTGTAACAGGTTCGGGAGAATTTGATAATGTCCTTGAATGATATCATTACATGGGTTCTAAATCCGTACATGCATTGACATGGTGTAGGTCAGGCGGATGGCCGGACAATTTGCAAATCCGAGATCACAGGACCTGGAAGAAAAAGATGGGGTGAAGCTGCCAAGCTACAGAGTGGACATTATCAATGGAGATTATTTTGATGAGAAGTCCAGGTACCCGGACCCGGATCGTATGATCAGAGCCTACAGTCGGGCAGATGCATCACTCAATTTGCTTCGGTCTTTCTCAACTGCTGGCTATATTGCTACCATGCAAAGAGTGACCCACTGGAACCTTGATTTCACCTCTCACAGTAGTGAGCAAGGCAGCAGGTCATCACCTAAAATTTCAATGACTGTTGCTGCATTCCTATTACCTATATTTTGAGCTCATCAGCAAAATGTTCCCTCTCTCTCTCTCTCTCTCTCTCTCTCTCTCTCTCTCTCTCTCTCTCTCTCTCTCTCTCTCTCTCTCTCTCTCTCTCTCTCTCTCTCTCTCTCTCTCTCTCTCTCTCTCTCTCTCTCTCTCTCTCTCTCTCTCTCTCTCTGTCTCTCTCTCTCTCTCTATCTATCTGCTTGCAGGTACCGGGAACTGTTGAAGCGGGTGGACGAGGCCCTAGGCTTCATGGGGGCCGTTGGCGGGCTAACGCTGGACCACCCGCTCATGACCAGCACTGACTTCTGGATGTCGCACGAGTGCTTGCTGCTGCCCTTTGAGCAGGCACTAACGCGACTGGACTCCACGATGGGTCGCTGCTACGATTGCTCTTGCCACCTTCACTTGCTTTTTCAAGTCTGAATCTCTGAGGACCTCCCGTTCGATAGTTCGCTGCTTGCAACCAACGAGTATGATTCAGATTGGTAGTGTAGATACGTTGATGTATCTCATTAATCTGGCATCAAACATGAGGGTCTGATAAACAAAAGCATATGCAACTTATTTACCAGGCAATACAGAATAAAGAAGTGCATTCAAGCCAGGATTAAGCTTTTGCACTTGGTTGTAGAGCCAATGGTGGGGACATGTAGCTGGACACTAATAGTGCATCGATAACTGACTAAGATCCCTCATGAGTCACGAGTCACCGAGATCAAGAAATTGCACAGCTAATTTGTAGGGTCAATCTCTTCGTGAGCCATCTCAAGCATGCACGTGTTCTATGTGGCACCAGGCACATGTCTCTTGAATTTAGAGGGATCTCTCTCTCTCCTCTCTCTCTCTCTCTCTCTCTCTCTCTCTCTCTCTCTCTCTCTGTGTCTCACACACACACACACACGTTCATGACCTACTACTGCAAATATGACAAAGGCATCAAACGAAAGCTCGATGCAAATCAAAGATTGTTTACCTATTCTACAGGCATGGTCAAGTTGTGCATCTTGAGCCCTTTATCAATCTCCAAATTGGAGGAAAGTTTAAGCTAAAAGTAGACTACGAGTTGGAATTACAACATTCTAACTAGATTTTGAGCATGGTTTGAAGAATAAGAGAACTAGGAAATGCTTCAAATTTTGACCTAAGAGTCTATTAGTTTTTAGTATGCCCTTATTTTGTTCAATTACAAAAGTGTGTTTTGGGCAAGCCTTGGCTGGGACACCATCTGAAAACACTGTTATTAGTATGTGTCCATGCGATTTTATTTAAGAGGGTCATGTTCAAGAAAGTCCGTTATTCTCTTTTTCCTAAACCATTGCGCTTCCTCCTTGTAAACATGCAAACCAGAAGTACAAGTGAAAATCTACAAATTTGTAGGATTTTTTAACTATTTTTTATATATTTTATCGATTTGTTTTTCCTTTCCAAATGTTTGTAGTCCAGTAATCTTGATCTTCAATCAGCCCAAGGTTAAGCTGAGGCAGACCTTTCCCAAACATGGACCCAATAGAGGTGTGACATTGGCGGTAGGAGGACTACCGGCATTTGTAGACTTCGCACAAAAATGCATGGCCTAGCTAAGTTTACAAACGGATGGCATTTGTGTGCGAGGGCTACAAAGGCCGATAGTCCCCCTACCTCTCCAGTGTCAAACCTAGCTAGCTAAGCAAAGACAAGACAATAGAAGCACATGAGGTTGCCATACTTCACAATGTGGGAATAATAGGGGGAGGAATGATGGCTTCTTGTGACAAAATTACTCACCCTATTAGTTGAGGAAACAATCTTGCACCCATACCAAACCTAGTTGTGTCAATCCAGTAGAATGTTATGATGTTGAACAAAATAGAAAAACCAAGAGAATGAGGAGCTCTTTTACAAGAGAATTGTCAAAACCGTTTTGTTTTTGTTAGTGTGGATCTAGCCTTGTGTTCTAATACAAATTTTTTTCTTTATAGCTATTTTCCATGGGCCCGACATTTTTAACTACACCTAAAATAGGAAAAGCTATTCTTTTTTATGGGAGCGTTCTAGCACTACTCTAAGAAAGGGGTTTCTAGCTTTACACAATTCGAATTGGTCTAAAATTGAGAAAGAGGTCTCTAGAATGGACAAAATTAAAAGTGTTTGTAAAACTCATGCTTGTGCAAAATTGCTAGTATCTTTATAATTGTTTATTTTATTCCTTATACTATTATAGTCCATAGTAAATATTTCTATTTTACAACCATCACTAGCTCATTATACTTGCATATTAGAGGACTTGCAACTCATAGACAGTCGTCCTGAAGTTCCATACATTGTAATAGCACTATATATCTTTCTATTGACATGTCACAATATTTCAATTTTGAGCATTGCTAGCTTAGTGTGTACTTTTTAGTGATTGTATATATATATATATATATATATATATATATAAGCTATAACAAAATATTGAAATCATGTGAAAAGCTCCCTTGGTTTGTGTACTCAAAATTAAGAGAGCTCCTTGCTTTTTTGTTATTGTAACTTGCTCTTTTGCTCGGTTTAGAAATTGCTCGGAAAATTTTGCTCAAAGTTAGGGATCCCTCGCTGCCATGCAATCAGAATATGATGCACTTATAGAAAATGACACATGGACTTTATGTGATTTGCCTCCTCGCAAAAAGGCCATTGGTACGAAGTGGGTTTACAAGTTGAAATGCAAGCCGGATTATGAGATCGATCGCCATAAGGCTCGACTTGTTGCAAAGGGTTATGCACAGCAAAAAGGCATAGATTATGAAGAGACTTTTGCTCCCACTTGTCGTATGACTACTGTGCGTTTTCTATGTGCATTGGCATCTCATTTTGGTTGGGATGTACATCAATCAGACATTGTTACTGCTTTCTTGAATGGTGACATATTTGAGGAAGTTTATGTAACGCAGCCTCGCGGTTTTGTCATAAAAGGACAAGAGGACAAAGTGTGCAGATGTAAGAAGGCTTTGTATGGTTTGAAGCAATCTCCTCGTGCTTGGTATGAGAAAGCTGATACTCATTTGGTCAAACGAGGCTTTCGTAACAGTCCAACAGAAAGCACATTGTATGTAAGTGTGAGGGTGATGTACTTCTCATTGTGGTTCTTTATGTCGATGATTTGCTAATCACTGGACCAAATGAGAGACATATTGTTGAATTTAAGGCTGATTTGAAAGCTACTTTCAAGATGAAAGATTTGGGGCTGTTGCATCATTACTTGGGTATACAATTTAAGCAATGTGATGGTGGTATTGCCTTGTGTCAGAAAAGTTACATAGAGACATTGCTATGTAAGTTTGGACTTGAGGATTGCAAACCTATTGCCACTCCCATGGAAACGGGTTTGAAGTTGAGTCTACATGATGCTGGCGATCCTACTGATGTCACTCTTTATCAAATTGTTGTTGGTTGCCTCATTTATGTATGCAACACGAGACCGGATATTCAGTTTGCAGTCTCACAGGTCAACAGATTTATGCATAGCCCAGGGTCTAAACATTGGCAGGCTTTCAAGAGTATTTTCCACTACCTTAGTGGCACTTTACATCTTGGCTTGTTTTATCCCAAGGGGGGATCATTGCCGCTAGACTTACATGCTTTTTCGGACTCGGATTGGGCTGGTTGTTTTGACACGCGAGTATCCACAAGTGGTTTTTGTTTCATGCTTGGCAGTTCATGTATATCATGGTTGAGCAAGAAGCAACCTATTGTGCCCACTTTGAGTTGTGAGGCTGAGTACAGGGCAGTCTTCACAGCTACGGTTGAGTGTGTATGGCTCAGACGCCTTATGGCTGATTTGGCTATTGGACAGGACACTGCCAACACTATCTACACTGACAGTCAGAGTGCATTGGCAGTTGCAAGGAACCCACTTATTCATGCTCACACAAAGCGCATTGAGGTGCATTACCACTATGTCAGGGAAAAGCTTTCAGCACGAGAGATCAGGTTGGCTTATGTGCCAACACAGGACAACCTTGCTGATATTTTCACAAAGGCATTGTCTCGTGAGAAGCTTGAAGCTTTCCGCAAAGCTTTAGGCTTACTCCCCTTTGTGGGCCGATCATATCCTCAAGGCATGGCACTTCCCTTTACTCATGTGCCAGCTCTCGTTCACCGCATCACTCCAGGGGGGATTTGTTACCATATACATGTGGTAGTGATGTGTGTGAACACACTAGGACCGCCGAGGCATTTTTCCCCTCTTTAGGAGGTTTTTTCCCCCGAGCATTGTATATACGCCATCACTCTAAGGCTATCTATCTTTTCCATTGCACACTAAGTAACACACTCTCTATTGTGTGCCTTGAGCTTCCTTCGTCTTCTCCAATCTGTGTGCGTTTCTCTGCAACCCTAATTCCAGCACATTGGTCGATGATGACATAACCTAGGCATAATTTGGATCTATAGCATTGTGATCTATCATTATGGTAAGATCAATGTGATATGCAATAGATATAGCATTAACTTTTGGTCTACAAGAAAGTGCATCTACTACTTGATTGTGCTTGCCAAGAATGTGAGCAATATAAAAGTGAAATTGCAAAAGAAAAGTTGTCCACCTCATTTGTTTATCGGGTGACTTTGTTTGAGTCATGATGAAGTACTTGATACTGCAATGGTCTGTGAGACAAAAAAATGGGGTACCCAAAGGACAATGCTTCCATGAGCTAAGAGCATGCATTATTGCAAGTTTTTCTTTTTCATATATGCCAAGAATACATTCATTTTGATAAAGGAAACAACTTTCATGTGCTATAGCATGGCCCTCTTGGAGTAGAACAACACCTAAACAATCTCTGCATGCATCACAAAGGATCTCAAAAGGCTTGGAGAGATTAGGGAGTATCAATTGAGCAATAAGATTTTGCTTGAGAGTATCAAAATCTTCTTGTTCTCTTGGTGTCCATTGGTACTCAACCTTTCTCTTGGTTAAGTCATGTAATGGTCTTGCTAAGGCCAAAAATTTCTTTATAAATCTCCTATAATAGAAGCACATATTGAGGAAATTTTGAAGCTCATGGAGATTCTTTGGAATAGGACATTCCTATATGACCTTCAATTTTTGTGGATCCGTTTGTATACCATTTTTGGAGATGATATGACCCAAATGTAGTATCTCTTACAAAAAGAATTCACTTTTCTTGCCATTGATATAAAGCTTATATATGATCATCCAATTCTTGAAAATTTTCCCTAAGGTGATTAAGCTCATCAAGAGTCTTTGAAGAGATCATGATATCATAAAAAAGGACCCCTGTGTAAGCTTGATGTTTACAAAATAGCATATCCATCATCCAATCAAATTTAGTCGGTGCGTTAGTGAAGCTAAAAGGCCTCACTTTGTATCCAAATAAGCCAAAAGTGGTTCTAAAAGTGGTTTTATAAATACTTTTTGGCTCTATTTAGATTTGGTGATAACTTCTTTTAAGGTCAATCCAAGTATACTAGGAAAAGCCTTGCAGTTTGTTGAACAAATCCTCAATTCTTCGGAGCAAAATCAATCCTTTACGGTAATTTTATTTAGTGCACAATAGTCCATACACATACGATATGAAACGTCATTTTTTTGCACTAAAAGTACTGGAGAGCAAAAAGGGGAATGAGCTTGGGCGAATCATTCCCTTATCCATTAACTCATTGACTAGCATCATGATCTCTTCTTGTTGTGCAAAAGAGACACAGTAAGGAGGTTTGCTAGGGGGAGAACTTCTAGGAAAGAGTTCAATTTTATGGTCATCTTCACCTCTAGAAGGAGGAAGTTCCTCAAGAATAGTGTTAGTAAATAGAGAGGCAAGCTCATCAAGAAATGCTTTTAAAGACAAATCTTCTTTAGATAAATCAGAATTATGAGGTGAGAGTAGCTTGCCATTGGACACAAAAAAATTATGATAAACCATGTACGGAAAAATAGATTTCTTCATTGATTTCTTGGGATACATTAGGAATTGTGCTACCTTTGGTATTAGCCTGAATGACTACTGCTCTACCCTTATGCTAAAATGTATAACTCTCTTTGGAAATTGAAAGCTAACTAAGCCTAAAAGAACATCCTCATGCATCAAAAGGGAAATATAAAAGTCTTCTTGATCAACATATCCCTGGATGTGCACTCGGAGTAATTTACCAATTATAGAGGAGTAACTTGAGGTTCTTGTCCTTCAAAAGCTCCATCTTCTTCTTTGGCAGAAGAGAGAATACCCCAACTTGATAGCCATATTGTGAGAGATGAAGTTGTAGTAGGTAGAACCAGGATCAAATAAAATTAAAGCATCTTGATTTTGAATCTTACCCCATGCATAACATAGTGGAGCTCCTTGTTGACTTGAGTTGTTGAGCATGAGAAGTTGAGTAGCTTAAGCACTATCCTATTTTATTCTTTTTTTTAGTGCAATCACGATAACTGTGACTGCTTTCACCACATCAAAAATTATTTACGCTCCTTTTCGTACTTTTTAAGCTCCTTGGGAGAGAGTTTATCTCTACCTTTGTAAACTCCCTTCTCCTTCTTTTTATGGTTCTTGTTGCTTTGGCTTTTGGCTTTTGGACTCCGAGTTTGATTTCTCTCCTCCTTGAGGTTTATCCATCTTCTAGAGAAACTTGTGAGAATTTTTCCCAAAAGGAGAAAAGATTTTGACGGCAACCATAGTGTGATAACTCACTTCCCTATGGTCTTGCAAATCTGTGCATTGACATATTCTCACATATCCTTTGGAAGTCCCACAAAGAATTGTTGGAGTTGTTCAACAAAATCTATTCTTTTATAGACAATGGCTTTGAGATGTAAGTCCCAAAATTTGTCCACAAAGTTTTGAATGAACTCACCTCTTTCCAACTTGAGACTTCTCCAGTCAGTTAGGACATCATCCTTTGCTTTCCTGGTGAGGAATGGTGATAAGGTTGCAAGTCGGAACTCCTTCCAAGTCTTTGGTGCTTCTCCTTGTACTTTGAAGCTAGTTCACCATTGCTTGCCAGTCTTTTGTAGGTACATAGCTACATGGCTAGCTTGGACCCCTCCATGAAATTCTCTCCACCAAAAGCAGCATCAAATTGTAGAATGAAATTCAATACTTCATCAATATTACCATAGCTTCCATCAAAAGAAAGGAAAGTGATGTTCTTACCATCTTCTTTAAATCTTTGCATACGACGGGCCTTTCTTCCATTCAAGGTAAGAACAATGATGTTTTCTCTTCCTCTTACCCTTAAAGGCATGACGGTTTCACTCGAGGGAAGTTTTTTTGATGAATCAGAAGAGGGAGAAGAGGATGAAGGTGATGTCCTCATTCTTAATCTTTTGGGTGATCTTCAATGATCGCTTGATTCTTCAAGAGAAGAGGAAGAGCTGGAATTGAGGTTAGCCCATTTATGCTTGGTTTTACTCTCTAGAAAGTGCTTAACACGTCTTCTTCATGGAGCTACCTCATCGTCAGAGGAATTTTTTCTCTCACTATCACTCTTTGTAGAGTAGGTTACATGATTAGTCCTTCTCTCCTGGATAGGAGAGTGCCATCCTACATCATAGCAATAACCCTTTGGTTATCACCAAGATGAACTAAATTCAAATAGTATACTATTATTCAATGTATTATTTATATGTAATCTTCTTTCATTATACCAATATGACCACTAATTAGAGTTATTTGTTAGCAATACTCTTTCATAATTATAATTCAACCAAGGATTAGTAGGAAGAAAAAATTTGTGTGTTTGCAATAAACATGCCCCGATTAATTGAACCAGCTTGAAAGAAAATTGCATAAATAATACCTTAAATAATATTGCACTTTTATTTTTAAATGATATATTTTAGTATTTTATAGAATTTTAGATTGAGAATGATAATTTCCTATGCATTTTTAAGGAAGAATATTACAAAATAATTGCAAAATCAAATATATGTAGCCTTTAGAGAAGCCTTTACTGCTCGTAATTCTAGTGGTTCCACGCATTCACACAAAAATACAAGGTTAGAAACCATACCTATTTATGCATATTGCAAGAGTCAACATTGGAACCCAATTTTTATCCATGTCACACCGATAATAAAACCTACAAAAAGCCTAGTAGAACAAAATATATACTCTTAGGCAAAGTTTGTCATTGCATCCATCCAAATATGAAACTACCAATATATGATAGTTCTAAACTAGGTCCTCAACCAAAATTTGTAAACACACTTAGGACGCTGGGACACTTTTTTCCCTTCTTAGGAGGGTTGTTTTTCCCTAATTTGTATAGACACCCATCATTGTAGAGCAAGCCTTAACTTTGTATTGGCACACTCAGTAATACTACTTCTTATGTTGTGTGCTTCTCCTTCATCTTTTCCATCTTTGCATGCATTCGTGCATGTGTATTTCTAACAATTGGTATCAAAGAAGGCTTTTATATCTAGGGAAACATCGTTAGTACCCTTCTAGCTCACACTCTCCTACTAAGGTGATTTTTTTGTTTCGAGTACTAGAAATACATATGCAATTCCATCCTTTTGTGTGAGTGTTTTGATAGTGCAGATTTTTTGCAAAGCAAGCACTTCGTAGTTCATTGTGGGTTGTGCTATATAGCATAGGTTGGTTTTGTGGAATTTTTCTCATGTATAGGAAACTTATGTATTAGGTGTAGTCATTGACCATGGTGCGTGCTATCTCTTGAGGAAAAACTAGATAGGACAACTACCCACTTTGAGTGTACATGCTACAACATTTTCTTTTTGCAAAGGGTGTTAGGAAGATTGTACATGGTTATGATGTAAGGCCAAATTCTGTGGAGATACAGAATTTGTGGATGATGGTGGAGGTTCCATCATTTCTATTGCTAGAGTTGTTTTGCCTACTACTAAGGAAGCACGTTGGGATACTAAGGATGCACAAGCTCATGAGTTGATTGCACTTTCTACTATGCGTTTCATTATGCCACATATTTTCTCATCAAGAATAGCAAAACAAGCATGGGATAGACTAGGTTCTCTATTTGTAGGTTCAAATTTGGTAAACATTGCTTACCTACATAAAGAAATATAGTGTAAGCTTATGCAAAAGAAGGATGATATGGATGTATTCCTTGTAGAGATTAAAGATATCCATATGAGTAGTTGATTTCCATTGGTGATGTCGATACTCTTATGCAAATAGTTTTTGATGCTTTGCCAAATGCTTATTAGATGTTTGCCTCCACCTTTAGGCTTGTGATAAAGAATAAACTTGATGATGTGAAGTTTGATGGTCTTTGTCTCTATATTGCTATAAGAGACCCAATGCAAAATAATAGGTCTAAACAACATGCTATTAAACATGCATTTCTAGATGCACCGCAAAAAAAGAATATCATTATTACCACCTCCAATGCTTGTGCAAGTAGCAAGCTTGGCCCCATAACTGTTACTTCTTCAAACCGCAAAAAGTCCTAAAATTCAAGTAATAAATCCAAAAGAAGTTGAAATTTCATGACTATAGGGCAAACAATCATCTCATCAAGCAATGTCGTAAGCTTAATGCTAAAGAGGCTAAAAAGAAAGAGGAAAATGCAATCATTTTGTATGCTTTTTCCAATGCAAATTTGGTAAACGTTGTGCAAGATGTTGAATGGGATTTTAGGGTGCAATGTCAGTATGACCATCTTTTTATGATGGATACATTGTAGAATTTGTGGATCATGTGTGGTACTTCGATAATGGTACGAGTAAGGATTTGTAGAGTCTTCATGGTGATCCGTTCACTTCTCTTGAGGCTATCCCTAATGGGAATACTATCACGTTTGCCAACAATGCCTCTTATCCAATCAAGGGAAGTGGAAAGAGTGTGCTTACTATTGTAGGTGGTAGCTCTTCACACTTTTGGATTACATGGGATCATAAATAACCTTTTGTTTATATCTACATTGGCAAAATAGGAATTCAATGCACCTTTGGCGAGTTGTCATGGGATTAAACATGAATGTACAATGCCGTATACCTCTCATCAAAATGGTGCTACTGAGAGGAAAATAGATCACATGTATAGCCCTTATGGAGATAGCATGATGTATGCATGATGTATGGGCCAAAATTTAATCTTTGCCACATGCATTGTGGCTTAGAGCTATTATGTGTGCTACATATGTACTAAGCATTTGTCCCACTAAGGCATTGGCATGGCAAGAATCCATCCATTGGTCACTTACATATGTTTAGTTGCTTAGTTTATTCCTTGATGCCTGAGCAACGATGCAAAAAATTGGAGGATGCGACTTTGAAATGTATTTTTGTTGGTTACATTCTAGAAAGCAAAGGTTACAAGTTGCATCATCGACAAACTAAGTGTAACTTGATCATCCGAGGTGACATTTTTGTAGAACATGCAATCCAGTCCTTGAAAGCAAGCTCCACATGCTTGGTATGAAAAGATTCTTGCTTACTTGGCTACACTTGGTATTTAGAATAGTCCAATTGAGAGAATTTTGTATGTCCATTGTATGGATGATGTATTTTTTATCATTATGATGTGCGTTGAGGAAATTTTACTCATTGGACCAAGTGAGGGATATATAGTTAAATTAAGGTTAGCTTAACTACCTCTTTTGAGATGTAAGACTTGGCGCTTTTGCATCATTATTTGGGCTTACATTAACATGTTGATGGAAGTGTTGCTTGGTATCTGACAAGACTAGGGTTGTTCTATCCCTAAGGTGGGACATGGTCCCTAGGCCGAGAGATAAGGCCAAGCAATGTCTAGTGATGAGTAAAGGGGTCTCCTAAAGATAGCGGTTAGGAGCCCTCGTAAGAGGAGGTGGTTGGGAGGAGATTAGTATGTTCCAAGTCACAATGGTTCTATAGTGGTATTGTGGACACTGTGTGAAGGACCTTTTTCTTTAGATGCTTGCAAAGAAGCTTTCACTCTTTTAATTATTCAAGGAAACTTTAAGTGCAGCCCTTGTTAGGACACCTCCTTGTATTTGAAGGGTTTATCGATTGGTTTTTATCTAAAAGTCTAAGGGTCATCCAAGCCATAAGCAATTTTCACATGTTTTGACTTATAGAGCACACTACGAGCGGCTCATTTTTTTCTTGTCGCCTACACATTGGCTATGGAGAATGTAAAAATTTTGAATGCATTTCTTTCCACCTTTAAGAAAATTCATAAATATCGTTGAGATTTTGATTTAGCATGGTTTTGCAACCGCCTTAAGTGGTTTTGACTAAACGATCTTTCTTCTTCTTTTTTTTTGGCAAGATAGTGGACTTGTGGTAAATTATACTAGTATCCAAAAGCAATTTTGGCTTGTAGTAGAAGAATAAAAGAGACAAAGAGCCATGAAGTTTGTATTCCTTAATTACGAGTTCGAGTGTTTCCTATGACTAGATCCAATCAAAGTTAAATGTCATAATTGATTTGATTGGGGTCCTAGATAGTGACTTCCTACACCAAAGTGCTCAATGGACGGTTATACCAAGGGGTATCTTTCACTAGGATATTGTTTAAATACCAAGAGACACTAATGTGACGTGCCCATTGTAGGGTCTTTTACATGTTGCTAAGTTTTTTTTGGACTAAGGCAGTCCACAATTATCAAACCCTTATGCATTTTATGTGGTATGGGATACAAACTTGTGTGAGCTTGTTGCAAGGATATCGGATGTTTGTCAAAGTGATTGTTTGTTGCATATTTGGTGGTATGGGACACCAAAAGTATTTGGGAAGTGCTTTCTCAGATTTTCCAAGTAATTTTATGGTGTTCATGTGATATGTTCTAAGTGCAAGTACTACATGTACTTCTATTGTAGATTTTACCAATACCTATATGGGGAGGTATGGTGTGACTTATGAGTGTAATGCCTTGATCGACATTAAAACCAAATACATTCTCACTACATCAGGACACTATGAGTGTGTAGCTTGAGTTAGCCTTGATCTTATGTAGGATCACGTTTTGTTTACTCACATAGGAACTTTTGTGCAGTAGCATAGGCCTCAATTCTTTACGCGTCAAGATTTAGACCCAATAGCTTGTGTGGTAAAAAAAATTGGAATCCCATTACGTCAATGCAATAAAGAAACTCCACACAAGGCTCTTCTTCTTGTTGGGAGAACAACACCATTTTTGGGATTTCTTCCACATGTGGACAACAAATGTACCCTTAGACTTAAAAACAAGCACAAGCAAGTCTAGCTAATGATCATTCACTTGGTTGATCTACATTAATATGTAAGAATTCCATGTTTTTGGATGAATTACTTCAAGAGTAAGAGCAATAAGTTTTGCTCTGTTAGGGATGGAATTACTTCAAGAGTAGGAGCAATAAGTTTTGCTCAGTCAGGGATGGAATTAATATGTAAGCATACCATGTTTTTGGACAAAATTACTTCAAGAGTAGGAGCAATAAGTTTTTCTCAATTAGGGCACCTTGATTGAGGTAGGCTTTTCTATTAGTTGAAATCCCTCTTGGCCAAATGGAAATTCCCTTTTGACTTTCTAGTTAACACTCTAATTGCAATCAAGGATGTTCAACCTTTTTTATGAGGAAATAAATAGATCAAATGTTGGTTTATTAGGAATATATTGGTGCTTTTAGGAAGTTATTTTTCACTGATGTTTTTAAAGATGAAAACTCCTCCTTCAGGAGGGGGGTAGATGTCAAGACTAGGGTAGGTCTATCCCAAGGTGGGACATGGTCCTTAGGCCAAGAGATAAGGCCAAGCTATGTTTAGTGCTAAGGAAAGGGGTATTCTAAAGATAGTGGGTAGAAGCCCCTATAAGAAGAGGTTGGGAGGAGATTAGCACGTTTATAATCCTATCGGTTCTACAAGACCATAAGCTTGTAGATGTACAGTAATTCATCATCTTTCAAAATCTAACTGTGGATGTCAAATGCCATACATTAAGAATCTTACTAATATGCCATAAATACAAGAATAGAGATAGAGCATTTATAAATAGAGTTGGTTTATCTAGGAGCATCTAGCATCTACCACATTAGATTTTGAAAGATAATCCAATGATCTAAATTTATTTCCATAGGTCAGCAATACGTCACAGACCCCTAGGGGTGGGATTTCTCAATAAGTGGCATTGTTTGAACTGGATAATCGAGTGTTATTATACACGAAAGTCAACCCTTAGTTCATAAATCAAATTTTAGAGGGTAGGATTACAACACAAAAAGTGGGTCAACACCTTAAACCTTTGTATATGTAATACTTTGATGTGGTAAACAACGCGCTTTTTATGGTGAAGTTTCTTGCTTATGCAATTCTTTGCTTTACACCTTCCACCTCTCCTCTATCTCCCTTAGATATGACAAGCTAACATGGTATCAGATCCCATGGCCGGCTATGTTGTCTCAAATGTTGGCCTTGAAGTCCTCATGAGAAAGATTTCTTAGAGAAAGAAGGTAGAGAGAGTTGACCTGCTCAAAACAACTAAGAATCTTCATCAAACGATTTGCCAAGCCTAGTGAGGAACTTTTGACACTATGAATTTATGAAATTCACCTCCTACAGCTCACCATGAACCAAATTAACAAGTATCCTCTATTCAATCCCTTGGGCCAATCCAACAATCTAGTGCAAATTTCAACCCAAAATGATCACCTAACAAGGAGAAGTGGCCATTACACAAAGGTTTGCAGAGAAAAGTTTTCACCCTTATGTCAATTTTTATTGATCCAAACCTTGCCAAACTTTGGGGATGTCATCTATATAATACCAATATACAAGATACCAAGTGAAATCAAAGCAAAGCCTATATTTGTCAAATTGTGATTTGGGCCATCTAGGGATTTGTTTATAGTAAACATACATGCATGTCAGCATGTTTCACTGATTTTAATGGTTTGAATTGTTAGGTTTGTGGTGTGTTTACACATATCATTACCATAATATGGTAACAAATGCCCCTTGGGAGTGATGTGCTGAACATGAGCTGGCATCCATTTATAGGGAAGTGTCAAACCATACGCGATCGAGTAGGGGTATGGAGTGAGCTTTGGAGGGAGCTTTTTCTAGAAAATGGACCAGATGGTAAAATTATTGAAAAATCTCTCTCCAACAAGTTTGTCTTGGATTCCCTACTTGTCTCAAAAAAGATTGCTCTGCAAAAGTAGGTCTAGCCATGCATCATCTACTCCATCTCACTCCTCTTTCGCAATTTCTCCCCCCCCCCTCTCTCTCTCTCTCTCTCTCTCTCTCTCTCTCTCTCTCTCTCTCTCTCTCTCTCTCTCTCTCAAGTTCACGTAAAGGTCACAAGAACATAATAAATCCATATAGTTACAAGATCATACCACTTGACAATAAACACATCTCTATTGAATTGCATGTAAAAAGCGACCATTTATAACGGTTTACAAAAAAGATCATTGTTTGCATAATGTGAAGCGCAACCTAAAATATCTACTATACTGCTAGATGTAACTCCAAAATGTTTGGAAGTGGCCCCACCAAAGATGCTTCCCCTAGCGCACAATTCGCCTCACTTGCATGCATCTTGCCTTGCTCCTGCATCTATAAGCCGAAGGGCTTGCATATCCAAAACATTGCGTAGTTTGGTGGAGAATTGCTTGTTGCTCTTTAATATTGTCACGGTATGACCCATTTGGGTCCCCAACAAAACCAACGCACCCACATTCTCCTTCAACCTAGACAACAATGTCGTGCTTGTTTGTGTATTGTGTGAGCAATTGTCGAACAAAGCAATGCCCGTGTTCCATACCTTTTTTTGTTAGATGTGTTATTAGGCAATCGTTCTCCAAAGAGAGGGAGAGGTTAAGAAATTTGGATATTGTTCCTGAGGATGATTCCACGGTCAAGCATTTGGGGTAAATTCTACTTTGTAGGATAAAAAATTTTGGGTCTATAGAATCTATGAGCAGCATGTCATCAAAATACCTATAAGGTGTTCCTAATTTGGAGAGGACCTCCTGGGGTTGTGGAGAATTTAAAGTAGCGTACAAAAAATTGTATTCTAGGGCATGTAAAAAAAGATTGCACCACAGAGGTGAACAAGCAAGGCCCTTTGGGATTCCATTGGTCTGCTTGTATACCTCCCCAAAACATTGCACATACATGTTGTTGTAATGAGCACAATTACCTCTTCTAGATTGAAGGAGAGTCCTAATTTGTAGGGATGTGGTGACCAAGTCCCTTCCTTACATTGAGAGGGAAATCTCTTGAAAGAGATAAAATCTTCATGTGTGTTGCTGAAAGCATATGTGATGAGCTTATTGATCTGATGTATAAGGCCCTATTCACTCATATAAGTATGTTTTTGTAACATTTTTTGATGTCCCCCGCAAAAAGGGTTGTTGCATTTTGGGGTAGGTTTATGACACAATCATAGACGGATTCAATGATCCACCAGGATTGTAAGTGAATGTTGTGGCATAGTAATGCCTTTTGATTAAGCTTCCTGGCTCGAGACTTGAGTTGTGGGATGCATGTCTTTAAGAGACAGGCCATAAGAAGTGAAGCCTCAAAATAACAACATGAGGATCCACAAGTGATCCATCTGAAAGATGCCTTGTGGAGCTTGTATACGGCAGTAAGGTAAGGGAGTGTCAAGTAAAGTGGGGGGATGATCTTGGCTAGGAAATCGATGAGGTATTGTGAGATCTCCTCGTTGCTTTTTTGCCAAAGAGTGAAGTCTCTTCCTTGCAATCTTTTGTTGGCCTCTTTTGTGATGAGTTTTTTACATATGAGAACTACATTATTGGGGGCTTTGTCAATGCATGTAATAAAAAAACTAGATTGAATGTCTACAATCTCATTCGTGATAATGGGGTGAGTGTTATGTTGTTTCTTCACGGGGAGGTGTAGGATGCAATAGGAGTGAAATAAGGAGAACATCATCTCAATTCAAGGTGTGGTGGGAGAATCACACATCCACACTCTAAAATTACTTGAAGTACTCGTTTAAGTTCTTCACATGCATGTTCCATTATTAACCCATTATTGCATAAGTTTGCTAATGTCGGGGTCATAAAATTATGCAATTTCAAAGTAATTATATGTTCATCACCAAGGTCATGATCCAAAAAATTATTACAAATGCAAGTAACATCATGTTTTGAGGTAAAAAACTCTTTAGCATTAGAGGGGTTACCTTGAGTGGGGGGTCAAAAGCCCAAGTAAATATGCATTCATCCCACAACGGAGTAGTAGTGAGGCATAGACCGAAGAAAAACAAGTGAAGAACGAGGCAACATTTTTCAAATCCATGAGAGGGTTTACAAAAAAGAGAGGGATACAGCAGCCTTCTTTGCGGTGGTGGGGGGCTAGTCGATAGCGTCCATGTATGCCTGTGGTTACCTGCATCAGTCATAGAGCAATGCTTTAGCGCTTGTAAGGCAATTCGGATTTGTCATAATCTTAGAGCGAGTAGGTTGGGCAGCCGGTAGGCTAGCAGGGGGGTTGAGTGGAGTGAGGGGGAAGGAAGGGTAGGAGTTAGGAAAGGTGAGTGGCTGCTCTCGGATGAGATTGTTGGTGATGAGGCAGCCCACCAATTTGATGATGAGTGGGTCTGTTGTGGTGTGTGGCTACGACCACGTCCACGACCACCTTGGCCACCATCGCCTCTTGCTTTCTTGTGTGGACGGGCTTCTTGTAGCATTTTTCTTGCAAATACAGCTGCCTGTATAAAACCGTCCTCCTGGAGTCATGAGTAGGAGGGGCTTGGTTGAACAATACAGAGCGTGAAATTGCTTCTCTCAGTTTTTGTCTGTAGAAAAAATGTAGCAAGAGGGCCTTAATGACCTCTTGTGCCTCCTTTGCCATCCAACTAAGGAAGGCAATTGTTGATTTTTTGAGAGATGGGGCGGGAAAGAAAGAGGGGAGTTGGTCGAGAATCAGCCATAATGCATGGTCAAACCACAGGACACTGTTGTCTCGGTAGAACTCTCCTTGGCCTACGTGCTCGCACCCGCATTTTATGAAGGGTCGATGCACTTTCCATATTTGCATAGTATAGTTAGTGTCTCTCCCAGTGGTGGAGATCATTCCCTTTACCCCAATTGTACAACCAAACATAGCCTTACACCTGCGTGTTTCAAAACAGGACATGGCGAATGGTGTAGCTATCAAGGTGTTTTCAATAAGGTTAGACGCATTAGTTTCGAGAATTTGTTACAGTCCAAGATTAACAGAGGCTTTATCCATGTCTTAAGAAGTAAAAGAAGCAAGTTTTCTGTAAAAGGAGCTAAGAGGGTGAAGTTACCAAAGTTCTAGGCCTTATGTTGGGCCTCCCCCAAATAAATCTCCAGCAGCCTGAGGGGCTTCTTACATAGACTCTTACTTGGTGTAGCCATAGTGAGGTCACGATTGACAAGGTCCTGCTCTTCTTCGTCCAGATCAGCAGGTAGAAGGAGGCAATCCGCGACCGTCGGAGGACTAAGAATTGTTTTGGTGTAGCCACTCAGCAGGGACTTTCTGCGCTGAGCACCAGCGGGTCATTTCGCAATCGTTTGCCATAGCTTTCCATGAATTTCCTCATTAAATTCGGAGCTTATTCTAGCCATTCCTTCTGTTCGCCATTGTCTGCTTCTTGGATGGTGTGTAGGTTTGCATGGATGCTCTTTAGCCTTTCCACAGCCGACTGAGGGTTTGTGTGTGCCATAGCATAGAGCTTGAACCATGCAGATGTGTCAAGAGAACCTACTAATGTGTCAGCGGCATCATTCGTCAAGCCTGCGCGGTCCAATTGCACGATAGTGCTGTGAAATCCCAAGTCTGAGATGCATAACAGCAGCCCTTGGACTATCGGTGACAAACGCGGGGCGAGGGCATTGTAGCGTAGTTGTGACAAGGCTCCATTCCACTAGAAAACCTGTTGAAAGGCATAGCGAGTCAACTTTCTCTAGAACCGTTTCCATACACGAATCAGTGAATTGAATGCAGAGGTTTTGCTGCAATCAAATCAAGCAACAAATCAGTAAATCCGTCTCCACATTCACACACATGAATCAGGCCCAGACACCAAGGCTGTAGATATGGTGGCTATGCCCTTCTCTCCTCAGGGAGCAGCCATCGTCCTTTGGCATGGTAGCACCTTGGGTGGGGAGTCCCTGACCCCGCCCTTCTGCATGACGTTGTCTCCGTCTACCAACATCTTGTGTGCCACGGTAGCACGAGCTACGCAACTAGAGAGAGAGAGAGAGAGAGAGGGCCACTTGAACCTGAAACCCCCTTGCCTAGGTTGTTCATAGCAATCAATCATGCGCAGAGAGGTAGTCCCTTGGCGTAGCAGCAAATCGAGTAATCCCAAAACAGAACTTGAGTTGAGTAATGTGGTGGTCTTCTCCACAGTGTAGCAGAGAGTATTTTAAAGTTATTTACTATTTGTACAGATCTGGTAAAGGGGTGTGCCCTTTATGCTCACTAGTACAACGGCGCCGCCTTCGGCTGCGGCACCACCTCCAAAGGTGCTATGTGAATGCATCTGAGAGACACCCTTGCGACCAAGGTAGTGCCAAGCACGACATTTTCTTTCAACGACCCCTCACTAACAATTATATCATTGTGAATTCTTTTGCCTATATCCTCATCTTGTGTAATGCTACTTTCCTTCAAGGTGCAAGTGTATGTGATTGCATTTGGAGAGATGCCCTCTCTCTCCATCTATCAAAAACAGTGCAGCACTTCCTAACCCTCACTCTTGCCTTTGAGTTGACAACGTATGTGATTTCATCTAGAGAGACACCCATGCTTCGCGTGGGCCGAAAACATCCCGGAGCTTCTTGAGCTTGCCCAAATTGGCCATATCCCGCAATCAATGCATTCCAAAAGATGACATCCTCGATAGGAAGCTCCTCAAGCACTTTTTGAGCTTTAACAATAGTTCATTGCTAGACATAGCCATGAGACAACATTGCCTCGTCCATCGGTTCTTCACCCTGCCCTGCCTTTGGCCCCACTCACCCTCTTTCCTCCCAACCCCTTTCTCGCCTTCTCTCACCTTGGCCAAAACTTGTTGTTGCTTGAAAGCTCAGACAATTTGTTAGAGAGAGAGAGAGAGAGAGAGAGAGAGAGAGAGAGAGAGATAAACACGCCATGGGACTTTTGAGGGTGAGAGAGACTCTCAACATGAGAGATTGCATAATGATACAACCTAATCAAAGGACATCGTGATACAACCACATGCCTTCAAGGTGCAAGATTACGTGACTGCATTTAGAGAGATACCCTCTCTCTGCATCTGCTAGTAAATAGCGTGGAGCTCACTGACCTTGACTGTGTTGGACATATCAATGCACTGCATGAGACAACATTGCCGACATGAAGCTTGTTAAGGACTTGTTACACTCTTGAGTTCTTGGCAATTTCGTGTTGATTGCATCTAAAGCTGCTCGCACATGCAATGTAAAAAGGGTCCATAGAGAGTGAATCTTGCACTGCAGCCTGAATCTATGCCAAGGTGGTGGTCCACCCGAGCATAACCAACCTACGCATGTAGGGGTAGGCGCCGCCTTTTGCAATGACACCTCTCTCTCTCTCTCTCTCTCTCTCTCTCTCTCTCTCTCTCTCTCTCTCTCTCTCTCTCTCTCTCTCTCTCTTATTATAGTATAGATTACTAAAGTAATAGGCAAGTGCATTTTTAGAATTGGCACATGCATCCCATTTTTGCCTCCATTCGGTCGAAAATCATGCAAGATCAACCACTCTTTTGGCTTCTTACTAAATGCCTTCTCGCTCACCCAGACCGTGGTGAATCCCCCCAGTGCTCGAAAAAACAAATTTTGTAGCATCAAATTGCCGCTTTGCAAGCGGAGTAATAAACACCACGTCCATTGCAAATGCACCAGGTCAACACCATTACGTAAGCACAATCCAGCTTCTGTGCATGAGGCCTCGGACGTTGTAGCAAGATGGGCAGATGCGTAGTAGTGTCAGTGATCAAATTATTTAAAGAGCTACAGTGGGTGCCACTTGCATGCTGGCATCACTGGTCAAGCGAGTGCCAAATAGCAATGTAGCTTCTCTTTCTCTGTCTCTCTTTGTCATAACATGTCTAGAGTTCAACTCTCTTCATCAGATAGATCTTGAAGGTCTCGGGATAGTTTCCTACGGTGTTAAAATTCTCTTCTTCTTATCTCTCTCCCCACGAAGACGCGTGCCTATATCAGCATCTTGTGTAATGCTACTTTCCTTCAAGGTGCAAGTGTATGTGATTGCATTTGGAGAGATGCCCTCTCTCTCCATCTATCAAGAATAGTGCAGCACTTCCTAACCCTGACTCTTGCCTTCGAGTTGACAGCGTTGTCAGGAGTTTTTTGGAGCAAGGGATTGCGCATATGTACATACACATGCATGGTGCATCGAATAAAGGATTGCCCATTTTTCAGAGCCAGGTGGTTACGTGGGGCCCACGTGTGTACAAGTAGGACAGGGTGTACATAGTGCAGCAATTTTCACTATTATCAGTACCAGTGTGTTTTTTCTACAATAATGAGGAGTTGGTAGCGCGTAAAACTTCTCGAGGAAGCTATCCGCGGGCCGAAGACATGAGGTAAGCAGGTGCGTCAGATGGCATCTAGTGGTGTCAGGACGTCGAATGGGGTCAATTCTTGCACGCGGAGAAGTACGAACACAACGTGGGTGTTTGCTTGTGAGAATTATGCAGAAAGGTCATCATGAGGACCTTTTTTTGGGGCCACTCTACGTGGTGGCGAGATGCATTATTGGAAAAAAGCTGAGTGCCAGGTGTGCGAATGATGCAAAAAGGTGACAACTATGCACTGCGAGGTCAGTTTTTGGCCTGTTCGGGGTCCGTTTGAGGTCATCTAAAAGGCCAAGGGTGCCCAAGTAATAAAGCTAAGTGTGGGAACTGAAAAAAGAGAGAGAAGACCAGAAAAAAACGTGGAGAAGAGAGGAGGAACAGCCGCAGGTGTGTTTTTGCTCATTTTGGAGCCTATTTTGGCCGTAAACTGCTCATCCGAGGTCGGATTTGAGCACTTTGACATTGTAGACTGGGGTTTTGGGCCGTTCCGGACGCGATGGCGCTGTTCATTTTGCCAAATTCCTCACTCTTTTCCTGTTGTTTTTCTGTGTAAGTTTCTCCTATGAGCGAAGTTTCTGCTCTAGCTTGTGATTGTATCTGGTATCTTTTACCCATATTGTGTGAGCTGTTTGCCCCATTGGTGTTGGCCCAAGCTCATTTGTATCTAAACATCAGAAATTCTCCTCTTTTGAACTGAGCTTTTTGGGTGTGTGTGTGTGTGTGTCTGTGTGGAGTGGGCAAGTGGATAGTCTCTCTCCTCTCACTCCAGAGGTGTGTTCCCTGTCTCGGCCAGGTGTGTTGTGTAAGCCGAGTGGTGCCCCATAGTGTGTGTGTGTGTATCTTCCCAAGAGTGTGTGTCGGGTCGTTATAGAGGCGCTGTGTGTGTTTTCATCCCGCTCACAGCGTATGTGATTTCATTTATAGAGAGACCCTTGCTTTGCATGGGCCGAAAACATCCCGGAGCTTCTTGGGCTTGCCCAAGTTGGCCATATCCCGCAATCAATGCATTCCAAGAGATGACATCCCTAATAGGAAGCTCCTCAAGCACTTTTTGAGCTTTAAAGATAGTTCATTGCTAGACATAGCCATGAGACAACATTGCCTCGTCCACCGGTTCTTCACCTTGCCTTGCCTTTGGCCCCACTTACCCTCTTTCCTCCCAACCCCTTTCTCGCCTTCTCTCACCTTGGCCAAAACCTGTTTGCTGCTTGACAGCTCAGACGATTGGTTAGAGAGAGAGAGAGAGAGAGAGAGAGAGAGAGAGAGAGAGAGAGAGAGAGAGAGAGAGAGAGAGATGACAAACACGCCATGGGAGTTTTGAGGGTGAGAGAGTCTCTCAACGTGAGAGATTGCATAATGATACAGCCTAATCAAAAGACAGCCTGATACAACCACATGCCTTCAAGGTGCAAGATTACGTGATTGCATTTAGAGAGATACCCTCTCTCTGCATCTATTGAAAATAGCACAGAGCTCACTGACCTTGACTGTGTTGGACATATCGTGTAATCAATGCACTGCATGAGACAACATTGCGGACATGAAGACTGTGAAGGACTTGTTGCACTCTTGAGTTCTTGGCATTTTCGTGTTGATTGAATCTAAAGCTGACCTCAATGCAATGTCCATAAAGAGTGAATTTTGCCCTGCAGCCTGAATCTATGCCAAGGTGGTGGTCCACCCGAGCATAACCAACCTACGCATGTAGGGGTAGGCGCCGCCTTTCGCAATGACACCTCTCTCTCTTTCTCTCTCTCTCTCTCTCTCTCTCTCTCTCTCTCTCTCTCTCTCTCTCTCTCTCTCTCTCTCTCTCTCTCTCTCTCTCTCTCTCTCTCTCTCTCTCTCTCTCTTCCCTTCTTCTCGTTCAGTTGCCTATTGTGTCACTGAAGTTGCAGGCTGCACTGGCCGGAGGAAGGAGCGTCTGCCATGTGTCCCGGGGGGGGGGGGGGGGGGGGGGGGGGGGGAAAGGGGAATCCCTCCCGCTTTTATTATAATATAGATTACTAAAGTAATAGGCAAGTGCATTTTTAGAATTGGCACATGCATCCCATTTTTGCCTCCATTCGATCGAAAATCATGCAAGATCGACCACTCTTTTGGCTTCTTTCTGAACGCCTTCTCACTCACCCAAACCGTGGTGAATCCCCCCAGTACTCGAGAGAACAAATTTTGTAGCATCAAATTGCCGATTTGCAAGCGAGCTAATAAACACCACATCCATTGCAAATGCACCAGTTCAACACCATTACGTAAGCACAATGCAACTTCTGCGCATGAGGCCTCGGATGTTGTAGCAAGATGGGCAGTAGTGTCAGTGATCGAATTATTTAAAGAGCTGCAGTGGGTGTCACTTGCATGCTGGCATCACTAGTCAATCGAGTGCCAAACAGCAATGTAGCTTCTCTTTCTCTATCTCTCTCTGTCATAGCATGTCTAGAGTTCAACTCTCTTTGTCAGATAGATCTTAAAGGTCTCGGGATAGTTTCCTACGGCATTAAAATTCTCTTCTTCTTATCTCTCCCCACGGAGACACATGCCTATATCAGCATCTTGTGTAATGCTACTTTCCTTCAAGGTGCAAGTGTATGTGATTGCATTTGGAGAGATTCCCTCTCTCTCCATCTATCAAAAACGGTGCAAGACTTCCTAACCCTGACACTTGCCTTCGTATTGACAGCGTATGTGATTTCGCCTAGAGAGACACCCTTGCTTCGCTTGGGCGAAAACATCCCAGAGCTTCTTGGACTTGCCCAAGTTGGCCATATCCCACAATCAATGCATTCCAAGAGATGACATCCCCGATAGGAAGCTCCTCAAGCACTTTTTGAGCTTTAAAGATAGTTCATTGCTAGACATAGCCATGGGACAACATTGCCTCGTCCACCGGTTCTTCACCCTGCCCTGCCTTTGGCCCCACTCGCCCTCTTTTCTCCCAACCCCTTTCTCGCCTTCTCTCACCTTGGCCAAAACCTGGTGTTGCTTGACAGCTCAGACGATTGGTTAGAGAGAGAGAGAGAGAGAGAGAGATGACAAACACGCCATGGGAGTTTTGAGGGTGAGAGATTGCATAATGATACAACCTAATCAAAGGACATCGTGATACAACCACATGGCCTTCAAGGTGCAAGAGTACATGATTGCATTTAGAGAGATACCCTCTCTCTGCATCTGCTGAAAATAGCACAGATCTCACTGACCTTGTGCAATCAATGCACTGCATGAGACAACATTGCGGACATGAAGCTTGTTAAGGACTTGCTGCACTCTTGAGTTCTTGGCATTTCCGTGTTGATTGCATCTAAAGCTGCTCGCACATGCAATGTAAAAAAGGGTCGATAGAGAGTGAATCTTGCCCTGCAGCCTTAATCTATGCCAAGGTGCAAGAGTACGTGATTGCATTTGAAGAGATACCCTCTCTGCATCTGCTGAAAATAGCACAGAGCTCACTAACCTTGACTGTGTTGGACATATCGTGCAATCAATGCACTGCATGAGACAACATTGCGAACATGAAGCTTGTTAAGGACTTGTTGCACTCTTGATTTCTTGGCATTTTCGTGTTGATTGCATCTAATGCTGCTCGTACATGCAATGTAAAAAAGGGTCCATAGAGAGTGAATCTTGCCCTGCAGCCTGAATCTATGCCAAGGTGGTGGTCCACCCGAGCATAACCAACCTACACATGTAGGGGTAGGGGCCACCTTTTGCAATGACCTCTCTCTCTCTCTCTCTCTCTCTCTCTCTCTCTCTCTCTCTCTCTCTCTCTCTCTCTCTCTCTCTCTCTCTCTCTCTCTCTCTCTCTCTCTCTCTCTCTCTCTCTCTCTCTCTCTCTCTCTCTCTCTCTCTCTCTCTAGACACCTGAGTTCTGCAAAGATAGCGGCATTCACATGCTTTACATTTGCAACTGAGGACGAAGTCCCTTTCAGGCATTTGCCCGATGAGATTGAACGCCTTTGTGTCCTCATTTGACTTCGAGACGCCGTCACCTCTCTCTCTCTCTCTCTCTCTCTCTCTCTCTCTCTCTCTCTCTCTCTCTCTCTCTCTCTCTCTCTCTCTCTCTCTCTCTCTCTCTCTTCCCTTCTTCTCGTTCAGTTGCCTATTGTGTCACCGAAGTTGCAGGCAGCACTGGCCGGAGGAAGGAGCGTATGCCATGTGTCCCGCTTTTATTATAGTATAGATTACCAAAGTAATAGGCAAGTGCATTTTTAGAATTGGCACATGCATCCCATGTTTGCCTCCATTGATCAAAAATCATGCAAGATTGACCACTCTTTTGGCTTCTTATTGAACGCCTTCTCGCTCACCCAGATTGTGGTGAATCCCCCCAATGCTCGAGAAAACAAATTTTGTAGCATCAAATTGCCGCTTTGCAAGTGAGGTAATAAACACCAGGTCCATTGCAAATGCACCAGGTCAACACCATTACGTAAGCAGAATGCAGCTTCTTCTCATGAGGCCTCGGACGTTGTAGTAAGATGGGCAGATGGGCAGTAGTGTCGGTGATCAAATTATTTAAAGAGTTTTAGTGGGTGCCACTTGCATGCTGGCATCACTGGTCAAGAGAGTGCCAAATAGCAATGTAGCTTCTCTCTCTCTCTCTCTCTCTCTCTCTCTCTCTCTCTCTCTCTCTCTCTCTCTCTCTCTCTCTCTCTCTCTCTCTCTCTCTCTCTCTCTCTCTCTCTCTCTCTCTCTGTGTTATAACATGTCTAGAGTTCAACTCCCTTCGTCAGATAGATGTTGAAGCTCTCGGGATAGTTTCCTACGGTGTTAAAATTATCTTCTTCTTATCTCTCTCCCCACGGAGACACGCATGTGTCACTAGATGAATGTATGACACACCTTTGAAGGCATCGCTTGCATGCTGGCATTGTTGTGAGACAGATAGATTCTCTTGTTGCACTACTCGAGATGCTAGCATCGCTCAGAGAGAGAGAGAGAGAGAGAGAGAGAGAGAGAGAGAGAGATTCCCTTGCTGCGCGCACTTATACTAGACATGGTGCTACTAATCAACCAGCTTCAACAATTAAGTTGAACCCACGGTGCTAATCTGGCTGCAACACTCTCTCTCTCTCTCTCTCTCTCTCTCTCTCTCTCTCTCTCTCTCTCTCTCTCTCTCTCTCTCTCTCTCTCTCTCTTTCTCTCTCTATGGATATGTACACACATTGTAGGCAATTATATGAGCAAGAAAATGCTGAAAAAATGCCATTTTATGGTTCACTCCCATGTATGCCCTCTTTTTTTACTATATGAGGATGTATGCGGTGGGCTTGAAAAGTTGGCCACTCGCAAAGCGGGAGATCTTCAAGGTATCAAGCCGGAGATGATCAAATGGACGGGAGATTTAACCCATGAGTGGATGTGTGATATGTTCAACCTTGCACTTCAACATGGTATGCCTTATGATTGGAGTACTAATTGGGTTAAGCCTTTGCATAAAGGAGGGGATGTAAAGAATGTAAGCCACTACCGGACTAAAAATGATTGGTTCTCTTATGGCAAAGTTGTTTGGGTGCATAATGGAGATGAAATTGAGTGATTGGGCTGAAGAGAATGGCAAGCGTGCAAAGGGACAAGCGGGTTTTCGTCAATGCCATAGCACCATTGATCATCTTGTCACTCTTCGTGTTCTCATGGAGGAAAGTCGGTTGAAAGGCAAGCGATTGTATTGTTGTTTTGTGGACTTTAAGAAAGCCTTTGATATGATTCCACGTAACAATTTGTGGAGAAGGATGGAAGAACTCCAAGTGCCAAGTGAGTTTATGCTTGCGGTTTCTCGGATCTATGAGGAGGTGATTTGTCAATTGCGCATGGAAAGAGAAATTTCAAAAAAATTTGTAAGCATTATTGGAGTTAAACAAGGATGTCCATTGTCACCAACTCTCTTTGGTCTATGCATCGATCAATTGGAACAAATGGTACTTGACTTTATGCAAGAAGAAGGCATTGAAGAGGTCACTATTTGCAATGCGGTAATCATGCTTTTGTTGTATGCGGATGATGTAGTGCTTCTAGCACACACTTTAGAAGATGCACAAAAGCTTATGGTTGTCCTTGAGAAATTTTGCTTGCATAGTGGGCTGATTGTAAATGAATCCAAAACAAAGGTTATGCTTGTGAAAACCAACCATAAGGAGAAGCCATGCATTGTGTACAACAATGAGACACTTGAAGTTGTTGAGAGCTTTAAGTACCTTAGCCTTGAGGTTCCATCCAATCACAAGTGGCATGAATGTGTTATGCGTCATTTGGAAGCGGGAAAGAGAGCATATTATGCATTTGAGAAGATGTGTAATGCGGGAAACATCAAGTTTTGGGTTCTCAAGAAGTATCTATTTGATGCATTGGTGACATCGGTTCTTCTTTATGGAGTTGAAGTGTGGGGCGGGAGCATCTCAAAGTCTACTTGGAAAGAGTTTGAGAATGTCCAAAAGTGTTTTCTTACAAACTTTCTCCAAGTTAAGACACAAACACCATATATGCTCCTACTTCTTGAGTCGGGATCCCTTCCAATTGAGGTTATGGGCATGGAAAGGGTTGTGGAGTACATGATAAAGATGCGTCAAAACCCCTCACATCGACTTCCTACAATTGCATGGGAAGCAAGCAAAAAAGTTCAAAAGACGTATAAAAGCAAGATCTTGAGCAAGGGATGGATGCAAGACATAAAGAAGTGGTTTGGGAGATGGGATGCATTACACTTGCTACATGATGCTTCAATTGACTCTCAAGTGAATGAAGCTTTTCTACAATGCCAATGTATTACGACTTGGGAGAAATCCGGTGGGTCATGCTTCATACATTACACCACCCATATTGCCCCCAGCTACAAAACCATGTTCTTCGTTGAGAGAGGAAACCGTACTCACACTTACATGCTTGAGCCTATTCTCTTGTCTGCGATACGCACTATCACAGTGATTCGGCTTAGCTCCTAGCTCCTTCGATGCGAGATAGGGTGTTGGGGCAATGGAGAAGAGTCAAATCGACTGTGCACATTATGCTCATTGCAAGTTCGAGAATCTGAGTACCACACACTACTAGAGTGCTCAGCTTTTGGTCACATCCGAACTTGCTTCTCTCACATTTTCAGCCATAACTTAGACCTACACACTTTCCTCTCCCAGCCAAAGTGTGGGCTCTCCATTGCGACTCTCATCACTACAATTTTGGAGCATCGAGAGTCACTCATCAGCCATACACATACTACATCACATGTAACTTTGGTCCCATAGGTCATATTTGACCTCCGAGGACGATAATAAAATCTCTCTCTCTCTCTCTCTCTCTCTCTCTCTCTCTCTCTCTCTCTCTCTCTCTCTCTCTCTCTCTCTCTCTCTCTCTCTCTCTCTCTCTCTCTCTCTCTCTCTCACTCACACACACACACACACACACACACACACACACACACACACACACACACACACACACACACACACAGAGAAGAACGTTTAGTACTGTTGGACATGCAGCTACCAAGCAGCCTATGCAATGCTCTGGTGCAATCAGTGCTATGAATCTCTCTCTCTCTCTCTCTCTCTCTCTCTCTCTCTCTCTCTCTCTCTCTCTCTCTCTCTCTCTCTCTCTCTCTCTCTCTCTCTCTCTCTCTCTCTCTCTCTCTCTCTCTCTCTCTCTCTGATCTTGTCAACTATGGAGGTCTCAAGGCAGCTTATGACATGCGGTCTGGTGTAATCAATTCCATTCCATGATCATGTAACATAGCGGGGTTGAAAGGTGATCAGTGCTTCGATTCCACAGTCAGCTTGCATGCAAGCGCCTGTGGCAAGCTTTGCAAATGCATGCTCGTGTCAATTTTGATGATGGAGGGCACATAGTCCACAAAGTTACTCAGGTGGGCGATGGAGATGAGCACTAATCAGTTGGACGGTTGGACCATTGATCACATTTCGAAAGGTGTCAATTAGCTCGCCAAGACTCTCAAGGAACATTTGGTGCAGTATCCACACACACACACACACACACACACAGGTTGCAAAGCATCACGAAATCCGGGAAGCGAGCTATTGTGGAGCCTCTCTGTGTGTGTATGGAGACACTGCAGTCCGTTTTCATCTCTCTCTCTCTCTCTCTCTCTCTCTCTCTCTCTCTCTCTCTCTCTCTCTCTCTCTCTCTCTCTCTCTCTCTCTCTCTCTCTCTCTCTCTCTCTCTCTCTCTCTCTCTCTCTCTCTCTCTCTCTCTCTCTCTCTCTCTCTCTGCAAGCTCTTCTAGCTCTCCCGGTTCAAATCTCAAGAGTTACTCTCTCTCTCTCACACACGTGACACACACAGGAAATGACTAATTGAAGCGAGCCTCGTGCAAAGTAAAGAAGCCGGGACTCACTTCATTCGCATTAAGGCACTCGTTCTCTCTCACAGGTAGGGGAGCTGCAGGGCACAGTCGCAGCAGGAGGTGCTGACATGTGTTCGGCCGCCTCTCGACATAGTCAATCTCTCTCTCTCTCTCTCTCTCTCTCTCTCTCTCTCTCTCTCTCTCTCTCTCTCTCTCTCTCTCTCTCTCTCTCTCTCTCTCTCTCTCTCTCTCTCTCTCTCTCTCTCTCTCTCTCTCTCTCTCTCTCTCTCTCTCTCTCTCTCTCAGCGGCCAAACTGTAGGGCACACACCATCAAAGGTCGCCGGTTGAAGCAAATGTTGCCACGTGTCCGGGGGAGGGAACCAAAAATCCTCCCCCTTTTATTATAGTATAGATGAGTTAAAGGAGCAAGAATTATAGGGTAGAGGTTAGTATTTGTTTCAAATTGAACAAATGCTAGGGAAATCAAGGGTAAGAGAGCATAGATGAGTCTTGGGAGTAGGTATATAAATCAAAAGATCGAATCCCCCCCTTTTTTTTTAAAGAAGAGTAGAATTATATTAGAAAATAAAAAGTTACAGAGGAAGGATCCGCCCATAAGTAAGGGGTGGGACTGCCCGGATACTTAGATCCTGCTTACAAGAGGTATAGCATTCTGAACTTGCCACCATCACCAAAAGAAACAAACAAAAAGTTAGTTCAAGGTGGAAGACAGGTGTCAAGGGGGGCTCTTACATGCTATAGATGTCCAATTAATAAATCTAATCTTAAAGACCACGCCTGTGTAGTAGGATCCATCAAAAAACTCCAAGGAGGTAGGTGGTGTGTGTTTGTTATCCTCTTGCAGCTTGTGGGTAAAAGTTTCTTTGATGTGTACTGTCTTAGTCAAGACCCATACCCTTAAATAGGCCTCCAAGGTGTAAGCATTTCCTTTGTTAATTTTTTGCAAAAAAAGTCGTTTGTCAGGAGTAATGAGTGGGGGTGAGAGAGTGGAAGGGGTAGGGACAAACAGAGTGAGAGAGAGAGAGAATCTCCAAAATCGGTTAGGGAGGAGTGGGGGGTGGGGTATCCCATGTAGCCTCCTCTTTGATTTTTCTAGGAGGGTACGTTCAAAGGAGTGGAGAATTGAAGGCTAGAAAGGAGGCCCTTAATCCTCCTAAGAGATTGGTCCATTTACCACTTCCTTCTCATTTTATCAGGGGGTGTTCCCTCAGAAAGGAGCTTTTAAGAATGCAAAAGACCTTGTGTTAATCCATATAAAAAAAGGGGAGAGAGAGAGAGAGAGAGAGAGAGAGAGAGAGAGAGAGAGAGAGAGAGAGAGAGAGAGAGATTAATTATCGTCCACGGAGGTCAGATATGACCCATGGGACCGAAAACCAGACATTACAAAAAAGTTCATCAAAACGAGGGAGTTGTGAGATACATTTTCAGTTAAGGACTGAGTGTCCAACAAGGGGTAAATAAAAAGGAAGATAAGTTGGAAAAACCTATGGAGGGGAAGACGAGGACAGAGCTGGTTTAGGAGTTCTAAAATCCTCAATGATAGCTTTACCTCCACGATAAACTGCCCATTTTCCTGCTGCGCTCGCTTCTTGCATCTTTTGAAGTTCTGCCTTCTTTTGTTTGAGTTGAGTGGGTGTAAGATCTTCTACAAACCACATTGTGGTGTCTGAGAGAGAGAGAGAGAGAGAGAGAGAGAGAGAGAGAGAGAGAGAGAGAGAGAGAGAGAGAGAGAGAGAGAGAGAGAGAGAGAGAGAGAGAGAGAGGCTACCTACTAAGGAAATTAGGGAGAGATATGGAGATGGATAGATAGAGACAATGCTATATGATATAGAGATGGAGATGGATAGATAGAGATGGTGCTACCTATGATAGGTACATATAGAGATGGGGGGAGAGAGAGAGAGAGAGGGGGGGGGGGGCTGGAAGTTGGTGATGCAATGTGGACCCAATAGATCCCAATGCATGGACCCTAGGCTACGCATAAATTTTATCATCTATTAGACTGCATATCGAACATGTGGCCTTATTTTGCATATAGATATAAGGAAACCAATAGTTTGTTGACAGAGTGTCACATCAAAGTAATCTCTAGCATCATGAAGACTAAGCTTTTAGCTCATCTTGATAGGAGTAGAAATAGGCTTGCAATCTTCAAGAATAAATCTACATGATAGTGTCTCAATATGCTTTGTTTGGCACAAAACAATACCTCCATCAAAGTGCTTTAATTGTATGCCCAAATAATAACGTAAAAGCTCAAATCGACATCTCACAAGAGCCATTCAAATCAATCTTAAAATCAACGATATGTTCTTCATTAGTTAGTGAGCAACATGTCATCCACATAGAGCACAGTGATAAAAAATACATCATCTGTATGCTTGACATGCAAAGTGCTCTTAGTTGGACTATTCTAAAAATCATGTGCACTTAAGTAAGCATGTATCTTTTCATACCAATCACATGGTGCTTGCTTCAAAACATGCAATGCCTTCTTAAGCATGCACACCTTGTTTTCATGCCCTTTTTGAACAAAATCACAAGGTTGTGATCTATGCACTTTCCTCATGCAAATCTCCATTAAAAAATGTAGTCTTTATGCCCAATTGATGTACATTACAACCAGTATGTGCTACCAATGCACATATGCTACAAATGTTATTCATATGGCAAGTGGGAGCAAAAGTCTTCTCAAAATCAATGCCCTTCTCCTAAGCATACCATTTTGCTCCAAGTCTAGCCTTGCAACGATCAACACTACCATTAGGCTTACATTTCAACTTGAAAACCCACTTAGTACCAATGGCCTTTTTTGCTAGGAGTCAAATCACACAAAGACCATATTCCATTCTTCACAATAGCATCATACTTAGATTGCATTTTAGCCAACTAATATCCAAAATTTTGTGCTTCATCAAATGATAGAGGCGCTTCCTCATCATACATACTAGACATAGCCAAAATGTACAAAACGTAACAATCTGATGCATAAGAGGCATGTTTAAAACTTGAACAAGTATGCCTAGACAAAGGTGCAACCAATTTTTAGTCTTGTAAAGTTTGCGATGGCCATCTTGCGAGGTTTTGCATTTAGCCACCGATTGGCTTGCGGTT
Organism: Adiantum capillus-veneris; assembly: GCF_014529385.1. Lineage (NCBI taxonomy): Eukaryota > Viridiplantae > Streptophyta > Polypodiopsida > Polypodiales > Pteridaceae > Adiantum > Adiantum capillus-veneris. Next base: position 88,625,358 of record NC_140952.1, on the reverse strand, counting down.
TACATTGTTTACATGTATTTTGAACACAAATATAGGAATGTGTAAGATTTATTGTGGGATGCATATTGTCATGCATACACTTATGCACTTTATGCAATATTGATTGCTTGTGCTCTTCTAATAGCAATTCTATATGTGCTTTTTATGCCAATTTTGGTTGAGGTTTTGATCAATTTTTTGGGGAGACTCTATTTGATTTTTTCCAATTTTCTCGCCATGTTTTGATACCACATGCGTTCAAATATGTATGATGTTGAGTGTGTAGGGTTGACTCTTGAGAGACAATGGTCTTGTTCTTGTGAGCTTATGCGATGTTGGCATTGTGGTCATACAAGGCACATTCAACGGTGTTGCTTTATGTATATGAGGCAACACAAGAGACACGTACATGATGTAGATATGGTAGTGATGCCAATTAGTGAGGCACGTGTAGTGGTAGAATATGACAGTGACGATGATGTCACCTTTGCCTCCAATTTACCTACTATCTACTTTATGCACACACTTTCTCCGTGTTGGTTGCTAGATGATGATGTTATTTTTCATGTCGTGCCATGCCGTGAGTGGTTCAATAGTTTTTCTAGTGGGATATTTTAGTTGTGTACATCTTGTTGATGGTTCAACATGCAATTTTATTGGTAAAAAGATGTATGTTTGTCATTGACTAGTGGTGCTTCTTACACGCTTCATCGAGTGCATTATGTTCCTAAGCTAAGATAGAGTTTGATCTTAGTGAGACAATTGCGAAATAGTGTATGCCATGCATTGCTTGGACAGTAGTATTTTTAGATGCATAAGGGTTTGCTAGTGATTGCGAAAGGTGCCCGGAGTGTCTTGGTTACCTTTTGCATGTTTCTCATGTACGATGGTTGTGTCTCTCTCACTTTGCAGGCATGTAGAAAGATGCAACACGTATCTTTCATGGATGAGCTCCAGGATGTTGTCCATGACATGTCTATGGATTTTGTGGATACATAGGTAGAGTCGGAGTGATCTCATGAGTCATATCAGGTTGAGTTAGAGATGTCGAATATGGAGTTCTTTGATATGCTCATGCTAGAAGCTGACATGGTTATGCCAGGACACACGCATCAAGTCCCTATGGATAAGGGGGAGATACATCCATACGTGAGTAGTCCTAATGGTGATGATGCATTTGACGTAGATAGCCTTGGACCTAGTAGCTGCAGTGGGAGCATTTGCACTTGGGATTGTCATTTGTGTGATGACTAGCATTGGCATGATGCATGGTGGAGCTTTGCAAGTTCTTATAGGATACCTACAAAATATGCATGGAGGCTCTAGCATTTGGCTATCACTAGAATGCATACAGTTGCATGCATACACTTCAAGAGGGACAGTGTGCATAGGTTGAGATTTTTTCTCCCCTATCACTTGCATATATTAAAGTCAGTTAATAAGTATACTTATTGGTACATTTTCCTTTAAGTTGGAGTATGTTGGGGTAAAGCAACTACCTTTCTCGAGCCGCACACACGTCAATGGCCGGTCCACCACTATATACACATGATACCTTATTCTTTCCAGATATAGAATAAGGGGCTCTCTCACTTTTGGTTTGAGATGTGCTCCACCCACTGTGCGTGTCTGCTTATTCTTCTCCTTCCTCGCCGTACACACACATTACAAACAACCACGAGATCTTCAACAACATCTCAACTAATCAAGATATATTTTGTTTGCGGATGATTCAATCTATGAAATTTTCTTTCGATATTGAAACCATCAAATATACATTTCACAACCTTATCATCCAATTTTTAGGATTTTGCTCAAGCACCAAGGCAAAAGCCAAGCAACCAAACACATGCAGGTGGATAATAGATGGCTTCTTACCGTGCTAAGCCTCATTAGGAGTGATAGACTATAATGCTTTAGTGGGACACCAAGTTAGTTAGTACATATGTAGCATATATGACAGCCTCAAGTCAAAATACATGTGGCAAAGCTTGGCTTTTGACCATCGATTGTGCCCTCCAAAAATGGCATTTTTCTCTCTTTGCAACACAATTTTGTTGAGAGGTATATGACATTGTACATTGGTGTTTTATCCCACGACTAGCGAAAAATGCACTTATTTTTTCAAACATGTACTCCCCCCTTACGAAGAATGGAGGGTGCCCATACTAGAACCAAATACATTTTAGCCACCATAAGCAAACATTTATGAAGCACATAAATACTTTGGACTTTACCTTAAGACATACACCCATGCATTCTTAGAATAATTATCAATGGAGCTCACAAAGTCCAAGGGGTGTGCATTGGTGGACCACAAACATCACTATGTACAAACTATAATTTATGAGTAGCCCATAGAGAACCATCCTTTGGAAACTTAGAACGCTACATTTTGAAAGATTAGGGGGGATTTGCAAACGTAGCATTCATGTTAGAATACTTAGTTATTGCACTAATTACACAATGAGAGAGAGAGAGAGAGAGAGAGAGAGAGAGAGAGAGAGAGAGAGAGAGATTGTGTGGACTCAAAGGTAACTTGATTGATAATGAACTAACAACAACAATTGAACTGTACACGAAGTGGCCACTTATATAGTAGCTACATATGGCTAGGTGCACCTCTCGGGGTCACATAAGCATCTTTCCCAAGGGTCAAGGGAAAACTCCCAAAGGGCAAGGTTGACTCCACAAAATGGGGAAAGGTAGGGTGACTGGGAATAGCTTTTGAACTCTTATGCAACTCACCATGCCATGTGTGCTAGGCCATGTGCCCTCAGATGCTCATATGATGACTAGACTATTGACTCCAGAAGAAATGGTTTACACACCAGTTGTCGATATAGGCCAAAGGCCACAATCCCAACAAACCTTCGCTTAGGCTTTGGACTAGACTAGTGACCCACTACAAGGAGCTCAAACTACCACAAAGGCTAGCACTCACACTACCACAAAGGCCAGACCACAAAGATATAGTGACCCAATGGACTATGGTGCCATGGAGGCCAAAGACACCTCCCTTCAAACCACAAGTCTCTTAGGACCAAGCTGTCCACATAGATCGATCTATCCTCAAAGATGACTTTAAAAATGAGGCTAGGATTCACCCATATTTTTCCTACAAGCTGTCATTGTCATTGCCAAGTCACGAGACACTGGCTTCATGTTCATCTCTCCTATTGTGTTGATCTCTAGATGTTGTTGCTACTTCAACACTTGGAAGAGGAATGTCCCATCTTTCACAGTATGTACATACGTCTCCAACATTCCTTTAATATATGTCCAAGATTTCTACATTTGTAGCATTTCTTATTCGATGTAAAACTAGATGCACTGTTGGGAAATGGAAAACTAAATGCGATGTAGATGGTGCTCCTCCCCTTGAAGGTGGATCTCTCTTTTCTCTCATGGTGCCAAATGGAGAGTTCTTACCACTTGAAGACTCTTCAAGGGCACTGTTTGTCTCCTAATAGTAGCACAAAACTATATCATCTCCGTAAATTAAATTTTGGGCATACATTTGCTCCTCACTTGAAATATTGGTGATGGTGCTCCTCCCCTTGAAGATGGATCTCTCTTTATCTCATGGTGCTTGATAGTGCTATATGACAAGACTATATCATCCCTCCACTTTAAATTTTGGGGATGGTGCACTTCCTTTTGAAGGTAGATCTCTATTTTCTCTCATGGTGCTAGATGGAGAGGTCTTACCACTTGAAGAATCTTCAAGGGTAGTGTCTGTCTCCTCACAGTAGCACAAGGCTATATCATTTGCGTACATGAAATTTTGGGCATACATTGCAATATGTTGTGCTTGAATGCAAGATTTTAGCTTTGAATTACAATAATTTAGAGAGAGGAGAGAAAAATTCTTTGGAGCTTTCTTTTCTTTGGGCTCCTTGAATCTTGGTTCCTTGAAATCCTCAATGGAAAATATTTTGAATAATTTTTCTAATAAAAACCTTTTAAGCTTCCCTCGAAGCTCGAAGCTTCAATTGTTGAAGCCCTTTTTGAAGTCTTTTGGAAAAGAACTCCTTTGAGTGTTTTGAAATTATTTGAAGGCGAAAGGCTTTGTATTTCTTTGCTTGAAGCTCCTTTGAAATCTCATTAAAATATCTCCTTTGTTCTCTTTTCGGAGAAATCCCTTTAAGTAGAGGGTGGGGCTCGGCTTTTGAGCTTGTGCCTTATAGCTTGAGCATGGGAATTCTCCCCTAGAAGAGGCTTGGGGTTTTAAGAGGTGGGATGGGTGCACGTGAGATAGACAGCTTGTGGACCCGAGTGTCCATTTAGGGTTTGATTATGGAAAGCACACGTCTCATAGCCGCAAAAATCGATTTCATGGGTCTCCCAATGGATCTAATGGTGGTGAAGAGATATTAATCACTCTAATGGCTTTGATACCAGTTGAAAGGTATGGTAGATCAACAAGCGTAGAATACATGTTAGCATACTTAGTTATTGTTAGGAAATAAGACGTAGCTAAATAGATAATTGAGTAGATTACTTAATGGAGAGAGACAGATTTATATACACGAGATTATAGAGTAGAGAGAGAGAGAGAGTACACGCGATATACGTGGTTCACCCAATGTGGGCTACGTCCACAGGAAAGCAGCCACTCAATGGCTTTAGTACTTCAAAACAAGAAGTAGTTTACAAAGGGATTATACCCTTAATGGAGCTCCCGCCTTGCTTCACTCTCACCACCTCACACTCACCTTGTTGCATCAACTTCACACTATGAAATGTGTGTAGAAATGGCCTCCTTTTATAGGCCAAAAGGGCCACCCTCTCTTATGAGAGACAGCCATGTGTAGCCGCCCTTGTGCGAATAAGTCCAAATCGGACCCTCCAATCCGCCCATGTGTGGCCGCCCTTGAGAAGACAAGTCCGCTTTTGAATTCGGCCACCGGCCATTGAATTCGGCCACCAGCCACCGGTCATTGACTTTCGACCACCGGCCATCGGCCATTGACTGCCGGCCACCGGCCAACCGACCGGTTGTTTTCCGACCACTTTCCGGCCGTCGTCCAGCCATAATATTCCGGCGAAAAAGAATATTCCATCGGGAAAAAAGTCTCGGGGGTCTCCGCCCCCGAGGCCTTTAAAGTTGCCCCTGATTCTTGTCCGTGAAAATTTTGGTTTTCGGTGAGTGATTTTCCTTCACGCACGATGGCTTCTCCTCATAATGGGGGCCTTACAAATGTGCGCTTTTACCACAGAAATTTACAAGGGTAAATCAGGCTCCATACTTAACAATCTCCCACTTGGAGACTGATCTCCAAACCAAACCTGTGACTGCTTTCCATTCTGGCTTCTTATCCTTGAATGCCGATTGAAGATGAGCAAAAGCTCAACTTCTCCTTGTTGACCACCTTTGTAAACATATCTGCAGGATTTTCACTTGTATGCACCTTTCCTAGCTTTAGTTGTCCCTCTTCCAAAAGAGTGCGTATGAAGTAATATTTCACCTCAATGTGCTTTGTCCTTGAATGAAAGGCTGAGTTCTTCGCAAGATGGATAGCGCTTTGGCTATCGCTGTACAAGACACAATTGTCTTGTTTGAATCCAAGCTCTTCTAAGAATCTGTGAAGCCACAGAATTTCTTTTCTTGCCTTCGTCATTGCTACATACTCTGCTTCCGTGATAGAAAGTGAAACCACTTTCTGCAGCTTTGAAGCCCAGCTTACTTCTGTGCCTCCAACCGTGAACACATAGCCAGTAGTGCTCCTTTGAGTATCTTTGTCACCTGCCATATCTGCACTAGCATACCCTTCTAGAAAAATATCAGTTCCTCCAAAATACAAAGCATTTGTTGTTGTCCCTTTTAGATACCTAAGTATCCACTTCACAGCTTTTCAATGCTCTTTACCTGGGTTGTCCATGAACCTACTCACAACTCCCACTGCATGTGCAATGTCTGGCCTTGTCCAGACCATAGCATACTTTAGAGAACCTACCGCTGCAGCATATGGAACTTTAGACATATAGGCTATCTCCTCTTGTGTCTTTGGACACATATCCTTCGTTAGTTTAAAATGACCAGCCAAAGGTGTAGAAACTGGTTTTGCATTTTGCATTGCAAACCTTTCTAGTACCTTCTTGATGTAATCTTCTTGAGATAGCTTTATTGTCTTCTTCGTCCTATCCCTTGATATTTTCATACCAAGTATCCTCTTTGCAGCACCTAAATCTTTCATTGAAAAAGATTTGGACAGCTCCTCTTTTAGGTCTTTGATGTCCTGCATGTTAGCACTTGCAATCAACATGTCATCAACATACAACATTAGGATGATGAATTTCCCATCTCCCAAATTCTTCGTGTAGACGCAGTGATCCAAGTTGCATCTTGTGAATCCATGATCCAACATCCATCGATCAAACTTCAAGTACCATTGTCTTGATGCTTACTTTAAACCATACAAGCTCTTCTTTAATCTGCAAACCATTTTCTCCTTACCTTTTACTTCATACCCCTTTGGTTGAAGCATGTAGATTTCCTCCTCTAAGTCACCGTGAGGGAATGTCGTATTTACATCCATTTGCTCGAGATTTAGATCATGAGCAGCCACAAGGCTTAAGACAAGCCTAATTGAGTTCATTTTTACAACATGAGAAAATATTTCATTGAAGTCAATACCTTTCTTTTGAGAAAAACCTTTTACCACAAGCCTAGACTTGTACCTTTTCTTTCCACCTTCTTCTTCCTTTAGCTTGTACACCCATTTGTTTTGAGATGCACGCTTACCTTTAGGCAACTCAACCAACTCCCATGTTTGGTTGCGATGTAGTGAGTCCATCTCCACTTGCATGCTCTTCGTCCATTCTTCTTTGGATTCATGTTGCATAGCTTCTTCATATGATTACGGCTCTCCAGAATCTGAGATCAAGAGATGGTTGAAGGAAGGAACAAACCTTTCTGGAGGTCTACTTGCTCTTGTAGATCTTCGGGGAATAGGTTGAGGCTCCTCATTTGGTTGACGTTGTTGCACATTGTCACCGTTTGCAGTCCTTGAGTCTTCACCGTCCTCAAGCTCCATGTACTCATCACTTGTTTCTTTTCTTTCCAAGTAATCTTTGTACATATTTTGTTCGTTAAAAATTACATCCCTACTCCTTAAGATTTTACCATCTTCAGGATTCCATAGGCGATACCCAAAGTCTCCTTCTCCATAGCCAATGAAGAAACACTTTTTGGACTTTGCGTCTAACTTTGATCTTAGGCTTCTATCTATGTGCATGAAAGCCTCACACCCAAACACTTTGAGAAATGCATAATTCACCGGTTTACCTGTCCATGCCTCTTCTGGAACTCCCCCATCCAATGTCGTTGAGGGTGACCGATTGATTAAGTACACAGACGTACTTACAGCTTCCGCCCAAAGCTCAAGCGGTAGGCCTGCATGTAGCCGCATGCTTCGTGTTCGTTCCATGATTGTCATGTTCATCCTTTCCGAAATCCCATTTTGTTGAGGTGTCCTTGGGGTTGTCCTTTGCCTCCGAATGCCATTGCTAGCACAAAAGCTTTCAAAAGCTTGGCTGCAATATTCGCCTCCATTGTCGGATCTGAGGCATTTAACCTTGGTACCTGTTTCATTCTCCACAAAGGCATTCCACCTTTGAAATATGGAAAATACATCGGATTTATTCTTCATGACATAAACCCATGTTTTTCTAGTCGCATCGTCTATGAATGTTACATATTACAATGAGCCACCAAGTGATGGTGTACTTGCAGGACCCCAAACATCAGAATGAACTAACTCAAGTTTTTTATTTTTTCTTTTATTTCCTGATTTTTGAAATTTTACCCTCTTTTGTTTACCATAAACACAATCTTCACAGAACTCTAAGTCCACTTCTTTCAAACCTGGTAGAAGCTTCTTTGTTTGAAGGATTTGCATTCCTTTGCAACTCATATGCCCAAGTCGGTAGTGCCACACCACACTGTCAACTTCTGTAGTTGTTGCACAAGCTGAAGGTTGCATGCTAACAGTACACAAGTAAAGTGTACCGACTTTTTCACCCTTGGCAACCACCAAAGATCCCTTTGAGATCTTCCACCGTTTGTTTCCGAATGCAATGTTGTGACCTTCATCGTCCAATTGTTCTCTAGAGATCAAATTTTTGCGAAGAGAAGGAACATGCCTAACATCTTTAAGCTTCCATTCATTTCCGTTAGCAGTTTTGACAGAAACTGTACCTTTGCCGACAATCTCACAAGCTTCATCATCTCCCAAGTATACATACCCAAAATTACCTTTGGTGTAGTCTTGGAAATGTTGCTTGTGTGGTGTCGCATGGAATGAAGCCCCGGAATCTACTATAGACATATTGTCTAATGAGAGAATTAGAGCATCTTGCTCTACTTTACCTGCCACATTGGCCTCCGATGTTGGCTTGTTGTCTTGAGACTCTGTCTCCTTCTTCTTCTTGGACCAGCAATCCTTCTTGACGTGGCCCTTCTTGCCACAATTCCAACATTCAAGAACTGACTTTGTGCGTGACTTGCTCCGCCTTGAGCGATCACGACCCTTTTGGTTTTTGAACCTCTCCTTAAACCTTCCTCTTGTTTCCACTGATAGTGCAGCACTTGATGATTCTCCTGTGCTTCTCCTTCGCACTTCCTCGCTTAGGAGAACACCCACAACATCATCAAACTTAAGAGTATTTGTGTCAGAGATAGAATTACTTACAGCCATCACAAGGCTGTCCCAACTATCCGGTAGAGATGATAGTATAAGGAGAGCTCGCACTTCGTCATCGAAATTGATTTTCACTGATCGAAGTTGACTTATGTTTGTGTTAAAGTCATTTAGGTGTTCTGCAACTGAACCATTCTCTGTCATCTTTAGATTGAACAAGCGCTTCATAAGAAATACCTTATTGGATGCCGATGGTTTCTCGTAGAAGTCGTCAAGTGACTTCATCAAGTCCTCCGTGGTCTTCATCTCCGAAACATTGAAGGCCACCGTTGACGCCAAGCTTAACCGGATTGTTCCCAGTGCCTTTTGATCAAGGACAATCCATGCTTCATCTGCCATTGTTGCGGGCTTCTTCGCAAGACCGCCTAGTGGCAAATACAGGTCCTTCTGGTAGAGATAGTCTTCAATCTGCATCTTCCAATGCTGGTAGTTTTTGCCGTTTAACTTCTCAATCTTGAGCTTCCCTTCCTCCGCCATAACTCCCACTCAATTCAAGGAATCCTTTCCTTGAGATAATTTAGCTACGCGAAAACCTTGCTCTGATACCAGTTGTTAGGAAATAAGACGTAGCTAAATAGATAATTGAGTAGATTACTTAATGGAGAGAGATAGATTTATATACACGAGATTATAGAGTAGAGAGAGAGAGAGAGTACACACGATATACGTGGTTCACCCAATGTGGGCTACGTCCACGGGAAAGCAGCCACTCAATGGCTTTAGTACTTCAAAACAAGAAGTAGTTTACAAAGGGATTATACCCTTAATGGAGCTCCCGCCTTGCTTCACTCTCACCACCTCACACTCACCTTGTTGCATCAACTTCACACTATGAAATGTGTGTAGAAATGGCCTCCTTTTATAGGCCAAAAGGGTTGCCCTCTCTTATGAGAGACAGCCATGTGTAGCCGCCCTTGTGCGAATAAGTCCAAATCGGACCCTCCAATCCGCCCATGTGTGGTCGCCCTTGAGAAGACAAGTCCGCTTTTGAATTCGGCCACCGGCCATTGAATTCGGCCACCGGCCACCGGTCATTGACTTTCGACCACCGGCCATCGGCCATTGACTACCGGCCACCGACCAACCGACCGGTTGTTTTCCGACCACTTTCTGGCCGCCGTCCAGCCATAATATTCCAGCGAAAAAGAATATTCCGGCGAAAAAAAAAGTCAGTTGCCCCTGATTCTTGTCCGTGAAAATTTTGGTTTCCGGTGAGTGATTTTCCTTCACGCACGATGGCTTCTCCTCATAATGGGGGCCTTACAAATGTGCGCTTTTACCACAGAAAATTACAAGGGTAAATCAGGCTCTATACTTAATAGTTATTTCACTAATTACTCGATGCAAGAAAGAGAGAGACTACGTAGACTCAAAGATAACTTGATTGATAATGAACTAGCAACGACACTGACATGTACAAGAAGTGGCCATTTATATAGTAGCTGCATATGGCTAGGTACACCTCTCAAGGGTCACATAAGCATCTTTCCCAAGGTTTAAGGGGAAACTCCCAAAGGGCAAGGTTGACTCCACATAATGGGGAAATGTATGGTGATTGAGAATATCTTTTAGACTCTTGTGCAACTCACCATGCCATATGTGCTAGGCCATGTGCCTTCACATGCTCATATCATGACTAGACTACTGACTGTAGAAGAAATGGTTCACACAACAGTTGTCTGTATAGGCCAAAGACCACAATCCCAACACGTTTTGCCCAAATTACACCATATGCATACATGTTCCAATGGTGCCCCAAGAGGGGGCAATGAAGCAACCATATCAAATTTCTGCAAATGTAGCCAATTGGAAAATTTCATATGACCAAAACGAGCATGCCAAAGTTTTGCATTTAAAATAGCCTTTGAATTAGAAACTACACATGCTAAATCTTCCATACATTTTTTGTAAGCATTGAGCATATACAACCCACAAAACAAAGTTTTAGTTTCTATAAATAGTATTATTAATATTGAGAACATGCATATTACATCTATCATCCACAAACTTAACTACAAGACCAAGTTTTGCAAGCGTACATATATACATAAGGTTTTTCTTTATCCCATGTGCATACAAAGCCTCTAAAAGTATGAAAGAGCTACCATTTGCAACATTAAGCACAATCTTCCCAATGCCCTGAACTAGATAAGAGGTATTGTTGGCACACAGGATAGTATTCTTGTTAGGAACAGTCTCAAAAGAAATGAACAAATCATGATATGTAATGTGCTTAGTTGCATCACTGTCAAAGTACCACACATGATCCACAACTTTTGCAATGTGTGCGTAATGAAGAGATAAGGCATATTGACACTACACACTAAAAGCGCATTCTACATCACGCACAACGTTTTGTCAAATCTGCATTAGAAGAAACATCCGCAATGGTTGCATTTTCCTCTTTCTTTCGGGCCTTTCTAGCCTTAAGCTTAGGGAGTTTCTTGATAAGATGATTAGTTGCCCTACGATAATGACATTTTAACTTCTTATTGCCCTTTATCACTAAGCATCTCATACCTATTGTTGCTTGAAGATGCAAGATTTGTGGGGGTAGGCCCGCTACAAAAGCATTAGAAGTGGCAACAACAACATTCTTCTTTTGTTGTGCAACCTTAAATGCATGTTCTAGCATTTTGCTTAGCCTTATATCTTTTGGATTAGCCCTCTTGCAATATTAATAGATGCAAGTCCTTCAAACTTCACTTTATCAAGCTTAATATTTGTCACAAGCTTATAGGTGGAGACAAAAGCTTGATAAGAATATGGCAAAGCACTAAGAATTTTCTACACAAGGATATGTCAAGGGATGGTCTTGCCAATGGAAATTAATTGCTCATTGAAATATTCAATCCCTATAAGAAATACATCCACATCATCCTCCTTGTGTATAACCTTGGACTCTAGCTCTTTACACAGGTAATGCCAAATTTGTACTTGCATAAAAAGAAGCTACCCTTTTCCATGCCTATTTTTTTTCTTATCAATCGAATGTGCGGAATAATGGAACACTTCACGAAAAATGCAATCAATGCATGAGCCTATGGATCTCTAGCATCCCAACATGCCTACTATCTAGTAGACAAAACAGCTCTAGTAGCCAAACTACTAGAACCTGCACCATCATTCTTAGAACCTCTATGCACAAAACTTGGTCTTACATCATAACCCTGCACAATGTTCCAAATGCCTTTGTCAACAAGGATATAGTGCAACATGTATGCCTAATGTGGAGAGTGTTCCCCATCTAGTTTGTCCTTAGTAGACAACATGCAAAAAACATCATTGTTGTCAACCATGGCTGGTGACTGCACCTAATGCAAGAACTACTTGTATCAAAGAAAAAATTGTACAGCATTAACCAATGCTATGTAGTAGAACCTATAAGCTTGCAAAGTGATTCTTTTACAATATTTTTTTCTATGAAAAAACAAGCATAATAGGATGAAATTGCTTGCATGGTTTTGTCAATAGTGCCAATGGAGGTCAAAATGGGCTCGAATGAAAATTTTGATAGCACTAAGATCAATGATCGCACTCGAGGGTTATGTCGCCTGCAAACGCTAACCAAAAATCACCTCAATCAAAGAACGTGAGTTGAAAGGTTGTTGGCGACACCACCATGGATGTCAAAGACATTATGATTTATCAGCTTTAGAGCCATTCTAATTGGACAAGAAGAGCCACATGTTGGGGTGAAAAATGTCAATCAACAAGCATTTCACACAATGGTGTTCAATACCACATTCAAGGACCATAATGGAAAGAGATTCATGATTTTCTTGTGGAACAACATTAGCTATGGAGGATTAAGGGAACTACCATTCATGATTAACATAATCATAAACACACACACCAATAGAGATTGAAAATGAAAGTAGAACTTGATTATTGAGATATCAAAAGCAAAGGGGCTCTCTTTATAGTCGAGAGGTAAGCTTGTGATAACGTGGTATATGATGTAGGTATACACTCCTTAGAGGCCAAATGAATGTTCTAAAGTATCCCCTTTTGTTTTAGACTATTGCAAATGTAGATACACCCAAGCTATCTCCACAGTGATACAATAAACATAAGGTAGAGGTAATCATGTGTGATTTACAAAATATCTTGAGTTTGAATCAAAGGAGGCAAAGTGTGTGCTCCCTTGATCTTCTTCTTTGTGTTTTTCTTTTGCAACATTTGCTTTGATCTTCACATACTTCTTGTTGATGGCATTTTTCTTTGGTTGGTCCTTGAAAAAAACATTTAATAGGTGAAAGACTTTTCGTGGTGGGTACACTTGTTGTTCCTACAGCAATCCTTTGAGATGTGTCCAAGCTTACCACAAAGTGTGGCACTTGGTCTTTGATGTTGATGCTAGCTAAAATCCTCTCCTTGAATTTGATTGTGTTTCTTTCTTAAGCTTCCTCACTTCTTCTTCTTCTAAGGAAATTACACTTTATAGTGTGAGTGTCGGTTCTTTTTTCTCTAATATAGTGATTGTCTTGTCATATTGGCTTGGCAAATCTCCTAATAGACTTGCAACTTTAGCATTGCTCTTGAGGTACGTGAGCTATGTAACAATGCTTTTTAGTCATTGACTAAACTAGCAATGTCCTCTCTAGTTTCCATGTTAAGTTTAAAAAGTTGTGTCTTCAAATTGACTTAGTTTGTTTATGTTTTAGCTCCAAAGTATTTTTCTACATCACAGGCTTCTTGTGCACTTGCAGATTAATTTTTAAAAAAGGACATAATTTGTGTTGTCCCCAATGATGATAATTTTCATAAAATATAATATCTAACTTTACCAAATGATTTTCTCATATTAAACTGATCATTTAATATGGGAAGATAAAAGGGGTACAAGAGTTAGGATATAGATATGTGCTTCTAGACCTATCTCAACAGGGGACCAAAAGGAGGAAATGGTTGCATCTCAGTAGGGGTCCAAAAGGAGACGGTCTACCAAAGAGCAATGTGCAATAAGTGCTTCTAGATTTACCTCAGCAAGGGACCAAGAGGAGAGATGGTTACATCTCAATAAGGGTCCAAAAGGAGGTAGTCTATCAAAGAGCAATGTGCATCTAATGGAGCTTAAAAGACCTTAGGGTTAGCTTCATTAAAGACTTTCAAAAGGTTAGTGTTAAAAAGTCCTTTGACCTTAGGCAAGCTAGGGTTGACCTTGAGGTGAGTATCCTACCCAAGCATGAGGTGCTTGTCGGCTTGCTAAGTGTTTGTGGGATCCTTGCTCAAGTTTGAAGTGCTTCTCATATGCTTTAATGACTAAGGTTCTTAAAGTGTTCAATTCAAACATAAACTCTCAAGAGACATAAACGGTTTCCATGCTTAATTGACTAAGTGCTTGAAGTGTTCAATTCAAACCAAATGACTTAAGAAGCATAAAAGACACATGTCAAAATCCTCCACATGTGGCCCTCATGATGTGTTTGAATCCTATTGGATAGGCTTTAAAAGGGTCCAATGAGAATTTAGATGCATAAAAATAATAATTAAGTTCTTTCTCTCAAAGAGGAAAAAGAGGATACATGTCCAAATGATATGATTAAATAATACGAGAGAGAGAGAGAGAGAGAGAGAGAGAGAGAGAGAGGTGGACCAAGCTTGAGAGGGGGGGGGTATACTCTCCCATACACACACACACACACACATTCTCTCATTGTGTGGAGTGCAAAGTGCAAGAGCTCCATCTCCTTCTCCAAGCTTGTTGAGAAGTGGAGAGCCTACACCAACACTCTTGGCTATGGAATGCAAATACAACCAAGAGCCATGTTTCAATGCTTAAGTTTGCCATCTTCTTCATCTTCATTACTATGCTGTTATGCTATGCTAAGCAAGAAGAGTGATGATAAGTGAGGAACTATTTCGTTCTCCTGTGGATGATTCTTCTTCCTCTTTCCTACCCTCATTCCCCACTAGCTCTCTCCACCTTCGAAGGTGTTTGAGGCCTTGGGATTGAGGCTTGGGATAGTTAATGCTTTTTGCAAAGTTTATGTTATGCTCGTGATGCATGAAGGTTTCCATCTTCATAGCATCACCAAGGTCACAAGGAACACAAGGATTGTATTGTACCATATCTCTCTTGACGGGAGAATCTATAATACAAACGCCTTTTGGAGGGGGCACCGGCTCAAAGTAAATCCGGTCCTCAACTATTGTCATGTTCTCTAATACTCTTTCTCTTGCAAAAGTATTGTTCATGCCAAGTTAATTAAATACTATGTTTATGTTGCTACCATCAATTAAGTTCACCCTCTATGTTTTCAAAGTGATCTCACAAAAATGCTCGCTTTAATTCTCTTAATTCCGCTATTCTCAAAGTTCATAGGCCATTCCCATTACATTGGTATCAGAGCATTTGGTTTCTCTTTTCTTTCTTAAGAACAGAGGTCCTTAAGTACCCTATTAATGGTTGATTTTGTTAATTATATTAGGGTAAGTGGGATTGGGATCTTTTATCGGTTTTGTTGAGCCCACTATGTAGGATATGGTGCACACCTCAGGAGCTTTGGTCTTAATAATGAGGTCTTTTTAGACTTGCCTACGGCTTTACAATCATTGAGCCATAAGAAGTCCGAAAGGAGCTATCCCTTGGCAATTCTGTTATGTTAGACCCACTCCACTACTCTCTATAATTAACCAATTTGAGCCATGGGTGTAGATACTTGAGGCTAAGAGGAGTAGCAACTAAGGTTTTGAATTGCCAAAGGATACACTAAGTAAACACATAAGTATAATCAGCATGGCTGACAATAACCAAGAGAGTAGAATGAACATTAATAACTTTGATTTTGCACATGAAGGTGCTAATGATGATGCCCCCATGTTTATCAATTATCTTGTTACTAGGTTGCATCAAGCTATGGGCAACCCTACTTTGCAAGCGAAGTTACTCAATAAATTCATGCCTATGGGATTTCCCTTCCTCTCCAAGAGGAGAGAGAGCTTAGGAGGCCTCTTGATGAGACCCCCAAAAGAAGACTCTCTCCCATGCAAGAGGAGGAATCCAAAGAACAAGAAAGTAATGAATCCCTAAGTTCCTCTGAAAATGTGGAATCCAAAGAACAAGAAAGTAATGAATCCCTAAGTTCCTCTGAAGATGTGGCTCGACGAAGACGGCGGTCTAGACGATTGCCAACTCCTCCCATGAGGAAACGGTCAACACACTATCCTTCTCCTTGTCACTCCAAAAGGGAAGAGAGGAAACAACGGAAGAAAAGGTCGAGAAAGGGGTCACCCCTCTTCTTTTCCTTCTTCTTCACCTTCCTCCTCTTCCGACGAAAGCAATAGTTATTCTCCTAGGGAATACAAGAGGGGAGGACATCGCAAATCATACCCTGCATGGCGAATATCACAAAAGCTCAACAAGTTCGCAGAGGGAGGAAAGAGTATCTCTTTTCTCACTTATGATGGCACCTTTGGTGCCACCAACAAAGTATTGGCCTTCATCGAGCAATTTGATGCTGCCTTTAATGACAAGGGCTTCACGGAGTCCTCCAATCTAGGCCATGTAGCTATGCACTTCCAGAAATCGGCTCGTCAATGGTGGGCTAGCCTTCGTGGCAACGGAAAAGCCCCAAAGACATGGAAAACTCTATGAGTTTCCATCATGCAGCAATTCCTTGCAAGTGATGCAAAGGACAAAGTGCTTACTGAATGGCGGAGCTTGAAGCTGCTCTTCAATGAGTCTATCCAAAAATATGTAGATAAGTTTTGGGATTTACATCTCGAAGCTATAGTCTTTCAAAGGATAGACTTTGTCGAACAAAAGAAACAATTTTGTGCGATATTACCTGAAGAAATGGTCGAGTATGTCAACTCACAATGGCCTAGCACTATCACCGAAGTCATCCACCACACTATGGTTGCTTCAAGGATTGTGCGCTCCTTGCCGCACTGTCGAAGCAAGGGACTTGCCAATACACCGTATGCGAGCCACAAACGGCTCCAAGCACACAACAAGCCTAAACTAGCAAGCTCAAGGAAACAAAGGGTGTGTCACTCACCGCTCTACGCTCGCCTTCGTGGTGGATTCCTCGCCGCGATGAAGAAGAAGCTGCAGTCGTGCCGCGCTCAACCGCTTCGCCGCCGTCGTGCCTTCGTAATGCTCGATCGCACACACACTCTCCCTCTCTCTCTCTCACACACACACACACACAAGGAGGTGAAGAAGAAGAAGATGGAGATGGAGCAAGAGCACTCTTCAATTGCACAAATGAGAGAATGAGTAAAAATTAGGTTTAGTTGGCTTTTATAGGAGCTCACCCCATTCACACTTGGGCGCCCATGCTTAACCAACTAATCCCTTGAATGTCCAAGTTAAAGTGCGCCTCTCATCGACGATCACTCTACCTTTCCCTATTGGTCCGACAAGCCTGGTACCTGACTCTAAATCATACATAATACACGTCCGTCGTAGGTGATGGGGTGTCCGTGAGCCGTGAGGGTTAACATGCCCCCCTTCCTGATGTAGATTCCGTCCTCGGAAGCTATTGAGTTGAAGCTGGTTCGTCGAGGTGGAAGAGAATTTGAGATGAATGTCCTTAGCCTTCTTCAGTCACTGCAAAATCAAACAACATTGGCACAGTAATTGCATTCTCTTAAAAAGCATATGTAGTTTTAGGTAGACACATTGATTGGAAAAAGAATTTCAAACAATTTGTCAGCAATGAACATTAAATTTCAATGTAATCAAATGCATAAACAAATGTAAAGGCAAAAAATTAAACAAGTCTGGGGTCGCTAATATGACGGTCGAAAAGCACTAGAGATCGAATATTAATACCATGGGTAAGCTTCTTAATTTTCTGTGGTCAATTAAGTTGTTTAATCGCGAGAGCCAAGTATTCATGTTCAAGGGCTGACTAGAGGCTATATCTAGAAAACCTTGTAGTTAAGCTACCATAAAAGGAATTTCTCATGAAATCATCGCCTGACTGATTACTTTTTCTTTGACCCCCCAAGGTCTTTTCACACTGATTCAATTTTGATGTGTGTGCTTATTTTGTATGCCTTGGGTTTTTTGCTTTTCAAGGAAAAGCGCCCACACTGGGAACCTCTAGGGCTCTAGTACCATAGGCTATACATGTGAGTGAAGTACCAATTTAAGCAGGGATTTCTCTTCCAGCTTAAAATTTTACATTGTGGCACTTTGATTTTTGCTTGTTCATTTTCAACATTTAAATTTTGTAACTTTGGGAGGTCATATAACACTGATACACTCCCCAGGCTCATCACATTAGTAAACTCCCTTTATAATACTTAAGCTAAAGGTCAATAGGGTTAAGCCCACTAGAAAGCCCTAGTACATTTCATACAATGCTGCCTAAATCGGATTAAGAACCTAAGTAACCATTGCTTCTTAGGAAGGCATTCCCCATGGTATTAAGAGAAGATTTCTAATACCTAGCTTGGTCAAACTAGCTTAGTCGGACTGCTTGATTTTTACACCTAGACAAGTGATTATGACAAAACATTACATTGAATTAAATGTTTGATACTAAGCCAATGCGCTGAATAGTATGCCACCAATCACAATCAAAGCAGACAATCATGAATGCAAAAAGATAACGGCAATGCTAATGGACAAGAAACACCTGTTTGTGTTGATGGTCGCGCTTGATTTGAAGGTTCCATGAAGGTCCAAATCCTATCAATAGCAACACACTCCTGTACACACTATGAAACACAAACAATACCTCTAGGAGGCACATTAGTGGGAAAAAAGAACTTTGTTAATCACTCAACTCTAAAACAGAAACACTCCTATCGTACTAATCTTACCTACCCTCCATCACTCAAGTGATGAGGATCAAAGGTGTTTTATGGCATAGGTTTCTGTTTCGCTGTACCAGATGTGACATGTGTAGGTCTGAGTCAATGTTTTGACTTTTAATGTGCATACTCGTTTGCTAATTGCTCTTGCTCCTTTTTTTTTTCTTTTTTTTTTTGTGAGTATAAAGCTTTATATGTACATTCCCTAAGATTGGTGATTGAGAGGTCAGGGAAAAAGGTTGAGAGGGAAACAAATGAATGATGACTGTCAGCAAACACTCCCCCCTTCCTTGGGTAGATCATACCGTTTGAAATGAGCTTGTCACCCTTTGAAACCAATTGTTCCAGTTGGTAATAGGTGAGGATTTTTGCCAGTAGTTTTCTATTACCCTAGGTGCCTTGTCAAGCTGCAAGGGTGGTAAGGTACTCTCCCAGGATCGAACTTGAAGTGGTTCATCAGGTGATTCTTGAACACTGGGAGGTGTGGATTCTTTTGTAGCTTCATTGAGGTCCACTACTATGGATGGAGGCTGTGTAGAAGCTTTTACCTCTATGGATGTATTACATGAGGAGCTAGAATCTTCATGGGACTCCCCCCTTCCTGAGCTAGGTGGAACAAATCGTTCTTTCTTTGGTACCCAAACTAGCTCGGGAGCGGGTGTGTAGCATTCTGTGATTTTTTTCTTTCCATGATCATTGATTCGTTTTGGAGCTACAGGATTGGGCTCACTTGGGTCAGGTGATAGGTAAGAGCACAATCTACGTTTGGGCACCCAGATTTGATCATTTCCTTGATAGTAGCCTTGGGCTTCCAATAGTCGTTTAGGGATCCATCGCAACATTTTCTTACTTTTCTTGGAGCGAGTGGTACGTTTCTTACAAGGCTTCTGTTTTTTAGCACTAGTTATGGTCACTAAAGAAGCTTTAGGGACCCACTTATATGTTTTCTTCGTTACCTTAGGATGAGTCTTGTCGGAAGCGATATGCATTGCTTGTAGCATATTTAAGGGTATAGGCATTTCATCCCCCTCAGGTGTTACCCAGGTCGTCCCCCTATTTCCCCAAGTGTCTATGGTTGATGCTAGGTGGACCCAATCCACATTGTCTGATTCCGTCATACCCGGTAACACATCCATGTAAGGAGAATCTTGGCCAATGTCTGTATCCTTCTTACAAGTGTAACAATATTGTAGTGGGGCCGAGTGAACTGTGGTGTCAGAGAGATGATCAATAATGGTTTTACTCCCTAAGGGGTGTACCTTACCAGTCACCAAATCCACTCTAAGGACAGAGTCTTGGAATTGCAAATAGACATGATTTTTAGACCAATCGTGAACCATTTGTGCTTCCCTCATGAATGGTCGTCCTAAAATCATTTCATATGACATAAGGTGTTTAGAGAAATCCATTACAATGAACGTATGCCGTACCTTGTGTCCTAGAACTTTGATCTTAAGATCCTTGAGCATCCCCATAGGTTTGGCTATGGTACCATTTGCCATCTTTACCACAATGTTAGTAACACTGAGGCGGGGTTTTCCCATGGATTCCCAACAATCTTTTGTAACGATGCTAACTCCCGCACCACCATCAAGAATTCCCTTTATAGTTAATCCCTTGGTAGTGATGGGTAGGGTCGCATTAGACTCGTCGCCTTCAAAATACTGCCCTAATTCGTTAATGGGTACCTCGATCACAGACTCGTGTCCATCTAAGTCAAGTGATTGCACATGATTTTCCTCATCAATCATAATCGAGTCAGGCCTATTTGGTTGCGCAAACTGCGGTAATCCCGTTCGTAGCTCTCCGTTAAGGAATGCTCGAAGTGCAAGGAATAACTCAGGATCTCCATACAGCTTTGCTATGATCGTGGTTCGGACCTCAGAAGACATGAAGTCCACTAGTTTGGCAACATTCATTGGCGTTTTACAGGGTGTAGGTCCTTCACTAGGAACTGGTGAGGATGGAATCTCATATTCCTCAATGGGATCAGGTATTCCTTCGTTAAACATCCTTTCCAACAAGAAGGGTGTATGCTCACTTTCTGATGTCCTGTCCTCACTCCCTTCTTGGATGATACTAGATATGGCTAACGGTCTATGGTTCATGTGGGGTGGATGAACTTGCGTGGGAAACACTGTGTCATGAATTTTGACCTGCATGGGTTTTGGTTCTATTTTCCTTTGAGTCTCCTCCACTAAACCTCTTAGATGTTTCACCTGCTTAATCTCGTCTACAGGGTTTGGGTACGTCCCAATCTTCTTTTTACGATTTTTCCCTTTTTGCCCCTGCGATTTATCTTGGGGGTCTTGGATTGGATTTGGAAACACTTGTGGTGTTTTCAGAGGCTCTTTATGGTTTTCTCTTATTCGGTTTTCATTAGGTTCCATGTTACGGTTTTCTTTGTCGGTCTTTCCCTTTGTGGTATTGGTTCTAGTCTCCATTGTCTCGACTGAATCTGAATCATCCTCGAGGTCATTCATATACACGGGGTCATCTCCTGTTCCTATGTTTGTTTTGGAACTTGGCTTTGAATTTTCCGTATTCTGCGACTTCTTCCTTCGTGTCTTCTTTTTCTTTGCTTGGATAACTGACGCGGTATCTCTCTCTTCGAGGATATGTCCTGGCCCTTGAAGCATGGACCGTGTAATCGCATAAGCGGGTGCGACGGGTGGTAGTGGCGATGTCACACTAGCAATTTCGACCAAATTTAGGGGTGTGATTTTAGGCGCATTTGGGTTATAGGGGCATTGGGCAATCAAGTGATCTATGCCACAACGATTACATGTGAGTATTGGCATTGCAGACGTGCTCCCTTGATTCATTTGCATCTGTGTAGCATTCTTTTGCAGCCTAATAGGGCACTCCGCTACTCGATGTGGTCCCCCACACTCGTAGCATTGAAGAGGTGGCCTCCTAGCCTGGGTGTTGATATTTTGACCTCTGGATGCGAGAGCAGCAGCTTGATAAACCGGCTTGACTTGTCCCCAACAATCTTCCATGTAGTATATAGGACATTCTTCCAATGTATCAAGTCCGTAGGCAATACTAGTGTCTATTTCCTCCTCACAACCATCTGCATAAGCATTAGATGGCTCGCAACCCACTTGGTTCATAGGGGCGACTCTTGGATGCGGGGGCTGCGGTCCTAGCACAGGAGGTGGTAACGGTGTAGCTTGTACAACATTTTGAGATCTAGGGACCATGTGTTGCGGTAGTTGCTCAACAGGTGGAGTAGGCATCAATACAGGAGCTCGAGGCGCATCCGTCCAGGCTACAGGTGGTCTATTTGCCATCATACGTTTGATCATTAAACAATCCTTAGCTTGGTGACCATACCTACCACATGCGTTGCAAGTTCCATTAAATTTTACTCTAAACGTAGGGCACTCACTAGTGCTATGTGGACCTAAGCAAATGGAACACCATTGTTGCTCCCTTCTTGGATACATGTGACTATTTTGAGGGGGTCGATTATCCTTAAGAGACTCTTGGATTGCCTTGGTGAGGTCTGTCAAGAATGTCTCAAATACCTTTGGCTCATTGGCAATGGGCTTTGCAGTCATGGGTTCATACTCAATGGCTTGTGAGCTAGTGGATCTCGTGTCAGTAGACACCCTCATGCCTGCTATCATCAAGTTGTCCTCTAATTGGATTGCATTGGCAGTGACATCTTCCCAGGTTGTGATACCTCTAATCACTAGTCCATTATAGATTCCTTCATTCCTCAACCCTCGAATGAATCGATCAAGCAGTTGGTTATTGTTGAAGCGCTCATTTACAGGGCAGCGAGAGTTTAAGTGCTTTAGACGACTAATGAAGTCTCTTACTGACTCTCCTTCCTTACGTTCGGCCTTCTTTAGCTGAGATGCTACACCCCAAAGCACACCTTCTCGTATGTACTCCTTCAGAAACAACCTTCGAAGGGTAGGGTAGATTGTTTTCTCGTCCACCCTTAGGGTTCTATACCAATCTCCAGCCTTCCCACTTAATGTCAAGCTTAAGGCATTGCACTTATGTAGTTCGTTGCGTTCCCCTAAGGAATCACATACTTGTTCAAACACTTCAATGTGTTTTCTAGCATCTTCGTCCCCATTGAATTTTTGCGTGAGTTTGGCAATTTGTACTGCCTTACTTCTAGGCTCTCTATCAGATGTATGACGCATATTTTCCGCGATAGATCGACCTATGGTTTGAGCAAACACTGCCAAGTCACCTATGTGAGGAGGCAGGGCCGGTGGAGGTACTCTTGGAATCATATGTGGGAGAGGAACGGGTACCGGTCTTGGCATATGTGTGGATGATGCAGGATATGGAACATAACCGGGCATAGGTCCACTCGGATAAGAGCTAGGGAGCGGCACTCGAGGAGCATAAGCAAGTGGTACAATTGGAGGTGTGGGGGCCATGTGTGCATAAGGGGCTAGAGGCACATATGGTCGAGGCCCCATATTAGGTACTACGACACTAGGTAGTGGCACTGCGCTAACCGTAGATGTCATCGGTACATTCTCTGTTAGGCTTATCCCTGGAGTGAGCACTGTGTTTTCCTTGATAGAGGGTTGAGCCAAGTTAGGGAAGCTAAAGTTTTCGCTCGGAGGCTCAGATTGCATAGAGACCCCAGGTGAAATGACGTAAGATGGGTCCATGGGGCTCATTAGAGGAGTCTCCATTTGTGATAGAGTAGGCTGTTGAGCCTTGCTCGTATCCAGAAATCTCATGGGGCCAGTTGAGAGTATATTTACCCCTCGGTTTTGCCTTTCTGATTGAATAATGCCATGGATAACATTACAGATCATTTTCTGTTGATCTTCGATGCTCGTGGCACTAGAGGTGGATTGTACAATCTCTATCCATCCTACATGGTAGGCGTGGCCAGAGTGTAGATCCGTCAACACCTCAGTGTGGAGGTCGTATGTCCAATGATCATTAATGAACAATCCTTCTAGAGTCGACGTGTTAACGGTTTCTTGTGAGGTAGAAGCAATGTTGCTCCCCGTGGTTTTACTTGTCACCAACGGTACTCTAGAGGGAACTTCTGAAGGAGGCAGCTCAATAGGGCCTTCTTGGTAAGAAGTTGGTAGGATATCCACATGGACACTCTTTGGGGGTGTGGGGTCCACGTGCGATGTGAAAGGAGATTCCACTTCCCCACCCCCTTCGCGTGCTTCATCTGCATCAGGTTCCGAGCGAGTAGCTCTACCTAATGTTTCCATGAAACGGCTAAACATACTAGTACTAGGCTGTGGAGCTTCGGGAGGTGCATGGCCTTCTCTCTCAGTGTTTTGGGTAGGGTATGCTTCCATGATTTCTGAGTCGGAGGAGGAATCACTAGCGGCTATTTTAGGGTCTTGGGTGGTGCTACCTTGTGTCCCCGCTGAGGGTCTAGAGCTTATCGTGGATGGGTAATGGGTGTTCGTATGAACAGAGGCACCCTCAATATGCTCGTGTTCTAGCACCCGCCCAGAGCGTAAGTGCATGTGCTTTTGATACCCTTAGGTGTCAAAAAGCTGCTCTAGGAGGCCTTATGACTAGTTTTTAGCGTGTTTTTTGTTTGTTTTTTTGCTAGATTTTTTAGAGCGTGTCGTGGAATGGGCCGTGTGATAGCTCGAAACGAGCGTATCGGTCAGAGGGTCGTGCCGTGCTTTACAGCCCTCCGTTTGGTCACTCTATGCTCTCGGAATCCCTAAAACTGTCAATTTCCAGTAGGGAACTAGGCCCAAACTAGAAAGTCTAAGGGTGCAAGTGGGAAGAGAAAGGAGGAGAGTGGAGGACTTGTCCCACATGCTCTCATTCTCTCTTGAGGGAGTAGGGTATATATATAAGAGTGAGTCTAGTATATATCATAAGATTGAGGCCTGGGCTTGGGCTTGGGCTTGGGCTTGGGAAAATGATCCCGATCCCGATCTATCTTTTATACAAACCAACCCGTCCGTTTTAAGAGTCACGTTTTTTATTTTCGAAAATTTTCGCCGTCCGCTCACTCGCGTTTTTTTATTTCCGAATTTTTTTTTCCCCTTTTTTATTTTTTTTTCAAATTTTTTTTTTGTGAGAAAAAATAAAAAACTTTTTTTTTTTTGGTGCAGAAAATACAGAAATTGAAAACGCAGGTATGCAAAAAATGCAAAAATTGCAGAAAATTCCAGAAAATGCAGAAAAAACGCAGAAATTGCAGAAAATTGACAGAAATGCGAAAAATTGCAAAAATTGAAAACGCCGAACTTGAAAACGCAGAAATTGCAGAAATTGAAAAAACGCAGACAATAGCAGAAATTGAAACTTGACAGCAAATGCAGAAAACGCAAAAAACAGAAATCTCCACACACTCCTTCCCTGCCTTTCCTATGATACAAATTGCACCACAGGGAAGCGTAAAGTGCTAACCGAGCTTAGTGTAGGGCATATCCCCGGCAGCGGCGCCAAAAATGTGCGCTCCTTGCCGCACTGTCGAAGCAAGGGACTTGCCAATACACCGTATGCGAGCCACAAACGGCTCCAAGCACACAACAAGCCTAAACTAGCAAGCTCAAGGAAACAAAGGGTGTGTCACTCACCGCTCTACGCTCGCCTTCGTGGTGGATTCCTCGCCGCGATGAAGAAGAAGCTGCAGTCGTGCCGCGCTCAACCGCTTTGCCGCCGTCGTGCCTTCGTAATGCTCGATCGCACACACACTCTCCCTCTCTCTCTCTCTCACACACACACACACAAGGAGGTGAAGAAGAAGAAGATGGAGATGGAGCAAGAGCACTCTTCAATTGCACAAATGAGAGAATGAGTAAAAATTAGGTTTAGTTGGCTTTTATAGGAGCTCACCCCATTCACACTTGGGCGCCCATGCTTAACCAACTAATCCCTTGAATGTCCAAGTTAAAGTGCGCCTCTCATCGACGATCACTCTACCTTTCCCTATTGGTCCGACAAGCCCGGTACCTGACTCTAAATCATACATAATACACGTCCGTCGTAGGTGATGGGGTGTCCGTGAGCCGTGAGGGTTAACAAGGATCAATTTCCAACAAGGGGCGATAAGAAATTTCAAGCCCATGGAAAACAAAGATCAAAATGAAGCTAAAGGGAAGAGCAATGCTCAAAACTCTCCCCAAGGCAACACCAACACCAACAACAACTAGTCCAAGGAGAAGGGAGTTTACAAAGGTAAAAACAAACTCTCTCCTGAAGAGCTTGAAGCTTTTCGCAAGGACCATAAGTGTTTTAAGTGTGGGGAGCAAGGACATGACTATAGTTCTTGCCTAAAGAGAAATGTCCGCAGCGAGACTCCTAGAGCTTCCACCATCGAAGCTCCAAAAGAGGATGCTCATTGCAAAGGATTGCCTCTCTCCTATGCTTGGGGAAAGGTAAGGGAGCATGATGCCTTCATCTTGTTTGACCCTGGCTCTACTCACAACTTCATATTAACGGAGTTGGCCACCAAGTTGGGCATTCAAGCTTTTGAGATGGGAGATATTGTAACTACTAACACACTTTTCAAGGGACATCAAGTCTCTGTTACTCCCTAGATTGAGAAGTTGAGGCTTCATGTCCAAATCTATATCGACAAAGAAGACTTTTTTTTTATCTCTCCTCTCCAAAATGAGGATGTTATCCTAGGGGCACCATGGTTCAACCGCATGACTGCCAACATGAAGTTCCCTAAAAGGAGAATCTATTTCACCTATAGGGAAAAGAGCATGTACATAGATGCTAATGATTCGAGAACACCATATCCCTGGTAAATACGCTTGCTTTTGATAAGTCAATGAAAAGCTCTATTTTTGCGTATATATATTTTTATAGATAATCTGTAAATGATTCTAATGTTTTCCCAAGTAGAAATAAAGAGAATAAAGAGGAATTAGAGTTGTCTAATTCCTAAATGGATTCCAAGATGTTTTCATTAATGACATCCCTAGCGAGCTACCTCCAAAACAGGGGATGATGACCATGCAATAGAGCTTCTACTAAGAAGCTCATCGCCTAATAAACCTCCTTATTGAGTTTCACAAGCTCAACAAGAGGAGATCATGAGGCAAGGGCATGAATTGGTGGAAAAAGGGACGGTGACGCCTAGCTCCTCTCCATTCTGTTCATCGATACTTTTAGTGCAAAAGAAAGATGGCAAAAATCACATGTGTGTTAACTATAGAGCACTAAATAGGATCACTATTTCAAAAAAAGATTTTCGTGCCCCGGGTAGAAGATCTATTTGATAAGTTACAAGTTTTGGCTTGACAAATGCTCTAGCCGCATTCAAACTCATGATGGACAAAAATCTTTAGGCCACTCAAATTCTCTTGAGGAGTACAAGTGACACCTCCAGATAATCTTTCAAGTTGTGAAAGAGAATAAGCTTTTCATTAATCAAAAGAAAAGTGAATTTCTCCTATAAGATATTCAATATTTAGGTCACATTATCTCTCAAGATGGTATATGTATGAATCCATCAAAGTTGGAGGTAATAAAAGCATGGACTAATCCAAGGAATCTACATTAGCTAAGAAGCTTTATTGGTATGTGTGCATACTATAGACGCTTCATAGAAAAATTATCTCAAATAGCACGACCATTGCATGACTTAACAAGGAAGAACGCTAAGTACTCATGCACTGCTAAAGAACAAAATGCTTTTAACAAGCTCGAAGAGAAGCTTACCTCCCAACCAGTCCTTATGCTTCCGGATCTCTCAAAGCCTTTTAAGGTACAATGTGATGCTTTTGGTGATTGCCTTGGAGCAGTTTTCCTTCAAGAAGGGCATGCCATAGCATATAAGAGCCGGAGGCTCAATGCCGATGAATGGGTCTTGGGCATATACGAAAAAGAGCTTTTAGATGTTCTACATGCCATAGACACATGGAAGTACTATTGGGGGCTCCATTCATCCTACAAATGGATCACAAAGCCTCAAGAAATTCATAACGCAAACCAAGCTCTCCGGATTCCATAATCTACTATTCGAGGAGTAGAAATTTACTTTTGTTGGTCTGCCATGAAAAGTTAACTACAAGAGTATGTTTAAAAATGCGTGGTATACCAAAAATTGAAATTTGATCGAGGGAAGCAACTCGAGTTGTTTCAGTAGTCAAGATTAGCAAGAAAACACACTCTATGCTTGTCAAAAAGACTATTAAGGCACACCAAATGACAATCCTCTTTAGATCTCAAATTTTTAAGTATCATGGCTTGCCAACATCCATAGTGACGGACAAAGATCCTAAAATGACCAGTAATTTCTAGAAGGGTCTCTTTGAGAATCTAGGAAGTAGATTAAAGTTTTCTTTCGGCCTATCATCCACAAATGGATGACCAAGTGAAATAACTAATTCAACGATTCTTGAATAAACTAAAAGCCTATGTCATGGAAGTAGATCAACGTTCTCAATGAGAGAAGTACCTACCTCTTATAGAGTATGCGTACAATGACATTGTACATACTTCTATGGGAAAAGCACCTTTCGAGGTTTAAGAGGGAAGATCCAAAAGTCCCTCGCTACTTAAAGTACATGGGAAGATCTTCGCTGCTGTTGATGAATATAGCCAAGACTCACAAGAATCTTTTCCAAAGATTAAAGAGGTTATATCCATCTCAAAGCAAAGGCAAAAAGGGCCGCTGCTAATAAGCATAGAAGAGCCTTTGCCTTTAAGAGAAATGATTAGGTCTTGCTAAAGTTTCTCGAGGCTCGTCTAAGGCATACTACAGGCAAGAATCCTACGAGCCACCAAGAGTATTATGCTAAACTAGCAAAAAGATACTATGGTCCTTTCTTTTAAAATTCTTAAGCCAATCAATGAGATGGCTTATTAGTTAAAGTTGCCCAACCATTGGCTCATTCACAATGCTAACCATGTGAGCCTACTCAAGCCTTACAAAGGAAAGCCACCAAAAGAACCAATAATGGAGGACCCCCCAGAGATTGAAGATTAAGAAGAGGTGTTGCAGCCCGAATCGATTCTTCAACACGAAGACAAGGTACTAAGAAACGATAACGTTATCCAATGGCATCTTGTTAAGTTTAAGAATTATCCTTTTGAAGATGCTAGATGGATGCAAGGGACCTAGCTTAAGGATAATATGAACCTTGTCGATGCTTACCATGCTGCACTAGAGTAAGCAAATGAAAATGCATTTTAAATGAATACTGTTTTTGTCTTATAAGACTCGTTCTCTTTCTTTTATTGTGCACAAAATTAAAGAAGTATGCATGCTTAGGATCTTGTTTGTGGTGACGACGTCTCCCAAACACCAAGTAGAACTTGTCACTCTACTTTGGAAGTATAATATGGACTAAAGAGTAGACATGCTTGCGGTAGCTAAGTCTCTTGAGCACCAAATGGATTAGTCATCCATTCTGGAATGATTTCATAGGGTAAAAAGGGAATGATGCTTCTATACCTATCTCAATAAGGGACCAAAAGGAGAAACGGTAGCATCTCAAAAGGGGTCCAAAAGGAGATTTACCTCAGCAAGGGACCAAGAGGAGAGATGGTTACATCTCAATAGGGGTCCAAAAAGAGGTAGTCTATTAAAGAGCAACGTGCATCTAATGGAGCTTAAAAGACTTTAGGGTTAGCTTCATTAAAGACCTCCAAAAGTTAGTGTTAAAAAGCAACGAGAGAATGTGTGTGTATGTGTGTGTGTGTGGGGGAAAGTATACCCCCCCCCCCCCCCTTCCCCCCTCTCAAGCTTGGTCCACCCCCCCCCCCCTCTCTCTCTCTCTCTCTCTCTCATATTATTTAATTATATCATTTGGACACGTGTCCTCTTTTTCCTCTTCAAGAGAAAGAACTTAAGTGTTTATTTTTATGCATCTAAATTCTCATTGGACCCCTTTAAAGCATGTCCAATAGGATTCTTGCACATCATAAGGGCCACATGTGGAGGATTTTGACATGTGTCTTTTATGCTTCTTAAGTCATTTGGTTTGAATTGAACACTTCAAGCACTTAGCCAATTAAGCATGGAAACCGTTTATGCCTCTTGAGAGTTTATGTTTGAATTGAACACTTTAAGAACCTTAGTCATTTAAGCATATGAGAAGCACCTCAAGCTTGGGCAAAGTTCCCACAAACACTTAGCAAGCCAACAAGCACCTCATGCTTGGGTAGGATTCCCACCTCAAGGTCATCCCTAGCTTGCCTAAGGTCGGATTGCAAAGTGCAAGAGCTTCATCTCCTTCTCCAAGCTTGTTGAGAAGTAGAGAGCCTACACCAACACTCTTGGTTATGAAATGCAAATCCAACCAAGCGCCATGTTTCAATGCTTAAATTTGCCATCTTCTTCATCTTCATTACTATGCTATTATGCTATGCTAAGCAAGATGAGTGATGATAAGTGAGGAACTATTTCTTTCTCCTATGGATGATTCTTCTTCCTCTTCCCTACCCTCATTCCCCGCTAGCTCTCTCCACCTTCGAAGGTGTTTGAGGCCTTGGGACTGAGGCTTGGGATAATTAATGCTTTTTGCAAAGTTTATGTTATGCTCGTGATGCATGAAGCTTTCCATCTTCATAGCATCACCAAGGTCACAACAAGGAACACAATGATTGTATTGTACCAAGTCTCTCTTGATGGAAGAATCTATAGTACAAATGCCTTTTGGAGGGGGGACCGGCTCAAAGTAAATCCGATTTTCAACTATTGTCATGTTCTCTAATACTCTCTCTCTTGCAAAAGTATTGTTCATGACAAGTTAATTAAGTACTATGTTTATGTTGCTACCATCAATTAAGTTCCCCCTTTATGTTCTCAAAGTGATCCCCACTTTAATTCTCTTAATTCCGCTATTCTCAAAGTTCATAGGCCATTCCCATTACAATAATCATGATTGTTTGCTTTGGTAGATAATTGTGAGGAGATTGTGGAAGAAGATGCTCTAGTTTGTGTGGGAAAAACTTTGGGTTGTTTATCTAAAAAAACCCTTACTATTCCTTTTCATTAGGCATCCCCTCATCTTCGTTTGCCAAGTGTGGAATCCTTGTCCATTGAACATTTTTTATCCTTTTTCCTCATATTTGCCTTTAGGAGTGGTCTTAAGTACCTTTTGAAGACTCTTCAAATACGTGTCATTATCTAACCTCCTTTAGAATGGAATTATTATCTTCCCCATAAAGAAATATGATAAACATAGCCATTTTGATATAATGTGGGTTATGTTGAGGAGCTCACCCTTGTAGAATTTGGTTACTATATGTGATGATCCTCTTTTGTAGTTTTGCATGATGTAGAAAAATCTCTTATTGCCTACATGAAAGTCCCCTAATGCAAAGAATGGATTTCTAAAGAGTTGTGAGAATGGTCCACTGCTTGAAAAAGCAATGGGAACGAGGTGAGAGCGGCAACTAACTTTGAGGGGAGTGAGATTCCTCCAGACACACCCAAAGGCTTCAATTTGATCAATAGTACTTTGGCATCTGTGTATATCACAAAAAGAGGGCTACATGCCCATGGGGCTCCTTGCTAGTGGAACCACCAATCTAGTGAACCACTTGGAACAAAATATTTCAAGTGTACCCACGTTCTCTCCCAAAACCACGTGCTTGAACATAAGACCTCACCCAATATAGCCTTTCCACAAATAGCCTAGCCAAGTGGCCGACATCACGGCTATTGGAGAGAGCCTTTGAAAAGTTCTTTTACTCTTTACTTTAACTAACGTGAATCAACCTCTAATTGAGAGCAATAAAGAGGCCCAAATTATTCTTGTTCAGCACAATTCACACACACAATTTCTTGAAGCATTTGGGGCTTTGAATTATAGTACTTAAGGATGCAAAAAATTGAAAATGATGTACTAAATACCCTCAAACGAGAATGCTAATCAACCAAGCATCAATCCAACATCCAATTCAATTTCTGAAGCTTGGAAATGCTTCCAAAAGGTCCAATTGAAGAGGATGGATTGGATCAATGTGGAATTTTATCGTGCGAATGAGAGAAAACCTACACACAAAGGAAATGCCCTAATCTTCTCTAATCAAAACTTAATCAAGCAAGGCTATTAGTGGCTCATGAGACATAATACCCAAGAACAATTGATTAGAGAAGCGCACTAACACACTCCTAAGTATACGTATTAGGTTAGCAATGTGTTGGCCCTCATTAGGCTTTGAAACCACTTGTTAGGTGCGGAGCTATAGAGGATTAAGCAAAGTACCATTCATAATTCACATAATCATAAGCACACACAACAAGAGAGATTCAAAATGAAAGTAGAACTTGATTACTTAACTAGCAAAAGAAAGTACAAAGGGGCTATCTTTATAGCAAAAAGCTAGTCTTGCGATAAGGTGATATATGGTGTAGATACACACTCGTAAGAGGCCAAATGCATGTCCCAAATTACCAATGCACCTAATTTTCATATCATCTCATGTAATGTGATTTCATGTAAATGTTATGCCCTATGAATTTCCTAAGGGTAGGTTCATAGGCTAAAGCCCATACTCATTAATGTTGACATTTAGCTATTAACGAGGACTACAAGAAGAAAGAGTGCAACAAGATGTTGTCAAATATTTAGAGAGACAAAAGCAAAAAGGTGAAGAAGCTGCAAATGCTCAAGCTGACAAAATTAGGATAGCAAAAGAATCTAGCCATGAAAGAAGTGAAAAAAACAAAGTTACAATCTAAATCTCCATGAGATGAAGACAAAGAGTCAATTGATAAGTCTGAGAGTGAAGGGGACAAAGGGAAAAAGGGAGATGCGGACAAAGAGTAGCATGATGACTTCCAACACTCTTCTCCATTGAGAACAAATGAACCCACGCTCGTAGCAACATTTATTGTTCAAATTGGAGAAAAAAACAACCTAACAAGAAAAGGAAAAAATATAAAAGGAACTTTTGTTGGAATTAGGGTTGCAGAGAAACACACACAGCTTGGAGAAGACGAAGGAAGCTCAAGGCACACAATGGAGAGTGTGTTACTTAGTGTGCAATGGAAAGATTGATAGCCCTAGAGTGATGGGCGTATATACAATGCACGAGGGAAAAAACCTACTAAAGAGGGAAAAAATGCCCCGGCGGTCCTAGTGTGTTCACACACATCACTACCACATGTATATTGCTGGAATTAGGGTTGCAGAGAAACACACACAGCTTGGAGAAGACGAAGGAAGCTCAAGGCACACAATGGAGAGTGTGTTACTTAGTGTGCAATGGAAAGATTGATAGCCCTAGAGTGATGGGCGTATATACAATGCACGGGGGAAAAAACCTCCTAAAGAGGAAAAAATGCCCCGGCGGTCCTAGTGTGTTCACACACATCGCTACCACATGTATAAGGTAACAAATCCCCCCTGGAGTGATGCGATGAATGAGAGCTGGCACATGAGTAAAGGGAAGTGCCATGCCCTGAGGACATGATCAGTCCACAAAGGGGAGTAATCCCAAAGATTTGCGGAAAGCTTCAAGCTTCTCACGAGACAATGCCTTTGTGAAAAGATCTGCAAGGTTGTCCTGTGTTGGCACATAAGCCAAGCTGATCTCTCCTGTTGAGAGCCTCTCCCTGACATAGTGGTAATGCACCTCAATGTGCTTTGTGCGAGCATGAAAAACTGGGTTCCTTGCAACTGCCAATGCACTCTGACTGTCAGTGTAGATAGTGTTGGCAGTGTCTTGTCCAACACCCAAATTAGCCATAAGGCGTCTGAGCCATACACACTCAACCGTAGCTGTGAATACTACCCTGTACTCAGCCTCACAACTCGAAGTGGCCACAGTAGGTTGCTTCTTGCTCAACCATGATATACATGAACTGCCAAGCATGAAACAAAAACCACTTGTGGACACTCGCGTGTCAAAACAACCAGCCCAATCTGAGTCCGAAAAAGCATGTAAGTCTGGCGGCAATGATCCCCCCTTGGGATAAAACAAGCCAAGATGTAAAGTGCCACTAAGGTAGCGGAAAATCCTCTTGACAGCCTGCCAATGCTTAGACCCTAGGCTATGCATAAATCTGCTGACCTGTGAGACTGCAAACTGAATATCCGGCCTCGTGTTGCATACATAAATGAGGTAGCCAACAGCAGTTTGGTAAAGAGTGACATCAGCAGGATCGCCAGCATCATGTAGACTCAACTTCAAACCTGTTTCCATGGGAGTGGCAATAGGTTTGCAATCCTCAAGTCCAAACTTACATAGCAATGTCTCTATGTAACTTTTCTGACACAAGGCAATACCACCATCACACTGCTTAAACTGTATACCCAAATAATGATGCAACAGCCCCAAATCTTTCATCTTGAAAGTAGCATTCAAATCAGCCTTAAATTCAACAATATGTCTCTCATTTGGTCCAGTGATCAGCAAATCATCAACATAAAGAACCACAATGAGAAGTACATCACCCTCACGCTTTACATACAATGTGCTTTCTGTTGGACTGTTACGAAAGCCTTGTTTGACCAATGAGTGTCAGCTTTCTCATACCAATCACAAGGAGATTGCTTCAACCCATACAAAGCCTTGTTACATTTGCACACTTTGTCCTCTTGTCCTTTTATGACAAAACCGCGAGGCTGCGTTACATAAACTTCCTCAAATATGTCACCATACAAGAAAGCAGTAACAATGTCTGATTGATGTACATCCCAACCAAAATGAGCTGCCAATGCACATAGAAAATGCACAGTAGTACGACAAGTGGGAGCAAAAGTCTCTTCATAGTCTATGCCTTTTTGCTGTGCATAACCTTTTGCAACAAGTCGAGCCTTATGCCGATCGATCTCACCATCCGGTTTGCGTTTCAACTTGTAAACCCACTTCGTACCAATGGCCTTTTTGCCAGGAGGCAAATCACATAAAGTCCATGTGTCATTCTTTATAAGTGCATCATATTCTGATTGCATGGCAGCCATCCAATTTTTTGAGTTTTGTGCTTCATCAA
The DNA here is from genome assembly GCF_014529385.1 of Adiantum capillus-veneris. Lineage (NCBI taxonomy): Eukaryota > Viridiplantae > Streptophyta > Polypodiopsida > Polypodiales > Pteridaceae > Adiantum > Adiantum capillus-veneris. The sequence continues at coordinate 88,591,020 of NC_140952.1, read as the reverse complement.
AAGTCAGAGGCTCCTCAACATCATGTAAGCTAGACACAGCCAAAGCATAACAATCTGATGCATAAGATGCATGGTGAGAGCCTGAACGAGTACGACTAGACAAAGGTGCATCCAATTTACTGTCACGCAAAGTGTGCACCAGCCATTTTGGCAAACCTCTAGCCTGCTCATTTTCAGCCCTTTCCTCATCAAGTACATCATGTACATCTGCATCAGTAATAGGCTGATTTAAAACATTTTCAAAAACCCCCATAGGCTGTACATTTACCTCATTGGAACTTACATTCGTATTTCCACCACTGAAAAGAGGCAACAAAGTGTCATAAATGTCCTGTGAGCTTACATTACTGTCTCTAGTACATGACAGCAAGGGCTGAACAGAATCTTCCACAAACACTACATCCCGTGAGACCAGAATACGTTTTGTTTGCGGATGATACAACCTGTAACCTTTGCTTTCAGCACTATAACCAACAAAAATACATTTGACAGCCTTATCATCCAATTTTATGCGCTGCACTTGTGGCACCAAGGCATATGCCAAACAGCCAAAAACACGCATGTGCTCAATAGAAGGCTTTCTATCATGCCATGCTTCATATGGAGTAATAGACTGCAAAGCTTTCGTAGGACACCTTTTAAGTATATAAGTGGCACACATAATGGCCTCAAGCCAAAAAGAATGCGGCAAAGCTTGACTTTTGACTATACATCGTGCCATTTCCGTCAGTGACCTGTTTTTCCTCTCAGCAACACCATTTTGCTGAGGTGTATAAGGCACTGAACATTGGTGTTTTATCCCACGACTAGCCAGAAATGCATTAAATTCATGAGACATATACTCCCCCCCTTGATCAGAACGGAGGGTGCCCATAGTACATTCAAGACATTTTCAGCCATAGCCAGAAATTGTTTGAAGCACATAAAAACTTCGGACTTCGCTTTAAGCGTAAATACCCATGCATGCCTGGAGTGATCATCAATGAAAGTCACGAAGTAGAGGTAATTGCCCAAGGACGGAGTTTGCATGGGCCCACAAACATCACTATGCACAAGCTGCAACCTGCATGTGGCCCGAACTGAACCATCCTTTGGAAATTTAGAATGTTGCATCTTACCCAAAATACAGCTTTCACAAACATGTTTGACAGGTGCTTCAAGAGGCGACAAAGAAGCAACCATATCAGATTTCTGCAAACGCAGCAAACTGGCAAAATTCAGATGACCAAAACGTGCATGCCAAAGTTTTGCATCTGAAATAGCCCTTGAATCTGCAACAGCATTTGCAAAGTTTTGTCCACACTTGTCATACAAAGTGAGCTTATACAGCCCACAACACAAAAGCCCAGATGCAACAATTTCATCACCAAAACTGAGATCATGAACTGTACATCTGTCATCCACAAATTTGACTACAAGTCCAAGTCTAGCAAGTGCGGATACAGACAAGAGATTCTTCTTGATCCCAGGTACATAAAGTGCATCAACAAGTGTGAAAGAACTGCCATTAGTAGCAGTAAGCACAATCTTTCCAACTCCCTGAATTGGATAAGAGGCGTTGTTGGCACAAGTGACTGAATTCCCATGAGGGACAGACTCGAGAGAGGTAAACAATTCACGATGTGAGGTAATGTGCTTTGTAGCACCACTATCGAAATACCACACATGTGAATCTGCAGCAACTGACAAGCATGCATCATGGACAGCAGGATTGTAAGTGCACTCTGCGCTAAAAGCCCATTCTGCATCAACATCAGCATTACAGTCTCCTTTCACAAAAGACTCAACAATGGTTGCATTTGTAGTGGAACCAGCATTTGCAGTGGAACCACCCTCTTTCTTCTTAGCCTCTTTGGCCTTCAAGTTAGGACACGACTTGATCAAGTGATCATTGGCTTTACAATAATGGCAACGCATCTTCTTTTTGCCCTTATCACCAGAATTTCCAGACGAAGTAATACCAGCAGAAGCATTAGGAACATAATTTTTGCCACTCGCAGCAGAACCATAAGAAGTGGTTGCATTACTATTACCACCCTTTCTTTGAGAAGCAATAAAAGCCTGTTCAACTGCACGCTGCCTAGTCCTGTTTTTTCTGGAAAGTGACTCTTGCAACAGGAATGTGCCTAATGCATCAAACTTGACAACTTCATGATTTCCTTGGGTCATTAGTCTCCAAGTACTAGAAAAAGTCTGGTAGGAATCTGGTAAGGCATCAAGAACAGTCTGCACAAGGGAACTGTCTGAAATGACTTCACCTGCAGAAATAAGCAGCTCATTGATATCCTTGACACTAGCAAGGAAAGTGTTCATATCATCTTCCTCATGCATAATCTTCGACTCCAGCTCTTTACGCAGCAAAGCAATTTTAGCCTCATTGCGGCTTGCATAAAGACCTGCTAAAATATCCCAAGCTTGTTTTGTAGATTTTGCTGAACGAATGTGAGGAACAATGGTGCGCTTCACAGACAACGCAATCAATGCATGAGCCTGCGCATCCTTAACATCCCAACGAGCTTGTTCTACCGTAGGCAAAACAACTCTAACAGCTGCAATCCTTGCAGCAAGACCTGCAACATCCTCAACATCGCCTACATCCTCAGAACCAGGACGTACATCAATGCCCTGCACAATGTTCTAGACACCCTTTGACACAAGAACATGTTGCATCATATAAGCCCACATAGGGTAGTTGTCCCCATCCAACCTGTCCTCAGCAGCAAACATCTTGAACACATCTGTGTTGTTGTTGTCAGCCATGGTAAATGCTGCACCTGATGTGAAAACTGCCCGAAAATAGGAGAAACAGAGCGGGAACAACCTGTGCTATATAGCACAAACCGTAGAAGACTATAAGGCACATGTTATGCAGAAAACGGCATTGACAAAAATTCTGCACAAAATGACGAAATAGCCTGTGCAGTACTGCCTGTAGTGGAAACGGAGGCCGAAATGAGCCCAAATCAAAGTTCTGAGCAGAACCAGCTCTTTGAGCTGTCCCAAATTTTTTGTCGACCTGCGAACGCTCGCCAAAGCTCATTGAAATCGAAGAAAGTGAGCAGGCGTGTGCTGGAGCAGTTGGCGACTAAGCCCGAGAGGACGTGACCTGCTCTGATACCAATTGTTGGAATTAGGGTTGCAGAAAAACACACACAGCTTGGAGAAGACGAAGGAAGCTCAAGGCACACAATGGAGAATGTGTTACTTAGTGTGCAATGGAAAGATTGATAGCCCTAGAGTGATGGGCGTATATACAATGGACGGGGAAAAAACCTCCTAAAGAGGGAAAAAATGCCCCGACGGTCCTAGTGTGTTCACACACATCACTACCACATGTATATGGTAACAACTTTGTGAGTTCATTGCCATATTTTCACCCTTTTTAATTGTTTTATAGTGTTAAGCTTTTGAATGATTGCTTTGCAAATTTTCATTATATCATGCAAATGCATGTTCTGGTAGCCATGCATCCACGTGATGAGACTCATACCACAACATACATATGTGCATAAATTTTACTTGGAGGAGACCCCCTGGAAAATACTAAAAGCTCATTGCTATAGTGAGGAGACAAAATGCAAAGAAGATAGAGCCCTGGTATCCACTCACACACTGCTACTTGGGTAGATTGGTGGTGTTAAGTTCAAATGACAAAAGTGAAAGAAAAGAGGCTAGAACAGGTGAGCCATGGGAATCTCTAAGGAGGAACTAAAAAACAAGACATTAAAAAATCAACATGATTTGATAATGAAGTTTAATGATGGCATTGTAAATGTATTTGTATTTAGCTTCTATTTTAAACCTTTGAATATAACACATTGTTTTGATTACTTGGTCTAAATTAGTCTTTTAGCTACTCAACATTGTTGATCGAAACCTCAAATCCTTTTACTTTGATGAGATAAAGTTTGAAGCTAGGTCCCACCTCTTTCCTCTTGAGATGTCTTTGGAGAGAAAGACCAAGGATATAAAGAAGCAAACATTGAACAAAACAACACATTGTAGATGGTTGATCAACTCTTATCTCATATGTACATCATCTTTGTGGATATGTTTGTGTTGCTACATTTGTGCTAACGTTGGTTTCTATATGGATGCATATGTGTGGCCTCCTGTTTATTACAAGTGTTGCACTTTGTAAGTTCATGTTTGTCTTGGTGTCTAAGAGTTTGTAGCTATCCATTCCCTTCCTTTCAAGATAATGGGCACAATTAGCAATAGTGGATGCATGTATGTACTCCCCTTCTATGCATTCTCTCTTGGAAGATATATACTTGCCCTTGGTGGAGAGATATGGGGAAAGGCCAAGTACTTGCCCACAAGTGAGAGCTCTAGGAAGCGTTGTCAAGGGATGTTGCAACATCTATTCTTGCACCTCCACAATTGAGGAGATTGATACTGGTAGACTTCCTTCTTTTCTTTTATTGCTACATCTTGGAATGTGTTGATATGAAAATGCTCTTTGTAAGCTATGCACAATGTTTGTAAGGAGAAGGAGACGATTTTTGAGTCCACTCTTGAGGAGCACAAGGATCTAGAGCCCGATGAGCTGCAAATTTCGCTCCCATTGGTTTCATTGTCCCACTATACCATAGTCCCACTCTATTTTACTTCACTGTTGTAGTCACTCTTGGCACACCATTTCTTTTATCTACCTTGTAGAGACTCACTTACATTATACTTTCTATTTGCATGATTCTTTGTGATGACCACATTGCTCTAGTAGCTAAGTTTGACTGAACGTGATCCATCCAACATGGATCCTCATTCACGAGCTTGTGAATGAGGATGTGAGTTAGGCATGCTCGAATACAACTTTGTGCACTCGTAGTAGGAGGACCGTTTCATGGGATTCCCATCTCATTTTTTTGGATTTTCCCTTCAATGGAAGACACCTAACCTTTGTTGTTGCACCCCATTGGACCTTTGTACAAATATCATGTTTGTGCTGCCATCCATCTTGCATACTTGACCCTAGAAAAATCTAGATGGATGTTACTCGTGGCCTCTTATATAAGTATGTGCTACCAACTTTGAATTTCTACAAAGATTGACTCCCATTTGCTTTTGTATATGTTGTTTGCATTATGAAACACACTTTCAGGAGACACCACTAGCTGGTGTGAGAGGTTTTACCAAGCTTCTCAGATGGTTGATCTCGGTGCATAATGGTGCTTCATCATGGAGCAATTGACTTGCTGATAGCTATGTTGGTTGTGTTGAGGTGATGTTTTTTGCGAATCCACACCTATCCTCAACATCACTAAGTTTTGCTTTTTGGAATTATTTTGAGTGCCATTTATTTGTCTTGTGTATGGTACATAGCGTTGGTATGCATCCACCAAGCTACATAGCTAAGAACACCTCTCTATTCAATTGACTTGGTATGCAACCTTCATATTCCTTCATGAAATATCATCTCTAAAAGGCTTAAGGCTAGATTGTCATCAAGGGAGCCATCGAGTGGTGGATTGCAATTGAATCCATCCTTCATTGCATGCTTTGTAAAGCTCCTTTACAGGTGTGGAGGCATTTGTTTGGAGCTAGGACATGGAACAATCTCCGTACAGTGGCGTGCTTCACTTGGGTGCAATCTATCCTACATTGGAGATTGATGAGTCACTAATTTTGGGATATTTTCAGCCATTGCTTCACTCTAAAGTGGTGTAGAAAGGAGGCCTCCACCTCCCTTGATGCTGAGGAGAGGGTATCATGCCCTTGCTTGTCAACCCCTTTGAAGACGAGTGAGTCCTTACTCTCCCTTGCCATTGCATTGAGATCACTTTCATAAGTTTTACTCAATTTGTAGCTTGTATGTTGGTTTCGTATGTACTTGGGCCTTATTTGTTTTTTGTTTAATGGAAGTGCATTGGCAATGTACGTTGAAAGGACCACGAGAGCCATGACAACTGACACATAGTACGATTATGACATCCAAGTAGAACGACGAAGGCATAATATCCTCATTGAGGATGGTTGTGAGTCTTCGTCGTGTGATAGTGATTGGGTAAGTTGTGCTTGTATTTCTTTTATTTGAATGTTCTATGTGCTACTTCACATAGCTACATGAATTTCCCTTTTCGATTTAGTATGTACCAGATGTTCTGCTAGTTTTATTTGGACACTTTCTAAGTGCAATAACATTGCTGTGTTGGATTTGGGAAGTGACAACTTTGAGTTTGTTGACAATTTCACATATTCATATAGGTGAGGGAATGACATGTAAGTAAGTACACCATAGAACACACCACGTAGCACAATATGGGCCCATGCCATTCAGATCTTTGCTTGGGTTTTGAGCTTGCTTGGAAAATCTTGCTGCGGCTATGATAAGACTCAAACTAAGGTCCATGTCACATGTGGGCAGGCGGACAAGCCCAAAAAGAGTTGTTTTTGCAGCTTGCATGTCACACGCGGGCGAAAAAGGAACTAAAATGCATTTTCAACATAATTAACAACTAATCAACATAGCACAACCGACGTGATTTCGTGCAGGGAAGCAAAGGCTGCGGAGTCACTACACTCTTTCCTTGTGCTGCTTGCGGAGCGTGTTCGCTAACTACATGGCTTGGGCGTAAGGGTCACCAGGGGAGTATCTCTGTCCTTGCAGACATCCGTAGAACCACTCTTTTTGTGCCAACGCAGACTCACACAAGTCCGAGTGAACGTGTGTGATAGAGGCTTAAATGTCAATACATAAGATTCATTAGGCTCATCATATGCTCCTGTGCTAACATTGCACATTTCCATTATTCAAGCTAAGATGCACTTTTTTCCATTGGTTTCTTCCCTTTAGCTTGAATTTTCTAACTACAATTTAGACAAGAACATGCTATCTTCAACATTCATGTCTTGCCATGGGGCTAATAACATAGTTTAATGCTTTTAAGAAGTAGCTCAAATTGATCAGATGGTTATCCTTCTCAATCCATGTTTTTAGACCTACACCATAGCTCGTAGGTTCTTACCCCCCCCCCCCCCCGAGAGAGAGAGAGAGAGAAGCTCTGTTGTGCCTGCTAATCCTTCTCTCCTTGGCCCTGCTTCCCTTTGCACACACAACGATGACACCTAAAGAGAATTGGTGTGTGTGATAAGGACAAGGAGAATAGGTTAATGGAAGTTACGAGAGAGACAGAGAGTAGTCAACGAGGAAGAAAGGGAGAGATCCCAGACATGCTAGCCACCCATAAGGCATAAGCGAAACATTATCCCTGCCATGTCACCCTCACCCTTTCCCATCTGTAGATACCCTCTAAACAATTATTTTTTTAACATCCTGCACACATACCTGGGAGGCTATAAGGCCTTTTAAATGGTCGGGATTTCGGTTACCCCACTCTTGCATTGTCCACCAGGTGAATTGAGGCCCTTTGCTGAATGCAAACAAGCGACCGGTCCATGGCTCCATGCACCACCCAAGTTACTAATGCCTTCGAACCAAAAAGCCATTTAATTTCATCTGTGTGTTTCCCGCTGCCTCTTTACTAAACTCAGTCCGGACATGTGGACGGGCGGGAAGCTCGAAAGTGCGATCACGACGAGCCTGCATGCGTAAATCCGATATCACAGATTAAGCAGAAGTCTGCTGATTAGTGCAGACGTATGTGCGTGCAAGCTTTTCTTGCTTTTTTTTTTTTCTGTTTGTGAGCTCACTTTTAGGGTTTTCTCTTCGCATGTAATCTGATGCCCAGCGCCATTCAAAGATTGATAAGGGCATATTCAAGGTTGATTTGCATGTGAATTCCTGCTTTTCTTGTGCCAGCAGATTGAACGTTTGCAGAGACTTTGTAGAGAAGCTTCATGGCAAAGACTGATGAAGGAAAGAAAAAGAGACCAAGGCCAACCGGGTCTGAAGGGTCAGCAAAAAGCAACAAAGAAGATGGGAAAACCCCCCAGGATGTGGTTGCAAGTGCCGTGCAGGATAAATCTTCGTTGTTGTGGAGTAAAGAAAGCCCTCTCACTAAGAAGGTCCGCATGGATGAGCAGAATGTCAGCAAGACGCCGGAACATGCAGAAGACAAACAGATGAAAGTTTCTCCTATTCTTGATTCGACTGGTTCCAAGAAGAAGCCCAAGAGTTCTCCTGGTGTAGATGATTTGAGACTGTATGTGGAATCATTGGGTGGGATGCTCGAGGATGGCTGGCAGGTTGATTCATATAGGAGGCATGGAAAATTGACAAAGACATATATATCACCAACCAGTGAGAGGTTCCGGTCACGTGTTGAAGTGGCCAAGCATCTGGGCCTGGCTCGTAACTCGTTGAAGAAGGGTGAACCTTACTTGAGCAATGAAATAACTCCATCACAGATGGACAATGACAAAGAAGAGCAGCTGGACACAGCAACAGATGGTTATGTAACTTCGAGTCCACGAATTAAGAAAGGTTCTAAAAGTAAGCTTCACGAACATAGTTCTGCAGAGGTTTCAGTGCAAAAGAAGGTCAGTTGTTTCCTCTCTTTATGACTTTTCTCTCTTCTGGCCGTGCTTGAATCGGTGGTGCTTTGAGGATGGACAGGAACATGGCTCCAACATACCTGACTTTCACGAGGAATCTGTCATAAATACTACGAACGGTCCAACTTTGACATGTAGTGCATTTAAGGGAATTGCTGATGTACAGAAGACCCCTGTTACCTCCATTGTGACGGAACGTTGTCAAGATGCATTGAGGAGTATTATCTCAACTGAGAATTTTGCAACTCTTAGCAATATTCTTAATCGAGGATCTCCATCTGGTTCTATAGAGTCTCCTCTACAGCTCAAGGCACTCCCTGGATCCATCGACTTGCAGTTGATACATCTGAGGCTGTCAAATGGAGTATATGGGCTTACCCCTGAGTTGTTTTCTGCAGATATTAAGCAGGTATTGATTATTTCTTCTAGGTTTAGCTCTCAAATCTTATTAGGCATACAGAGACTTTAAGGACTGTTAGCGTTTTGTATTAGAAGTGTATTAATTCTGTGGTTAATGGGGAACAACAGCCTCTTGGCCTCTCAGGTCACTATTGTATATGTTCAATCATTGCTTTATGTTCTGCTCGTGACTTCCACTATATTTTTTGATTGTTAGGACTATCTGTCTGTTCATCTTATTGCATTGTATGTTTTGGACGGACTTATTACACGATTAGCTGCTTGTGTCTTTATTCCTCGAATTATATGGTGATGACATTTGCAGCTTTTTGAGTCTAGAGAGAGGGTTGCTCTGATTGTTATGCAGGGAATCATTTGGAAACACCTCCTGTTGTGGAAACTCGCGTGAGAATTGGTGAAGGTAAGTTTTTCAGTCGTCGCAGAGACAAGAGACTGCTTTTAGAGAAGGCTGTGGCTTATCTGGTTGTGTGTATTTATTGCGTGTCGGGGTTTGGCTGAGTCTGAAGGCAATATACCAACATGAACAAATTGATTTTCATTCTGATAACCATATTTGATTACAAGAGAGGTGATGAGAAGGAGTGCTATTTACAATCTCTTTCTTGGAAAGAGATTGTAGACTTAGAAGCTTTGGCTTTCTTTGGTGGTTTCTGGTTTTGTCAACGGGTCCGTCTCTTTGGAGTTTGGGGAGGACAACCATGGGGCATACGTGGTTCATAGTCACAGGGGACGCCCATTTTTGGGCTTCCCATCCCCACTTTTCCGTCCCGCCCTCTTTTTTACACTAAAAATCCATTTGAGCCCCGTCCCGCGTCCCCCATCCCCACTCCTTGGGACGCGTCCCTTGTGACTATGACGTGGTTACCTCGCAAATTTGTTAGTATGGTCAGGCAGTCTGATTTTCATATGCAATGGAGTGTTGAACGCCTGAATTGGTTTTTATTGCCACCACCTTGCATGGTCAATTTACGCTTGTCTTGGGGAAAGCAAGCGACAAGAAAGTAATTAAATGAATCCATTGCAATGTGATGCAAGGGCCAAGTTAAAGAATTCAAATATTGGATGGGACACACATGTTATCATCCACGTAGTGCAGAAAATGTGGAGGCTTCTATTTGAGTTCTGATTCCATGCCAAAACAAGAGAGGGTATGCAACTATGACCTGCCTGGACATGCACATCCTGCTAGAGGCTCACAAAGTGCCAGGCTGACGCTAGACTGTAGCATATATATATATATACATATATATATTGTGTGAGAGAGAGAGAGAGAGAGAGAGAGAGAGAGAGAGAGAGAGAGAGAGAGAGAGAGAGAGAGAGAGAGAGAGAGAGAGAGAGAGAGAGAGAGAGAGAGAGAGAGAGAGAGAGAGAGAGAGAGAGAGAGAGAGAGAGAGAGAGAGAGAGAGAGAGAGAGAGAGAGAAATGAAATGAAATGTTATATTAACGTCTTCAAAAGGCCAAAGTGACCTATGAGACCAGAAAGTTACAATGTGGTGGATCTGATACAAAGTCAGAGTCAGAGTAACAAGATGAAAACAATGACAAAAATGAAATGACAAATGTCACAATAAAATACTATGGAATCCTAAACTACTAGGTGTGAACAGCAGCTAGCTGGGATAGCTAGATCACAAGAGATCCAGCATCGGTCGTTGGCGAATCTCATCAATCTCCTCCATGGTCAATAGTCTGATCGGGTGTCGTGCATGTCGAGCCAAAGTGATCTGAATCCTCTGATGCAGCCTCCGCCGATGCTGTGTAGTCCTCCGCAGTCGTGGGCGTCTGGATCTTCCCAGCTCAGTCGCTCGGTCGATCAGTGTGCCTATGGTGTGAGACGACGAGCTCTGCTGTGGTAGTAACTCCTCCGAGTGTCCAGTTGGCAGCTCTAAAGAAATCTGTGATCTGTCTCTGGGACTGGCTAGCCTCTCCTCTCATCAGGCTCTCTCTGTGTCTGCGTAGCTCAAGAAAAAACAAACCCAAGCATCTCTGATCCTCGTACTGCATGACTCTGGAGAATGGTCCAAAGCCCTCTCTGAACAAGCAATGGAAGCGGCCTCGTATCTCGTGGCATGTGTAGTGCAACTCTGTCTCAGGCTCGATGTCACACAGGGGGCATGTCCTGGCCTCTGCTGGTACTCTGCTGTATCTCCCAGTCTCGATCCGCAGCTGGTGTGAAGATGTACGTATCTGGCCGATAGCACATCGTATCCCATGAGACAAGTGGGTGTTCATGTATCTGGGCCTCGTCACAAAACCATCAACCGTAAGCTGAAGGAGATGCTTTCTGTAGAAATCCATCTTCGTGCCCAGCTCCTGTGCTGGCTGTATCCATGTCCTCTTGGTGTCTAGCTGAGTCAAGTCCTGGCGGATGAGCTTGGTGATCTCGGACTGTGTAAGAGTCAGAGAGGGTGCATCCAATGAGTACTGGAAGGGAGGCAATCTGTCTATGCTGAACCCATGCGCCTGAAACCATGATGTCATCTCCCCATACCAGCATGCTGTATCTCTCTGCATGGCTAACTGTCGAGAGGACTCAAGTGCAAGGCGGGCATATCTGTCTTTGGGAAGTTCCCACATGCGGTGTATGAAGGAGACCGATCTGCTGAGCGTCTCAACCACTAGTGGGGGGGTAGCTTGCTCTGCTCGAACAATAGCACGTGGTACTGAGGCCTTGGCTCTAATGAGCCGCGAGATCATAGAGACCAGAGGCTTCTCCATGTCCCCCCATCCATCACTGCGGCCTGTCCTCTCGTGATGATCTAATGAAGGTCCCCAAATCTGAGCTCCATAAAGCAATGCTGAAGCCACCAGAGTGTCAAAGAGCCAGAGCTTCGTCCGAGGCTCCTAAAACTGAACCTGTGAACACATCCTTTCCAATCTACCCAATGCTGCATGGCCTCAATGAAAATGTTGGCCCACTAAAAACCACTCCGAGGTAAGTGTACGCATCTGTATACTCCACAGTCTCCTGGCCGTATGTGAATGCTGGCGCTGACCTCTTGATCCACTGTGGGGTGGTATTAAATAGCATGACCTTGGTTTTACCAAGGTCGAGGGACAAACCACTTTCCTGAGCAAACCTATTCAAAGCATCCAAGTGACGTTGCATCCCCTCCGGAGAGTCGGAGATCAACACAATATCATCAACATATAACAATAATGGAATCCATGTCCTTGCCAGCTGTGCACCTCTATCACCATCTCTCTCAATGTAGTCAGAAACCTCATTCACATACATACCAAATAGAGTAGGAGAGAGCGGGCAGACCTGCTTCACCCCAATAGTGGAGTGAATCGGTGTGGAGAGACCCTCTGAGGTGCGTACCTGTCCCACTATTGACCTGTATAATGCCATGACCCCCCAAATGAGCTCTGTGGGTACTCCCATCTGCTGTAATCTTCGCATCAATCTAGCTCTAGGCAGTGAGTCAAATGCTTTGCGGAAATCCACAAAGCTACAATAGATCCGTCTCCCACGCGATCTACCCTCCTCAATGATGGCTCTGAGTGTCAGGATATGGTCAAGAGTAGAAAAACCCCTCCTGAAAATGAAATGAAATGTTATATTAACATCTTCAAAAGGCCAAAGTGACCTATGAGACCAGAAAGTTACAATGTGGTGGATCTAATACAAAGTCAGAGTAACAAAATAACAACATAGTAAAACAAAAATATATACTATGGGATCCTAGACTGGTCAATGTGAACTAAGCCAAATGGGCGGCTTGTTCGGATAGCTAAATCAGAGGAGATCTAGCATCGGTTGTTGGCGGATTTCATCAATCTCCTCCATGGTCAGTAGTCTGACTGGGCGTCGTGCATGCCTGGCCATAGTGCTCCGAATCTTTTGATGTAGTCTCCGTCGATGCCATGTAGTCCTCCGCAATCGTGGGCACCTGGATTTCCTCTGCTCAATCGCTCGGTCGATTAGTGTGCATCTCGTGTTAGACGAAAGGGAGCTCTGTTGTGGGAGTGGCTCTTGCGGCTGCCCCGTGTCTGCTCTGAAGAAGTTTGTGATCCGTCTCTAAGACTGGCTAGCCTCTCCACTCATTAGGCTATCTCTGTGTCTGCGTAGCTCGAGCAAGAACAAACCCAAGCATCTCTGATCCTTGTATCCCATGACTCTGGAGAGTGGTCCAAAACCCTCTTTGAACAAGCAATGGAAGCGGCCTCGTATCTCGTAGTAGACGGGGCAGCGGCAATACTTAGCAGGAGCTTGAATGCTCTGGGAAACTGGAGCAACATAGATGAATGCCGCTTGTGCTCCTCGTCGTAATTCACGCTTTACTTGCACATGAGAGATGAGAGGCAAAGAATTCAAGCCCTCCTCAGCAGGAATGATGAGGGGGGAGTCAGTTTTGGCATGCAAAGTGAGAGTGTTATCCTCCCAATCAATGAGAGGGTTAAGCTCACGAAACCATTTTATGCCCAAAAATATATCACATCCTGAGAGAGGAGGCACAAGAAATTTTCTACGGAAAGCAGCTTGTTGAACGGTAAACATCACAACAAGGCACTCTTTTGTGATGAGAGAGTCCATACCAGGAGCGAAGCCAGAAACCTCTAGAGGAGATTTCTGACTAACCTCTAGGCGGGCTCTCTCAACAAGAGAGGGATTGATCACATATGCATACTACCTGGATCAAACAATATAATAAAACACTGACCCTTTACATGATCATAACACTTGATGAGAGACTCATCAATGTGTGTGTCAGAGTCATGAGAAGATTTAGCTTGGTTCACTATAGTGCTTGTGGTTGCTGCGGGTACCTTTGGTTCTTTAGGTGGGGCTGTCTTATGACAAGCCTTCTTAATGTGACTCTTGACGTGACATTGATAACATCTACCTTCCTTAGCATAAATCACTTGTTCTTCAGCCGTGATGTATCCTCCTATAATTCCTTGTGCAGCTTTTTTATCGGGGGTTAGCTTAGGTTTTGCAGGTGCTTTAGCTTTACCCTTAGATTCATTGTTAGAGTTCTTTTTCGAGGAATTGGAGGAAGAAGGGCGAGAAGAGTTACCATTCTTACCGTTCTTACCATTCTGCAATTCTGAGGGGTTCCTTGAGAAGTCTTGTTTTCCGTAGGCTTTGCCTTGTTGTGCTTCATCTCGTGTGCGAGAGCAATCGCTACTGCCTTGTTGAGGTCGATTGGATCAAGTATCTCGACATCATACTTGATATACTCGTCCAATCCATAAAGGAATGCCTCCTTGCGCTCCGTGTCCGATTTGCGTAATTAAGTGCCGAGCTGTAAAACACGATTAGAGAAAGACGTAACCGGCATACCATTTTGCTTGAGAGCGCGCCAATTGTCCTTCAATTGTGCAAGGTACTGAGGTGGCATAAACCGCGCCTTGAGCTTGTCTTGGAAATCAGCCCAATTGAAAGAAAGGGGCGTGAGTTTGTCGGCTTTTTCTAGGTGCGCGGCTAACTGTGCCTCTTGCGATGCGTGGTACCAATTGATGGCATCACTGGCAAGGTACATAGCTGCCGTCAAAACCTTGCTATTCCCTGTCTTCTTAGTTGTCGCAAAATAAGCATTAAATTGATGCAACCAAGAATGAGTAACAATAGCATCCATCCTACCATCATACTTACTGAAAGTCAACTTCTCTGTGACTGGATTGTTGGCGTCCGCATCACGGCTTGCGTCACTTGAGGAACTACCAACCTCTTTTGTTGGTTCAGACTTCGAGGCAAGAACTTGTCGAACCAATTCTTGAGTGCGGAGTTCTCTTTGAGCCTCACGCTCGGCCTCCAAGGTCGCTCGTTGAGCCTCTCGATTGGCCTCCCAGGCCGCTCGTCTCGCTTCAACTTCCTCCTTTCTTTGTGCCTTTCTTTCTTTTCATTCGTCGCGCTCACGTTCCAAGGCAATGTGAGTCGCTTCTTGTTTGGCCATCATGTCCGTCATTGTCTTGACCATCGCCTCCGTAGGATTTGGTACAATTCGTGGCGTAGATGGCGAAGGGGGAGGGTCGGAAAAATCTCTTGGTGGGGAAAATCCTTCGTCGCCTCTCTCATGCCATCACCTGTATGCGAAGTACCCATTCCGCTGCGGGTGATGACCATGCACTATGATCTTTGGTTCTTAAGTTCACGAGGAACTTGGGTTCTTGAGGGTCTTGAGGTTCTTGAGGGTTTTCTTTCGCTTGCAATCTGTGTTTGAGAAGGATCTTCTCTTCACCTGAGTTCTACTCTTTTCCGCGGGCGCACCCCTTGGTGGCCTTGCGCTCACACCAAGGTTGCTTTTTCCCACGACGTGAGGCCGATCACATCAAGGTTGCTTTTTCCCACCTCACGTCGATTGGCCGGCTGCTAAGTGCACGGTCCGCTCTCAATGAGTAAAAAACGGCACAAGGGGAGGTTGGACAAGCCCTTCTTTCTTGGGATTCCTTTCACTCTTCAAAAACATGATACGCCCAAGCGAACTTGGGTTCGTGCGATCGCAACAAGCAAAAAAAATTCTTGTGATTCTTGTGGTTCTTTCCTTGAGTGATACAGAACACTGCCAAAGCTCTGATACCAATGTAAGGTGCAACGGAATGAATGTTGTTCCTTCTCAAGATGAGTGCTCCATTATGTGCTCAAGGTTCCTTTTGGTTCTTATGGAAGGGAGAGCCTTCCGTCTTTAATGAGAGAGTGAAATGATCACGAACAAAGTGAGTGGACACTGTGCGTGCAAGTGTATGAGATTGAGAGATAGAGAGAGAAGAGAATACGACACCAAGATGTTGTAAAACCCTCCTCCGAAGGCCCCACTCTTGTTGGCGAGAGTGGTCTATGATTGATTGCACAAACTGGTACAAAGTGTATGCATGAAACTGATGCAAGTATAGACTAGGTCGATGTCGACGACGGGGATGATGAGACCGACATTGTGGCTGAAATCTGATGGTCTTTATGTGCTGTCCAAAAAACGCTGCTGGCTGAATTCTGCTACTGCTGAAAACGCTGTGGAAAACGCTGATTTTGCTGGTCTTTATGGCTGAAAATCTGTTGCTACTGTGGGGCTGAAATGGCTATGGAAAGGGGCTGAAAACAACGGGCTGAAAATCGCCAAATGCTGAAATCTGCAACGGTTGCAATGCCTGGATGAAAAACGCTAGGTTGGATGAGGCTTGGCGATGGGTGTTCTGCTGAAAACGCTAGGTCTTGTGATGGCTCTGCGGTGATGATCTGCTGAAAACGCCATGTTGAGGGAGGCTAGGCGATGATGACCAAAAACGCTAGGACTTGCTTGAGGGGAAAATCGCCCAAGTGGGAGTCTTGCTGAGAGAGAGGGAAACCTGTTGCCAAAGGCCCGTGTTCTTCTTGCTCATCTGCCGAAGAGTGCTAAGCTTGGTTTGCTTATATATTATCTTACCCAATTTGCCCTACCTACTTTCCAACAAAAGACTTAACAAGTGAAAAATGTCAAAAATAGGTAAAATAGGCTAAATGCACTGGAAAATTCCCCTTAAGGATTCTGATGGATTCTGACGGGAATGCTTATGATTATGCTGTGTGCAACCAGAGGATATGCATCTACACTAAGTGCCTGGTCATGCACGATCTGCGAACAGACTCACAAAAGTGTCAGAACACTTCTAATCTAGACTGACTGGTCTGACGAAACCCTTGTTATTGAAGTAGCTTGTCCAGGGACACACAGGGTTGGATGTGTCACGTGACAATGGCGGCCACTGCACGTGCATCGAGCGTCATGACGACTATCCATGCACCCTTCACTTGGACATCTTACCTGATTATGAAGGACCTAGCAAGTATCGAGGCGGCCACTAGACGTTATCTGGGCCGGAGAGTGGTTGGGTCTATGGTAGGCCTCTTCCCTTTATGTGGCACGGTTTGAGAGTGGCTCCAAAATGCCCTTGGTGGCTTTGAAGGCAGCATCTTGGAGCTCATCATGTTGGGTAGTGGCATCTTTCAGGTATAGCTTTGAGACGACGGTTGCGTTTCGTCTCTCTATGGTCGCTCTCCTATTGTCGCAGGCATAGTTGCCACGGAGTTTCGAAACATTTCGTTTGAAACGAGTTTCAGAAGTTTCGAAACGGTTTCGTCCAAGAAAGAAACGCCAAAACAAAAGTTTCGTGCAAATTAAAGAAATGTACGTAAGTTTAAGTGGTATAAGATGAGATCTATGTTTTAAGCATTACATTACAATTAGACATGAAAAAGAGGGAGAATAGGATTAACTTTCATCATTAGAAGCAAGACAGAAGCTACATTCATGACATCGAGGATTTCATGACCGAAACAAAGAACAAGAGGCTTCAAGGTTTACATGTAACATGAGCCTTGACTTCTTTACCTTTGAAACGTCCAAACTCGTACAGAAACGTTTCATACGTTTCATGAGTGAAGAAACGCGTTTCTTGGCAACATTGGTCGCAGGGACTCGGTTATTGGTTTTAGAGCATTGGACGCTGAAACTAATTTGACTATCTTGTTTCTAATTTCTATTTTCTATTTTCTAGAATTAGGACTTTAATAAGAAATGTGCACAAGTTAACTAATAAGTTAAGGAATCACAGATCTGTAAGAAAAACCATCAGGAAACAAACAACTTTGGTGTGTCATATGATGGGTGACAAGAAGCACCGTGAAGGAGTTGGCCTGTTAGTTCGGTGGGAGAAGACCAGGTATTGGTGGTCTCTAATGAGTCACAAGATGGGTGACAGGTTCATCGGTAAGGGGACACACTAAGGGTCTAAGGAGGAAATCCGAACTGAGTAAGAAAAGACGCGTAAGAACGCAAGCACAAGAATAAAGATGGGTTCAATGAAGCTTTTTACGAAAAGTAGGGACAATCGCGGGAAGGCAGACGCTTTCCCACGAGGAATCTATGTTTGCATTGCATTCATGCATGTGGTTGCATCCAGGGACGCCTGGGAAGTGTTGTTAAATGCATTGGTTTTAACTTATAAGGTTTTATTGAGTTTTTGGGCAGGTTCAGACCAATTTTAAAATATGCCGGCCGTTCACTTAATAAGTGGGCAGCCACTTAGAAGATAAAGCAACAAAACCAGCCAACGAATTCTCTCTCTCTCTCTCTCTCTCTCTCTCTCTCTCTCTCTCTCTCTTTCGGGTAGAACATCGCAAAAAAAAAAAAAGAAAAAAAAAAAAAGAGAACCCCGGGCCGCGATCTCTACGCGAGCAGTTATTCGTGCCGTGGCCAGGGAGCTATAAAAGCACCACATGCCCTCACTCACCGGAGGTACCAACATCAACAAGAGAAGGCTCTGCCGCAAGAGATCATGAGACTACGAAGCACGGAAGTCGCTTTTCCCGCGCAAGAGCGACAGGTATCTATTGTGGATTCGCCATACGAATTGTTGTCGTGTGTTTGTGTGGTTTGTTTTGCAGGAATCTCCCGTCTTACGGGAAGGCCCTTCACGGGAAGTACGGCTTCACGCCTAAGTCCCTTACGGGAAAGTACGGCTTCACGCCTAAGTCCCTTATGGGAAAGTACGGCTTTGTGCCTAAGTCCCTTACGGGAAGGAACGGCCTTGTGTCCAAGCCCTTTACGGGAAAGCATGACCTTCGGGTCTAAGATTACAGAACGGAGGAGTTTCCTCGGGTTCTCGTGCTTGTATACGAATTCTCCTTGAATAAAAGAATAGTCTTAACGGGGGGGGGGGGGGGGGGGACCAGCCCATCTTCTAGTCCCCAATACTGTGTCGATCTTCGCCCTTCTCTCATGTTTGCAAAGTATTATAATTTTCAGATTTTCTAAGTGCTCGTGTACGCTCCCGTTTTGTGACAGTGGTATCAGAGCATGGTCTCCTCTCTTTCTCTGTAAAGGAGGACGACTCTGGGAAGATACGGGAAGAAGCCATGACAAGCCAAGAGAGAAGTAAGCAGGCGGAACCCTAAGTCCTGCAAGGAAAAGCTTGCAGAGTTGGAAATTTTCTTTTCTCTCTGCAAGAAGTCGACACAAGGCTTGGGATTCTCTGAGAAGGCGACAAGAGCATGATGCTCGAGAACTTAGAGAATCCAAGGAGCGGAATGCTCGAGATTCTTCAGAATCCAGAAAATATCCATGAACGTCCATCCAGAACTATAGCCATGAAATCCCGTCATTCCGGGAAGGATATGAAGAAGGTCTCTAGACCTAGGAACACTTCCAGTCAGGTTTGATACTTTTGACGGAAGAGAAGATGGCCCGAAAGCTACCGCTTTGATTCGACAAGTTTGAAGTTGCCTTTGCAAACGGCAATTTCTGAAAAAGCGTCGAAGATGAGGCATGTGATTAAACACCTCAAGGGGGATTGCAAGTACTTGGTGGTATACCAAAGCTTTGCAAGGAACTCACAACAAGACTTGGATTCAATCCAAGGCTGAATTTTCCGACAAATTTTTTTCCTCTACGCTTTGAGGAAGGCATTCAAGCAGATTGGGATTGGTTTGCCCAATAGGAACACGAGTGAGTCAAAGCAAGTAGTGGTTCACTCTTGCCAAGGTAGCTCCACTCTCGATCCTCTCTGAGGAAGGAAAGATGAACAAATTTAACGAAGGACTTTTGCCCGAATTTTGTAAACCCATCTACAAGATACTTTGCAGCAGATGGTGGAGTCAGCAATAAAAGCTGAAAGTGTACACCTTGATGTACATAAAATACAATCCCCGCAGTGGGACGAGAACCATTGAACACAGAAACAACGAATTTTTGTTACCTCTCCTCGAAGGATACATTGCTATCCGGAGAAAGTTTGGAGTAACAGAACTCAATCTAACTCTTGAATTTTTGACCCTCAAACTTTAAGTGAGAGGGCAAATCTTTGATCAAAGTTAAATCTTTGAGGAACTCATAAAATGCGTATTGCTTTTATACACAACATATGCACGTGTCTAACCAGGACAATCACTCTCGAGTGTTTATGAGAGTAGGGTTGAGTCAGAACATTGTTTTATACGATGAACTACTTTGCTTAACCATCCGAAAGGCCCATGATTGATCTGGTATCTGGTAGTTCTCCAACAAATTGCTTGCTAGTGCGGGTAGGAAATTATGAAGGAACCATTCTGAGCTTTCAAGCAAAGAACAACTTTTATCAAGCTTAAGTACCTTACAAACCAACACTCCCTACCCGGTAAGGGAAGACCAATCTTTGCAAGGAAGAGATGCTGCTACAGATTTCAGCCGTAAAGAAGACGCTGCTGGTGATGCCCATGGCTGCCCCCAGTGTACCAGATGTCGTCAAGACCCAGTGTGCGAGTTCCCTCGCGAAGAAGTGCCTACGGAGCGTGTTTTCATCGCAACAAGCTGCTGTTTTTCTCTGTTTTCAGCCCATAAACGTCGTAGATTGGGCTGATTTACGAGAAGGAACCCGAGAACACACCTCTTTTGTGTGTAGGATTGGAAGAGAGGATTTTCTATGCAGAGATCTCTTTCGGGGAATTGCTTTTTCGAGAACCGAGTTGGGTTACGAGCATCGTGACTTTGAAGGTACGATTTTTATGTTATGATCTCTAAGTATTTGATTGCAGGTGTACTTCTTCTTCGTGAGGGAGTAGGAGCAGAGGAAGGCATGAGCCTCTGCAAGATAAAAGTGCTCTGAGGAACTAGAGCCAGATCAGCCCAAGGGTTTCGTACCCAAGTTCGGGAAGCAGATCCACGGATTGAAGAGAGGTAGACTCTCAAGATGTGATCCGGAAGTTGAAATTCCTAAGGAAAGGACTTCGTGTCCAAGAAAGCGGAGTTACTCTGCAGGAACAGGACTCTGGAAACAGAGTCGGAAAAGCGTTGCAGGGATGCCATGCCCTGAGTAGGACGGCAAAAAGGAAGGAACCATTCCGAGATTCCAAGCAAAGAAAAGCTTTCATTAAGCTTGAATACTCTTTAAGCCCACACCCCCTACCCGGTCAGGGAGGACATGGTAGTGCTTTTCGCACAAATGAATGAACACTCTCTTTATGAGAGAAGGAACAAGCGACGACTACGGCTTGTGCTCGAGGAATCCAAGGATTGAAATCCTAGTTATTTAATGAGCGGGTTTTGTTCTAAGATCGAGCCAAGGGATCGTCAAGTTGAGCGTCTTCGCTCTAAGGATCTTACGAAGGGAAGGTAATTTCCCAGGTTCACCAAAACTCTAACACAGCTTAAGAATTATGTACACCTTTGGGTACATGGATAACACATGAAGATGCAGACCTATGCCAAGGAACTGGACGAGAGTTTACTATACCCTCTTGAGCGCCTTTTTATGCGCAAGGATATTCCGACACAAGAATTAGATGTGTTCGGTAGAAGGATTCTCTACAGAGAAGAGGTTTTCTGATGGTCGTTGATTATTGACTCTTGAGTACGCTATGTGCTTTTATTATTACAGTAGCAACTTTTGGTTGCGGTATATGTTTCTCCATGAGCAGGTCAAGTAGCATTTACACGTTGCTGGAATAAATTCGAACTATTATGTTCGTAAGAGTAAAATTTGCCAACCATTTTAAAATGGTAAGAATTACCTTAACCACATATGGGAGAACATCCTTGAGATCCAAAGCGGGTTCATACATTATTTGAGCATCGGTGGGAGCATAGTGTTTGTGCATATACATACATTTCGTCCATGCTGAAATTTCCCATTATATCCTCCTTTTTTCCTTTCATGTTGCGCCATGCTTTCTTGGGCTCTTTCTTAAATCTGATCACCTCTTGCTCCTCCTTCAAAAGTTCATGCATCCTTCTCTTTTTCCTTTTCAGCATCCTGTATTCCTTGGCTGCACTTTCCCACTCCTTCGTGGACTTATTGAAGCACTTTAACTTGCGTTTGGGTGCTTTACATTCTTCATCAAACCATGGGTTATGAGGGAGACCTTTCACTTGTTGGTGATTTCTCTTAGATCGCCCCATAGTGATCTCTGCAACCTCTTCTATTGCTTGACGAAAGGTAGCCCAATTTTCTGAAATGTTTTGGGACATGCATTGGCTACTCAATAGGTTGTCCAGAAAAGTGGCATAATCGGATTTCTTTGTGGCTTGCATTCGATATGCCCAACTTGTCGCCTTTTGGATGCGTTGTGTAGGCATGTGTGGGAGGTCTAGACATACATGAATTGGAGTATGGTCCGAGTTCGGTGACCGAGCCCCAATTTTAAAGTGTCCAATTAAATCCAATGCATTGTGGCTAACTAATGCATAGTCATTAGTGCTTCTTCCATGGTTTGATGTATAGCATGTGTATGTTCCGGAGCTTGCAAATTTCTTGGTGCCATTCATGACTACAAGTTGCATAGAATTCATCATGGATATCAAAGCCGAACCTTGTTCATTCATGAGGTGATCGCATGAGCATCTATCCCATATTGCATCTAATACAAGATTGCCATCTTTGTCGGCGGGATGGGTTGAGTAGTCAACCAATTGAACCTGTATGTTGGCTATGCGAGCATTAAGATCCCCGAGTATCATCGTTGCCCCCTGTGGTGTGTAGGTTGCAATATCTGTATATAGGTCGGCAAAAGGGTCATTCTTGGAGAGATTATGCAAATCATAGAACGGGGATTCCCGATGTGGGATGTAGCATCCCGCAATGAACATCGATCTCCCAGATGTACAAATCTCAGCCCATATGTATCGTTTGTGTTCATCTCTCTTGCATATCTTAACTTGATTTTGCATTTCCTCCTTGTACATTATAGCAACACCCCCTTGCCCGCGCATCTTAATACCAGGCCACCAAACTGAGTGTGTAATATATCCTGGAATACTTGGCAGTCTACATGTGTCCTGTTCCCACGTTTCAAGTAGAAAAAGGTCTGCTTGTGGTAGAACCTCTGTTAATCCTTCCCCTTTGTGCCAAGGGAAACCTCTGCAATTCCAACTTGTGACGTGTATGTTCGTGGTCCCATGGGTTTCCCCTTGTCATGCTTTTGGTGGTGTTGCCCTTGTGGGGGTGTTGTTCTTTTTCATTCGTTCTTCATATGCTGGTCTTCTTTCCTTTTGTTTCGCGGGTGTCCTGTCTTCACTGATGTAAATTGGGCTGTCCCTTAGATAAATGCGAGCATTTTCGAGTATGATGGCTCTTTTACATGCATCCAACATTGTGTATACAATTGCGCAATTGTTCTCAGATCTCTGCTTACCCACACGGTGTGCCCCATACACCACTACATCATGCATGCTAAATGTGTTTGCAAGGAGGTCCGTGACCTCCGCATTCAACATGAGTACTTTCTCATTGTCAGATTCGGGTATGCCTCGGATCTGCGTTTCTCTCGCTCATTATACTCTGTGTCATCTACATTTGCATACGTCTCATGTGTCTGCGGAATGGCATTTGGAGTACTTCTTACTACATGTGCCCAGGAGGTCGTATTTCCTATTGCATTATCATTGATGTGTGCAAGCTTCTCGTCGTGTGTAGCTAGAGCGTCTTGCACATTGGAGACGTGTTCGTTTAATGCATCTTGCAGGTCCTGAATTTTCTCATCTTGATGTTGCATTTTCAAATTCTGTATTTGGATTGTGTGCTCCAATTCCTGGTTCTTTAGTGCAAGATTTTTGATGTCTTCACCTTGCTTCATCACCATTTCCTTTAAGGATGAGATAAAACCCCAAATGTCTTGCATCGAGCATAGCACCGATTTTTCGGTTCTTGCACCTGTGTCTTTACCTGTCCCTGTATTTGTACCTGTACCTGTATCCATCTTGGATGGGGGTGTTTGTTTATCCTTTGCATTTGGCATGTTTCTTGTCGGTGACGATCGCACGGAGAAACCACTGTTTGAAACCCGCAGGCTGACTGGTTCACTCATTCATATGGGGTTCACCCTTGCTGCAGTGTTGCGCACAGGTGTCCACGGCAGTTCTGCGGAGTGTAACAGGGCTGGCAAGGGCAATGGCGGCAGGTGTGCTCCACAGCAATGCTGCGCAGGGGTGCTGGGCTGTTGAGGACTGTGGCGGGATTTGCCGAGCAGCAGGCAGCTCATGGAGTCCCGCGCAAGCAACAGATTGTCATGGCCTGCTGGTGTAGGCAGGGCCACGTGTAGGCAAGGCTGCGCGCAGGCAAGGCTGCGCGCAGGCAGAGAGAGAGTGCAGCAGACGACGCGCAAGTAGAGAGAGAGAGAGAGAGAGAGAGAGAGAGAGAGAGAGAGAGAGAGAGAGAGAGAGAGAGAGAGAGAGAGAGAGAGAGAGAGAGAGAGAGAGAGAGAGAGAGAGAGAGAGAGTCTTCTGAACCTTGGCAATGAATAATTGAATGTGTATACAATGGAGGCAGGGGGTTGCTTATATAGCAATCCCAGTAAATTGCCCTACCAAAGACTTTGGAGTTTCCCATTGAGTCTTCTGATCCGAAATGTAAGACTACAATAAATCTAGTATGACTGAATTTGCAATCTCAGATTGCCCATCTGTCCGCGGGTGGAGAGATGATGAGAACTACAACCGCGTGCCAATGTTTTCCCAAATAGCCTTCCAAAACAAACTTGTGAATTGGGGATCTGGCAGAGACAATTGTGTCAAGCATACCATGTAATCTGAATATTTGGGCAATGAAGAGTCTCGCCAAATGATCCGGCTTGACTGTTTTCTTCACTGGAATGAAATGAGCTTGCTTGCTAAATCTGTCAATAGCATTCTAGATACCATCGTGCCCACTTTGTGTCTTCGGGAGATCAAAAATGAAATCCATAACAATACTTTCCCAGGGGCGGGTGAGAATGGGCAAAGGCTGCAACAATCTCGGTGCTTTATGCCTATCAAACTTGACCTTCTGGAATAGCAAGCAATTGCGTACAAAATCGTCCACGTCCTTCTTGAGTCTCGGCCAAAAGAAGTATCTCTCTACAACTTTCAAGGTGGTATCAATGCCGCAATGACCCGTAAATGGTGGACAATGCATTCGGTTAGAACCTTTTCCCTCAATGGCTACGTAACGCACAACATCGTTTTCTTCATCAAGTAGCCATCCCGAATGGAATATCCCGCTACTATCTCCCCATTCTGTATTCAACTGAATACATCTGCAAAATCTGGATGTGTGGGGTACTGATCGACCATGTCCTCGAAGCTTCTATAATGTATCGCGGAAATAGCCAAGACCAACGGCTTCTGGGACAAAGCATCTGCCACCAAGTTCTTTTGTCCCTGCACATGGACAGTCTGGAAGTGAATTTGTGACAAAATGTTAGCCCACCGCGTCTGCTTTTCCGATAGCTGCTTCTGTGACAAGAAGTAGCGTAAACTCTGAAAATCAATGAAGACCGTAAAATCGGCTCCGAGTAGGTAATGTCGCCACTAAGTAAGAGCATGGATAACCGCCGAAAGCTTTTTCTCATATATATGTGTTATCAATTCCGGCCTTGAAAACCATCGGCTCTCATAGGCAATGACATGGCCTTCTTGCATTAAGACCGCACCTAGACTACGACCACAAGCATCACAATATACTTCGAAAGACTTTTGCAAATCCGGCAAAGTCAAAACTGGTCTCGTAGTCAATTTCTCTTTCAATGTCTGAAAGGCAGTCACCTCTGTGGTCCCCACGAGAAAGGGAGTCCTTTCTGTGTCAATATATGCAAAGGGAAAGCAACCTCTGCAAACTTTCTAATGAATTGCTGGTACTAAGAACATAAGCCCAAGAAGCTTCTAACTTCATGGACATTCTTCAAATCGGGCCAATCACGTATAGTCACAATCTTGGCGAGGTCCATGTGCACTCTTGCTGTTGAGACGATGTGTCCCAAAAAGTGTATCTCTGATAAGAAAAAATCACTTTTCTTTGCATTGATCACCAAGTTGTGATCTCTCAATGCCTGAAAGACCTGTAGCAGATGTTTTGTATGTTCTACCTCATCATTGGAGAAGACAATAATGTCATCAAAGAAAGCGCCAACAAAAGATCTGTACTCTGTGAAAATCCCGTCCATCATTCGGTTAAAGGTCGCTGGAGCATTTATAAGGCCAAAAGGCATCACCAAAATTTCAAATAAACCGAAGATTGCCCGAAAAGTTGTCTTGTAGACATCTCTGGGCACGATTCCGATCGATGACCGCTC
Organism: Adiantum capillus-veneris; assembly: GCF_014529385.1. NCBI lineage: Eukaryota > Viridiplantae > Streptophyta > Polypodiopsida > Polypodiales > Pteridaceae > Adiantum > Adiantum capillus-veneris. The sequence goes on along the minus strand of NC_140952.1, from coordinate 88,565,144 downwards.
TTCCAATTGATCCTGCTGAAACAAGAGGATCCTTGTAGTCGGTCAAGAATATCATCCATCCTCGGATTCGGAAATCTGTTCTTGATGGTGATTTTATTGAGAGCTCTATAATCAATGCACATTCTCCAAGATCGGTCTTTCCTCAAAACCAACAACACCGGAGAGCAGTAAGGTGAAGTACTCGGCTAGATAAGACCCTTTTCCAAGAGGTCTTTCACTTGGTTCATAATCTTTTCATTCTGGGCTCGGCTCACACGGTAAGGTGGCCGGTTCAGTGGTGTGCTTCCACGTATCATATCAATGGTTGATCCTCCGGACGAGCTGGTGGCAACTCGCTTGGCAGACCCTCAAATAAGCAATCGATATGAGTGTGGAGAAAATCTTGGCGTTCTTTATCAAGTTCAAACATATTTGTCCTATGTTCATCATTCTTTCAAAAAGATCGAGTAAACAAACAGACTGGATTTCATTAATTTCGAAATGGCCGAAGCCGATACAATAGGGATAGACTCGCCCTTCAGTTTCACAACATGTACAATGTTTCGGCCCTTTTCAGTAGTCAATGTCGCTTTCTTTGCCCGATAATCAACCACGGTGTTGTTCTTATGGTACTAAGGGACTCCTAGGAGGACATCACAACCTTCCAAGGGCATTATGTAGAAGTCCTCGTGCCCCAAATACCCCTGACAATGCAATCGAAGTTTGCCAACGACAGGTGTAATGGCCACGTCCTTGTCGTGTGCCGCTAGAACTGCCTCTGCTTGTGGTCCCATCCGATCCGATGAAATCTCGAGGCTTGTCGTCAATTCAGATGAAATGAAGTTGGCCTTGGCTCCTCCATCAAAGAAAATTAGGGCTTCTTGATCTTTCACTTTGCCCCAAGCTCGGCAAAGTTCTGCACTTTCATCAATCGTGCTTGGGCCAGTACCCATGCAATCTGGAACCAATCCTGCTTTCATCTTGCCTTTCGGTCCACGTTCCTCAGCTGCTCTCGAACTCTCTGGCCTGTCTTCATTCTGTTCTTGCTGTGCCTTTTTAGGGCACTTCGCGGAGACGTGCTCATGTTCCCCGCATCCAAAACACTTCCCCTCTTTGATGTAGTTGGCCCTCTCCTGAAGAGTGAGCCGGGGTCGTGAATCCTTATCTTTCTTATCTTGGGGGCTCTTTTTCTTCTACTTTCATTATTAGAAGTCTGTTGGGTTCTCTGAGTCAAAATCTCATCAGTGGGGTAAGTGAGATTACTTGAATGTATGGCAAAACCCCGTTTCGCATGACCATCAATTCTTGAATAGAATTTGACTTTTGTTCTAAGTAGTGATCTTGGATCTCTGTAGGAAGTCCACAGCAAAACCGCTCAATATGTTCTTTAAACGAGATCTTCTAAATGAAGAAGCTTGTAGAAAAGAGCTCTAAAATCTCTCGCAATATGTGTCCAGAGAATCTCCCTTGGTCATCCGAAGATGATTCCAAGCAGTTCGTATATCTCGTTCGTACTCCCGAGTCAACCAAGAAGAAATAAAAAGCCTTTTGAATTTCAACCATTTAACCGGAGCTTCCTTCTTCAGTAGAAGAGTGGACCACCATGTTCGAGCATTTCCCTTGAAGAAAGAGGTAGCCCTCCAAATCTTGGAGTGCTGTGAGTAATGTCCTCCAGAAAAAGCTATGTCAAACTGCTGTACGAAGGCCAAAGCCCTCGAAGCATCTTGGAATCTAAAAAAAGTGTCAAACTTAATTGATTGTCCACTCTCTTTAAACTCTCTAACTTTCTTGCTTTTATCTTCGAGGAAGTCATGCTGGTTGGCTTTATAGAAATGCTTCTTCTTTGCATAAAATCTGTGATCGTCGGAGTCCGAACTATCTGAGGACGAGTAGTCTGTATAACTGTCAGAAACTGAGTGAAACTTAGGCTTCTTTGCCTTTTTCTTGCCCTTTCCGAAGCTTTGCTTTTTGCTTCGCTTTTTTCCTTTTCTGTCTTCTTCGCTTGAGTCGGAAGAGCTAGAAGAATTGTCAGAAGAAGAAGAAGAGAAGAAGTGGATAGTCCTTCAAATCGCACATGCTTCTTTTGTTTTCTTGCCGAGGCAAAAGTAGATTGACGACCCAAATAACCCAGAAAGTCAGATCCTTTCTTCTGCTTTTTGTCGTGCTTTTTGGCTTTATTGTTCGCGTCCAAAAGCCGACCGATCTGTGTATCAACCACCTCTTCCAATTCTTGCTCTGTAAACATCCTTGGAGCAGGAGGTTTCTTGTGTGCCGGTTTGATAGGCGGCTTTGTGACCTTTTGCCATTGGGTGTGCACTTCTTCGAAGGATTGTTGAGTCAAAAATTTTGCAAATTTTGGATCCTTCGCAATGTTGATCATCATCTTTGTCGCGTCGTCAACCACTTGTCGACGTTCCATCTCTTCAATCTCTGCCTGAGTTGGCCGAGGTGGGCCGTACTCTTCATGCGAATCTTCTTCGTGATCTCCTCCCGCATTCCCCGATGCAGAAGAAGTCGACTGCTCTCTGTTGGAATCCATAAGGGTCTCGAGAAAAGGATTGAATTTCCCGGTAGAAGAGGAATCGGCCGCGCTCTGATACCACTGTAACAAACTTGGACACTCCAAGTCAAGATTCTATCGCGACACAGCAGAGATTCACTTCAAAAACAGTTCACAATTCAAACTTGAGTCGACACGGCCCGGCGTGGTTCTGTGCCTAGAGATATTGGCTGGCGCCCCTTTCGGTATTTCTTTTTGTATTTATCTATGTTCAAAGTACAAGAGAGTGGGTAGGTGCTCACTCTCAGACTTTGCGTCCAAATGCTCTGAGAAGTGAGGGCCTAACCACTTATTTATTGGTTACAAGGGATGCCCAAAAGCAGAGCCCCAAAAGCAGTAAGTGAAGCTTTCAAAAATAAAGCAACTATCCCCAAAAGCTGTCAAATCAGCCATCATAATTTCAGCCAGCGAAAAAGTAGAATTTCCGTATTGCTACCCGCTTTTTGAGCTGCAATTCGCGGAGATTCCGTATAGGTGCCATGTCAGCCTAGCATCGGGTTTTGCGCCGAGATTTTCGGGACTGCCGCACTGTCTGCCACATGTGCTACCCGCCAGACGGGGTGTGTTCGGATCTGCTGCCACGTCACCATTTTGTGACGTTTCTACATTCCATCTACAGTCATTTACGAAGCATAGTCTTTCTCCAGTCACTCGACAAGGAGCAAATGTGTATATGATATTGTGATTGAAGTGGTTTCAAGAATATTCCCCAAAAAAGATTCTTGAAGAAGATGAACCTGAGATCAAAGACAAAGTTGAAGACATGGGGCTGAAGCAGATTAATTTGCATCACATTAGCATCGCAGACCACCTTGAAGTTCAAGTATCGTGGGATCCACGCAACAAAGTGAGCCGGCGAAGACTTCTTCGCAGACTCCCAAGAGTTATCGGTGGACTATGTGGAAGCCATACAACTCGGTACCAATACCTCACCTTGAAAAGGGGGGGATGTCACATGCCTATGTGCATGTGGACAAGTTGTACTTATGCTAGGGTTTAGGCCAGCCTAGGAAGTGTTATGGCACCTTTGTGAGCCTGTACGCAAGACATGCATGTCCATGCACTTAGAGTAGTTGCATACCCTGTGATTGCACAACCAATACCCTGCATCAAGCATAAGCATTTTCACCGCATAAAACCTTTTTCCCTACTGCGCATGAACAACCTCTTACATGGAATTTTATTAAAAGGTGACTTTACAATTCCCAAATCTCTAGCAATAGAGAGGGGGGCCCTTGGAGGGATGTGTGTGTGTGTGCGTGCGCGCGTGTCTCTCTCTCTCTCTCTCTCTCACAACACCTTCTCACAATTTTTCATTCTCTTTTGTTTTGGTCTATTTTTCAGTTCAGCTGTTTCCAATTAGATTGATGGAATAGGCACTGTTCATTGGGCCCTTGATAATGGGCAAGAACTTGTTTTGCACGATGTCAGTTATGTTCTTGGCATCAAGAAGAGTCCGCTCTTTGTTGAAGAGCTTGATATGCATGGTTACAACACCATTTTCATTGGTGGTACTTGGAAGCTTACAAAAGGTACTATGCAAAATTGTTAAGGGCACAAAGAGGGGGCACTTTATTTCTTGCGTTGCAAAGCCTTGTTAGGCAAATTTGTTGCTTTAGCAGAAATTGCGTTTCACTTAGAGATTTGGCACAAAAGATTAGGCCATATGAGCAAGAAAGGACTTGATGTTCTTTCCTCTTTACGTGTTGATACTAAGGGCTTAAAGCTTGATTTTTGACATGAATGCCAATATGGAAAACAAGTGAGAAATTCTTATTGCTATGGTGTCTCTCGGAAATCTAATCGTCTTGATATGCTTCATTCTTATGTGTGTAGCATGTTTGTCAAGAGTATGGGTGGTGCAACATATTTGTTTCTTTTGTTGATGATTTTTCTAAAAAAAGATGGGTTTGTTTGCTCAAGAATAAAAGTGACACGTTTGCTTGTTTGAAGATTTTTCATGCATTTGTGACCACCCAAACAGGTAGGAAGCTGAAATGCTTGCGTAAAGGCAATGTGGGTGAGCCGAAATGCTTGCAAATCACATCTGTTGATTTTGTTAAGTTTTGCCAAGAAAATGGTATAAAGAGGGAGCTAACAGCCCCTTATAGTCCATCTAATGGTGCGAATGAGATATAGTAGAACGGTGTGTGAGAGGGTCCAATGCATAATCTCCCTTAAGGATTTTGGGAAGAGGCGCTTAAAACTACAGTTCATGTTTGCAATCGTTGACCCCATACTACATTGAAAGTTGGTATCCCTAGAGAGGTTTGGTATGGCAAAAGCTCTTCATACGACGACCACTTACGCATTTTCGGTTGTGAGGCATTTGTGCATGTAAGGCCTGAGTTGAGAAGTAACTTGATGCTAAGTCCATGAAAGGAATCTTCATGGGATATGGAGATGAAGATGAAATGGGCTATAGAGTCTGGCTACCCCAACTTAAAAGGGTTATACGTAGCCGAGATGTTGTATTTAATGAGGCAAAGTTGCTTAAAAACAATGTTGCCTCTAATGTTGACCCTAAAAAGGTCAAATTTCAGCATATTCAGCCTCTTATTAGTTCTGAAATTGAGCCTCAAGATGCACCACAAGCTCCATATACAAAAATTGGCTCATGAAAGGTGCTCGAAATCTTTAATGAGCAGAGTGGTTATTGAGCCAGAAGATGTTGGACAGCCATTGCATGCACCTGAAGGCGATTTGCAGCCAAGAGAACATGTTGAAAATAGGGTTGAAGATGATATACAGCAACCCATAAATGATGATGATGTCATGGGAACCTATGCCAGATAATGTAGATCATTTGGTTAGGAGAGCTACTAGAGTGAGGAGACCAATTCAGAGATTGACCCCTCTTTGCAATACATTATGTTGACTCATGAGAGACGGCCTCTTACATGTAGAGAGGCCATGTCGTGTGATTCTAAGAGCAAGTGGGAGCTCACAATGCAGGAAGAAATCAAGGCACTGCATGCTAATAATACTTGAGATTTGGTTAACCTACCCAAAGGTAGGAAAGCCATTCCTAACAAGTGGATGTACAAAATCAAAGTTGTTAATGGCTAACCCAAATACAAAGCTAGACTTGTTGCCAAAGGATATGCACACAAGGGAAACATTGATTTTTAGAAGGTGTTTCCACTCTGCAACTTCGATCGAGAGCTTGACAAACATATTTTCTGTATATTTTTGGTCCACAATTTTGGGTCTCTACATGCATTATGCTCCATTTATTGGCCTTTGGGCCACTTGGACTATTTTTTAAGTGTTCACATTGTCCAACTGGCAAAATGGCCCATTTTAATTAAAGGTCCCAAACCTCATCATTGTGTGGTTTTGTGGACTTAAAAAAAAAACGTGAGCGCCTCTGTGTACCAGAGGACAGAACTCATGCTCTCTCTCTCTCTCTCTCTCTCTCTCTCTCTCTCTCACACACACACACACACACACACACACACACACACACACACACACACTTAGTGTGTGTGTGTATCTGTCTGTATCTGCAATCGACCTGCACACTCACACCGCTGCTCAATCTCACCCAACTTGGGTTTGCGAACCTCCTCTTTCATCGCGTACAACATATCTCGATCATGAATCATTGATCCCGTTTGAACATATCTTCCTTTGGCAAACAGAGTCTACCATCTCGCCAAAATTGCCTAAAGGTCATCCAAAATTTCCACCTCGCAAGTATCAATAATGGCTTGCAAAATCTTAGGAAGATAACATTCTAGCCATAGCATCCGCTAAACGTATGTTCGTAACTCGGTTCACATAAGAGCGAACCCGCTTTGGATCTCAGGGATGTTCTCCTATATGTGGTTAAGCCAGCTCTTTCCGTCTTGCAACGGTTGGCCAATCATACACGCACAACATAATAGTTCATGCTTAGTCTAGCAGTATGTCATGCTTCGTATCCCATTACTCTTGAGAGTGGTCCAAAACCCTCTCTGAACAAGCAATGGAAGCGGCCTCGTATCTCGTAGTAGACGGGGCAGCGGCATGTAGAATGTAGCTCTGTCTCAGGTTCCATGTCACACAAGGGGCATGTCCTTGCCTCTGCTGGTACTCCGCTGTATCTCCCAGTTTCAATCCGTAGCTGGTGAGACGATGTGCGTAACTGGCCAATAGCACATCGTATCCCATGAGACAAGTGGGTATCCATGTATCTTGGTCTCGTCACAAAACCATCTTCCGTAAGCTGGAGAAGGTGATCTCTGTAGAAATCCATCTTCGTGCCCAATTCTTGTGCTGGTTGTATCCATGTCCTCCTGGTGTCTAGCTGGGTCAGGTCTTGGCGGATGAGCTTGGTGATCTTCGACTGTGTAAGAATGAGAGATGGCGCATCCAATGAGTACTGGAATGGTGGCAGCCTGTCTATGCTGAACCCATGCGCCTGAAACCATGATGTCATCTCCCCATACCAGCATGTTGTATCTCCTTGTATGGCTAACTGTCGAGAGGACTCAAGTGCTATGCGAGCATATCTGTCTCTGGGAAGTTCCCATGTGCGGTTTATGAAGGAGACTGATCTGGTGAGCGCCTCCACCACTAGTGGGGGGGCCGCTAGCTCTGCTCGGATAATGGCCCGTGGTATTGATGCCTTGGCTCTAATGAGCCGCGAGATCATAGAGACGAGAGGTTTCTCCATGTTCCCCCATCCGTCTGTGCGACCCAGCCTCCCATGGTGATCCAATGAAGGTCCTCATATCTCAGCCCCATAGAGCAATGCTTGAAGCCACCAACGTGTCAAAGAGCCAGAGCTTCGTCCGGGGCTCCTGAAACTGAACCTGCGAACACATCCTCTCCAATCTACCCAATGCTGCGTGGGCTCTAGTCAGTTTGGTCTCTGTTGCTCTTTTGAGTGAGAATGTAGGTCCGCTAAAAACCACTCCAAGGTAAGTGTAAGCGTTTGTGTACTCCACAGTCTCTTGGTCGTATGTGAATGTAGGTGCTGACCTCTTGATCCACTGTGGGGTGGTATTAAACACCATAACCTTGGTTTTACCGAGGTTTACAGACAAACCACTTTCGTGGGCAAACGTATGCAAAGCATCCGATTGACGTTGCATTTCCTTTGGGGATTCGGAGATCAACACAATATCATCAGCATATAACAAAAGTGGAATCCATGTCCCTGCCAGTTGTTCACCTTTATCCCCATCGTTGTCAATGTAGTCGGAAACCTCATCCACATACTTACCGAAAAGAGTAGGAGAGAGCGGGCAGCCCTGCTTCACCCCAAATAGTGGAGTGAACCGGTGTAGAAAGTCCCTCCGGGGTGCGTACATGCCGTACTACTGATCTGTACAATGCCGTGATCCCTCAAATGAGCTCTGTGGGTACTCCCATTTCCTGTAATTTGCGCATCAATCTAGCTCTGGGTAGTGTGTGAAAAGCTTTGCGGAAGTCCACAAAGCTACAATAGATCTGTCTCCCATGAGATCTGCCTTCCTTGATGATGGCCCTGAGTGTCAAGATATGGTCAAGAGTAGAGAAGCCTCTCTTGAACCTTGCCTGCCCAGTTGCACGCATTCCTTCCCTCTCTGCCCAGCTCCTCAGCTGTTGCTCAAGAATGGATGCATACAACCGCGCCAATATGTGCCCAATCATAATAGTGCGATAATTCCCAGGCTCCATGGGGTCTCCTGACTTGAAGATAGGTACGATCGTAGATAGGCTCCAAGTGTTCGGTAGGCCCTCACACAAGGCACGGTTAAACATAACTGCTAGAAGCTCTGCTTGTAGGTCTTTGGCAGGCATGAAATGCTCAGCGACTAAGCCATCATGATCATATGCTCTCCTTGTCCTCATCGTGTCAATAGCTTTCTTCACCATCTTAGCGGTGAAAAAAGCACATGTGTGTGGGTATGGGTCGGGGGGGTTGGGGAGGGGCGGCTGTCCAAGTACTGTGTACAAAGATGATGCGTACTGACCCCAGGTCTCCGTGGAGGAAATGGCAAGGGGGGGGGGGGGGGGGACTGCTCATGAAAGAGCCGCCACGTCTCACGCGAGTCCCGACTCAAGAATAGCTGATATAGATCCTACTCGAGTCACGCCAAAAAAGCCCTCTTCTTTCGCCGTACCAGGCGTCGGAAGTCAATCTGTGACTGTCTGTGAGTGACGTCCCCCAAAAGCACCTCCCTCTGAGGTCTGGCTCTAGTCTGGCGGCACTCCTCATCGTACCAGCTGTTCTGAGGCATGCTTCTTGATCGGCGGCTCTGCTCAGGCTGGGTGTGTGGGTATGCTTCTGCTTCTGCCTCATGTAATGTCTGTGTCAGTATAGTAGTTAGCTCCTCCAGAGGTCGCCCCGGGTCCTCAGTGCATAGGCGTCTGTAGATCTCGTCCATGTATACTGAATCCGTCTCCCGTGTGAATGTGTAGTGAGTAGGGGCTGCTACCCATGGCCTGTGTGCTACACTGAACTGGAAAGAGATGGTCATCGACACCAGAGCATGATCTACTGCTACCCCGACCGGTCTGGGCCCAACTGTGAGATCCTGGATACTAGAGATGAGATTCGGTTGTGCCATGACATAGTCCACGGTGCTGGCTCCATGCCTGTGTGGGAAGCATGTAAAACCTCCCGCAACAGGAAATCTCTATAGGCCATTCAAGATGGCCAATCCATGTGCAGTGCCCATGTCTATCAGGTGTCGCCCATACTCAGTATATTCCACATTGTGTGACAGTCTGGACAGGCCCGTCTCCACAACATCTAGCTCTCTTAGCATCTCCTCCGAAGTATCATAAAACACTGCCTGGTGATGGGCAGTCCTAGCATTGAAGTCCCTTAGGATGATAATGTCACCATCCCTAGAGAACTGCCATATGTCATCATCCAAAATAGAGAAAGGGGACTGTCCTCTGGGTGATGCATAAATTGATGTACTCGGGGGAAAGTAGCAAATAGCTAGGTAGAGATATCTGCTTGTCTCTGCTTTCAATCTCACCCATATGTACCTAGCCTGCTCATCGCTGCGGGCTATATGTATCAGTGGCTGCAGATCCTCTCTAAATAACACTGCCACTCCCCCCGAGCCCCGCCCTCTGTGCTTTGAGCGTGTCTCCTGTCTGTAAGCTGTCTCCCACTTGTATCCACTGATGTGAGGCATGGATTGCCCAGGGGCCTGGTGTGTCTCAAAGTAAAAGATGATGTCTCTTCCAGTAAAGCTATCCTCAAAAGCACCTACATCAAGACGCATAGATCCATTACAGTTCCAGGCAGCCACTCTGAGTGTGGTCCCATAAGTCTCGCACCGTCATGTGGAGCGTCGCTCTAGTATTACCACTTTTCCATCTCGGTAAAAGGCAATCTTGCCTTTTCCCCTTGCCGCTCTAATCTCCGACATTACTTCCTGCATATGAGCGATCTGCGAGAGGGTGAGATCATCCCCGAGAAAGATGCCAGTCTCTTTAAGAGTTGGTCTTTTCTTCAAGAAGGACTTCTTTGCTTCCATGGAGGGAAAACGGAGGATGAGTGCTCTTTCTTTTGAGGTTTCTCCACTGCTTCCATTTTTCTTTATGCTGCCCACTCTCCATGCCCTTGTGTGCGTCGGCTCATGAACCCCCATCAAGGCTGTGAGTTCTTTTACTTCTTCGTCCACATTGCCTTTGTCTTTAAGACCGCAAATTCTCACATGTAAAGCGCGCACCCGTCTCCTTTGCTCCTCCTCTAGTGTCTGATTAATGATAGTGGGTGTGGACGTGGGCGTTATCTCCTTGCCTTTTCCTTTCTTGGGCACCTCGATCCATTTCTCGGCTTCATCCGCCTTTTGTTGAGTTTTGGTAAGAACATCCACCCAAGAAGTTGTCATTTCTTTGTGTTGCTCTTCTACCTCTTTGATGGCCCGTACTTGCTCCTTGATTGTGTTTATTTCTTCGATTACTGAGGGTTGTAGTTCGCCCTCTTCCAATGTGTTTCTTGATCGTGCTTCGGCGAGATCTTTCTTGAGCGATGCAATCTCTTCCTCTTGAGTTGTCACTCGGTCTTCTAGCGTACTTATCTTGCTCTCTTGGATCAGCACGCGTCCTTCGAGCATGTTTATTGTGCCCAAGAGATTGCGGTTCATCTCGGTAATGATCTCCTTCATTTCCTCTTTGCACTTATGAATGGCATCCTCTAGGGGGTCGGCTTTATCGTTCAGCTTCCTCATGCTTGATCGCCGTCCGCCAAGGAGTCACTAAACGTACGTGTGCACGCACACTAGCAGCCGGCGCGGTAGCTGGGCGAGTGGGGGAGCGTGGGGCGGTATGGCAAGGGAGGGGAGCGATAGAGTGCAGACGAGAGAGAGAGGGGGAAGAAGGGGGGGGGGGGGGGGGGGGGTGGAGTATCGAAAAGAAATAAAATGATATAGTAACGTCTTCAAAAGGCCAAATTGACCTATGAGACCAAGCTGATACAACATAGTGAATCTGATACCATGTCCGAAAAAAAAAGGAAAAAAAAAGAAAAAAGGCTTCCTACGCGTGGAAGAAGGGGGGGTACATCCTACGCGTAAAAGAAAGAGGAGGGGGGGGGGGGGACAACCTACACGTAGAAGAAAGGGGGGGGGGGGGGGGGACATCCTACGCGTAGAAGAAGGGGAGGGGGGGGGGGGGGGGGACACCTTACGCGGGGAGCGGCGCGTGGCGGGGCTGTAGGCGGAGCGAGGGGGGGTGGGGTTGCAGAGGCAGCGCGAGGGGAGGCGGCAGCGCAGGGGTAGAGAGAGCGGGAGGGCAGGGCAGCAAGCAGGGTGAGGGGGGGGCGGGCACAACAGAGAGAGAGAGAGAGAGAGAGAGAGAGAGAGAGAGAGAGAGAGAGAGAGAGAGAGAGAGAGAGAGAGAGAGACCCAATGGAGTCCCAACAAGGCCCCCCACACCGTTGCCGATGTAGTATTTGCTTTTGATTGTGTAAATGGAATGTACACACATGCAATACCTCAAGTGCAGACTCTACTAACTCGAATGGGGAATGTCACTATAGGAACTATATACCTTCATAAGTTCAGAATAGTGTGAACTCATGAGAGGGTATAAAGCACTCATAAAACTATAAAAGCAAGGGACATATACCTTCATAAGTTCAAAATAGTTTGAACTCACGAATTATAAGAGGGAATAAAGCACTCATAAAACTATAAAAGCAAGGGACACAAGAAAAGAAAAGAAAAAGAAAAAGAAAAAGAAAAACTAAATCACTTTATTTGCTATGAAACAAAACTAGATAAAACAAAACATTATTAACTTAAAAATGTATTTAGAAAAGGCATGCGCAAAATAAGTTGACGCAGCTTACTTGTCTAGAACTTACAACAAGTACTCAACTTTAAACAAAAGAGGATAAGACATCTTAAAACCTTAATCCTAGAAATCAAACTTCACACAACAACTTCTAAAGGAACAATTTGTGAGAGTGCGTGTGCACGGAAGTGTGAGAGAGAGAGAGAGAAGAAGAAGAAGAGAGAGAGAGAGAGAGAGAGAGAGAGAGAGAGAGAGAGAGAGAGAGAGAGAGAGAGAGAACACAAACGCTAGTTATGGTGAAGAGGAAGAGGGGGCGATCAACGCCCCATGACTACCATGAGCAGAAGACCCAATACACAATGACAAGATGATGGCAGTGGGGACCCCCTTGACTACACAAACTCTTTAAAATGAAGCCCGAGGCTGATTTGAAGCACCTTTGGATCCGTTGCGATGAGGGGTTGCTGATGGTCATCAAAGGGGTAGATATGGGGCTGATTTGCGCTCCCGATGTGAGAGGAATCAAGGGCTGAAAGCTGGCTGCAAAAACACAGATCTGGCACGCCAAGCAGGGCTGAAAACGCAGATGATGATCATGCTGATGATGGACAGCAATGGGAGCACTTGATGCGGCGAGGGAGTGGCCAGTGGGTTGCCAAAGTACCAGGCTGCAGCGAAGAGGCTAGCATTAGCAAATCTGGGCCGCCACCGGCGAGGGGAAGAAAACGCTAGGCTGATCTGTGTATTGGGAGCAAAAATGTTGGGTGATGCAAAACGCTAGGGCTGCTCTCTGCTAGCACTGGCTTATCTGATCCAAATCGTTGGCTCCTTGCTCGCTTTATAGGCTAGGATACTCGTTAAGAACTTTTTAAGGCTTAAGTAGGGCAAAAGTTGAAGACAAAGTTATTAAAATAAACCAATGAAATGATTTATTAATAAACTTGACTTCGGCTACATTTTTGGGTGAAACTATCGCACATCAGCCCACCCAAGAATCCAATTGACACGAGAATGGCTCGTTGGATTCCTCTAACCTAAAACTACATACACGTCATGCGAGATGCCCACCGTAGTGTAATAACGTCTGTAAAAACGCTTGAACAATCCATTTATGCAAGAGGGTTTTAAAACTGGAAAACCTAATCTACTGGACTCGCCCGCACATGAACAGGCTCACAAAATTGCCTGGACTAATCCTCCTAGGATTCTAGACACTCTTCTCTAGAAATCGATGAAGAATGTCCATGCAGCACACAATGACACGGTATGCCAATATTCCTCCACCTGCTTATGAAGAAGCGTATGCTACAATTATAACTTGCTACTCTAGTGGTCAAACCACCGAGCGTACTCGATTATCAACCACCACCAGAGAAACCCCTTCTTAGTAGAGAAACTCCGAGCTGCCAAACACATCTCAAGTAGAGAATCTCGTGTCGGAATATCATTATAGACAAAGGGGCGCTCAAGAGAAGTATCTCCAATGCCAATCCACTCCCAAAAATGGAAGTTTCTTATCTCATTGTAATAGACTTGAACACTCCAAGCCGGAGATCTATAGCAACACATGTGAGGGAAAACTAGAAACAACTCAAAAATAGAGAGAGGACGGCACAACACAGCGGGGATCCGTGCTCAGATACATTGACCCAGAGACTCGTGCCCCTTCTCGGTATTTCTTTATTATTATGCTTCGGTCCTCTCTCTGACGATGCTCCCAAGCAACATTGCCTAAGAGATGAGGCCCTAGTGTCACAAATTGTTGACGTGTCAAATCCTAAAGAATGGAGCCAACTTACAGATGCCGGCCGAGGGGCCTAAACCCTAAGAAGAGCAAGTAAGAGAAGAAGTCCTACCAACTAATGGGGACCCCGTCCGATGGGGCCCTAGGTGACATAAAGGATTAAAATAAAGCAGGACCCGCGCACACGCAAAAACTGATGACATGGTAGATTTTCGAAAATTGCGCTGGCATGATGACGTGGTAGGCTGTACGGACTTCCGGGTTTTGGGCTAGCTGATGAGGTGGCAGCTGTACGGATTTCCATAAATTACGATGGCAGCTTTTGGAATTGCTTTTGGGACCAGAAGCTTTTGAGTTTGAAGGCTTTTCTGTAAAGTGTGAGCTTTGTCCTAAAGTGTGAGTCAAGGAGAGGAGAGTGGATTTATCCCACATGCTGTGGAGCAAGGCTGTAGAGCTACTTAAAGCTCATTTGATGAATGAATAAACACAACTCTATTTTGCACTACATGCTTATCTATGGTGAGCTTGTGCTAAGCTAAGTCAATACTCAAGATTGTGTTTATGAGTCCAAGCTAATTGTATCTTGGAACCTAATTCACTTGAGTGATAACCTTGCTTACACACACTCACACATTGACGCTATGTTTCTCTTTCATCCACCATAGCTAGCACGATCCAATTCCTATTATTTGGTATCAGAGCTTGGGTATGCTAGCTAGGATTGCTATTATGCATTGGCATGTTTGTACAATTAGCATTCATTGATCATCATTAGATAGATCCATTAGGTTTGCTCTTGTATTGCATAATGCATGCCTAATTAGTATTCCATTGGCTAGCATGAGCATGTTCTTGAGCTAAAGACTCTTGAGCCACTACTCACTGGCTTATTGGAAGCTTAATTAGCGTCAAAGTTCATTAATTTGCCATTAGGAACTTGCATTTTGCATCCAAAATCTGCTCCTTGTTTTAGTAAAATTGGCATTTACGATTGGTGTGTGTGCGTGGCCTGTCTCGAGAGCTTTCCATTGAGCCCAAGATTGTTGCATTCCGATTGTTCTTCTTTATGCTCCAAGCTTAGCTTTTTCACTCTCGTTCTCTGAATTTTCTGCAGAACAGAGCCACAGAGGCTCTTTGTGTGTGTGGGGAGGAAGGAGCATTTAATGCATTTACCCATTGTCCGGTTTTTGAGATAGGGTCGGTGGGACCACTACCTAATAAGGCTAAAAGCAAGTTGACCTTGGCGTGAGCACGCGCGTGAAGGCCTACTGGCGGACCTAAGCCCGGTGGTCAACTACATTGTAATCACTTTTCGGCTCCGAACGACCGCAGGCAGTTGGCACTGCATTAAGTGCCTCCGACCGGTGCCTTGCCCGTTGCTGCCCCGCCTGCCCGATCGGCCGCAAGCGCTTTCCCTCATCGTCCGGCCACGGGCCTCAACCAAGGCGCCAAATTGATTTTGATACCATCTTCGGGTCCACCCTTCTCGGGTCCCCCTTGATGAGCGCGCGGCGGTGTGTGCAAGTGATAGAGCACGAGAAGATGTGCAGGCCTTGCGGCTTGAAGCGGAGGCACTGTGCTGCAGAAGGGAAGCGCTAGCAGAACGAAAAGGGAGAGAGAGAGGGCTCACGTTTTTGGGGAAAACTCAATAAGTGAGTTTTGGGTTTTCCCACTTTTATTATAAGTGACCTTTAAAAAATGTGTCCAGGTTCAATATGAACGTGCACAAAGTATAAAAATGTACAAAAAGGGGTTATTTACGCCTTTAACCCAACAACCTCCCACTTAAAGGCATAAATGACGCCTTTAAGTTAACCAACTCCCACCAGTTGTATGCAATGCTCATGTTGAGCCTTAGCAAGACTCTTGGTGAGAACATCTGCAGGGTTATCCTGTGTACGGATCTTAGTCAAGCTGACTAGACCATCCTCCAATACCTGTCGTATGAAGTGGTACCGCACATCTATGTGTTTGGTACGTGCATGAAACATGGCATTTTTGGCTAAATAGACAGCACTCTGGCTATCACAACCCAACACGGGTGTATGAGCAGGCATGCCAAGTTCTTTCGCAAGTCTGCCCAACCAAATGGCCTCTTTTGAAGCCTCTGTGGCTGAAATATATTCAGCCTCAGTAGTACTTAATGCCACAATTTCTTCTTTGTGTGCATATCCTTTTGCAACCAATCTTGCCTTGTACTTGGGTTTTTCATCCACAATCTTAATCTTGTATACCCATTTGTTAGGAAGAGCCTTTCTCCCTTTAGGCAATGGCAAGTATCATTTGCATACAAGGATTTCATTTCCTCTTGCATTGCAAGCTTCCACTTACTGCTTGACTCACATGTCTTTGCCTCTTTATACGTAAGAGGCTCTCTCTCATCTGTCAACATAACATGATGCAAAGAGGGCTCAAAGCGTTGTATCAACCTTCTGACACGAGTAGACCTGCATACCCAATGATCTACATTCTCAGGCACAGGTTCTACATCAGGAGGCAACTCATTTTCAACATGCTGATGCTGCTGAAAATCATTTTCAGCCATGACAGGTGGCTGTCCATCCTCATTTGGAGCATCTAAATCATGTCCTACCTCTTCTGGCTCAAGGTTAACCGGTTGATTATCAATTTCAGCTTGCGGTAATGCATCCTGAGGTTCTTTTGCAACATCAATAGGTGACAAGAGAGGCTGAAATTTGATCGATTTCTTGTCAATTTCAGAAGATGTAGCATTTTTCAGCAATTTAGCCTCATTGAACACTACATCTCGGCTGCGTACTACCCTCTTAAACTGAGGCAACCATATCCTGTAGCCCATTTCACCCTCTTCCCCATAACCTAGGAAGAGTCCTTGGATGGACTTGGCATCTAGCTTTGTCCTCAAGTCATTACGAACATGGACAAAAGCCTCGCAACTAAACACTCTCAAATGATCATAAGAGGCAGGTTTGCCAGACCAAACCTCCTCTGGAATGTCATTTTTCAGCGTACTGTTAGGAGAGCGATTGCATACATGAACTGCAGTTGTCAAAGCCTCTCCCCAAAACCCGTGAGGGAGATTAGCCGTGGACAACAGGCAACGCACTCTCACATAAAGTACGATTATACCTCTCAGCCACACCATTAGAAGATGGATTATAAGGGGCTGTCAACTCCCTTTTAATCCCATATTCTTCGCAATAACGCTGAAATTCAGCAGACGTGTACTCCCCCCCATTGTCAGATCTCAGACATTTAAGCTTACTATCCTTTTGCGTGGTCACAAAAGCATGAAACCTCTTAAATGCATTAAATGTCTCACTCTTATTCTTTAACAAATATGCCCAGCCTTTCCTAGTGCAATCATCAATGAATGTGATGCACCACCAAAAGACTTGAACATACATCGGAGTGAATTAAATCAAGAGCATTAGCTTTGCGCGAGACACCAGAATAATAAGAAGACTTCTTTTGTTTACCATACAAACAATCATTACAAAAATCTAACTTGGTGCCCTTTGCATCAACCCTCTTCAAAGAGGAGAGCACATCAAGTCCCTTCTGGCTCATCTGGCCAAGTCTTTTGTGCCACAACTCCAAATGAGAAGCAACTTCGGCCACTGCAAGAAACTTGCCAGGCAAAGCTTTGCCATGTAAATAGTACAATGTACTACTCTTGCATCCCTTGACAATGAGCATTGATCCCTTAAGCAACTTCCATGAACCCCCAGCAAAAATGGTTGTATAACCCTGTGCATCCATCTGGCCAACGGACAAAAGACTCTTCTTGATGCCTGGTACATACCTTACATCTTTAAGCATAAACTCTTGGCCATTGTTTAATGCCAAGCGCACAGTGCCCATTCCTTCAATGTCACAAGCATGGTTATCCCCAAGGTAAACCTTGCCATACTTGCCTGCATGATAAGAAGCAAAACACTCCACAGATGGAGTCACATGAAATGAGGCACCCGAATCTACTATCCAAGACTGTGTAAGGCCATCATTTGCACTTAGCAATGCATCAATGACATCTCTACGTGAGATAAGCATGTCTTCTGCATTTGCTACAACAAAATCTGAGGGGCATGAAGCTGCAACCAAGATCTTCTCACTGTCGGATAACTCTGTGATAACCGTACTAGAGGATACATTAGTCTCCGAATCCTTGGAGGAGATACCTGCTGATTTTTCCCCTTTCTTATCCTCTGTCTTCTTCTTCTCCTGTGATTCCTTCTTTCTTTCCTGCTCTTTCTTGAAATACCTGTAATCTGGCTTCTTACGGCCTTTTCTACCACATTGGTAACAAGTCACATCCTTATCCCTAAACTTGCTTTTGCTCCCGTTTTGAGTCTTGGTACCTGTATTTTGCTTTTGACTTCTGCCTCTCGCATTGTAAGCCACCTTCCCTACTACTAGACTTGCGTCTAATTTCCTCATTTAAGATGGAGCCTCGCACTCCATCATATGTGAGGTTGGGGCGATTACTCAAAGAAACCACAAGCGTTTCCCAAGAGTCTGGCAAAGTCATAAAAAAAAATATGGCTTTCAACTTGTCATCAAAAGGTTGAATCCCAGTATCCTGTAGCTGACTCATAACACTGGTGAAAGCACTTAAGTGCTCAGAAGCCGACTTGGCTTCATCAAGCATCATGTTCACCAGTTTGTGCATCAAATGCACATGATTCACAGGGGTGGCATTCTCATAAGTGGCCTTCAACTTATGCCAAATTGCATGTGCACTGTCCAAGCCCTTTATGTCCACCAGAATGTCATCGGTCACAGCCATTTTGATGTAGGCCTTTGCCCTCTTGTTGAGCTTGGCCCAATCCTCATCCGGCATATCCTCAGGCTTTACAGCCAAAAGAGCGTCCTCTCAATCCTTGAGTAACAAAATCCCCTGCATCTTGTCCTGCTATAGGTCGAAACCTGTACCGTCAAATCGCTTGATTTCCATCAAGCTCTTGGCATCAGACGACGAGGAAGTAGAGGCCATTTGCACGGATAAAAATGCAGTAGAAAGTGTCTACACAATTTGAAAATTTTCAGTGATCACAATGTACCGCACGTTGCATACAATGTGCTGAAAAATTTCAGCAATTAACAAGTATCCCCAATGCGTACTTGCATAAATCTACAAAAGACGTACATAAACCTCAATTTGTGTACATATAAACAGTTCAATTCTGAATTTTCTGCAAATTTACTGTTTTGGCGCATCAATTTGCATCAAATGGACCTATTTTGTGGGAAAAGCAAGGGGCATTCACGGGAATCAATTTAGAACACCTGTGTTTTGTTGTTTTGACCTGTAATTTTCTAGTTTTTACCTGTTTTGACCTAATTTCAGCCTTCCCCCTTCCCGCGCTGCTTCAAGAGCCTCAAGAGCTCACCATCCAACTCCCAACTCCCTCAAGGGGGAAGTCTCACAAGCTTGGTACCTCAAGCCTCCGAGACCCCTTTAAGGGCTTGCTCCCACCAAACTGCAGCAAGGCACCCAAAAGCTTTCAAAGCCTCAAAGGCATCAAAGAACCCGACCAGAGGCTGCCAAGCATCTCAAAGACTACAAGCAATTAGCCCATTGTAATTGCCATTTTGCACTTCTTGCATCAAAGATTGGGTAGACACTGCCTTGAAGAGAGTCTCTTCAATTGGAAAGACTCCCAATTGCATCCATGCACTGACATCCAATAAATCAACCAAAGGTGACTATTGTGAAGAGGGGCTTCACCGACGGTGAAGAGGTGCTTCACATAGGGATTTCTCTCTCTCTCTCTCTCTCTAACTTGCAATGAAATGAACGCAACCAAGCACAATAACTTGCAAATAAATATCATCTTTCTTTATTTGTGCACCGTGTAAAGAGGCAGACACTGGCTAGGAGAGTCTCCTAAGCTAAGACCCCTCTATTAGCACAAATGGGGGACAAGGGAATAGAGAAATTCAACGGGGAAGGGTTTCACACCTGACAAACGAAGTTAAGAGGTTACCTTATGAAAAAATGTTTGTGGTCTGTCATGGGCAGTGCCTTAGAGCAACAAGCCGAACCCGATGGAGTGCACACTAGGGCATCTACACTCATAGCAAGTGCATAGAATTTGGCCAAAGACGAACAAGCATTGGGAATCATCATCACCTCCTTGCATGACAACTACGTGTATTTCATAGATGAATGTAAGCATGCACATGATGCCTGGCATGTCCTAGAAAGTAATTTTGGAGCTAGGGCCAAAAGAAGCAAAGTTAGTCTTAAAAGACAGCTTTACAAAGTTACTATGATTGAAGGGGAGGATATTGCTAGCTTAATGAATAGGCTTAAGAGCATTGTCACGCAGCTCACTTACATCCAGGTTGAAGTACCAGAAGATGACAAAGTGGCCATACTATTAAGTGCACTTCCACCTTCTTATGAACACTTAGTCACAATTCGTGAAGAAAAAGAACCAGCGCCACCATTTCAAGATGTCATCAACTCAGTCCAAGCAGAAGAAAGAAAGCAAAGAGGTTCACTCACCTCATCAGGAGGAGTTTTTATCGCAACATCTTCAAGGGGAAGATATTCACCATCGACATCAACAAACGGAAGAAAATGTTATGAATGTGGAAGAATGGGACACGTGGCGAAAGACTGCTACACATATAAACCTTGCAACAAATGTGGTAAGAAGGGACACCCTCCTTCTCGGTGCTACTCAAATGGAGGCAGTAGCAGTGAAGAAAGCAACAGCAGTAGAAGCAAGAGCAGAAGCAACGAAGGCAAGAGACCTGACAGAGGATCAACTCACATAGTAGGAGACAAAAAGGATGAAGACAAGAGAAACATTGTCTTTTTTGAAGACCCATTTTGAAGATGCAGACTCTCTACTTGTAGGGGAGGACTTTTTCCAGTGTGGATTTCATCATCCTGTGTGGATATCACCATTCTTTGTGGATTTTTTCTGTGTGGATTTTATCATCCTGTGTGGATATCACCATCCTTTGTGGACTTTATTTTCCTGTGTGGATATCACCATCCTATGTGGATTTTGTTAGCCTGTGTGGATCATGCATCTTCAGTATCTTGTCATAGTCCAAACCTCAAGGGGAGGATTGTGAAGTGTGAGCTTTGTCCTAAAGTGTGAGTCAAGGAGAGGAGAGTGGATTTATCCCACATGTTGTGGAGCAAGGCTGTAGAGCTACTTAAAGCTCATTTGATGAATGAATAAACACAACTCTATTTTGCACTATATGCTTGTTTATGGTGAGCTTGTGCTAAGCTAAGTCAATACTCAAGATTGTGTTTATGAGTCCAAGCTAATTCTATCTTGGAACCTATTCACTTGAGTGATAACCTTGCTTACACACACACTCACACATTGACGCTATGTTTCTCTTTCATCCACCATAGCTAGCACGATCCAATTCCTAACATTTTCATGTAAACTGCTTTTCAGGCCAAGGGCCTTTAAATATGAGGTTAGGGCTCATTCTCTGGCACCGGAGAAGGTGCGGAGTCTGGAGTACCGACGTGTACTGTGTCGATGCAATATAAAGAAATACCGAAAGGGGCACCAAGGTTTGGGGCCAATACGTTGGGGTGGAATTCCACCACTCCGTGTCGTGTGTCATCTCTCGCTCTCTCTCAGTTCAATTGTTAATGAAGTGCTAAAAGTATGTTTAGTCTATTCTTTTCTATTGTCACGTGGTGCCCATCTTGTGACACCTGGCACCCTTATAAAGGCCCCTCGACAAGGCAAAAGCACCTACATGAAAAGCTTCATTTCTAAAAGCATCTTACCCGAAAGCTAAGTGCCCAAATGGCTGCATGTAAAACCTCGTTGCAAATGGCGAAAATCGGTACAACTACAACATGTTATCTCCACAATATGCGAGCCAATTCGTACGCTCCTTCCACATGTCACTTTTACGCAATTTGGGTCCTAGGTTTTAGGGTCCTCGAGCGGGTTCCATTAGTAGGGCGGATAGGATTTTAATTTTTGATTCCTAACCCCTCAGGGCCCCTCGGCCATAATTGGCAAGTTGGAACAACTTCTTCTTCTACTTCTTTTTTCCATAGGGTTTAGGCCCCTTGTGTCCGTTCTCTGTCCTTTCAACCATTCCATATCATCACTTTGAGACATAACCCCCTCTTGAAAGAATTGTAATCACCCTCTATTACACCTGCAAAACAAACATAGGACAAAAACTAGTTCAATGAAATTGACTCTAAGTACCGACGTACTTGTAACAAACTTGGACACTTCAAGTCGAGAATCTACCACGACACATGTGAGAAAACTGAAAGAACTAAACAAAACTAAGATAGAGAGAGACGACACGGCACAAAAAAGTTCAGTGTCTCAGAGACTGACGCCCGCGGCCCCTTTTGGTATTGCTTCATTATTGATGCTTCAGAAAGTACAATGTCCGAGGGTCCTCGTCTCAACAGTGATGCCAAGCTTATCTGCTTGATATTGAGGTCCTGGCACTTTATTTATAAGCCTTGGGCCTTCCAAAAGCAGTGTACATGAAAAGCTTCAAGTCTAAAAGCATCTGGGTCCCAAAAGCTAGCCAACGCAAATCGCGGAATTTTCGTACAGGTGCCACGTTATTCGCGAAAATTGTGGAAATCCGTATGGACATTCACGTCACCAACGTAAATCGCGAGAGTTCGTACAGCTGCCTATTACCATATACATGTGGTAGTGATGTGTGTGAACACACTTACGACCGCCGGGGCATTTTTTCCCTCACTAGGAGGTTTTCTCCCCCGTGCATTGTATACACGCCCATCACTCTTAGGGCTATCTTATCTTTCCATTGCACACTAAGCAATACATTCTTTGTTGTGTGCCTTGAGCTTCCTTCGTCTTCACAAAGCTGTGTGTCTTTTCGTGATTAACACTTAAGCACACACACGGCTCGGAAGCTAGAATGCTCCGAGCAGACGCCGACAACCTGTAGGCTCCAAAATTGGCATTTCTTTATACTTTGAGAGGGTAAATTACAAAGTAGAGTCTTGGGAATTCTTTATTTGTATCCAGCTAGATACCACCTGTTTTGGCCAAACTTCGGCAGCATAAGAACCCCAAAACTTGCGTGAAACCTATTCCCCTGCTGGAACTCATTTCCACTGGCATAAACTCTCTGATTTCTGCCCAAAAACAGTAAATTCAGCTCGCTGTACTTACTGGTTTTTACCCTGTTTTCAGCCTAAACAGTCCCCGAACTGTCCTCTGTTAGTGGGGCACTGTCCCCAATGGTTCTCGCGTGCATATGGCTGAAAAAGAGTCAAAATACAACGCATAACCAGCATTGAAAACGCACCTGTTTGGTGAGGCTATGACCCTCCCCGGTGCCTGCTTTGGAGTAGCAGTTAGCTACTCCTGTTCCTGCTCAAGGAGGCGCTTGCCTCGGCACAAAACCATGAAACCACACAGCTGTACATCAGTCAAATGAAGAGCCCTCTTGTGGGGCATCACATAGCTGCACGTAGGGGGGAGAGAGAGCAGTGTGTAGCGTGCAGGTCATCACTCCTAGCACCACACTGTACATAGAGTGGAAAGGAAGCACTCCATAGCTCTTAACGTGTGACAATTTGTAAAATGAGGCCTCCCAGCTACAAAAATCAGCGCCCATTGCAGGAGGAAAGTGCACCATTTTGTGCCACTTAGCGCAATTACAGGCATTTTCCCGTTTCAGGGTTGTCGCCTAAAAATCTCCTCACTGGTTGCCCAATAAACTTTGCGGTAGAGCTGTAAAATGTTCCCCTTGTCATTCCAAAGATAATGACGCGAACACATTTCATGGCCCAAAACAACAGTTCCGTAATTTTTAGGAGATGCTTCCGTTTGGCTCCCACTTGTCTTCTGACCATCTATCCCCATTGGGGCCGCATCCAAAGATGCAATGTGGCCCAACTGTCGGATACTTTCCTTTGGTGATCCCACCTTGGCTTTCTGCCTTTATTGAGTTCACTCCTAGTATCCACCAACTTGCTAAGTGCGAATGGGGGGACCGACATGATCTTGCACTGAGCCTAGACATCCTCTTACGATACGAATTCCAGTGCCGACCAACTTCCCGTCTGCGGGTGAAACTACCGTTCACATTGGCCATACAATGTCCGACCATTTGGAATTTCAAAAAGAGGGTCTCAAAAATAAAACAAAAATCATTAGAAAGAAACCACCTACTCAGGTTAGCAGTTGCCACGTCCTTGTGACATAGTTAACAGTTGCCACGTCCTCGTGACATACCCCCTTCTTGAAATCGCAAACGTCCTCGATTGCATACCATAAATACACACCATTGATGATCTTGTGTTGTTAGCACTCTTTTATCATCGTAGGTATCCGCAAGAAAGGTCGTAACACATAGTTACAAATGACTTAATGAGACCTTCATACTTTTGTCATTTCCATCTATTACATTGAATTCATATGTACATTTGATGTGCTAGCTCTATCATTACCCCTCCTTTGCACACGTTGGGTTGGGGCATAAGTAGGTTGTAACCCAAATCATGTAGGTCCCCCCGTCGCACTTAGCAAGTTGGTGGATACTAGGAAGTGAACTCAATAAAGGCATAAAGCCAAGGTGGGCTCACCAAAGGAAAGTATCCAACAGTTGGGCCACATTGCATTTTTGGATGCGGTCCCAATCGGGATAGATGGTCAGAGACCAGTGGGAGTCTGTTGCTAATTGGACTATTTTCTTATTCTTTTAATGATTAAATCTCTTTTTCAGGATATTTTATTATGTGCACTAAGAACTGTTAAAAAGATTGTAGCTACAGGAACTGCCATCAGGAACGGACAACTCTGATGTGTCATTTGATGGGTGACGGTAAACATCGCGAAGGAGTTTTCGTAAGTTTGATGGAAAGGGCCGGGTTACGAGTGCCTCTGATGCGTCACATGATGGGTGACGGGTGCATCAGTAAGGGGGCATCCCGTAGGCTAAGGAGGAAATCCGAATTGAGTAAGAAAATACGCGTAAGAACGCAAGCACAAGAATAAAGATGGGTTCAATGAAGCTTTTTACGAAAAGCAGGAACAGTCGCGGGAGGACAGATGTTTTCCCGCGAGGAGTTTGTGTCTGCATTGCATCTGTGTCGTGTCCAGCACCCGAGGACGCCTGGAATGTGTCCGTGTAGCATTGTTTCACTAATTGAGTGAGTTTTTAAAGTTTGAACAGGTTCACACTTTATTTTATAAAGTGACCGGTTACTTTTAAGTGACCGGCCCCTTTATTAATAAAATAAAGCAGGCAAGGCTCTTATAGAAAAAGCATGCGCTAAAATCAACGCAGGGGGGCTGAATTGCGATCTCTCTCTCCTCTCTCTAGAAAACGCGATTTTCTCTCTCCTCTCTCTAGGAGCGCCAAGCTCTGCTTTTGGACCCCTATTCCTGTCGGGTGTCAGACCCTATAAAAGGGTAGCCAGCGTTTGAGTTTGAAGGAGCCGGAAGTAGCAGGAAGTGCAAGCGCTGGGATTCTGGAGCAGAGACTGGTGACGGAATTTGCAAGTGCTCGCGTGACGACTGAGTACGGAGGTTGATTCTCTGAGCAAGGAGCGATAGGTATAAGGTGTTGATACACATTGAGAATTGTTGCTTTGTGTGGTTTGTTTTGCAAGAATCTCCCGTCTCACGGGAAGTCCCTTCACGTGAAGTACGGCTTCACGCCTAAGTCCGTTACGGGAAAGTACGGCTTCGCGCCTAAGTCCCTTACGGGAAGCAACGGCCTTGTGCCCAAGCCCTTTACGGGAAAGCACGACCTTCGGGTCTAAGACTACAGAACGGAGGGGTTTCCTCGGGTTCTCGTGCTTGTATAAGAATTCTCCTTGAATAAAAGAATACTCTTAACGGGGGGGGGGGACCAGCCCATCTTCTGGTCCCCAATATTGTGTCGATCTTCTCCCTTCTTTCATGTTTTCAAAGAATTATAATTTTCAGATTTTCTAAGTGCTCGTGTACGCTCCCGTTTTGTGACAGTGGTATCAGAGCTCGGACTCCTCTCTTTCTCTGCAAAGAAGGACGATTCCGAGAAGAACGGGAAGAACCATGTCGAGCCAAGGGAGAAGCGTTGAAGAGGAACTTCAACAAGTGCAAGCTCAGCTTGCGGAGTTGCAACAAATTTTACTGTTGCCGGACGTCCAAAAGCTTTTGGGCGGAATGAAGAAAACGAATGGAACTGATGCAGCTAAGCATCCAGACAACACTGTTGGCGTGAGACCACAGGAGGCAAGAGAAGAAGCACGTGCCGAGGTGCACAAAGGATCTTCGGATCGGAATGAACGGCCTACTTCAAGGAAAGGCCAGGAAAAAGCGCTCTCTCTGCTAGACGAGAGCAAGGACATCTCTATCTCATCTCCATCTTACTCTCCTGATTATACTTCTACTTCTCGATCATCTCGTCAGAAGAAGGAAGCAGCTACTACCGCCACTACCATACATCAACCTAAAGATAAGCATCGATTCAAGAAGCAAGGTCGCAAGTCTCAACATCGCATGAGAGTCTTCAAATCAGGCGACAAGGACATCAAGTTCGAAACCTACAACGGACGAAGAGACATCTCCAAAGCACTGTCCTTCATCAGAAAGTTTGAAGTCGCCTTTACCAATGGGCACTTCACAGAAAAATCCAAATTACGCCATGTGGGGATGCACCTCAAGGAAACGGCAAGTAATTGGTGGTTAGCCAAGAGTCTGGAAAGTTCTCAGGCCAGAACTTGGGAGAGCTTCAAATCTGAATTTTATAAACAATTTCTTCCGCGTGACTTCGAGCAGGACATACGGAAGGAATGGGACTGGCTTGCCCAGAAGGAACATGAAAGAGTAACGACCTATGTGGACAAGTATTGGTTGGTTCTTCTGAAGGTCACTCCGTTCATGAAGATTGCCGACGAGGAAAAGAAAAGAAAGTTCGAAGCGGGTCTCCAACCGCAGCTTCGAAAGAGTATGAAGGTGTATCCGCATGATACTCTTCAGAGGATGATGGAGTCAGCAATCATTGCTGAGGATTTGCACTCAACTGGGACGCCCAGAAAGATGGATCATAGCACTTACCGTGCAAGACAAAGAGGGGTCTACGATGACCAAGGGGGCCAAAGAAAACGTCCTCCATCGAGGGACGATGATCATTCTAAGAAGCCAGAGGGCACTGGCAAGCGAACTAAGTATCTTTCTCCTACTCAACTTCAAACTTTCAGAGAGGAAGGAAGATGCTTCTACTGTGGCGAGAAAGGACATATGAAACCGGACTGCCCGCTAAAGCAGCAACGGCAAGAACAAGCCTCTACGAGGCAAGAGAAAGCAAGGAAGGAATCCACACCGCCAAGCTCGAACTCAATTCCAGATGTTCAAGGAAACACAGAAACGGAGAAAGGGAAGCGTCAACTTCTGAAGGGCTGGGGGTCTTTGAACAACCAGCGAGTATTGATTCTTTATGATCCAGGATCCACGGATAACTTCATCTCCTTGGATACTGCAAAACGTTTGTGCCTTACACCGGCTCAGCTTGGCACTCCGGTTACATCCGGATCGGCATTCGAGGGGTTGACAACCAATGCAACTCCCGTGCAAGGACAACTCAATCTTCGGATTGGCGAGTACAAGGACCGCGAATCATTTTTGATGGCACCCATCGAGGGATGTGATATCATCTTGGGTATGCCATGGCACGTGCACATGACACCTATTGCCGATTATGTGGAAAAGACCCTCACTTTTGATCATGTGGGTAAGAAAATAAAGATTCAAGCTGATGCAGGAGATTGGCAGTTCCCAATTGTAAGCCATATCTCCATTAAGAAAGAAATGAAGAAGTGTGTTTCTGCTTACTTGATTTGTGCAAAGGATAAAACTAGTAGGGACTCTCTCTCTAGTCAGGAAATTAAGCGTCTTCAATTTATTGAAAAGTACAAGGATCGTTTCACGGAAACACTTCCTGATGAACTCCCTCCGGTACGCCCGGAAGATCACTGCATAGATCTCATACTGGGTAGCTCGCCTCCCAATCAACCCCCTTATTGGGTAAGTCTTGCTCAGCAAGAGGAAATTTTGAAGCAAGTCAACGAGCTTCTAGAGAAAGGGCTAGTACGGCCCAGTGCTTCACCCTACTGCCCTCCAGTTCTACTGGTGCAGAAGAAAGATGGCACGTTTCGAATGTGCATAGACTATCGGTCTTTAAACAAGATCACAATCAAGAATCGCTTTCCGATCCCTCGGATTGATGATATACTTGATAAGTTGCAGGGTGCAAGTATCTTTAGTCGCATAGACTTAAAGAGTGGGTATCATCAGATACGGATCGCCCTTGAGGATGTCCATAAGACTGCTTTCCGCACAACCTTTGGACTATATGAATTTTTGGTAATGCCTTTCGGCTTGACCAATGCTCCTGCGACGTTCAATCGCATGATGGACCGCATTTTCAGCCCGTATCGAGCTTTTACGGGAGTATTCTTTGACGACATACTCATCTTCTCTAAGTCAGAAGAGGAACATCAGAAGCACTTGGACTTAGTGTTTCAAGAATTGCCAAAGCATGAGTTGCATATGAATGCAAAGAAGAGCGAGTTCTTTCTCTCTGAGATACACTATCTTGGCCATATAGTCTCCCACAATAAAGTGAGTATGGATCCTTCCAAGATCCGAGTGGTAGAAGATTGGCCTATTCCCACTACGGTACATGATGTACGTAGCTTTCTGGGATTATGTTCATATTATCGAAGGTTTGTCCGAGGATTTGCTCATGGAGCAGGACCACTTCATGATTTGACAAAGAAGATTCCTTTCAGATGGGGATCGAGACAACAAGGAGCTTTTGATCGGCTCAAGTACTTGCTAAGCCATGGACCTATTTTGATAGTGCGCGACTTAAGGAAACCATTTGAGGTTCACTGCGATGCTTCAGGTGATTGCATCGGAGCAGTGTTAAACCAAGAAGGCCATGCAGTGGCTTATGAAAGCAGACGGCTTAAGGATGCAGAGTTGCATGCATCAATCTACGAAAAGGAACTCACGGCTGTGATTCACGCCTTATCCAACTGGAAGCACTATCTTCTAGGAGCGGATTTTGTGATCAAGACTGATCACCAAAGTTTGCGGTATTTTCTCACGCAAAGGAAACTATCTGAGAAGCAGATGAGATGGGCAAACTTTTTGTCTATGTTTCACTTCCAGATCCTTCACACGGCTCGGAGTAAGAATGTGGTCGCAGACGCATTATCTAGGCGGCCAAGGGTGAACGCTATCACTTCGGTGTATCACCAAGAATTAGAAGCACTACCGGATTTGTATCCGAATGATCCAGACTTCTCCACCATTTGGGGAAAGCTACATCGTGGAGAGAATGAGTTTCCCTATTCCATTCGGGACGGTTATCTCTACCACCATCAGGCTATATGTGTGGCGGAACCATTAAGAAAGAAGATCATGGATGAAGCACACGCTTCGCCTTATGCGGGTCATCGGGGTATTCTCCCTACGACCTTAGCAATGGAAAGATATTTCTTTTGGCCTAGCCTTAGAACTGACATTGATAAGTATGTCAGGGAATGCTTGGTTTGCCAAAAAGTGAAGTATGATTGGCATAAGACGCCTGGGTTGCTACAACCTTTGTCTGTGCCTAATGAACCTTGGGAAAGTATTGCCATGGACTTTATCATGGACCTCCCTAGAACTCAAACCGGAAATGACGCGATCTGGACCATTGTGGACAGGCTTAGCAAGCAAGCACACTTTATACCAGTCAAGAAAACGATCAAAGCAGATCATATGGCTAGGGTCTTCCTGGCACAGATCTTTAAGCTTCATGGAATGCCTAAGTCAATTGTGAGTGATCGAGATCCTCGCATGACAGGAAATTTTTGGCATGCCTTGATGGATAATCTTGGTACAAAGCTGAATTTTTCATCTGCCTACCATCCTCAAACAGATGGGCAAAGTGAGATAGCCAATTCCACAGTATTGGATATGTTAAAAGCTTATATGTCAGACCGGCAATCTGATTGGGAGAAATATTTGCCTCTTGTCGAGTATGCGTATAACAATACCATACACTCATTGACGGGGAAAGCACCTTTTGAGATTCTTTATGGTAAGCCTTTGCTTCCACCCATCCTTTTAACTAAGGATAAGATCTTTGCAGCAGATGAATTTGTCCGGGATTTGGACGCAGCCTACGGGCAAGTTAGGAGAGCTATTCTACGCTCTCAGGAAAAGCATAAGAAAGCTGCAGACAAGCACAGAAGGAATCTAGACTTAACAGTCGAACAATTAGTCTTACTCAAGTTTGAGAAGGCAAGACTTAAGAAACAAGCGTCTCATAAGGGGAAAGTGGTAAAACTTTCTACCCGTTATTATGGGCCGTTTAAGATCACTGAGCGAGTGAATGATGTCGCTTTCCGATTAGAGCTACCGCCTAATTGGAAGATCCATAATGCTTTCCATGTGAGTTTACTCCGGCCGTATGTGGGACCGCCTCCAAGCCAGCCTAGTGCTGAGGAACCTCCTGAGGTTGAGGAAACAGAAGAAATACTCCAATCGGAGCAGATAGTAAGTCATCAGGAGCGGTCTCTCAAATCCGGAAAGATAACACGGAAGTATTTGGTTAAGTTTAAGAACTATTCGAACTTAGATGCTCAATGGATGACGCAGAAGGAATTAGCAGCTTATCCCGAGATACTAGAGGAATATGTCCAAGCACTACAGTTGAGGTCAACTGTTTAGAAGCCAGAGGGATGTTGCTAATTGGACTATTTTCTTATTTTTTTAATGATTAAATCTCTTTTTTAGGATATTTTATTATGTGCACTAAGAAGTGTTAAAAAGATTGTAGCTACAGGAACTGCCATCAAGAACGGACAACTCTGATGTGTCATTTGATGGGTGACGGTAAACATCGCGAAGGAGTTTCGGTAAGTTCGGTGGAAAGGGCCGGGTTACGAGTGCCTCTGATGCGTCACATCATGGTTGACGGGTGCATCAGTAAGGGGGCATCCCGTAGGCTAAGGAGGAAATCCGAACTGAGTAAGAAAATACGCGTAAGAACGCAAGCACAAGAATAAAAATGGGTTCAATGAAGCTTTTTACGAAAAGCAGGAACAGTCGCGGGAGGACAGATGTTTTCCCGCGAGGAGTTTGTGTCTGCATTGCATCTGTGTCGTGTCCAGCACCCGAGGACGCCTGGAATGTGTCCGTGTAGCATTGTTTCACTAATTGAGTGAGTTTTTAAAGTTTGAACAGGTTCACACTTTATTTTATAAAGTGACCGGTTACTTTTAAGTGACCGGCCCCTTTATTAATAAAATAAAGCAGGCAAGGCTCTTATAGAAAAAGCATGCACTAAAACCAACGCAGGGGGGCTGAATTGCGATCTCTCTCTCTCCTCTCTCTAGAAAACGCGATTTTCTCTCTCCTCTCTCTAGGAGCGCCAAGCTCTGCTTTTGGACCCCTATTCCTGCCGGGTGTCAAACCCTATAAAAGGGTAGCCAGCGTTTCAGTTTGGAGGAGCCGGAAGCAACAGGAAGTGCAAGCGTTGGGATTCTGGAGCAGAGACTGGCGACGGAATTTGCAAGTGCTCGCGTGACGACTGAGTACGCAGGTTGATTCTCCGAGCAAGGAGCGACAGGTATAAGGTGTTGATACACATTGAGAATTGTTGCTTTGTGTGGTTTGTTTTGCAGGAATCTCCCGTCTCACGGGAAGTCCTTTCATGGGAAGTACGGCTTTACGCCTAAGTCCCTTACGGGAAAGTACGGCTTCGCGCCTAAGTCCCTTATAGGAAGGAACGGCCTTGTGCCCAAGCCCTTTACGGCAAAGCACGACCTTCGGGTCTAAGACTGCAGAACGGAGGGGTTTCCTCGGGTTCTCGTGCTTGTATAAGAATTCTCCTTGAATAAAAGAATACTCTTAACGGGGGGGGACCAGCCCATCTTTTGGTCCCCAATACTGTGTCGATCTTCTCCCTTCTTTCATGTTTTCAAAGAATTATAATTTTCAGATTTTCTAAGTGCTCGTGTACGCTCCCGTTTTGTGATAGAGTCCAGCGGAAGCATCTCCTAAAAATTAGGAAATTGCTATTTTGGGCCATGAAATGTGTTAGCGTCATTACCTTCGGGGAATGACAAGGGGAACATTTTAGAACTCTGTTGCAAAGTCAACTGGGCAACCAATCGGGATATTTTTAGGCGGAAACCCCGAAACGGGAAATGGCCTGTAAACGTGCCAAGTGGCACATTTCTGTGCACTTTCATCATGCAAGAAGAAGTGGCGCTGAATTTATAGGTGGGAGGCTCATTTTGCAACTTCCTGTCACAGGTTAAGAGCTATGGAGTGCATGCTTTCCATTCTATGTACCGTGTGGTGCTAGGAGTGATTACTACACACTGCTCTCTCTCTCTCTCTCCCTACATGTAGTTATATGATGCCCCACAAGAGGGCTCTTCATTTGACTGATGTACAGTTGTGTGGTTTCATACTTCTGTGCTGAGGCAAGAGCCTCTTTGAGCAAGAACAAGAGTAGCTAACTACTACTACAAAAGCAGGCACCGGTGAGGGTGATAACCTCATCGTACAGGTGCGATTTTAGCACTGATTATGCGTTGTATTTTGACTGTTTTTCAGCCATACGGACGCCAAAACCCTTGGGAATAGTGGTCTCTGATACAGGACACTTCGGGGACTGTTTAGGGCTGAAGGCAAGGAAAAGTCTAGTAAATACAGCGAGCTGAATTTACTGTTTTTGGGCAGGAATCAGAGGGTTTATGCGAGTGGAAGTGAGTTCCAACAGGGGAATTGTTTTCGGGCAAGTTTTGGGGTTGTTATGTTGCTGAAATTTTACCAAAACAGGTGGTATCTAGTTGGATACAGGTAAAGAATTCCCAGGGCTCTACTTTGTAATTTACCCTCTTAAAGAATAAAGAAATACCGAAAGGGGCGCCAAATTTGGGGCCTATAGGTTGTTGGCGTCGCTCGGAGCATTCTAGCTTCCAAACCGTGTGTGTGCATAAGTAATAATTCCATGGCAGGATACCTTTCTAAAGTGCTCTCTGTGTGTGTCTAAAGTGTCTAAAGTAAAGAATTTCGGGTGAAAGCCAAAGCCTACCGCCTCTCGGGCCGGTTTCAACCCAAACCCTAGAAGTAGGACCAGCTTGTCCACGTGCACGTTAGGTTAGATGTGCACGTGACATGCTACTTATAGTGAACATTTTTGGGACACCTTTTTGCCTTTTCGGAAGATCTCTCTAGTGGTTTTGTAGCGGATTACCTAAAGAAATTTGGTGATACTGTTTGAAACAGAAGTCCATGAGCATAGGGTTGACACATGCGGTTAGGTATGATGTGTACACGTACGATGAGGTACGGTACTAGTTGAACTAAAAAAAATTTAGACGTACGTTGCCGCGGCGTATGACAAAAAAATAGAAAACATGCATCTTTTTGACTTAAGAGTCTAGAGTTAACATCTACAAGTAGGAATGTCCATTGCCTAGGGCTTAAGCCTTACAGGTAAGAGTCTAGAGTCTAAGTAGCAAGACTTGGCTGCTTATGCGTGCCGGCATGCGGTACATCAATATTCAAGGCTACATGAAGTTTGACCTTATGCCTTAGCAATAGGTTAACAATCTCTATAATCTACAAGTATTATTTATCAAGACTCTCTAGTCTGAAGTGACGTGACTACAAGTTTGAAGTGCCACATTTTCAAAATGTAGACAATGGAGAGTGACGAGTCGAGAGATTGGACAAAAATGTTCAAAAAAGAGAGGCATGATTGCATTATGCGTTACAAAAAGTAGAGAATGTCCAAAATTGAGTCTTAACTAGACTCAACATTATAATACTATATGTGAAAAAAAACTAGTGCCGACAAATTGTGGCCGCTTACGCTCCAGCAGCGTCTCAATTGATGATTATCCAAAATATAATGTATTTTTACGTACCTTACAACTCAATTGAGACAGTACTCCATACCTTTTGAACAAAACACGTTTTGTACAATACGTATGGCTCCACCTTGTAATATAGTTTTTAGGTGCTTCTCCGATGAGTTCTTCAAATTATGTACTGACTGGGGACTGTGGAGGGATTGGAAGACCAGGGAGTTTTTTTTTTGGGGGCGGGTTGTTTGAGGCTAGTGAGGGCAACTTTATCGGTTGCCTCTTGACGGCTGAAAGAAGTTGGACAGAAAAGACAAAATTTGAGATGAACTCTATTGCTTCTTTTCTGTATGTTTTGTGCAATGAGAATGTTTTGGGCTACTTGGGGAAGAAACCTGGGGGGATGGGGCTTCCAGAGTTCAGCTGGGGCAAATTTTGGTTAGTCTCTTTTGATTTTTGGAATCTGGAAGACAGCCTACAGGGTCGATGATTTCTACTGTCTCTACCTTTAAGTGCCTTTTGTAATTGTCTTTGGGTCTCTAGAACATTAACGTGATTTGCAAAGCAAAAGACAGAGGCTAGTTTAAGATGTCACCTCAGATTCAGCCATTATTTTTGTCAAGTCCCTATCAAGGTTTTAGTATATCATTCGCTTAGCACCACCAATATGAACCTTTTTGCGTTAGGAGCTGCTTTAGTCTTTTTTAGCTAGCCTCGCATTTGAATGCAACTTTTTAAGACCATGATCGTTTCTTACTGCACCAGGTTGTTTCTTGTTATCCAATTCCAAATTTGAAATATTTGGTGTTTCTTTCTGCAGTTGATGTTTTCTTTAAAACCAAATACCACCTGTAGCAATCAATCACATCCTCTTGATGCATTTCTTGGTCTTTGTCTAGTGATATCCCTCACATTCACATTGCTCTACTTGTGGCCACCTGCGTGCCTTCCCCCACACACCGAAAAAAAAGTCCACCCACCCATCCTCCCTCCCAAAAGAAATTCCCCTTTGCTTGAGAGGTATTGGCTTATAACTATGTCTTAATTTATGGGTGAAAATGTGTTTGGTGTTGTAGGTCTGGAGGAATATTTCTGCTGTTGGAAACGAGCTTGTTGCCCTTGCGCAGTCTCTTCTGGAGTTTTCAGACAAACTGTACAAGCAGCAGGTTATGATTTTGTGATTCTTAGATGCATCCCCATCCCCCTTCCCCCTCCCCCCCGCCCCCACCCAAAAAAAACCACATTTCGTGTATGATCATGCATGTATCTATACAAGGACGGAAAGGTGGCCGAGAAGAGGGGGAAGGTGAAATAAAGCAGAAGTCAAAGTTGTGAAAAACGCACAGAAGATCATTAACAGCAACAACTTGAAGAGGATAAACATAAGCATTAACAGACCCAATTAGATGATAAACATATGATGAACAGATGAAATTCCATGTTTAATGTCTGAAAGGCTAAACTACCGTTTCAGACAAATGAGAAAGCACGCTGTCCTATGTCTGTATATCACAGAAATGGATTAAAAAAGGTATAGCTGCAGCTGCTATGCAGTGCCCACAGGGTGGCTGGTAATGTCATCACTGTTTCAGCCTTAGCACATGCACCCTATATCTATATGCCATTGCTATACAACAACCGTGGTTTAGGATATGGCGGTGAGATAGCCTTTTTCAAGGCTGTTGTGAAGGAGACAGTCATCGGCTTACTTTCCCAATAATTTCTCAATCCATCTGCGTGTCGGGTGATGTCTCCGTCCAGAGGAGCCTTGAGCTTCTGCTTATCTCCAAGATGAAACCCTTGCTCCCCTTTTATGCTTCCTTTAACTATCTGGCTATTTCTAAATAGCTGGCTTCTCAAAGAAGGCATTTATATCACTGGCATGGCAGTATATAACCAATGATCACACCTCAATGGTGGTTTTGTAAATGATCAAGGAGAGGCTACGCTTGAAATGGAGAATATAGGTTTCCCTTTCTTGTGATGGATGAGGCATTGGCATTTTCGGTCATGTGTAAGGCATTAGTTTTTTAGACAGCAGTAAGAGGCCATACTGCCCGTCCTGGTACTTTGGAAGTTCTTGTGAGTGATTTTCACTTGCTGTTAAATGCATGGATCTCTCATGGTCTTTCGTTGCTCCTAGGACCGATGCGTCTCCCTGATGAGTAGGCCAGTTCACTGTTTTCTTGTATCTTTTATTACTGTTTAATATATATATATATATAATTTTTTTAAAAAGATTTTGCATTGTGTAAGGGGGGGGGGGGGCGGTTTGGCTTTGTCCTGATGTGTTTCTATTCATTGTTAGGTGCAATATAGTTTTCATAGAACTTGGTGAGGGGTAAGACTTTGTCCTGATGTGTTTCTATTCATTGTTAGGTGCAATATAGTTTTCATAGAACTTCGTGAAAGTGGGATGAAAAATCCCATGCATGGCACTTTGTTTCGGCTTCTGTAGAGTACCTAGACTCTTGCATATGAGCATAGAGGATGTAAGGCTAATCTTGAAAAGATGCTGAGTGCCTCCTCAAGGAGGGTGATGCTATCTTGGCCCATGAATCTAGCATCAGCATCAAGTACTCCTGCTATACCGTCTCTTTGTGCAACTTCTCAATGGAACTTGACAATGAACTCAGCATTAATGGATGTGGCAGTTTATTGTGTTTCGTCAATTTCATTGCGAACAGCATCTTTAGTTTACATTGTTCATGTTGCAAGCAATGTTTAATGATGATCTATACAGCACACATGCATGAATTGTTTCTTTTCGCCACATAGTAATTGTTCATATTGTTTTGTTTTGTTCAGATAATAAGCTTGTTTCAAGGTGCTGCTCTAAAGGATGTTTCTGAAGGAAAGGGGCAGCTTCATATTGATGCTCAACATGGCAAGCCTTGTAATGAAGAGAATTTGATCTCACTGAAAGATTCTCATGTTCTGAAAGGCAACCCTCCAGGGAAGCCTACAGTTTTACAGACCAATAAGGGCCCTTCTGTTCAGGAAAAAGAACTTCCAACTCAAACTTACAAAAGCAAACGGCTGTCAAAAAAAGAAG
This sequence comes from Adiantum capillus-veneris, assembly GCF_014529385.1. NCBI lineage: Eukaryota > Viridiplantae > Streptophyta > Polypodiopsida > Polypodiales > Pteridaceae > Adiantum > Adiantum capillus-veneris. The sequence continues at coordinate 88,528,729 of NC_140952.1, read as the reverse complement.
TCAAATCCAAAAAGCCTTTGGTATTTAAAATGAAGGTTGCAGACAAGGTATCAGGGGTGTGCAAGAGCTGTGGGCTTGAGCAAGGCATGGACTACATCATGTGCAGGCTCTGTCAGGCAGCGTTTCACATGGATTGCACGGGAATTCCGTCGAATAAACTGCAAGAAGGTGAATGGTGTTGCCCCTCATGTACAAAAAACGAGAATAAGAGCAAGAAACTAGCTGCAAGTGATGAAACGACCAAGCAGCTCCACAAGAGCGCCGGCAAAAGTGGAGTTTGTGAAGCCTGTAAGACAGAGGATGATAACGTTCTTCGATGTGATGGGTGTGAAGCTGCTTATCATATGAACTGCATTATCCCTGCAATTGGCAGTGTGCCAGATGAATCCTGGTACTGTCCTAAATGCGCTGAAAATCAAAGGTCGTCTGGTAAAGATGTTCACGATGATTCCTCCAAACCAGATGGTCACAATTGTTCTGTATGCATCCGGATACCAAAAGTTTCTGCAGTCGCGAATGATACGGAACATGACGCCGAGCATGAAGTTTCTGAACATCCTTCACCCATTTCAGAAGGGAGACCTCCAGATGAGAGCGTTGAGAATGCTGCACCAAAGGAAGTAAAGGAACCTGGATCTTCAGTGGCTACTGTGGATGATGAACCTCCGGAACCTCGATTTCTTCTGGGAAATGAGAATGCGTGCAAGGTCTGTGGCAGCGAGAGCACCAAGTCCATGATTTCATGCTCTTTTTGTACAAATCGTTTTCACATGTCCTGTCTTCAGCCTCCTCTGAAGAGGATGCCTCGCAATACTTGGTACTGCCCTTCCTGCCTCTGCCGGGTATGCAAAATCGATGCAGATGATGATAAAATTCTCCTTTGTGATACTTGTGATGAGGGCTATCATACGTACTGCCTGAATCCTCCCCTGACAGACAAGCCTAAGGGAGCATGGTTCTGTCCATCATGCGCGAAACCAGAAGAGGTGCCCGATTCAACCTCACCAAAGCAAAATGAGGTGTCGAAAAGGAAGCGAAAAAGCACTGAGCCAAGGAGGTCCACCTGATTCATGCCTCAAGCCTTAGGGTTAGCTTTTTGTACATGCTCCAAACAGTTTAGGTTTAATTTCACCTACAGTAGGCAAATGCAGGGTTAGTTAACATTGATTTTATTTTTTTTTTTGGCGGGGGGGTGGGGGGGATAGCTTATTCTAGGTGTTTCATGTGACTTCCAATTCATATCATTAGAAAGCTGGCACCAGAATTCTTATTCTTACCAGCCTGTCATGGTGGCTGTATACTGCTTGCAATTTGTTCATCATGACCCGTCTAGTTTGATCCTAAAAGTTACTGCATGGAAGTGTGTGCCATTTTGAACGCTTCAAGGTTTTTCGGCACTCAGTAGTCCTTATATTGGGGTCTTCTTTGGGGCACTCGGGTCCAGTTTTCCTGCTACATTTCCTGCCCAAGTGCAGAATCAAACTTAACACCACCTGGTTGACATAGATTGGTTTCTACATTACTGGCACCCTTGCATTGATTTGTGGGCCAAGCATGTTGTGCGTATATTAGATTTATGTCTTTCTCAAGGACTTAAAATATAGGGTGGCCAAATAAACCATAAGTGGTAGGGAATCAGGTAAAGTGGTGCTTGGAAGATTGGTTAGTGTACTGTCACTTGGGTCTGGATGATCTAAAGCAGGAATTCCACACATTTGCTTGATAAAGACACAGCATATCGCTACTCATCATGCTGTAATACTCCGGCCATTGGCATATCGCCATCTTAGCTTTGTTTTTCTTGTTCTTATGGCTTAACCAATTTCATTTCAAGTACTCCTACCTACTCCCTTTCGCACATAATTGTGGAGCAAATATTGGTGTTGTGGGTAAAGAAAGATGAAGGGTTGAACGTCTCTCTCTCTCTCTCTCTCTCTCTCTCTCTCTCTCTCTCTCACAGGGATTGTTGGCTATAACTAAAAAACTACTTTTGCTACACTATCTGCCCAAAATATAACTAACAGAACTGTTCAAAATAGTTTTTCTTTACTACATTGCAGAGATTACTTGAGTTCTTGGCAGGTTTTTCAACCTCCTCACTTTTTTACTCCACTTAAGGAATTATGTTTTCTAAAAAGCCATTGTCATGTCCCTTGGCCTAATACTTTGTGACTTCTTTGTGACTTGGACACTTTTGTGTAGACAGTCCTCTCTTCATCATGGAGATAGTAACGATTTCCATTGAAGATCCTCTTGTCCGCTTCCATTGCACTTATTACTTGAACCCATGGATAGACAAGGAGATTGCTTCTTGTGTCATCTTCTCAGGTGCCCTCCTTGTTTTCACTCCGTTTTGACTAGGCTTGATTTAAGCTGGCTTATATTCTTGCATAAGCGAATCGATAAAACATGGGCTCCGGATAGAACACATTTGTGTCCCTACATTGGTTACTAGATTGGCAATGTAGAGGATGTCAAGACTTTGCACCTACATACAATTGTTCTTTGTAAGTTCTAATCTTTTTGACCTAAGAACCTTGTTGGGTATCTAGTCTGATAATTTTGGTTAAACCTTGCCTTTGTAGAATAAGATGTTGACTTTTATGAGGGAGTTCTACAATACACTTAAAGGAAATACAAGTGAGATTTGGATAAGAAAGTAGACAGCTGATTTTATGTTTAATGTCTTACCAATGCTAGTTGCTACTACGGTATCTGGATATTTATGAAGCTACAATGTGTTAATGCTCTTATGAAAGGGTATATCTTTTGTGGGAGACTTGAAATAGGTTGAGGTAATTTGTCCCTATTGATGCCACTTTAGTAATTGTTGTAGGGAGAAATTGTAAAAAAGGAAAATTGTCGAAAGGGCATTCTGAATTATTATTGGACATGTTGAATCTAGATACTAGTAACGCCTTGAGTAATGGTTTGTCGGTCTATGGTCCTATCCTCTTTACAAAGTGGGTATATTAGGAAATTTTGAATGCATGCTAATGTGTGAGAATAATAAACTTATCTTCTATCATATATGAATGAGATATTTATGAATACTTTGACAAGTTATACATGTTAGATTTGACTAGATTTTGTCATTCATATATGGCTTTCTTTTATCATCAAATACATTGTATGTATATGAATAAAATCATTTTGTTGTTTGGAGACATGGATAACAAGTGGTTAGGGTCTATCAACACCTATAAAACACATCCAAGCCTAAAATTATTTTTGCTTGTTTGTATGGATATAGGGAGGACACACTCTCTCTCTCTCTCTCTCTCTCTCTCTCTCTCTCTCTCTCTCTCTCTCTCTCTGTCTTACTTTTGGTCACTTCATTTGGCTACGATTGCTTCACCCAGCTACACACACTTACACCTGAGCTATTGATATAGCTAATGATTATTTTTTTCAAAGGTTACTTTTGCAATGGCTTACTAACAGAACAATATCCCTGATTACTCATGTACCCTTTCTCTCTCCCTTAGCAGATGACACTTTTAATGGATTTTTTTTTTGCTCAAGTCCTCCTTAGAACTTGATAGGTGACTTGAACTATGAATCTTATCCTCTTTAGCATAACCTATCCCCAGTAATATAACACACTCACTCAAACTGGTTAAGATAAGTAGGACCTCACCCTTAGATAGTACTTGGGTATAGGGGTAAATTAACCCCCATCCACTTTGTTTGAGCGTTGTAAATAACCTTCATTATGAGATTGATGACCCACTCGCTGCCTCACTCTTTGCTCGCTTATTGGGACCTTTGAAATCCCCCCTCGCCCCCCTCCCCCCCACCCATACCTTGGTGTGTATTTGTGTGCGTGTCTTTATGCTGCTTCCTCCTCCCAAAGTTCTAAGGATCTCCTTCCTATGGCACACTCGCCTAATCAAGAACACTGCACATATTCCTCTCCCCTTTGGGAATTTAGTCGAGTCGGCCCTGTGGACCAGTTTGCGGCTCTATGGGCTTGAGGTGCCTTAGCTTTTGCTGCATCGTGACTCTCTTCAAGTGCATTTGGAGATTGAGTGGCTCTACCTGTGCCTATAAAAAAGGTGAGTGTTTTTTTCCCTCACTTAGCCTTGAATATGTTTTGATGGCAGAGATGGTCGTTGATTTGGCTTGTTGACCTACAATATGGAAATGATTTTGCCTCACAAGTTGGGGATGTGCTAAATGATATGGTTTCTTTAATTGGAATCAATGTGTGATTTTTCTTGTGATTTATTTCATAAGAAAAGGCTTAACCTGTTGATTAGCAGTTGCATTTGTTGTTATAATCCTGTAATTGGTTGCCTATCATTGGTGGAAAGGTTGTGCCGAACCAGGTCATGATTGTTTTAATTTCTTCACAAAAGATAACACCATGAGAGTGACTGAGCAATATGTGCTCCTTCTCAGTGGTTTGGTTTCTTCTGAAAATTTTAGAAATTTATACATCTTTTCAAATTTCTCTATGCAACACTTAGATATACTCAATGTTTTTTTCTTAAATGCTTTACTGCTTGGTTGTTGTTGGCTAGCTTGGATTACTTGGCTAATTAATGAGCTTTTAAACTTTCATACTTTGTTTTGCTCTGTTAAATGGTGCACATTCTTTTCTTATAGGGTTTTAAAGGGTATGGTTTATCTCAAAACAGACACTGGTTCACTCTTTGGTGACTGACGGTTCTTAACTTACCGAGTGCTGGGTTGATAAAATGACTAAATATAGGGGTATCTGTTTACTTACAAAGTGATAATGTTGGTCATCTGCTGGCTCCAATTACTTAGCTAAAATAGATTTATTAAACGTTCCTACTTATATTTTGAAGGACTTAAAAATAATCCACTTTTTCTGGCTTGGGATGCCTAGCTGCTATGAGGTTAAGAAACTTTTCTATTTGGAAATGTTGTGGTAATAGGGTTAACTTCTGTTCACATACTTGTTGTAATTGGTTTTACTTGCTTACTAATATACCTGGCTAACCTATGTTGCATACTTTGGTAATGGTTATTTCATAACCTGCTTAGTGCTAGGTTCACTTTGGGAATCTGCAAGGTGCATTAGGACTCTGGAACAAACTGAACTAGGTAAAGCATTGCCTTTTTAGATTGCATTAGTAAAACCGGGGATCACTTACATTGTTTAGTTTTGAAATCTACTCATATGATGTAAATGAGATTATTTTTTGAGTTTTTTCTACGTTCGTAAAGCTTTACTCTGTTGACACTCCCTTCTTGGATTGGTTGCAAGTAATGAACATGCTTTCGATGGTGTTATTACTTCTAATGCTTAGGTTAAGATCATTGCTTGGCTATTACTTCCCATGCTGCTGTTTATTATACTTACACTCTACTTACAATCTGATCCTAGTTACTCTAATTGTTTGTGCCTCCTTGGATCATTTTCTCCCTTGGGGTGCTCTGGGAACTTCTTGATATGATACTTGTCTCTCTGTGATGCCGAATGATTGCTGGCTTGGGCTATTTCAATTACTTACTAACACACTTGGCTTACCTATGGTGCATACCTTGGGGATGAAAATTTGATAACTTGCCTAGGGTTGGGTTTGCTTTTGTCTGATATCCTCGGATTGTTGCTCCTAGATAATTAAAATGATATTAGTTATGAGTTTTGGCTCATGTTGACTGAGAACATTGCTGGCTCCTGATGCTTTCATCGATCTGTTGTTTATAGGATTTTTGATCCTATACTTTTAAAACGAATAGAGCTATACGACCTGCGAGTACTCGGGCATAGTTAGTTGACATAATTTACTTGGCTTGGACATTTGGGTTTTATGGAAACCTTTTTGATAGTAAATGAATATGCCATGATAAGCTCCATTATTGGGATTAGTGGTGCCGGACTTAAACTCGAGGGACTTTGGGATAATCTGAACTCGGGTTGGTACTATTGTTTTAGATTGCATATAAAAAACAGAGGATCACTTACATTGTTGATATAGGGATCTGCTTATCTGGTGTGAATGATATTTTTCTTTGAGTTTTGTACTAAAGCCTTAATCATAAATTACCTTTCTAGCCCTAATTAGTTAAGAGATTACCCATATTGTTACCTACTTTCTCTACTTTCACTTTTCATTACATAGAATCTTCCCAAGATGCTCTAGCATCTCCATTCAACTTACGATTTAAAACCATTCCTAATGGGTGGGATTTGACCTCATCACGTAAAGAGTATAAAGCTCAACCTTAACCACTACGCTACAAGCCCACAATACCCTTTGAGGTTCCCTTTACTATTAAAAAAAAACAATAAACCCCCCCCCCCCCCCCCCCCCCCCCTTCTCCTTTCCCTTTTTTTCCCCAGCCTTCCCTTTTCCTTTCTTCCACCCCCCTAAACTAATTAATGGCTTTCCTCAAAAACATCGTTTTGGGGACCTATTGACTTCGACACATTTCTTGATTTTTCATTTCTTGTATAAACATGTACAATTGTAAACTGATATTAGTTTGGCCAAAATACTTCATATCTTAACTTCTCTGGGTTAAAAGATTAGGTTAAATAAATAGTATAAATTCGTTAAAAAAAGTGGGGTTACTACTTAACCTTAATTATAACCTCTGATCTCATTTGGGTCTGAATGAGTGATGATCTTCATATCACAAATTAAAACAAATGAAAAGGAATTTAAAGAGAAACACTTTACACTTAATCACTATGATATACAAAAACGAATCAAAACCTCAGTCGTTTTTGTGCTAATCCTTGTCCTTTGTCTAAAGCCAGCTGTCTTTTGAATTGACATGTTCTTTTGTGTATAAGTATTAGTTTAAAAACATCAAAACACACACACACACACACACACACACACACACACACACACACACACACACACACACACACATGCGCGTGCGTGCACACACGCACACACACACACACACGATCTGTTGAAAATTCTTGAGTTACGAATGTGTTGGTGGAAGAGACACAATGTTGTGGGGAAGTGCTTTTGCACATGCACACACAATTAAGTTTTTACCTAGGCTTAGGCCACTCTTTATTTTTAGAGCACTTGGTTAATTTAATTGATAGCTTTTTGGGAGCACTTTCGAATTAGCAGTTTCACACCATCATATTTGCATGCCACAATGTGTGCCCTATCTCCCAAATGTCGCCGATTTGGTGGGATCTGCAGATTCAAAATTATGGGGAGAGAGAGAGAGAGAGAGAGAGAGAGAGAGAGAGGGTAAGAGAGAAAAACTTCATGAAGCCTCTTCAACGCTACTCACATCCCTATGAGAACTTTGGGTCGGGTTGAGATCGAGGGATGTTTATAGGGTGCGGATAACAGCCATAAAAGAAGAGTTCTAGCAAAATTATCTCATATCGTGCATCTGAAAGGTAGGATTTTGAACAAAGTATGTTGACTATTCAAATGAATACAATCTGGGATCCGATAAAGAGGACACAAGTCTCATAAACACTAAAAAATTCCAAGGGAGAATATGTTGCCTACTTTGCTTCTAAAAACCAGGCCAATTTTAGGAAACGACCCTACCTTACAAGGGCGTGTAAGGAAACTTTTGTGAAGTACAAAGAAACTTAACACTGGTGTATCCTGTATGAGATTCACTTTGGTTGTGGAACCATAACAAATGGGTTTTGAATTAAAGAAATGGGTTGGTAATTCTTGCCATAAAATGAGTCATTCTAAAATTTTTATGTTTTGAATTATCTTTAATAAACCATACTAATGTGAAAAAAGATTTATATAATGTTTGATAGCTCCTAATTTTTTCCCATCCATCACCTACACATAGAATCAATTCTAACAGAATGTTGTGTTTTTTCTATGGGTGCAAGTGAGGGCTACTCTCTTTGGTCTCAACTGTTAGGTACCCCTGCCAACATTTGGTAAAGAGGAAGCAAATAATTGCTGTAAATTGACTATTCTTTTATATTGCAAGGACGGCGACTCATACCACCTTGACTCCTTATTTGTACAAAATAATCTACGTAAGATTTGTGTGCAGATTACTTGTTTTTTTTCTGGTAGCCTTGGTCTTTGAACATGTATACATTCTTTTGTGGATATTTAAGTAAAAGTAACATAAACACACACACTATAGCACAAAGAACTTGTCCTTTTGAATGGTTGAAGACCAAATTGCTAGAATTTACTCCGTTCAGGCTCTGTAACCTTGGGCTACAATGTTGGGGTTCTATGAACTTGAACTGGAAGGGGCTTCCTTCTTCACAGGGTCCTCATGATGCATTTATGACCGGTTGAAGGCTCGGGCGGCTACCACTTTACATCCCTTAGTTAGTATTCTTGTATATTAACCTCCTGGCATATTAGAAGTTCTTTGAACTATTGATGAAGGGCATGTCTTCTCCTAAAAAGTTCTTGTCTTGGCTACTACCCGAGTCCCTTCTTAGAGAGGTATCCTGTTTGACTGAACCAACTATAGTTTTTAGTGAAAGAGTTCTAAACCTGTGTTTCCTTTCCTCACAAGTTGCCCTAAACTATGGCGTATTAGTCTTTAATACTTATGACTTTGGCTGTCACAATATTTTTGGTCATTTGTTTCCTGTTCTTTTTCATACTCACATGGTTGGTGGACTTTCAAATGGTCTCCTTGTATCAAGGTCTGGAACTACCAATGGAGCCTCTGTCTAAAGCATCCTTGCTTGTAATTTGATGCATTCAATATCCGGAGGCATCACCACTAATTGTGTCTTCTTCAAACGACGTTACTGTATCCCTTGTGCATACGGTCTCTTTTGACAAATGGCCTCTTGGCTCGAAGGACAGGAAAGGGAACTGGTACTAGCTCAGATTGTATTTATGAAATTTTGTTTCCTAAGGATGGATATGCTTAAGGAACTTGGTGCAAATAAACCACGACCGCTCTTAACTACATATGGGACTCATAAAGGGATAAAAACCATCCATGGCTTACTGAAGCCAAATTTGAGGATGAAGAATCACCTTTACGAAAGAGCCCCAACACTCTTATTTCCCCTAACTCTTCATTTACCTCCTTTCTTACACCTTCTTTGGTGGATTCCAGTCTAGGAAGAAGAAAAATTAAAAGTTTTACAAGCGGGAGGGGTCGTGGCTTACATGTTAAACATCTATTTGAGAATGTGACCGTGCAAGTTCTGGTGAATGAAGTTGGGAGGATGGTTCTACCATGCAAAGAAGATGATTGTACTAATATTTCTATACATCATCATCTTATTAATAAGATTTTTGAGTTCTTTTCACCTAAGTCAATGTTTACTGAATGTTTATTTGGTTCATGGCAATCACTTTGCTTTTGAGAATGTGATGTTTGGTTGGAAGTACTCAAATACTATCAAGTGTATTGATTACTCTAATGAGTTTTTAAGACATGAACCAGGTAGGGAATGCAAATGTTCTATGTTTCTTGCATATTGCAAGGTCACACATATGTACAAGAAATTTGGAAATTATAGCTCATTCTCATTTACATGGCGTGCTTGGAAAACTTTTAAATCACATACCTTAAAAACCCTTAGATCCTTGTTTGGCAATTTCGGCTTTACTAGACTATCTGGCCAACTTGGCCTTAAAGCTCCAACTGGAGAAAAAGTCCAATTGGACCTTACAGAATGCCTAAAAAGTATCTTTTTCCAAAGGATTAGTCTTATGCCAAGAAAATGTCTTAGCAATCACAATACTTGGGTCACTCCAGACATTATCATATGATGTCAAGAGCTGAGGCGGGATTAATTCATTATTAGCTTATACAAGGAAACTAATATATATAGTCTCTATCATATGTAAAAAACTTGCATTCAACGCCGCTTAACCAAGGCTCAATGGGGAGGATTTGAGAAAACAAACAAGTCTCATGTAAACGTGTCTTCAATTTAGGTCTTCCGTTCTAATGAAAGAACTAAGGAAATTGGGTTATGAGGAATCCTTGAGAAAATTACTTGTGTTAATTCCTACATATAAAAGTCATAAGCACATGATTAGATCGATTTTGGATGCATCAAACAATGTCTTTACTACCATAATGCAGAATATCATGGCATGCTTGAATCTAGTACTCAATGAAATTAGGTGCATTTGTGTTACGAAAAGGGCTGACCTAAGATGTTTCTAAGGAATCGAGTGCAGTACATACTGGATGGTGAAAGGCTCTATGGAGGTGTTTATTAATCTTTCTAAAGAAATTTACAGTATCTTCACTGCAGATATAATGAAATGTTATGAAAGCATTCCTTTGGAAGGGGAGGATGGTCTTCTTAGTGCGCTCCATAAGCTTATTAATTTGGTTTTTTAACACAAAAGTAAACAAGGGTATGAAAGAATATCACAACTTAGGACACCTTAGTGGGTTAAAACATTACAAAAGAAGCCTCCAATTCATGTTGACAATGGATTTTGCATAATTGCTTTGTGCAATTGGGTGAATCATGCTTCAGATAGATACTTGGCATGTAATGTGTAATATAAACTTGTTTTTCTTTGAATATCGATGGCCTCTTGCCAAATAAGCTCATCCAGAGCAAGCCAAAATACTTCCATTGTTTAAAAATACCTTTTGGTTCATGGATGATTTACTCAATATCAATAATCAATATTTTTTGGATCATCTGCCTGAGAGCTACCCAACATGCCTCAAGATTGAGCCTAGCTCTATGGAGAAATTGACACTTGATGGAAGGATAATAGTCAATAGAGCTTGTTTATTGAATATGGCTATTATCCTTACATCACCCTATACTGGAGAATAATCCATGCAGTTTTTCTAGAAGCCGGATAACTTGACACTCACTCCAACAGAGTTTATTATGAAAAAAGGTAATAGACCAGTAAAAAATGTTGTCAATATTTACCTTGGAATTCTATTCCTCTCATCATCTATTCCTCTTTGGATAGCTTCTTAGCATTTGAAGATCAACAAATGAATAAACAAATTTAATAAAACGGTTTGGTAGAAATGAGCTTATCTCATGCATTATGAAGGTTTTAGACCAAAAGAAATGGCCAGGTGCTAAGATTGACATTCACTTACTCTCCAATATTATGAGGTAGTAGGACCATAACTAATGGGTCTATTGCCTCACTAGGTGTGTTGCCTGGGTGCGCGTGTGCGTGCGTATGCATGCACGCGCACGTGCACGTGCACACGCACACGCACACGCACGCATGCATGCATGCGCGCGCGCGCACACACACACACACACACACACACACACACACACACACACACACACACACACACACACACACACACACACACACACACACACACACACTTTGTCATAGCAGCTGAACATACCCCAAAAACAATTTTCCATGAAACATAAATGGTTCTAGCCTACTATGCAAATTGCATGGCTGAGTAAAATACCACTGAGGTAATTAACTTGGTGAGTGTGAATTAAACCTCGCTTGGTTTACTTGGGTTGAAATTAACCACTATAGACTTTTTTCACATCCCTTGATATTGGAGCTGATGGGGATTTTGTCTAGCTCATTAATCTGAAGCACAATAAGGAACATCCCCTTAGTAAGGCTCTCTCTAAAGTGTCGAAAGCTTCTTTACTGCTTTTTTTTCACTTAATGGGTGGCTTCCAATTTTTTTTTTTGTATGTGTGAATCGGGCTACCTATTGCTCTGCTAATAGGGTCGAGGAGCTTTACCTCTATGACGATTCTCCTGCCCTCCTTTGTATGCCGATGCGATGGCTTTCACTTCATCTGACTGGAATGCTCTGCCACTTGCCTTGGCTCCTACACATGGCTCGACCCTCGAGAACGTACCTACCGGATCTCTTTGGGGATTGCCTCTATTACGGAATCTTACAGTCACTCTGGTTCTGAACCGGGCAGCTATCACATTAACGTGTGCAGTATATGATCCTCCTTGGTGCTTCAAAACCATGTATAAAGAGGTGAGGGATCTTCTGCTCCCTCACTTAGAATTGGTTGTTTTATTTCTCTTTGAGAGAGAGTGAGAGGAAGGAATGGTGCTTGTTCTATTGATTCATCTCTTGGATACATGGTGCTGGACGCTTGGTGCCTCATAGGTTGGGTCTGTTCTGAATTTGATGGCTTTTTAAGTTGTAGTACATATCAATTCGTTCATTTTTAATTGTTGGGTTGCATCGGCTGACTGCTGGGTTTCCCTTCATCGGTGTACACCCGCTGAGATACTCTAAGTTACACTTCTGATGAGTATTAAAATTTTAATAAACCCTGCCTTGTTGGGTGGTTATAAACAGATTTTCTGAAGATTGTTAAGATAGAGGTCCTTTTTAAATTCAGGACTTCCTTGCTTCTTGTTTGGTACTAACTGCTTACATACTTAGTCTTCCTTTAAAAAAAATGGCATCAAGTCTCACATACATATGGATAATATCCAGTGTTTTGATAACTGATGATGGGTTGTAAAGTAAAAGCTTGATGGTTTGACTGGTTTTTTAAGTTGTTTCACCTTTGGAACATTGGTAGAATTATACTTTTGGGATTATCCGTAGTAATAGCAATTGGTTGGTAAAAACTCAGCACTAATAAGTACACATCAGTAGTTGATTCTTTCTACCTGGTATGGATTACATACACTCACTCTGGTCTTGTTTTTGGTTGCTTGACATGAAAATGGCGTCAGGTTACTAAAACATGGTCATATAAGGAAACTGATCTAAACTGCCAAATCACTGGATGATACTCAGACTTATTTTGTATAGTGGTGGGGTATGAGGAGATTCATGGAAACTTATCTTGGAAAACTGATGCTTTTTTGCATTAAAATTGATACTTAATGAGAATTTTTTTGGTATTACTGGTTATGCTGCCAAATTCTGATAAATTGCAGATGTTTAGAGAAAATGGAGTTAGTACTTGATGATCTGGTTAGGTCTAACTTTACACCTTCTGCTTGATCTTAGGTGTGACTGACCGGATCTGGTTTTCCATTTTACTGATCTAGTCTGATATAACTATTTATAGCCAGACCTTATTCCTTCTACTTGCTCTTGGGAAAGGTTGGAATTAGCCGGATCTGGCTCTCGTGCTGTGACTTACAGAAAATCTAAATCTTGCTTGGATATCTGGCGTATAAATGGTTTTTTTTACAAAACACCTAGTGATGATACTAGCATAAAATATATTCTGAGATCGTACTATTTGCCTTGACTTTATTAAAAAAATAAAAATAAAAAAATAAAATAAAGCTTCTGCTTATTGCCTCGTTTCCTAACTTAGTTTTGGTCTTTTTACACCGTTTGGTTTTTTGGTGATGATACTATAGTAAAAATCTCACTTAAGTTTTTGGAAATGAACTATGATTCGGTCTTATATGACATAATGTTACTGAGGCTCTGGCAGTTACTTCTCTGGCTTTTTACTTCTCTGAACTGATGGTTCAACTCTTCCTGTAGGTTTCAAAGGAAACTCATTAAAGGAATATAAAAAATTGCATTACCTGCTGCATAATATTGGTTAGCTTAGTGGCATCAGGTTTTTTCGGGTGTTAGATAACCTTAGTTAATCTGATGATTGAAAGCTCGGTAGCACTACTAGTTTTGCTACCGAAATGGGAAATATGATAGTGCTATAAATACTTGGAGGATTAAACTGCTACTGGTGATTATTTCATTTTGATACTTTAGTATATACTGTTGGGTAAACATGCCTATTACAGATTCTGCTAAGATCTGGTGGGTTAAGTGATCGACAATACACTCTTCTAGTTTGTACCTAGTCTCTGGATAAGGCTATCTTGGTCAAAAGAAAAATTTAGTTGTTTCTGGCTTTAAAGGGCTCGACATCGGAGAATATTTTTTTTTAAAAAAGGCTTTCTACATACAATGATATAGATAAGTTGACATTTTTTACATTATTAGTTATTGAGTAACTCTAGCAAAAAAATGATGATGTAAAATCCTCGAGATTTTAAATATGCAGGACAATAGCTATTTAAATTTTTTTAAAAAGCTTGACATGGATAACAACTGGTAGATTCTTTGAAGCCTGCCATACATAGCCAAGTCTAACATTTCTGTTGTCTTGACTATATGGATGCAGGTGAGAATTCTATCTTGGCTTAATGAGGTTTAGCTTGCTGCAGTCCGACTTTGGAAACATTTAAGGATGCAATTGGGATAGGTTTTGATACCTTTGTACAAATTCCTTTGGAATGATACTTCATTCTTACTAAATTGTTTGGGGAGCTGTAATACTACAGAGCTTGGTACCATGCGTGAGGGCTACCTTCCTTGATTAAAACGTTCTGTTCCTATGGGTTTTTCATGCTCTCCGTTTATGTGTAATCTTTTCCTCTGCTACTTCGAGTATATATGGGTTTCTAAAATGATGAGAAACCCTAGTGATGCTCTAATACTCCCACAATTTTTTCATACCTTCAGATTTATAGATGACTTATGTAGTCCTAATAATCCCAGTTTTGAGAATACATTGATAAATATTTACCCTTCCTGTCTTAGTATAGAATCAACCTATGCTGAAAAATCTGAGAAACTCGAGAGTTTGGTCGTCTCTAAAACTCATTTTTTAAACATCAAAATTAGCTTAACATCACCATTTTTGGGTAACTTCTATACACGTTTCTTCTGGAAGAGAGATAATCTAAAGTTCCACGGAATTTACAAAAAGAAAGAGCAACAGACCATGTAAAAACTCCCTACACACTTGTTTAGGGCTGTTATTTCTTATTATGTATGCCTCTACGGATTGCTTCTTAGCTTATGAAGATATCATAACTCTGATCTCCAAATTCATCAATAATGGGTTCTCCAAAAAAGACCTTACTGCATGTATTTGCAATTCCCTTAGGAAAAATAGTTGGGCCGGGCTCAAGTTTGACAAGGAAAATCTGATTTGTCTCCTTAATACAAAATGAGGTGCTTACACAAAATAATAGGGAGTGACTTCTTCTCTATACATCGTATATAAATACTTTTCTGAGGTAGTAGGCCCATACTCTATGGGGCTACTACCTCATAGTGTATGGTGCCTGGGTATGGGTGGGCACACACACACACACACACACACACACTTGTTCAAAAGTGTTGCTTAAAAAAAGAGAGTCTATTATAGATAAGAGTAGATAAAACCGCCAAGGTTCCTCTTACATCACGGTTAAGCCATCCATTACATGATCACACAAACAACTATCGCAATAGAAACATATGGGTGGTCGTTCAGTATGGGGCAGGATACGATTAGCTAATACCATGCTTAAACCTCTGGTTCGGGGAGAATAATCAAAGTATCCTCGTAAGTAAGGGCCAAAATGAGGACATAGGAAGATCTTGTGATGAGGAATAAATTGTGCTAGTAGGAATAATCACTCTGAGAACCCGCGCTTCATAGACTGCTCAATGTAATAGTATTTCAAACCTAAACCCATGGCCTCTTTTACCATTGTCAGACTAATGTTCTTCTTGAAATGCTCTCGACCCCATAATGTTACTCTGGTGATTTTATCTTGATATGTCCACCACTATGTTTGGGCTACAGATGTTCCCTGGTTCGGAAAGAGAAGGCTGGCATATTTTTTGACAAATGATCTACGAGCTAACTCATTAGTCTGCTGTGCATGTGTTGGACTGCAAAAGCTAATATCAGATCAATGTTTGTTGCCATGAGGGATAAGTGTAAAAAAGCTTACTAACTTCTTGTACTAATGTGTGATGCCACTCTAATGGCTTCCTTTCTCTTATACAAAATAGGGTATAACTCTGCTTTGTCCTTACTCGGGTTAAAACACCAAACAATAGGTTTATGGAATATAAGACCTATCCTTGATAGGTATAGGGAATATTGTTTAAAGATCTTCTGAATACATTGCATGGTGTTGCTTATGAAGTGATATAACCTAGTGTTAAAAACCCTTCATTTGGTGCATATGTGCTGATGCCACTCCAGGCTGGGCTTTTTACAAAACAAGGAAATACCTTAAAAACACCTAACTTGGGTGTAGGAAAGTTTTTGTTATAAAAGGACTTGGAATAATATGCATTACCCCTTGAAATACTAATAGGTAGGGACTATTTGGTTCATAGTACCTAAAAACATCATCGGGTATGGGGCCTTTCGCCTCCCAAAGCTGTAGATATCTGGTAGATATGACTTAGCCTTGATAGATATATAGAAAAATGTTTGTTTTTTCCTCTGAAAACCGTGCATATTGTTTCTTATGTTTTTTTGCATATAATCTATAATCAAAAGAACATTTCATCTAGTATGTATGTACTAATGCTACTCCATGCCTGCTCTATACAGTACGAAAAAATACTATAATTTTTTTTTGGCCTAGTCCCCTTTAAAAAAAAGAAGAGAAGCACACCTAACTTGTATTGTATAGATGTTGTGGTCTTTATATAAGGAGAATTTTGTAAAATATGGAGTACCCTTTGAATTACTAACTGGTTGTCTACAGTAGGATTGGAATCACTATTTCGTAATACCATCTTCAAAATTGGGCTGCAGCCTACTAGGGTATATTACCTCTTGTCTACCGCTCAGAGCTTCTATGGTGCATGGGAATGCTAGCTTAAAACATGGTATTTCCTTCTTAAGAAGAATTGGTAACTACTACCTCTCATAAAAGTTTAAAATGGACTAAGGGGGGTCATTATCTTCTGCCTTCGAGTTACTTAGTACTAATAACCCACACCCTGCACGGTTGTTTTCTTTACACGCCATGCCTCGGCGCCGATTGTGCTCATTCATCTGCTTCTGCTTGGATTTGTGCACCTGTGTCATCCTCTCGTAGCAGTATGACAATATGCGGATCTTTCGGGATTACGGGCTGTCAAATCTGATCTTATACAGTACGCTTTGTATTGACACCATGGCTATATAAACTTGTGAGTTTTTATACTCACTTGGCATTTGTTTACTGTTTATGGTAAGGGAATTTGTAAATGTGTTTACATTGAGGGGTGAGAACTGTTCTGCACTTGGATGACAAGTGGGAAGGAAATCATCGTGGGGGCTGGATTGCCTACTACTCCGAGTTCACAGGTCAAATAGCATGTAGCTTTGTCTGCGTGGAAAATACTGTGTATTTGTTTTGATATTATGTTTTATGCGGAGATAATCTTTCCATACATGTTGTTGGGTTCTAACGTACAAAACTTAATGAAGCTTACATACTAAAGATGACACCCTATGGGACATAGGGTTGCTGTGGGTGTTTTTTCTTGCTCATGACTGGTTCGTAACTATAGACAACTGTAAAATGATGCTTTGTTTCTATGATTAGGGGCATCTTTGTGTTACATACCGGGGGGTTGTGGATTTGAGAACTGATTGTATTGTACTATGTCAGAGATCTGCTGAAAAAAATCCGGGTTTAAGAGGAATATCTCTACCACTGTCGGATTTTGTCTGGTTTGTTGATTGGCTTCTAGAAAACTTCAATAAATATCTTAATGCAGGGCGAAGCTTGTTTTGCTGACTGTGTGTTGTACAGGACATAAAGAAAAAAAGAGTGACATCTTTATGAGATTTTTTAGGGTTAAAGAATCAGGACTTGCACCGTTAATAATCTAATATTTGAATAGGAAGGAGGCCTATCTTGACTTCTAAAAATAGATATTAATGACATGGATGGGGTTTTTTTGTGTGTGTCTCTATAACATAAAAGGCCGATAATTGGGGCACTCATGTATAGGGTACGATAGGAGATCTCTTAAAAAAATTCTGCTCTAAACCGAGATAGAGCTATTTTTGGGTTTCGGGCATCATAGAAAACCTAAGTACGGCCATATTCAATGACCTTGATATAAAGGTCCAACCCATAATCATATTTTCCCCAGCTATGTGGTATACTAACAAGCAGTATGGCATCTCTACTGAGGACTTTTATTCAGGGATAGCTCTATTCTATGATAAAAACCGGTATTCTAAACGGTTTTCTAAAAAATGGGGTAGTGGCCTTAACTGGCTGCTGTTTAGTTCATTAATAAATTACAAAATTTGGCTCAAAAATATGGTGAGCTACTAAATCCTAGGTGACTAACATGGTGCACTAGGAGATGATTGGCAAGTATTCATTTCGAAACATATATACTGAATTTTACTTTGCTCTCTAGTAAGAAGGAATGTAATATTCTAATGAAATTTTTTCGATGGTCTGGTTGTGTTTGGAAGACTTGATCTTGGGTTCACATCTTGGTGTAAAAGTATTATAGCTTGTATTGCTGTTGGGGATGACGTCTATCTTGTGTCGGTACTATGTGTTGAATACTATAGGCTCTTTTTACTCTTGAAAATGATTGGTTAAATACTTTAATCTCAATTCTTTATGGCAAGGAAGTGTGCTGAGTATTCCTAAGCAAGAAATAAGCAATATTGTGCATATTACAAACATGGCTGACCTTGATTCTGGGAATTGGCTGCCATATGCTGTGATCCCTAGGTCTCTACTTATGGTATCTAAAACCTTAACGATATGTACTAGGTTTTAAATTGAACAAAGGCCTTAAGAAATCATGAGAAAATTAAAAAAAAAACCCCGCCAAACGTATGTATGTAAAAGAACCCTTCCTCTATCACGTCTAGAGGAAAAAATACCGAGTATTTTACTACATAAAATCTGTATGAGATACTTTTTGTATATATATGGTGCTGTGAGGAATAAAAAGAAGAAGTATAGTATCATGACACATTATTTTCAAAGGATTATATGGAAACACATAAAGAATGATTTATTTTTATCATTGTGATATGGATAACAACTGGGATGCCCATGCATCACCTGTATAACGATAAACAAGTGCTAAGTGAGCGTTTTCATGTTTATTATGGGTGCAGGTGAGGGCTACCTTCTTTGATTAAAACTGGCTATTCTTTATGTCTTGAATTTGATGCTCGTTCAAATGGGGAGCGGCTCTACTGCCATTCTTTGGGATTGTATTTTCCTATGTTGTATTCTCGGTTACTGATATCATGTACATAATTTTTTTTCAAACATGCAAATAATTATTTTGTGCATAACCCTTATACTTGTCTAGGATCTGACTGTCCGTGAACACTTGTGTTCGTTTACGTATATATGTATTTAAAACAGCAACACACACACAATAAGCGCAAAAGAGGGAAGGACTTGTCCTTTCGTCTCGGACTCTGGTTCTAGCACTTAGTGCCTGTTACTATATTTTAGGATATTGTAAAAGGCAGGGGCATTAGTGCACATTTGCAGTGGTCCTTTGACCGGACTGTTTTAAAGTTGCTAATGTTACCAATCTATATGACCCTTGTTTAGCACTTACATACACAAGATAACACTATTGTACCTTGTTAGTTCACCTTTAAAAAGTATTACTGTCCTCCAGGGCTTTTTGAAACTTACTGCTATAATGAAGTTCTGTTCTTATCCTGTGAAGAGAGCGTTGATCTCGGAGAAAATGCGCCTAGCTAGAGAAATAGAACTTTATTCTCCCTATACTGTGAATAGGACTCGACCTTATTTTCATAGAAATGTAAAACTCAAAAAAGGAATGTAGTATCCATAAGATCTATGATGACTTTGGGTATAAGTTTTTGGATGGTGTACCTAATCTTTGTAATCATTGCAGATTATCTCTCTTTCCCAGGGTCTTTCGCTACCTATGGAACCCCTCTCCTTTGCCTTTCTCCTTGTACTGAAATGTATCCAGGATGGCGAAGCCTCTTCTCTGAGTTTTGATGCCTCAAAAGATGCTAGTTTATCCCTTATCCATCTTGTCTCTTTTGACCAGTGGATAAAAGTGCTCGCTCTCCTCGTTAAAAACAGGGCTGATGGAATTAATCTTCTATTGGAATATATTGCTAACCTGGCGTGTCTTGCCAAAACCCATAATCAAGATCTAGCAACATTCTCTTCTAAAGGATCCGAACTGTCTAATCTACTCAGGAATTTCTGTGGGCTTAGTCCTAATTTTGTTACTGCACCTTCAACTCCTATGGTTCCTCCGCCTAATAGCCTCTTTTGTAGAGATGCTGCTGCTTTGGAAGCTGTCAAAGAATTTCAAAAAGAACTTTGTTCCCTTAGTGAGGCTTCCCTATTGGATCTAGTACCAAAGGTTTCTAGGGCCTTTCCTTTCTTACCTTCGTGACAGATTGAAGTTGAATCCTTGGGTGTAGACTATAGACTCTGGCTGCTCCCTAACAAAGGATTCCTTGCTCCAATTTCCATGGAAACCTGGGTCTTCCTAGCTAACTTGGCTCCGGCTACCATTGAGGAATGCAAACTCAAAGTCTTGAAAGGGGTTCAGCTCCTTGATAAGGGAGATCTTATTAAAGCACCGTTCAACATGAGGTTTCTTGATGATAAAAAATGCAGTTCCAATGCTGACCTCTATGTAAGAACTAAAGGATTGATGACCTTTAGTAAAAGCAATGCAGAATACTACACGAAAACTTGTTGGAACGTTTTCAGACCCTACCTTAAGTGTGCTTGCAGATTTTTGGATCCTAAAGCACCGTGTGTGTCAAGCATTATCTGGTTTGACCATGCAATTTGGTATGCCCTCAACATCTATCAAGCATTTTTTCTGACAAAGCTGAATAATTTCATCTATCCCTCTTCTGCTCATGGCTTGGTGGACAGGCTAAGGATTTGGTCCTTGGACAAATTGCTTTCATGCATTATAGAAGTACTATGTATGACACCCTCCAGGAGCTTGGTTGTGATGGATGTGGCACCTTATTAACCACCTTTGGTAACTATAAGGGGATCAAAGGTATGGTTGCACAAATCAAGCCTAGCTTAGAGGATGAGGACTCTCAGGTCTCCAAACGGCCTAACACGCTTGGTTCTCCGTCTACTTCCTACACTTCCTTTCTGACTCCTTCATCTAGTGACTCTACGTATGGAAGAGGGAGGGCGAGAAGCTACACTAGAGGGCGGGGTAGGAATGTACCAATCAGAAATCTTTTGGATATGTAATGTGCAGGTACTTTGGAACGCATGTGGTAGACTCTACCTATCCCCAAGGATGGAAAACCGTGATACTAATTTTGCCCATTGTCTATTTACTAGCAAAATTTTGGAGTTTTTGACACCACAATCGCTTCTGAGTGAATGTTTCAAAAAGGTTTTGGTCTTAATAAGTTGCTTGATAATGTAACTATAGGATGGAAGTATCTACCGTCTATTAAAAACCTTGTCTACTCAAAATACTTCCTCCTTCTTAAAGATATCCCTACTTGCGTCTGTCATCAATACCCTATGTTTTGCAAATCATTTGCTAACCTAGGCTTACATGTGTGTACATCGAACTTAGAGATCATATCTGATATAACTATCAGAGGCCTCATAAATAATGGTCTGAATCATATTCCACCTTGAATGCCTGGACGACTTGGCCTTAAAACTCCAGTTGGAGTCGACAGATCACATTATACTGACACATACACTTAAAGAAATCTTCTGGAACAAAATTAGTCTTTTACCATATGGATGGTTGAGAACTGAGACTACTTGGCTTAACCCCCAGGCGAGGGAATCCTTCTCGAACATTAAAACATGCTGGTTTATTGTTGGTCTTGATAAAGCGCCAAATACAGCTTGTATCATGTGTCAAAGGCTTGCCTTTGAATCAGCCCATGATAGGCTTAAGGGGAATGAGTTCTTTAAACTTAGTGTCTCCCCCAGTGATGCTTCTATAAAACTTAAAAAAGAGCTATCTGTACTTGGATATCTTCCTAGATCACTTAAAATACCTGTCCTATTTCCTATGTATAAAAAACATAAGCATAAATTCAGATGGATTTCTGATGCTGCTAATAGTCTATTCACTGATATCACAGATAACATCACTTTTGCCTTAAATATATTCTATTGGAAATAGAAGCCATTTGTGCTGTCAAAAGAGATATTATGAAACGATTTAATAACCTTGATTGTTGTCCCTTTCGGCTGATAAAAAATACTGCGAAGGTATATATTAACTTACCAGAAAACATTTACGCTATCTTTACTGCTGACATAACACAATGCTATGAAAATATTCCGCTTACCGGAGATGACGGTCTTCTCAGTGTTTTAACTAAACTAATTATAATATCTTTCACACACAGGGCAAAGCTTGGATACTCCTGTATTTCTACAAAAAAGAACTCCGGATGGTTTAAAATATCCAAATTGTCTGCTCCCTGCGTCTTTCGACATAATGATCTTTGCGAACATATCAAATGGGTGCTAGAAAATAGTTATCTCCAACTTGGGGATAGTTGCTACAAACAAGTCCAGGGGATTCCTATGGGTTTTTCATGCTCTCCGGTTATGTGTAATCTTTACCTTTGCTACTTCGAGTATATATGGGTTTCTAAAATGATGAGCAACCCTAGTGATGCTCTAATACTCCCACAATTTTTTCATACCATCCTTCAGATTTATGGATGACTTATGTAGTCTTAATAATCCCAGTTTTGAGAATACATTGATAAATATTTACCCTTCCTGTCTTAGTATAGAATCAACCTATGCTGAAAAATCTGAGAAACTCGAGAGTTTGGTCGTCTCTAAAACTCATTTTTTTAAACATCGAAATTAGCTTAACATCACCATTTTTGGGTAACTTCTATACACGTTTCTTCTGGAAGAGAGATAATCTAAAGTTCCACGGAATTTACAAAAAGAAAGCGCAACAGACCATGTAAAAACTCCCTACACACTTGTTTAGGGCTGTTATTTCTTATTATGTATGCCTCTACGGATTGCTTCTTAGCTTATGAAGATATCATAACTCTGATCTCCAAATTCATCAATAATGGGTTCTCCAAAAAAGAACTTACTGCATGTATTTGCAATTCCCTTAGGAAAAATAGTTGGGCCGGGGACAAGCAAAATCTGATTTGTCTCCTTAATACAAAATGAAGTGCTTACACAAAATAATAGGGAGTGACTTCTTCTCTATACATTGTATATAAATAATTTTCTGAGGTAGTAGGCCCATACTCTATGGGGCTACTACCTCATAGTGTATGGTGCCTGGGTATGGGTGGGCGCGTGCGCGCGCGCACGCACACACACACACACACACACACACACACACACACACACACACACACACACACACACACACACACACACACACACACACACTTGTTCAGAAGTGTTGCCTAAAAAAAGAGAGTCTATCATAGATTAGAGCAGATAAAACCGCTTAGGTTCCTCTTACATCATGGTTAAGCCATCCATTACATGATCACACAAAAAACTATCGCAATAGAAACATATGGGTGGTCGTTCAGTATGGGGCAGGATACGATTAGCTAATACCATGCTTTAACCTCTGGTTCAGGGAGAATAATCAAAGTATCCTCATAAGTAAGGGCCAAAATGAGGACATAGGAAGAGCTTGTGATGAGGAATAATTTGTGCTAGTAGGAATAATCGCTCTGAGAACCCGCGCTTCATAGACTGCTCAACGTAATAGTACTTCGGACCTAAACCCATGGCCTCTTTTACCATTGCCAGACTAATGTTCTTCTTGAAATGCTCTCGACCCCATAATGTTACTCTGGTGAGTTTATCTTGATATGTCCACCACTGTGTTTGGGCTACAGATGTTCCCTGGTTCGGAAAGAGAAGGTTGGCATATTTTTTGACAAATGATCTACGAGCTTACTCATTAGTCTGCTGTGCAGGTGTTGGACTGCAAAAGCTAATATCAGATCAATGTTTGTTTCCATGAGGGATAAGTGTAAAAAAGCTTACTAACTTCCTGAACTAATGTCTGATGCCACTCTAATGGCTTCCTTTCTCTTATACTAAATAGGGTATAACTCTGCTTTGTCCTTACTCGGGTTAAAACACCAAACAATAGGTATATGGAATATATGACCTATCCTTGATAGGTATTGGGAATATTGTTTAAAGATTGTAAGGTCTCTGACCTCGATCAAAAGAGCACCATTGTACCATGAAATGAACATAATGGAAAAAGTTACTATTTTTAGTAGTTTTCCAAATTCTGTCAGTGCCATGATGTTTAGAATGTTTTAATGCTTCGAAATGTGAATTAAAATAATTTTTGTAAAAAAATTCCAAAAATAGTAAGTTTTTGGGCACCCAACCCGTCTAGTTTTGATCGTCTCGAAAAACTGCACGCGTACCCCGAATTTGAAAAAATGCATTTTCGGACCCCGGGGGCTGCTAAATATGGTAGGTACTTGGGCCAATACGTCTTAGTTAGAGCTCCGTATAGCAATTTACGGCATCAAAATCCGACTCGTATGGTCCGTTTTAGCCAAAAATCAATTTTTCCACAAATTGAGCGGGGAGGCACCGGAGCCCGGGGCTGTGTGGGAATAGGTTCCAGGCCACTCCAGACTAGCTTTAGCAGCTAGGGGGCGCCCTCTTGCCTTGTGGGAGTCTTTGGGAAGTTTCGAAGCTTGCAACTAGGTGTGAGAACCAGTTAACTAAACCAACTGGACACTTGGTGGGTAGGGGAACTGGACTTGCCAATGCAAGAACTAAGTGCTCACTTAGATTCTTATAGCAGCACAAATCGATTTTCAGCATGTAGGAGCCTATTTAAAGGCCTACTCACACACACACACATACACATATGCTCACACACACATAGTGCACACACACACACACACACACACACACACACCTACACACACTGGGAAGGTGCTGCCGATACACACACCTTTTGAAGGAGAAGCAAGGGGGGAGGTGCTGTCGAATTCTCGCCTCAAGAAGCTCGATTAAATCAGATAATCGAGAGGATTATCAGCCCTTAATCACGGTAACCACGGTTTAATTAATGCTTTCTACAAATCCTTTTCATTACCATCTAAATTTCTCGTCTATTATGCTTATTCCTAGTCGTAATTCTTTATAATTACTCTCTAATTTCTCCTTAACCATATTCTATTATGTAATCATCATCCCATAGCTGAATTATCATCCATTCATCACTCTTGATTAATGATTAGTGTATGATTATTATATTTTCTCTCTCTAGGTAGCATAGTAATTAATCGGTAAGCTGGTAATTGTGTAGATTGATGAGAATCATTCGTTCTATCACTCATTAATATTGTAGCTGAATTAGATTCATTTCTCTTATGCATTAAGATATAATTAAGAGAAGATTAATCTGTCATTAAGTCTCTAAGAGGTGGTTTTTCTCACACCTATGCATGCGGTGATTCTGCTCCCTCTAATTGCTAGGAAAGAGATTAATCGTGCTTAATTCATCTCTCTGGTAATTCCATTAGTGAAATCATATTATTCCTAATCATGTAAGCCGAGTAATTATCTTTAGAGCCGGTACTCATAGGATTATGTGTCATCCATAATGATTGCTATATGAAAAATCTAGACCTCTCCTATAGGAGGAATTAATTGGTGTTGCTGATCTATCTATTGGGTTGTTATGACGCTTGCGAACCTTAGCTTTTTCTCCAAGCTAATTATTTAAAGTAGTGAGTAAAATGGCTCCGGTTAAGAGAACTCGCTTTGGTGGTGCCCACGACCGCGAGGCAGGAACAAGCAATGTCAATGGAAAGGGAAAAGCTCCCATGGAGGAACAAATACCGGCCATCTAACGGGCCATCGACGAAGAAATGGAAGAGGTAGGTCATAATTTCATTCAAACTATTTAATTTAACATTGCACACGTTAAGTTAGGAATGAACATATCCCCAAACATGTTGGAGAAATCCGACGAAAACCTCGGCATTGAATTCATTGTACATTAAGTTCTAAAGTAGGAAGGAAATGATTGATGGGTATGCTGGTTGCAATAGGAAAGAATGTCTGCTAGGGAAAATTTAGCTCGACATGTTCATTTTATTTCCAATGTTGAATCAGTCCTGACCCCCCTACTGATCACAGGGGGTAGAGTTCCTCGTTAAGGGCTCTTGAATCCACGACTTGCTTTCTATGCGGTGGATACCCACGACTTGCTTTCTATGCGGTGGGAACCCACGTCTTGCTTTCTATGCGGTGGGAGTGTCCATGACGTGCTTTCTACGCGGTGGACATACCTAGTTATATGGGCAGCTAGGCGACAACGAGAGGAGTGAACTCTCGCTGGAGGGGGGATGTTGTACCTCCAGAACATTGGAATCTTAATGAATAATTTTGAGTAGAATTTTTACTAGAATACTGTCTTGGTGTTGTTTGCAATACTGGTTGAAGGGCTGTCTTAACGAACAATGTGCTTCGGAATTAAAACAAGGAATGTTTATGTTGAACAACCTTTGTGGTAGTAATTAGGTCACACAAGGAAGTGTGAGTATGGGGGTGGAAAGTGGGGGCTTGGCTCAGGTTGCCAATGCCTACGAGATGGGTGGTCCCGATTGGTCGGGAACTCTCTGTCCCCATGGTGGTTACTTCGATATTAGTAATACTCATTGCCCCTAGAGCGGTGAAATCTCGAGAGTACGTGCCTCTGAAACATGGGGAAAAAGGCGCTCGGGGTTTCTCTCCTCTTGGAAGGTGGGTCTTAGGATCGCTAGATAGTTTAAGTACGCTTCCCCTGCAAGGTGGAGCTAGATCTCCCTGCTAGTAGACTCGAACTCGACTCACCTTGTGATGAGAGATCGTCCGCTAGTCGAACCCTGAACCATTTTGTTTGCTTCCGCAATAGATCTAGTGGCCACCAGGTTCACCATCAAATCCGCTGGTTGATACGGCGGGGGTGGGGACCTCACAAAGATCTTCTGAATACCTTGCATGGTGTTCCTTATGAAGTGATATAACCTAGTGTTAAAAACCCTTCATCTGGTACATATGTGCTGATGCCACTCCAGGCTGGGCTTTTTACAAAACAAGGAAATACCTTAAAAACACCTAACTTGGGTGTAGGAAAGTTTTTTTTATAAAAGGACTTGGAATAATATGCATTACCCCTTGAAATACTAATAGGCAGGGACTAATTGGTTCGTAGTACCTAAAAACATCATCGGGTATGGGGCCTTTAGCCTACCAAAGCTGTAGATATCTGGTAGATATGACTTAGCCTTGATAGATATATAGAATAATGTTTGTTTTTTCCTCTGAAAACTGTGCATATTGTTTCTTATGTTTTTTTGCATATAATCTATTATCAAAAGAACATTTCATCTAGTATGTATGTACTAATGCTACTCCAGGCCTGCTCTATACAATACGAAAAAATACTATAAACTTTTTTTGGCCTAGTCCCCTTTAAAAAAAAGAAGAGAAGCACACCTAACTTGTATTGTATAGATGTTGTGGTCTTTATATAAGGAGAATTTTGTAAAATATGGAGTACCCTTTGAATTACTAACTGGTTGTCTACAGTAGGATTGGAATCACTGTTTCGTAATACCATCTTCAAAATTGGGCTGTAGCCTACCAGGGTATATTACCTCTTGTCTACCACTCAGAGCTTCTATGGTGCATGGGAATGCTAGCTTAAAACATGGTATTTCCTTCTTAAGAAGAATTGGTAACTACTACCTCTCATAAAAGTTTAAAATGGACTAAGGGGGTCATTATCTTCTGCCTTCGAGTTACTTAGTACTAATAACCCAAACCCTGCACGACTGTTCGCTTTACATGCCATGCCTTGACGCCGATTGTGCTCATTCATATGCTTCTGCTTGGCTTTGTGCACCTGTGTCATCCTCTCGTAGCAGTATGACAATATGCAGATCTTCTGGGATTACGAGCTGTCAAATCTGATCTTATACAGTACGCTCTGTATTGACACCATGGCTATATAAACTTGTGAGTTTTTATACTCACTTGGCATTTGTTTACTGTTTATGGTAAGGGAATTTGTAAATGTGTTTACATTGAGGGGTGAGAACTGTTCTGCACTCGGATGACAAGTGGGAAGGAAATCATCGTGGGGGTTGGACGGCCTACTACTCCGAGTTCACAGGTCAAATAGCATGTAGCTTTGTCTGCGTGGAAAATACTGTGTATTTGTTTTGATATTATGTTTTATGCGGAGATAATCTTTCCATACATGTTGTTGGGTTCTAACGTACAAAACTTAATGAAGCTGACATACTAAAGATGACACCCTATGGGACATAGGGTTGCTGTGGGTGTTTTTCCTTGCTCATGACTGGTTCGTAACTATAGAAAACTGTAAAATGATGCTTTGTTTCTATGATTAGGGGCATCTTTGTGTTACATACCGGGGGGTTGTGGATTTGAGAACTGACTGTATTGTTATGTCAGAGATCTGCTGAAAAAAATCCGGGTTAAAGAGGACTATCTCTACCACTGTCGGATTTTGTCTGGTTTGTTGATTGGTTTCTAGAAAACTTCAATAAATATCTTAATGCAGGGCGAAGCTTGTTTTGCTGACTGTGTGTTGTACAGGACATAAAGAAAAAAAGTGACACCTTTATGAGATTTTTTAGGGTTAAAGAATCAGGACTTGCACCGTTAATAATCTAATATTTGAATAGGAAAGAGGCCTATCTTGACTTCTAAAAATAGATATTAATGACATGGATGGGGTTTTTTTGTGTGTGTCTCTATAACATAAAAGGCCAATAATTGGGGCACTCATGGATAGGGTACGATAGGAGATCTCTTAAAAAAATTCTACTCTAAACCGAGATAGAGCTATTTTTGGGTTCCGGGCATCATAGAAAACTTGAGTACGGCCATATTCAATGACCCTGATATAAAGGTGTGCCATCTCCAAACTATCCAGAAATTCTTGTGCATCCTCACCATTTTTAGAATGAAAGGTAGGAAAAGTGCTTGACATTTTTACAATACAAGGAGGCTTGTGTACCACAAAGTTTTGACTACGATGAGTGATCACATCAAAATGAAAATATATACATCAAGTGTTAGTTCATAATTTATCATAGGCAAAATAAAAGGATTGATTGAGGCATTAATTTCATTAAGGCGAGTGGGTCCAAAAATTCTCATAATGGTTGCTTGAAATCTAAATTTTGTAGCAATTATGATGTGCACAGATTGACGAGCTATGGGTGTAAAAGGAGAAGCAGCTCCAGGTTGGTTCATGTGACAATGTGTTCTCCTTTTTCTTTCTCTTGAAGAAAGTTTCCTTTGAGTGGATCGCTATCTAAGCGCCTCTTGTCCCTGCCTCAAAACAAAATAAAAACATGGACATCAAATGAATCATCATAATTAATGAATGGAAGAATGATGGGATTTGGAGATGCCAAGATTTCACCAAGTCTTTCTGCTCCAAACATAAAAACAATGCGTTGTTGGTAAAAAAATTTGCGATCTACACAAATGTTAATTCTGATGCGTTGTGAAAAATGAAAAGCATATGGTGCAACTCTATTGTTCATGAGGAGAATAGAAGGCAATTAGGAAAGTTCCTCAGTGGGGGCACCACTTTTATGAGAGCGGATTTTTGGAGATGGGACTTAACTCAAGGCTCCCACCAGACAACCACTCCGTGAGACCCTACACACGCATATTTCTTAGGGGCACCACCCTTTTTTATGGAGAAAGAAGGAAACCAAAACAAACCATATACAACACACACACACACACACACACACACACACACACACCTTCCTTATGTGCTTCAACACAAAATGCCCTTCAACCATTCAACACACTCCTTAAGCAATCCCTTTGAACATTGCACAAACTCACATGTAAAGATTGACCTTCACCATATTAGTGCTCATATACTTCTAAGAAAAGCAAGCACAAAACCTCAACACTCAAAACACCATAATGCACAAATACTTGACAACTCCTTTCCTTTCCCATAAGAAGAGACTACTTACACACATAAGGCGGCATGCATAGAGAGCTCTTCTCCATCTATGCAGCCCCAAGACTTACTTACACACAACATAAGGAGAGAAGCCAAGCAAATAGACACCATGGTGCACAAAAAAAACTTTCTCAACAAACAAGCAACCCAATGAGCACAAAATACGAGAAGCTGCCAAGATATGCTTACCAATTTTGCATGCGTTTAGAGCAAAAGTGTGACGACGACACCCCAATTGCAACGATTTGTTGATCAAACCATGAGATAGATCATTGAACTTGATATCCTTGCTCTCATATAGAATCTACAATCCTTATTTAGGGACGAGTATGGTAAGAGAAATATTTGCAAGAGAATGGTAGTAATAGCATATTGATGCTCTCTCTATGGTGCCGCTTATGATAGCGAGCTTAGGAAATGGATAGGGAGACAAGAGGAGAGAGAGATTAGGGCTTCCCTAACCTTAGAGGAGCTTATTTGCAGCAATGGAGTAGGTGTGTGTATTTTTTGCTTGCCAAAGGGCCTTTTTATAGCTGTACAAGACCTTGGGTTAGGTTAAACTTGACTAGGGTAGGTAATTAACCATAGTTAGGTTCCCTTTTGACCATTCCTTCAATTATGCAAATAAGGGGCTTATTTTTTCATTAAAAATAGCCTTTTAGGTCGTGGAGGCTCCATAAGGGTTGATAATGTATGTGGGCCCCACCATGATGTCCCTCCAGTGGCTCCTGCAGAGTGTCCCCATCCTGTTTGTTGTGTCTCTGGAAGCATCTTGAGCCGACCCCTCCACATGCAAGTGGTTTTTAACTCCCCATTGGTATTTTAGAATGTTGGAGAAGTCAAGAAAACTTTTCACCTTTGTGGTTTAGCTGATTGTAACTTTGACCTGCAGTAACAGTGTCCGCAGCACCTTGTTTTCACCATAACTTTCAGCCTGTAACTCAGAATTGGGTGCTGTAAAAGGCAAAGTTGACCTTATCAAAGTGTTTAAGCTGATTTTGGAGTGTTCCTCAAGTATACCCACGAGCTAAGGCGTTCAAGATGCATCCAAAACACCTTTTGAACCAAGTCTCCTTGTAGGGGCCCTTTAGCATGCATCCAAGGTGTAGCATGCTTTTTCAAAAGAGAATCCACCTTAAACAAATGAGGTAGGCTCCAATAAAGTTTGATTTATTGGGGATATACATTATATTTAAGATTTGTTGACCAACACAAGTAAATGATCCAAGACTTGGGTCACATAGTGGTGGGGAAGGGAAGGCCTACAAGGTTAACCCTACCCTTGAGAGAAGATGGGTAAGATAAGTGCCCATAAATTATTTATTTACAAATTATGGGATGTAGATAGCTATTTAAATTAGTAAAGGTAATTTATTAAAAGAATATACAGTAAAAAACTAGGAGAGTAGAATTAAGTTTACTACTTACATTTAGCATGAAGAGAGAAATATGATGTAAATGCATAAAGATCTAAGAAGGGTAAGGTGTTTGTATGGAAAAAGGCTATTACGGAAAGAGAGAATGAAAACTAGGTTAAAACTTTGATAAAAAATATATACATTTGAGTATAAATGTAGTGCAAATGCAAAGTTATCATTTAACGCTACTCATATTAGCCCTCCCCCTTCATCTAGGATCATTCATGCTCCTAGATGAAACAAAAGAGTTTTTTTTTAATTCTTTTCTTTTTTTTTTCTTTTTCTTTTTTTCTTCTTTTTCTTTTTTTTTCTTCTTTTTTTTCTTATTTTTCTAAAAAAGAAGGAGTGATATACACTCTTTTACTCCATTAGACCTGCTTTTCATTACCTCCATCCCATAAATCGGAGATGGTAGGGTTGCCTTGGGTATGTTGAGATTCCAAGGCTGGTTCTTCTTTGCACATCAAAGCTTTAAAAATAGGTGGAGCATTTGCCAAGCCGAAGGGAGCCATGCCGATTTGGAGCTTAGACGATGTAGGTAGATGACTTCCTATCAACGGATTGATACGTTGAAAGTAGGGCTTTAATCTCCATCCATTGACTTTGGTCTTGTGGAGTTTTCCTGATAAATCTGCTAATCTGTAACTACCATTCCCAAACTTTGTTTTTATCATGAAAGGTCCCTCCCATCTTTGCAAAAACTTTTTGTCAAATCGAGTATCAAGTCGGTTATCATAGCGAAGAACCAACATACCTTCCTTCAATCCTTTCTCGTTGAGCTTCTTGTTGATTTTGTCCCTTTGGCTTGTGGCTTGGGCAATGTAATAGTCGATGGACCCTTCTCTATCAAGCTCAAGTCGTTGAAGATCTAAAATTCTTTCCTGCAAAGCTTCTTTTGGCCTCTTTGCTCCCCGTGAGAGAATGTGTAGGCTTGCAATCTCCACCTCAATAGGAAGGAGTGCCTCTTGTCCATATACCAAATGAAAAGGAGTGAATTGAGTGGATACCTTGAAAGATGTTCTGTATGCCCATAGAGCTGCGGTCAAATGACGATCCCAGTCGTTTGGTCGATCTGCAACCTGCTTAGAAATGATCTTACATATCATTCCATTCACCTTTTCAACCAACCCATTGCACTGAGGGTAGTAAGGTGTAGAATGCAAATGTTTGACTTTTAACTTTGTCAAAAGATTATCTAGGAGATCTGCTCTAAACCCTGGACCACGATTTGACAAAATCTCTAGTGGTGTGCCGAATCTACTGCATATGTGATCAAAGATAAATTTTGATACCTCCTCGGCTGTAATTCGTGTTGTACTTGCTGCCTCCGCCCATCGTGTCATGTAATCTACTCCCACAATGATGAAGACCTTCCCGGTAGATGTGCGAGGTAAGGGGCCTATTGCATCCACACCCCACTTCTCAAAAGGACCATACAAAATTATTGGAACTCGAGGTTCGTAAGTGAGTCGTCGATTTCCAGCAATCTGACAACCTTTGCATGACTTACACCAATGTTGGACATCACGGTGTAGACTTGGCCAAACAAACCCTGCTTGCAAAATCTTCTTGTTTGTAATATCATGAGAAAAATGACCCCCACAGACATCATCATGGCATGTAAAGAGGATTCTCTCTATTTCTTGAACAGAGGGCACCCTTCTTAACACCAAATCTTTCCCTTTATGATACAGATCATCTCCTATGAGTTGGTAAGGAGTTGCCTTTTTTACCAACCTATGCCTTTGCACTTTATCCAAGTGTTTAGGGCACTCACCAGTTTGGAGGAAAAATATGATGTCCTTCAATTCCTCTTGGCCTTGGTACTTTGGTTCGTAGAGATTCACACCTCCCACCATGATCTGAAGTTTCTCATTGGAGAGATAATTTGCTTCCTTGTTGAGGGTTCTCACAACATGCTGTACCTGTGTAGCTTCAAAGTTCTTTATCAAAGCCTTGACTTGTCTAAGCCACTCCACTAGAGTAGGGTTCTTGCACTTCCATATTCCTTGGATTTGCCTAATAACTAGTAAGGAATCACCTCTTATTATAAGTCTTTCGATGCCAAGTTTTTTGCATTCTTCAAGCCCCAACTTTAAGGTGACATACTCAGCCTCATTATTAGAATGAACATTTTCCAAGGTGATACCTTTCTTAACAAGAACTTCCCTTTGTGGACTTAGAATAAGAACCCCCCCTGCTGCCTGATCGTGTTGTCGTCGGTAAGCTCCATCAAAGCACAAAATGTGTGCATTGTCCATCTCCTCCTCATTATTTTGTGGTGTAGCTTTGTCTCCTGCCTTTGGTGACTCTTTCCTTTCTCTCACTTTGTATGTGAGAATGTCTGCAAGACCTGCCCTTGTGCTATCTTCCACAAGAAAAGTGTATTCGAACTCTTGAAGTTCTAGAACCCATTTGGCTATCCTAGATGAGAGGCTCATGTGTTGCACAACATATGGTAAATTGTTTTCCATGGTGAGAATGACAAATGGTGTAGGTAAGAGATATGATCGGAACTTTCTTACCGCAAACATAATTGTGAATACCACCTTCTCCATATCGGTGTATCCCTTCTCTGCAGCGGTCATGACTTTGCTTGCAAAGTATATTGGCCTCATGTAGCATGTTTTTGGGTCTTTTTGCATGAGAACTACACCGATGGCCTCCATTCCTACACTTGGCGTGATGTAATATGTATCCTTTGGATTTGGTGGCATTATTGTTGGAAGAGAGTTGAGAATACCCTTTATTTCAGTAAAGCATAATTCGTGTTCCTCTCTCCATTCAAATGTGGGTTTGTTTGCTAGCTTGTGCAAAGGTGCAATAGCTTCTGCTAGAAGGTGAATGAAACGAGACATGTACCTTACTTTGTGGTTGAAAGTCATGAGCTCCTTGGTTGTCGTTGGTGGTTGGAGTGACAAGAGAGCATTTACTTTTGATGGATCCACTTGAATTCCTTGCAAAGAAACCACATGACCTAGCAATACCACTTGTGACTCTGCAATGTGACACTTCTCAGGATTAAGCTGTCCCCCAAATTGATGAAGCCTCCTAAGCCCCTCCTCAACTTTTTGGCAATGAAGTCTTTGGCTACTATAGATACAAAAGTCATCCATAAAAACCCTAATTGACTT
This sequence comes from Adiantum capillus-veneris, assembly GCF_014529385.1. Taxonomy (NCBI): domain Eukaryota; kingdom Viridiplantae; phylum Streptophyta; class Polypodiopsida; order Polypodiales; family Pteridaceae; genus Adiantum; species Adiantum capillus-veneris. Next base: position 88,494,504 of record NC_140952.1, on the reverse strand, counting down.
TCCAAAGAAGGGCTGAAAGACAAGAGTTGTAAACCTTATAAAGGTACTAGGAGCATTTGTGAGCCCAAATGGCATCACTCTATAGGCAAAGCAACCCCAAGGTGTGATGAAAGTGGTTTTTAACTGATCTTCTTCTGCTATTCTGATTTGAAAATACCCTGAATACCCATCACACACTGTGTAACATTCATAGCCGGCTACTTCGTTTAAGATTTCATCTTGGAAAGGAAGAGGAAAATGATCCCTCTTTGTTGCAGCGTTGAGCGGTTTGTAGTCAACACAGACCCTCCATTTTCCGTTCTTCTTAGGGGTTACTACAATTGGGGACACCCACTCAGAGTTAGACACAGGGTAAATGAAACCAGCTTTGAGGAGTCTGTTAACCTTTGTCAAAAGTGCCTCTTGTTGTATTTTTCCTAGGCGCCTTAGCTTTTGAGCCACAGGTTTAGTACCTGGTTTTAATTCTATGCCATGCTCTATAACATCCACACCTCTAATTTGTGAGTAATCAGTGATAAACAAATTGGGATACCTCTTGAGCATATCGATGTAGGACCGCTTCTCATCAGGGGTAAGATCTTTTGCAAGCATCCTCTCAAAGTCTTCAAAGTTCTTGTGGTCACCTTTGTCATCCTTTGTTTGCTCCTTTGTTGGGTCAACCTCTATTGATGGAGTTTTTGATGTGTTGAAGATGATTCCCATTACCTCCAAAGATGATTCTTCTTCGCTATTGGATGTAGTGGTTGAACTTTCCTCGTCGCTTGAGCCAAAACTCTCTTCACTTTCTTCATCAGCCGTGGTCTCATAGTTGATGTCGAGCTCCTTTCCTTCATGCCAATCGTATACTACATGTTGCCCCTTTTTGAGAATCAATTGTTCTCGTCCCCATTTTTGATCTGCATTCACAGCAATGAGCCAAGGCCTCCCTAGGATGATGGGATAGCCCTCCCCCTTGGCTGGCATAACATACATGTCCACACGTGCATCTATATTACATACAGAAACTTTTACATTCTCGATGATCCCTAGGCACTTCACACTTGCATTGTTGGCCAGCCTAGCTTGACAATTAGAGGATTTAGTGATTTCAAGCCCTAGTCTATTCATGGCTCTTTCCGTGATCACACACATTTGTGCTCCACCATCAACATACACATTGGATACCTTCCTACCCCTTACATAAGCATCTACAATAGGTTCCACATCTTGTTGTGGCTTTGAAGTCAATGCCTTTACTGTCACCTTTTCTTTCTTTCTTGGGAGTCTTGTGCTTACAAGTTTGGACCAGTGCTTTCTCACCTTGGGTGATAGATGTAGGAGTTGAGGCCAAGAAATATTGGGCTTTTGAGTTTGCAGATCTTCTAAGATGTTGTAGGGTTCCATATTCTTTCCTAATGGAAAATCGTTGATGCCGATCTCCCTTCGCCTTGACCTCTGCTTCTTGCCTCCTTCCTCCTTTGACTTTTTCTTCCTCTCCTTCCTTGCAGGTTCTGACTCTTCATTCCTTGTGTCTTCATCCTTGTTGTGTGCTCTTGTGCGCTTTTCTGCTGGCATAACATCAAAATGTATAGGGCTCACCTCTATCTCCTCTTCCAGCTTTATGACGTTTACTCCTCTCTCTTCCTCCACTGGTGGGACAGGAGGGATGTTTGCCACTGGAGGTGGTGGTGGTCGACGAAGAATTTGCGGGGCTTGAGTATGCTCTTGGTGCACCATGAGCGGAGGGGGTCTAGGAGGGTATATGTCCCCTGGAATCCTTCGAGGGTGAGGGAAATTATACATGCCATGACCAACTTCGTTGAAATTCCAGCATCTCAACTCTTGTGCTTGACGTCGTTGATTGCGATTCCCTTCTCGTTGTTGTCGTTGTTGGGGTAGGCCCTGCACTAGATTCGAGGTGACACTCTCTAGTTGTTGAGTTAATCTTTGCAAGATCTCTTGTTGTGATCCTTCCCCTATTTGTGAAGTTTGGGCAAGAGAGCCCCTAACTTGTGCTCCCATGCTTGGTGAAGAATCCCTCTCAATGACTTCATTTAGGTCCCTTGTTCTATGTGCTTGAAAATTTAACTTCTTGAATTTGACCATGGCCACCTCACGTGCTTCCTCAAATGTTGATGGGAATTTTAACTCTACCTTGGTCTTCAAAATTGGATACAAGCCAGCCATGAACCTATCTTTCTTTAGAAAGTTTGGTGCACCCCCTTGGTTTTGTAAGGTAGCCTCCCATCTATCCCATAGGTTAAGGAAAATGGCCTCATAAGATGGGTAGTCTTCAAGGAATACCTGTTTATGTTGAAGTAGACACTTCCAAAGACCCTCTGGAGTATCTCCTTGTCCAAATTTGGCAAGAAAAATTGCACGTAGCCTCTCCCAATTGGTTTTGTTTTGAGGTTGCAAGGCCTCGTACCATGCCTTAGCCTCCCCTTTGAGAACGAGTGGAAAAGCACGCAGCTTTACCTCTTCTTGATCTCTCCCAGAGATGAGGTGTGCCATCTCCAAATTATCCAGAAATTCTTGTGCATCCTCACCATTTTTAGAATGAAAGGTAGGAAAAGTGCTTGACATTTTTACAATACAAGGAGGCTTGTGTACCACAAAGTTTTGACTACGATGAGTGATCACATCAAAATGAAAATATATACATCAAGTGTTAGTTCATAATTTATCATAGGCAAAATAAAAGGATTGATTGAGGCATTAATTTCATTAAGGCGAGTGGGTCCAAAAATTCTCCTAATGGTTGCTTGAAATCTAAATTTTGTAGCAATTATGATGTGCACAGATTGACGAGCTATGGGTGTAAAAGGAGAAGCAGCTCCAGGTTGGTTCATGTGACAATGTGTTCTCCTTTTTCTTTCTCTTGAAGAAAGTTTCCTTTGAGTGGATCGCTATCTAAGCGCCTCTTGTGCCTGCCTCAAAACAAAATAAAAACATGGACATCAAATGAATCATCATAATTAATGAATGGAAGAATGATGGGATTTGGAGATGCCAAGATTTCACCAAGTCTTTCTGCTCCAAACATAAAAACAATGCGTTGTTGGTAAAAAAATTTGCGATCTACACAAATGTTAATTCTGATGCGTTGTGAAAAATGAAAAGCATATGGTGCAACTCTATTGTTCATGAGGAGAATAGAAGGCAATTAGGAAAGTTCCTCAGTGGGGGCACCACTTTTATGAGAGCGGATTTTTGGAGATGGGGCTTAACTCAAGGTTCCCACCAGACAACCACTCCGTGAGACCCTACACACGCATATTTCTTAGGGGCACCACCCTCTTTTATGGAGAAAGAAGGAAACCAAAACAAACCATATACAACACACACACACACACACACACACACACACACACACACACACACCTTCCTTATGTGCTTCAACACAAAATGCCCTTCAACCATTCAACACACTCCTTAAGCAATCCCTTTGAACATTGCACAAACTCACATGCAAAGATTGACCTTCACCATATTAGTGCTCATATACTTCTAAGAAAAGCAAGCACAAAAACTCAACACTCAAAACACCATAATGCACAAATACTTGACAACTCCTTTCCTTTCCCATAAGAAGAGACTACTTACACACATAAGGCGGCATGCATAGAGAGCTCTTCTCCATCTATGCAGCCCCAAGACTTACTTACACACAACATAAGGAGAGAAGCCAAGCAAATAGACACCATGGTGCACAAAAAAAACTTTCTCAACAAACAAGCAACCCAATGAGCACAAAATACGAGAAGCTGCCAAGATATGCTTACCAATTTTGCATGCGTTTAGAGCAAAAGTGTGACGACGACACCTCAATTGCAACGATTTGTTGATCAAACCATGAGATAGATCATTGAACTTGATATCCTTGCTCTCATATAGAATCTACAATCCTTATTTAGGGACGAGTATGGTAAGAGAAATATTTGCAAGAGAATGGTAGTAATAGCATATTGATGCTCTCTCTATGGTGCCGCTTATGATAGCAAGCTTAGGAAATGGATAGGGAGACAAGAGGAGAGAGAGATTAGGGCTTCCCTAACCTTAGAGGAGCTTATTTGCAGCAATGGAGTAGGTGTGTGTATTTTTTGCTTGCCAAAGGGCCTTTTTATAGCTGTACAAGACCTTGGGTTAGGTTAAACTTGACTAGGGTAGGTAATTAACCATAGTTAGGTTCCCTTTTGACCATTCCTTCAATTATGCAAATAAGGGAATTATTTTTTCATTAAAAATATCCTTTTAGGTCGTGGAGGCTCCATAAGGGTTGATAATGTATGTGGGCCCCACCATGATGTCCCTCCAGTGGCTCCTGCAGAGTGTCCCCATCCTGTTTGTTGTGTCTCTGGAAGCATCTTGAGCCGACCCCTCCACATGCAAGTGGTTTTTAACTCCCCATTGGTATTTTAGAATGTTGGAGAAGTCAAGAAAACTTTTCACCTTTGTGGTTTAGCTGATTGTAACTTTGACCTGCAGTAACAGTGTCCGCAGCACCTTGTTTTCACCATAACTTTCAGCCTGTAACTTAGAATTGGGTGCTGTAAAAGGCAAAGTTGACCTTATCAAAGTGTTTAAGCTGATTTTGGAGTGTTCCTCAAGTATACCCACGAGCTAAGGCGTTCAAGATGCATCCAAAACACCTTTTGAACCAAGTCTCCTTGTAGGGGCCCTTTAGCATGCATCCAAGGTGTAGCATGCTTTTTCAAAAGAGAATCCACCTTAAACAAATGAGGTAGGCTCCAATAAAGTTTGATTTATTGGGGATATACATTATATTTAAGATTTGTTGACCAACACAAGTAAATGATCCAAGACTTGGGTCACATAGTGGTGGGGAAGGGAAGGCCTACAAGGTTAACCCTACCCTTGAGAGAAGATGGGTAAGATAAGTGCCCATAAATTATTTATTTACAAATTATGGGATGTAGATAGCTATTTAAATTAGTAAAGGTAATTAGTTAAAAGAATATACAATAAAAAACTAGGAGAGTAGAATTAAGTTTACTATTTACATTTAGCATGAAGAGAGAAATATGATGTAAATGCATAAAGATCTAAGAAGGGTAAGGTGTTTGTATGGAAAAAGGCTATTACGGAAAGAGAGAATGAAAACTAGGTTAAAACTTTGATAAAAAATATATACATTTGAGTATAAATGTAGTGCAAATGCAAGGTTACCATTTTTTATAAGAGTTTGACCCATTCACACATGGACGCCCACAGTGGCCGGTCGTTGTAAAACTACTATAAAAATAAGATAAGTGGTGCGCCTCTCATCAGTGATCATCTACACACGTATTGGACCGACAAGCCTGGTCCATGACTCAACCAAATAAATAAGGCATCCGTCGAAGGTGATAGGATGTCCATGAGAGTTAACAGTATGAGAAGCAAAGTATAGCATCACAAGTTTATTGGTTGAAATAGTTAGTTGATTTAAAGATGGATGATGGCACACCCATGTGCAACCATCTCAATAAGTTCGACACAATTTTCAGGCAGCTTTCTTCACAAGGACTCAATTTCAACGATTTGGTTGTTCTTGCTACGTTGCCAAAAAGTTGGGATACTTTTCGGACAGCCATAATTAACTCAACACCTCGTGATGGTTTAACAGGTCCATTTGACCTAAAAATCCTCATTCTTTGAGGTGCAAGCTAAGAAGTGCTCTTGCTCTACCTCTGTCTTCTCCTCCTTTGGGTGATCACATGTGTATGTGTGTGTGTGTATGCTTGAGAGAGAGAGAGAGAGAGAGAGAGAGAGAGAGAGAGAGAGAGAGAGAGAGAGAGAGAGAGAGAGAGGCATTGGTGGCGGCAAGGCGGTTGAGCACGGCGGCGGTGGAGGCTCCATCTTCTTCACGGCAAATTATCCTTCACAATGGAAGCATTGAGTGGTGAGTGACACATCCCTACCCCTTTGAGCTTGCTAGGACTATCGAGTTGTGTGCTTGCAGCCTTTCAAGGCTTGCACACAGTGCACATGCAAGTTCCAACCTCCGACAAGTGCGACAAAGCGCACATTTTTGGTGCCGCTGTCGGGGACTGCCTTGCACTAAGCTTGAGGAGTACTCAGTGCTACCTCTGAAAGCCTTTCTTTCATCTGTTTTTTGGTTTTTGTTGAGTTATGTTAGATATGTTAAGTGGCTGTAATGTGTAAGTTTTAGTAGGATTTTTTAGTTCTGTTAAGTGCTGCAATGTGCAGGTGTTGTTAGATTTGCTAAGATCGTAATGTGTAAGTGTTAACAGATCTATTAGTTAGTGCAAATCTGTAATGTGGAGTAGACAGTGAGTAGATTACTCTTTGAGTGAGAAATTTTGCTATGTAAGGAAGTATAGACAGTGTGCAGTAGTTAGTGTAGATAGTGTGTAGTTTTGTCTTAGACAGTGTGTGAGCATAGGTAATTAGTGTTAATTAGCTATGTTAGATGTAGACAGGTTAGACAGAGTTGCTATGAGTTGTTGTGTGTGCGCATGAGCTCGGCATCCATGTGCAACATTATCCACAAAAACTTTTTCAAAAAGTTATTTTAAAAAAATAAAAAATAAAAAATAAATTAAAAAATGATGATAATAATAAAAAAACGCTCAAAATATTTAGGACCAAAAAGAAAACTCAACCTAAAAAGAAAATAAAAAAATCTAATTTCAAAAGGAAGGATCGGGATTAGGATCAAGCCCCAAGGGGCGAGCTCAGGCCCAGGTCTCAGTCCTGAGTCTTATGATATAGTATACACACTACTATATATATAACGAATAGGAACTCAAGTGAAGGGAGGGCATGTGGGACAAGTTCCTCAAGTCCTCCACCATCCCCTTCACACTCACCCTTTGGACTCACTAATTCTAGTCTTTTTTCCGATTAGGAAAATACTGTTTAAGAATTTTGAACGTTTTACGTAACCGAATCGGGGACTCTAAATCACGGCACGTCTCTCTAGCCAAGACGCTCATTTTGAGCTATCACATGCCATATTATGTGGCTTGGTTAGAAAAAAGGACCAAAAATAACAAAAAATTTGGGTTGTAAACACCTAAAAAACTAAGTGAGTAGCCTTCATGGGCACTCACCAACACTTCTAGAGTGTTGAGGTCACATACACCTATGCTCTGGTTGTGTGCTAGAGGACAATCACATAAAGAGTGTCTCCATTTATGCGGGCACTCATTAATCCTCCACCTTAGGCTCTAGGCCCTCATCAGCGAGAACCCAAGGTAGTACCGCTCAGGCCCCACATATTGCATCTAGTGATTATTCCTCTGACTACGACCTCATGGAAGGTTACCCGATGCCTAATCCCGATAGTTCAAGCCAAGACATGCATGCCATGGACCCACGGTCTGGGCCGAGCTTGCTTAACCGCTTGAAAGAGACTTTGAGTAGAGCCACTCGCTTCGAACATGGAGCTAATGATGGGAATGAAGGGGGTGGGGAAGTAAATTCACCATTCATGACTAACGTAGACCCATGCTCCTAGAGAGTGTGCATGTGAATACCTCATTCACTACACCCCCTGACTCTTCAGAGCTATTCCCTTCCAAGGTTATATTACATGATGGGAGAAGCCTTGCCGAAGTGCAAGAGGTTGAGCGATATATCATTGTGGCTAGGGAAAAGGAAATCAAGAGCCGGCACAAAGCAGAGCAAAGGAGAGAGTTAAAAGTGAAAGCCCCTATGTCAACATCCATGCTAGGAAAGCAATCGAGTGCTCTAGAATTAGCAACCACTAAGGGTCAAACCATAGAGAGCTACATTTCATCTAGTTCAAAGGACACCCCTAACACCTCAATCCTAGATGGAGCATTTCTAAATGAAAACTGGGAGTATGAACTACAAACAGAGACTTTAACCGACCTATACATAGGTCACACCTATCACGTGGGTTGGTTAGATGTCCTAGAATCCACAATGGGAGCTACTAGCGTAGAGGAGAAACAACAAAGAGTTTGTGATGTCATCCATAGGGTTATTGAACTAAAGAGGAAGAACAAAGAGATCCACATGCCTTCAACGGGTCTTATGGGATTCTTGGATATAGGGAAGGATATGCAATCAACTTTATCACAAATGGAGACTCCCTCGGTAAGCCCAATGGATCCTCCATATGTTGTTTTGCCAGGGGTCTCATTACAATCTGAGCCCACAAGTGATAGCTTTACCTTTCCAAGTTTAGCTCATATGTCTCTTGATGACACCATGGCTACCATGCCTACCCCAGTGATGGGTATGACAAAAAACACGCCATGGATCTCATTTATTAGTAAAGCACTGCTACATGGTGGCCCAATGCCTGCAATGGTACCTACAAGTGTGTATCAATCGTATGCACCTATGGAACCTCATGCTAATGTAGCTCCTACCCCTCATATTGTTTCAACAACTTATGCTCCACGACCACAACATCCAAGCCCTTATTTCAATGGGACCATACCAGCTAGTGTTAGCATGTCACATCCAACATCTGCTATGCCCAGGGCCACACATATGAACTTTGGGCCACCACATGGCACAACATCGTACCCAACTTGGAACCCAAGGGCTGCATATACGTCAAACCCAATGCAAACCCCCATTCCACATGCAGTCCCGAGAGCACCTGTCCCCACTATACCTACTCACTTAGGTGACTTGGCAGCATTTGCTCAAGATATTGGTCAATCTATTGCTGAAAATATGCGTAACACGTCAGATAGAGATCCTAGAAGTAAGGTAGTGCAAATAGCCAAGTTCACACAAAAATTTAGTGGAGATAGGGATGTGAGAAAGCATATCAAAGTGTTTGAACAAATATGCGATTCCCTAGGAGAACACAATGAACTGCATAAGAGTAATTCTTTAAGCCTCTGACCTTGACTGGGAAGGCTGGGGATTGATATAGAACCCTAAGGATGGAAGAGAAAACAATTTACCCTACTCTTACAAGACTGTTCCGGAAAGAGTACATATGAGAGGGAGTACTTTGGGGTGTAGCACCTCAACTCCAGAAAGCCCAACGAGAGGAAGGAGAGTCCGTGAGAGATTTTATTAGTTGCTTGAAGCATTTGAATTCTCATTGTAATCCAAATGATCTCTTCAATAATAACCAATTTCTCGATAGATTTATTAGGGGACTACGGCATGAGGATATCTACAATGGCCTAGTCATTAGAGGAATCACCACTTGAGAAGCGGTCACCACCAATGCGATCTAATTGGAGGACAATTTAATGATTCAAGGAGAAAGAGTGTCTGTTGAGCCTAAATTTACTAACTCACAAGCATCTGGGCATGAGCCAACGACCCTAAAGCCTATAGCTAAAGAGCCAAAGATATCTGAGCTGACTTTAGCAGATCTCACCAAGGCCATTCAAGAGAGTCTTAGGAGACAATCATGCTCCACAAACAATCATATGTATCCAAGAAGGGAGCAACAATGGTGCTCAATTTTCTATGGTCTGCATAGTACCAATGAATGCCCTATGTCTAGAGTAAAATTTAATGGCAATTGTAATGCATGTGGGAGATATGGTCAACAAGCTAAGGATTGCATAGTATTTAAACGTGCGATGACCAATAGACCAACCTTAGCATGGACGAACACGCCTTGAGTGCCTACATTGATGTCGACCCCACCTCTTGAAGAAATGTCACAACACATGGTCCCTAGGGTCCAAAATGTTGTTCAAACAACACCCTTACCACCTCCAGTGCTAGGACCGCAACCACCACATCCGAGAATCACTTCTGTGAATCAAGTGGGTTGTGAGTCATCTATTGTTGGTTTGGAAGGCTGCGAGGAAGATATAGACCCTAATATTGCCTATGGAATTGATGCACTTGAAGAAAGGTTGTGGTGAGACCCGGTAAAAGACATGTCATGGTGGGTCACTTGTCTCGCATACCCAATGGTGAAGCCCCTACGAGAATCGATGATGAATTGCCCGATACTTCCCTATTCCTAGTCGAGACCATGTCTGAATGGGGTGAGAAGATTGTGAACTTTTTAGTTAACGGTTTTCCACCCAAGGAGCTTCATAAGGATATAGCTCAAAAACTGTTAAAGGAATGTGAATCTTATTCTCTAATTGCAGGAACTCTCTACAATCTAGGGAAGGACGACATAGCCGGAGGATATTTTTCAAGGGAACTAACTACTAGAAAGGTGTTGCAATCAAGCTATTGGTGGCCTACCTTATTCAAGGATGCATCACTTTTTGCAAAAGTGATGTAATCAAGCTATTGGTGGCATACCTTATTCAAGGATGCATCACATCCTTTTTGCAAAAGGATGTGATGAACACCAACGTTACAAGATCACACAACAAAAGGATAAGATGCCCTTACATCCTATTAAAGTGACTCAACCATTTGAAAAATGGGGTTTAGACTTTGTAGGCCCAATTCGTATGGCAGCTCGTAACACTCAATCTCGATATATTATCGTTGCCACTGACTATGTGACAAAGTGGGTGGAAGCCAAGGCGACATGCAAGGCTGATGCAAGGTCAACTACCAAGTTTCTCTTTGAGAACATGAATACGTGATTTGGTTGTCCCTTTGAGATTGTGAGTGACAATGGTAATCATTTTATAAATGGGGTGATAAAGAAAAGCACGACAAGCTTCATGAAAGCCAACCATAAGTCCATGCCTTATTATCCACAAGCAAATGGCCAAGCTGAGAGCACTAACAAGACCTTCATTTCTATCTTGACCAAAACAGTGGAAGCTCATTGCAAGATTGGGATTTGAAGCTGACATCAGCTCTATGGGCTTATCATACTTCTTACAAAGTGGCTATTAATTGTACACCATTGATGAAATGCCTAGGGCGGTCAAAAACTATTGGTCAAAGTCTTCACTCATAACAATTTGGAACAATTGGTTTCAAAAGGTGACGACATCGTTTCAAAAGGTATGATCTACCCAATGGGGGAGTGTTTGTTGACATCCATTATTCACTTGCTTCCCTCTTAACCTTCCTCCTTGACCTCTCAATCTTCCAATCTTAGGGAATGTATATATATATAGCTTTATACTCACAAAAATAAAAATACAAAAGTAAATGAGCAAGAGCCATCAAACAAAAAGCTGGAAATCTACAAGTTCTAGTACATGACCCAAAATCATACAAACACATTATGCACAACCTTTTAACATGAACCTTATTATATTCTCACTCTAACCATCATCTATCTGTGTATACAGATTTGTCTAGTATGATAGAGTCATCCACTCCTACCTTGGGTGAGAGGTATCCTCTTTACTTTTCACAAGCGTTTCACATAGTCTACCTGGTGCTTGCCTGTGAATGGGATTTGCTAGATACACTAGCGTGTGAGAAGAATTTCAAAGAATTAGAATGGTTGATATATCTCTTGACCACAAATGATCCCTACTTAGTAGAGAGCGTCTCTCCGATTGCACAAGCTTACCCATTTGACCAAGATGACTATAGACATCTAGTGACCTTCTTAGTGAACATTTGTGCCTCTAATGATGAGGAAGAGTTACATGATTACACCGATGGCATGTATGGTCTCACAAATGATGACTTTGTTTTTCTCAACAATGACAAGGATAGGGTTTAGACCTAGGGCTACCCACCCATCTATTCAATATCCTGCTCCCTTGACTCTCTAGGGGGTGCAAATAATTAGGTTAGGGTTATTTAGGTTGTTTGATTGTGTTCAACAAAGGTTAGTGCCTCTTCCAACCGATGTGCCTTCTAGAGATATTCCTTGTGTTTTCTAGTGTGTACAAGAATGCATTGCAAAATTGGGATTTTGACCTTCATGGAATCTTTATCTCGTTCACTCTTTGAATCGAGCACAATCATCAACATGAACATGTGTTCCTTAATGTGATTGATAGCACAATATTCAGCACATTTTCTTATATTAAACATTAGATTCTATATAATTTTATATCATAATCCCTTGTCTAGGTTTAAGAATCAAGCAGTTTGACTAAGCTAGTTTGACCAAGTTAGGCATTAGAGATCTTCTTTTAATACCATGAGGAATGACTTCCTAATAATCAATGGTTACTTTAGGTTCTTAATCCAATTTAGGTAGCATTGTTGCAATGGACTAGGGCTTTCTAGTGGGCTTAGCCCCTATTGACCTTTAGCATAAGTATTATAAAGGGAGTTTCTAGTGAGATTAGCATGGGGAGGGTAACAATGTCATATGACCCCCCAAAGTTAAAAAATTGAAATGCTAAAAACGAACAAACAAAAAAATCGAAAGTGCCACAATGTAAAATCTTAAGGTGGAAGAAAAATCCCAGCTTGATTTGGTACTTCACTCACATGTATTGCCTATGGTACTAGAGTCCTAGAGGTTCCCAGTGTGGGCACTTTTCCTTGAAAAGCAAAAAGCCCAAGGCATACAAAATAAGCACACACATCAAAATCGAATCAATGTCAAAAAACTTTGGGGGGTCAAATAAAAGGGAATAAGTTAGGCGATAATTTCATGAGCAATTCCTTTTATCGTAGCTTAACTACAAGGTCTTTTAGGTATAGCCTCTAGTCATCCCTCGAACATGAAACACTTTGCTCTCGCAATTAAACAGCTTAATTGACCAAAGAGAATTGAGAAGCTTTCCCATGGTATTAATAGGCGACTTCTAGTTCCTCTCGATCACTAAATTAGTGACCCTAGACTTGTTTATTTTTTGACCTTTACAACTGCTTATGCGTTTGATTATATTGAATTTTAACGTTTTACTACTAACAAATAGTTTAATCTGTTCCCAATCAATTTGTGTGCCTATAACTGCATATGATTTTTAATTGTATAAGAGAATGCAATTACTATGCCAATTTTGGTTGATTTTGCAGTGATTGAAGAAGGATAAGGATATTCTATCTCAGATGCTCTTTCACCTCGACAAACGAGCTTCATCTCAATAGATTTCGTGGACGGAATCCACATCAAGAAGGGGGGCATGTTAACCCTCATGGACACCCTATCACCTTTGACAAACGCCTTATTATTTATTTGATTGAGTCATGGATTGGGCTTGTCGGTCCAATAGGTGTGTAGGTGATCATCACTGAGAGGTGCACCACTTATCTTATTTTTACAATAGTTTTGCAACGACTGATCACTGTGGGTGTCCATGTGTGAATGGGTCAAACTCTTATAAAAGCTCCATTTGACCTAAAAATCCTCATTCTTTGAGGTCCAACCTAAGAAGTGCTCTTGCTCTACCTCTGTCTTCTCCTCCTTCGTGTGCTCACGTGTGTGTATGCTTGAGAGAGAGAGAGAGAGAGAGAGAGAGAGAGAGAGAGAGAGAGAGAGAGAGAGAGAGAGAGAGAGAGAGAGAGAGAGCATTGCGGCGGCATCGACGGTGGCAACGCGGTTGAGCGTGGCGGCGGCGGCTCCTTCTTCTTTGCGGCACAGGATCCTTCACGACGGAAGCATTGAGCAGTGAGTGACACACCCCTACCCCTTTGAGCTTGCTAGGATTGTCTAGTTGTGTGCTTGCAGCCTTTTGAGTCTCACACACAGTGCACAGGCAAGTTCCAAGCCTCCGACACGTTCGACAAAGAGCACTACAGGTCACATAACTTCTTCCATAGCTCATAGCTAGTCTTTTCTGTCTTCACATTGAAGTACACATTCTTTGACAAAGTCAACATGATGGCGGACCTCTCAAGCTCATCCAACTCCTGCCAATCATACTCATCCATATCCTCAGGCTTTATCCCCTTCATCTTTATCGACCGGATCTCCTTCTTCTATATTAAGACACTGTAAATTTGTTCCTTCCAAAATGGAAATCTAGTGCCATTTAACTTCTCAATGTTGAACAAAGAGTTCTCCGATGATGAAGCCATCACACTCGACAAGGAACAAAAGTGATAGATCCACTACACTAAAGAAGATGACAAGAAACCTGAAAAATGTTGGAATTAGGGTTGCAGAGAAACACACACAGCTGGAGAAGACGAAGGAAGCTCAAGGCACTCAAATGAGAGTGTGTTACTTAGTGTGCAATGGAAAGATAAATAGCCCTAGAGTGATGGACGTATCTTCAATGCACGGGGGAAAAAACCTCCTAAAGAGGGAAAAAATGCCCCGACGGTCCTAGTGTGTTCACACACATCACTACCACATGTATATGGTAACAAATCCCCCCTAGAGTGATGCGGTGAATGAGATCTGGAACATGAGTAAAGGGAAGTGCCATGCCATGAGGACATGATTAGTCCACAAAGGGGAGTAAGCCCAAAGCTTTGCGAAAAGCTTCTCACTTCTGACGAGACAATGCCTTGTGAAAAGATCTGCAAGATTGTCCTGTGTTGGCACATAAGCCAAGTTGATCTCTCTTGCTGAGAGCCTCTCCCTGACATAGTGGTAATGCACCTCAATGTGCTTTGTGTGAGCATGAAAAACCGTTCCTCGCAACTGCCAATGCGCTGGGACTATCAGTGTAGATAGTGTTGGCAGTGTCCTATCCAACACCCAAATCAACCATAGGTATCTGAGCCATACACACTCAACTGTAGCTGTGAAGACTGCCATGTACTCAGCCTCACAACTCGAAGTGGCCACGATAGGTTGCTTCTTGCTTAACCATGATATACATGAACTGCCAAGCATGAAACAAAAACCACTTGTGGACACTCGCGTGTCAAAACAACCAGCCCAATCTGAGTCCAAAAAAGCATGTAAGTCTGGAAGCAATGATCCCCCCTTGGGATAAAACAAGACAAGATGTAAAGTGCCACTAAGATAGCTGAAAATACTCTTGAGAGCCTGCCAATGCTTAGACCCTAGGCTTTGGATATATCTGCTGATGTGTGAAACTGCAAACTGAATATCCGGCCTCGTGTTGCATACATAAATGAGACAGCCAACAACAGATTGGTAAAGAGTGACATCAACAGGATCACCCGCATCATGTAGACTTAAGTTTGAACCTGTTTCTAGGGGAGTGTCTATAGGTTTGCAATCCTCAAGTCCAAACTTACATAACAATGTCTCTATGTAACTTTTCTGACACAAGGCAATACCACCATCACACTGCTTAAACTGTATGCCCAAGTAATGATGCAATAGCCCCAAATCTTTCATCTTGAAAGTAGCATTCAAATCAGCCTTAAATTCAGCAATATGTCTTTCATTTGGTCCAGTATATCAGCAAATCATCTACATAAAGAACCACAATGAGAAGTACATCACCCTCACGCTTTACATGCAATGTGCTTTCTCTTGGACTATTACAAAAGCCTCATTGACCAAATGAAAGTCAGCTTTCTCATACCAAGCACGGGGAGATTGCTTAAACCCATACAAAGCCTTCTTACATCTACACACTTTTTCCTCTTGTCCTTTCTAGACAAAACCGCGAGGCAACGTAACATAAACTTCCTCAAATATGTCACAATTCAAGAAAGTAGTAACAATGTCTGATTGATGTACATCCCAACCAAAATGAGCTGCCAATGCACATAGAAAACGCACAGTAGTCATATGACAAGTGGGAGCAAAAGTCTCTTCATAATATTTTCCTTTTTGCTGTGCATAACCTTTTGCAATGAGTCGAGCCTTATGGCAATTGATCTCACCATCCGGCTTGCGTTTCAACTTGTAAACCCACTTCGCACTAATGGCCTTTTTGCTAGGAGGCAAATCACATAAAGTCCATGTGTGATTTTCTATAAGTGCATCATATTCTGATTGCATGGCAGCCATCCAATTTTCTAAAATTTGTGCTTCATTAGAAGACAGAGGTTCCTCAACATCATGTAAGCTAGACACAACCAAAGCATAATAATCTGATGCATAAGATGCATGGCCAGAGCCTAAACGAGTACAACTAGACAAAGGTGCATCCAATTTAATGTCACACAATGTATGCACCAACCATTTTGGCATACCTCTAGCCTACACACTTTCATCCCTTTCCTCATCAAGAACATCATGTACATCTGCATCAGCAATAGGCTGATCTGTAATATTTTTGAAAACCCCCATAGGCTGTACATTTGCCTCATTGGAATTCACATTCAAACTTCCACCATTGAAAAGAGGCAACAAAGTGTCATAAATCCCGTGAGCTTACATTACTGTCTCTAGTGCATGACAACAAGGGCTAAATAGAATCTTCCACAAACACTACATCCCATGAAACCAGAATATGCTTTGTTTGTAGATGATACAACCTGTAGCCTTAGCTTTCAACACTATAACCAACAAAAATACATTTGACAACTTTATCATCCAATTTTTTGTACCTTGTTTGTGCACCAAAGCATATGCCAAACAACCAAAAACATGCATGTGCTCAATAGTGCAGGCTTTCTATCATGCCATGCTTCATATGGAGTAATAGATTGCAAAGATTTTGTAGGACACCTGTTAAGTACATAAGTGGTACACATGATGGCCTCAAGCCAAAAAGAATGCGGCAAAGCTTGACTTTTGACCATACACCGTGCCATTTCCATAAGTGACCTATTTTTTCTCTCAGCTACACCATTTTGGTGAGGCGTATAAGACACTGTACATTGGCATTTTATCCCATGACTAGCCAGAAATGCATTAAATTCATGAGACATATACTCCCCCCTCGATCAGAATGGAGGGTGCCCATAGTACATTTCGAGACATTGTCAACCATAGCCAAAAATTGTTTGAAGCACATAAAAACTTCGGACTTTGCTTTAAGCAGAAATACCCATGCATGCCTACAGTAATCACAAAATTTTTTTGAAGCACATAAAAACTTCGGACTTTGCTTTAAGTAGAAATACCCATGCATGCCAAGAGTAATCATCAATGAAAGTCACAAAGTACAGGTAATTGCCCAAGGATGGAGGCCCCACAAACATCACTATGCACAAGCTACAACCTGCATGTGGCCCTAACTGAACCATCCTTTGGAAACTTAGAACGCTGCATTTTACCAAAAATACAGCCTTCACAAACATGTTTGACAGGTGCTTCAAGAGACGGCAAAGAAGCAACCATATCAGATGTTTGCAAATGCAGCAAACTAGAAAAATTAAGATGCCCAAAACGTGCATGCCACAGTTTTGAATCTAAAACAACCCTTAAATCTGCAACTACATTTGCAAAATTTTGTCCACACTTGTCATACAAAGTGAGCTTATACAGCCCACAACACAAAACGCCTGATGCAACAATTTCATCACCAAAACTGAGATCATGAACTGTACATCTGTCATTCACAAATTTGACTACAAGTTCAAGTCTAGCAAGTGCACAGACTGGCAAAAGATTCTTCTTGATCCCAGGTACATAAAGTGCATCAAAAAGTGTAAAAGAACAACCATTTGCAGAAGTAAGCACAATCTTTCCAACTCCCTAAATAGGATAAGAGGCACTGTTGGTACAAGTGACTGAATTCCCATGAGGGACAGACTTGAGAGAGGTGAACAATTCATGATGTGAGGTAATGTGCTTTGTAGCACCTCTATCGAAATACCACACATGTGAATTTGCAATAACCGACATGCATGCATTGTTAAGTATGGAGCTTGATTTACCCTTGTAATTTTTTGTGGTAAAAGAGCACATTTGTAAGGCCCCCATTATGAGGAGAAGCCATCGTGCGTGAAGGAAAATCACTCACCGGAAACCAAAATTTTCACAGACAAGAATCAAGGGCAACTTTAGGGGAATATTCCTTTTCGTCGAAATATTATGGCCGGACGACAGCCGGAAAGTGGTCGGAAAACAACCGATCGGTTGGCCGGTGGTCGGAAGTCAATGGCCGGTGGCCGGTGGTCGAATTCAAAAGCGGACTTGTCTTCTCAAGGGCGGCCACACATGGGTGGATTGGAGGGTCCGATTTGGACTTATTCGCACAAGGGCGGCTACACATGGCTGCCTCTCATAAGAGAGGGCAGCCCTTTTGGCCTATAAAAGGAGGCCATTTCTACACACATTTCATAGTGTGAAGTTGATGCAACAAGGTGAGTGTGAGGTGGTGAGAGTGAAGCAAGGCAGGAGCTTTATTAAGGGTTTAATCCCTTTGTAAACTACTTCTTCTTTTGAAGTGCTAAAGCCATTGAGTGGCTTCTTTCCCGTGGAGGTAGCCCACATTGGGTGAACCACGTATATCGTGTGTACTCTCTCTCTCTCTCTCTCTCTCTCTCTCTCTCTCTCTCTCTATACTCTATAATCTCTTGTGTGTGAAATCTATCTCTCTCCATTAAGTAATCTACTAAAAATCCTATTTAGCTACGTCTTATTTCATAACATGCATAATGGACAATAGGATTGTGAGTGCACTTTGCACTAGAAGCACATTCTACATCAACATCAGCATCACATTCTCCTTTCACAGAAGACTCAAAAATGGCTGTATTTGTAGTGGAACCAGCATTTGCAGTGGAACCACCCTCTTTCTTCTTAGCCTCTTTGGCCTTCAACTTAGGACACTGCTTGATCAAGTGATATTAGCTTTACAATAATGACAACACATCTTCTTTTTTCCCTTATCACTAGAATTTCTAGACAGATTGCTGCAAGCAAAAGCATTGGAAACATAAGTTTTGCCACTTACAGTAGAACCATAAGAAGTGGATGCATTGTTATTACCACCCTTTCTTTGAGAAGCAATAAAGGCCTGTTCAACTGCACACTACCTAGTCCTGCTTTTTCTAGAAAGTGACTCTTGCAACAGCAATGTGAATAAGGCATCAGACTTGACAACTTCAGGATTTCCTTGGGTCATAAGTCTACAAGTACTAGCAAAAGTCTGGTAAGAATCTGGTAACACATCAAGAACAGTCTGCACAAGGGAGCTGTCTAAAATGACTTCACCTGCAAAAATAAGTTGCTCATTGATATTCTTGACACCAGCAAAGAAAGTGTCCATATCATCTTCCTCATGCATAATCTTCGATTCCAGCTCTTTACGCAGCAAAGAAATTTTAGCCTCAGTGTGGCTTGCATAAAGACCTGCTAGAACATCCCAAGCATGTTTTGCAGATTTTGCTGAACAAATGTGAGGAGTAATGATGCGCTTCACAGACAACACAATCAATGCATGAGCTTGCACATCCTTTACATCCCAACGAGCTTGTTCTGCTGTAGGCAAAAAAACTCTAATAGAAGCAATTATTGCGGCAAGACCTACAACATCCTCAACATCGCCTACATCCTCAGAATAAGGACGTACATCAATGCCCTGCATAATATTCCAGACACCCTTTGACACAAGAACATGTTGCATCATGTAAGCCCACATAGGGTAATTGTCCCCATCCAACCTGTCCTCAGCAGCAAACATCTTGAACACATCTGTGTTGTTGTTAGCCATGGAAAATGTCTGCACTTGATGTGAAAATTGCCCAAAATGAGGAGAAACTGAGTGAGACTAGCACGTGCTATATATCACAACCCGCAATAGACTGTATAGGACGTGTCATGCAGACAACCGCACTGACAAAATTCTACATAAAGTGACCAAAATGCCTATGGAGACCTGCCTGTAGTGGAAACGGAGGCCGAAATGACCCCAATTAGAAATCTGAGTAGACTGAGCTCTATGAGCCTTCTCAAATTTTTGTCGACCTGTGAATGCTCGCCAAAGCTCACTAAAATCGGAGAAAGTGAGCAGGCGTGTGCTGGAGTTGCTGGCAACTAAGCCCGGGAGGACGCAACCTGCTTTGATACCAATTGTTGGAGTTAGTGTTGCAGAGAAACGCACACAGCTTGGAAAATATGAAGGAAGCTGAAGGCACACAAATGAGAGTGTGTTACTTAGTGTGCAATGGAAAGATAGATAGCCCTAGAGTGATGGGCGTATATACATTGCACGGGAAAAAAAACCTCCTAAAGAGGAAAAATCTCGAGCGGTCCTAGTGTGTTCACACACATCACTACCACATGTATATGGTAACGATTTTTTTTGATAGAGTCTCCCCTGCAAAACTGACTTCTAAACCCAAAACAAATATGTACAATGAATAACGCTGATCAAAATGACTAAACTGGCAAGATAGAATCTCAAAGAAATACCACTGTCAGTGTCCCCAACTCTAGAAGAGTGTCTTTGACCAACTGAACACTGTCAAACGCATATGATAGCAGTGCCAACAATGGAGGGTCAACAGATGCACACCAATACTACACTAACCGTATAAACATACATCCTATGTTGATGCCGAAACTATGGGGATGTCACAGGCTCGCTCCAAAACCTATATCACCAAAAGGATCTCCACATTTAACAATCCCCCAGCT
Organism: Adiantum capillus-veneris; assembly: GCF_014529385.1. Taxonomy (NCBI): domain Eukaryota; kingdom Viridiplantae; phylum Streptophyta; class Polypodiopsida; order Polypodiales; family Pteridaceae; genus Adiantum; species Adiantum capillus-veneris. Next base: position 88,474,304 of record NC_140952.1, on the reverse strand, counting down.
CAGTAAAACCTTACCATGACCCTCAATAATAGGCTTTGCATATTTCCATCACATTACATAAACCGCATAAAAGCTTACATCAACCACATAAACTCTTTTCTGGAACCATTGTGGCAGTTCATTTGATTTAATGGATCCTCAAAATCTTGCATCAAATATGCATGTGATAGAGATTGTAGAAAGAGTCTGCAAAAAAATCCTGTACATAGAAGAATTGACAAAGGTAGACCATATGCTGTTTGAACTAAATATCTCTCAAACCGTACAAACTTTGTTGAAACTTCCTTCTGCAAAGTTATAGACCACATGAAAACTATTGGGAACAGCGGGAATGGACATGAAATGAGCTCTTTGTACAAGTCAAAATAGATTTGTTAAAATCTACAGCTTCACGACCTACAAGCACTCTGAGTGACGTATCTCAAAAATCATGAAGATTTTGAGAAAACTTTTTTCTGCAAAGTTGAAGAGGACAAAAATCGGGTCAAGATCAATGGGAATTGGCTTGAATGAAGACGTTTTGATAGGCCAAAATAGATCTGCAAAAATGTGATGCAAATTTTGCTGCTTCTCCGCCTGCTTCCCCACCGAGCTCCAATGGTGCTCCCAATCCCTGAGCTCTGATACCAATTGAAGTGCGCATGTGAGAGCGAGTTTGTGTGTGCAGCAATGGAGAAGAGAGAAGAAGAGAGGAGACACATGTTTGGATGAACTCCAGTATCCGGACACCCAACACTTAGGCGCGGCACATTGCACTTTACCACCCAACAGATTGGTTATCTGCAAGAGACTTTATCCTTTTGATTGCCTCATGCAATATTTGTAACTGTTCTTTGGTGCTTATGGAGGAGAGCATTCAACCAAAGTGTTGTCCTTTGATTGCACACACATTGGAGTGCATTGGTATGCGCTTACAATAGGATTTGGAGTAGGAAATTTGCAACCATGTATGGGATTGTGGAGTTGAGATCTTCAACTTGTGTATAACTCATTTAGGAGCTGATTTCGCTGAGTTTTGGGACCATTTTGCTATGGTTATGCAACCAACAGTGTGGTAGATTAGCAGAAAGAGGTGATTGAAAGTACATTTTTTGGCTCATTAAATGAATTTTTGGCATAACTTCCTTCTACAAACTCAAGTCTGTGCAACCCAAATGTCATTTTGAGGATTTTGGCATGTTCTTTTGACCTAAATTTTGATCATATTTCTTGCAACAACGTACATGACATTAATATCCTCTCTCTCTCTCTCTCACTCACACACACACACACACTCTCTCTCTCTCTCTCTCTCTCTCTCTCTCTCTCTCTCTCTCCTCTCTCTCTCTCTCTCTCTCTCTCTCTCTCTCTCTCTCTCTCTCTCTCTCTCTCTCTCTCTCTCTCTCTTTGTGGCATCAACGACTCCGACTTCTCCAACTCCGATGGCAGAAGTCGACATCGACACTTAGTTTTCACCGACATTCATGTGCACCGTTAGGGTCCTCTTCCATAGAGGAGTGACACTCGGCATTGACATCGGTATCAACTTTGGTGACATCGATACAAGTTATTTTTATGGCATCATTTGAGAGAGCAATCTTGACAGTAATCACTTGGCTTCTTAGTGCTATTTTTTGTATATAATTTTTGATGTATGCAAATTGTGGTTCAATTATGTGATGCTTAGCTGTTGACGGCTTGTGCATGTTATTAGTTTTCTTTATTTTCAAGTTTTATAGGTCTACATAGCTACAAGCTGACATGTTTTGTTGGGAGGCGCTCCTACTGCAAATCTGTTGTTCCTACAATTGATAGGTGTCAACAGTGGATTATTGTATGTATGGAATCTGTGGCTCGGTTTGCTTAGCCTCATTGGCTACACTTAAACACACACGTTTTGTCAGTGATAGATTCCATGTTCAGTGGGAGATTTCTTACTAGTGATTGATTCTCTTTGGGAGTTTTATGCGTATGGATATGCATGATTAGCACATTGTGTGTGCTTGTGCTATGTTAAGAGCAGGTTTTTACTTCATGCAGGGAGCTCCCTTAATTATAGAATTTACTTTCATCTCATTGGTGCGTGTTGGAGCGTATGTCCTGCAGTCTTGCAATGATAGGTTTATGTTCTTTTGATGTACATTGTGTTGTGGATACTACCATTGTACCTTGTTGTGGAGTTGACTTGGCCTTATTTGGCAGTTCCAACCATTTTTGAGACTTAGTCCGGAAGAGCCCTTTTTGAGATTGTGGCTAATCGTGTCTGCATAAACTTTTGTGAGGGTCATTGCGTGAGGTTTTTTTTAAAGCCAAGCACTAGGGGCTAGGTTACCTAGTGTAAGGTGGGCTAGGTTGTTGGAGATCCCCATTTGTGGCCACACCATAGGACATGCATACATGGGTATAGAAGATTTAGCGTTAATTTGGCAATCTTTCAACAATTTTTTTGAGCATTACATGCCAATTTATGCCTAGAGAGCGCTCTTAACACTTTATGTGTTGATTTGTCTTGATTTGGCTTGAGATTTTGATCTCTATATAGAGGAGACTCTGTCGGATTTTTCCCACGACTCCTCTAGTTTACTTACCACTCTCTTTTTGCATTGACATTGTAGTCATTTTTGCTGAGTTTCTAGTTGAAATTTTCATTTTAAAAAAAAGAGACTCTGTTTAAAATTTTACAAAGAAATTTCCATAAGTTCTTAATGTTGTTAGCTCTTGTTGATAAAGCTGGATCCTTTGAGAAAGAAGATTTATACATTGAGAAATTTGATAACACAAATTTCACATATGGAAGAAGTGCTACCATATATATCTGGTAGATGTGTGTGAACACACTTAGGATTGTGAGGGCATGTTTTCCCTCACTAGGAGGTTCCCCCCCCATGCATTGTATATACATGATCATTGTAGGGATATCTTATCTTTCATTGTGCACTAAGAAATACTACTCTCTGTTGTGTGCCTTGAGCTTCTTCATCTTCTCCAAGATGTGTGTGTTTCCTTGCAACCATATTTTCAACAATTGGTATTAGATCTGGTTGCGTCCTTCTGGGCTTAGTCACTAGCATTGCTAGCACATGCATGCTCACTTTGTCAGATTTTAGTGAGATTTGGTTAGCGTTTGTAGGTCAACAAATACATTGAGTTTTCTCATGGAGCTCAATGAGCTCTGATTTTCCATTTGGGATCATTTCGGCCTCTGTTTCCACTAGAGGTAGTACTACGCAAGCAATTTTGTCATTTTGTGCAAATTTTTTGTCAGTGCCATTTTTTGCATAATAGTCGCTTACAATCTTCTTTGGGTTGTGCTATATAGCACGTGTTAGTCCTGCTTCATTTCTCCTATTTTGGGCAGTTTTCACATCAGGTGCATGCATTCACCATGGCTGACAACAACACATATGTGTTCAAGATGTTTGCCGTTTAGGATAAATTGGATGGGGACAATTACCCAATGTGGGATTAAATGATGCAACATTTTCTTGTGCTAAAGGGCATTTGAAATGTTGTGCATGGAATCGATGTACACCTTGGTTTGAGGATACATGTGATTTTGAGGATGTTGCAGGTTTTGGTGGCAGGGTTGCTACTACCAGAGTTGTTTTGCCTACTGCTGAGCAAGCTTGTTTGGGATATTGGAGATGTGCAAGCTCATGCATTGATTGTGTTATCTATGAATCACACTATTATTCCTCACATTCATTAAGCCAAATCTGCAAAACAGGCTTGGGATATTATGGCTGGTCTTTATGCAAGTTGCAATGAGGCTAAAATTGCATTGTTGCGTAAAGAGCTGGAGTCAAAGATTATGAATGAGGAAGATGAAATGGACAATTTCCTTGTTGGTATCAAGGATATTAATGAGCAACTTATTCATACAGGCAAATCATTTTTGACAATTCCCTTGTGTAGACTGTTCTTGATGCTTTGCCAGATTTTTACCAGACTTTTGCTAGTACGTGGAAACTTATGACCCAAGGAAATCCAGAAGTTGTCAATATTGATGCATTATGCACATTGCTTTTGCAAGAGTTACTTTCAAGAAAAAACAAGGCAAATAGTATACAGTTGAACAAGCGTTTATTGCTGCTTAGAGGAAAATTCGTAACAACAACGTAGCCAGTTCTCATGGTTCTTCTACGAGTAGTAAATCCCCTGTTCCTAATGCTTCTGTTGGCACTACTTCTTCTGGGAATTTTGGTGAAAAAGGAAAGAAAAAGATGCGTTTCCCATTATCGTAAAGCTAATGATCACTTAATCAAGTAGTGTTCAAAATTGAAGGCAAACAAGGCTAAGAAGAAAGAGGCTAGTTCCACTACAAGTGCAGCAATTGTAGAGTCTTCTGTGAAAGGAGATTGTCATACTGATGTAGATGCAAAATGGGCTTTTAGTGAAGAGTGCACTTATGATCCTTCTGTCCATGATGCATGTATTTCAATGGCTGCAAATGCTCATGTGTAGTACTTTGACAGTGGTGCTACAAAGCACATTACTTCTCATCGTGACTTGTTTACCTCTCTCAAGGATGTCCCTCATGGGAATTTAGTCACTTGTGCCAACGATGCCTCTTATCCGGTCAAGTTCACACTTCATTTTCGCAACACTTAAGCTCCTCCACTCTCTATTTGGTGTCCTGGGAATTTAGTCACTTGTGCCAACGATGCCTCTTATCCAGTCAAGTTCACACTTCATTTTCGCAACACTTAAGCTCCTCCACTCTCTATTTGCACCCCAGGCTAGACATGGATGCCTCCACAGTCTCTGCATCTGCACCCACATCCACCCCTTTGTCATACTTCATCCTCTTCCTTGAGGACACCAAATACAAAGGGATGTTGGACCTCCACACTTTCTTTACTTGTCTCCCTGACCTTGACGCCACAATTGCCCTTCACATGGATGCATTTGCCGAGATTTCTGCATTCATGGAGGAGCATAACATAAAATATACTGTATCTATCTCCCCACATGCAAGGATCTGGGTGCCTTGCGATCTTTTGTGCTACATACACAAAGGTGATCACCCATTCTCCAAGCGGTTGCAACGGTTCCAAGAAATTGCCACCGACGCAAGCCATTTCTTGGACGAGCAAGCCCCAGAGGTGTCAGCTCTCAAGAAGCGTAAGTTGGGGGTGGAGTACCTTTCTCGGCTGGCAACATTCATCTTCTTGGTGAGCGAGGAACCTGATATGGAGGAGCTCCGCCTACCACACCTTCAGGTTGGGTCCTTCATCAAGGACACCAAGGAGCAGGTGGTTGACCCCATGAACCTTGCAGCAAAAGGACAAACACTTCAGCTCAAGTACCCCAAGGGGCTCGAGGAGGTGGTAGAGAAATCCATCGTCGTGGCTGGCCCTAGTGAAATTATAGTTCCACTACCATCGATGGATAAGGCTATCCCAGAGGTGGAAATAAGCCACTTGTCTTTAGTGGTAGTGGATGGGGAGGAGTATGTGTTTATGCATGATTTGGAGAAATCATTTTGCCTGCACATTGATGAATGCTTGAGCGTGCTATGCAACATCACCAAATTTCCCTTAGACAATACGCCAGATGCCCTTGAAAGCAAGCTCTTGCCACTTGGGGACTCTGTTGTTGACACTATTGCAGTTGTGTGTGCGGAGGTCCTGGAAGCAGAGTACTTGCACGTGGTTGAGGAAGAATTCCAAGCCACGCAAACCAAGGTTGAGGTTGCTAGGATGCCTATGCCATGACGCAACCCCCCATTTGATGATCCAAAGCTCGTAGTTGCGGGCATGGGAGCATTGACTTGGATGGAAAGGGCAACAAGGAGGAGGATGACAATGAGCAGGAGGTAAAATCTATCCTTATTTTCATGTTATTTTTTTATCCTTTATTGCCTTTTTTCTCAATCTTGATTGGTTTATGACAGGATGTCATGGAGGTTGATGATTTTGTAGCAAGGACGGGTGGCAGGTGGACGGGATTTGGACCTCAGTCTTCCCTTGCGCATTACCTAGGACAACTCCCCCTTGGCGATGTTGCCATTGTCCATAATGAATTTACTCCCCAAGGCCATTTTATGATGTGGTTGTTGAAATCTTTGAGCAAGGTTTTGTGTTTGAGCACCATTGTTCAAACTGTGCATCTTATGTTCCTAGTGCGTAGATCCCTTGTATGCACAACATATGGTACTGGCTTCCGTGGTAAAGTGCTTGCCCAGATAGGGATACATGCTGCCATTGGCTCAACCTACCCAAAGGTCATAGTGCAGTCCCTCGTGATTGGGGAGTTGCCTTACGCGCAAGAGAGGCGCCAAGAAATGGTCAAGAAAATTATGAACTCCTAAGATGTATGATGTACAATCAACTTTTTGGAAGTAATAAAAAATATTTTGAATTGTCTCTCTATCTTGTACATTCTTCTAAATGTGATCTATCAATCTTGAAAATTGTTGTAATTGGTGACATGTTTCAATAAGCTGTATCTTTTTTGCTTGAAGTAACAACACAACGGAAGTTGGATGCACATGATACTCCTTTCAACTTACCTTAATTTTGGGGAAAGTATAAAACACATCTGAGTGAAAAGAAGTGTTATCTCTACAATAATGTTGCAAAAACAATTGCTTTCACTTAATCTATATTTTTTGAGTATCCTGGGGGGCAGAGAAGCCCACCAAGTGCAAAAAAAAGGATGGCCACAAGGGCGTGCAAATGGCCCATCCATCAGTTTTGGATGGCCAATTTGCACGCCCTTGTGGACACCCTTTTTTTTGCATATGGAACCTATGTTTGCACTCAAGGACACTAGAAAAGGTGAGATCAACTCAGAATTTAAGTTTTTAAGCACACATCACCTCCTTCAGCTCTATCTAATAGTTCCTTGCACCAAAAGGCCCAATTACATTGGACAGTTGAAAAATCTAGTTTAATGTTGCATAAACACTTGGTTTCACTATATGTTACTTTTTTGGTATGCTATGGGGTAAACAAAGCTAGAAAGTGCAAAAAAAATGGTGGCCACAAGGGCGTGCAAATAGGTAATCCAAAACTGATGGATGGGCCATTTACGCGCCCTTGTGGCCACCATTTTTTTTCACTTTCTAGGCTTGTTTGCCCCATAGGAAACCCAAAAAGTTAATATTTGATTTATATTTAACTCTTCATGTTCAGAAGTAGTAAACTCAAAACACATGGGTAATAGACATAGTAGACACAACTGTTAATCATTTTGTCATTGCAAAGTCATCTCATTACAAAGATAAGGGTGTGCAATACAAAAAGAGGGGTTGCTTCGGCTAATGCTAAAAAAACCGTCCCAATCGATGTGCAAGCTTCATATCTTTTACCTGTATTGTCACTCGCTTTGCATGAATGGCGCATAGGTTGGTATCTTCCAACATCAAAATGATGTGCGTCTCTGTAGCTTCTTGAATAGCCTCTAGCACTATTGCTTGCATTCTATATTGATTTCGTTGCTTTGAAGCACCTCCTTCGCTGTGCAAGCAAAGGGGGCGCGTTGAATTAAAAGCTCTGTAGTCTTTTGGTAGTGCCGGATTTTGCAAATGCCCTTGCTATTTTCCGGTGCCGCTGAGGTTCTCTTGGGGGCACTTACACATTTGCTGGCTGATGGCGTTTAGGCTTCTTGAAAAACTTTGACTTGCACCTGTTTACATGCTTAGGGGCTGGATTTACAGCCTCTTCTGATTCATCCTCTTCCCTCGGATCTCAATCTTGTGCTGTGGGGAGAGCTCCCTGGCCTCGAGGCAGTGTCTTCCCCCCAACAGGCACCCGATGTGTGCGTGGTATATCAGCTCGCTACCAAGGTGGCTTTGTCTCTGATTCAGTGTCTGTATGGAGCACCTGAGTCCTGGATGGCCCTGCTTGTGATTTGTGGCACGGTGGCTCCTCCCTATCAGACTCTTGTGTTTGTTGGGCCTCTTCTTCTCTCCAACACTGGGTGCGTTGCTTCATTCTTCGTCTAGGTGTTTCTTCTTGTGGACGTAAAGATTCTTTAGCCCTCAATGACTCTTGTGCCCTACTACCATGCCCACTGCTAGAAGAGTGCCTGGAACGTCCAGGTGTTCGTTGCCGTTTACTTGTGCCTTTAAGCCATGCCAGCTTCTCATATCCTTGGAGGGTGTTTTCTTGGCAGGCGGATGCTCTTTTGCGGTTTGTTTGGTGCGTGCCATTTGGTATGGTAAGAGCTCACCTGTGCTTAAGAAATGAGTGGTTTATGAGAGCATGCAATATTCATAAGGGCCCATTTCAAAAGGGCCCTGTTCACACTAATTTTGGAAAAAAAATATTATTTTATTAATGAACATGTCGTTAAGAGTTGGACCATGCGTTCACGTGTAGTCACTCGCGCAGAATCCACTTTGACCCTTGTCGCACTCTGCATTGGTGCCATGCAGCATGCTTGGCGGGCCCTTGCGACATTTGCCACTTGTTGCTTTGCTCTTGACGACTCCATTTCCACACTTCAATAGCAATCTTGGATTGTCGTGCATGCTCTATTGTGAGCTTACGAGAAAATGTTGTGCAAAAAAACTAGTTGAACATCTCCTCCAAATAATTGGATTGCACCATTCCACCAACATGTCGAGTATTTTTGAAGTACACCCCCTTGCTCAATAATGGGACTTCTCCATGCCTTGAGTGCTAAAAATTTCAAGCGATCCATATTTGTGCATAAAAAATGCACCATGCGCAAACAAGATATGATGTTCACATGAGTACACGATCCACATTATTTAATGAAAACATCCCTTGTAATAAGTTCACCATGTAACATGGCTTACCATGTAATGTGTGATGTTATTTTCACGCCAAGAAAGGGTAAAGACCTTGGTAAATCCGCCAAGACTTCTTGAAATGATTCGCATTGTTCTTTTGTTGTGCTATTAAGGGCCATAAGCTTGACCACTTTATCAAAATGTACCCAAACTATCTTGTGCTTGTTTGCAAGCTCCCCATTTGAATCATTGTCAGTAGTATCTTTACGTAACCCCTTCCAAATCTCCCAAAGGTTACCTGCCTGCTGGTTGGAGCTGTTTTGAGCAGCATATCGACCCGACTTTCCTTGGGAAACTTTTTTCAAAAAGTGTCTAGCTTTTTATCCACTCATTGATACTTGTTGAGAAATTTCATGGGCCTCCCTTGTGTTCTTTGCAGCAACGATAGACAAATTTCCACCGTGACAGCCAATGGAATTCAAGAGTCCCTCCACTCTTTCGATCTCTTCCTGGGACTTTTCCAATGGTTTCATTGTGAAAGCATAGTCAATGTGGAGCTTCAGTAGCCTATAAAAAATACGCATGAATGCGTGTAATGTACGAAAATGTACATTCAATAGAGGAAATGGAAAGATTGGATTCCAAGCGTGGTCCTTTTGAGCACGGTCTAGGGCATTGACCATGGTACATCTCAGAATAGATGCTTTCCATTCTCTACCTTCATCTCCGACATCACGACAATCCGACCCTTGTCCTCCATGCCCTTGCCATGGAAGCATGGAACCGACCTTTGCAGTGCTCTTGTGTGATTTTTGTCCGTTAGGTTTGTATCCTCGAGTGCAAAATGGACAAGGCATGAGAGAAGAAGCCCCTTGTTTGCAACCAAGCAAACACTTTATGGTCTTCAAGTCCCACCTAAGTGCCACTCCACATCATAGGTACCAAAACCCTCAAACTCCAACTTTTGACCTGCAATTTGGGAGTGTATTACTTCTGTGATCCATGGAGTTCTCTCAAAAATCCATGAAAGTACTCCATTGGTCTCTTTGGTTGGGCACCTCAATAGCACCCAACCACCAAATGTCTTTCTTTGATTGCACGCTAAAAGATGGGGTGGGAGATGGCTCGACTGAATCCCTTCGCTTGGTTTGCAAAAGGGCCTCATTCATTAGAGTGACACTTAGCCTCTTTAACCTTTGACCTTTCACTATCTGACACTCATTGAATTTCAGCACAAAAGCGACCTTTGTGCCAAGCACTGCAAAATAAATAGTGCCAAGACCTTATACTTCAAAAGTGACCTTTGTGCCAAGCACTACAAAATAAATAGTGCCAAGACCTTATACTTCAAAGTCTATGATAAGAACACAACCAAAAGAAGAAAGTATAGTGTGTCACCTTCTTAGGTAACTTGTAAAATCTAAGCATGGCTTGTTGAAGTCTTCTAAGGTTCACAAAAAATATTGTTCCACATTATGTAAGGGAAGCCCTTCTCCGAAGGTCTTATGGATTGTTTCTTACCTTTTTCCCTTGCCTTTGTTGTGCACGAAGCATAAAGGGAAGTTGGCATTTTATCCTCAATGTGTAGGTATGTCCCAATGCGGAAGAACACATCTTCATTTGTGGCCTTCTTTGCGAGGTTGACCTTGTGCGAAACGGGAAATCGGTTTTCCACAATGCCATTCTCGTTGAGGGCATCCTTTAGGAGTTGGAAAATAGCCTGATAGGCTTTGGTGATGATTCCAGCCTCATCACAAGCTTGTTGCACCTCATCATCACTAACCACATTTCTCAACTTACGCATAAGGTCCTTGGTGGCTGCATCCTTAATGTGCTGACCTCCAGGTGATTGTAAGATATAAATCACATCTTGGGCATTGAGACAACTAGTGAAAAGGTTGAATCGATCATCTTGGTTTGTTCCACCACATGCCTCCTGGATGAAGTTTCTAGCAACCAATAAAAATAAATGTTAGAAAATAGTGTGAAGTAAGAATGCATCATGCAAGTAAAGACCAAATCACCTTGTGGTTGTCACTTGTCGTTTGCGTGCTCCACCCGAATGTGCAAGAGGTTCAATGGATGAATACGTTGTCGAGAAATTTGCGGTCTTTCCAGGAAAGCACCGGGCTTATGGCTGTGAGAGTTTGTGAGAGAACTCAACAAAAACTATATGAAGGAGTTAAACCATAGATGCCATGAAGACTAGGGTTTGGAAAGAAGTGCAATCAAAGAAGACTCACTCTTTCTCTCTTGCACTCACACACACAAAGAAAGAACACAAAAGAGAATGTCAAAACAATACGAAGATGAAAACATCAAGGCTATGGTCATATCGTATCATGGGTAATATGAAAGGGTTAATAGATGAGTTAATGGAATTCAATCTTGGCTGACCAAATAGGCTACGAATTGTTCTTTGGAATTGTAGTTTTGTGCTTACCAAAATATATATTTTGTCTAGTGATTAGGATTAATTGTGTGTACAAATCCTCTTGGTTCATAGCAAGATAACTACGCTTACATCAAAAGAAAAATTATAGTCTATGAGAGGTAGTATGATGGGATCCGGTGATAGAAGTATTTCATTGAGCCTTTCAGGGCCGAAGAGAAACACTATACGTTGTTGAAAGTGTATTTTACGGCTAATCCATACGTTAATTCTAATAGATCGTACAGAGTGAAAGCAATAGAAATGATAATCATGTGGGTTATTCATCTAGGATAGTATGTGAGAAATGTAGATATGAGAGAAGTGAAGAGATGAGAAGTTTCCCTCCCAAGCCCTATTCTTGCCCGTAGGCAATAAGGATACTGCGGGGAGAGATGTACCTGTAGCAAAGAGAACCTAGAGAGGATGAATTACTAAGAATGAGAGAGATAGGTTTGGTTAAGGAGATGAAATTAGATACATATATATATGTTGGATTAGAGATGAAAATGAAAACAACAAGAAATCAAGAAAACATCAATGTAGAACACATCTTACTTGAAACCCTTCGGCACCATTATTGATGGGAGAGAGAAGAAGAGGGGAGAATTCAAAGTTGATTGATACGCCAAGTACAACACCTTCTTTGATTAGAGTTGATCTTCCAAGGATAGCGTACAAGAATGGCTAGTCTCCCTCTAGGAGAAAGTGTAGGCTGGGCTTATGTTAATGGGGCTAAGTACAATTAAGCATTACTACTCACTCCCTCAAGAATTCCTCTCATCAATGGCTTGAATGCTTGAGTTCCTTTTCAAGGAAGAAGAGGTCCGTGTTTATAGGTGAAGGGAACCCCTAAGGGTTTACACAAGAAGAGAGGAGCCAGTGTGAATAGGAATTGGAAAAGTTGGAAATGAGCTGTCCCTGCATGATGTGGGCAGACTGGGGTCCAGTATTTTGATCATATCTCCTCAACCGTGGCTCCAAATAAAAAAGTAAAAACATGGGTATAAACTTCAGCTCATTAGCTATGATTTTCATTTTAAAATCATTTTCCAATTCGGATTGGAACCTTGTGTAAATAATTCATCAAAATAGGGTCCATTTCTGGCAGCAAAACTCTTCCCGTGGTCCCCTTAGCCTAGACTTTCATTTAATTCCAAAGGACACCTCATGCCATATGAAAGCATGACATTGCTCCTTGACAAAGTTTTGTAATCATGCTTGCAATGATGCATTAAAATAAGTGTATCTTTGAAATCATGCCACCTAGTGTCCCACTAGGATTTGATTCCCTCCTAGTAGCTATTTAAAAAGAAATATAAGAAAAGTATAAAAAATACATAGAATATATATATATATATATATATATATATATTGGAGTTTACCCTAGATATAGGATCTAGCTAGGGTGTGAGATGATAATGAGATAGTAGAAATAAAGAATCAATGCTTTTTGCCCCAAGTTAAAGAGGCGGAGCTATTGAGCTTTTCCCATAGTATTTTCTGATGGTAAAGTAAGGATAGGTTACCCTTGAGAAAAATAATAGGATGAGATAGAAGGCTTATTATTATACTTAAATATGCATATGTACATTATAGGAAAGATAATTATGTATCTAAAAAGTTACAAGATAGATCTTGTAGCATGCGTTTCCACTATGTACGTGTCACAGCATGACATCCACCCCCTCTAAACCTGCACATCCTCCGGTATGTGCGACATTATTTCTTTGTAAGATCAGCCCTCTTGTACATCTTCCTTGTTTTGTTCTTCACTGGATGATTCCAAATCTTCATCTTCACTTTGATCTTTACCTGTGGTTTGCTCTTTTTCCTCATCAACATCTTCTGGATCATTGTCTCCTCTTCTCTTAAACATTTTGATCCTTTTTCCTGCAATGGGAATCTTTACTTCTGTACCATCTAGTTCAGACAAGCTGTAAGTAGCATTTTCATGCACATGCTTTACAACATACGGTCTAAACCATCTTTTTGAAAACTTACGCATGACTGTGTGCTGGTTATCAAGGCTACTATCATACACCAAAACCCAGTCACCTTTGTCAATTGCTTTTCTCCTGAGTCGATGTCGCTTATCAAAGTATTCCTTGTTTTTCAACCTTGCATTTTTGAGTCGTTCTTTTGCAGCTTCAATGTCTCCAGGTCTTCTCTCTAGTTGCCTTATACGTAGTGCAAGGAGATCTTCCCTGCTAAGCCCCTCTTGCCAAGGTAGTACATTCCATGTGGGAATTGTATCTTCAATCAGCATCACTGGCTTTTGACCATACATTAGCTCCGCAGGCATGTAGCCAGTTACTGAGCTATGTGTTGTACGATCAGCCCATAAAGCATATGGTAATAGTTTTGGCCACTCACCAACTCTTCCTTCGCAAGCCTTGGCCAAAGCTTTGATGATAGGAGGATGCCCTCTTTCACTCTTTCCATTGCCTTCAGGGTTGTAAGCTGTAGTAAGAGAAAGATTGATTCCTAATCTAGAAAAGAACTCCCTTGCTTCTTCGGCATCCAACTCACCTCTATCTGCAGTGATTTTTCCCACACAACCATAACGGCAAATCACCTCATCAAGAAGGAATTTTCACACAGCTTCTGTGGTTTTAGCTCTTAACGCTCTTCCTGCAACCTGGTTAGTTAGGTCCTCTCATGAAAGAACCAAGTATCTCATCTGCCAGAGTCCTAGAGGCATTGTGACTAGATCCACAACCCATTTATAGTGCATGGCTAGTGGATATGTAGGGTGCAATCCATCACGATGCCGGACATTTGAATACATTTGACAAGTTACGTATGACTCTATAAATTGAGATACATCTTTATACATACCCTTCCACCAGTATTTTTCTTTCAACTTGGAGAAGGTTGCCCACACACCCCTGTGTCCAGCCTATAGACTCTCATGAAACTCTTGCATGAGCTTTACTAGAGTCTCTTTTTTACATATAACCCGTTGTGGTGTAGCACCCTTTTGTTTAGGATGCTTCCACAAGTAACCATCCCTCAAAAAGTACCCATATGCTTTCCTGCGTATCCTCTTGAATTATTGTTCAGACCAATCATCCTGTTTTGTTAGAGTACTCAAGTAGCTTCCAATAAGAAGCCAATCACCTTCATAAAGCTCTTTCAAGAATGATTCAAGTAGATTAGTCATGCTGACATTGTTACCTTTGACATGAGAGATAGAATAGAACTTTGTGCCTACATTATCTCCCTCGTCAATCATTTGTGGCTCATCTTCATACCTTGCCCTTGATAGCATATCTGCCACTGTATTGTCTTTACCTGCAATGTGCTTAAACTCAGGATTTAAGGACTTAATGTAGGAAATCCACCACAACATAGCAATGTTTGGAGTTGAGCAGCTTGTAATCATCCTAAGAAGTGGTAGACAATCTGTTTCTACAACCACACATGCACCAATTAGGTACTCTTTCCCACTTTTCAAGGCTGTAACCATACCCCATAACTCTCTCTTTATCTGTGGATAGTTTCTTTGGCGAGCACTTAGCACCTTTGCTCCAAATCTTACCACATACCTGTGTCCTTCTTTGTCATCTTGTCCTATTGCCCATCCAATCCCTGTAGGACTGGTGTCTACTGTCACAATTACTAGCCTTTGACACTCATAGTCTACCTTTCTCAAAGTTGTTGCTGACTGGAGCAACTCCTTTAGCTTTTTCATGGATTTTACATGTGCTTTTGTCCATTTAAACTTCTGATTCTTTCTAAGCAGCTGATAAAGAGGATCAGCTACATGTGCATAATGTGGAATCCAAATAACATAGAAGACACATGCTCCCAGAAACCTTCTAACCTCAGTGATGCTAGTGCACGTTTCTTTCATTCTTTAGATGGAATCTACCTTTGTTGGACAAGGTTTCCTACCATATGGCCCGCACATGTGTCCCACAATAAGCACTTCATTGACACCAAACATAGACTTTTTCCCTGACAATGTAAGATTCACTTCTTCCAACCTAGACAAAATTTTATCACAATCATTTATGTGATTTACCACAAACCTGCGACATCCCTTGAGATCCAAAGCTTCATCTTTGTCACTTTCTTCACATCCTTTGATAGGCAAATCATCAATGAAAGGCATTGTGATTTGAGGAATAAAGTCACGTAAGACCTTATTCATCCCATTCATCATATGTGCAACCGAGTTGGTTGCTCCCTGTGGCAAGGTACACATCCTTACCAAACCCAAAGGTGTCCTCATGGTTGTCAAGTCTCTGCTTTTGATTGCAAGCTGAAATTGATCATACCCTGAGTAGAGATCCCCCATTGAGTAGATTGCCCTCCCTGCAAAGGCCTCTGCAAACTCATCCACAATTGGACCTGTACCTACATTTCTAATTGTCACCTTGTTCACTGGCTGCATATCTTGGATGAAGCGTAGAGAACCATTCTTCTTCGAAACTGTGAACCACTTGTTTGAGTATGGAGCACAAGAAGGCTCCAAGATTCCCATTTTGATTTTCTCATTCAGTAGCTCTACTAACTTTGGCAAATGAGCCTTTGGAACCGGAATAAGCCGTAGATTCCAAGGCACATGAGGTATTGTGAAAATTACCATAGGAGCTACAATAGAAGGATCAACACATCCTATCTCATGTGGCTCAAATGCAAAAGCCTTACCATGCTTTGAAAGCATTTCTTTGAAGCACTTTGTCTCCTCCTGTGTTAGAAACTCCTTGTGACCAATCTGCAAGTCTTGGAAAGACTCCTTTGTGAAGGTATGCCCAATCTTTTTAGGATTCCTCAAACTTGGTTGTAAAGAAACCTGCTCAATCTTTTCCCTGTTGTTGGGTGGTAAGGGTGAAGCTACTGGTTTCACCTTCTTTGCTACACTCTTGTATTTAGTTTCAACATGGACTTCTGGGCCAACTGTTTGGATTTCTTTAAAGGCTTCTATTACTTGATACATTTCCATAGAGAAAACTTCCACAAATTCATTTTCAATATGCAAATTAGACCCCATTATAGCATCAAGCTCACCCATAGTATCTACAAAAGAAACTTGTTCACACAAACCCAAAACATTTTCAGTAGGCTCTAGCAACCCACTCTTTTTCATGCCTATTTGTACATTATGTACATATTGCCTCTCACATCTCTTAAAATCTTCAAGTTTTGTAAAACATACAGATCCATTCTTTGTTACCAAGGAGGTCGTTGAAAACGCTTCACCTATTTTTGGATCAGGCGAGACCCTTTTTCTTTCTATACCACTGCAATCCCGCTTTACAATGGTACTTGGCCAAAACCCACCATTTCTCTATGATCATGAAACTCTTTGCTCACCTTTGGTAGAGGATGTTCTCTGAGGTTGTCACGATTTCTTTCATGGTTCACACAAACTGTGAGAAATTGGACAGCTCGTTTACGATCTTTGCTACGTATCCTAGCATATGCTGAACCATCATCCATTACCTTTGTTTCCATTCGAACTCCCACAATGTAGGGCTGTCAAAGGATGAGATGATATGAAGATGTATCTTGTACAAAGAAGTTTTGGTCAATCTTTACATCACCTATTGTTACCTTCACACCTGGACATGCTGCATACAATTCACTGGATGAATTGTTTGCCACTTTTACCATCCAACAATGATCTGTGTCCATCGGCCATTTGCACTTGTTGTAGAGACTCTTTGACATTATGTTTATTTCTGAACCATGGTCAATCAAGGCAACAAATGGCTCTTCAAGATCATCTACCTTGACCAAAGTTTCTGTAGTAGCCCTTGCCCAATGACTTCGTGAATAGTAACTCCTAGGAATATCTTCAACTTCTTCATCATCATTTGAGAAATACACTTGCTTCACTCTCCCACTAGATTGGTAGCATCTTACCACAGCTCCATCATTCTCCTTATTTTGCAGTTGCATCCCTTGTGTCTTTGAGGTTTCCCCTTCAACCTGTGGACGAGAAACTTCAGCAAGGGTTTGCCTCTTCCTCTTGATGATGTCAATGATCTCCTCATGGAATTCACGCTTTGCAATGCCAAGAACTTCTCCCAGAGTAAACTCAATCTTGCTCTTCAAGATTCTTTCCTCTTCCTCTTGATGATTTCAATGATCTCCTCATGAAATTCACGCTTTGCAATGCCAAGAACTTCTCCCATAGTAAACTCAATCTTGCTATTCAAGATCCTTTCCTCCAAGACTTTCTTTAAATCTGTAGCAACCTCAATATCAGATTATAGTTTATAAGTTGGGCCTTTTGTCTTACTTTTCATTGGCTCTTTCTTCTTTCCTGTTGTAGACTCCTCCATGAGTACTTCAGGTGGAGATGCTCTTTGTGTTGAGGGTGTTTGAGAAGGCATTGAGTCGCTTCTTCCCCCACTTCTAGAAGCTCTTTTTGATGGTCCTTTATCAGCATTCTCACGTCTGCTCTTCTCTTCTACAATTGCCTCATTTTGTTGGCATTTTGTAATGTAGACATGCACTAACAATGAGTCCACTGGATCATTCCATCCTGTTTCTAGACGTATGCAATCACCTGCTTCATGTAGAATCTCTTTTGTAAGCTTTTCCTTTTTAGCTAATTGCATGACATTTGGCCAAATTTGACCATGATGGTCACTCACCTCTTCGTCACAAAAATGTTCAATTTTTACTTCATAAGTAGCTGCCTCAACTGAAGAGGTGTCATGCTTAGTTGCCATATCTTCAACTAAGGTTTGCATTCCCCCCTTCCCAAAGTTAGTTCTCAAGGGTAGACCTGTCTCTCTTAAGTGGATTTTACCATCCTTAAAAAAGACAACATCTTTTGACAAAGCATCACTAAAATCATCACAATCCCTTCTTACATGGTCTGTACTATCACACCAAATACATCTATTAACAAACCCTTCTTTGGGCTGTTGTCTTTGCCTAGGAAGTGGCCCTGATGGTTGGCCTTTTTCTTCAAGCTTTGCAAACTTCACCTTCAAGTCACGCATTCCCTTCACAAGCTCATCTAGCATGGACTCATCAAACTTAGGAGCGATAAAAGTAGGCTTTACCATTTTGTCAGAAGTTGAGGTGGAAGGACTTGTAGTGGTTACTACCATCTTGTCCCTTCTTCTTTGTCGTTTGGCAAGCAGTGAGACAGCACCTTCAACCTCATTCTAATTGGTCTTTAGTCCTTGCTCAACATCTTTATCTTCAAGAAGAAGCTCCAAATTTTCTTGAAACTCTTTACCTGCAGCTTGTAAGAAAAGATCTGTCTTCTCTGCATCTAGTGTGACCCTTTCTGTCCTGGTGAGTTGTGCATAGCGCCGCTTAAATTACCCTAAGTAGCTATGTTATTGATAGTCCTTGCTTTGGCTTGACTACCCATTCTAAGAATGTCCTTTTGGTCACTCTCTCAGAGTCCTCCATGAAATATTCCTCCTTTAAAGCTACTTTGAGTTCTTCCCAATTTCTCCCATGCCCATCTTTAATTACCCTAACATGCTCTCTAATTTGTGGAGCAACAACTAGCTCAAAGCTTTGAATCATCTCACCTTCTGACACGCGATGCAGCTCCATCTCCTTCACATAATCGCGTAAGTACTTGGTTACATCTTTGCCATTGAACTGATCCATTCTATTGACGACTGATTGTATGGCCTTCGTTGCTGAAATCTCCCTTCTTTCAATGGCATGTTGTTGTTGCATGAACATTGCAAATGATTGAAACATTTGCATTGTTGCTGGGTCAAAATGCATACCTTGTTGCTCAACATGATCACCCATGGTTATCCACAAAATCTCACCCTGGCTGTTCTGCGTCGGGTTCACCAAAAATATGTCGAGAAATTTGCGGTCTTGCCAGGAAAGCACCGGGCTTATGGCTGTGAGAGAACTCAACAAAAACTATATGAAGGAGTTAAACCATAGATGCCATGAAGACTAGGGTTTGGAAAGAAGTGCAATCAAAGAAGACTCACTCTTTCTCTCTTGCACTCACACACACAAAGAAAGAACACAAAAGAGAATGTCAAAACAATACGAAGATGAAAACATCAAGGCTGTGGTTATATCGTATCATGGGTAATATGAAAGGGTTAATAGATGAGTTAATGGCATTCAATCTTGAACTGCCAAGCATGAAACAAAAACCACTTGTAGACACTCGCATACCAAAACAACCAATCCAATCTGAGTTTGAAAAAGCATGTAAATCTTGTGGCAATGATCCCCCTTGGCATTAAACAAGCCAAGATGTAAAGTGCCACTTAAGTAGCAAAAAAACCTCTTGACAAATTGTCAATGCTTAGACCTTGGGCTATCCATAAATCTGCTAACCTGTGAGACTGCAAACTGAATATCCGGCCTCGTGTTGCATTCATAAATAAGGCAACCAAAAACAGTTTGGTAAAGAGTGCCATCAACATGATCACCAGCATCGTGAAGAGTCAATTTCAAACCTATTTCCAAGGGAGTGGCAATAGGTTTGCAATCCTCAAGTCCAAACTTACATAGCAATGTCTCTATGTAACTTGTCTGACACAAGGCAATACCACCATCACACTGTTTAAATTGTATACCCAAGTAATGATTCAACAACCCCAAATCTTTCATCTTAAAAGTAGCATTCAATTCAGCCTTAAATTCCGCAATATGTCCCTTATTCGGTTTAATGATCAACAAATCATCCACATAGAGAACGAAAATGAGAAGTACATCACCATCATGCTTTACATATAATGTGCTTTCTGTTGGACTGTTACAAAAGCCTTGTTTAACCATGACTGTCCACCTTCTCATGCCAAGCATGAGCAGATAGCTTCAAGCCTTACAAAGCTTTCTTACATTTGCACACTTTATCTTACCGCCCTTTAATGACAAAACCGCGAGGCTACGTTAACTTCCTCAAATATGTCACCATTCAAGAAAGTAGTAACAATGTCTGATTGATGTACATCCCAACCAAAATGAGCTGCCATTGCACATAGATAACACACAGTAGTCATACGACAAGTGGGAGCAAAAGTATCTTCACAATTGTGCATAACCCTTTGCAACAAGTCAAGCCTTATAGCAATTAGTCTAACCATCTGACTTGCATTTTAACTTGTAAACCCACTTCATACCAATGGCCTTTTTGTCAAGAGGCAAATCAGATAAATTCCTTGTGTCATTTTCTATAAGTGCATTATATTTTGATTACATGGCAGCCATCCAATTTTGTGAATTTTGTGCTTCATCAAAAGACAGAGGTTCTTGAACATCACATAAGCTAGACACAGCCAAACCATAAAAATTTGATCCATAAGATCCATGGCAAGAATCTTAACAAGTACGACTAGACAAAGGTGCATCCAATTTACTATCATGCAAAGCATGCACCAACCATTTTGGCATACCTCTAGCCTACTCATTCTCAGTCCTTTCCTCATCAAGTACATCATGTACATGTGCATCAATAATAGGCTAATCTATAACATTTTTAGAAGCCCCCATAGGCTATACATTTGCCTCATTGGAATTTATATTTGAGCTTCCACCACTGAAAAGAGGCAGCAAAGTGTCATAAATGTCCTGTGAGCTTACATCACTGTCTCTAGTACATTATAGCAAGGACAAAACAGAATATTCCTCAAACACAACATCCCATGAAACCAGAATACACTTTGTTTGTGGATGATACAACCTATAACCTTTGTTTTCAGCACTATAACCAACAAAAATACATTTGATAGCCTTATCATCCAATTTTTTTGCACTGTGTTTGTAGCACCAAAGCATATGCCAAACAACCAAAAACACACATGTGCTCAATAGAAGGCTTTCTATCATGCCATGCTTCATCTGGATTCATAGATTTCAAAGCTTTTGTAGGACACTTGTTTAGTACATAAGTGGCACACATGATGGCCTCAAGCCAAAAAGAATGTGGCAAAGCTTTTGACTTTTGACCATACATCGTGCCATTTTTGTAAGTGACATGTTTTTCCTCTCAGCAACACCATTTTGCTGAGGTGTATAAGGCACTATACATTGGTGTTTATCCCATGACTAGCCAGAAATGCATTAAATTCATAAGACGTATACTCCCCCCCCCCCGTCGATTTTGGAATGGAGGGTGCCCATAGTACATTTTGAGACATTTCCAGCCATAGCTAGAAATTGTTTGAAGCACATTAAAACTTTGAACTTCTCTTTAAGCGGTATACCCATGCATGCCTGGAGTAATTATCAATGAAAGTCACAAAGCAAAGGTAATTTCCCAAGGACGGAGTTTGCATGGACCACAAACATCACTATGCACAAGCTGCAACCTGCATGTGGCCCTAACTGAACCATCATTTGGAAACTTAGAACATTGCATCTTACCCAAAATACAACCTTCACAAACATGTTTGGCAGGTGCTTCAAAGGGCGGTAAAGAAGCAACCATATCAGATTTTTGCAAACGCAGCGAACTAGCAAAATTCAGATGACCAAAACGTGCATGCCAAAGTTTTGCATCTGAAATAGCCTTTGAATTCAAACTGCATTCGCAAAATTTTGCCCACACTTGTCATACAAAGTGATCTTATACAGCCCACGGCATAAAATTCCAGATGCAACAATTTCATCACCAAAGAGATCGTGTACTGTACATCTGTCATCCACAAATTTGACTACAAGACCAAGTCTAGCAAGTGCAGATACAGACAAAAGATTCTTCTTGATCCCAGGTACATAAAGTGCATCAATAAGTGTGAAAGAATTGCCATTTGTAAAAGTAAGCACAATCTTTCCAACTCCCTGAACTGGATAAGAGGAATTGTTGGCACAAGTAACTGAATTCCCATGAGGGATAGTCTCAAGAGAGGTGAACAAATCACTATGTGAGGTAATGTGCTTAGTAGCACCACTGTCACACATGTGAATCTGCAAAAATTGACATGCATGCATCATGGAAAACAGGATTATAGGTGCACTCTGCACTAAAAGCCCATTCTGCATCAACATCAGCATCATAGTCTCCTTTCACAAAAGACTCAACAATAGCTGCATTTGTAGTGGACACAACATTTGCAGTGGAACCACCCTCTTTCTTCTTAGCCTCTTTTGCCTTCAACTTAGGACACTGCTTGATTAAGTGATTATTAGCTTTACAATAATGCATCACATATTTTTTCCCCCTTATCACCAGAATTTTTCGACGAATTGCTGCCAGTAGAAGCATTAGGAACATGTGATTTTCCACTCGTAGAAGAACCATAAGAAGTGGCTGCATTGTTGTTACCACCCTTTCTTTGAGCAATAATAAAAGCCTGTTCAACTGCACGATGTCTAGTCCTTTTTTTTTTGGAAAGCGACTCTTGCAAGCAATGTGCATAATGCATCAAACTTGACAACTTCAGGATCTCCTTGGGTCATAAGTCTCCAAGTACTAGCAAAAGTCTGGTAAGAATCTGGTAAGGCATCAAGAACAGTCTGCACAAGGGAACCGTCTAAAATGACTTCACTTGCAAAAATAAGTTTCTTATTGATATCCTTTACACCAGCAAGTTTCTTATTGATATCCTTTACACCAGCAAGGAAAGTTCCATATCATCTTCCTCATGCATAATCTTCGCCTCCAGCTCTTTACGCAACAGCAATGCAATTTTTGCCTCATTGCGGCTTGCATAAAGACCCCGGCCAAAATGTCCCAGGCCTGTTTCGTAGATTCACTGAGCGAATGTGAGGAGTAATGGTGTGCTTCACAGACAACACAATCAACACATGAGCATGCACATCCTTTACATCCCAACGAGCTTGTTCTGCCATAGGCAAAACAACTTTAACAACAACAATCCTTGTTGCAGCAAGACCTGCAACATCCTCAACATCGCCTACATCCTCAGAACGAGGATGTACATCAATGCCCTATACAATATTCTAGACGCCCTTTAACACAAAAACATGTTGCATCATGTAAGCCCACATAGGGTAATTGTCCCCATCCAATCTGTCCTCAGAAGCAAACATCTTGAACACATCTGTGTTGTTGTCAGCCATGGTAAATGTTGTACCTGATGTGAAAACTTCCCAAAAAGGGGAGAAACAAAGCAGGAACAACACGTTCTATATAGCACAAACCCTACAAGACTGTAAGGGACCTGTTATGCAAAAAATGGCACTAACAAAAATTTTGCACAAAATGGCCTGTGCATTACTGTCTGTAGTGGAAACGGAGGTCGACATGAGCCCAAATCAAAAATCTGAGCAAACTAAACTCCAGAGCCATCCCGAAATTGTTGTCCACCTACGAACGCTTGCCAAAGCTCACAAAAATTGGAGAAAGTTAGAAGGCATGTGTGCTGGATCTGCTAGCGACTAAGCCCGGGAGGATGCAACCTGCTTTGATACCAAATGTTGGAATTAGGGTTGCAAGAAAACACACACATCTTGGAGAAGATGAAGGAAGCTCAAGGCACACAACGGAGAGTGTATTACTTAGTGTGCAATGGAAAGATTGATAGCCCTAGGATGAATGGGCATATATACAATGCACAAGAAAAAAAACCTCCTAAAGAGGGGAAAAATTCCCTTGCGGTCCTAAGTGTGTTCACACACCTCACTACCACATGTATATGGTAACATAAGCCTGAGAGGATGCAACCTACTCTGATACCAATTGTTGGGATTAGGGTTGTAGGAAAACACACACAACTTGGATAAGATGAAGGAAGCTCAAGGCACACAACAGAGAGTGTATTACTTAGTGTGCAATGGAAAGATAAGATAGCCTTAGAGTGATGGGTGTATATATAATGCATGGGGGAAAATCCTTCTAGAGAGGGAAAAAATGCCCTAGTGGTCCTAAGTATGTTCACACACATCACTGCCACATGTATATGGTAATAATATTCAATTTCTTCTCGAATTCTTGGGTATTTTTATAAACAACTTCACGATCTTCTCAACTGAGGAAATGCATATATTATTTTGTAAAATGGTTTTTGAGAGATGCAAGAGAAGGGGATCTTCCAAAATTCATGCAAGTCAGTATTTGTGTTTTAAAAAGGCCAACTTCTAGGACACGTCATCTCTAGAAATGGTATTGAAATGGAAGAGGACAAGGTGAAGTGTGTCCAACAGGCCTAAGAACCAACAAATGTTTTTGAACTTAGCTCATTCCTAGGGTGGGTCAATTTCTATAGAAGATTTATTCATATGTTTGCAGAGAAAGCACTCCCTCTATATGAGTTGACTCAAAAGGGGAAGAAATTTCTATGGACCCCAGAATGTGAAGCCAATTTTCAGTACTTAATAGAGGCGATCAACAGGAAGCCAATACTTTGTTAGCCAGATTGGGAGGTGATTTTCCATGTTCATGTAGATGTACCTAGTATGGCGATGGGAGAAATATTGGCCCAGCCTGATGGCAAGACAGACTACCCTGTCTACTTTGCCAGTCTCTGTTCAACATTGTTGAACAAGGATATTCCACTACAAAGCATGAAACACTAGGAATGGTTTTCAGTGCTACAAAGTTCAAACACTATCTTTTGGGAAATTTATTTCACGTCTATGTGATCATCAGGCTCTCCTATTTTTTATCAACAAATTCATTATCCAAGGCACACTAATCAAATGGATGATGTTCCTGATGGAGTTTGAATTAAGGATATTCCACAAGCCAGAAAAACTCTCTACGGTGTAAACTTTTTATCAAGAAGTATTGAAGGTATTCAAAAATTTTGTTGAGAGATGATCTAGTGGATGTTGAATTATTTTAAAATTCAGTAGAGGAAGGACCAGATCTAGAGTGGCATGACGTTTATGATTTCCTTCGGTATGGAGGATTTCTAGAGGATTAATCCCTGGCAAACAAGAAGGCACTGATTTTGAAAATTTTGAAGTTCACCATCATTGGAGAAGCCTTATAAAAACTAAGCATTGTTGGGGTTCTTCAAAGATGTGTGCCTATACAAGGTAGTATATAGGTCATTACATCCGCTCATAATGGCACTTTTGGAGGACACTTTTCCACTGATATCACTTACAAGAAGATCCTATTGGTAGGTCTGTGGTGGAAACAATGATGGATGATGTAAGAGCTTTCTATAAAACTTTTGAAATTTGTCAGAGGATGGGAAGGCAACATTAGAAAATTTGACTCCTTTGACACCAATTCATCCATTGGGAGTATTCATGAAATGGAGACTAGATTTCTTGGGGCTATTCAAGAAGGTCACATCCAGGAAGAACAAGTATATTGTGATGGCCACCTGTTATGTCAGCAAGTGGGTAGAGGCTAAGGCATTACCGAACAACTCTGCAAAGTATACAATGTGGTTTCTATATGAACATGTCATTTGTAAATTCGGCTATTTGATAGAGATTGTGTCATATTAAGAAACCCATTTCATTAATAAAACCATCCAAATATTGATTGATATTTTCTCAATCAAGCACAGGAAGTCAATTCCATATTATCCTCGGTGCAATGGGCAAGCCAAAAGTTCAACACCATCAAAACCATACTACCAAAAGATCATTCAAAAGGAGCCTCATAGTTGGGATGAGAAATTGGAGACCGTGTTTTGGGCGTATAGGACTGCTCATAAGGCCACCACTGGAATGACACCTTTCAAGATGGTTTATGGCACAGAGGCAATGGTACCTATGGAGTTTGCCATTCCTACTCTCAGACTAGCAATTGAGCATGGTATGGACTTTAAGGAAAATTTGAGACAAAGATTGGATGAGGAGTGTCTCATGTATAGAGTGGGGTTGTGACTGTTTGATGTTGAAAAATGAAGTTTGATGTCAAAAATATTGGGTTGGATGTACTTGGCATATGATTTCCTCTGCCAGTGATGTAATTGGCTATCCAATAAATGCACTCAAAATGCATTCCCAATTGCTTACAGTAGTCGGCAAGAGATGGTGAGTTGTGTGTGTGTGTGTGTGTGTGTGTGTGTGTGTGTGTGAGAGAGAGAGAGAGAGAGAGAGAGAGAGAGAGAGAGAGAGAGAGAGAGAGAGAGAGAGAGAGAGAGAGAGGACTGCACAGCTTTGCATATTGGCCATTTGCATGTGCTGACAATTAAATTGCTTGCATAGTGTAGCTTTTTGATTGAAATAAAATCAATTGACAAAAATGACAATTTCTTGCTTGCATAGTGATAATAGCCCTTAAATTTGAAGTCAAAAGTGAATTTTATGAGTTCAAATTTGGGAATTGTGTAAATTTTGGTTGTCGAAGTTGTTTCCTCTCAAATTAATAGATGAGCCCACTCCATATAGACACCAAGTCTGGTTAGCTCAAAATAATAGATGATCCCACTCCATATAGGCACCAAGTTTGCTTATTTCATTGACTTGTTCTAGAGTATGGAAGTGCTTAAAAGGTTGGTGTCAATATTTGGTGCATGTCATGAGCGAAGGATGCTTGAAGGGTGCCAAGACATGAACATGCAAGGATGGACCAAGGCTTGGAGGCGAATAGGATGTGTGTGTGTGTGTGTGTGTGTGTGTGTGTGTGTGTGTGTGTGTGTGTGTGTGTGTGTGTGTGTGTGTGTGTGAGAGAGAGAGAGAGAGAGAGAGAGAGAGAGAGAGAGATCCTCGCCTCAACTGACTTGGGATTGAGGTAGGCAACTTAG
This sequence comes from Adiantum capillus-veneris, assembly GCF_014529385.1. Taxonomy (NCBI): domain Eukaryota; kingdom Viridiplantae; phylum Streptophyta; class Polypodiopsida; order Polypodiales; family Pteridaceae; genus Adiantum; species Adiantum capillus-veneris. The sequence goes on along the minus strand of NC_140952.1, from coordinate 88,447,612 downwards.
AGAGAGCCAAGGTTAAATATTGGACATTGAAAGTTTCTAATATCTTGATTGGTCATTCATCTTGGTGCCCAATGCACTATCCACCACCAATTCAAGTGAGATGCTAACATATGATTGTGCTATCACTTACAAGTAGTAACTACCCTTGCATGTCTTGATTGGTCTTTCTTGGACTCTCATCAGTTGGTGCCCATTGCACTACCCATCACAGATTCAATTGAGTTGCTAACATATGAATTGTGAAATCACATATACAAGTAGCAACTACCCTTACTTATAGAAGATATGCTAGAGATAGATCATGAGGACATACAATTTGGAAGAAGGCATTTTCATAGGGTGTTGGATTGAAGTTTGTTTCAAAGAAAATCTAGAAACATCTAAAAGTGTGCAAGAAAAACCAATTATTAACCATACACGTTTCCTTTATGTGATTTATAAAACATAAAATTTAAAAATAATAAACTCTTTTTAAATATTTTCAGTCTATTTCACAAATCTAGATGAGATTTTTCCTCTTTGTCTTGCCCTCAATAGTCATTAGAAATGAGCCACTTTAAAGGTCGACATGGGTGGAAAGCAAAGCTATGGTAGGAGAGGGGAGATTGGGGCAACACACAACTATGAGCGATTGGTTAGTGATCAATAGCCACGAGATATTTTGACGTGAAATAGCGGCAAAATGGAGCAAGAGATGAATCATCATAGCAACAGAGTCAGTGGCATGATCTTGCATACTTGAAGCCAACTCTGGCAAGGCACTAAGGTAGCAAAAACTAGGACATAACAACCGAACGTCTTGCAACTTTCGTGGGAGGAGATGGGGTCTACAAGTGTGCCTCTCTTTTGTGTGATGGTGCAATTGTCAAGAGGTCTCGGTGCAATTGTGTTACAAAGGAGTAGCTATGCCTCTCCACCTTCTTTGTCTATACTTCTTGCCACCATCACTTATAGCACTCATCATTATAATCACCACAATTGCACCAAGCATTTTTTTCTTTCTTCACCCCTTTGGAGATTCGTTCTCAGTATTTATAGAGGTTGATTCAACGGCTTCTAAGATCTTGGAATCAACATCTATTCTACTCAATAAAGGAGACCGTTTAATAAAAGAGATTTTTCTCGAATATTGACTAGAATTAATTTATAAAATGCAAGAAAAGTCAAACCATGTGAGAGTGTGAAATGAAATGTGAAATAACAAGTGAAAGGGTCACGACGGCTTTCAAAAACATTAAGTAAGTGATAAAATTGTTAGGTTGAATTAAATGGGTATCAGTGTTTGGGAAAGGCTTGCCTTAGTTTAGTCTTGAGCCGATTGAAAATCGAGACAAGCTAGCTGAAAACCATGGTAAACAGAAGAAAAATCGATGAAATAAGTGAGAAAGTCATCCAAAAATTTTGCAAATTTCAAAAATTTTGCTAGTATTTTCGGTTTTCTTCTTTGCGAGGAGAAAAATCGACCAACAACCGCTTAATAAAAGAGACTTTCTTGAATTCCATGTCAAGAAAGTCTCTTTTATTAAGCTATAGAATGCAAGAAATGTAAAGCCATGTCAAGTTGTGAAATGAAAGGTGAAATAAAAAGAACTAATTAATATACGTGTGTGTATATAGAATTTATTAGAATTATGCAAGGTGAAGCTTCACTCTAGCATTTTAAAACAATAGAATGCAAAATAATAATAATAATAATATATATATATATATATATATATATATATATATATATGTGTGTGTGTGTGTGTGTGTGTATGTGTTTGTAAAATTTACTAAAATTATGCAAGGTGAAGCTTCATTTTAGCATTCTAAAACAATAGAATACAAGAAAAGTAAAGACATGTGAGGATCTCAATGAAAGGTAAGTCTCCAATATATGTCCCTCTGATTTTTGGAGCACGTCTCATTAAGGAGAATTTGGGTAGATCCTTTGCTGCCTTCAAGGAGGAAAGTAGATTTTATGGTACGTGGACAGGAGAGAGAGCGTGTGTGAATGTCGCGTGTCCGAGTGTGGATAGAGAGATTGATTTTTGGCAAAGTGCAGGACGCAGTGCAGGGAGATGATGAGACAGAGACACAGGAAGGTCGTCTGACACATAGAGACGTGCGAGCGTTTGTAGGGGACCTCTCTCTCTCTCTCTCTCTCTCTCTCTCTCTCTCTTTGGTTTGACACGACCACAGCTGATCGCAACACCCTGAGCCAGCAGCCTTGGAGGTGAGCAGGACACAAAGTTGATCATCTCAAAGCTTGTGTGCATGAGGCAAGCAGGAGACCGACAGAGCATTGTGTATGAGAAATCCACCAAGGATGTCGACGGAGGATAATTTCTCTTGTACGCGAGCGGTATATTTTTGTCGTGGTTCATCTCATTGGTGGTGTTGAGTAAAGGGTTCATCAAGCTCCGATTGAGGGCCGATAGAGGGTATCATCGCTGGACGATAGCGGATGGGAGGGACAGGACATGCCAGCAAGAAGTGGTGCAATTGCAGTTGTGTAGCAAATAGGACCATCAAAGGATGAGCTATTGGCGTGTGTATCGCCTCCAATTGAGTCCTTACTTTTAAAAGTTAAAGTGCGGAAGGCATCTTGGACGGAACTTAATTAATGGATACAGCATCCACTCAAAAAAATGAAAGTCTCCCTAACACAACACTAAGGGTTTCTTTTGGAAAGCCAAAAAGAACTCGTCAAAGCATCCACTCAAAAAAACGAAAGTCTCCCTAACTCAACACAACACTAAGGGTTTCTTTTGGAAAGCCAAAAAGAACTCGTCAATAGAATTTACTAGAATCGTGCAAGGTGAAGCTTCACTTCAACATTTTAAAACAATAGAATGCAAGAAAAGTCAAGATATGCTAAGATGCGACATGAAAGGTGAAATAAAAAGAGCCACTTACTTACTTCTATCTATACTAATAGATAAAAGGGGAGGAAATTCCCCCCTCCCCCCCCTCCTGCCACGCGTCACTATTTGCTTCATTCGGCGTCCTCACAACAGTGGCGTTTGAGTCAAACTGAGACAACGAGATACGCGTAGGTGGAGAGAGAGGGAGAGAGAGGAGAGAGAAAGAGACGGTGAAGCTGTCGGCCACACTAGTACTCTTTATAAAGCAGCTTAAAATTTTGAAGGAAGAAGAGAGTCTCCACTTGTCCCACTCTGGTTCATTTCAAAGAAAACCTTTGAAAACATTTCGTTTGAAATGCAAAAGTGTGAAGAGTTAAGTACTTAGATGGTAAAAAATGAAAAGACTTTTTGATTGATTGCTGACAATGTAAAGTCAAAAGATTAGAACTCACTCTTGGTAATTCCAAGTCAAAAAAGTAGTACTCTATCTATACTATGTATAAGGACCTAGTTGTGTGGAGTGTTATCCTACTATGTAACAAGTAACCGGTCGGTAGCTTAGAGAGAGAAGGTTGCCATCATCGCGAGTCACGTCACCTAGAGAGGCAAAATTTTTTGGATGCATTCTCTCAAAAATCGTGGGATTCGGTTAGATCTCTGGTTATCATGGGGGAGAATGTACAGCCGCCCTGCCCATAGAGCTCTCATGATTTCAGATCCTCTCGCAAAACAGTTTGACCCGCGATTTCACTGCAATGATGGTGGATGGGGTGACTTGCAAACCGGGCAGGAGAGCTGCAATGCAGCTACAGGCGACCAGGCCCTAATGGAGCTTAAACCTCCACGTTTGGAAGTGCAAGGAGTAATTGCAGTTCAGCGATCTCGATGCTAGAAGTTTTGGGTCCAATCTCTGCCTGTTCGTAGCTACATGTGTGTGTGTGTGTGTGTGTGTGTGTGTGTGTGTGTGTGTGAGAGAGAGAGAGAGAGAGAGAGAGAGAGAGAGAGAGAGAGAGAGTACGATTGGCCGCTAGCTATGCGTGTATTACGAGGCTGCACCAATGTTTGTTGGTGATGCGTGTACTGTGAGCAAGTCCAATCTCGCTGAGTGAGTCTGTGCGCGTCCCATTGCTCCCCAACTTGGACCCCAAGGCTTTGTGTGTGTGTGTGTGTGTGTGTGTGTGTGTGTGTGTGTGTGTGTGTCTCTCAGCTCCTTCTTGACCTACATGATAACCTACGCATGGAGAAAGCTCTTGAAGTTATCGTGCTCATCGCGTCTCCTGAATTGGAAGCTTGCAATGCCGTCCTCGCATCCTAAATCAGTAGCCTGCAACACCGTTCTCATGTCTTGGCTGTATCACATTTCCTGAATTGCAGGAAGCTTGCAACGCCGTCCTTACATCCTAAATCAGTAACATGCATCGCCCGGTCTCCACAAAGATTTCCACAAGCTCAACAACAGTGAGTTGCCGCAAGAGGTAGGTTTTTGACAGAATTAACTTGGAGGCAACAACCCTTGCCTACTAAATAGCCAACAACGTCATGCCCTACATGAATTTTGCGCATCCTTTCGCTCATGTCATGGCTCATATAGCTGCAGCCACGTGCACATTCACCTTTGTGTGTGTGTGTGTGTGTGTGTGTGTGTGTGTGTGTGTGTGTGTGTGTGTGAGAGAGAGAGAGAGAGAGAGAGAGAGAGAGAGAGAGAGAGAGAGAGAGAGAGAGAGAGAGAGAGAGAGAGAGATGTATTGCTAGTAGATGCACTCACGGAGAAAGCACAAAAAGAGAGGCTAAAAGGCTCTATTCCAGTGCAGAGAGGGGCAAAGGGCTTCGTGTTTGGCCCCATTTTTTGAGCCCTCTGCACCGCCTTATACCACATCAACAAGATTTTTGTGCTGCATTTCTGAGTGAAATTCGAGTGTCATGAAGGTTGCTTCAATAGGGGGACCGTTATCAAGCATAGTTTGCTTCCAGACTCTACTTTTAACAAGAACTATTGAGATTTTTTGCTCAGTATGTGCATCAAGATGCAAGCCTAAACCCTCAAAACTGATCTTTTGGCACTCTTCTTCTCTGTTTTGCCTAGATTAAGGTCTGCAAATTCCTTCATGTTTGACAAACAAGCCAGTTTTGCCATGCATATCGCCATGCATATCTGTGAAGTTGAAGCCTCAAGCCGTTGAACCTTTCCTGAATTTCGAGCTGTTTAACATAGCATATGACTTTGTTACTTTTGAGGAGCATGGTGAGGCCAACTGTATGCTATACGGAGAGTCTGTGCAAGGACCAGATATGAGCAAGAGGATGCAGTGGAAGGACAAAAGTGTGTGGCTTTCTCTTGCCGAGAAGAAAGACGACGATGAGTAGGATGATGAAGAGGACAGTCACAATGATGTTGCAAATGAGGAGGGTGAAGGTGATGATGGAGGAATTGGAGGGCCATGTTGGTGGAGGCGAGGATGATGACAATGAAAATGGAAATAGAGATGATGAATAAGATGAGGATGATAAAATTGAAGGAGAGGATGATGAATATGAGGATGAGAAAGATGACAATGATGAAGAAATACCAAAGCATGCTCAGAAGAAGAGAAAATGAATATGCAGGGACTTTTCTTTTGGGTATGTTACTACATTGGGGATTAGAGTCATGGGTTGTAGATTTATTGGAGAGTGGGTCTTTAATGGTAAAGAATAACAAGTTGAAGGCTTTTGATGTCTTTTACAGGAATAATGTCTTGAGCCAATGAATGCATTGCTTCTCTCCTTTGTATTTGTTACATGAGTCATCCCCGATTTGTAGTTGTGGTTTTCACTTGCATGCGTGGGGCAATAAATGTAGAGGTGGTCTTGCTTGAATTCCTTTAGCTACAAAGTCATCTTGGTATCCCTTCCGAGAGGCTCACCAAAATGTCTGGTAATAGTGACGGAGCCACAAGGTATGCAGAGTAGAAACCAACTCCAAACTACACAATCATACTAAAATCAACACCAACAGCCAAAGCCTCCATAAATTCCTTCATAATAGAACGCACAATGGTATCCAAATGGTTGACAAGATCTGTATCATAAAACCATTATCAACAGATTGGCACCACTTGCATCATCTGGTACACCGGTTTGTTATCTCATTGGAACCACATGAAATAAAGTCGCTAATGCAACCTTTTAAGAAAGAATTATTTACATACATACATACATACATACATACATATATATGTGTGTGTGTGTGTCTCCCAATTTCCTCTTCTTATTCATAGACACACTTACACACACACACACACACACACACACACACATGAGAAGGGAATTTTTTATATTGTAGTAATAATCCCAAGAGACCTCAAAAGATCTATCCGACTTATCTTGAGCATGCTGGAAAAGGCCTAAGTACTCCAATTTGCCACACTTTGGAGATAGAAAGGCTATCTTGATTTTGTGAGAGAGGGCAACGAAGAGACATCTAAACATTGAAGGAACAAGTGCATCAAAGCTCAAATTACTCACACTGAGAGAGAGAGAGAGAGAGAGAGAGAGAGAGAGAGAGAGAGAGAGAGAGAGAGACGGTGTAAAAGACATTAAATATTTTATCCACAAAGATTAATCCCTAAAGACCTCAAATATATCCACCAAATCTTGACGCAAGACCTGTTGTACTAGAGAGACTTCAAAGGTCTACCTGACAAGCCTTGAACCCCATATCTAACATCGTAGAAAGCTCAAACATCTACCCAAAAATTCTTGAAGTCAAGATGTATTGCTAAAGAGAAGAAGGAAAACCATAACATCATGGGAACAATCTCAAGGGACCTCAAAATCCAATTTGAAAAACCTTGAACCCAAGATCTAATACTTAGCGGGAATAGGTATGATAAATCTACCACACTAGGGTTGTAGAATGATTGTTCAAGCTTTCTCTTCTTATTCAATCAGACATACACTTATGTGTATGTGTGTGTGTGTGTGTGTGTGTGTGTGTGTGAGAGAGAGAGAGAGAGAGAGAGAGAGAGGGGAGAACAAGGAGAACTTTTAACTGCATTTGAACAATTCCAAGACACCTTAAATATCTGGATTTGATGAGTCTTGAACTTAGGACATATTAGAAGACTTGAACTCAAAACTTGGAGGAAGAGAAAGAAATAGAGAGAACTTTCAATGTCATAAGAGGGATCTCAAAGATCTATCACCTAGACCCTATGTGTGTGTGGGTGTGTGTGCGAGAGAGAGAGAGAGAGAGAGAGAGAGAGAGAGAGAGAGAGAGTATAGAACTTTCAATGCCATAGGAACAATCTTGACGATCTATCCACGGATGACTCTTGAAAACACACACACACACGCACACACACGGTCTAGGTGTGCTTTGCTAGATATACAAGCCCAAATAAACAGCTAAACAAAGTAGCACACATAATTTTATGTGGAGGGAGAGAGAGAGAGAGAGAGAGAGAGAGAGAGAGAGAGACTCTTGGTGTGCTTGCTCACTATACACGCATCCAAATAAGCACACAAAGCTTTATGGCCCTTTGGAAGGAGGTGTTTGCATACTAATGTGGTCATAAGGTAAGCCTAAAAACTAACACATGCATATACATAGTCCCAAATTTTGAAAGATAGATGAAGTTGGAGAGAGAGAGAGAGAGAGAGAGAGAGAGAGGAGAAGAAGAAGAAGAGGCAAGGTTCGTATGGTGTACACCATAGGTAAGTCCACCTTCTTTGCAAAGTTGGTGTTATTGTCGTTGATTAAATTGAAGAAGTTTATTAATGCACAGGAAACAAATTATATAGATTAATGATAAATCCATTCAATATTTGGTGTTACATAGTTAGAAGACAAAAAGAAAGTCATTGACTTTTTTTTCCCCTTTTAAGGGGAAGAATATTATGACTCAAACAAAAGACATGTTGTTTTTTGCTGCGGCAACGCGCTGGTCACATACTAGTCTCTTTAACATTCTAAACAATAGAATGCAAGAAAAGGCAACAAATGTTAGGATGTAAGCATGTCCTTCAAATGATTTTCCATTTCTTTTTATAGGAATCAGAGAAGATGCTCAAGTTCATCTAATTGAAAAGAGGAAAGTCGAAGGGAATGTCTCTCTTTTTCCTTCTAGGTGGCCTCTCCGTAAGAGAGAATCTTCAAAGATGTAAGTACTTTGAGAAGAAAAAAAAGGCCAATGAAGCCTCTAATTTGTGGAAATTCTCAAAATATCCCTCAAATTTCAAAAATTCTAAAATACCCTTGTATTTATCTTCATTGGATTCTTGAAAAAATTTTGATCTTTATTTATTTTCGACAATCGAGATCCGTGTTTGAGTGCAATAATGAAGTAGTTTGCTAAGATCAGCTCAAATTTTAGTTTTAGCATCTTATGAAAAGCTACAATTTTTTCTATCTTTGGAAAAATTTAATCTTGTAACTCGGGGTATTTTGGGAGATTTGGAAAATTTGAAGGGCTTTTTGGGAATTTATGACGAACGGGGGTAATTTGGGAGATGATGCTGCAGAGAGAGAGAGAGAGAGAGAGAGAGACTCAGACTCATGTGTCGGTTGCAACGCAAACACAAAAACGTGTGTCGTTTGTCTGCAGGCTAGGTAGTAAGCATGTCGGGGATAGGAGGAGATTAGGAGCTCGACGACGATGGTGGTGGTGTGGGGGTTTTGCAAAGCCTCGTGAGCAAGCAGACATTGTGTGTGTGTGTGTTTTCGTTTGTGGACTAGTGAACAATCTACGGGCTACTGGAGTTGACAGTAATGAGGCGAAGATAGGGATAGGTGTGCAAGAAGGGTTGCATCGCAGAGGATTAGTTGGGGAACACGAGAGAGAAGCACAACAACATGTTTGATTACTCTTGTGAGTGCGACGTCGTTGGCAGGTTCAATTGGATGAGTCGTGCAGGTGGAGTGTGTTAGCCGTGCAGAGCCAACCTGTAGTACCAAAGCCTCTCTCTCTCTCTCTCTCTCTCTCTCTCTCTCTCTCTCTCTCTCCTGCAAGGGATTCTCAAGCTGGAGTGGACGTGCTGCAGGTTATTGCGATCAAGGTAGGAGCTGAGTAGCTGATGGTCTTTGTCGCGTGCAGGTGCTGAAGGTTGTTGGGATGACGATAGGGGGTGTTGTTGAGGAGGCGAGAGAGTTTTGCTTTTGAGCTCTTGATTCGAGAAGGAATCTTGGGTTCAAATTAATTAATGAAAGTGAAGTTTTTAAATGTTATTTTAAAACTGAACTAACATGTAAGTTAAGTCTCATTCATTCATCACTTCACCGAACACATTGAAAGTATGCCTAATCCAACCCTCCTCTAAGCCTTTTTTTTTTTTTAATAGAGAGAGAGAGAATTAAAAATCCCTTTATTGCCCAAATGTCGTAGAATGGTGATCGAAATTTTCAACATTCGAGATTTATAAAAGGTAGAACTTGTTTTCCTCTTATCTCTTTCCCTCTATTTGTCTATCTATGTATCTATAAGCGCATGCGCGCGCATGTGTGTAGTCGACCCACGTTTTCAAGAAAATTCAGTTTTTCATATTTTCCCAAAATTGAGGTTACTTTGACATGAGCAGTTGTTGAAAATCAATCTCTCTCTAATTTTTGTGTTTCTATTTCTCTCTCCCTCTATCTTCCTTTCATTGATCAACACCTCTCTCTCTCTCTCTCTCTCTCTCTCTCTCTCTCTCTCACACACACACACACACACACACACACACACACACACACACACTTACTGTGATAGCAACCTATCTACAATCCAAGAAGGTGATACATCCAAGCAGATGTGCTCCTTTCAAATCTAAGAGTGGACTATCCATGAATCTCCTCTCTCTCTCTCTCTCTCTCTCTCTCTCTCTCTCTCACACACACACACACACACACACACACACACACACACACACACGCGTGCACGCGTGCACGCACTTAATTATGGTGATAGCGGCCTCTCTACCATCTTAGGAGGTGATTCATTCAAGTAAATGTGCACCTTCCAAATCTGAGAGTGGCCTATCCATGAATCTCCTCTCTCTCTCTCTCTCTCTCTTCCCCCCAAATGACATTCTTGAGCTATATCTAGAGCTAGCTATGGATGGCCCAACTTTGCCGTAAGCAGGAAAGCTCCCCTCTCTTTATAAAAACATACTCAACGTTTGAATTTTCATTAGTGTATATCATGTGTGTGCATGTAGATACACACACTCAATGAAGTAATCAACAAAAAAAAAGAAAATTTTGGGGGAGAGGAGGGGAGGGGGGGAGAGATTCAAAGGTGCTCAATGTTCAACAATTTTTCAAGCACTTCAAGAAAGAATATAGAAATGTCTCTTTATAGTTATTTTAAAATTTTAAAGTATAAACTTGCACAATGTTTTTAACATATCAATATTGGTCTTAAAAAAAGGCCATTGAAAAGACTAAGTCAAATATATCTTTAAAAAGTAGACTTTCATTGAACGATAAAATCTCCATCAAAATTGACCATTTTTTGTTACGTGGACTTAAGCTTGTATATCTACTTTATGTAATTGTAAAGTAGAAAGAAGTTGCATTATATGTATATATATATATATATATATATATATATATATATATATATATATATATATATATATATATATATATATATATATAGTATAATAATAATAAACTTTTTAGTGACAAAAGCTTTTGAAAAGACAAAAGAAAAAATATCTTCTAAAAATCCAATTTTCATTAAACGATAAAATCTCCATCAAAATTGTTTTTTTTTTTGGCAAAACTCACAATTGTGAGTGAATTATATTAATCAACCCATATAATTACAATGTCTTGTCATGCTCGTGTTGAGCCATGACATCATCCAAAGACCATATTACATCAGTTATCAGGGTAGCCATCCCAACCAACTTGCCCCCTTATCTTTGATACATAAGGTCCATTATCATGTTTTTTTGAGAACTTTTAATTACTGATAGCCAAAGATTTTCCCCCATCCTATGCATACCCTTTGTTGACAACAAGGCACAAGTAGTCCTAGACCAATCCTCCGAGTGTTGCTTGCACCCGAGCGTCCAAATTAGCACTTTGCTTTCTTGTATAATTTCTGCGAAGTTTGCCACCTCAAGACCTCCTTCAAACACCCGGTGGTTCCTTGTTTGCCATGAATTATGCAAGAAGAAGACTTGACAATTTGAGTGCTAATGAGGATGGCAGGACCCCCTGCTTGTGAAACATCACCAAAGAGGCAGTGCAACCACTTATACAGCTATACACCACTCTTGTCACTAATTAACACCTCAATATTAGAGGGAATCTATGGTTGAAAATCAGTGTCGCTTGTTGTTGAAGATCACAACCATTGATCTTGGATGTGAAGTTAATGTAAACTAGGTGTAAACTCATATGAATGTAAACTCATTGTGAACTTGCATGTGAACTCTGCAGGCTGTGTGTACAATATTATGGTGGTGTGAACTCATTGCAAACTCAATGCGGTGTGAACTAGGCTTGCGACGGACCAAAACTATGCAATATAATGCTACCATTTGTCTTGCTTAACAAAATGCGTGTACAAGCATAGTGGTAAGACAATTGCCCCATGACGTGGAGATCGTGAGTTCAAATCCCACTTTGCTCATATTTTTTCTTCCAAATGGATCAAACCACCCACGATCAACAACTAGATCCCTTCGAAAAAGAGGTTTCAAATAGTGCTAGAGATACACCACCGACGCCTTTGGAGTGGGACAAACCAGACAATATATCGATTTGGACCGCTAGTAATTTGAATGAGTGAAGTCTTTTTTGTACTTCAACTTGTGAATGGATCCTTTCATGTAAGAGCCCATATGAGCCAGTACGAGTGTTCTATTTTTTTGTTTGAGAATGCCCACGTGACCCTTCACCTTGTGTTTTGACCAACACTTGATAAGAAAAGAGTGTGACTTTTAGCATTGAAAACAGAAAAGAATGGCACCCACATGCAACCTTTCAAGAAAACCATACCATCAAATCAAGGAATGCGCACGAATCGTAAGAATGCCCACATGGGCTACTTTTCCCCACTTGATATATGCTTTCCTAACAGGGTTGCCCTTTGCTTTGCATGCAACATGTTGGCCGAATTCAAAAAGTAGTTGGCTTGATTGAGCAATGAGAACGCAAAAGATGGTCACTTTTGTATCTTCTTGACTGCAACTCTATCAAGAGAAGGATACCATATAGTAACTTTGGTAGAAACTGTCTCAAAATTCAAAGCAAAAACAGTAAAGCAGTCCTTTAAAATTAAGTAAATAAATATATATATATATGGAGTGTGCATAAGGAGTACTTTGGAATCTTTTCTCACGTTATATACATCTCAATATTCTTTCCTTCTACATATACTTCTCATGTCCACAAGTATGTTTCCCTTCCTCAAATTTGATCTTCCCCAAGATTCTTTGAAAGAATTAAATTCTATACTATATATGATGGGGCTTAATTTATCTACTAACATAATATGGCGGAAGAGGGAGCCTTTTACACGTGTTGCAATTTGTGATCTGAAGGATAAAATCCAAAACTAAAAAAAACTCCTTTGGACACGATAAAGAGGGAGAGAGGGAGAGAGAGAGAGGTCGCCTTGGACGGTCAGCTTGCCATACTAGTACTATATATAATGGAGCTTAAAATTTTTGAGGAAGTATAAGCCTTCAAGTGTCACTGGTTGCTTCACTTTAAAGAAAACCTTACAAAATGTCTCATTCCTTCATTCATCTAAAGCTTGAAACTTGTGAACCTTTTCAACTTTCAACCTTTCAATTTCACAAGTTTAAACAAGGTGAAGATCACGATGGTTGGCCTCCTAAGATCGTGCTATAAATTAAGAGAAGGCAAAGATAGTCACTATTACTATGCCTAAGATTGTGCTTTAAACTAGGAGCAATGCAAAAATACTCACTATTACTATGTTTGACTCAATAGTTGAAAGATTTTGTGATTGTGAAGAGGGAAATTTTTTTGTGTTACTTATGCATAAATGTGTTTATGAGTTCTTAGGTCCTTGTCACACTAGACAGACGATCATTTTCATTTTTGAAACATGTCTTGTCATTTTGTGTCACACCACGATATGAAAAATCAAGTGCTCTTTTTCTTCAGCAATTGGTTGATAACAAGGTGACAAAGCTCCCGCATTTCATGCCAAGCTCCACAGATCAAGTCTAGAATTTGTCTCTCTTGCATGCGCTTTTGCAATTGGCCATCTCCTTCAAAAGGTGAGTGGGCAAGCAAGACTGCCCCTTTGACATGCCTTCACAACCAACTATTAACTTTTGTCGTAGCGAAAAGCTTGCGCTTCCACTTTAGCTTGGTGCTCGGTTGCATGTCCCAGAGTGACAGGGTCCTTACTTTGATTGGAATGAGAGCTAAGGTGCTCAATGTCATCCCTTGACAATCCCTCTTCTTCGTTTTTTTTGGGATGCAGATAAAGTGCTTAGCTCTAACCCATGGAAATCCATGGGACAACCCTTCTCCTATCGTGCAATTATCCTTTGATAATCAACTAACTTCCATTCAAAGGTAGGATGGTCAATGATCATGGCTTGTTGACCAAGAAGGCCATAAGGGAGTGCCGGAGAGAACTTGCAATTCCCCTTTGCAACTCTCACCATCCAATAGTCACCATCACATTTACTTGATTGTTGATGTCATTTAACAAAAACTTCACACTATATATATAAAAATTTGATTGATTGTTGACATTTCAAGTCACGTAAACAAGGTGAAAATTCAATATGGCCTACATAAGGATATCAAGAAGAATTTCATAAGAAGAAGCTTCCTTGTGGTAACAGTCGAAACCAGCGTGAGGGTTCTCTATAGGGGATGAGAGTGAGACGGGGAGAGCAGGGCTACTCTAGGGGGGAGCCATGGTTGGGCATTTCTTGTGCCACTTTAATGAAGCTTCAGACCCTCCTTTTTTGGACTAAAGGTGGCTCGGGGGCCTCTTGCCTTGTGTAGAGAACCATTTTTACTCGCAGACGGGTGGTAGATAAAGAGCTTCAGATGAATCTCATGTCATAAGGGGACCGGGGGCGGGGGGTGGGCAGCAGGCAAAGGTAAAAAATTATTCGGGGGCTTCCATCTCCTTTGTTGCATGTTCGCATATGCTGGTATGCAATCTTAAATGCTTTTTGACACACACACACACATGAGAAAGAACCTTACAAATGTGTTGTCAATCATGTGCATCTCTCTCTCTCTCTCTCTCTCTCTCTCTCTCTCTCTATATATATATATATATATATATATATATATATATATATATATATATATATATATATATATATAATGTGTCTCCATTAACATGGAAAATGTGTTCTAATAATCGCTCAATTCATTACATCAAAAATTGTTGCCTTCTTGAGGTTATCGTGAAGTCTTGAACTTGTTTTTTATTAAAAGTCAAGAATCTATGTATGAGTTTACCATAGCTTCAAAGATTAGTGGAGAGAGGATTTTTTTGCAATGATGATCCTTGTGATAGATTCCAATGGTTCTACTAGTAGTTTCACTCGGAATTTTGGAAGGGGAGGCCTTGCACTTTGCTCTATGAGGAAAATGATGCTATCTACTAGCTCCCAAGTAGGGGGTGAGGTACCTTTACAACTAGAACCCAACATCCAAATCAAATTTTGGCAAGGGTTGGATTTAGCCTCCACCCTAGGCGAATGTGCGCGTATGTCACACGTGCCAATGCAAGAAACTTGCCGATACACCATGTGCGAGCCACAAATGGCTCCAAGCACACAACAAGCCTAAACTAGTAAGCTCAAAGATGGCGTTGGTGTGTCACTCGCCGCTCTACGCTTCCTGTCGTGGAGGATTCCTCGCCGTGAAGAAGAGGGAGACGCCGCTACACCGCGCTCAACCACCTCACCGCCGTTGTGCCGCCGCAATGCTCGATCGCACTCTCTCTCTCTCTCTCTCTCTCTCTCTCTCACACACACACACACACACACACACACACGCACACACGCACGCACGCATATACACACACACACACAAGGGGATGATGATGAAGAAGATGGAGATGGTGCAAGAGCACTCTTCAATTGCACAAATGAGAGAATGAGTGAATTTTAGGTTTAGTTGAATTTTATATGAGCTCGCCTCATTCACACTTGGGCGCCCATGCTTAGCCAACTAATCCCTTGAATGTTCCAGTTAGAGTGCGTCTCTCATCGACGATCACTCTTACCCTTTCCCTATTGGACCGACAAGCCCGATACCTGACTCTACCAAGTAAATAATACAACGTCCGTTGTAAGTGATATGGTGTCCGTGAGCCGTGAGGGTTAACATGCCCCCCTTCCTGATGTAGATTCCATCCTCGGAATCTATTGAGTTGAAGCTCGTTCGTCGAGGTGGAAGAGCATTTGAGATGAATGTCCTTAGCCTTCTTCAGTTATTGCAAAATCAAACAACATTGACACAGTAATTGCATTCTCATATAGAATTAAAAAGCATATGCAGTTGTAGGCAAACAATGTGATTGGTAACAGAATTTTAAACCATTTGTCAACAATAAAGATTAAATTGCAATATAATCAAATGCATAAACAGATGTAAAGGTAAAAAATAAAACAAGTATGAGGTCGCTAATTTAACGGTCGAAAGGCACTAGAGATCGACTATTAATACCGTGGGTAAGCTTCTTAATTTTCTATGGTCAATTAAGTTGTTTAATTGCGAGAGCCAAGTATTTCATGTTCGAGGGCTGACTAGAGGCTATACCTAGAAGACCTTGTAGTTAAGCTACGATAAAAGGAATTTCTCACGAAATCATCGCCTGACTGATTACTTTTTCTTTGACCCCCCAAAGTCTTTTCACAGTGATTCAATTTTGATGTGTGTACTTATTTTGTATGCCTTGGGTTTTTTGCTTTTCAAGGAAAAACGCCCACATTGGGAACCTCTAGGGCTCTAGTACCATAGGCGATACATGTGAGTGGAGTACCAAATCAAGCTGAGGTTTCTCTTCCAGCTTAAGAGTTTACATTGTGGCACTTTGATTTGTTTTTGTTTGTTCGTTTTCAACATTTTAATTTTGTAACTTTGGGGGGACATATAACACTGTTACACCTCCCCAGGCTCATCACACTAGTAAACTCCCTTTATAATACTTAAGCTAAAGGTCAATAGGGACTAAGCCCACTAGAAAGCCCTAGTACATTTCACACAATGCTGCCTAAATCGGATTAAGAACTTAAGTAACCATTAATTATTAAGAAGGCATTCCCCATGGTATTAAGAGAAGATCTCTAACGCCTAGCTTGGTGAAACTAGCTTAGTCGGACTGCTTGATTTTTAAACCTAAACACGTGATTATGACAAAAAATTACATTGAATTTAATGTTTGATACTAAGCAAATGCGTTGAATATTATGCTACCAATCACAATGAAAGCAGACAAACATGGATGCAAAAAGATAAGGGGCAATGCTAATGGACAAGAAACACCTGTTGTGTTGATGATCGCGCTTGATTTGAAAAGTGGATGAGAGAAAGATTCCATGAAGGTCCAAATCCTAACCACAGCAACACGTCCTTGTACACACGAGGAAACACAAATAATACCTCTAGGAGGCACATCAGTGGGAAGAAAGAACTTTGCTAATCACTAAACTCTATAAGAGAAACACTCCTATTGTACTAATCCTACCAACCCTCTATCACTCGAGTAATGAGGATCAAAGGTGTTTTATGACATAGGTTTCTGTTTCAGTGAACTGGATGTGAATGTGTAGGTCTGGGTCAATGTTTTGACTTTTATTGTGCATACTCGTTTGCTAATTGCTCTTGCTCTTTATTATTTTTGTTTTTTGTGAGTATAAGGCTTTATATGTACATTCTCTAAAGATTGGGAGATTGAGAGGTCAGGGAAGAAGGTTGTGAGGGGAGTGAGTGAATGATGACTGTCAGCAAACACTCCCCCCTTCCTTAGGTAGATCATATCGTTTGAAATGTTCTCATCACCCTTTGAAACCAATTGTTCTAGTTGGTAATAGGTGAGGATTTTTGCCAGTAGTTTTCTATTACCTTAGGTGCCTCGTCGAGTTTCAAGGGTGGTAAGGTACTCTCCCAGGATCGAACTTGAAGTGGTTCATCAAGTGATTCTTGATCACTGGGAGGTGTGGATTCCTTTGTAGCTTTATGGAGGTCAATTGTTGTAGGTGGAGGCTGTGGAGAATTTGTTACCTCTATGGATGCATTACATGAGGAGCTAGAAGCTTCATGGGACTCCCCCCTTCCTGAGCTAGGTGGAACAAATTGTTCTTTCTTCGGTACCCAAACTAGCTCTGGAGCGGGTGTGTAGAATTCGGTGATTGTTTTCTTTCCATGATCGTCAATTCATTTTGGAGCTACAGGATTGGGCGCACATGGGTCAGGTGACAGGTAAGAACACAATGTACGTTTTGGCAACCAGATTTGATCATTTCCTTGATAGTAGCCTTGGGCTTCCAATAATCATTTAGGAATCCAACGCCACGTTTCCTTACATTTCTTGGAGTGAGTGGGACCTTTCTTACGAGGCTTCTGTTTTTTAGCACTAGCTATGGTCGCTAAAGAAGATTTAGGGACCCACTTGTATGTTTTCTTCGTTATATTAGGATGAGTCTTGTCAGAAGCTATATGCATTACTTGTAGCATATTTAAGGGTATGGGCATTTCATTCCCCTCAGGTGTTACCCAGGTCGTCTCCCTGTTTCCCCAAGTGTCTATGGTTGCTGCTAGGTGGACCCAATCCACATTGTCAGACTCAGTCATCCCAGGTAGTACATCCATATAAGGAGAATCTTACCCAACATCCGTGTCCTCTTTACACGTGTAACAATACTGCAATGGGGCCGAGTGAACTGTGGTGTCAGATCTATGATCAATTATAAACTTGTTTCCTAGAGGATGTGCTTGACTAGTCACAAGATCCACTCGAATGACAGAATCTTGGAACTGCAAGTAGACATGGTTTTTAGACCAGTCATGCACCATTTTTGCTTCCCTCATGAAAGGACGTCCTAAGATCATCTTTGATGCCATAGTGTGTTTCGACAAATCCATAACAATGAAGGTAATTCTTATTTTATGTCCAAAGACCTTGATCTTGAGATCTTCTAGCATCCCAATAGGTTTAACAATAGACCCATTGGCCATCTTCACTACTATGGTTGTGGTCGCAAGGTGAGGTCTTCCCATAGTTTCCCAGCAATTTTTAGTCACAATGCTAACCCCAGCGCCACCATCAAGGATTCCCTTCACAGTTAATCCCTTAGTAGTGATTGGTATGGTTGCATTGGATTCATCACCCTCAAAGTATTGTCCCAACTTGTTAACAGGTATTTCTATAACAAGGTTCTCATCTAGGTTGGGTTGTGGATCTAAGTGTTCCTCCTCTGTTGGAATCTCTCCAGCTCCATCCATCTGTGCAAATCGTGGTAGCCCAAACTTTAGTTCTCCATTGAGGAATGCTCGAAGAGCTGAGACTAGCTTAGGGTCTTTATATAGTTTGGACATGATGGTGGTTCTAACTTCTGAAGACATGAAATCCATCAATTTGGCAATGTTTAACGGCACCTTTTGGCCTTGAGTCCCTTGACGTGGGGAAGATGGGATCTCCATTTCTTCGATAGGATCAGGTAGTCCCTCTGTAAACATTCTTTCCATCAAGAAGTGAGTACGCCCACTTTCCCATGACTTTAAGTCACTTTCTTCTTGGATGACACTAGGTATGGCTAAGGGTCTATGGACTTGGTGAGGTTGTTGTTGCGTAGGGAACATGGTGTCTGTAATCTGGATCTACCTAGGTACTGGTTCTAGATCCCTTTGGGTATCTTCTACCAAACTCCTTAATTGCTTGACTCGCTCAATCTCCTCTGTAGGGTTTGGATAAGTTCCTATCTTCTTCTTGGATCCTGGCCATTGTGGCTCATGAAGATATTCCTTGTTGGTTTCCATCTTAGTGGTTGTTTTGGTCTCCATGGTTTCACCTGAATCAGAATCCTCTTCAGCGTCATTCATATATACAGGGTCATCACCAGTCCCTATGTTGGTCTTTGAACTTGGGTATGACTTCGCTGCTTTTTGCGATCTCTTCCTTTATGTTTGCTTCTTTTTCTGAGATTGGGCAATTGATGCCGTGTCTCTTTCCTCAAGAATATAATTTTGTTTTTGAAGCATCGATCGTGTGAGTACGTTTACTGGTACCACATGTGTACTTTGCGATGGCTCCTCGGTAACTTCAATCAAGTTTAATGACCTGATCTTCGGTGCATTTGGATTATTTGGACATTGGGCAATCAAATGATCTATGCCACATCGATTACACATGAGTATCGGCATTGTAGACTTGCTCGCTTGATTAGTTTGCATTAGTGTGGTGTTCTTTTGTAGCCTAATAGGACACTCGGCTACACGATGTGGACCTCCACACTCATAGCATTGAAGAGGTGGTCTTAGCAGTGTAATTGATATTTTGGCCTCTTGCAGCAAGAGCAACTACTTGATAGACAGGTTTGAGTTGTCCCCAATAGTTCTCCATGTAGTATTGTGGACTTTCTTCAAGCACATCCGTCCCATAGGCAATATTCGGGTCTATATCTTCCTCACAACCTTCCAAACAAGCAATAGATGACTCACAACCCACTTGATTCACAGAAGTGATTCTCAGATGTGGTGGTTGTCATCCTAGCACTGGAGGTGGTAAGGGTGTTGTTTGAACAACATTCTGGGCCCTAGGGACCATGTGTTGTGTTGTTTGTTCAAGAGGTGGGGCCGACATCAATGCAGGCGCTCGAGGTGTGTCTGTCTATGATAAGGTTGGTCTATTGGCCATCATGCGCTTAAATACTATGCAATCCTTAGCTTGATGACCATACCTCCCACAAGCATTGCAGTTCCCATTGAATTTTACTCTAAAAGTAGGGCATTCACATGTACTATGCGGTCCATAGCATACTGAGCACCATTGTTGCTCCCTTCTTGGATACATATGATTGTTTTGCGGAGCAAGATTGTCTCTAAGATTCTCTTGAATAGCCTTGGTGAGATCTGCTAAAGTCATCTCAGATATCTTTGGCTCCTTAGCAATAGGCTTTAGGGTCATTGGTTGATGCCCCGATGCTTGTGAGCTAATAGATTTAGACTCAACAGACACTCTTTCTCCTTGAATCATTAAATTATCCTCCAATTGGATCGCATTGGTGGTGACTGCTTCCCAAGTGGTGATACCTCTAATGACTAGGCCATTGTAGATATCCTCATGTCGTAATCCCCTAATAAACCTATCAAGCAATTGATTATTATTGAAGTGCTCATTTGGATTACAACGAGAATTCAAATGCTTCAAGCGACTAATAAAGTCTCTCACCGACTCTCCTTCCTCTCGTTGGGCTTTTTGGAGCTGAGAGGCTACACCCCAAAGCACTCCCTCTCGTATGTATTCTTTCAAGAACGGTCTCCTAAGAGTAGGATAAATCGTTTTTTCTTCCACCCTTAGGGTTCTATACCAATCCCCAGCCTTTCCACTTAAGGTTAAGCTTAAAGCATTGGTCTTATGTAGGTCATTGTGTTCTCCTAGAGAATCACATATTTGTTCAAACACTTCGATATGCTTTCTCACATCCCCATCTCCACTAAATTTTTGTGTGAGCTTGGCTATTTGTATTGCCTTACTTCTAGGCTCTCTATCATGCGTGTTACGCATATTCTTAGCAATAGATCAACCAATAGCTTGAGCAAATGTTGCTAAGTCACCTAAGTGAGCAGGCACCGTGGATGAAAGCGCTCCAGAGACTACATGTGGAGTACGTATTGGCATTGGGCTTGGCGCATAGGAAGCCCTTGGGTTCCACGTTGGCTATGGTGTTGTGCCATGTGGTGGCCCAAAGTTCATATGTGTGGCCCTAGGCATAGCAGACGTCAGATGTGACATGCTAATGCTAGCCGGTATAGTCCCATGGAAATAAGAACTTGGGTATTGTGGTTGTGGAGCATAGGTTGTTGAAACAATGGGAGGGGTAGGGACTACATGAGTGCGATGACCCATAGGTGCATATGATTGGTACACAATTGTAGGTACTGTTACCGGCATTGAGCTACCATGTAGTGGTGCTTTACTAACAAATGAGGTCCATGGCCTGTTTCTCGGCATGCCCATCATTGGGGTAGGCATGGTAGCCGTGGTTTCATCAAGGGAAAGATGATCTAGACTCGAAAAGGTGAAGCTATCACTTGTAGGGTCAGATTGCACTGAGACCCCTGGAGAAACAACATATGGAGGATCCATCAGACTTACCGAGGGAGTCTCCATTTGCGATAAGGTCGGTTGTTTAACCTTTGTTGTATCTAAGAATCTCATGAGACCCGTTGAAGGCATGTTGATTCCCTTGTTCTGTCTCTCTAACTCAATGACCCTATGGATGACCTCACAAACTCTTTGTTGTTGATCCTCCACACTAGTAGCACCCATTGTGGATCGTAGGACATCTAACCAACCCACGTGATAGGTGTGGCCTGTGTATAGATCGGTTAGAGTTTTTTTTTGTAGTTTGTACTCCCAGTTCTCATTTAAGAACGCTCCATCTAGGATTGAGGTGCTAGGGGTGTCCTTTGAGCTAGATGCAATGTTGCTCTCTATGGGTTGGCCCTTAGCGGTTGCTAAGTCAGGAGCACTTGATTGCTCTCTTAGCAAGGATATTGACATAGGGGCTTTCGCTTTTAACTCTCTTCGTTGCTCTGCCTTGCGTGAGCTCTCAATTTCCTTTTCCCTCGCTGCAAGGATATACCGCTCAATCTCTTGCACTTGCAGTGAATGAAGTATTCACATACACATTCTCTAAGGATATAGGGTCTAAGTTGGTTACAAATGGAGAATTTACTTCCCCACCCTCCTCATGTACACCATTAGCTCCATGTTCGGAGCGAGTGGCTCTACTAAAGGTTTCCTTCAGGCGGCTAAGCACGCTCGGCCCGGACCGCGGGCCCATGGCATGCATGTCTTGGCTTGATCTATCGGGATTAGGCATTGGGAAACCCTCCATGACGTCGTAGTCAAAGGAAGAATCACTAGCCGCTATGTTCGGGTCTTGGTTTGTACTACCTTGGGTCCCAAACGAGGACTCGGAACCTAAAGTAGGTGGATATTGAGAACTCGCGTAAGTCGAAATTCTCTCTAGTTGTTCCATCTCTAGCACATGACCAGAGTGCAGATGCATGTGCCTTTGACACCCTACAAGCGTCGGCGAATAACCTCGAAGGTTAACCGCTTACTTTTTTAAGCGTCCGTTTTCACTCGTGTTTTTTACGTTTTTAATGTTTTATAATGTTTGATTTTTTTTTTATTAAAGTGTGTGATAGCTCAAAACGAGCGTATTACTCAGAGGGTCGCAGTGTGCTTTACAGCACAACGTTCGGTCACCTAAAGCTACGTTGGTCCTCAAAAAGTCGATTTTTAGCTACGTGTGACGCTAAAATTCGTAATTTTAAAGGGCGATAGATGCCTAAGCCTGAGCGTGAGCTTGGGTTTTGGATCTGTGCTTGGGTCTGCGAGATATTCCCGTTCCCAGTCCTACCTTTTAATTTTTTATTTTTTATTTTTTATTGAAAGGATAAGGTCGTCGCGGCCTGCGCGAGAGCACACGCACACTCTACCTACCTACTTCTAACTAATACACCTATTGTTACACACTAACACACTCTATTAGCTCTCACAGATCTACTTCCTACTTACTGTACATTACATTACACAGAACTAACAACCTTAATACTAACACCTTACACAGAGAAAAAACACAGTACCTTTGAAAACTCCATTAACAACAAAAAAAATACACAGTACTAACACAAAATCCTTCTTCTCAACACACACACCCTCCTTCCTTATCTTTCCTACAATTGAAATTGCACCACAAAAGAAGCAGAGAGTGTCATTCAAGCTTAGTGTATGGCATTCCCCGGCAGTGGCACCAAAAATGTGCGCGTGTGTCGCACGTCTCAATGCAAGGAACTTGCCGATACACCGTGTGCGAGCCACAAATGGCTCCAAGCATACAACAAGCCTTAACTAGTAAGCTCAAAGATGGCGCTGGCGTGTCACTCACCGCTCTACACTTCCTGTCGTGGAGGATTCCTTGCCACGAAGAAGAGGGAGACGCCACTACGCCGCACTCAACCGCCTCGCCGCTGTCGTGCCGCCGCAATGCTCTCTCTCTCTCTCTCTCACGCATACACACACACAAGGAGATGAAGAAGAAGAAGATGGAGATGAAGCAAGAGCACTCTTCAATTGCACAAATGAGAGAATGAGTGAATTTTAGGTTTTGTTGACTTTTGTATAAGCTCGCCGATTCACACTTATGCGCCCATGCTTAGCCAACTAATCCCTTGAATGTTCCACTTAGAGTGCGCCTCTCATCCACGATCACCCTTTCCCTATTGGACCGACAAGCCCAGTACCTGACTCTACCAAGTAAATAATACAACGTCCATCGTACGTGATATAGTGTCCATGAGCCGTGAGGGTTAACAACGAATTCGAGGGAGGTCTCGAAGAGGGTGCCAAATCTATTTCTCGATCGTAAAAATTTTGAAATTAAATAAGGGGCACTATAAAAAATGTTTCGATTCTTTGTCACATTTAAAGAATTAATGGTGTTTATACTGAAACTTGCAAAATTTTGATGGTTTCTTTCAAGATAAGCTTGGAATCTATTTGGGAATTTACAATTTACAATGGTTAAAAATACAAAAAATCTTGATTTTTTGCATACGGTAATTTTGAATAGCTCCAAAATGGAAAGCGATGACAGACATAGAAATGTTGAATGCTTAGTACATCCAGGATTACTCTCCCCACCTTGAGGACATGCTTTGAGAGGAAGTGTGTACCTATTGAAAATCTATTACATCTTCACGTGTATGTGTGTGTGTGTGTGTGGGAGAGAGAGAGAGAGAGAGAGAGAGAGAGGAGCCCTGGAAGCATAAACACTCATAAACACTGTTTGATGAAGGGTGACTCTATTTTTTCTCTTGAAGGAGATTTGAAGAGTGGCTCAACTTTTTCCTTTTGAATGCCATAAAGGGACCACACCCCCCCCCCCCCCCCCCCCCCCCCCCCCCTTTCTTTGTGCAAAAATCCACACGAGGCCCTCAAGTTTGAAGGGTGACTATATTTTAATAGTTTATCATTTTACTAACATTACTCAAAAGGGTTAATAGATTAAAACCACCACCATTACATAAGTCTCATGCCAAGAAACTAAGTCTCATGCCAAGAAACTGCCATGAGGAGAAAATACAACCGACCATACCAGTTCACAAGGGTATTTACAAGGTGCATAACCTATAACCATGTACACCACTTGGCCATCTCATCACATCAAAGAACATTGTGTCCATATGAACATGGACCATGAACCATATAAAGCAAAGGAGAAGAAGACCTAGGAATAGCACATACTAAGCTCTCCATGATTCCACATGTTGGGCAATGTTGAGCAAAAACCTTGTGCTCGGCACCTTCATGCGTCGTTATTCTACTAACCCCGAGAATGTGCACACTGCATGCTACAACTTCACCCAAAGAGGAAAAGTCGAATGGTCTTGGAGTTGGGTTGGCACTACATGTGCCCCACGTGGGAGAACATAAGCATGCGGCTTGTGACGTCTCAAACAAGGCTTGCCAAAAACATTTTTCCTAATCAAACTACTTAGTGGGCTTGCCAAAAAAAAAAAAGCCGTGCTTGAAGTAAAAGAGGGCACAATTAAAACTCTTCTGGTTTTCAGGTCAAAATTTGAGAATTTACTACTAAAACTTGCAAAATGTTTCCAATTTTTTTCAAGGGAAGCTTGGAATCTAGCTAAAATTTTGCAATTTTAGCTAGTTAAGAATATACTAAACCTTGGTTTTTTGCAAACATTGAAAATATATAAAGGCACAATAAAGCTCTTTCGATTTTTAGGTCAAATTTGAAGAATTGTCAGTATCTACATTAAAACTTGTAAAATTTAGCAGTTTTATTCAAGGCAAGCTTGAAATCTAGCCCGGATTTTGTAAATTTACCCAATTATAGATACACTAAACCCTAGTATTTTTGTGAACATGGGCCTCGAATAGCCCCAAAATGGAAGGGCATGATGGATGTAGAAGAGTTGAAAGCTCGATACATCCACCATCACTCTCTCACCACCGCAAGGACAGTATGTGACGAAAGGAGGGGGTGCACATGTCAAAAATTTGTTACATCCTCACATGGGGCACCAACATGAGAGAGAGCGAACGAGAGAGAGAGAGAGAGAGAGAGAGAGAGAGAGAGAGAGAGAGAGAGTTTCCCCAACAACTCTGCAACCAACCAAAAGAAATTGCATATTGCTTCAACAAAAGGGAGTCAATTCTACAATAAGAAATGCTTCATCTACTTATACTATTTTTCTTGATTGAAGTAATTTAATAAATAAGGGCACAATCAAAACCCTTTCGGTTTTTAGGTTAAAATTTAAAGAATTGTCGATATTTACACTACAACTCGCAAAATTTTATCAATGTTCCTCAAGGCAAGCTTAGAATGTAGCCTGGGTTATACAATTTAGGCGATTAAAAATACACTAAACCCTTTTTTTTGCAAACACATGTCTCCAATAGATCCAAAATGGAAGAGCATGAGAGGCACTGAAAACCTGGATGCTCAATACATCCATGGTCACTCTCTTGCCACTTCAAACACAAGTTATGCACGAAGAGGAGAGTGCACCTATCAAAAATCTATTACATCCTTGCATGGAACACCGACATGAGAGAGAGAGAGAGAGAGAGAGAGAGAGAGTTTCCCCAACAACCTAGTAGGCCTCCAAAAGCAAATACATATTGTTTCAAAAAAAGGGAGTCAATTCTACAATAACAAATGCTTCATTTACTTATATTATTTTTTACTAATTGAGGTAATTTAATAAATAAGGGCACAAATAAAACTCTTCCGATTTTTAGGTTGAAATATGAAGAATTGTCGATATTTACAGTAAAACTTGCAAAATTTGTCGATATTCTTCAAGGAAAGCTTGGAGTGTAGCCCGAGTTTTACAATTTAAGCCATTTAAAAATGCACTAAAGTCCGTTTTTTTTTTTTGCGAACACACACTTCCAATAGGCCCAAAATAGAAGGGTATGAGAGGCACTAAAACATTGGACACTCAATACATCCACAATCACTCTCTTGCCACCTCGAGCACAAGCTATGCACAAAGATAAGAGGTGCACCTGTTAAAAATTTATAACACCCTTGCCTGGGACACCAAAATGAGAGAGAGAGAGAGAGAGAGAGAGAGAGAGAGAGAGAGAGAGATATTCCTTGGGGAACTAGAATCCTTCCAAAAGAAACTACATACCATTTCAAGGAAAGAAGAAGTTAGGCATTCTGCAATGAGAGATGCTTTATCTAACTAGCACTCACTACTTTGGCTTTCAAATACTCCATAGACTATTGTTGTTAGAGTTTGTAGACATGCCAACCTTGCCAGGGAAAGATTATCGAAAGCCAAAGATGAAATATTTTAATATAAATTGATACATTCTTGATTCTGTTGAAGGACTTGAAGCTATAAACACCAAAAGAGGGTGAAAATGAAGTGTTGGATTGAGATGGTTACACTATTGGCTATTGAAGCCATATTGTTTAGGCTTGCAATAATGCATTTTAAGAAAATGAGAAGTGTTACTGAGAATGCGTCTTTGGACTCATGAGCTTGGGTAGTGTGCAGAATCATCTTACCATTAGAATTTGGATATTTAGATAATGATTTCAACAATTTTCTCCGAGTAGAGGCTTTTACATTTGTTCTACATAAGACATCGCTTTTTGACATAGAACTCCTGAAGATTTCTTCCATATAAAGCATCGATTTTCTGAAGGATGGTTTTGATAATTTCTTCCACATAAAGAGATCAAAGCCCTGCAACTGAGCATATCTCTACTGGAGAAGATACCAACAAGCATGAGCTATCAGAAATTGTATTACATATAGATTTTTGTAGAGACAATTCGTATGACACACTTCCAATTACAATTCCCTAAGTTTGCGAGAGAGAGAGAGAGAGAGAGAGAGAGAGAGAGAGAGAGAGAGAGAGAGAGAGAGAAGTTTTAATATCATAGGAAAGTTGGATTTAAGAGGGAATTTGATAACTAATCCGCCAGTTATTATAATTTCCTCCTTTTACTCATTGAGAGAGATCTCAAAGATCTACTTGACACGTTTCGACCCCAAAACTCCATGTGTGTGTGTGTGTGTGTGTGTGTGTGAGAGAGAGAGAGAGAGAGAGAGAGAGAGAGAGAGAGAGAGAGAGAATGGCCATCTTCCTAGAGTAATTACAAGGACTACAGTCCACCCTCTCCTCTTGTGTGCATACGAGCACTCACATGCACCTATTAATATGGGTGTGTGCATGTGTGTGACCCATGGCCATGCTTTTCTGGTGGGTCACGCACTAGTTTATTTGAAACACCATATTGTCATTCTTGGTCTTGCTCTAGGGCTTGAGAAAAGGTGGGCTCGCTTTATCCAAAACGTGTTCAAATAAAAAATGCATGCCTTAAACTTTAGACATTTCAAGATTTTTAATGCAAATTCATGTAGAATTTTCCTTCTCAAATATGGTTTTCACCTTTTCATAAAGAAATAAAGGATTGAAAGCCAACTCCATAAAATGATTTTCTTCAGCCCTGATGCTCCCAACATCTCTCTCTCTCTCTCTCTCTCTCTCTCTCTCTCTCACACACACACACACACACACACACACACACACCACACACACACACACACACACACACAAGCATGCACGTATTACAAATCAATATTTTGTATGGAGGAGTGTTTGTAACTAGTTGAATATAGATATTCTCCTTGGAAATTCTTGCAAAACTTTATATATGTGATATTTTTACCCATATGAGAGAAAAAAGTATAGATCTTTGTGGTTGGGAACTATCTCTTAGAGTTGGGAACTATCTCTTAGAGTAACTCCCTTCCACATCGGCCAAAACCTTCCATAATTACATATAGGGTGCATAAACATCAATTATTATTTTTTAGTGGTTTGTATAAAATCCAAGTTTTACTCAAAGAGAATGCTGTATATTTTTAGCTTAGTCCCTAAAGTAATCTATAGCAATTTATTCTTAAAAATTCCTACATAATTACCATACTTGATAAAATTGACGAGTTCAACTTTTTCTAGTGTGTTTCTAAACAAATTCCCACCTTGTGAGAAAAAAGGACAAAAAAGCACTGGAAATTTTGCTTACCAAAAACAATAGAAATACATAAAGAAGTTGAGGTGTCCTCACCTTAACCTTAAATCTAGATTGTTCATCAAAAGTTTTTTTTGCTTTCTCAAACGCAGCTCTGTGGTAGAGGTAACATACGGTCTGTTGGATTTAGGGAGGATCTCAAATGTATGGAAGCATGTTGGTGTGGGGATCTCCGGTACCAAACTTCACTATCTTATTGTAGTGACAGTAAGAATCATGTGCATAAATGTCATATAGTGGGACAAAGTTGACTCGACTAGTGCATGGAGGCCCTACAAGAGGTTGTTAGGCTCTTGGAAAACACACTCAATCCCTATCTACTCGAAGCTACACTCAATTGTATGTTAGGCAGCAAACACTAACTATGAAAACGGCAAGCAAATCTTGTCACTTCACTAAGAAAACAAATTCCAAACACAAGAAGAAACTTATAAGACACATAATGCCTAAAGAACATACATATTCCCTCAAATCCCCCTTTTGACCACTTTCCAAAATTGTGTTTATTATCTACAAGGCATTTAACCTAACTTGCGAAAGAACCCTAGAGCTTAGCAATGATGCCCCAACACCCATCCAATGCATAAAATGCAATTTTGTTATGTAAATTTTGAGTTATGAGTAGAATTAGAAGGAGGTTAGCTATAATAAAACCACAGTTTTACCTTAAGAGAAGGAAAATGTCATGAAGAGCTTTCACTTGTGAACGCGATGAAGTAGACGACAATTTAGACAAACACTTCACGAGGGGGTTATGAGCTTGAGAAGAAATCAAGAGAGTACTTAGTGCTCTACAAAAACATCATAATGCTTATTATCTGAAAAACTCTCCTTAGGTTATACAAATGTTGGCTTTTATATCTTAGCAAAATATTTTGGGTGAAAAATGAAAAGATATCTAACTCTTTTACATCCCGAAAATTAACTAATACAATCTAGAAGCATTTACCCCCACTTTGTTTGGCTCATAATCACATAATTCTTTACATTTTTTATCTGAGAATCAATAAATTACAAAGACTTTAGGCTAGAGGTGTCCAGTTTGCTTTAAAAAATGAAAGATTACATTATAGGATGTATATAGTCTCCGATGTTAGCAATGTGCCTAACATTTCCCCCCTCCTAGACTAGTTGTCTGCAACACAACATCATGGGATAGGGTAGTGTTGTAGTTGTTTTGGGATTTCCATTGCTTCTTTAAAGCTTTGAGAGCTTCATTCATAGTACTTGATGCAAATATTCTTGTCTACTTTTGCTAGAAACTACAAGTCAATGGGTGTGTTGAGTTCCATGGTCGTGTGTCTCACAATTCTTGTTGGAAGGTTTTCTACCAAGAGGCCAAAAATACGTTGTTTGAAAGTGAAGAACCACGTATAGAAAGCCTCTTCAAATGTTTTCATATAGTAGGAGTGCAAAAACATCACTCTGATGTAGATGCCATATGGAACCTCATCTAGTGGTTGATGAGACAAGTCGTAGCAGAGCCCTTGGTTGCCTTCGAGGAATGCTATCCTTGGAGCATCAATTTGCTCTTCTTGGTGGAATGTTTGGATGCATGTGAGAATAATTTTGGTAATCTTTATGAACATAATGCAAGCAATGTTAAGAATCCTTTGAAGATATCAATAGCCTTTTTTAAAGTCTTTATCATGTATTTTTCATTCGGTTTTCCTTTGGGTGGACTCAATCTGGGGTAATTGAGCCATGTAGGATGTTTCTTCAAGATGATTTAGTGGCTTCCCTAACTTTTGACTATGGGCAGTGGGCAAAAAGTAGGATCCTTTTGAATCATTCGAGGGAGATTGGGTGTACAATATGAGATACTTTGGATGCTTCTTTAGTCAAAATTTTCTCCAAGACGAGTGTGGATTTTCATTGTCTACGACTTGATCTTTTGCTAGTCTTTCTTTGACTTTGAGAATCTCGTACTTGATAAGAGGATATGGAAGAAATTGTTGATGTCATGTGTCAATGATTTGTTTGGAGGTCAGCTAGGCAACATTGGCAGAATGAAGTAAATGCTACTCCCAAGACATAACTTCTTTCCATATATCATCTACCTCAAAATCTAAGCTCACCTTCAAAGCCTTTCATGCTTCATTTGTGAAGCTAGCTTCTATCTTTGGTGGCAACGACTCAGGAATATCCTCATCATGTTGCTTTTGTTTGCCCACTTCAATTGCTCTTAGGTAGCCGCCAAGGCCACTTGAAAATATACAATCTGTTTCTAGTATCTATCTTCCTTTGTCAGGAAAGAGAGTGATAACTCTTGTCATTGCATTTGCTCTAGTTTTATCTTGGTCTCTAAGTCTTTAAGGAGATAACATTGTGTGTGTGGTTTGTCAAGATTTTGGTTCCTCAAATGTGCCTATTGCTTCGTCTTTGTTGGAACCTTTTGTTGTCTCCTCTTTTTTCCTTGCGTGCTCTTCTTCTCCATAGATCCATGCAAGCTTTGCTAATGGGTCAATGCCCTCTATGTAGAAATGAATTCTTTGTGCATAGCTTTTGGGGGTTTGATTGCCCAAATTCTTCAAATCTCCCATGATCCCTCTTTCTCTTTCAAATGCCTCTTGTTCTCTTTGGAGCCAAGCTACCCGTTGTGTCGGTTATTCGATGATCATAGGTGGGGGACACTCGTAATCTTTTGGTTGGCCTCTTGTCCATCTTACGCTTGCCTTTGGCCACTCTTTTCTTTTCTTCTTTGATGTTCGTGTCAGGAGAACTTTCCTTAAAGGGATAGTCTTTAGGCTCGTACATGGGGCCCTTATCACTATCTTCATCACTTTCTAGAGGTTGTTGGACAATCTTCCTCTTAGATCTTCTGATAAGAGGTCCTCCCTTTCATCTTCTTGCTCCTCATTTTTTATGCCTACCACTAGCCAAGCATTCTAGTCCAAGGCAGGTGGTAAGTTATTAGTCATGCCCACAACATGGTATACTATTTTGGTTAGGACCTTTGGGGATCCCAAATACCTAATTCCATTGGATTTATTGGTTCTCTTGAGAGTATTCAACACATATGACGCATGATCTGTTGGCACTGATGGAAGTGTTGGTGGAAGAGATACGTGGGTTCTTCTTTTGTCTTGTGGATCATGTCTTGAAATGTGGTTGCAACGGGTATTCAACACATATGACGCATGATCTGTTGGCACTGATGGAATTGTTGGTGGAAGAGATACATGGGTTCTTCTTTTGTCTTGTGGATCATGTCTTGAAATGTGGTTGCAACGGTCTTTTGAGTGAAGACCCCTGTCTACTTCTTTTCTTTTGATCTCATGAATTGTCCTTCAGTCCTCAGAAGCTTTAGAGATTTGGCCCCACAATTTTCTTGGTGATGTTCACTTCAGCGCCTTGGCCGGTGGAATCTGAGGCCCTTGCTATTCCATCTTCTTGGATTGAGCTCAATAGCTCATAGGCTCTTTGTAGGTACACCCCCCAAGGTTCCATCTGGTAGAATGGCAATAGACCATAGGCTCTTTGTAGGTACACCCCGCAAGCCACAAGGTTCTATCTTGTAGAATGGCAGTAGAGACCAAGATTGTAGTGGGATTCTCTAAGTTTGGGGTCTCCTTTGGCATCATCTATAGCTCCACTGTTTGGTTGCTTGCACTTCTGAACTGGCCATAGAAGATGGCCACATGGTGTCTCTCTAGCAGTATGTCCCCCGTAAATGTCTTCTTGCCTTCCCAGATGGACTCTTCTTCAAGTTGATACTCTGGGACTTCCATATTCTTTGGGGTAGTTGATAGATTTTGCATTAAAATTAGAGTCTATACACCATAATCTTGCCTTAGGTACATTTCAAAGTTGAAATTTTCTCATGGAGCCCCAACTGAGCTATAGTTGATTAAATTCAAAATTGAAATTTAATCATCACCACTTTGACCCATGAAAACAAAATGCAATCACTAAAAAATCATCCTGGCAAAAATTTGCATCAGGGACAATAAAGCACGCTTACTATCTAGGGCATGATTTTGGATCCAGATTTGAACTTTGGTTGTGCACATGGGTAGTAGGCATTAAAAACATGTAGGATTTGGATTTTGGGAAAATTTGGATGTAGATGATGTCAGATTAGAGTTAGCTTTTGGCTAGAAGGCTTCTAGAAATGACTAAGTATTAGTGAAAATGCTTGGAATGTCCAAATTGTCCCAAAATTGATGTGGGGGTTTGTAATGACATGTTGAAATTGATGGTGGCAAAATTTTGCAAAAATGGGCTCATTTTGACCTGAAGATAATAAGCATGCTTATTATCTACTGTGTCACTTTTTCAAACTTTTGCACTTTTTGCATATGGGGTGTTTGATCATGATGTCCCTATTAGCCTTGCATATTCTTTCAGTAAAGTGTTATTGAACCTTAGTAGTTTACTTTTCAGTTTGTAATTAACGAACAGCTTTGTGCCTCTTCATTCTTCCTAATAATTGGCCTCACACTTGATGGTAGCGCGTTGTATGAGAGAAGGACGATGAATGAAAGGCTATGGCTATGAAGATTCTGTGTTTCTCTGTGTAATCTATCTTCAGTTTCATTCAGTACCATGATTCTGTTCCGAACTTGCATAGGTGTTGAAATTGTTCTGAATCTACAATGAGATGATGCACTCTCTTAATGGTTGATTTAGTTGTTATTCCCACTCCCCTATGCCTCAATAACACTTGGTTTCATAATAATCAATATCTAATTCTCCTAAATGATTTTCTCATGTTAAACTGATCATTTAATATGGGGAAGTGCTAGGGGAGAAAAAGATAGAATATCGGTTAAGTTAGCAGACCGGCCATAGTAGGGATCTAAAGGAGGGAAAATAGGGATCCAAAGGGGGGGGCATCTACAAAAGAGCTATGTGCAACAATGGGCTTAAAAGACTTTAAGGTTCAGCCCATTAAGACTTCCAAAATGCTAAGGTTCCAAAATTCAAAGGTTGTGTCCAAAGGTCAACTTTAGGGAAAATTGGATGCTTTGTGTGTGTCCCAAAAGTCTTTGTCAAGCCCTACATAGGAGGTGGAGAGCCCAAGAAGTAGGGGATGAGAGAGAAACTCATACACACACACACAAGCTCCCTTTGTACACAAGGGGAAAGAGGGACACATGTCAGCTCCCTAGCCAAGATGCCCACAAGGTGTACTCAAATCCTATTGGATGGCCTTGGAGGCGGAACAATGAGAATTAGGCTAGAGTAAATCTACTTTAATTTATTTAAAAACACTTAATAAAAGAGCCAATAAGAATTAAGCTCTCTAGAAGACTATCGGACAGTCTCCCAAGGGGACCAATGAGCATTCAGCAGCCCAATGGCTTGCCTGATTCCTATTGGCCAGGAGGCAAAGGGGTCCAATGAGAGTTTAGTTGAATTATTAAATTACCTAAATCTCTCACAAAAGGGGAAAATGGGACACATGTCAGAAGGCTATCACTTATGCTGCCTAATTGTCATTGGCTAAGAATGGGGAGGTCCAATAGGATGCTAGCATAAGTAATTAGCAAGGGGGATCGACCAAGAGAGAGAGGGGGCTGATTTTTGCAAGGCATTATTGACACACACACACACACACACACTATCTCATGTGTGAAGTAAAGAAGACTCTCTCTCCTTCTCAAGCTTTAATGGAAAGCTTATCACCTACTCCAAGCTTGTGAGAAGGAAGGCCTACACCAACAACTCTTGGCTTTGTGATGAAAATCCAACCAAGAGCCAAGCTTCAATGCATGCTCATCTCCTCTATCATGCTAATTACTAAGCTAAGCTATGCTAATATGAGTGATTATGTGAGGAGATGTACATCTTTCTCGTAAGAATACTCCTTCTTCTTGTCAATCTACTCTCATACCCCGCTAGCTCTCACCATCTTTGAAGGTGTGTGAGGTCTTGGGTCTGAGACCGTGAGGGAATTGATTTTTTGTTTGATAAGTGTTTTGTGTAGTGCATGAAGCTACCATCTTCATTGAACTAGCTAGTATTGAAGGAACACAAGAAATTGTATTGTAAAATGTCTCTTTTGATGAGAGAAACCATAATACAAAGCCTTTTGGAGGGGGGACCGTGGAGGGGGGACCGGCTCCATGCAAATCCGGTCCTCAAATGTTGTCAATTGCTTAATTTCTCTCTCTTTTGAAGTATTGTTCATGCTATCTAACTAGGTGTTATGCTTTTGTTGCTCTCTCCACCCAATCACTCTTGTTAATCTCTTTAGGAATCTATTCTAATGAAACTCTCACTATGTTCATGCTATTTTCCGCTACACACAAGTTACTAGGCCATTAAATGTTACACTTGGCGATCCTGCTGATTGTGGAGCAAACTTTGATCAAAGCCTTAATGGACAACGGGGTCTAGTTGGGGCATATGGGGTTGTGAACCAGAAGATTTCTTGCAAGCATTCTCCAATTGGAATTCAGAGGAGGAAGAACAGGAGAAAAGTGGAAAATTGAGGAGTGGAAACCCTAGTTCTATTCCGGGCGTTTTTGGTTTTCAAGGCATTTTCAAAAATCAGGCATTTTTTAGCAAATGGGGTGTTTTCCATATGTTTTCAGGGTCGTTTTTGCAACCTGATGGCATTTTTAAGCAATGTAGGGTGTTTTCCTAACAATTTCAGGCAGTTTGCAAGAAATTCGGGCAGTTTCCTGACACTTTCTTTATGATAGTTTCAGGCAGTTTTCGTGACAGTTTGCAGGAAATTTAAGTTTTATGCAGTGTAATGCTGATTCTTGAAGTATGGGTATATTATTTGTCTCTTTTTCTTTAATGTCTACTCAATCGCAAAGAAGAAGAAGAAGAAGCAATGTCTTATTTTTCAAAACCATGGCCACCCCATCAAGAAATGTCCTTATATGTGTACGCTTTGTCAGAAGAAAGAGGTATGTATGAAGTATTGCATGCCAAAACTATGTAAGAGCCTCTATCGCATCATAAAATCTTTCCAGGATGCATTAAGTTATGAGGACTTTGCTGAAGCTAAAGAGGATTTAGAAGAATTCTCTGATTTTCTTGATGAAGAAAGCTAATGGCATAAATGTCGTAATGGCGAGAGAAGGAAGTCATGCTCTAGTGAACAACGGATCCGAATGTTGCAAGTAGCAGTTGAGAATGTAATTGAGGAGTATGAAGATGATTTTGTGGATGATGCAAGCGATGATGATGATTCTCAATGGCGTTTTTAATAACTTGTTACTGTTTCCAACCTGAAACAGCCTCAAGTTGTTGGTTTTCAGTTACCAACAATTTTTCAGGCACCTGCAAATTCAAAACCTCATATTTCAAAGCTTGAATTTGATTTGTCAGCACCTGAAGTTTTCCAACCTAATTTTGATGTTCTTGAATATGGGATCAAAGTTGTAGATACTTAGATTATTGAAGAGAAGAAGTTGGTTCAAGAAGGAGATGTTGTTCAATGCAAGGGAGATAAAGTCCAAAAGATGATGAAGGAAGAAGGAGGAAGCCTGGAGTAGCTCGTGAGCCAAAGGAGCCAAGAGGACTGCCAGCTATCCCCAAACCTCACATCAAAGAGACTCACCTCTTTGCTGTAAAGAATGAGGATACAAGAGAGCTACACAAAACAAGCACACATCACACAGAGATGGAAAGCTTCTTCTTCTCACAGAAAAGAGAGTACAAAATGACTAAGTGCTAAAGTTGAAAAGTAGCACATATGTACATGCGGTCACTAAGTGTGAACATGCTAGAAGTGTACTAGACTGGCACTATAAGTGTAGTCCAGCTGTAGAATCACTGGCAGAGATCCTCCGTGTCGGTCACCTAACGCGCCAGTGAGTAAATGCCGTAAGTGTCCAAGACCCATAGTGGATGCCAACTCAAGATGTAGAGCTCGACATCTCAACACTCCCCCTCGAGCTCTGCATGTCGCAGAGTCCAAGCATAGTCCGGAAACATCGAAGCTTCTCAGCTCCGAGGGCCTTGGTAAAGATATCCGCTATTTGCTCCTCTGTGCTGACGTAGACCAAGTCGATGTCGCCCGCCAACACTCGCTCTCGAACGTAGTGGTAATGGACCTCTATGTGCTTGGTCCTGGCATGGAACACTGGGTTCCTAGCCAACTGCATGTTGCTGAGGTTGTCACAATGGATGACAATCTGTTGGTCCACCTGCACTCCCAAGTCCTCAAGTAATGTGCATAGCCAAGCTACCTCGCACGCCGCAACTGCTGCACCTCTGTACTCGGCCTCTGTGCTCGATAAAGCAACCGTAGGCTGCTTTTTGCTACTCCAAGTAACAACAGCACTCCCAAAAGAGAACATGAAGCCACTCGTAGATCTCCTATCAACAATGCTACTTGCCCAATCTGCATCTGTATACCCATACAATGCTAATGGGGCATGTGCTGCATAGACTAATGCATAGTCTAGAGTTCCTTGCACATACCTAAGTGTGCGTCGTACTCCATCCAAATGTGGCTTCCTCGGAAGCTGCATGAAATGACTCTCCAAGCCTACTATGTAGCTCAAGTCTGGCCTCGTGATAGTCAATTAGATTAGACTACCCACAATCTTCATGTACATCTTGACATCCTCAACAACATCACCCTTCTCTGCACTACGCTTTGCATTCACATCCAATGGAATAGAAATTGGCTTACAATCATCCATACCATACTTTGACAACATGTCCAAAGCATACTGCCTTTGTGACAGCCATACACCCTCTGAGGTCCTGATCACCTAAATGCCAAGAAAGTAGCGCAACTCACCCAAATCTTTCATTTCAAACTCCTGTTTGAGAAGACCCTTCACATGGTCAATCTCCATAGCATTGTCACCCACAATAATAAGGTCATCTACATATATGGTAATGACCACAATCCCCACATCACTCTCACGTACATAGAGTGAATGATCAGCATGAACTCTCCTAAAACCAATACTGAAAAGATACTTGGCAATCCTGTCATACCATGCTCTAGAGCCCTGCTTCAAACCATGCAAAGCTTTGAGAAGCCTGCATACATAATCTGGGTAACCTGGATAGACATAACCAGGTGGCTAATCCATATACACTTCCTCTTGCAACTCACCATTCAAGAAGGCATTCTTTACATCCATTTGATGCATAATCCATCCTCTAGATGTAGCCACTGCTATGACAGCTCTCACAGTCGTCATCTTTGCCACTGGAGCAAAGGTCTCCTCATAGTCTATTCCATATGTCTGTGCATAACCCTTTGCGACCAGTCTTGCCTTGTGACTCTCAATGTTACCATCAGCCTTATGCTTGGTTTTATACACCCATTTACAACCAATAGCTTTCTTGCCACTTGACAATGGCACCAACTCCCATGTGTCATTTGCTTCCAATGCAGCCATCTCTTCATTCATTGCATCATCCCAATACACATTTCCAACTGCATTCTCAAAACATGTGGGCTCCACATCCTGTATCACCTTAGCCATGTAGGCTTGGTGATGCGCTAAATACCCATTATAAGTCAATTTCTGAACTGGATTTCTGACTCTGTTAGATCTGCGCGGTCCTGGGTCACTCCTTTGCCCTCTAGCATCTTCTTGTACTTTCCTTACACTAGGTGTCCTGACAGCCAGAATTCCAAATTCCTCATCTAGAATTTGCTCAGAACCATCTGAATCCATGTCTACATGTGAAAAACCTGATGATGCATCAGCCATAAAGGGAGGTTCATCAACCTTTTCCTTTCCTTTTCGTGATACGTTCCCTGTACCTACTGGTGGAGTAACCTGCGTACGTAGTCTACCATTCCATGGCTTCTCAACAGAGCCACGAGAAGAGGACTCTTGTGGTCCACTCAAAACCTGTGACCGTGGCTTCACATTTTGTACAACCACATCATCTTTTACATCAGCCCCAATAGTGCCATGTGCATTACTGTACCAGCTACTCATCTCATCAAAGACTACATCTCTGCTCACTCGTAATTGTCGTGTAGTAGGATTGTAGCACCTGTACCCCTTTTGTTCACTGAGGAATATCCCACAAGAATACATTTCTCTGCTTTAGGATCCAATTTCCTACGCAACTCATCTGGTACATGCACGTAAGCTACCAGCCAAACACTTTCAAGTGTGCCAAATCAAGCTTTGTACCTGTAAACTTTTCCTCAGGTGTTACATCATGCACCGTAGCTGTAGGTGTCCTGTTCATAATGTACACAGCTGTATTTACAACTTCAGCCCAGAAATGATGAGGCATGTTCTTCTCATTCATCAATGCACGTGCAACCTCTGCAATGTTCCTGTTTTTCCTTTCTGCGACCCCATTCTGCTGTGGAGTATATCTGCATGTAAACTGCCTGCGTATACCATGCATTCACAGAAAATCTGAAAAATCATTGGAGAAGTACTTTCCCCCTCCATCTAACCTCAATGTCTTGATTTGCATATCTGTCTCCTTCTCAATCATGACTTTGAAGTCCTGAAAGTGACCAAACACTTCACTTTTGTTACTCATGAAGTAGACCCATACTTTCCTTGTATGGTCATCAATGAAAGAGACATAATACATGCAACTATGTATACTTGCAGTATCGGTTGGACCCCAAACATCTGTGTGCACCACCTCAAGTGGCTTTTTACATACATTGCGCTCATGTGGAAATGAGCCCTTTGACTGTTTTCCAAACTGGCATGCTGCACACACTTTA
Source organism: Adiantum capillus-veneris (assembly GCF_014529385.1). Taxonomy (NCBI): domain Eukaryota; kingdom Viridiplantae; phylum Streptophyta; class Polypodiopsida; order Polypodiales; family Pteridaceae; genus Adiantum; species Adiantum capillus-veneris. The sequence goes on along the minus strand of NC_140952.1, from coordinate 88,408,828 downwards.
TGCATACCATCCACCTTGAATTTGGGCAAACCTTTTACAATCTATTTTGATTGCATGCTGCGCAATCTCTGCTCATTGACATGGCCAATGCGTTTGTGCCAAATGTCAACATCAACCACAACACCTGTGCCCTGTGCAAATAATGCAGCTTTTACCTCAGGCATGTCTACATTCAGCGTAAACATTCTGTCCACACATTTGCCCTCTGTGATCAGCTTACAACCATTCTGGAAATCTTCTACATAACAGCCATTTGGATTGAAGAGAACCTGCAAACCCTGCTCAACCGTTTGTCCAACAGAAACAAGATTCTTTGTAATGTTTGGGACATGAAGTACATCTGCTAAGTACTTTGATTTTCCACTCTTCGTATTTAGAGGTATATCCCCTACATGAGCAATGGGGTGAGCTGTGTCA